>NW_024062718.1:1350279-2700559 GCF_006381635.1 Hibiscus syriacus | reverse complement strand
AAACTAAAATTTGCAACACTGTTTCTTTCTGGTTGAAATGAAAATCGCAACGAGATATGAGATCGCAACGCGGAAATGACTATCGCAACGAGAGAATCGCACGCGAAATGGACTATCGCGACCAGACAATCGCAACGCGAAATGAAAATCGCAACCGCGAAATGAAAATCGCAACGCGAAAATGAAAATCGCAATGCGATTTTGGTTTCGCGTTTGCGATTTTTATTTCGCGTTGCGATAGTCATTTCCGCGTTGCGATTCTCATTCTCGAAACTATTCTTCTTCTGCATTACTTCAACCAAAAGACAAAGCAAAGACAAATACTAACTTCACAGGCTAAACAGTTTAGCAGTATTCATCAATCAATATGAAAAACCTAAAATAATGCAAAAATTTCAAATAAAATAAAAAAACTAACCCTCGGAGGTTGATTTTCCATTTCTGAATGATTGTGAGGGATTTTTTGACTGTGAATGGTTGTGAGGGATTTCGCCGGCGATGGGGACGGAAATCTTCGGAGATGGGACGGATTTCGCCGTAGAGAGTGAGAGATGGAGATGGGACTGAGTGTGTGTTTTTGGGTTTGAGGTTATGAGTTGCGATTACTGTGGACGGTTCATTTTCCGATTTATTAAGAAAAAATATGTGTTTGGAATTTGAAAAAAAAAATACGCGTTAATACGAATGGCGCTAAGTAAATCGCGTTGCGAAAGTCAGTATCGTGTTGCGAAAGTAAGTATCTCGTTGCGATTTTTTATTATCGCATTGCGATAGTCAGTATCGCATTGCGATTTTCCCAATTCGCGTTGCGATTTACTTATTCGCATTGCGAATTTCCCAATTCGCGTTGCGATTTACTTATTCGCATTGCGAATTGGGAAAATCGCAACGATACTGTAGACCATCGCAACGCGATTTTCAACTATCGCATTGCGAAAATGCAACGCGAATTTGCAATAATGGAGATCGCTTTGCGAATTAGCGATCGCATTGCGATTTTGTTGGTCATTTTGGCAAATTCGGAAAAAGTTGGTTAAAATCGTATATTATATGGGATTTTTGGTCACTGAGGTTATTTTCTCTTAATATAAACACATCATTAAAAACGACATCATTTTACACTAATTACTAAATGAGAACTTTTAGAAGAAATTTCAACTAAATGACAACCATGATCATGACAAGAAAAAAATAAAACAAACGATAACGTTTTCAACTTATTTTAAAAGACTCTAACAAGACTCCCTGTTTCGAAATGATCCTTGACTTCAAGGATCAAATGTAGGAGACTGTTGCTGTAATTGGTAATGAACTTCCCGAGTAGCGTCTTCTGAAAAAGAGTTGGTAGTTTCACTTGACAGTTATTTGTTTCAATGTGCTTCTTCAGATGTGAATATGAAAAATGGATGCACCTTTGATTCACTGAGCAGTTTCAACTTATAAGCCACCTTCCCTATTTTGTCAATGATCATAAATGACTCAAATCATTTTGGAGAAAACTTTTGACAGTAAATTGAACTGTTTTTTGCCTATAAGGTTGCAACTTCATATAAACTCACTCCCTTACTTGAAATTCACAATCAATTCTTTTCTTGTTAACCTGTTTTTTTCATTATGTCTTGGGCTCTTTGTAATGAAATTTCAACATTTAAACAACTTCTCTCTGTTGCTTAGTTCTTGAATGGTTGGCTTGATTTTTGGCTAGTGAATAGCACTCTGAATGTCACAATAAAGACTAATGTGAATTTGAACAACTCCCAAGCCTCCATCAACTTGTTAAGTCAGATTGCTTCATTTACAACCTATGAAACTGCCATATATTCTACCTCTGTAGTAAACAAAGCCACCGTAGAATGTACAATAAACTTCCAACTCACTGGGGCTTTAGTAAGAGTAAATAAATACCATTAGTTGATCGACGCTTATCCAAATCACCAGCATAATCGAAATCAACATATCTAACACTAACTGACCAAGTGCTTCATTATGTGCAAAAACTAAACCACATCCACGGTTTGTTAGAGATACCTGTAGAATCCATTTCACAACTTGCCAATGTCCTTTTTTAGGATCATGCATGTACCTACTCACAACTCCAACTGCATGTGAAATGTCAGGACGCGTACACACCATCGCATACACCAAGCTCCCACACAACATTAACATATGAAACTTTTGCCATATATTCTTGTTCTTCGTTATTTTTAGGAGATAACTAAGACCTATGTTTCAAATGTGGAGCAAGTGGGATACTTACATGTTTGGTTTTTTCATTCATGCCAAAACATTGTAATATCTTTTTCAGATACTATATCTGAGTTTAACAAATATTGTCTCTATCTATCTCTACTTATCTCCATAACAAGGATTTTCTTGGCCTCACCTAGATCTTTCATCTAAAACTCTTGATTCAACTAACCTTTAATTTATCTATCTCATTTTGACTATTTGAAGTGATCAACACATCATCAACATACAAGAGGAGATAAATAAAATATCAATCTTGTAGATTTTGTAAATACACGCAATGATCGTAGTTGCTTCTGGTGTACTTATGCCTCCTTATAAAGCTATCAATTCACTTGTACCACTGGCTCGAAGATTTCTTCAATCCATATAACAATTTATTCAGCTTATAAACCTATTTCTCACAATCACCATCTTTGTATCCTTCTGGTTAAGTCATATAGATCTCCTCTTCCAAATCAATGTGCAAGAAAGTTGTCTTTACATCAAGTTGAGCTAGCTCTAAATTCAACTGTACTACCAAGGCCAACAATATTCTAATGGAGGAATGCTTCACAACAGGAGAAAATACTTCATTGTAGTCAATTCCTTTATTTTGAGAGTAGCCTTTAGCTACCAACCTTGCCTTGTAGCGAATGTCTTTCTTGTTAGGAGGTCCGTCTTTCTTTGGAAATACCCACTTGTATCCAATTGCTCTTTTACCTTTCGGTAATTGTGTCAACTTCCAAGTGTTGTTCTTTTAGGGAGACTGCATTTTATTCATCCATGGCATTTTTTCACATGTCACTTTCCAAGCTTTGTATTACTTCTTGGTAAGTGATAGGGATATCATCATCAACAACTAGATGAGCATAGGCCACCATATCAACAAATCGAGGAGGTTTACGAGTTTCTCTCATTGGCCTTGTAACTGCAAGTGGTTATGGTGTCTCCAATGGTTCTTGGGTTTAAAACTCTTCATCTTTTAATTCTTCTATTGGAGTTTAAGAATCAATTTCATCAACTTCTAGGATTATTGTGTGTTGAAACTCCACTTGTTTGGGAGTATGCTTCACCTACTGTTGAGTACTACTTTTTTGAAAAAATCTATTTGTTACCTTCTTTACTATGGAAGATTCATCAAAGGTAACATCTCTACTACAAATGATCTAGTGTCTACACACCAGAGGCGGAATCCCTTCACTCCATGGGTGATTCCCATAAAGAGATCATTTTTTTTCTCTCAGATAAAGCTTTAATTCTTTCACATGATAATGAGCAGTGGATCTAAAAACATGTAAAAAATCATAATTTGTAGTAAGTTTTCCAAACCATACCTCAACGATATTTTTCCTCCTATCACCGATGATGGAAAACGATTGATAAGATGACCAGTATATGGCACATGCTCAACCCAAAATGCTTTACCTAACCCAACATTAGATAGCATACATCGATTTTTTCAATAATATTTGATTCATACGCTCTGCCACCTTATTTTTTATGGTGTATTTCAAATGGTAAAGTGTCGAACAATACCATGCTCCTGGCAAACGTTAAAGAATGCATCACTTTTATATTTCCCTCCATTGTCTGTACTAAGACGTTTGATCTTTATACCAGTCTGGTTCTCAATCATATTTGTTTCATTTAAGAAAAATTTGGAGCACTTCATCGGATACACTCAAACTCGTCTTGAAAAGTCATATGCAAAAATTAAAAAAATAATGTTTTCCTCCCAAAGACGGTGTCTTGGTAGGACCCCATACATCTGAGTGAATATAATCCAAAATACCTTTCGTATTATGGATTGTAGTGCCAAACTTCACCCTCTTCTCTTTCCCAAAACACAATGCTCGCAAAAGTTCAGTTTGCAAGTAAGCATTTGCACCTTTCAACAACCCTTACTTTTTCAGAATTTGCAAGGATTTCTCTCCAGCATATCCCAACCGCATATGCCACAACTATATTGTGTCCAAATTGTCACCACCATAAGTTGTTGCAACAGCTCCAGTAATTATACTACCTTGGTTGTAATACACATTATTTTTCCTGATACCCATCATCATCACAAGTGTTCCAAACGTGACTTTCAAAACTCCATCTCTATAGCGATAACTGAGCCTTTAGATTATAAGGCTCCCAATAAGATAAGATTTTTCTTCTAATTGGGCACGTACCGGACTTCAGTCAGAACTCTTGTTGATCCATCTTGATTCTTCAATTGAATTGAACTTATCCCAATAATTTTACAAGCATTATCGTTGCCCATATAAACAACTTCTGCATTTAGTTCTACTAAATCGAAGAACCACTCTCGATTAAGGGATATATGATAGTGCAACCCGAGTCTAATATCCACTCATATGAATGAAATGTTGATGATGAAGCAACCAATGATATGTTAGAGTCGTTCATGCTCTGGATCACATACATATGGAGTAACTTTTCCTTCTTCTTCAGCTTCGGGCAATCCTTCTTCTAATGGCATTTCTCATGACAAAAGGCGCATTCATCTTTTCCTAGTTTGGACTTAGACTTTGATCTCCTTCTTCTCTTTGGCTTTTGGTTTTCGAGCAACCTCTTGCCACCATGGCCTTCGTTGCTTCGTATTGCTCTCCTTATTAGTTTTCTTCATGAGCTCATATCTATACAAAGAAACAATTACATCTTTAATGGTAACTTGATCCTTACCATGAAGTAATGTTCTCTCAGGTGCTCAATTTCATCTGAAAGAGATGACAAGAAGATTAAAGCCAAATCTTTATCTTTAAAGGTTTCATCCATGCCTAATAATTTCTCCACTAGTTCATTGAAGGCAGTGATGTGTTCATTTATACTAGTGTCTGGTTGATAATCAAATATGAATAATCTTTTCTTCATGTGGAGACGATTTTGAGAACTTTTCTTTAGGAATTTTTCCTCTAGTTCTTTCCACAGCTTACTTGCAAAAATCTCGTTCTTGTAACCATACTTCTGCTCCCTGGAAAAACAAGATCGAATCATGTTGTACGCAAAATGATTGATTGTTACTCATTCTTTCTCCTCCATATATGCAGGCTTTTATTCCTCAATGGAGAGGTCTATACCTTGTTGGAATAAACCGTCTAACACCTTGTCTTGCCATATGCCGAAGTGACCAGATCCATCGAATAACTTTATCGAGAAGTTTGCATTTGACATCACCTTCCTCATCAGTATGGATGAAGAGCTTGATATCTCAACTAATCTGTATTTTTTCATTTCAATGCCAACGAACAATATTCAATATCATAAACTTGATGTTTTCAGTAACGAAACACTGAGATAACGTCAATCGAAGTTTTAAAACCAATTGTTGGAGAAACGTGTTATTTTATACCCGAACGTAGTTTTAAAATTGAACTGAAATGTCAAAATCAAAACTATCAAAGTTGCACAGCGGACAAACCCGTCAAACTATTGAATATTGAAACACAATAAAAAACCCAATAAAGAACAATAATAGAGAGCACACTAAATTTACGAGGTTCAATGAAAATGTCGTCTACTCCTTGAGCACCACAACAGATGATAACTTCACTATCAATAAAATATTACAACAAATGGAATTCCTTATAATTCCCAAAGTATTACAAAGTGAGAGAATGAAGAAAATAAATGGGGGAGAGAACTTTTTGGGATACTTTCAAATGAAAGTGCTTAAGCTTATTTATAGTTGAGCTTCAAGGACTAACTTGTAAATAACCTAATAATTTAGGGACCAAATGATAATTTTCCCATGTACACAAGTTGGCCACTTGCCAAGTTACTAACTTGAATCAACTTTCCAATACTTGGTGTCCATCATAACTATTTGTCAACTAGAATTTTTTTATAGTAGCAAAATTGAATTTTGATACTTACCAATTTTGACTAGTATTTGGAATTTATCAAGTTGTAGGATTATAATTTTACAAGCCACACACATAACAAATGCCTTCTGCATCCCCTTCTAGTACAACACTTCAGCTAATCGTTTAATTATTGCATGCGCCCATGAATGATTGTCTATATGACTCCCATGGGGAAAAATTCATTAATTCTCTTCTTGGTTCCACATCCTCACCCATAACTAATTTCGCTTTTCTTCTCAATTATTTTCTATCCCAAACATATTTTGAATATCTAGAAGTCCCATCTTCTAATTCAGCAATGATTATCTTCAATTTTTTTTAATATTTTTGTCAAGTTTTCGCCACCCTAATCAAAGCGTCACTACAACAAAATTGTTCTTTAGCGGCATTTTTTAGTCCTATAACGGCGTTTTTAAGCGCCGCTAAAAGTACTTGCGGCGATAGGAAAAACGTCGCAAGAAGCGCCAGCAATACCAATGCCGTTAAAGGTAGCGGCGTTTGAGAACCAAAAACGCCGCAATAGGTCAAGATCTATAGCGACATTTTTGGAACAAACGCCGCAAAATGTTGATATTTATAGCGGTGTTTTTGGAACAAATACCACAAAAGGTTGATATCTATAGAGCGTTTTTGGAACAAACACCGCAAAAAGTCATATCTATAGCTGCATTTTTTTGGAATAAACGCCGCAAAAGGTCATATCTATAGCGGCGTTTTTTGATACAAACGCCGCTAATTTCCTTTTTTAGCTTAGATTAATTGATTGCGTATTTCATTTATGCAATACATCACCTAAATTTAATATCATGTAGCTTTATCTAATTAACAACAACCATAAATTTTAATTAAGGCACACATTATGTAGAAAAATACTTAAGAACAAAATAAATTAAAATTTATAAACATTAATATAACAAAAATACATACAAATGTATACATGTGTTACATATACTAGAAACAAAAAAGTAAACTAGTTGCATGTGTATTTTCACGCTTCCCACTTATAACTCTAATGTACAAAAAAGCAAACATTATGCAGAGTTCCAACTGTACTTAGTGAATCCTGCTTGAGGCTCAGCTACATACCTTGAGATCCACATTTGAGCGTTAACGCAATACAGAACTAAGCTCAAGATCTGAACGGATATTGCACCATTTTCCAGTACCATGCTTAAGAACTCCTGCCTTGAGTGCATCTTCTTCTTCCGCTGTCCACCTACAGATGCATAATAAGACATAAATATAAGCAACCAAAATAATGGAATTTATTGAGCAGGCATTCTACTAATATTTTTACCAAGTAAAGGAAACTTCCATCATATTAACAGGGTAACTGCCTCTTTACTTTGAAATCGACCCAATGTATTACAGAATGGAAACCTTCTTGGGCCTGCAATCAATACCTCGCATCAGTTTGCATTAGAGTAAAAGTTATTTTTCGTCCATGTACATCAACAGTGATTTTCTAGGTATCATCCAATAACATGTTCATTATGCTAAGTTAAGCGCGCTCAGCTGAATTTAAAATTATAATGTGGCTTCAGATTATTTACCTGGATGTAACTAGAACCAAATAAGGCACCATTCCCCATTTGAAACTGAGACCTGAAGTCTTTACCCTTTACAAGGAAAAAAAGTTAAAAAAAAGTCTCATATTTCATGGCAGCAAGCTTAAGCCACCACATACATTTTGTTTACAAACACAAAAATAATGATGAATAAACTCAAAAACAATCAGAATACCAGGTATGACACTTGCAATGAAACAAAGAGAAATATACAAGGATGAAAGCCAATTAGGTAAGATATAATACAGTTTAAGAGTGACTAGCCTTGTAATCAAAGTTGAACATGCCATGCGACATATGATGCTCATTTGTGAGCTGGAACAGGAAACAAAAAACTATCAATGTGTTTACACAAGAAAAACATATACTCTGCAACTAAACAAGAAAGAAAAAAAGACTAAATGATATATGAAAACATGATTTACCTGAGCATTAGCCTTCACAATAAGATTATCTGTCAAATCCCATTTCATTCTTGCATTGAGTCTACCATCAGTTAGCACCCTCCCAATAAGCATCAACTAGAAGACCATAATTGATCCTACTTATAACTTGATTTATTAAGATAAAATAATTGAGGACAAGAGGGTGAACGAGAAGATTAGAGATAATGAGAGAAGCCACATACATTCGGGTCAATGAAGTTGGCACCAAACTCATAGTGAGATGTGGGAATGTTAATGGTTTCGACAGATTGAGAAGAAATTTCTGTTGGGCCCATAAAGACAATGAGAAATGTTTGAGAACAAACAAATATAAGGTATTGATTTGTGTTCATAACACAATCAAATACATAGAATGGGCAATTACCACATGTGCGCATCTAAATGCCTTATATGTTTGTTGAATAATTTTTTTCCTCATAACCCCCCACCACCCCACCCAATAAAATAATTTTTATTCTTCAGAAAGCACAACTTAAGCTGACACAACAGGCTAAAGCTACTGATAGAGAAATTATCTATTACACAATAAATTTCCAAAATGACAGGAAAGAACACAATCAAAGAACTCCACTAGGAAAGCCTAAACCACCACAAAGCAAGAAAGTCAATAACTATGGGAAAATATAGAGAGAATAACGTTACAAAAAATGTATTATATTCGATACGACAAGAAATTAATTTCATGCATAAAAGGAAGATGCATACTGAGGAGAACTCGGAAGCAAATGGATATATCCTTAACAACTGGGAAACGCAATCAACCCACTGCAAAACAACCAACACAATCAGATCTCAAATTAATCAGTGAACTAAAATTATACTGATTAATTAACAATCAGAAATAACATGATATTTATTATTTACATGTTTCATGAGAAATTGAAGCGTCCAAAGATTTTAGTGAAAATACAAACGTGGCCTACTAGTTTGGAAAAGTTCTTTAAACAAAAAAATGTGGAATTACAAAATCCATTTGCATATAATTTCAGCATATTTCATTAACCTTTTAACGGTTCTTTCATGTTATTTCTTGTTAAAGGAAAATAAATGTGTTTAAAACTAAAAGAAGGAATCTTCTACCAAATAATTATAATAATTTTCCCTTATAAAATCACAATTCCATTAGATGTGAAAATTATCTACAATGAAAACAACTTCAGTGAGAAAATAACCAAAAATATCTCAGCATGTGAACCTGCAAGAATATGGGGGAATAATTGTTCTGCGCATGAGATGAATTAGAAACTTGAGGTGTGAATGATCATGAAGATTGGCACGCATGAGAAGATGAAATACTTCCAGTAGAAGATTGTCTGGTTAAATAAAATGAAGTTCCAGACACACTTGGCAATCCGATGCGATCTGCGAAAGGGTGACCAAATGCTAGCCAATCTTTTTCAACAAGTTCATGTATTAAGATTAAAGCCTAACTGTGAGTTACATACATACATGAACTCCATCCAAAAAAGATATGAGAGAGAATAAAAACATCATGCTTGTCAAGAACAAGAAATACCTTCAAGGGAACTAGCTTGAGTACAGACTGGTCTCCATACAGGAGTACCATTCCTTCTTTTCTTTTTGTCCATCATGCCTAGGTTATCTTTTGTCCCACCTATCCTCAAATCAAGGCTCAATTTTTCATAAAAATATTTTCCCTGTAATGCATTGATATAACTTTAATGAACCTTGCAACCATGCAAATTTCATCTTTCCACCTCTACAACATTTACGGTCTAACCAATTTTAACAGAGTTTAGGCAGAAAGGAAAACATACATCCATATGCCTTTTTTCTATAGCATAAGAAAACTCGGATAGGAAAATGCAGATCAAACCACTAAATTCATAGAGAAAAAGAATTTCTGTAACACGAGTCCAATTTTTTTTTTTTTACTTTTCCAAACTTAATGGGCCTTATACCTATTCAACCTAGCGACCAATCATAGACTTCCTTGGTGAACCAAAAGTTCAATATATCTTTCAAATGCAATAAAGTACTTCAAAATCCTTCACAGACAAAACAAAAAAGATCAACCTAACATAATTGAGATGGAAAAAAATAAGTAAATCATGTTGCTGATATAAAGAAATCTCAAAAAGCATGCGAGTAAAAGTTTAATGGCTACCAAGCTTACTATTTTTTGCGAACACAACATCTAGGTTTCAAACATTGTTTGAGTCTTATCGAAGCAATGGCCTATACCATAAAGTTTACTTGATTATCACTTTAAACACACACATAAATCATCGTTTCACCCTCAAAATACACCTCTACAAATGGAGCCACATCAACCAAAGCAAGCATATCAGTGACATGGAAGACTCAATGGTAGAATACAATGTAAATGTTTGCAATAAGGTCTTATTACTTAATATGATTGCACTACCTTACATAAAGATTTAAAAAGAATCTTAAAACAAAGCTTAAAGGGGAATAAACATGAAATTGTGATGCTCTTAAGTCTTAACACATTCATAGGGATAAAAACCTGAAAGTAATTAACCAGCTTGGTTTGAAATAAGTATTTGTGAACTTCAACAAACGTCAACTCTGCATAGATAATAATTACCGAATTAACACATTATTTATCAAAAAAATAAAGGTTTTCAACGATTGAAAGCTTCGTTAAAAATGATAGTGAAAGAAGTACACGATGGAGTTTGTGGAGCACATGCAAATGGACATATGATGTCGAGACAAATAATGAGATGCAGATATTTTTGGTCTACACTGGAAAGTGATTGCATCAACTATGCTAGAAAATGTCATAAATGTTAGATTTACAGAGATAAAATCAATGTTCCACCTCATCCACTTCATGTAATGACGTCGCCCTGGCCTTGCTCAGTATGGGGCATGGACGTTATCAGGAAAATTCATCCGAAGGCTTCAAATGGTCACCATTTCATTCTCGTAGAGATTGACTATTTCACGAAATGGGTAGAGGTTGCATCATATGCCAGTGTCACTCAGTCCACTATTTGTAAGTTCCTGAAGAAATAAATTATATGTCGGTATGGTCTACCTGAAAGGATCATTACCGATAACGCTACAAACTTGAACAACAAAATGATGAATACTGCTTGTGAGCGGTTCAACATAAAGCATCACAATTCTACTTCTTACAGACCAAAGATGAACGAAGCAGTAGAAGAAGCAAACAAAAAGATTAAGAAAATAGTGGAGAAAATGACTGAAACTTACAAAGACTGGCATGAGAAGTTGCCTTTTGCTTTGTTCGCTTATCGAACCTCGGCACTAACCTCGACTGGGGCAACTCCATTTTCACTAGCTTATGGAATGGAAGCAGTGTTACCCATTGAAGTAGAGATTCCGTCACTCCGGTTTTTGACAGAGGTCAAACTGGATGATACAGAATGGGTACAATCCATATATGATCAGCTTAATCTGATAGATGAAAAGAAACGGAAAGCCATTCATCATGGTCAAATCTATCAGAAACGAATAATCCAAGCATATGACAAAAAGGAGCGCCTGAGAATATTCCGCAAAGGAGATCTGGTACTAAAAAGAATTTGTCCAGTCCAGAAAGATTTTCGAGGAAAATGGACGCTAAATTGGGAATGACCTTATGTCGTGAAAAAGGCCTTCTCCGGAGGAGCCCTTGTCCTGGCTGAAACAGACGGACCTGAACTGCCACATCCCATCAACTAGGATGAAGTCAAAAAGTACTTCGCTTAGGATGAAAACCCGAAAGGGCATCCTAAGTTGGAAAAAAATGAAAAAAAAAACAAAAAAAGAGAAAAATGTTTAGGGTAAAAACCTGAAAGGGCGCCCTAAATTGAAAAAAGAGTGAAAAAGAGAAAAGAAAAATAAGGTGGGTTCAAGATGAAAACCCGCAAAGGGCGTCTTGCAACCAAGGATGGCTCCAAGTTGAAAACCCGAAAGGGAGATTTGGACATCCGTTGAAGAAATCCCGACAGTGGAAACATCCCGGCACCTGAAACTTCTACAAACTCAACAAGTCGGAAAAAGGTTGCACTCTCCGGAACGTTGTCACATTTTCAAAGATCCCATGGAAAAGGTTGTGTTCAAAGTCACCTGACGGGTTTTCAGTTCAGAAGTGCCCACATTATCGAGATCTCATACTTCATCATGCATTCATTTTCCAAAATGTTTGTCATGTATTATTTGTTCTTTTTCTCCCTTATGAATAAAGACAATCTTTTTCTCCAAATCAATTCCTTTCGAGCATCTTGAATTGAACTTAAACTTAATGATTTATCTACTTATGCAAAAGATAATCGCATATTACTGTACAAAGATTCATTGAAAAGTACAGGTACCCGGAAGCCGATAAAGGCTCATGCATATACTTGAGATGGTCGAGAAGTATTTCCCGGATCAAGGGTCAAAATATGCACATCATATTTCAACATTTGAAGAATTCAAAACCAGGGATCGGAATTTCAAGATTCCAGAATCAAGATTTCAGACAGGCAACCGGAGATCGAGATTTCTCTCCAGAGTCCCAAGATAACATATGTTGCATATGCATTTTAGGCACACCTAAGAGCATTGCATTCATAGCATCACATATATGCATAACTTTTTTCAGGTTTTAGTTAGAGTCAATTTCAACTTCGCAGCGAAGGATATTGAACTCGAAGCAACACAATTTGCTCGAGAGAAGATTTCAACTTCACGACGGAGGATATCTAACTCGAAGCTAAACTTCATAATAAAAGGGTCATCCACAGTTTCAACTTCACGGCGAAGGAAATCGTGTCCACCCGCAACATACAATACTTGGATTTCAACTTCACGGCGAAGGATATTCAAGTCAAGGCTCAACTTCATGACAAAGGGGCAATCCGTAATTTCAACTCCACGACGGAGGATATCGTACCCACACATCCACGATTTTAACTCCACGACAGAGGATATCGTGTTGTTCGGGGCTCAACTTCACGACGAATGAGCTTCCCAATTTCAGAGTCAATTTCAATTTCACAGCGAAGGATATTGGACCCAAGACAACAAAATATCAACTTCACGACGAAAGGGCGGTTGATTGTCAAATTCATTCAGAGTCAATTTCAACTTCATAGTGAAGGACATTAGACTCGAGACAACACAAGTTCAACTTCACAGCGAAGGGACGACTGATTGTCAACAAACAATTTCCTAGTTCCATAGCTAATTTCAACTTCACGACGGAGGATATTGGACTCGGAACAATACAACCTACTTGGATTTCAACTTCACGACGAAGGATATCCAATTACCATGCTCAACTTCACGATGAAAGGGCCACCCGTGGTTTCAACTTCACGACGAAGGGAATCGTGCACACAAGCAGCATCCATATCTAGATTGGATTTTAACTTCACAACGAAGGATATCCAACTCAAGGAAGTAGTGGCTATCAATAAACGTTCTAGTTTCAGAGTCAATTTCAACTTCACGACGAAGGATATTGGCCTCGAAACAACGCAACTTACATTGGATTTCAACTTCATGACGAATGATATCCAATTCCCAGGCTCAACTTCACGACGAAGGGGCCATACAATTCCAACTTCACAAAAAGATTGACCCAACTTCACGACGAAGGAGTCATCTGTAACACAGCCATATCGAAGCATCCAGGTCAAGCTTCACCTTCACGATGAAGTATCTTGAGCCTGAAGATGATCCAGAAGCTACCTCCTAATACTCTGAGTTTGATTTCAACTTCACGATGAAGGATTTCGTATTCAGAAGTTTCTAGTTTAACTCAACCCCACAGCGAGGGAGTCATTTCACCAGTCTTAATGTCGGATTTCCACTCTACGATAGAGGAAATTCGATATAGACGAAATTTGTGTCTTTTAATCTTTGCTCTATTTTTGTTACACGGTAATGAGCAAAGAGGGGCAGCTGTAGACATGACTTTTCGTTCCATGGGGTTACACGTTTATAATATATAGTATACTAAACATACATTACATATATTATATATTATATTTATTTTGGGTTTTTACATGCTTCAGGTCCAATAAAAGACCATTTACAAGACTAAGTGGCCCACACTACACAACTCCAGCAGCCCACGTGCAAACCAGTAGAAGGTTAGGGTTGCCTAACCTCATCTCATCCAACCACACCGTCTTCAGCGAGATTCCCTCACGTAGCACGTCTCCCTTCTCATCCCACAGTCGCACGTTTCTTATCTCCATCAGCCCGAGTCCTCCGGCACAAGAATCTCGTCCATCACCAACAACCAATATCAGTATTTCACTCATATTAGAACACTAAAAATAGGCTTGTATTTTCACTATAAATAAGACATGTAATCAATACAATAAAATGGGGATTTCAGACGAAATTACCAGAAAATACGAGCAAATAGATAGCGATTTTCGAAGCATTTGTAATCGGTTTGAAGAGAAATAAAAGAGGTAGCATTTCTTTTTTACATTTGTTCGTTTATCTGTTCCCTTGCATGTCGATTTGTGCTTGTGGTTTGGCTTGAAAACGACCAAAAACTCGTTCGGCCGAGGATCCATAGGGGTTTTTTCGAGATCTATTTTATCAGATCTAGCCCCGACGCCAATGTGTTTTTTTTAAAAAAATTGATTTTTAAAAACCATTTTAAAAAGCTTTCGAAATAAAAAAACCTTTTTTTGCCACCGATGATCGGTGGCCATCACCGATCAACAGCGATAGCGAGGCGGCATACGACGCAACAACCGCCAATTTCTGGAAATGGTCACCCTCTGTTCTTCATTTGGAAGAACAAATGAGAGAAATGTGAGAGACAGGGGGGCTCTCTCGGTTTGGAGGGTGAGAAATGAGGGATCAAGCCAAAAAATGGCTTTTATACTTGACCCATATGCCCGTGAAGGGTTCGCGCGTCGACCCGATAACCCTGCTGACCCGCGTGTTTTTGAGAAAATTAGGGTTAATCCCCTTTCCAGTCCCTCTTCGTTTTAAAGCCCTCATTTTACCCCAAATTCAATTTATAAAACCCGATTCCATTTTAATTTGGCCACCTGATTTTCCTTTTTTTCAATTTAACCCCTGTTAACTTCAATTTATCTATTAAATTTCATTTTTTAATTAATTATTATTATTTATTTGTTTTTGTTATATATATTACGTTTTATTAATTATATATATATATATATATATATATATTATCATTAGTATTATTATATATATATATATATATTTATATTTCCTATTTTATTTCCTATATGTATATATACATATATTTTACCTTTGATTTTCTATTATATATATATATTTTATTTTATTATTATTATTTTACTTATATATATTCTTTCACTTTTTTTATATTTTACTTATTTATTTATCTACTTTCTTTCTATTTTTATTTTCTATTTTTATCTTTTTATCTTCCTTTTATTTGCTTTATTCATTTATTTGCATTATCATTTTATTTTTTTTTGGTTGTTTACTATGTATATATATGTGTTATTATTCTTCATATTATTTATTTATGTATTTTATTCATTTTTATATTTACTTTATTTTTTATCACTTTCCTTATTTCATTTGTTTTACTTTCTTTATTATTTATTTCTTCTAACACCTATTTTGACTTTTAAAAGGGAACGCTTCCAAACCAATCAATTGTAAGTAGTTGATATCGCTATTTTACCTTTTAATTTAAAGTTACATTTTTCTTAACTAAAGACAACTAGAAATTACATAATATCGAAAGGGCAGTTCAAGGGTGTTAATCCTTCCTTGACTGTAACCGACTCCCGAATCCGACACATCACTGGTAAGACGCAGATCAGGTAAGAAATAAGGTATCCGGTCAACCAATTTACTTGACTCCCAATACATTTAATCCAAGTCGAAGCCTAATTCCGGACCCACCCGAAAGACGATTCCGACAATTCCCTTGCGTAATGGGCGTTGTTGGCATTATAATGATGAATTGGATTACATTAAGCTTATTATAATCAATCGTCATTGGCATTTAACAGAAATTCTTATTCAAAAAGAAAACCACAGTACCGTACCTCAATGCAAACCATTTCAAGATAATTTCATAAATGATTTTTATATTTTAATAGAATGTTTAACGTTTTATTTTATTTTTCATAATATCAAAAAAGTATTTCTAATGTCTAATTAAATAATTATTTTGGTTCTTATTTTGTTAGAGTATTTTGACTTTTTAGCGTTTCTTTTGGGAATAAAAAGATCTCTATGTTGATGAAACCGTTATTTAAAAACGTTTAACACTTTCAAATATGAGTCTTTTTATTTTAAAATGAAACATTGAGGGCCAAAAAGCTATAGAAAGAAAGAATTAGGGCCAAAGTGACTATTTAGTCAAATTGTAATATCTTTTTGTCCTTAATGAAATGTTAGGGGTCAAAATGTTTTAAGAAAATTAACCAAAATAATCATTTTGATAAATGTTAGAAATTAATTTTGACATCATACCTTTTTTAACATATGTTTTAAAGTTTAACGTGAAACATGTCACTTATAAATATATAAATGTGAGACGTATCACTTAACGGTTTTGTTTAACAGTGGGTACTTAAAAGTATAACGGAGAAAAATTAGGCAACTATTTTCAACAAAATTTTCTAGACACCAAAAATCAATTTTGAATATAATTTAGACACTTATTTTTATAATAAACCTTATTTGTTTTGAAATTTTAAAATATTAAATTTATATATGCGATAAAATATATACAAATTCGTGTCAATAAATAAACGACGCAACAGGATCATGGCCCTTATGGTAGAGGATGGGAGGAGAGTGGAGAGTGAGGAAGGTATTGAAGCACTTGCAAGGGATTATTTACAGTCTGTCTTTGCGTTTTCTTTTTTGACGTTGATAGTCAAATTTTAGATGGCATTACTCCTTGGCTCCTTGCATAACTGAGATAATGAATGAAACATTGCTTAGCAATTTTACTTTTGAGGAGGTTGTTGAAAAAATCAAAAACCACATGAGCTGCTAGTTAGCAGCCCGTGACTTTGAAAAAAAATTATTATTAGTCAATTTTGTTGAATATTTGCTAAAGGGGATAATTACATTTAGTAACTAAACTTTAGGGTATTTATAAGATTAATCCTCAATCTTCAATTATAAATATCATATCCCATTTAGCTTCGAAACCATCCCAAAGCATTCTAGCTTTCTTCCAATACTAGAGAATTTAGAGAGTTTCTTGAGAGTTGTTTTTCTCCTTTTTATCAAGAGAGAATTATAATTGTTTTCTTCTTGGTAAATCAAGAAAGGTTGTAATTCCTATTTAATCATAGTGAAATTCTTCTACTTTTGCCCGTGGTTTTTACCCTATATTATTTAAGGGTTTTCCACGTAAATTTTGTGTCTCTTTTATCTTCATTTTTATTTTCTCAAATTATCAGTTGCAATTTTGCTCTATCCGATAGCCGTCTTCTGCAACAATTGGTATCAAAGCTAGATTAGAGTGTGTAATATCCGCTTATTGTCTTTGTGGTTGCCACCAAAAGGTAGATCCTCCAACATAAGAAAGTAAGAAGTTATTACCCATTCTTTGAAGGTTCCAGAGAACTACTCAAGATAGTGAAATTGTGGGAGCTATCCGTAAAAAAAGCTATGGCAACGAAATTTGATATTGAAAAATTCAATGGGAGAAATTTCTCATTGTGGAAATTGAAGATGAAGGCCATCCTGAGGAAAGACGGTTGTCTAGCAGCTATCAGTGAAAGGCCGGTGGATTTCACAGATGACAACAAATGGATCGAAATGGACGTGAATGCTATGGCAAACTTTCATCTAGCATTAGCAGATGAAGTATTGTTAAGCATCGAGGAGAAGAAGACAACTAAGGAGATATGGGATCATCTCACCAAATTGTACGAGGCCACATTGCTGCACAATAAAATTTTCCTTAAGAGGAAATTGTACACTCTCCATATGTCAGAATCTACTTCAGTGACGGAGCACTTAAACACGCTGAACACGTTATTTTCTCATCTTACATCCTTAAGATGTACAATTGGAGAACAAGAACGTGTTGAATTTCTACTTCAAAGTCTACATGATTCGTATGATCAACTCATCATCAATTTGACAAACAGTAATGTCACCAGTCTAGTCTTCGATGACGTTGCAGCTGCTGTTCTCCAAGAAGAAAATCGGCGCAAGAACAAGGAAGACAGACAAGTAAATCTGTAACAAGCAGAAGCGTTGACAACGATGAGAGGGAGATCAACAGAAAATGACCAAAGTAGCAGTCACAAACATGGTAGATCGAAGTCGAGAAGCAAGAAGAATTTAAAATGCTACAACTGTGGAAAGTAGGGTCACTTGAAGAAGGATTGTTGGAGTCTAAATAAAAACTCCAATCCACAAGGCAATACCGCAAACACTTCAGTTGATGGAGATGCACTATGTTGTGAAGCGTCAACCACCGTGGAAGGCATAAAGAGATATGCAGATATATGGCTCATTGATTCGGGAGCAACATATCACATTACCTCAAGAAGAGAATGGTTCCATCATTATGAACCTGTCTTAGGAGGATCTGTGTATAGTTGCAATGATCATGCCTTAGAGATCATTGGCATGGGAACCATCAAATTGAAGATGTATGATGGAATAATTAAAGTTGTTCGAGATGTGCGACACGTGAAAGGACTGAAAAAAATTTATTATCCTACGGATTGTTGGATAATAATGCAAGAAAGATTGAAACACGAAAATGAATCATGAAGGTGTTCCGTGGAGCGCTTGTGGTGCTAAAAGCCGAAAAGATAGCTACAAACTTGTACATGCTGAAGGGAGAGACTTTGCTAGAAGCAGAAGCCTTTGTTGCCTCATGTAGTTTAGATTCTGCAATGTTATGGCATCAAAAACTTGGACACATGTCAGAAAAAGGAATGAAAGTCCTTGTAGAGAAAAAACTACTTCCAGGCTTAACAAATGTATCACTTACTTTGTGTGAGCATTTCATAACAAGCAAGTAGCATCGGTTGAAATTCAACACATCAAACTCTAGAGGCAAAAGTGTTCTAGAATTGGTTCACTCTGACGTATGGCAAGCACCAGTTACATCCCTAGGTGGAGCAAAATATTTTGTCTCATTTATAGATGATTACTCCAGGAGATGTTGGGTGTACCCTATTAAGAAGAAGTCAGATGTGTTTTTCACTTTCAAAAACTTCAAAGCGCGGGTGGAACTTGATTCTGGAAATAAGATCAAGTGTTTAAGAATAGATAATGGAGGAGAATACACAAGCGAAGAATTTGATGACTTTTGCAGGAAATAAGGCATCAAAAGACAGTTCATAGTGGCGAACACTCCTCAACAAAATGGAGTGGCAGAGCGGATGAACAAACCCTTGTTAGAAAGAACAAGAGCAATGTTGAGGGATGCAGGCCTAGAAAATTCATTCTGGGCAGAAGCAGTCAATACCGCCTGTTATTTGGTGAATCGAGCTCCATCAACTGCAATAGAGCTAAAAACACCAATGTTGATGTGGACTGGTAAACCAGTTGATTATTCAAACCTCCATGTATTTGGAAGTATTATGTATGTAATGTACAACTCCCAAGAAATCTCAAACTGGATCCAAAATCCAGGAAATGCAAATTCTTGGGGTATGCTAATGGAGTCAAGGGGTATCGCTTGTGGGATCCCACTGCCCACAAAGTGATCATCAGTAGGGATGTTATCTTTGTAGAAGATAAACTACAAAGAAAAGATGACGATGATAGTGCTGAAAACTCAGAGACTACGCAAATACATGTGGAAAAGGAGTTTGAACAAAGAGATTCTTCTGAAGCAGAACCAGCACATGATGGATAAGAACCAGAGAGTTCTGAAGCTCCAACAACTCCTCAATCAGATCGTGTTAGAAGACATCCCAATTGGCACTCAGATTATGATATAGAAGGTAATATTGCATACTACCTTTTAACAGAGGACAGTGAGCCATCAACATACCATGAGGCAATAAACAACTCAGATGCTTCACTGTGGATGATGGCGATGCAAGAAGAAATAGAAGCCCTTCATAAAAGTAATACATGGGACCTTGTACCACTACCACAAGGAAGTAAGCCAATTGGTAACAAGTGGGTCTTCAAAATCAAGAGAAATGGTGACGATCAAGTGGAGAGGTATCGTGAAAGACTGATGGTAAAAGGATATACTCAAAAAGAATGTATTGATTTCAATGAAATATTTTCTCCTGTGGTTCGACTAACAACAGTTCAAGTAATTTTGGCAATGTGTGCTACATTGAACTTGCATCTAGAGCAGCTAGATGTTAAAACAACTTTTCTTCATGGAAATCTTGAAGAAGAGATTTACATGCTCCAGCCTGAAGGTTTTGAAGAAGACAAAAAGAAGAACTTGGTTTGCAGGTTGAACAAATCTCTATACGGTCTAAAGCAAGCGCCGAGGTGTTGCTATAAAATATTTGATTCTTTCATTATGTGCCTTGGATACAACAGGCTTAATGCAAACCCTTGTGCTTATTTCAAGAGGTCTGGTGATAACAATTTTTTATATTGTTGTTGTATATGGATGACATGTTGGTTGCAGGACCCAACAAAGATCATATTGAAGAATTGAAGGCACAACTGGCTAGGGAATTTGAAATGAAGGACTTGGGATCAATAAACAAGATTCTAGGGATGCAAATTCACCGAGACAGAAGTAATAGGAAGATTTGACTTTCACAAAAGAATTACTTGAAGAAGATCTTGTTAATATTTAACATGTAAGATTGTAAGCCAATTTCTACCCCTCTTCCTATTAACTTTAAATTATCCTCCAGTATGAGTCCTAGAAGTGAAAAAGAGAGGATGGGAGATGTATCGAGTACCGTATGCATCGACAGTGGGAAGTTTAATGTTTGCTATGATATGTACAAGACCAGACATTGCACAAGCAGTGGGAGTGGTTAGTCGATATATGGCGAATCCAGGCAAAGAGCATTGGAATACTGTAAAGAGGATCCTGAGATACATCAAAGGGACCTCAAATGTTGCATTATGTTACAGAGGATCAAACTTACTAATCAATGGGTATGTAGATTCTGACTATGCAGGGGATTTGGATAAAAGCAAATCTACTACATGATATGTGTTCAAAATTGCTGGTGGAGCTGTAAGCTGGGTTTCAAAATTGTTGTCAGTTGTGGCTACATCCACAATAGAGGCAGAATATATAGTAGCTACACAAGCCAATAAAGAAGCAATTTGGTTGAAGATGCTATTGGAGGAGCTTGAGCACAATCAAGAGTATGTATCTCTATTTTGTGACAATCAAAGCGGCTTGCATCTAGCAAGGAATCCATCATTTCATTCAATGATAAAACACATACGAGTTCAATACAATTTCATTCGTGAAAAGGTGGAAGAAGGGACGGTAGATATGCAGAAGATCCATACCAAAGACAACATAGCAGATTTCATGATGAAGGCGATCAATGCTGATAAATTTACTTGGTGTCGATCCTCTTGTGGCCTGTCAGAAACGTAAGCAACATGATGGTACAAGGTAGAAAGAATTGTGTGAAGATATGATTGTTTTAATCAAATATTCAAGTGGGAGATTGTTGAAAAAATCAAAAACCACATGGGCTGCTAGTTAGCAGCCGGTGGCTTTGAAAAAAAATTATTATTAGTCAATTTTGTTGAATATTTGCTAAAGGGGATAATTACATTTAGTCACTAAACTTTAGTATATTTACAAGATTAGTCTTTAAGCTTCAAATATAAATACCCTATCTCATTTAGCTTCAAAACCATCCCAAAGCATTCTAGTTTTCTTCCAATACTAGAGAATTTAGAGAGTTTCTTGAGAGTTGTTTTTCTCCTTTTTATCAAGAGAGAATTATCATTGTTTTCTCCTTGGTAGATCAAGAGAGGTTGTAACTCCTATTTTCTCATAGTAAAATTCTTCTACCGTTGCCCGTGGTTTTTATCCTATATTATTTAGGGGTTTTCACGTAAATTTTGTATCTCTTTTATCTTCATTTTTATTTTCTCAAATTATCAGTTGTGATTTTGCTTTATCCGATAGCCATCTTCCACAACAGAGGTTAGTATCGCAGTAAAGTCATTGTGTCTGTTAAAAGCTACCAGGGAGGTGGACTGGGTGCTTTGTTCTAACAACGGTTTTGGAACCTTATTGGTGCTGAAACTATGGGGTTTTGTCTTGGCATTTTACATGGACGGTATGAAATGAGGCAAGTTAATCATACCCATATAGATATTTACATCAAGTTCGCCCCATCAGCATGTGTAACATCATGTATAAGGTTATTTCGAAGCTGTTGGTCAATCTGATGTAGAATTTACTTCAGCTCTGTATTGACGAGGCACAAAGTACTTTCGTTCCAGGAAAATTGATTTCAGATAACATTATTGTGGCCTATGAGATGTTGTGTTCTTTTAAAAAGAAAAAGGATGGTAATAAAGGTTACTTTGCTTTAAAGTTGGATATGAGTAAAGTATATGACAATGTCGAATGGATGTTTATTTGGACAATCATGGTGAGATGGGGTTGTCTAAACAATGGATTGATTTGGCATGTAAATGTGTGTGTATTGTTTCTTATTATGCGGTCCTAAATGGAGTAGCTAGTGAGCGAATCGTCCCTAGTAGAAGTTTAAGACAGGGAGACCCTTTGATCCCTTACTAGTTTTTGATATGCAGTGAGGGGTTGACGACTTTACACGTGGTGGCTGATTCGAGTGCAATGCAGGGTGTTCAACTTAACAGATATGCATCTCGGATTTCTCATTTACTTTTTACGGATGATAGCCTCATTTTTGGGAAGCTATAAGGGGTGAAGCTACTCTGTTAAAACATGTTGGAAATATAGAATGCAAAACCACATAGTTAGCACTGAAAGGAAAGATAAACGATAATTTAAAATAAATAGATTCGTAAACCGTGTCGTGATAAAACCACTGCCTTAGAAACGAATTCATCACGATGTGTGTAATCACTGTAGTAGGTGGTCCGTCCCCCGAGGTTAACACAGTCGCTCCAAATTTCGTACACCCAAAACCGAAGTGAACTGCTGGTGGTATTGCACTTCTGATCAGAAAGCACACAGAGAACAAGTTTAGAAAACACTTGGAGAGTGAATTCTGAATGTTGAGAGTAAGTTGGGAAGCTGAATCCAGCTCTCTATTTATAGGCTAAAATAGGGTTAAAATCGTCCATAAAAAATCAGGATTAAAACCCTTCATTGTAACAGTTGAAACATCTAGATGAACCTGACTAAAAAATAGTCCAGATTTATTGCATCATTATTCAGCTGTTATAACTCTTGAAATTAAATCTTGTAACTTCTGTAACTCCTGATATTAACAGTTTATCCTCTTTGTACAAAGTTGTTATCATTTGAATTTAAACAGTCCTCGACAACCTATAAATATCAAGTGAAGTCCAAAGAGAATTTCCTCAAGAATTTTCTCAAAAAAGATAGTATCTGCGCGGAGGTGTCGAAGACACGTATTATCATTATCATTACCATTACCACGAGCCGAGTAGGCCGGCCGGCGGCAGCGGCGGTGTGCGAGATTTCCCCTTGTTCTCTTTCACTCAACAAGGAAGTGGAGAATCCATACCTTAAATACTCATTTCCAATAGTGTTTCCAATACTATGTGAGACTGAGCATTACCAACAAAAGAAATATTGAACATATATGAAAATAGCTCAGCACAAGAGATCAATTTCAACAAGTCGGGTTTGTTCTTCAGTTCAATTGTAGTTGAGGAGAATCGACATGACGTATGACGCATTTTTAATGTTTCTAATTAATCTAATACTGAAAAGTATTTAGGGCTTCTAGCAATTGTGAGGTGTAATAAGCGTGGGGCTTTTATGAGTTTGAAAGATAAACTTTAAGGACGGATCCGAAGTTGTAGTATTCGTACTCTTTCTTAAGGGGGAAAAGAGGTATTTATTAAATCTATTCTTTAAGCCATTTCTTTATTTACTATGACGTGTTTCTTGTTGCCAAAGAATCTTTGTTCGGATCTATAGAGTATCATGGCTCGTTTCTCTTGGCAAAAGGCCGAGAACAAGAGGGGTATCCATTGGTGTCTGTTAACCTTGTAAAAAAGATATATTTCATGCCTTTTTACTAAATTTATCGAATGTTCTTAAGCTCATTTAGTTGCATTTAGTTGCATATAACTTAGTCATTTGCATATGGAGGATTTTATTGTTTTTTTTTCATGCATTGGTGGAATTGGTGCTACTTGAGAAGGGTTTGCTTTGATGTGATGATGTGCAAGTAACTTAAGGTGAACTGCCTGGAAAGGACGCTTATGCTGCAGCAAAGGGAGCAACATTTTTAGGTGCACTAGAAGACAAAAGAAGAAGATAATTATTGGCAGCAACCCACATGTGACACCTTTCCAATTGTGCCCCACACGTGAAGGTACATTCCCTCAAGAATTAGGGTACAAAACCCTAGGAACCCCCACTATATAAGGAAAAAGGAAACCATATTTATGATAAGGATGGAAACCGTGAGATAAGAAATAGAAAAGCTAGAAGCAGTTATTTTTCATTCTTCTCTTCTTCATTTTAGTGGCCTTCATTACTAGAACCTCGAGGGGATAAAACTTGTTGACCCTTGAGAGAAGCAACAACGTTTGAGGTGGTTCACGACAGTCCACGATAGTTTTTGGCTTGGGAGTCTTCTTCGCTTTTGTTGCTTGTTATCTCTTCCATCTTTGTTTCGAAATGGGTTGTATTAAACGAATGACATTGGATGTTTTTCACCTAGCCATGAACTAACTTAAGTTGGCTTAGGTTTATTTTAGATGAATATGTTTTTGTCTTAATGAATGCTATAGCATTTCTAGTTATATACATGTTTTGTTTACTGTTTTCTCGTTTAGATTATAAGAGCTTTCGAGAGTTAGACTTTATCTTTGTTTGATGCTTAATTTCGAGAGAGTTGCGCTTAGATCTGTGTGAACAATGGAGGCAGAAAAACTTTAACTCGCCTTAGAGATAAGGAAAGAGTTTCAACGACTAACTAGAGTAGGGCTTATTCGATAGTAGTTGTTAGGGTTCATGCTGAGAAGTATTGCCTTAACATCTTCACTGTCAGGTTTCTCACTAGAGATAGTTTAGATAAAATTTAGGAAACTCTGTCGAGCATTGTATCAATTGAAAATCATTAATAGTTATTTAGAGTAAGACATAGGAGTCTAAGATAAACCTAGTCATTTAACTTCATTGAGCGTTCCACACGTGTGAAGTAAGACCGTTGTCTTATCTTGTGCACCATTTCTCATCACAAAATTCTGCTAGAGCATTTTTTCCTTTACTTTTTGCTACAACAGTTCAGCTATCTCAACTTTACCACAACATTTTCTACAATTGTTCATACCATTTATATTCATTAGTTTATAATTTAGGTGCTTAAACTTTACCTGAATTTTTCCTCCAATTCATGTGGAGACAATGCTCACTCATCACTTTATTACTTGTTCGATGTGTATACTTGCACAGTTTGTGTTCAATTTTAGTACACTCACACACGCAACAGTGCCAATGGTCTTCTTTGTGTTAGTTGAAAGAGTTGGAGGTAGGTTTTCGAGATATGAAAAAAAATTAATGTAGCTCTTCTAAAAAAAACAGGGGTGAAGGCTGTTTAACAATCCGAATTCGCTGGTGGGATAGTTGCTTAAGGCGAAATATTACGCAAACGGAGATTTCCTGACTGCAGGGTTAGGATCATCTCCATCATACATCTGGATGATTATATGGAGTGCAAAAGGCCTCCTGCTGAACGGTCTTCGATGGAAGGTGGGCAGTGGAAATTCAATTTCCATATGGAATGATTTATGGTTTTCCACAAAGTGGCCAACTCGAATAGCTTCTACGAGGGTGGACTCTGTAGATGTCTAAGTTGATTTGATCGATATGGAAATAAATAAGTGGAGGGTTGAGCTTGTTCGAGGTTTATCTAGTGCTGAAGAGGCGGAGATTATACTTGGTATTCCTTTATCAAGTTTTGAGCAGGTTGATTGCAGAGTTTAGGGCGGGGAGATATCGGGGATCTATAGCGTGAGAAGCGGATATCATTTGTTGTTTTCGCGAGTTGATTCAGATCCTTCGGATATGGCGGTGTTTTGACACATTTGCGATTGTTCATGTCAACAAAAAAATAAAATTCAAGTCTGGAAATTTACGCAGAATTTATTCCCAACACGCCAGAATCTTTTCAATATACGTATACTCAATAACACATTATGTTCTCAATGCCCTACTATGATTGAATCAGGGTGCATATTTTTCGTGATTGCATTTTAGCCCAATTAATATGGGTAGCTATGCGGATCCAATGGTCAGATCAGGTGTATAAACTTGAGTTATTCGAATGGTTAAAATGGAGTTTCAATTTTATTGACAAACAAAGCATACTGAGCCCGTTGTGGTGTCGTGGGCTTTGTGGTATGCGAGAAATGTAGCGTATCACGAAGGTCGAGGTTTGAAAGTGGCAGAGGTTATTACCTTGGTTAAAGCTCAGTGCCTGGAATTTGCAGTAGCAAACAACAGTCTCCATGGTTCTTCAGTGCCAGCGGTGGTTCGATGGAAGTCTCCCCCTCCTCTTACGGTTAAGGTTAATTTCGACGCCAGATTTGTACATTCACAACAAAGAGCATGGTCAGGGGTTTTGATTCGAAATAATGAAGGTGATATTATGGGTGCATGTAGAAGGAAAGTAGATCGGATTACCTCCTCTTTCTAGGCGGAAGCGGTGGCTGCTGTTCATGCGGTGGAACTTGCAACGGACTTGGGTTTCTTCGATATTATCCTTCAGGGTGACTCTCAATCAGTAATGGACAGAATATCCTCGAATGAATCAGATTTGTCGAAAACCAGTGCACTAACCTGGAGTTTTCAGAACATGAAACTTCCAGTTTGTGCCTAGACCATCAAATGAAGCCGCTCACATGCTAGTTGCCGACTTGGATTCAGGAGAGGACAACCGATTTTGGGTCAAGGAAGGCCTGTGGAGAGTGGAAAGACAAGTGTCGGAGGACAAACGGTGGATAGACCCCCATAGTCTTGCTCTGGTGAACGAAGGATCTTGGATGGGTTCAAGCTCTATTTTTGCTCAAATGTTTATTTGTGTTATGGTTTTGTCTTGTTTCTCGGATTTAGATAAAAGATTAAAATTAAAATTAAAATTAAAATTAAAATTAAAATTAAAAATTTAAAAATTCATCCATCACAGTCCACATGGACCACACCTCACGTCAACGTGACAACGTGGGATAACTCAACTCAAGCTAACCCGATCGACGATTTCAAATCTACAATTAAATAAATAAACGACGAATTTTATTATAATATTTTACACTGTTAAGTTTGATTTTTTTTTTAAATTAACAAAACTCACATAAAGCTTTAATATGTAATTTTCAAATTGAAATATATTTATTTTTTTCTTCTATTTGATCTCTCCATCTCAAATTTGGATTTCTTGGGCTTTTCACATAAATTTATCCCAAAAAAAGCCTGGACTGAGCTGCCTTGCCCCATAAGGCAACGCTACTTTTAGTTTCTTCAATTAGTTTCCCTGTTTCAATTCTCTGCCTTGCCCCATAAGGCATGTTTATTGTTTATAATATTGATTCACAGATTTTTGAGAAATGAGAGAAAAGAAACAGATGTAACGATTCGATTGGATTATTCGGATACATTACACAATTCAAAGCAGAAAGCTGATGAATTCAAAGCAGAAAGCTGATGAATCCAAAGCATTATACTCAACAGAAACCCAGAAAAATTGGTGTGCCAAAAGGAAATGACCATCAAATAGCTATGAAGCAGTACTAAACTCTATATAGGCAAAATACCATGCTTAGCTACTTGATCATTTCGTGCTGCTTTCAGGAAAAATGCAGAGAGCCTATTTTCAGTAGTATTTGGTTAATATCAGATAGCAGACATGGAAAAAAATTGTGCAAATTCACCATCCCTCCAATGGTGAACTCAACAGCTTGCCTCGTCCCATGGTGAAACCCCTGGTTCCATCTGGCATTCTCGGGCCCTTCAACATCTGTTTCATCGATGCTTCACATTGGACTGCATTACTAGGTTGAGGAGATCCAGAAAGCAGGCCACGTCCGGTTTGGTTTTGGGCACACCCCCAAAGTTTCCCTCGTGATTTAGACCATCCCTTCTTCAATCCCATCGCACTATCTTCAGCCTAACAGATGATGAATTTTTTCCGTTCAGCTTGTAAGGCAAAGGAGCCATATAATGAACATGGTTAATCAACATTGTTGCTTACATTATTATCAATTGATTCAGCATTTGGTGGAGAAGAACCTTCGGAGTGTTCAGCATGGGGTGAATCTTCGTCGTCTAGTATACCATCGAATTCTGATTTTCGGGTTTTCAGAACCGATTTAGGCTGCATTTTGTACCAAAACAGATGTTGTGAATGGTTTCTATTAAGCATAGAGCATTCAAACAGATCATATGTGGATTGTGAAAGACGCACACAACATACCGAGAGTCTAAGCAGCAGCCTTACTCGGAGCCCCTTTCGCCAATTCCTTTCATCGTTTAGCTTCTCAACCTGCGTCGGATGCATAAGCTTTGAATGGCATTGAAAAAGAGGAATTCAAAGAACTAAAACAATAAGATCACAACAAGAAGTTCTAGCAGAAAAACTAAGTTAACATACCGCCTTATCAGCAAACTTTGTCGACTCGTATTCCACAAGTGCATGTAGCTTAATGAACAACAACAGAGAAGGAATCATGAAGCAAATTGTGTCATAATCTCTAGGTTAACTAAGAAAACAGGTTCGATTCCGACCTCCATATACCTTGTTAGACATAAAATAGTCATTCTTCGAACGAGAAGAATTGGGTTCCTGGGGATGACATATTCTGATGTTCTTCACACTGTATGAAAACACTAATCGTATGAGCTGCAAAAGAATCATTCTATATATCCAACGACAAACCATAAACCAAAACGGAATGCGACGAAAACCAAACCTCCCAACAACATTAAAGATTTTGTCAAGGTTCAGATGAGAGTGATCTTCAGGCAAATTCTCTACAACAACAGTACGAGACTGCAAAACAAAGGAAAAAGTAGATTGCAACTTGCACCATACCAAAAAAAAAAAAGGGACAAAATCCCCCTGTCGTACCTGCACTTGTTCTCGTTCTTTTTCGGTGAACAGGTGCTTACGACGAACCTTCTTGCCATCATCACTCACAACCTTTCCAAGAATGTTAGTAGATACATCAAAAGAACAAAGATCATCACTTAAAAAAACCCGAATTTCACTTATCGCAATCGAAAAAGAACAATGGAACCAAAGAACTTACAAGCTTTAAGGAGGAGCGAAGTGCTTGGGCCAGCAACTGGTGGTTGGTGATGAGGGACTTGATTTTCTTTGTTGAAGCAATAAAAGATATAGGCACTAAAGCAAAGCCAATACTTATCAGTGAAAAACTGTTTAAGCACAGAACAATATAATCAACTCAGCAAACTAATTCGATTCGATCGAAAGTCCAAAACTAATTCGAAAGCCTTAACCTTGCTAACTCTAATGAGGTCTCATTGGCCAAACTGTCTTGATATTGAAAATTTTAACAAGAACAAATGGTGGATTCATAAGTTTCCATACCATAACCTTCAGGATCTTTACTTATTTGCTTCGACAATGATTCATTCGCTATCAGACTCATGTCACTGAACTGGTATTCCACCTGTTTCATACACACAGTCAGGACCACGTCACAGAAAGGAGGCATTATCACATAACCATTCATTTTTCAGAGGAAATATATCAAACAGTTAATGATCACAATGATAAAGCAAACAAAACCCAGAAAAGATGACCTGTTTGATGATCTTTTGGCGGAGATCGTCAGTGAGAACAGTCTTGGAAGAACAATTAGGGATTGAGAGACTAGGGTTAGAGTTCAAATAAGTAGAGGGTTCTTGGTCACCAAGGAAGAACCAATCAGAGGCGGCGGCGGCGGCACCACCACCACCACCGAGGTAATGGAAACAAGGGTAATAATAACCCGAGATGGGAATTTGGGTATGCGATTTCGGCACGAACTCCGGCGCGTGTGCATTGAATTTGAACGCTACACCATTGCCATGGTTGTTACTGCCACTAGTAGTACCACTACCGCAACCCATCGTCTGTTTCGCAGCGGCCATGGAAATGGGAGAACTACAACTGGTTGTTGGTTTTGCAGGAGCCATGGAAATGGATTGATGATCTTTCATTTGAAATCTGTCGTGGGGTTCTTCGTCAGGCTTTTCCTCAGCTTGGGCTTGTGCCATATTTGTTAAAAAAATGGATCTTTTTTTTAAAAAAAGAAACAACAAAAATAAGAAGAATAAGTACGTGATCTGTTTATCTGTTATTTTTTTCCTCCGTTAATGTGTGCGTTTTGGGAACTTTAAGATTTGTTCTGTTTCTTTCCCTCCTGAAGTTTAGCTAACTGTAAGTTCGGTAACTGATGCTTTGAATCCACATTTGGCGGCCGATGAGAGAGAGAGATGAGATTTTTATTACTACACGTGAACCGTAGCTTTTGGAGTTTGACCGTTTCTTTTAAGGTTTGGGATTTGCCACCACTTCAACTAACTCCTTCCCTTCTCTCTTTTTCTTTTCCCACTTTCCTGGACTTAGGATTTGGATTTGGATTAGGCACGTGGCTTAATTATGAAATTCTAGAAACGTCCAAGTTTAAAATTTCATTTTTTAAAGAATAATAAATTTGTAACCTTTTTCATTTAATAAATGAGATAGAAGGATTTTAATTATAGTTTCTAAATTAATATCATTGTTGTTACAATATTTTAGAGGTTATTTGTTTCCATACATTTAAGTTTGTTATAGTTTTTTTATATGTCAATCTAAAGTAATTATAAGTAGTAATATATATTCTAAAGATTTTCAACCATTAAAAATAAGCGTTTAAATATCTTTTCATTGTTGGTGCTGATGTTCAAACCCAGAACTTCTAGACATAACTATCATCTCTTTAATTATTAAAATCGTTTGGTTCGTACAGTTTTTAATTGTCTCCTATCTATGTTAAAACTATAGATAGATGGATGGATGGATGGATGGATGGATGGATGGATGGATGGATGGATGGATGGATGGATGGATGGATGGATAGATGGACGGATGGGTGGACGGACGGATGGACGGACGGATGGATGGACGGATGGATAGACGGACGGACGGACGGATGGACGGACGGATGGATAGACGGACGGATAGACGGACGGACGGATAGACGGACGGACGGATAGACCGATGGATAGACGGATGGACGGACGGATGGATGGACGGATGGACGGATAGACGGATAGACGGATGGACGGATGGACGGATGGATAGATAGATAGATAGATAGACAGACAGACAGACAGACAGACAGACAGACAGACAGACAGACAGACAGACAGACAGACAGACAGACAGACAGACAGACAGACAGACAGACAGACAGACAGACAGACAGGCAGACAGACATACAGACAGACAGACAGACAGACAGACAGACAGACAGACAGATAGATAGCTAAAGTTTATGAGTTTGAATCAAGGAATTTCACCGAGTATGACTACGAGTGCTAATTCAATAGGTTGAGTAAATTGCTAGTGAGTTATTCCGACTAAAAAGGGGTATATGATTGGTTTGATGAGGATTTGCACTCTAGATTGAAGGAGTTGGTGTTGATTAATGAGTATATGTGCTAGTAAGTGTAATAGAGTTAAAAGATTATAATATAATGTTAAGTTAACCTAACCAAGTATGACGAGGATTTGTTTATAGTTGTGTATATTGGTCATGTAGATGTAAGGTAGTCAGAGAAATAAGGATTTGTATATTGGAAGGAAGTTAAGGAGGTAATGGAAGAAGTATTTAAAATGGATCAAGTGATTATTTGGATTTGATACTTGGTGAATTAAGTGGAGAAATTATAAGTATAAGAAATGATAAAGAATGAGATTTTGTATAAGTAATATTGGTTATTAAGATTAATAATATGTGATAAAGATTGGTATTCAGAGCTGAGTATAAGTGATGGTAAAAGAATATGCAGAAGAGATATGACCTACATGGTAAGAAGATTTTGAAGTGTGAAGAAGTAAGTATATAAGTACATTAAAGGATGAAGTTTAAAGAATCAAGTATAACAAGGGTTTATATGAAAGTGGAGATTATAAGTTTAATATTGAGGTGAGGGTTCCTTGGAAAAGTACATAACGTAATACGAAAAGATTGTTTGATGTTGTGAAGTATATATTTTGACTATATCTGATGAAGGATTGAGGTTACCTTAAAGTTATGGAAACCTTTGAATAAGGTCTCAGAAATTTGAATTCGCTATAACATTTGTATCCATGTATAGACAAATAGTTAGTTAAATAGATTATTTTGGTATTACAAAGGTTATGTAAGTTGAGTGAAATTGAATTTAAAAGATCAGAAGAAAAATGCCAGAAGAAGTTAGCTAAGTGTGACATATATTTGTTTAAGGTTGTGTTTCTTAGCCATGTAAGTGTGGTCTAAGAGATAATGATTATATTTCTCTTTGATTCAATAATTAAAGATAAAAGTAGTATGTAAGCAAATTATGAAAGGTATCAAGATAGATTTAAGTGAAATTTGGTATAAAAGAAATGTTGTATACCAATAAGTCGGTTTGAATGAAAATATTGAGATTTTGTACAGACGGATTGGATTAAAGAAGTTGAAGAAAGAGTAAAAATTAACTAAGATCATCCTAAATATATGATAGTTAATCAAACTCTTCTGCAGATTTGGAAAGGAAGAAATATTGAACAAACTCTTTTTCACATTATAGCATTAGAAGAAATAGAAGTTTAATCTGATTTGATCAACGAGAAAAAATCGGTGCAAATTTTGACATATGAAGTTAAGTAGTTAAAGAATGTAATAATTTCGTTGGTTAAATTTTGTGGAAGAAACATAAGATAGTGGAAGCAACATGGGAATACGAATAAGATGCGTATAAATAGTAACCATCTCTTTGTGCAGTGAAAATTCGAGGATGAATTTTCTTTAAATGAGGGGAGATTTGTAACATACCAAAATCAGGACCAGTGACTAAAATGTAAGTTATGAAACTTTGAGGTCTAATTTTGAAAAATTAAAAAGTGCAGGGACTTAATTGGGAATATTTTGTGAACGATTGTTTAGTAAATATTGAATGAAGTAAGGGTAATTGGTCTTTTCAAAGGAAGGATTTTAATTTTCCCTTTATAAACGATATTAACACATGAAAATGGGATTAAAGGAAAATAAAAGTCTTGAGACTTGGTTATCTTCTTCCTCTTGTGCCTTCAGTTATAAGGTGAGTTGGTATTAATTTGAGTAATTGTTTCATTTTAAAGTTGATTTTGATTCTTAAAGTGATAAGAAACCTTAAGGGAAGCTTAAAGTGGCTTAAAACACAAAGATTTACAAGTTATGAGAGATTAAGTAAAATGAGTTTTGAGTGAATTATTGAAATAGAAGGAATAATGGATTTTGAAGTTGAATTTGACTTGTCAATGATCTAATTAAGCAGTTAGAAGTAATAGAAGTGAATTAAGAATATGTTGGAAATTCGGTAAGATTTTTAGTTTCAAAAATTATAAGGAGATATTGAAAATGATAGTGTGTTATATGGATATAAGATGGTATGAGTAAGTATAGTTAAATTAATGGTATGAAACACTACAAGAAAATATACCTTTAATGACACAAGAACTATGACACACGCTAATTATGACTTGCAAAAAAAATGTATCATAAAAATGTCATGTTTTTTAAAATTTGAACGATTTATGACTTACAATAATGTGTCATATTAATAGTCATAATCCAAAAAATTTACAAAAACACGGAGTACACTTTTAATTGTGTGTCATCTGTAAAAGCCGTCTTTTAATTTCCCCCATTATTTTCATCCTTTCCCGCTTCATGCTTCCCCTTTTTTCTCTTTGTATCAGTCCACTGGCTTCTCCCCTCTGTTATCGTGAAGCGCCAATGATCTATGTTAACTCCATATATCGATGTCTTTCTTCGTGTTCATTCCCCACTCGACTCATATCACAAATCGCTTCACTCGTTTTGGCGTTTATTTCATCTGTGGAAAAAATTCCCCTCGTACTTACTTAGTAACTCGGTGAGTCTGTTGCCCCCGCGAGCTTCCTCCCTTTCTTAATTTTTGTTCAAATTTCTCTTCTTCTAACATCCAACGATTTCTCAGGGGGAATTTCTCTTTCAGGTTAGCTTTAAAAGATTTGATCCTTCTAATAGAAAAATGTTGTCTTTTCTGCATTTCTGTGTATTTTGTGAAATTTATGTAGAATTTTACAATAGGTATTCCTTTTTCTTCTTGGTGTTGTTTTTTTGGTTTTTTTTATTGATTGATTTGGTAAGCTACTGTTTTTTATGTGAAGTTTTAATTTGTTGGTTTGATTTCTAATGAAGGGTTTTGTTAATTTCATGTAATTTTGGATCTGGAAATGGAGTTTACTATGGTTGATCTGTTATTCTCTTTTCTATGCTTCATAGTTGCATTTTTGGTTTTTTTCTAGAGGTTTTGCTTGTGTTCTTTATTTAGATCAACCATTAAAATTTACTAGAAATGAATCAGTCTACAACCATTGTCTTCTTCATCTTCTCTATCTCTAATTCCGACACAGTTTTTGCCCTTTTGGCTCTTAGCATATGAATTTATTTCATTTTCCATTTTGGTTGGCTATCCAGTGATTGAGTTGTTTTTAATGTTGATCATTCATTTTTCTTTTGTTATCATATTCCTCTACAGGGTATTTTATGCTGACACAACGAGTTTTGAATGCAGCACATCGGTTCGCCTTTTTGTAGGAGATATGTTTGTAACTACATCAAAGATGATGGTGGGATGATATGTTGTTATTGACAAACTCTCCACATAAATGGAACTAGATTCTAGAATCTAGAGCTTTTTAATTTCTTGTTAAAATATAGACTAGATGGAATAAAGTAGCTAGGAAATTATTACCTCTTGCCTTTTGCTAACTTCTTTATAGACATTTGGAGAATCTTTGGCTCTTGTCGTAATCTGTTGGAGGGACTGTCACTTCAAAACTTGAATTTTCAATAACTTTTAGGAGTATTTATAGTGATCTCTGGATTTAAAGTGTTGTGGATATGTTAAATTCACCTCAAGGACATAAGCAGAGCCTCCAAAAATCCATGCGAAAAGGCTCATATGGTGCCTCATATAAAGATTTGTGGCATGCTGTGGGAGAAGGGTCCTTGCCTGATATAGATTATGCATTGGCGCTACTGAAGAAGAATGGAAGTAATATCAATTTGAGGAATAGTTTGGGTCTGACTCCTCTTCACATTGTCACTTGGAGAAACAACATTCCAATTATTCGAAGGCTTCTAGCTTCTGGTGCTGATCCTGATGCTAAGGTGTGTAATTCTTATCCTTTTGTTGATCAAATGTTTTCAAGTTCGTTGTGGATGTCTATCAAGTATCCTGCTTTAGAACATCTATGATCTTGTTTTAAACATCATGAAGTCGTAGAGATGTCAGATGTATGATGGTGCAATTAGCTTCAAGCCACTTTTTTTGACTCTTCGTAATCCTTGTTCCAGGACAGAGAATCTGGGTGGAGTAGCCTTCATAGGGCTCTGCATTTCGATCATCTTGCTGTAGCGAGTGTTCTTCTCCGGTCTGGTGCTTCTATTACATTAGAAGATTCAAAATGTAGAACACCTGTAGATCTCCTGTCAGGGCCTGTCTTGCAGGTTTTTGGAAGTGCACAGCATTCAGGTACCTGCTATTGTCTTGGCATATCGGAAAGCCTCTTATTATTGCATGAAAATCAAATCTTTTTTCAAATAAGTATAGAAGAGGAACATGGTATCTGCTATTTCATATTGTTAATGTGGCTTTAAAACCTGATTCCAGATTTTCATATAATGGGTAATCTTATTTGGTTATGATACTACTATTTGTTGTCATTGAAGATATAGGTGTAAAACTTTTTCCTGTTAGAATGTTGTTTGGCGAGTAGATTGACCATTTATATTCACTTCTCTCATATCGTTGGAATTCTAATGTCTCTAACCATAATGTTATGATAGTATTAGCTTTTTTTTGTAACTAATGTAAACTTTAATCCTCTTACAGAGTTCATTAATCTTATTTCATCAGAGTCCAATAAAGTTTGTAACAGAGAGGATAAACGAACAATAGCACCTGAGCATGTACTCAAGGCTTTAGCGGTTAACCTACACCCATGTTTCAATTTTGTTCTTTATGGGTGTTATTTGTGCACATTGCTTTGTTAGGGTTGAAAAGTAATGCCTCGAATATGACATTTGGATATGCTGTTATGGTTCATGAGCGCCTTTCTCTTTAAATTGTTGTTTCCATATCAAGCTATGGTTTTACTAGAACTATCTCTTTTTTTGTTATGCATGTTTTATAAGCTCATAGAATTGATCGTATTAGCAAAGTCTAGGTGCTAAAGAAAAATATTATGCGCTTTTCATTAGTTCCATCTGTATTCAGATATGGTTTTATATCATGCTTTGTTATCTTGAATATTTAGCCATCAGTTCCTTTCTCACAGAAGTTCCCTAATATGGATCTCGGGGCTATTCGCCTACTTGAGCGCTTACTTGCATTTAATCCAAAAGATCGTCCCACAACTAAAGAAGTAAGATTGAGAATTCCTAGTATTTAATTTTTTCTTTCAAAAGCACTAAAAAGGAAACAAGGTATGCATACGATAGATAACCCTGAAATTTACAGAAAAATGGGGTTTCTTGCTAACATTCTTTTATATTCTGAAAACATAAAGGATATGCTTCCTATAGAATTGAAATCCATGAATGGGTGATCTTGAATGCTACAAATTTTGATTTGATGTTTTGCCAGCATCATTTCATCAAGATATGATAATTATTCTCATTATTGGCCTTAAATCAACTACAAATGATAAATCTGACAGTTAGATCATGACTTACAAGCTTCTAATATTCCTAATGGTGTTGTTCTACGCTGGCAGGCATTAGCTGATCCATACTTTTATGGTTTAGCAAATGTGGATCGTGAACCATCCACTTAAACTATTTGAAGTTAGAATTTGAGTTTGAGAGAAGGAAATTGGCAAAAGATGATGTTAGAGACCTGATTTATAGAGAGGTACTCCACATTTGTTGCTTTGGTATTATCTGGTTTCTATTTATCATATAGCTTAACCAATTTGTGGCCTAACATATATTAGAGTATCATCCCCAGATGCTGCAGGAGTACCTCCGCGGTGGGGATTAGACCAACTTCATGTACCTTTCAAGATCTTAACTTTTGTTGCTTAATATCCTTTAAAAAATCCTCTTATTTCTTAATATGATGTCCAAGATTGTCCTTATACAGTTTAGATACAGCTTAGTAAAGTAATATTTTTTGAGTGGTTTTGTAGATCGAATCCTCATTTCAAGTTATGTAGTGCTTAAGCGAAATATAGGGGGTGGGGGTCTGGAAATTCTAAATTCCACTTGATAACATTTGCTTTTAGCATTGCAAATAATTGTATTCTTTTCTAAATTCCACTTGATAACATTTGCTTTAGTAGCATTGCAAATAATTGTATTTTGTATCGACATATGATTACAATATTTTTTATAACTTAATGTGAATATTGTATGCAAATGGATTGTTTATATATAATGATATATATTAGTATTATGAGGCATTAAATGTGATTTAGTTGTTATTTGTCAATCTACAATATATATATATAATTTACGAAATACAATCACGACACGAATGTGTGTCATCTCATTTATGGGGCTTCAATGACGCGCAATGTAAGTCATACATGCGTGTCATAAATTTATGACACACAAATGTGTGTCATCTTCATTTGGTGGGGGCTTCAATGACGCTCAATGCACGTCATAGATTTATGACACACAATTGCGTCATCAAAATCATGTCGGTGACTTCAACGACAGGCATTTGTGTGTCATCCGCACCCATATGACGCGCAATGCGCGTCATTAAAGGGGTTTTTTCTAGTAGTGAAAGGAGTTCACAATGCGAGGTTGAAGTAACTTTGGTAAACTTTCGGGTTAGTGAAGCATATTCTGGGCTAGTAGTATCGGTACCGGTTGAGAAAATTCCAAGACTACAAGGTAAAATATGTGATAATTATGCGTAGGGTATCGATATTGCAGAACAATATCGATACCATAAGGCAAAAGTAGGATAAATATTCATGGGGTATGATACTGAAGTAATAGTATCGGTACCATGGGTATCGATACCAATGGGGAGGTATCGGTACCATTCTGTAATGAAATTACAGAATTTAGAATGAGTATCGATACCGTGGTATGGTATCGATACTACTAGTATAGAGGTATCAGTACTGTGTTTGTAGTACCAATACTACTTAAGTTGGAAATTAGACCAGGTTTCCGGCAGTGATCGCACCAGGGACGGCCATTCTTGACACAGGTGTCACCAGATGAATGGGTATTCATGGAAGAACTTTCAATGGATGGCGGAAGCATCAGAGAGCAGCGACTTTCTTCGCGGCGAACTTCAGAAAACAAATCGTGAAGAGACAGAAGAGGCCTGATGCCTAGAATCTGGCCACGCACATCATTAAGAGAGACAGACAGCCCGACAGGAATTGAAAATACGTCGTCTTTCAGCAGCCCTTTGTAGAGTTTGGCATCTGCATTGGTTTGCCAAGCGGGAGGATCAAACAAATCAATTTGCTGCCGTAAGCGAGACAGCTGAGTGAAGTATTTCGTAATAGTGAGATCGCCCTGCTTCAAGTCGTTGATCCGGCATTCAATGGCAAACAGAGCGGACGAGTTTTACTGATTGGAGTATGTCTCCCTGGCAGCGTTCTAGATTTCCGAGGCGGTGGTGTAGAGCATGAAGTTCGCGCTAATGTTAGGCAGTATAGAGTTGAGGAGCCAAGACATAATTGTGGTGTTCTCGATGAGCCAAGTGTCGTATTAGGGATCAGAGGGGTCGGAACGGCATATTACAGAGATATTGTTGTTTCTTGCGACTTGTGATGAACAGACGCGCAGATTGAGACCAGGCAATGTAATTATCGCATGGAGGGATTGTATTACGACCATTTAGCATGTCAAAACGAGGTACTTATCACGAAGATTGGTATAATATCATAACTGAACTAGAGTAGCTATGGGTTAGAATTCTGCATGCAAAGTATAAAGTAAGAACAATTTCCCCGTCTCAATTTGTAAGCATGGGTGCTCTCGTCTTTGGAAATTCCCGAGTTCAATAAGGGACAATATTAAAGAGGGAATAGGGAACGGATCAATGGTTGATTTCTGGATGAATAATTGGCTAGGTGTATTCGGGCCGTTATGTAATGCTGCTATATCAAACGGAAATGTTGTGGCGGCTGGCTCGAGGGTTTCGGTTTGGGTGAGAATGGACGGTGAGATGAAGTGGGGCGCCATGGCTGCGCTGCTTTCGACAATATCTCTTTCTCACATTGCAGCAGTTCCTCCGCCGATCTCAATGGTGTGAGGATAACCAGGCTAGCGATGGGAGAATAACCGACGCTTTACGACCAAAAGTGCGTATCGTAGATGTGTGATACATTAGCCGATCATGATATAATTTCTTGGGAATTCTTAAATAAGTATAAAGGTCTCCCTCGAATTATGATGCTTTCATGGCTGGGTTTGGAAAGAATGACTACTATCTAATGAAGAGAGAGCTCGAAGACACCTCACGACCAATGGGTTGTGCATTGTGCGGTGCGGTGCTGTGCTGGATCGACATCGCCCGTTCTGAGAGTGCCCGGTGGCGAAGGCTACGTGGAAGAAAGTCATTAAATTGTAGCGCCTTGAGGAGTTTATGAATATGGACTTATTCTCTTGGATACATCGTAACATTATATCTTTGAATTATTTCCAAGGAATGAGGAAATTGGAATATACAGTTTGGTGCTATTTGGAATTTATGGGCGCGATGTAATGGGATACTCTTTGACGAGAAGTTTATCGCAGAGAAAGGCATTCTCAATTGTAACAAGAAGTTGATAAATGAGCTAATTACAAGCCAGCTATACTCTACGTAAAGAAAGGTCCAAAGTTTGTTACCGAATCAGCATATGAGTTAATGGTAAATACTAGCTGGGGTGGCTTAAATTGAATACGGATGGTGCACGATCGAACAGGTTAGGCACAACGTTTTGTGACGGGTGTTCCGAGATGCTGACGGCGAATGAATTGTGGGTTATGTGAAGTACATAGACGGGTGCTCAGTTCTTGATGCAAAATTATGGGGAAATTTTGGAAAGCCTTAAATTCTTGAGATTTGCAATTTCGTAAAGTAGTTGTTGAAACGGACTGTCAAGAGGCAATCGACATATTGAAGGAAAAGCTATGCATAGAGAGCTTCATCATTGCTGCCACACATCACGGATTTGATTAGCAGGGATTGGACGATTAATTTTATCATGTTCCTGGACGATGCAATATGCTAGCAGATAATTTAGCTAAAATGGCTAGATCGATGCAGCTTGGAGTTCGGTATTTCCAGAACCCACTGGGGGATGCTGCTATGGTGTATGCCTAGAAGGTTCTCGATTGCAGGCTGAAGATACTATTTTTTATCCATATATTATATTATTATTATTATTAATATTATTATCATTATTAATATTATTATTATATTATATTATTCTTATTATTATTATTTTACTATTATTAATATATTAAATCCATATAAATTACAACCAATTACAATTAAACCGGCCCAGTTACAAACCAACTAAAACCGGTTCAAATCCAACCAGAAACCCTAATATTGGGTTTCCAGTTAGGGTTTCCTAACCCTAATTTGATCAGCCGCCTCAGCTCACAGCCGTTGGATCTGATAAGATCCAACGGTCCAGATGATGCCAGAAGGAACCCTAGGGTTTGATACCCTAGGGCCACGCGGCTGCCGACAGCCCTCGCCGCCTCCGCCGCTGCCACATCCAACGAAGACTCCAGAAGATCATATACCAGCCGTCCATGCAAGGCTACGGGGTGAGTCACCACTGGTAGTCCGGTGACTCACCGAAGCCCCCTCTTCGGACCGTCCGAGACGAACCCGGTGGTGGCTATAAACCACCACCCACCTGCGAAAAAAAAAAAAGAGGAAAAAGGAGACAGAGATATACAACGAGACAGAGAGACAGAAAAAAAAAAAACGAGAAGAGATATAGAAAAAAAAAAGAGAAAATCCAAACTATTACCAACGATCTCAGCAGCAAGAAACCAGAAAAAAAAAGAAAAAGGAAGAGGACTTACCGAGGAAGCCTCGACCACCGGATCTCGTCAGAACCAACAAAACCGAAGGTATATTTGTAGATTTGCTCCGATTGGGAGCTTCTTAAGGAAAAAATACGGAAACGTCCTTAAGACGTCCGATCTATTAATGGTGTCAAAATACAATTTTCCGGCCCGGATACGGTGGCCGGCGGTGATAATCACGGCGGCACACGGTGGCCGACCGGTGACGGCTTCCCCGGTGAGGGAAGCTAGAGAGAGGCGAGAGAGTTTTTAAACTCTCGGTTTAGAGAGAGAAGGAAGAAATGAAGGTGGCCCTTCGGCCAGCCGATTGGACTCTTATAGTCCTTCCCGAACGACGTCGTTTCGGGAAGGACTATGCGCGTAAATTATGAAATAGTTAAACCCCGTCCGCAGTCCTTCGTATTTGTAATTTTACATTTTTAGTCACTAAATGAATTTATAATATTTTAATTAGTCTTCGAATTTTAATTTTATTATTTAGTCCTTCATATTAAAATAATATTTAGGATAAATTACAGATTTAATCCATAATTTTAATAATAATATTTTAATCCTTAGTTTATATTTTTAATTATTTGATTCTAATATCCAATTTAGAATTTTATTTTAGTCACCAAATAAAGAAATAACATATTTAATCCCTATAATTTAGATTAATTATGAATTAGATTTTTAATTTTATTTTTAGTTATTTTATATGTTTTCATTTTTTTATTGTTTTTAAATATATTGTTTAGTATATTTGATTTTTATATATTATTAAATTAAATATTTTAAAATATAATAAATAGTATTTTTTTAAATTTATTTTTATATCGAGAAAAGGACAGTCTTAATACAACTGGATGTCCTATTTGATATTTTTAAAATTAAAAAGTAAACAATATTATTAAAATTATATTATCAATATCAAAGAAAGAGCTGTCTTAAGGCACCTAGAAATTCTTTTCAGATATTTTTAAATAAATAAATATTTTTTTATATAATTTTGAATAATAGATTATAAATTAATATATTTTGAATTTTTAAATTTTAATAATAGAGACAATTTATAATTAAAAGTACCAATTTTGGGCGTGTAGGGTGCTAATCCTTCCCTAAACGTAACCGACACGAATCCCTTTTTATTATTAAAAAGAACGAATTTTTGGTTATAACGCAGATCAGTTCATTTTTAATTGACGTTTCTTAAAACTCTTTTAAAAAAATATTTTTTAGGTATTCGACCTACCTGCCCAAAAGGCCGATGGCGACTCCCAAATTTTTCAAAAATATTTATTAACATCAATTTCCCCGCCAAATTTAATATTTCGCCCGGACGAAAACCGGTTACGACAGCTTGGCGACTCGCTGGGACTTGGTCAAACTTTTAAAAAAAAATCAATTATAAATTGTCTATTAATTAAAAAATTAAAATTTATATATTTAATTTTAATTTTTTCTTTTCAAAATTTTTATTTACTTATTATTTTATAATATTATATGTTTTTATTTGCAATTATTTTATCATTTTTATTTGTTTCTGTCAAAGGTTTGAACATTTCTCCTCACACACAACACTTGCATTGCATTACATAAAGCTCTATAATTGAGTTGTCCCTTTTAAGTGGGAGTGAAAGCGACGTCTTCGTGAGAATTTATTCTCCGTGTCAGACCTAGCAAGTACTTCCGGGGTTCTATATGTCTTCGTGAGAATTTATTCTCCGTGTCAGGCATAGAGAAATGTATCCCCTCGAATTGAACTCGATCCACTTTAGTCTGTGATGGACTAGGATTGAGGGTTACAACCAAGGGGCACTAACAAAGACAATTCGGGGTACCTTTATTCTAGATCTGAAACCTTGCATAAAAAACCTTAGAAACTCTTCCGATCAGAAGTCATGCCGAAATTTGTCCAAATAGGTGTACACACAGGAGAAATGAATTATCTTTCTGTTAATTTATTTATTGTTTAAATTACATGTTTATTTAAATTTAAATAGAAAGCATGTTTAAATTAAATAAATGTTATTATTGAATTTTTATGTAAACTAATTTATTTTCTTTTTGTGTGTTCTTTATTTTTCTGTTTGCATTGCATCATACAGGATAAAAGACATTGATCCTTGTTAATTGTCTCATTGGAAAGCCTTCATCTATGGATAAAAGTGTTCAAGTCAAGTAATTCTAAACTCAGAAGTAAGACAGTGGGCTGAAGATTTACAAAGACAAGAAGGAGACAGTCTGCAGGATGATTATGTATCTGACTTGGTCAGTTATGCTTCAGTTTCACTAAAAAGAAATGATATGCAAGATTTGCGAAGCATTTGGGAAAGTTGGGATTCAAACAAAAAATTGCAGTTTTATCAGACTTACGAGACATCCATATTTGCTCTATGTTGAAGTTGATGATGAATTACTCAGAGCCCTAGTTCAATTGGAATCCAGGGTACAATTGCTTCACTTTCAAAAGGAGGACTTGGTCCCTACTATTGAAGAATATACAATTTTTGTTACATCTTGAAGGTGCTTTGGAGAATCGAATATATTCAAAGTCAATTAAACTCACCCTTTCGAGTTAAATTGGCAAGATTGCCGGGGTACGAGAAGAATGGGTAGCATCCCGTACAAAACAAAAGGCGAAAGCGAAGGCATAGCTTGGACCAACATCAGAGAACTTATTCAAAGCCATCCAGATATTAAAGTACGATTCGATCTATTGCTCTGGGTATATGGTATGGTCTCTTCCCAAAAGTATTGGGATATGTTGAAGCTGCAGTGGTAGACTTGTTTGAACAGCTACCGAAGAAGATTAATCCTGTTTCTGCCATCCTAGCAGAGACCTTCAGATCGTTAAATGCTTGCAGAAGGTAGGAGGTGGACGATTCTCAGGGTGTACCCAGTTGTTATATGTTTGGATCCGTAGTCATTTCTGGAGGACGGAAAAGGTTTCATACCGACGCTTCAATACGGATTATTCACCATTAAAGGAATTTCTGGAGCAGGAATGGCCTAAAGAAATTAAGAAAGATATGTGGATTAATGCCTTTCGAAATCTGCAAAGCAATGACGTTGTTTGGCGAGCCCCGTGGCAGATACAAAGAGAATTCTTTTACAGGTGTGGTGATTACAATTGGATAATGCTGCTCGGATTATGGGGAGGAATTGGATATGCACCACTTCGGTTATAAGACAGTATGAAGGTCGTCAATTTGTACCTGTCACTGCTGGACTACAGTCATCTGAGTTCGCATTCCACAGCAAAATTATGAAAGAAATATCATGGAAGCCGTTACAGCTTGGAAAACAACTTTTTGTATCCGAGCTAAAGCAGCAAAAGAAATGCTAACTCCTGATTACGAAGATTGGAGATCTGTCAGAAAAAACGAAAATATTCCTCTACCAGATCAAATGAGGATATTTCTATGGAAGATCGCATTAAGGTGGTTCCATCAGAGATTGAAATCTTGAGAGCTGAGTTTGAAGCAGAAAGAGAAGGCTGGTCGAAAGAATTAGAGCAAATGAGACAAGATAAAGCTATGTTGGGGGTAGACATTGACTTTCATTCATCACAATGTGCAATGTTGAGAAGAGATAAAGAAAAAGGTGAAGATGAGTACAGAGCCTTACAGAAAAATTACAGGAGTTATATAAATCCCGAAAAGCATCAGGACCCAGCCAATCGACGGTACAGATGACCAGAGAATTGAACATTGAGAAAGACGAGTTGAAGATCTGAAAGGAAAGAATAGTCGTCTACTCAAAAGCCTGGAAAAAGGAAAGCAAAAAATGGAAGATTTCGAGGTCGACAGAAGAGAGCGAATTATAAAACACAAGGCTGAACACCGTGAGATCATGAATGAAATGCAAAGAGAAAGAGATCGAGCCAAAGATTTAGAAGAGATGAAGAATGACATCTTTGTTAAATTTGAAAGCGAGAAAAGTATATGTTCAAGGGATTTGAATCTGAAATGAACCAGTTGATTGCTGAGCTTGAAGTCAGAGGCCAAAAGATGGAAGAATCCAATGTTGAAAAGAAAAATGGAGTTAGAAAGAAAAATTTCAATACCAGACTTGAGGTAGAGCAGGAAGTAGCTAGCAATTGGATGCAAAGATGCAGAAACAAAGATGTTCAAATCCAGAAGCTTAATCAAAGAACGCAAGAAGCACGAACAAAACTGGAAGAGGATCGGATCAGTCTAGAAACAAAAACTCAGTTTAATACTTACATTTTACAACTTGAAGAATCATTGTTTCAAGAAAAGGTTCGTCTAGGACTAATGATCTCAAGGAAAGTAATGAGGAAAATGCTTCACTGCGAAGACGCATTAGAGATCTTGAAAAAATTCTGCACAATTGCCAAGTCAGAATCACTGAGTTAGAGCAAACTCTTGAAGGAACGAATGAGAAATGGCAAAAGTCAACTGAGTTCTATATTGAAAGAAGTGAAGAAAGAAGTAATATGGTGTTCGAGGCCATGGTTCAAATGAGCGAGGTTGCCAGATATGTTGGGGAACTAGCTGTTGAAGCCGAAATAATTGAGCATCAAGTTGATCCAGTTTCTAAGTGCGGAAAGAAGGTGTCATGGTTAATGAAAGAAATTATAGAGCTTAATAGGAAAGCTATGCCTTATCTGTAGTTATGAACTATTATAAAGAAACTTTTGTATGCGATGAAAGTTGTTCTATGATAGTTAACTTTTGGGATCATGTTTTTACATACATGCATTTTGCATACATTCATCATTCATTTCATAATTTTCGCTATGAATTATTTTATTTAAGTTAAAGTTCATTAATTAAAATTTGAAAAAATAATATTAAAAGATTTCAATCGCAGTTACTCTGGCCAAAAAAAAATACTACATCACTACGGTACTAGACAAGCTACTAAGAGAATTATGGATGATAAAATACAGCGTATTGAGGAACAACATCATAAAGAACAAGAAGAAATGAGAATGAAGCTGGAAAAAATTGAAGCCAGTATTGCAAATTCACAAGACAGTATGATGAAGAAGATAGAGGACATGTTTAAAAGGCAGGCTATCAGTGGAAAAATGCATGAAAATCCTGTATCTTTGACCAAGAATCTATGTATCCTCTAGGTTTTTCACCAAACCAATTTATCATTCTGGTACTACACCTATACAAATCAATGCTCGTACATCTGCATTACAAGAAGCTAACCACATGAAGATCAACAAGTGGATCCCGCATCTTCAAGCAAAAATCCGCTTATATCAGATGTGAAAATAGGGGATCTTAATACTGATCATTTGATCCCGGATTTGAATGAGCTGAATGAGAAACAAAAAGTAAATGAAGAACTGACCAGACAGATCAAGAACTTAGAAGAACGAATGAAATCTGTGGAAATAACTGAATCATTCTATGGATTTGATGCTAGTGAGTTGAGTTTGGTTCCAGACCTAATCCTCCCTATCAAGTTCAAAGCTCCCGAATTTGATAAATATAACGGTACTACATGCCCTTCATCCCACATTACTATGTTTTGTCGAAGAATGGCAGGATATGTGAAGGACGAAAAAATTGTTAATTCATTGCTTCCAGGATAGTTGACAGGACCGGCTTTAAAATGGTATACTCAATTGACCAAAGCCAACATTAGATCCTGGAAAGATTTGGCTAAAGCATTTTTAGAGCAGTACCGCCATGTGACAGACATGGTCCCTGATAGATGGACTCTCCAGAATTTGGAGAAAAAGAATAATGAAACATTCAGACAGTATGCCCAGAGATGGCGTGACACTGCGGCCCAAGTTCAACCACCTTTGTCAGAAAAAGAGGCCACAGTGATGTTTGTCCATACATTGAAGGCTCCTTATTTAAACCATTTAATGGGAATGCAACAAGAAATTTTGCAGATTTGGTCATTTCTGGAGAATTAATTGAAATGTCTTGAAAAGTGGCAAGATTGAATCAAATGATGGGTCTAGTTCCAAAAGACCTACGTACCGGAAAAAGGAGAATGAAATCAACAATGCAAATTCTTACAGCAAGGATTCATCGAAAAGTGTTACAATAACCCAGCCAAGGGTTAAGAAAGAGGAAACAAACACGAATCGAGCAGAATCCAGAGGATCTCGAAAAGAAAACGAAAGGTTGTCTTTTACACCTTTACCAGTACCATATGCAGAGATCTATGATTCGCTGTTAAAAGCAGATGTTATACGGCCCTACCCTTTGGTTCCCATGCAACCACCATTCCCTCCTTGGTATGATACAAAGGCACACTGTGTTACCATGAAGGAATTACAGGACATTCTATTGAAAACTGTCTAGCATCAAAAGGGTGGTTCAAAATTTGATCAACACTGGGAAGTTGGAATTCAATACACCATCCGCATCAAGTCATCCATTGCCAAATCATGGAGATAAAAACGTGAATGCAATTCAGGAAGAGAATAGAAAGAAAGCAAAGACTGACATTTCTGAAATTAAATCTCCGTTTGTTTGGATATTCCAACAACTTTCTTTAGCCGGTATAATTCCACAACAATTCAGGCCAAAGCAGAATGAAGGCAAGAATTATTGTGAATATCATCAGGAGAAAGGGCATAAAATTCAACTATGTCCTGAGTTTAGAGATTTGGTGCAAAAATTGATGAACAACAGAGAAATAGAATTCTTTGAAGAAGAACCCGGGAAAAAAGAAGATGATGTTTGCTCATCAGAGGATTCTAAACCAAATCAAAGAATAAATAATCCTGTGATCATTAATGTGAAATCATCTACGGTGATTCCTGCACCAATAAGGCCAAAAGTAGTTATTATCACTCCTCTACAATTTCCATACAAAGATACCCGCAGGGTACCTTGGAATTATACTACCAATGTTTCAATGGTAGGAGGATCTGATTCTCTAGATAAAACAGAAGAGAAAATACAGAATTTGAGTACTACATCGACGTCTGAAGCAGTGGGCGAGGTCGGTTTCTTTACAAGAAGTGGGAGATGTTACTCTCCCGAAACATCCAATGCTTCAGAACAAGTGAAAGCAAAAGGAAAAGCTGTGGCAATACCTCAGAAGGTATTTGAAGATGAATCCCTTCCAGCATTCAATGAGCCTGTGACAGAAAAACAAGCTCAAGAATTTTGAAATTCTTAAACATAGTGAGTATAGTGTGGTGAACAACTACACAAACAACAAGCGAGAATTTCTATTCTTGATCTATTGATGAATTCAGAAGCGCATAGGAATGCTTTGATGAAAATTCTCAATCAAACATTTATCCCCGAAGATATATCCCTCAATAAACTTGACAGAATTGTAGGACATATAGCCGCTGACAATTACATAACGTTCACAGATGATGAAATACCGGAAGGCGGAATGGGGTCAGTAAGAGCTTTGAACATCACGACACACTGTCATGGTCATGTATTGCCAGGAGTATTGATTGACAATGGATCTGCTCTCAACTTGATGCCTCTAGTTACACTTCAAAGAATGCCTCTGGATCAATCACACATGAAGAGTTATCAGAATGTGGTACGAGCATTTGATGGTACTCAAAAAGAAGTGCTTGGGAAAATGGAAATACGTTGTTAATTGGCCCAGTCGTGTACAATATTGATTTTGTGGTGATGGACATCCACCCCACATATAATTGTCTCTTAGGGAGGCCATGGATTCACTCAGCAGGAGCCGTTCCTTCTTCATTACATCAGAAATTGAAATTTGTTGTTGATGGACAACTAATATGCGTCAATGCTGAAGAAGAAATCATTGCGTCTGTAACAAGCGATGTTCCATATATCGACACCAATGATAAGGCTCTTGAATGCTCTTTTCGAGCTCTTGAATTTGTAAATGCAACCTTTGTTGCAGAAGGAAGGAAAATTCCATATCCCAGATTGTTTGATTGCACCAAGATGACGGTACAACAAACTTTAGGCATCGGAGCTAAAGCTGGAAGAGGTCTAGGAAAGAATCTTCAAGGGATTTCAGTTCCTATCAGTATAAAGATGAAAAAAGACCGTTTTGGGCTAGGGTTTAAGCCTAATTTTCAGCAAAAGAATAAAGAGATGAAAAGAAGATGTGAAGACAGAAAGACAAAATTGAAAGGGGGAGAAATCTTTTGGAAACACATGTCTTTCCCACAGTTGAAGACAACATTCAGATCAGGGGGAACAATTAATGTGGAACAGCAGCTTGTTGAAGCCTTTAAAGAAGAAAAGTTGACGAAAGATCAAGACATAGTTGAAGAAGCTATGAATGGATTATTTATCAACATGATCACAAAGGATAATAAAAATGGCAAATACTTGGATAGGATTCGACCATGTCTTCCTGGAGAAACACTCACCAATTGGACCACTGAAGATCTTCCTATAGTTTTTAATATTAATGCAGAGTAATATTCAGAACTAATCTTTATGTTTAGCTCAAAAATATGAAAACTTTTTGTTATCTTGTAAAAGAAATTATGTTAAATATAAGGAACTTTCTTTAAAATTTTCAGATGGCAATCATTCTTTACATTTTATTACATTTTTACATTTCATAAATTTACTATATTCTTTCGTAAATATGTCCGATTTAAATTTGCAGGTGTCACAGTGTTAATAGCATGTTTATTCCTAGATTTAATCCAGTGATAAATTTAGAGCAGCCTATATGTCTGGAAGAGATCAATGGTTGTGAAGATGAACTGGAATGTGATATTCCTACTGAACTATTAAGATTGGTAGAAAAAGAGGACAAACAAATTCTACCACACAAAGAAGAGGTTGAAACTGTGAATTTGGGAACAGATGAAGAAATAAAAGAGGTGAAAATTGGCACTACTCTGACAATCCAGATAAAGCAAGAATTGATAAATCTCCTTCAAGAGTTCAAAGATATCTTTGCATGGTCTTATCAAGATATGCCTGGTTTGAGCACAGATATAGTGATACATAAGCTTCCAATCAATCCAGAATATAAACCGGTCCAACAAAAGCTCAGAAGAATGAGGCCAGAAATGTTGTTGCAAATCAAAGAAGAAGTGATGAAACAAATCAATGCAGGTTTCCTACAGGCATCTAAATACCCAGAATGGGTAGCCAACATTGTTCCCGTACCAAAGAAAAATGGAAAAGTTCGAATGTGCGTGGATTACAGAGATCTCAACAAAGCTAGTCCGAAAGATAGCTTTCCATTACCCCACATAGACACATTGGTGGACAATACTGCAGGGCATGCATGGTTTTCATTTATGGATGGCTTTTCAGGATATAATCAGATAAAAATGAATCCTGAAGACATGGAGAAAACAACATTTATAACCATGTGGGGCACATTCTGTTATAAAGTGATGCCATTTGGATTGAAAAATGCAGGAGCAACATATCAAAGAGCCATGGTAACTTTGTTTCATGACATGATGCACAAAGAGATTGAAGTATATGTAGATGACATGATTGCCAAATCCAAAACGGAAGAAGAACATATTCAAAATCTGAGGAAGCTTTTCCAGAGATTGAGGAAGTATCAATTAAAGCTTAACCCTGCTAAATGCACTTTTGGGGTAAATTCTGGGAAACTTTTGGGATTTGTGGTTAGCAAAAAAGGAATCGAGATTGATCCAGATAAAGTAAAAGCAATTCAAGATCTTCCACCACCCAACACAAAAAAAGAAGTTCGAGGCTTTTTGGGGAGATTAAATTATATATCTCGGTTCATTTCTCAATTGACTGACAATGTGATCCAGTGTTCAAATTACTTCGAAAGAACAATCCTGAAGTCTGGAATGAAGAATGTCAAGAAACTTTGGATATTATTAAGAAATACTTATCCAATGCCCCAATTTTAGTATCACCAATGCCTGATAGACCATTAATTCTCTACTTGACGGTCTTCGAAAATTCGATGGGATGTGTACTAGGACAGCATGATGAATCAGGAAGGAAAGAAAAAGCTATTTATTATCTGAGAAAGAAATTTACCGATTGTGAAGTTCGATATCCACCAATACAAAAATTATGTTGTGCTTTGGTGTGGACTACTCGAAGACTCAGACAATATATGTTATACCATACTACTTGGTTGATATCCAAACTTGATCCTTTAAAGTTCTTAATGGAATCACCAGCTTTGACAGGCAGAATGGCTAGATGGCAGATGTTATTATCTGAGTTTGATATTGTATATGTCAACCAAAAAGCAATAAAAGGAAGTGTCATAGCTGATTTTCTGGCCAGTCGTGTATCAAATGATTATCAGCCTTTGAACTTCAATTTTCCCGATGAAGATTTGTTGTGCATATCCATGAATGAAGAAGTCAGAACAAATGATGAATTGGCAACTTGGAAGCTTTACTTTGACGGAGCATCTAATGCTTTGGGACGAGGAATCGGGGCAGTGTTAATTTCTCCAGAAAATGTTTATTATCCCTTTACGAGTAGACTGGAGTTCTTTTGCACCAATAACATGGCGGAATATGAAGCTTGTGTCATGGGATTGAAAGCAGCTATCGAAAGAAAAATCAAATTTCTCAAGATATATGGAGATTCATCTTTGGTGGTGTATCAATTGCGAGGAGAATGGGAAACAAAAGATCCCAAATTGTTGGAATACCGAAATTTTACCCTCGAATTAGTGAAAGAATTTGAGAAAGTTACATTCAATTATCTCCCTCGGGAAGAAAATCAAATGGCAGATGCTTTGGCTACATTAGCTGCTATGTTTCAGGCAACTAAGAAAGTTGATATGATGCCAATCAAAATGCAAGTATATGAAATTCCAGCACATTGTTATAGTGTGGAAGAAGAGGTAGATGGTAAACCATGGTATCATGATATCCTGCAATATATCAAAAATCAAAGTTATCCACCAAATGCATCAGAAATTGATAAAAGAACCTTGAGAAGAATGGCTGCTGGATATTTTCTTGATGGAGAGATTATGTATAGAAGAAGCAGTGATCAAATGCTGTTGAGATGTTTAAATACCAGTGAAGCTCGAAACGTCATTGAAGAAGTACACAGTGGAATATGTGGAACACATGCAAATGGTCTTTCTATGGCCAGAAAAATAATGAGATATGGATACTATTGGGCTACCATGTACACAGATTGCATTGATTATGCAAGGAAATGTCATAAATGCCAGATATATGCAGACAAGATTCATGTACCCCCATCTCCTTTACATGTAATGACAGCGCCCTGGCCATTTTCTATGTGGGGAATAGATGTCATTGGGGCAATCACACCAAAAGCATCGAATGTACATTGTTTCATCCTTGTGGCAATTGATTATTTTACCAAATGGGTTGAAGCTGCTTCATATACCAATATTAAGAGGTCCACAGTCTGCAAGTTCATAAAGAAAGAAATAATTTGCCGGTATGGTTTACCAGAAAGGATCATTACAGATAATGCTCTGAACCTGAACAACAAAATGATGACCGAACTTTGTGCACAGTTTAAGATCAAACATGCAAATTCAGTGGCATATCGTCCAAAGATGAATGGGGCAGTTGAAGCAGCAAATAAGAACATCAAGAGAATCATTACAAAGACTACTGAAACTTACAAAGATTGGCACGAGAAGTTACCTTTCGCTCTATATGCATACCGAACTACTGTTCGAACATCTACTGGGGCAACACCATTTTCTTTAGTCTACGGGATTGAAGCAGTCTTACCAATTGAAGTTGAGATTCCATCGCTTCGAATATTGAGATAAACAAAATTGGATGAATCTGAATGGATCCAAGCTAGAGTTGATCAATTGAACCTTATTGAGGAGAAAAGATTGAAAGCTATTTGCCATGGACAGATGTATCAGAAACGGATGATGAAGTCTCATGACAAAAAAGTACATCTAAGAGAATTCCAAGAGGGTGATCTAGTATTAAAAAAGATCTTGCCTATACATAAAGATTTCCGTGGGAAATGGATGCCTAATTGGGAAGGGCCATACGTTGTAAAAAAGGCCTTTTCCGGAGGAGCATTGATCTTGGCAGAAATGGATGGAAAAATTCTGAAAAATCCAATAAACTCAGATTCTGTCAAGAAATATTATGCTTGAAGAAAAAAAAAGAAAAAAAAAAGAAGAAAAAAAAATAAGAAAAAGAAAGGGGGTCAAGGTGAAAACCCGCAAAGGGCATCTTGTAACCAAAGGAAGGATTTGAGTTGAAAACCTGAAAAGGTGGCTCAAATGCAGGTTGATATTAGGCATCTGGCAATTGAACTCTCTTAAGATTTTGACAGTTTGGGAGAAACTTCACGTCTACAAGCATTTTGACAACGTTTGAGATCTTCCAGACAAAAGCTTACATCATTACTCTAAATTGTGTCAACTTGATTAATTTAGAAATACTTATGCTTATAATTTGTTGAGACATTTGAATTTTTATTATTCTTATGCTTGCCATAACTTTGAATACAATTCTATCTATTTCAAGTTCAATTTATTTGAGATTCAATTTATTTTTGAAAATTCAATTTATTCTTTTCTATTGAATTAACATAATTTTGAAATAATTTAAAGATTTCTGAATATCACTTTATGTTAATACTTTTAAATACATGGAATACAAAGTAGTCAAATCATCACTAGCCTAGAGCCATGAACGTCAAGATTGTTACAAGTGGTGCTACCGACAACGAGGTCGAATTCACCAAATCTACTCATCAATTGCTCCAACCAATCACCATTCAGTTCTTGCACATCTGTTTTCAAAGATATACTAAAACAGTAGAAGATGATCTTTGCAGTACTGATTCCAGCAAAAAACAAGACATTGATATCACTAGGAAACATGTTTCTATACAGATCCTTGTATATGGTTTTTAAGGAAACCTAGAAGCATTTCCACCTCATCAGGTTCAAGTGGAGTAACTTTATTCCTTCCAACCCATACTAGATTCCATTTTCAGCACTCATCAAGAACATACTTCTGGACACTCGAAGGTGGCTCATTGTCATAAGCTTCAAAAGCCTTACAGATCCTTTCTGTCAATTTGGCACTTCATGTACATGTTTATAAACAGTTCAACTTTGTTCTAGGATTCCAAGAAAGCCATCATTTCTTTGTCAATGGAAAAGCATCAGCACATGGATGAAGCATAATAAGAGAAACTTTGTTTTTAATTGGCAGAATTATATAGCCCTTTTCAGTGTAATAGCATGGAAATGCTTCAAATCTACAAATTCTGGCTCTACATCGAATAATTACTGTGATATCCCAGTCAAAACATTAAATAGAACAAATGAATATGTTCATAGCATCTTCTGGAAGTGTTATTTGAGTTATCTGATCTGGTTGGACATAATCAATCATTGAAGTGGGAAAATGAATATGTTCATAGCATCTTCTGGAAGTGTTCTTTGAGTTATCTGATCTGATTTGGCAGAACCAATCATTGAAGTGGGAAAATGAATATGTTCATAGCATCTTCTGGAAGTGTTCTTTGAGTTATCTGATCTGATTTGGCAGAACCAATCATTGAATTTGGAAGAAGAATGTGTCATAGCATCTTCTGGAAGTGTTCTTTGAGTTATCTGATCTGATTTGGCAGAACCAATCATTGAATTTGGAAGATGAATTTGCCAATAGCATCTTCTGGAAGTGTTCTTTGAGTTATCTGATCTGGTTGGACATAATCAATCATTGAAGTGGGAAAATGAATATGTTCATAGCATCTTCTGGAAGTGTTCTTTGAGTTATCTAATCTGGTTTGGTAGAAATTACAGAACCAATCATTGGAATTAAAAGATGAACTGCATGATCGTCTTCATTAAGAAGTTTCTTTTCAAGATTCTTTTGCTTATTCATTTCTCAAAAATCATAGCTCAAGTTTCACCTTTTCTTATAATTGGGATCATTACATAATGACTTCCCATTTTTTACCAGAAGAAGTGCATCAGCAGCCTTAGTCATTTGAGAAGCACATATAAAATTTGTCAATTCTGCAATTGATGAATCTGGACCACATTCCCCCCAGGGCTATTTGAAGTTTCAGCCTCTGAGAATCCCATTTTTGTCAAATATAACAGTTTATTCTCTTCATCAGAATCAGAATTCAAGATTTCTTGGTATTAGAAGAACTATCGATATCTGTGAAATCATCTTGAAAGGTCACTTCATAATCAGATGAATTGTTATCAGAATCAACATGTTGCCTGAATGCAAGCTTTTCAAGAGCCTATACTATTGAGTTTTATTCTCAAGAGGTTTTGTGACATTATATCTATATTTGTATTTGTCAAAGATGATAGATTCTCTGATTTGAAGAAGAAAGATCTATTGTGTTTCTACAACTGAAGAAATACTCAGTTCACCAATCTGAAATCAAATAACTTAACATTCATGCATCATATTTTAGTTGTTTACAAAAATAGGTGCATTTTCATTCATTTTTATTCTTGTTGAATTTTTAACAGGAATTTCAAAGATTTTAGCAAAGATTCAAATCTATCATTTGAAAGATTAACATTGCAAGGTAGAGTTCATAATGAGAAGAACTCATCTGAAGAAGGAAGAAGAAGTTCATAATGAGAAGAATTTGTTCAACCTTTTACCTGAATCCATCATTTGGTGGATCATCTTTTCCAGAGAAAGTTCATAATGAGAAGAACTCATCTGAAGAAGGAAGAAGAAGTTCATAATGAGAAGAATTTGTTCAACCTTTTACCTGAATCCATCATTTGGTGGATCATCTTTTCCAGAGAAAGTTCATAATGAGAAGAACTCATCTGAAGAAGGAAGAAGAAGTTCATAATGAGAAGAACTTGTTCAACTTTTTGTTTAAATTCATCATTTGATGGATCAACTTTTCCAGAGAAAGTTCATAATGAGAAGAACTCATCTGAAGAAGGAAGAAGAAGTTCATAATGAGAAGAGCTTGTTCAACTTTTTGTTTAAATTCATCATTTGATGGATCAACTTTTCCAGAGAAAGTTCATAATGAGAAGAACTCATCTGAAGAAGGAAGAAGAAGTTCATAATGAGAAGAACTTGTTCAACTTTTTGTTTAAATTCATCATTTGATGGATCAACTTTTCCAGAGAAAGTTCATAATGAGAAGAACTCATCTGAAGAAGGAAGAAGAAGTTCATAATGAGAAGAACTTGTTCAACTTTTTGTTTAAATTCATCATTTGATGGATCAACATTACCAGAGAAAGTTCATAATGAGAAGAACTCATCTGAAGAAGGAAGAAGAAGTTCATAATGAGAAGAACTTGTTCAACTTTTTGTTTAAATTCATCATTTGATGGATCAACATTACCAGAGAAGGTTCATAATGAGAAGAACTCATCTGAAGAAGGAAGAAGAAGTTCATAATGAGAAGAACTTGTTCAACTTTTTGTTTAAATTCATCATTTGATGGATCAACATTGCCAGAGAAAGTTCATGAATGAAAAGAACTCATCTGAAGAAGGAAGAAGAAGTTCATAATGAGAAGAGCTTGTTCAACCTTTGTTTGATATTATCTGAAGAAAGAAGAGAAAGTTCATAATGAGAAGAACTCATCAAGAGCTTATTCAACCTTTTGAATGACTCTATCACAGAAAGGAGGTCATCATCATCCCCAGCAGAAAGTTCATAATAAGAAGAACTTATTGGAGAGAGAAGAATTTACTCAATATCTCAATTATGATCAAAGTAAAGTCAAATGGATAAAAAATTTTATTATCTTTTCATCTTTGCCCTATTCTTGTTAACACAAGAATGGGCAAAGAGGGGCAGCTGAAGATACTATTTTTTATCCATATTATTATTATTATTATTATTATTAATATTATTATTATCATTATTAATATTATTATTATTATTATTATTATTATTATTATTTTTACTATTATTATTAAATATATTAAATCCATATAAATTACAAACCAATTACAATTAAACCGGCCCAGTTACAAACCAACTAAAACGGTCCAAATCCAACCAGAAACCCTAAATATTTGGGTTTCCAGTTAGGGTTTCCTAACCCTAATTTGATCAGCCGCCTCAGCTCACAGCCGTTGGATCTGATAAGATCCAACGGTCCAGATGATGCCAGGAGGAAACCCTAGGGTTTGATACCCTAGGGCCACGCGGCGCCGCTCCAGCTTCCACGCGGCTGCCGACAGCCCTCGCCGTCTCCGCCGCTGCCACATCCCAACCGAAGACTCCAGAGATCATATACCAGCCGTCCATGCAAGGCTACGGGTGAGTCACCACTGGTAGTCCGGTGACTCACCGAAGCCCCCTCTTCGGACCGGTCCGAGACGAACACGGTGGTGGCTATAAAAGCCACCACCCACCTGCGAAAAAAAAAGAAGAAGAAGACAGAGATATACAACGAGACAGAGAGACAGAAAAAAAAGAAGACGAGAAAGAGACATAGAAAAAAAAACAGAGAAAATCCAAACTATTACCAACGATCTCAGCAGCAAGAAAACCAGAAAAAAAAAAAAAAAGGAAGAGAAGACTTACCAAGGAAGCCTCGACCACCGGATCTCGTCAGAACCAACAAAAACCGAAGGTATATTTGTAGATTTGCTCCGATTGGGAGCTTCTTAAGGAAAAAGAATACCGGAAACGTCCTTAAGACGTCCCGATCTATTTAATGGTGTCAAAATACAATTTTCCGGCCACCGGATACGGTGGCCGGCGGTGATAATCACGGCGGCACACGGTGGCCGACCGGTGACCGGCTTCCCTCCGGTGAGGGAAGCTAGAGAGAGGCGAGAGAGTTTTTAAACTCTCTCGGTTTAGAGAGAGAGAAGGAAATGAGGAATGAAATGGTTGGCCCTTCGGGCCAGCCGATTTGGACTCTTATAGTCCTTCCCGAACGACGTCGTTTCGGGAAGGACTATGCGCGTAATTATGAAATAGTTAAACCCGTCCGCAGTCCTTCGTATTTGTAAATTTATATTTTAGTCACTAAATTGAATTTATAATATTTTTAATTTAGTCTTCGAATTTTAATTTTATTTATTTTAGTCCTTCATATTAAAATAATATATTAGGATAAATTACAGATTTAATCCATTAATTTTAATAAATAATATTTTAATCCTTAGTTTATATTTTTAATTTATTTGATTCTAATATCCAAATTTTAGATAATTTTATTTTAGTCACCAAATAAAGAAATAACATATTTAATCCCTATAATTAGATTAATTATGAATTAGATTTTTAATTTTATTTTTTAGTTATTTTATATGTTTCATTTATTTATTGTTTTTAAATATATTGTTTTAGTAATATTTGTATTTTTATTATATTATTAAATATTAAATATTTTTATAAATATAATAAATAGTATTTTTTTAAATATTTATTTTTAATATCGAAGAAAAAGGACAGTCTTAATACAACTGGATGTCCTATTCTGATATTTTAAAATTAAAAAGTAAACAATATTATTAAAATTAATATTTATCAATATCAAAGAAAAGAGCTGTCTTAAGGCACCTAGAAATTCTTTTCAGATATTTTAAATAAATAAATATTTTTTATATAATTTTGAAATAATAGGATTATAAATTAAATATATTTTTGAATTTTTAAATTTTAATAATAGAGACAATTTATAATTAAAAAGTACCAATTTTGGGCGTTGTAGGGGTGCTAATCCTTCCCTAAACGTAACCGACCACGAATCCCTTTTTATTATTAAAAAGAACGAATTTTTGGTTATAAACGCATATCAGTTCATTTTTTAATTGACGTTTTCTTAAAACTCTTTTAAAAAAATATTTTTTAGGTATTCGACCTACCTGACCCAAAAGGCCGATGGCGACTCCCAAATTATTTTCAAATTTATTTATTAATATCAATTTCCCCGCCAAATTTTAATATTTCGTACCCGGACAAAAACCGGTTACGACACTGGTCATGGAGGCCCATGGGGTTACAGTTATGAACGTTGTCGGGATCAGTTACGGCGGCTTCGTCGGTTATAGTATGGCGGCGCAGTGTAAGGACAGAGTCGAGAAGTTGGTGCTATGTTGCGATGGGGTTTGTTTGGAAGAGAAAGATATGGATGAAGGGATGTTTCAAGTGAAGAGCGTGGATGAAGCTGTTAGTATTTTGCTGCCCCAGAAGCCCGACAAGATGAGGGAATTGATGAAGATTTCGTTTTATAAGCCTGCTAAAGGAGTTCCTACTTGTTTTCTGAACGATTTCATCCATGTAAGTGAAGCTTCTCTAATTCTTTTGAATCATTTTTTTCTTCGAACTATATCCCAATATGAACAAATAAATGCCGTTAGATTATATTTCTGGGTATATTTTGAAATGTTTGGTCCAATAATGACTTGGTTTTGTTCATATATTTCTGGGTATCTTTTGATGTATGCAAATGAAGCAGAGTACTCTTTAGGTCCAGTCTTATAATATGATCGTCTTAAGTTGGTATCAAAATTCGAGTTTATTTGCAGGAAATGTGCACAGAGTATTTTCAAGAGAGAAAGGAATTGATCCAAGCATTACACAAGGACAGAAAGCTGTCGGATCTTCCGAAGATAACCCAGGTTACTGCAATTTGTCTGGAATTTTAGTTAACATAGTCTTTAGTGTAAGTAGTTCTTATGAGTAAATATTGTTCTTATGTGCAGCAAACACTAATACTCTGGGGAGAATATGACCAAATATTCCCCTTGGAATTGGCACACAGATTGAAAAGGTAACTGATACTGTATTTCGTTTTCCTTTATCTTTGGGATTCTTGATTTGGTTGGAGTGTGATAGTGATGTTAAGCTGCTAGCGCAGGCATCTAGGAGACAATGCAGAACTAGTGATCCTAAAGAATGCAGGGCATGCTATCAATTTTGAGAAGACTAAAGAGTTATCTAAGTACTTCAAATCTTTCCTTATTGATTCACTTCCTCTTTCGAAACCCAGAAACTATAGCAATGGCTGTAAACAGATTGAAAGGTATGCAAAAATCCAGGAATTGCCTTATTATCACCATTTATTTTTGTTGGATTAGATTGCAGGTGATCCTTCCAAGTCATTCATACTCAGATGAAGGAATTTATTATACAGATTAAGCATGCTTCAAATATTTGTAATTTATGTATAAATTCTCGAATCTTGAGCTTGGATTGGCGTCAATGGGAAGTTGTTTTTAGAGCAGAGCTAGACATTTGCAGATGGTTTTAGATTATTAATCCGTGCAACTCTTTGCATTCTTGATCCAAAATGTTTGCTTTTCTTAACATCATTTATATGGTTTTTGATCAAAATTGTTTGCATTTCTTTATCATATATAAAATATCAATGCAATGATCATCACCAGAACATTGCTGCAATCTTTGATATTGGTTTACATTTTTGGTGGGACGATTTCTTATTGCGTCTTTTTGGAATGAAAATCAAAGCCTTTCACGTTGTTATTATCTGATTTTCTTCAAACCCTAAGTTCCTCTTTTGTTTACTGTTGTATTGTTCATCTTCTCTTCTTTTCAGATTGTTTCATCAATGATTAATCTGAGGTGCATGTTTCCGATCATCGTGACTCTCTAACATTGAACATTGTGTGTACTTGGCTATCTAATAAACATATTATGCTTTAATTACAAATTTTCCAGGCGGGGTAAGGTTCTTGAAGTTAATAGTAAAGCTTACAATATTCAAATGAAGATGGCATAAAAAAAGAAAAGGAAATCAGACATTGGTCATTGCCTTCTTCAAGCAGCAATGCAGAAAACCAGACCAACCCAGAGTCGCAGCCAGATCTTCCCTGCAATAAATAAATAAAATCAAGGTTTTTCTCTTTCTGCTTTTTCAAAAAATAAATCTTGAAATACTCTCTCATTTTGTTTTAAATATAAAAATCTACAACTTTTAAAAAAAAATAACTAATATATATATATATATATATATAATATATATCATCTCATATCATAAATTTAATTGTTTCAATATTCTGAGTTTGTGATTATTTTTTCCCAATAGTGATACAATTATACCTTCTCACATCAAAAGTGACAAAAAATTTAGCACACGAATTTATTGAAATAAAATCATTTTTTCAAAGATATATTTTTAAATAATTTAAAATTAGACGTAAATTCTTAAATAATTTTTTCAAACATGATAGTTTTAAAAAAACCCTAAAAAATCATCAAAAAATAATTATAATTTTTTTGAGTGATTTGTATTTCCTTTCAAACAACTCTAAAGCTTTATATATAAGGTATCCCTTTTGATTTCATTTTTATTTCGGTATACCTAAAAAAGAAGTTATACCTTCAAGCGCCAAGACAAATTCCAATGGCATATATACCACCCAAAAATTAACATAAGTGGCTTATCAAAACTGTGTTTCACTCACTTTCTAAAAGCATAAGCATCTGTAACCAAAAAACGCATAAGCATCCGCTACCCCCATCTACCCAGTATTATATCTTTTTATTTACTATTTTATACAAATTTTAATATCACAAGTTCCTATTATATAATTGTAAGATAATGTGTTCACATGGTGTTTTGTATCTATATTTTTATTATCGTGTTTTGTGTATATCATATAGTTTTGTGGCGTCTAATATTGTTGATTTCCTACCATGCATCACATGGATGATAAATATCATAAATAAAATAAATACTCTAAATAAAAAGGGAAAAATAATAAGAAAAGAAGAACTTACAGGTTGATAAAGATGTGGAACTTCCAAGAACATCCTCATACCCCTGAATCGGATTGAAGTTATTGTAGCAATCCGTGCTGGTATTGAAACCATTGTTGCAGATACATAGGAACGAATTACTAGGAGGAGAATAGCCGCAGATTCCGCCGCTATCCTCACAAGTGTTACATTTGTTGTTCATATAATAATCATCGAAACCTCCATCGGTGTACTTCAACGTCACCCCATACAGCCATTTACTAGGGTCCGTCGGAGAATCTTCCAAGGAAGCAATCGACGTATACCCTTTGCATTTCATTTCCCTCAAGTCCAACTCACCTTTGCCGTTGAAATTCGCCGGCGAGTACACGCAGCAGGTGTTGGTCGGGGGGAAAAGCGGCATCCCGAGGTTGACGACGGCAGGACAAGTGTAGAACGTGGCGCAGAGGTGGGTGGAGGAAGGGTCACAAACGGGGGAGCCCTTGATGGTGAGCGACGACGTAGGGGGAGTGCATGAGAGGAGGAGGAGAATTGATGGGCCTAGTTGGAAAGGGCTGGCCCAGTCGAGCCCCAAGTTGGGAGATTGTTGCATGGAGTTGCATGTGGACATGGCCGATGGAGTGATCGTGACGGTTGAGTCTTTGTAGGATATGGCGGTGATTAGGTACGAGCCAGTGTGGGTTGTCAGCAGGAGCTGGTTCGAGTTGCAGGCTACATAGGGTTCGAAACGTGGGGAGCCACAACCGTAGCCGGTGCCGAAAGGGTACTTGATTGGAAGTGAGCCACAGTTGGAGCGGCATGGTGTGGCCGGCGCCTCGGAACTGTGCGAGGCAGTGATGGAGGCGGTGATCAAGAGGATGATGAAGGGAAGACGTTGATCATCCATTGGTTCAAGCTTTGGGTTTTGTAACTGATAACTTTAAAGGGAAATGACTCAATGAGGGGTTATATTGGGATTTGGGTAGTTTTTGGTTTCTTTTGTTAAGTACTTTGAACTAGACAAATACTAGACGCTTTTGTGATGTTGGCACCGTCTAGTCATAAGTAAAGAGAAAATAATCTCAATGATAGAAAATAATGTCAGTGATAAAAAATCTCAGATAATATACGATTTTGATCAATATTTTTTAGATTTACGAAAATGACCAACAAAATCGTAATGCGATCTCCATTATCGCAAATTCGTGTTGCATTTCGCGTTGCGATAGTTAAAAATCGCGTTAAAATTTTTCATTTCGCGTTGCGATAGTCTACAGTTATCGTTACGATTTTCAAAATTCGTTGCGATAGTCTACAGTTGTCGTTGCGATAGTCTACAATTGTCGTTGCGATTTTCCAAATTCGTTACAAAAATTCGTTGTGATAGTTAAAAAAAAAGATTTTGTTTCTTAAGAATTTTCTCTAAAAAGATAGTATCCGAGCGGACGAGTCGAAGACACGTATTACCACGACCACGACCCGAGACGAGACGAACGGCGGCGGCGCGCGAGAGTCCCCCTTGTTCTCTATCACTCAACAAGAAAGTGGGAAAGACAAGCCTTAAATAGCATTCCCAATAGTGTTTCCAATACTATGTGGGATTTGAGCATTACTAACACTTGTTCCCAATACTATGTGGGATTGAGCCTTAAATAGTGATATTATTTTTGAATGTTTTGCTTAAAATTGCAATAATCGCGATTGATTGTAGATTGACTTTTAATTATGACATATTTAATCGTATAATACTAATGCAATTGGTTGCTGATTCAGTTGTTTTAAGGTTCATGATTGTTAATTGTTTCCTGAATAATCACATTGTATTGGAAACAAGTGTTGGTAATGCTCAATCCCACATAGTATTGGAAACACTATTGGGAATGGTATTTAAGGCTTGGCTTTCCCACTTCCTTGTTGAGTGATAGAGAACAAGGGGGACTCTCGCGCGCTGCCGCTGCCGCCGCCGTCCGTCTCGTCTCGGGTCGGGTCGGGTCGTGGTCGTGGGTGTATTCGACACGTCTGCCCGGATATTATCTTTTTAGAAAAAATTCTTAAGAAACAAAATCTTTTTTTTAACTATCACAACGAATTTGGAAAATCGCAACGACAACTGTAGACTATCGCAACGACAACTGTAGACTATCGCAACGCGAAATGAAAAAACGCAACGCGGTTTTCAACTATCGCAACGCGAAATTTGCGATAGTGGAGATCGCAATGCGAATTAGAGATCGCATTGCGATTTTGTTGGTCATTTTCGTAAATCCAAAAAATATTAATCAAAATCGTATATTATCTAAGATTTTTGGTCACTGAGGTTATTTTCTCATAAGTAAATATCCTACAAGGCTATGGTAAATAGAATTTTGTTTACCATTTCTAACACCATGGCCCTGTAAGCCCTGTTAGCTTATATAAGTAAACACCGAATTAATTGATTCTCGTTTTAATGATTAAACTACTCGATCCAATTTTGAGGATCACGATCATTTTTGCAATAAAAATGGTTATTCCTTGTTCCCATATGTAATGGGGTAAGGGGATGTAAGATAGTAGATTGCCTCCTACACCAAGTTGAGAACAGCTTCCGTAAAAGACCTCCGAATTATGAAATACCCTCCGTGGGACTCAATCCCACGACCTCAAGGTTAAGAACCTTGTGCTCTACCAACTGAGCTGGATAGTCATCTCATAATTTTTGCAATCATATCTTAAATAAACATGATATATAGGACCAAAAACACAGTGCTTAAAATCTTAGAACTACAGGGACGAGATTATAAGAGATTAGAAGCTTTTGCATGGAATCGAATGTGAAAAACATAAGGTACAATATATCTATGTTTAAGAGAGAATAACCTTTGTTGGGAGTTTGCTTAGCTGAAAAGCCAACCAGAACATTTATATGTAACCAACTATGGTGCTATCTAAGATTCTTGCAGGATAATTAACTTTAAAACCCAAATAAAGTTGTGGCTTTAAGCTTCCGAAGTAGGGATTGAGGTAGAAAATTTTGGTTTCTGCAATAATTTTCAAAGAAGTTAAAATATTTAAAAAGTTTGATAAATTAATATATGTATAGTTATATGAAAAGTATTATATAAAACAAGTAAAATACTAATTAAAATTAAAAGTACGTCTTCAAAAGAATGATAAAGGATATGAAGAGTAGATTCATCCATAACACCACGAACTGGATAAGTAGGGTCATTGGACAGGCCTCGTGAGCATCTATCCATGCCTCCAATAGTCGCTCTGTTTTCCGGGAAAACAATCAGGCTTCTTACTCTTCAAGGGGAAGAAAATGAGTGCTTGCAAGTCTTACAGAGAAATATAAGACAAGGTGGAATAGGATGAGTTGGCATGTGGTGGTATCATGTTCAGGTGAATTTCTAAAAATTTAAGAGGGGGCAAACATATACAATTTTAAGAGGGGGGCAAACATATAAAATTTTAGGAACGAAAATAGATTATCAATTAAAAATACAAAAGAATATCTAAATGTATATATTAATTTAAAAATTTTAGGGATGGCTGCCCCATCCATCTTCTTTGGTCCATCCCCGATTCCTCCTGTTCAAAAGGAAGTATCTTCTAGGTGTCCAACTATTTGTATGAAATTTTATGATTTCCTTGCTTTTGTTCAGAGATTTAAAATGGCTAAACTTTGTACTTGCATATACAAGTGACTGATAATTATGTGAACTAGATAGGATTTTGAGGAAGCAGTTTTTGGAGTTGATAAGGAGATGGAGATAACCCGACTAGAAAGCTGTGGAACATGTAACGGGTCTGGTGCAAAACCTGGAACAACAGCGTCGAAATGTACTACGTGTGGCGGGCAAGGCCACGTGATCTCATCTGCAACGACTCCGTTAGGTGTCTTCCAGCAGGTAATGCCCTGCTCTTCTAGCGGTGTAACGGGAGAAGTTTCTACCACGTGCAATACATGTTCCGGTGACAGGCGGGTAAAGAGAATAAAGAGGATCACTTTGAAAGTTCCGGCTGGTGTGGATTCCGGTAGTCGTTTAAGGGTCCGGTCTGAAGGGAACACTGGAAAGAAAAGCGGGCCCCCTGGTGATGATATCTTTGTTGTTATTGAAGTTATGCCAGACCCTGTCCTTAGACGAGACTAGACGATGTCAACATATTGTACACCCGCAAAGTGTTTTACATAGACGCAATACTGGGAACAACAATCAAGCTTCCAACTGTGGATGGTATGGTCCATCTGAAGATACCAGCTGGGACGCAGCCTAACAGCACCCTTGTAATGGCAAAGAAAGGTGTCCCAGTTCTAAACAAAAGCAACATTGTTTGCGTAATTGATAAATTGAACGGGACCAAAACAACATTTATTCCACTTAACAAGGGGCATGTGAACATTAAACAAAGGATCCCAACAGACACATTACATTGTCTACGGATGATTTCTTATTATTAAATCAAAGAAGAGATTTCAAATCAATTTTTAATTAGTTAAAAAAAAAGTAATATCACAATAAATAGAATTAGGGACCAGCAATGTAAGACTTTTGGATCAACTGCCGCTACAAATGTTTGTGTAACAGTATCATAGTAATGCTTCGCCTTTCTCCTTTGACTTCACTACTCCCTTTGATTCCCCCCCCCCACCTAACACATTAGTGCTTTTAATTCAATATGGGGACCATTCACAATTTTCTTCTTCTTTTCATACTTTTAACAAAAGCAAACAGTTTATATGGTCTGACACATATAACCTAACGTTGATTCTTGGTTTTAATGAAACCGAGGGCTTTTTTCTTATAGAACCAAACATTCATTAATGAAAGAATTAACATGTTTGCAGCGTTCTAGTCAATTGGATGGGCATTCGACAGTGGTGTGGGAGAAAGTGATGGGTGGTGATGGGATAGTTGATGTCCACTGTCCCCCATGAAAATCCCCACAAATAAAATTTGCTATATAAAATCCTAAAATATCGATCATATTATGCTATGCCTGCAATTTCTTTCTACTTACCGACAAATGATTAAAAACAGGATTTACAATAATACAGAAGCTTGAAAACAATTAACAATGCTTTATTTTTCAAGGGTTGTAAAAGTGATCACCGCAGCTGCATTTCCAACCAAGAGGCTTATAATTGGAGTATTGGTTACCTGATGGTTCAAAAAACTGCATGGGATTCGTGACTGCTGCTCCTGGTTTGAAGCGGTCGTGGCTGCCGGGCGATGTGGGAACTTGAACCGCCATGCAAGGGTGGCAGCCGTTGCACCTGTTGTGGCAGCTTGGAGGAATCGATCCCAACCTTGTTTTCTCTTCAAAAGATGAACCTGTTGACAAAACCCCATGCCTCAATTAATCAACGGAAGGTATGAAAACATGAAAAGAGAGAACGTGTGTGTGTGGGGAGTTGGATGCTAACCGGAGCAGGGGAATTTGCAGGTTGAAGGGAAGATGCTGAAGAAAGGAGGAGAGGAGGAGGATAAGGAGGGAAGGAATAAGTGAAGTCATGATAATGATGATGAAATTAATAACAGTAAAAAATCTGTCTTTTATTGCAAGAACCGAGAAAAGGAATCAATGGAAATCGCAACTGCAGAGTACAACATACACAATACAAACAAAGCAAGAAAGAGAAGAAACTGAACTCACTTGCAATTCATGTGTATGATTTACACATTTAAATTCGAGTCTGAATATATAAATATAAAAAAATTAGGTATGGATTTTAAATGCATGTATCTTAAAGGTAAAATGGTAGTTCAATGTTAAAATATTTATAAATAGCAAGTTCGATTAATGTTTAAATCAGATGTTAAGATACCCAAATCAATTTACTTAGTAGTTCAAATTGTTTGAACTTGACAATAATTAAATAATTTACCATCACAAAGTATCTCGTTTATACTAATATTGAAGAACAAATATGAATGGTCAATAAATAGGGTAGTTGGTGGTCTGACCTCAAAATGAGAGTGAAAGGCACAACACAGAAAAGGCAAGCAATTTGGGAGAATCCAATCACAGAAGAAAGGGGACCCGATAGGCCTATTTCTTATCTTTATAATTTGATTCCACTCTTCAATAATTAATACTGTAAACTCACTTTTGATTCCAAAAGTGAGCTTCACAATTTTGGATTAAACTAATTTTAAATCTATGTGATGCAATGGGTTTGTTTTTTATAATAATAATTTATCAGTAATTATTGTTGTCTTATAACATAAGGTAGTTATCTAACTCTTACTTGATCCGATAAATAGAGATGTAAATGAATCGAATTTGAACAAACAAGATCATGTTCGTTTAAAATTTAATATCATATTCATGTTTGTTTGTTTGTTTTTAAGGTATTCTTGTTCAATTCATTTAGCGTTCGTGAACATATTCGTTCAGTGTCTGCTAACATGTTCGTTTAGTGACCGTGAACATGTTGGTTTATATTTCATAAAATGGAAAAATTATACCTATAATCCTTAAGCTCCATAGGCTTCACAACTTGAACTATAAACTTTGATATGTGTTCAATTTAATCACTATCTTCACCAATTTAAAATATAAAAATAAAATGAAGGATAACACGTAAACAAGCTTATAATTGACTTGATAAATGAACTTATAAATGAGCCAATAAACGAACTTTTCAAATGAGCTTGTTCGTGAACATAAATGAACCAAACACCCCTATTCGTGTTATAGTATTATTTAAATGAACATAATTTTTTCATACTCGTTTATTTAATATAACAAATGAACATAAATGAACAATATATAAACCATTCCTTGAATGCTTAGTTCATTTTCACCCCTATCTATGAACTTACTTGATTTGATAATATCGTATAAAATGATTAAATTGATAAAAAAAATTTAATATGAGGAATTAAATTTATTGAATTGTTTTGAATGAAGATAAATTCATATAACATATGTATTTTGGGAGTAAAAATTTATTGAATTGTTATAAGGGCTAAATATTGCATGAGATATGGAGCTTAGGGATGTTGTGGTCGAAACCGATAGTAAGGATGTTTGGTCCTTACTCGAGCGAGGTAAGGACATGGAGATTATCTCCCATCTGGTTCCGCACATTGTCGAGCTTATTGAACGAGATTGAAGGTTGAAGTTCCTTCATGTACCTTGCGATGAAAATGGTAGCGGACGATATGACGAAGTAAGCATAGAGCCTTCAGTTTGGCACTCAGACATTTCAATCTTCACATGCTGAGTTGAGTTGTTAATACAAGAAATGTCAGCCCGTGCAAGGAGCCTATCGTCATAGGATAGCAATTTTTTATTATTATACTATGCCACATTAGAAATCGATTTTAATTTTAACGATGAAGTAACATCTTTGTAACTTTTAAAAGAAAGAGATTTGTTTATTATCAAATCCATTATTACGTGACCTTAGAGGTAATTTACCCTGAAAACAATTACTATTTGATTTTAAAGTAGTAGTATATTTTATCTTGTACAGTTATTTAAAAAATATATTTCCATCAAACCAAAAAAATGAAAAGAGATTCCATTCGAATCTCGCACTATGTTTAATACGTTAATTAATATAATAGAAAAGAAATGAACCAAGTCGCTGTTGTTATGTTCCAATACATCGCAACTTACAAAAACCACTCGTCTGATGATCTGAGTGCAGCAAATAGATAATACTCCACGTAGTAGCTAATAATTGTACCGTAAAGATCCAAGATTCCAATTCCCAACCATCGAGTGACCCTACCATCCACAATCCATAAGAAAAAAAAATGCTCAAAATTTCAAAACCCTAATAAAGAATTTATCTCTAACAGTCGGTGGATTTGATGAGTACGCAGAAAGGGAATCCAAGCAAAAAGCTAGTCAAATTCAACGGCTGTGATTAAAGGACTTTTTATATTTAAATTACAAAATCCACTCCCATTTTCCTACAGATTCCTTCCTCAGCAGCCTCCGCGGGCCTTCCATTCCATAACGCCAACCATGTGTGGAATACTTGCAGTTTTTGGCTGCGTTGACAACTCTCAAGCTAAACGCTCTCGTATTATCGAACTGTCTCGAAGGTGATTTAAGAATTTCGATTTAACGTTTTTGGTTTTTCTATAGATGAAACTCGTTGTTGATTTTGATTTAAATGGAGAGTGTAGATTGAGACATCGAGGTCCTGATTGGAGTGGACTACATTGTCATCAAGATTGTTACCTTGCTCATCAGCGTTTAGCTATTGTAGATCCGGCTTCCGGCGATCAGCCCCTTTATAACGAGGATAAGACTGTTGTTGTCACGGTATACTTTCTTATTCTTTTTTCCGAACAGACATCGGTAATGGTTGGTGCAATAATCATGGAAATAAATTATCTTTCTATTTTAGTTTTATAATATGCTATTTGTTTTTAGCGTAAAATGTTTATGTTTTTCAATAATTAAAGTTAAGGTTATATATTATTCAAAACACAATGCACAAGTTATGTTGTAATTGGTCTTTCATTTTGATATAGAGATTAATATATGATTTTAGTTCTTTGTTTATTTATATTATCAATTGTTGTTTTACTTTCTGGCACTTGCTTTTGCTTTATATTATAATTTTGGAAAATAAATGTAAATAAAAAAATAAGTAGCAACAAAAAAGAACAATCAGATGGAGCCATAGTTAGAATGCAATGTTTGATTTTACTTTCACGTTTGGTTGATGATTATAGGTTAATGGAGAGATATATAACCATAAGCAATTGAAAGAAAACCTGAAGTCCCATCAGTTTAGAACTGGAAGTGATTGTGAAGTGATTGCTCATCTTGTAAGTACTTGAGAGGTTGGATGTTAAAGTCCGTTATTCAGAACATTTCTTTTCTTGCGTTTTTTTTTTTGCATCCCATGGTGTCATTTTACTTAATTGTATCCTGTATACCAATTTTGGCTACTTACTTTTTTCCAGTATGAAGAATATGGAGAAGATTTTGTGGACATGCTGGATGGCATGTTCTCATTTGTTCTTCTTAACACTCGTGACAAAAGTTTCATTGCAGCTCGAGATGCTATCGGAATTACCCCACTTTATATCGGATGGGGCCTTGATGGTATGCAGTTTTCCTTCTTATAGGCACCAGCTGTTAGACCTTTTGAATTGTACTTTTAGGGCATTATAGACTTAAGAAGTTTCGTTTTCTCTACTCATTTTTGTCAAAATTTGAGCAAATTTATTTTATTGTAAATTTTCTTTTAACTGATTTTATTCAAATGTATAACGTACAGCAAAAACTAGGTATTATTAGGTTAGTTAGGCGGCCATTTTGTGAACCCGGTCTTCGTTCGACGATTGTCCCACCTCCTTAGGACCACTTTTTTTTTTCCTTTTGAAAAGCCTGATATTTGTCCCCTGAAAAGTTTGCAGAATAGGAAAATGTATGTCCTGAAGAATATCTTAGCAACCTTTTCCATTGCCTTCTTGAAATCTTTTGATATCTTGATGTCAGATATAGTAAAGACTTAAGAAACATACATAAACTAGCTTGAGTTGCCAGATTTGTTTATTTTGTGGATGGATTGATTTTGTGCTTGGCTTTTTCTTTTGCTTGATTAATACTTTTCCATTTCTGATTCTGATTTTTATACTCCTTGTAATGGATGCTACTTCTAATTAACGGTTAGTTACTTTGCAGGTTCTGTGTGGTTTGCTTCTGAGATGAAAGCTTTGAGCGATGACTGTGAACGATTTATGTCTTTCCTTCCAGGGCATATATATTCGAGCAAGCAAGGTCTTTTTTTTTAGATATTAATTCCTAACTGGCTTAAAAACTGTTTACACAACTTAATCTGAAATTTTTATGGTATATGATATTCATCTCTTGTCAGTAGTTCAGCTATGAATTTGCCTTTGTTTGTCGGTGTTCTATGCTATGCCTTTTATTTGTTGCATTTCGAAATGTCTGCAGGAGTGATTAGAAGATGGTATAACCCCCCATGGTTCTCGGAAAAGATACCATCAACCCCATATGATCCTAAAGTCTTACGGGAGTCTTTTGAGAAGGCATGCTTTAAACATTTTGCTTCGATTCTTGTTTTTTAATTTTATTCTTTTGCTGTTAGCACTTTGGAATTGTATGTCATTATGTCTCAACTTTTACCCAAAAAAATGGTGAAAATTATAGCACTTGAAACTATTTTGTGAAGTAAGCATTATTGACCCAGTAGTCACCATGTCATTACTGTGTAGCACTCCCATGCTTCTGCAGTAAAACACTTTTGAAAAAAATATAGGAGAGCCTTTGAGGGGTTAAAGCCTTTAAGTCTTTGTGATTCAGGCTCTCACTCCCCTAATTGGCAAGGTCAGCTTAGTTTATAGGATTTCTTTATTACCATGTTCCTTTTCTCGATCACTTTTTTGTTAGGAAATTGTGTTGCAAGAGTACAGCAGCAGAGCTCAGTTTACGGAGTTCTCAGTTTTCTTGTTTTATTAATATACTCTCTGCTTTTAGGATATCTCCCACCTATGTTAGGACCTAAGACTTCAGCTTGACCTCTACTCTAGAATTGGAAGCTTTAACCCTAACTATATGACTCTTTCCACAAATGTTTCTTCTCCTTTTCTATAAGTTATTTGCCTTTCTGACCACGTCTCTATTGTCTATATCATCCTATTTAGTCATGAAAGGCTCAAGCAAAGAAAATTGTCAACACAACTATTTTAAGATTCTTTTCATTGTTTTGGTAGATCAATTATCTGAATACTTGAAGACTCTATATGGATTTAAATTTGTAATTATTCCCATGTTAAATACTTAAATTAATAAATGTCTATATTACTTTCGTGCTATGCCATTTACGTTTCACCACTAGCTTTTCCTTGTGAATTTATTTCATATAGGCTGTGCTTAAGAGGCTCATGACAGATGTACCATTTGGAGTGCTCTTATCTGGAGGGCTGGACTCGTCACTTGTTGCTGCTGTAGCTGCCCGTTATCTAGCTATTCAGAGGCTGCTTGCCAGTGGGGCTCACAGTTACATACCTTCTGCATTGGTTTGAAGGTATATATTCCACGTCCTCGTATTATACTGGTTTCCTGCCTCCCTGGGTTATTATTTGTTGTGTAAAAGACATGCCTGTTGATTAGATATGTTTGTATTAGAATTCAAGCAAAAGATGTCTTTGGTGGAAAGGAAAATGGCAGAAATGAAAGGGAAAATTAGAAAGAAATTAGGAACATTTTGTTATATTCATTATTGGGATACTTACTAAGTGGGCTGATTCTTTATATAGATTCCAGTTACAATCTACTAACAAACTGTAATCTCTAATATTCTAACAGTTTGCTATTACCTTGACCACTATGATTGTGGGTTAGGTAACTGATGGATAAACCAAATTATTAATTGAAGAATGCCTGTACAATTGCATTATGAACTGCTGCTACGAGTACTATGTAAATAGTCTATGCAAAATATCTAGATCCGGTCTCTTTCTAGTTATGATAATTTCACAACTTCAGATAACACTCTCTCTTGATATTGGTTTTGAAATAAACTTGGCTTTATCACTTCATTTATAATATTTTGACATTTTACTGTTCAGGGGTCTCCTGATCTTAAAGCTGCTAGAGAGGTAGCAGATTACATTGGAACTCGTCACCATGAGTTTCATTTCACAGTCCAGGTAATTTTCTGCTTGATTTAAAAAAGGATAGCTAAATATGTTCTTCCAATTTTTTATGTTATTCTTCTCCCATTTTGATCTATCAGGAAGGGATAGATGCTTTAGAGGAAGTTATATACCACATTGAAACATATGATGTGACGACCATCAGAGCCAGCACCCCCATGTTTCTTATGTCAAGAAAAATCAAATCTTTAGGAGTGAAAATGGTTCTTTCAGGGGGGGTTCCGATGAAATCTTCGGAGGCTACTTGTATTTCCATAAAGCTCCTAACAAAGAAGAGTTTCATGAAGAAACATGTCGAAAGGTATTCCGGATGACCATTACTTTCTTTTCCTGGATTTTATGTTTTGGGGTTATCATATTAGGCATGATCACTTGATTATCTATTATATATTGTTCACGTTTTGATGATGGTATTCTAATAATTCAACAGATCAAAGCTCTTCATCTTTATGATTGCTTGAGAGCAAACAAGTCAACTTCGGCATGGGGACTTGAAGCTCGTGTACCCTTTTTAGATAAAGAGTTCATCAACGTTGCAATGAGTATAGATCCTGAGTGGAAAATGGTACGGTGTTTCTAGATTTGTCATTATGTTGGATCATTACTTTAATGTTGAGAAGAGGCATGCCATGTCCATCCATACTGGAATAAGCTAGACAAACATTTTTCCCTGCTTGTTATCATTTCTGGTTTTACCTGTCCATTTGCGGGGATAACATTTCACATTGCAGGGGCGCTGTCAGTTTTCTAGGTTCTTTTTTTCGATAATGAGCTGATGCAAATGATATGTGGTGTCAGTTACTTGACCACTAGTAGTTACTATCTCATGCTGGTTAAAGGAAGAGTTTTAGAATTTAGTTACATACTTTGACCCCTTTTTCTATAAAGGAATGTACACTAATGGTTAGTGTCATTCAACTTTGTTGCAGATAAGGCCAGATCTTGGGAGGATTGAGAAGTGGGTCTTACGTAATGCATTTGACGATGATCAGAAGCCATATCTGCCTAAGGTTGGTGTATCTTCTTTGAAATATTCCTGCAATTTAGAAAATTTACTGGGTATTATCATTTTATCTGGTCCTCGTTTCTTTGATCATTTTTCTTCTGTGTATTAATGTTTCAATATGATTTGTTATGGAAAACTTCCTGGAAGATTGAAACTTCTTATTCCCTCTGTTTCAGCACATTTATACAGGCAGAAAGAGCAATTCAGTGATGAGTTTGGATACAGTTGGATTGATGGTTTGAAGGACCATGCCGAGAACCAGGTAGGCATATTGTCTATGGTTCTTGTGGGAGACATTTTCAATTTGGCAGTGTAGTAAGAACATTTTGTTTTACTAACTTGACAGGTCACTGATGCAATGTTGATGAATGCGAGCTTTATCTACCCAGAGAATACCCCAACCACAAAGGAGGATACTATTGACTATCTTCGAGAAGTTTTTCCCTAAGGTATACCTCTGTTCACCACTTCACCTCACTGTTTTTTCCGTGTATTTTCTGTTTCTCTGGTTATATTATTTTATTTTGTAGTATGTAGAACACGTCACGAACTGGGATAGTGGGATGCTGCTTGGAAACCTTACAATTCTGAATATGGCACAATTGACTGACATGATAAAAAATATTTAAAGAAGGACAAGGCAAAATAAAATAATGTGAACACCATTAATAGAAGAATGTGCCACAATCTATATAACAAATTTATTAATATGTTAAAATTTATATAATATATAACACCTTAAAGACGAAAAAAATTAATATGAACATGACACTAAGTACACTGTTTGTCAGTCTGCTTACTTAACGTGTGATGATATAGCCAGGCCCAGGTATTGTGAGATTATGTTTATGAGCCCTGTGAGACTAATTACACCAACAAGGTTAAAAGCTCTCCAAGATTCAAGGGGCCAGTCTTCCGTTTTTCAGCTTTTAATAAACTCCTGCTGGATATGCCAACAAACGGGAAAAGGTTATTGTAACAAATCATCAAACCATCTGATAGTCGATGATCGCAGGAAGAAATAAATAACCTCTTTCTCTCGAAGGGGTTTTACCATCGGCAAATTCCAGGCATCTCCGTTCTACTTAAAGCAAGTATTTCCTCATATTTGATCCATATACAAAGCCCACACTGTGATTTAAGGATAAATCATTGAAACTTGTACTGTAAGATGCATCTTCATGATCATATTACAAACAAAGCAAATACGAATTCATGAAGCAAATAGAACAGTGATATGGTTGTTGAAGGAAAATGAGAGAGAGATGGTAGGGCATCGTGCATACCTCAATCTCCACTTCAAAATCTTTGGAGAATGCAAGACAGGGGTTTCCGTAGGTTTCCGAGAATGAGCTAGATCCATTCAAGCTTACATAAAATTTTGGACATGTTGAAAGCAGTGTTTCATTTAAAAATTTGGTGTGATTAATGCAATAATTCTATTTAAAAGAATGGACAAAGAAAACGGAAAATGGGGGAGAGGGACGAAGTCGATATTTTTATTTATAAAAAAAGATCCAGAGAGGGACAGATATCTCACAGATCACTATCCATAGAGTGCAAAATGGCCGCCACCAATGCCAGAAATTCAGTGGAACATAGAGTGAAATATCTATTTGCACCTGTTCCATATTTGCAGTTAGATATCTCGAGTTTACTCAGAAACCGTTATAATACCAAAGGGCACTGGAGAGCGAAATTCCCCCTCATGAGGATTAAATGTCATTTCAGCTGTCAATATACTATACTGTGGAACACATGCATATCTTCATTAGATAGTGTAGAAAACTCATTTTCATCTGGATTTTTTTTACTTTTTTATTATATATATATATATATTATAATATATATGATATATAGTTTTAAACGATTTTTGAAAATGTATATATATAGTTTTTAAAAAAACATTTGAAAACATATATATAATATATTTTTAAAACATTTTGAGGATAAACATTTCAAACAGGACAATCTTAAATGTGAAAGGCTGCAACCAAGAAGAAATGAGACATGATCGATTCCAAGGACCAGATCGACAGACAAACCACGAGACTCCATCCAAGAGATAAACAAAACTAATTCATATTGCATGCATCTTAGACATACTTAAGAGCATCACATTTATCATTTTTTGCATACATAATTTTTTGCAGCTTTTAGAGTCAGTTTCAACTTCAAGAAGAAAAATACTCGATTCAAAGCACATTCAGAAATTGATGGTGGTTGCTTAACTCAGCAGCGAGGAGCTACATCTCAACCAATTGACCTGTTGAAAGACCGACAGATCTTAAATCAAATTCAGACGGGTTTGGGAACCAATTCAGAACGGATTCAGTTCAGCTTAACTCCACAACGAGTGGCCAGTTTTCAGTTAACATTTTCAGCCAAATTTCAATCCACGACAGATGATATCTGGCTGACAACATTTATCACTGGGCTTCCCGTGAAGGGGAGTCATCTAAAGATTTACAATCATCTTGGGCCCATGAAGGGGGGCCATCATTCATTTAGAGGAAATTGACCGCACAACTAAAGTCGAGAAAAGTTGTCTATTAACAAACAACTTTTCAATTTCATTCAGTCAATTTCAACTTCACAGCGAAGGATATTGGACTCAAAACAACACAACTTTTACAAGATTGGATTTCAACTTCACAAAAGGATATCCAATTCAACACTCAATTCACAGTGAAGGAGTCATCCACGATTTCAACTTCACGACGAAGGTATCGTGCCCTAGTGGATTGACTTAGTTTCACAACAAATGAGTCATTTGCAACAATAGGGGTTATCTCCCAAGCCTATTACAGCATAGCTCAAGGCGAGAAGGTCTATCTGTCAACAAAGACCTTCGAGTTCGATTACATTCAGCTCAAAGACATATCAATTTACAGCATAACTCAAGGCGAGAAGGGTTATCTGTCAGCAAGACCTTCGAGTTCGATTACATTCAGCTAAAAGGCCATATCAAATTTACAGCATAGCTCAAGGCGAGAAGGGCTATCTATCAATCTAGACCTTCGAGTTCGATTATTCAGCTCAAAGGCACATCAATTTACAGGATAGCTCAAGGCGAGAAGGGCTATCTGTCAACGAAGACCTTCGAGTTCGATTCCATTCAGCTTAAGGGCTGTCAAATTACAGCATAGCTAAATCGAGAAAAGGTATCTGTCAACAAAAACTATCGAGTTCGATTCCATTCAGCACGATGACACATAAACCACATGGTAGCATCGAGAAACTACTTTCTGGTTGAAGCCGAGGTCTTTAAGTCAAGAAGAATATCTGGGGCAATCCCTCAAGTTCAGTACAACATAACTCAAGGCGAGATTACCTGTCAATAAAAACTTTCGAGTTTGATTCCATTCAGCTTGATGACACATCAACCACATGGTGGAATCAAGGAACTACTTTTCAATCAAATTTTCAAACAAAGGTCTTTAAACCGTGAAGAAGACCGAAATTGGCTACAATTTGGCAACGAGAAGCCACATTCCGATTCAAATTCTGAACTACAGCTTCAATTTTAAATCGTTTCAAGACGGACTCTACTTCGCGACGAGGAGTCATTCGCTACTCAATTTGACAGGGAGTTATTCCTAATTGCAATATAGGACTTAATTAGACTCAGGGACCCCTTCATACCGAACGAAAATTTGTGTCATTTTATCTTTGCCCTATGTTTCGTTCCACGAAAAAGGACAAATAGGGGCAGCTGTAGACACTAATTTTCGTCCAGATTTTTTTATTATTTTACTTATATATATATATATATATATATATTAGAGTTTGCAAATGATTTTTGAAATATATATATTACATAGTTTTAAACGATTTTTGAAAATGTATATATTATATAGTTTTTGAAAACATTTTGAAAATATATATAATATATAATTTTTGAAAACTTATATAATATATAGTTTTGAAATCATTTTGAATAAAAACTTATATAATATATAGTTTTTAAAAAAACATTTTTTAAACTTATATAATATATAGTTTTTAAAACATTTTGAAAACACATATATATATATATATATATATATATATATATATATATAAAAATATTTTTTAAAACATTTTGAAAACATATATATAATATATAATTTTTAAAAATATTTTTAAAAAGTATATAATATATAGTTTTTTGAAAAACATTTTTAAATATATATAATATATAGTTTGAAAATGTTTTTGAAATTTTGAAAATATTTTAGAATATATATATATATATATTTTTTATTTTTATTCGATTTTATTCTTTTGTTTTTTTCTTCTTTTCCAGGTCCAGCAAGGTCTAAGTCCAACAAGTCCAACCGGATAGCCTAACCCAACAGACCCGGTTCGACCCAAATGAATTAGGGTAACACACTTAGTCAGACGCCGCACAAGCAACGCTCGTGGCGGCCACACACCCAAATAGCCAACAGAGCCAAGCACGAAACGGTCGGTCGATATCTCGAGACTGACCCATCCCTGGATAATCAGTCTCACAACGGCCACGACTCCTCTTATTTCGGGCTCAAAATGGCCAAAATCGGTGCTAAAGCCCGATGAGGCCAAGCAATCGGGGGGAGAACATCGATCGACACAACGGGAACATCGAAACACAAAACCAACCAACAAAACACAAAACCACAACATCGAACAGTCAGAAAAACATCGACAATCGAACCCATCACAACACAAAAAACAGAACGAATACCAAAAAACAACCAACGCAAGGACTAAACGCGGTGTTGTCCCGGTTCGAAAGGGAAAATCCACCGGAAGTCAAAAAGTCACGAAAAAAGTAAGGACCCGAGGGTTTTTTTAGATCTACTTCGATAGGAGTGTTTTTTGGACGATCAGGCTTCAGATTCGTGTTTACGGGGTTAAGAGCGGCGATCGGCTTGGCTTTGAAACATTATCTATATTAGAACGAAACTATGTTTTAACCCCCACACCCTGTTTTCAAACCTTTAAGGGGATAATATCCCTTTTGGTCCCTCTAGGTTTGTAATCTGTTACTTCAGTTCAAATGAATGGAATATTATGTGTTTGAGCCTTTTATGTTTTTATTTTTATATTTTAGTCACCATGAATATGTTTTAATATTTGGGTTAAATATTTCATTGATTCCACAATCGTTTTATTTTATATACTCCTTTATTTTTTCATTTCATTTTGAATCCTATATTATCTTTGGGTTATTTGCACTTATAGTACATGAATTGTTTAATGTTTTCTTTGTTTTGATTGTTTAAAATGTTGTTTCATCCCTTTAACCTTCTGTTATTTTTTTTAATTTAGTATGTTTTTTTATTGTTTTAATTTCATTTTTACTATTATTTTATATCATTTTAATATTTTTTTGTTTTATTTATTATTTTTTAAAACCTTTTTTAGTTTTTCCCTTTTATTTGTTATTTCTTTATTATTTTTATTTTTTTAATTTAACTTTCTTTTTTGACTTTTTCAGTAATAATCTCAATCGTTCAAAGGTAAGTAATTCGAATTGAATTTTAAATTTCAATTTAAATTATAATTTTCACAATTAAGACAACTGACAAATTAATTGGTACCGAAAGGGCAGTACAAGGGTGCTAATCATTCCTTGACTATAACCGACTTCCGAACCTGACACATTTATGGTAAACAAGATCAGGTAGATGGTGTCCGATCAGCCTAATTTTTTTAAAAATGATCGTTGACGACTAAAATTTATTCACGTCGAAGCTCAATTCGGGCCCCAAAAAGACGGCCGCGACATATAGTACCTTTTCCAGCGCCATATACTATGATGTTTAATCAGAGAGGAATTAATACACTTAAGATGAATCAATATCGGACCAGACTCAATAAAATAATAATTCTTAGTTTTATTCGATAAAATTGAGATATAATTAAAAAATAATATAGAGATATTATTACAATAATCCTTAGATATATAAGTATAATTATATTAGTTTTTGGGTCGAGTAAGATTTTTCATCTTAAACTCGATCCGAACGTATTCTCTAAAAATTCGATACAACTTGACTTGAACTTGATTTTTTAATATAAAACATGACTGAATAGAATCAGATCAAAATACATCGAGTTTAAGTCTCCTGCTTATCCTTTAAGCGATGTTGAACTTTTAATTTTTAACTTTTGAAAAAAAACACTTTAACTCAAATTGTATTTTTTTATTTTTTTTGAATGTAAAAAAAGGTTAAAATTACAATTTAGCATTTAATACGCAAATAAGGAAGACCATAAGCATCTCTATGAAGGATACCATGAAACTCAGACATAGGAGAGTCATATGGATAGAGAACCGTTCTCGTTGGGAGAACATTTGGCCATGAAATCTGTCACTTCGTTTGTTTCTCTTTTGATTAGTTGAATGTCAACGAACCATGCCTTATTACAGAAATCGGCTGCTGCCCTTACTTAGAAAAGGGTTCTTCTCGAATGAGTGTCGGAGGAATTCAGTAAACATCGTTGCTGTCTGATTGCACCATCACTCACTCAAGTCATATTGCCACGCAAGTTCGAGGCCTTTACAGGCGTCCCACAATTCAACTTCTAACACGTCAGGAATCTAGGTAATTATTGAAAGCAAGAATGAGCTTACCATTGTATTGAAAATTTAAATTTAACTTTTAAAAATACTCAAATATAATAAAGTAATCTTAGAGTGGCTTTTAGTCTCGGACAAACATAGATCATTCTTTAATTTGCATCTAGACGATAAAAACATAGATAATTGCAGCAATATTATGATATATGGTTGGTCATAACTCATTAGCCATTTCATTATACTTTTTAACCAAAATGAACCGCTCAAAAACAGCGAAGTGAAAAGGAAAAATCCATTTAGTAATCATACGAATGGACCGCTCAAACCGTTTTATCAAATTGAGATAAATAATAAAAAACATACTAATAAGGAACTCGTGTGTTGGGAAATATATAATATCATTATTCTATATAACAAAAGGGTTGTCTTGTTTGGGTACTCAAAAACATTGAATATGTGTTATATTATGACAAGAAAATGGCAAGTGGCAGCCATGTGCTCCAACGCTATGAAACGAATATCACTATTCCTTTTAGTAATTTAATACTAATACATATTTAACAGTGTACATACTATATATACTCAAAGATATCTGATACTGATTAATTTTAATTTTTTTTAAATAATATAACACTGATTTCTTAAGATTCAATTACAATGCAATACAAATTCAATTTCACATAAACTAAATTTTATTTGGTTGATCTAATATAATGATAATATGAATTTACATATTTTTAAATTATCAGATTTTTAATTCAATTTTATTTATGTTGTCATTCAATCTGAAACATTGTTTATTAAATTCAATTTAACTAAAATAAATTATTTTTCGAAATTTTAAATCCTCAAATGATCACAATTTTTATTAATCCAAAATTTCACATTACACGACAAACATTACATGATGAAATGGCGCCGATCTATAGGAAGCCATGGTCACGCACCAACCCTCCTCTAACTATCATCTCCACCATTAATATCATAATCATTATTATTATGGTAATTAAATGCAAAAGCTCATCACACGCTAGAGATAGGCTTCCGAAGACGGCGACCATCGGGATATTCCGAGGGACAGTTGTTCCTGACGGCGGTGAGGTCGTAAGGTGGTGCATCGAGCGCTAACCACTGCTCCACCGTGAACTGCACCTTGCTACACGGTGTATGGACGCCGGTCATGGTGACTTCCACGTAGTTACAGTACCACCCGTGGTGTGGACCCGAACCGTCGGAGGTCAAGTTCATGGCACAAACAGGGCCATCCATGCAGCGTCCCCTACCCGAGAAAATGTCCAAATTACCCCTTTCAAAATAGTTGTAATCTGGCCCCATTAACCACCCCATGCTTCCAGATTGCGGATCTCCACCCAGTCGCTGTAGGCATCGTAGAGCCGTAGCCGATGATGGAGTCGGTTCCGGCTTTCCAGATTGATCCCGTCCTTGTGTAGATCGAGTAACGCAATCGTCATCGTCCTGCAAGTAAGAAAAAAAGATAGATCGAGAGGTTAGATGAGGGTATGGAGGAGATTATGGGAGTTATTGAGGGGCACTTACGGAAGTAACGACGGACAAAAAGGAGATGAGGAGGAGAAGGAGAGTACTAGCTGAGTTGGGGTTGCCATTGGGTTTTTCTTAACGTTTAGAAGCTCTCACTACAAAAATTACAGATAGGGGTGTCCTATAAATACATGGCAGAGCCACATGCATGACTGACACACTAAAAATCATGGAAAGTAATTCATTTATAAATTTTATTATTTTTTTGAAATCATAATATTACTTTTTAGATTATAACATTACATTTTTTATTAATTTAAGAGAGATTATACAAGTATAAACTAAAAGATGAAAATTATTGTTATTTTTTGGGATTTTGAGTTTGAACATCACAAACATAAAGATATAAACGTTTAATGTATATAATTGAAAATCTTTAAATAAATACTATTTATATTAATCTTATACTAATTAAAAAAGGATAAATCATATAAATTTATACTCTAACTTTAATATTAACTTATAAATTTAATAGTTTATTGGAATATAATTAATAATTTGTTATATATTATAAATAAATAAAGTATACTCGTGATTATTTAAATATTATTTATTGTTAATTTAGCTATCCATTTTTTAATTTTATGAAACAATTACCCTACCTATTTAGGTGTTCCAATCAATGAATAAGTTTTGGATTAATTAAGGGCGCGAACAGGCGTACGTCGGTACGTGGGGAAAGGTTTAGTGCGCTTACCATTTGGGCTAAATGTCAATTTTGTTATGGTTTACAATAAATGTTTTTGCTACGGTTTACGATAAATTTTATATATCTTGTAATATGATAAATTTTATATTAATGTCAGTTTCGATAAGTTATAGAAGTATGTACATTTTATAAAATGTATAATATTAAAATTAACCTCCAATGGTTAACCAAATAATTATTTTAATTTCTATTTTTTAAGTCTTTTAATTTTCAATGATTTATTTTAGGTTAAATGTTTTTTTTTATGAAAACTCATAGTTGATTAACGGTTAATGTTTATTGGCGACTAGACATATCCACATAGGATTGATTATTAACATGATAATATCACATGTAATTAATTGATGACATAATATAACATTGTACAAATAACTTTTTATCCATTAAATTAATTATATATAATAATACTTTTTGTTAAATTAATGCTAGCAATCAAAGATGACATATGCATTGATTGAAATTAAAATAGTGTTTTAGTAAATTGATTAATTTTTAACTCTAATAATGTATGGGCTAAACTTGTAAAATTATCATTAGTTAACTAATTTATTTTATCTAAAAAAGATTATTTGACTCAAAAAAAAAATATTGAAGCTAAAGTGTAAAGAAAAAATATGAACTAAATTAATTATTTGACAAAATGTTGAGAGTCAATTTTAATATTGTGCCTTTATAAATGTATTGATTGTGTTTGGTGTTTTGAGCTGATCACACACCAACTTAATTAGAAAAAAATGAAACTCTATTTTCAAGTAATGAATAAATATTATCATAAGAGGATTTCATATTTTAAGTAATAATACATGAAATTATGACACATCTAAACTTTACAAATGTGGTATAATCTAAGAACATAAAATAAATTTATTTAATATATATATATATTATATAATGAATCATATTTGAATTAGATGGACCAGATTTGCATTTTTTTAAAAGAAAACATTTTGGAAAGAAGATTTGAATTGAAATAAATCTCCTCATTAACGACGTTAACTAAAAAAATAGCGTTGTCCGAGTCAAATCGTAAACAGCCTTTAACCCCAAGGACAGGAACAAAGCCAATCATCGTCAACCAACAGCTTTACGTGGAAAACACCGAAATAACCGCTTGAATCCTATGCAAACCCTAAATCCTTTTCTTCAACGATTCAGTTTCATTGTCACCTTCGCACCTACAGGGCCGGGCTAGTACGTTGTTTTTTTGGGTGCAATTCTTAAAAAAAATAGATAAGCTTATAGATGTATCAATATTAATTATTGATATTTCTCATGTGACTTTAATAAGATTCGATTATATATTCTGTGCTTTTTGGCCTAAAAATTTTATCACTAATTCATACTTTATTTTCTTTTTCATTGTAACAATAATAATAAATTTAATTTTTTGGGACCCTTACAATTCTGAGACCATATTCTGTCGCGCACGTTAACGTCCAAGTTCGGCCTCTGGGCACCTAACTTTCATTTCTCCCCATTGGAGGAGCGGCTTGCGTACACCATGAAGGATCCTCAGTCGGATGACCATGGGCGTTTCACGGCAACCACCTCTCCCTCCTCCTCCGGGCCACCCCCAGGTCCTCCTTCGTTGGTCAGGTCCCTAAAGATCAAGTGTATCGCTTCCCGCCCCCGAGCACGCACAGATCGTAGAGGATTGCCGGAAAAAGGCGGCAGCGAGGAAGTCGAAGAGAAAAGTTCCGGTACATTTTCTTTTTGTTCGTCGTCTTGTTCGTGATTGCTTTATTAATCGGCGCGGCCATAGCAGTGGTTTTCCACAGTTTTAAGCCTAAAGCTCCCGCTTTCTCCGTATCAATGTCGTGGTCAAGCAACACAGGGCAGCCCCCCAACGGTCGATGTCAAACTGAAAATCAAGAACCCTAATCCGAAGATGGGGGTCAAATACGCATCCGAGGAAGACGATTCGAGGCTATCTTTCGGGAAAAGAACACTCGGTTGGGTCGATTTCCAGTGTTGGACATGCAAAAGGTAATACGACCCTCGAAATAAATGTAAATTTACAGGCGTTAAAGGTCAAACGTTGCCGCCGAGTGTTAAGAAGAGTATGAACGACACGAAAACCAAAAACCCAGTATCGTTAACGCTGGACGTCGAATCTCGGTTTGTGTTCAACGTTTGGATATTGAGGTTGTGGAGGAAGACATAGAGCTGAAGTGGAAGTTTAGGGTCGACACCATGGGTGTAGCATGGTATTAAATTGTAACTGTAACGCAGTGTAACAGTCGCATGATAACGATTTTAAAGGTAATTATTACGTAATGTTTGTGACATCCGCAACCGCATCAGATGCCACAATCGCTATTTTATACTATAGTGAGTGTAGGAACCAAAATTCTCAGCCAAGACTAATATCTATTGTCCTAAACGTCGATGTCATAGTGAGTGTAGGAACCAAAATTCTCAGCCAAGACTAATATCATATTGTCCTAAACGTCGATGTCAAAGGTGATTTGTACTTGAAGTTGTAATTGCATTTCTTTATTCCATTTATGATTGCCTTGTTTGCATTCGGAGAAAAAAAAATTCTTATGTAAACAAAGAAAAATGTGGCCAATATTGCTTTGTAGTAAAATCTTACAAAAGGAACGATAATGTGACGTTTGGTTCGCTGGAATGTTTATGGGAATTGAAATCCGTAAAGGAATTGAAATCTGTCAGGAATTGGAATCCAATTCCATATTCTGTTTGGTTCGAAGACATATAAGATGAATTTGATTTCAATAATGTAAAATGACAGAATTGCCCTTCTTATTTTTTTGCTTTATTTTAGTTTGTTTTACAACTTACATGTAGTAATATATTATAAAAAAAATAAAAAAATTAAAATTTTATTTTATTGATTAATTATTCATTTCAATAAATTATAAAAATCATGCTAATAAACATCATAAGTTAAAATCTTCGCAATCAAAATATGTTAATAAGTTACCAAAAGATAGAACATATTTCGATATTCTAATCGGAGTATGTTAATTAGTTACCAAAAAATATACCAAAAACTATTTTTATTCAATATATGAATTAGAAACCCGACCCGACCTCATACAAAATAATAAAAAAATATTTTTATTCAATAAAAACATTGACTTAATTGAAAAAATTATATATAGAGGGATATTATTGTAATTATTCCTAAATATATAAGGTAAAATTATATATATTTTTTGGGTCGGTCCGGTTTTTTTCACCATAAACCCGAACCCGACCCGACCCGAATATCACACTTAAAAAAATCCGACCCTACTCGACCCGAATATCACACTTAAAAAACCCGACCCGACCCGAACAAAATAAAGTTTCACCGACCCAACTCGAATATATGAATTAGAAATCCGACTAGGAATAATAAAAAAATATTTTTATTCAATAAAAACAATGACTTAATTGAAAAAAAATATATAGAGGGGTATTATTATAATTATTCCTAAATATATAAGGTAAAATTATATATATTTTCGGGTCGGGTATTTTTCACCCTAAACCTGAACTCGACCCGACCCGACCCGAATATCACACTTAAAAAAACCGACCGACACGACCAAATAAAGTTTCACCCGACCCAAATAATAAATTTTTTATTCAATATATGAATAAGTTACCAAAGATTGATGAGGGTAATATGGTCAAATTCAATTCCCCAACAAGAGAATTGAATTCCATCTATTCTTGGATGAAATTCACTTTACCTCATTTGATGAAAAGTTGAAGCCACGAGGGATTCTAATTCCCTTTGAAAACTTGGACCAAACATGGGAAAGTGGTGGAATTGGATTCCAATTCCCCCCAATTCCAAGATTTCATCCAACCAAACGACACCTAAGTGACTGAGATGATAAAAGTGTATTCTGTCGAAAAAAAAGAAATAGATTTAAAAAGATTGAGAAAACCAAAGAATTACATTTCTCCCAAAGCTAGAATTTTGATGACTATAGCGATTCAACTATGCAAAAAAAATATTTTTAGAAAGAAATTACGAGGAAAGTAACAACTAATCCAATTTTTCGAAGAAGAAGAACGAAGAAGTTAGGAAGGGCCCGATAGGCCACCCAAAAGTGGTTCTAGAAAACTGAAGACAGTGAGATCGGTGTTGGGGTGCTACTGCTAATATGACGAATGGTTGTAAAACCACTTGGGCATCCGGTGATAAAAGGAAATGCCGAAGAATTATGATGAAAGGTTATGAATAAAGTTTTATGTTTTATAGGTAGAAAATAAATAATACGAAATCAAGGTATGGTTCAATTTATTTTTCATAAATGAGGAAAACAATAATTCATATTCGATTACATCATAAAGAGTACAAATACGTAATATCTCATTTATCTCAAAATCTGATGTATACCAAAATATTATTTCAACATTTCTATAGAACTATGTTTAACATAAACTCCAAAAAATTATAAAGATCCAAAAAAAATTACTTACGTCTTTCCAAAATAATTCACTCCTATAATTCTAAAAGTTAACACAATTGCATATTTATATAATCAAAATATTTGGTCACCAAAAAAACATAATTTCATAAGATTTCTTCATAAAATAAATTTTTATTTATTAAATAATTAATTATCAAGTAATATTTAACTATTAATTATAATAAAATTTAATCTAACTACTAATTAAAATTTGAACTATATCTAACATAAAAGGGTGTAGGAGTTGGCAGCAGCGACGATAGCAACGGGGTAGATGGTGTTTAGATTGGTGGAGAGTGGAATAAAATTTGCATAGAAGAAGAAAAGAGAAAAAAAAAGAATGAGAGACATTAAGATTGACGAAAGTGTAAATATGCGTGATAATTTTTTTGTTATATTAATTAAAAATGAATTACGTCATTAATTTCATAATATTTAATAACATTAACTTGATTGACATAAAAATAAAAATTTAATTTTTTTAAGTAGTTGGTGTAATTATAAGATTAAATTTATTTAGAATTTTTTAAACTATCGACAACATAAACTATCTTTTAAAAAATTTACTTAAATCCAGATCATCTGAAAAGAAAAAACATTCTCTTTACCATTTAAATTGTTTAATGTATTCTCTTTCTTTTTTTAAATAATAATGGAGAAACAAATGATTGAAAGTAAACCAAATATTTGGAAGAGCAAGCCCAAGCATGAACGTTTTCAGGCCCAATTTTCGGACTACATTGCAATATAAAAAGAAAGCCATCTGTAATGATATGGGCCGATATCCACTCATAACCCATTTTTTATAGAAAAAATTGTTAATAGAGAAATTTAATGGATATTTTAATCTATGATTAAACTCAAGCCTATAATTATAATTGACGGAATTTTTTAAGTAAAATCAATACACCCTTACTTAGGCACTAAATAAAAGGAGATCTACAAATCCAAAAAAATAAAGGAGATCTGTGTGAAAGCATAAATAAAAATAGTCTATATTTTTTGAGCATATATATGTGGATAACTATTTAGCATATTAGCCATGTAAAATTTTAACTTAAAAAATGATGTTAACTATGGTGAATGTATTTTTTTTAAATAAATAACATGATATTATACATGTAAAATTAATTAAAAAATACTTCATGTAATATATTTAAACTAAAAAACTTGTAAGATATTTTTAAAAAGATCAACTGATCAATAAATTTGAAATGTGTAAAAGAAAATTAGGGCTATACTGTCATCATCTTCATCTTCTACTTCTGCATTTTTCGTGCTGAGTTTTCTATGCCATTTCGAGGAAGATCCTAGAACACAAACAAGCACAAAAGCTGAACAATAACTGTATGTAGGGCAGGGAGTGACTGTTTTCATTTGTTTATATAGGAAAAAAAGAAAAAAGAAAATTGGTTTAAAGTGCTTTGAAGCAGTGTTGGATTAAAGGTGGAAACCTTGAAAAAGAACACTTCACTGTTTTTTATACACAACAAATGGGTGTGGAACTTTACAACGGTCTTTTGCTTCCATGCGTTTGTCGTTGTTGGACGGGATACACACTCTATTTACTTTAAAATTTTGGTATCATAATTTTAAATTACAGTTTTAACATGTTATGAGAAAATTAAGTTTTAAATATTTATTATAATTTTTTTAAAGTGAAGTCAATTTTTTAAAAGTGATGTCATTTTCTCTTTTTAATATTATAAAAATAACTACTTAAATTAATAAACTAAACCACACATCAAGTTGGGGTTTAGTGTTTAATTATTACAAGTAGTTAAACTGTTTTTCCAATACTTTCTAAAAGCAACTTCTCTTTAAACTGGCAATTCCCCACAATCACCACACGAATAAAGAAATTCATATGATATATATTTACATGATTAACGTAAATCACGTTAGATAAGGTTGCACCGAAAATTATTTGCTTTATATTTTATGAAGTGTAAAGACTTTGGCATATGGTCTAAAGAAGGAAAACGTGGATCCATGAGATGAACCAAAAATTGCCTACTTTTTTATTTTAATTTTCTCTTATTTGTATAAGAATAAATGGAGAAACTCTACGTTCAAATCTTAACAAAAAATAATAAAAATAAACGTGAAATGAGTATTAAAAAATGAACTAGCTTTCATGCATGTTACTGCAGAGACAGTTACAGGTTGTAACTTAATATTTTTGTCCATAAAAAAAAAGTGGTTTGTATTGCGTGGAAAATGTGAAGTGGACCAATGAGGCATCAAAACATCGGCAACTATTCGTCTCTTATTGTATCACCAATCTCTTCATGGCTTCATTGAGATGCTGACACAGTTTGAAGAAAGTAGCCAATTCCCACATCGACACTACCCATTTATTCCCATAACATAAGCATATGGCCTACATGGATTCCCATGTGACCAAGAGTTGCCCACGTACCTCCAATTCAATTTGGAAAATACAAAGCTATTTCAATGATTTGGAAAATACAAAGCTATTTCATGATTTTGGTACATAAGTAGATGGACATTACATTTTCAAGACAAATGCTAAGACTCAAATCATGGTGGAATAACATGAGCATCTTTAATCACTCAATCAAAATAGAGACTTCTTAAGGATATTATTAACAAGAATCAAATAATTAATTTAGTGATGATATAAATAATTAAATTAATCAATCGATTTGATATATTAAATCAACTAAATGAAAAATAGATTAATTCATAAATTAATTAAATATTAATTTTATAAATAAATTATTAAACGTAGGGGTGGGTGGAAACCATATTATAAAAAAATGAACATTTCTCTATCATAAATAAAAAACTATCAAAAAAACTATATAAAAATAAAAAAAACAATCAAGAAGGCAAGAATTTTTAACAAAAGCCACAATTTATCCTATTTTCCCTCTTCTAAAATAGTCACTTTAACTATTTAAAATATATTTTCCCTCCTCCTATGTATATCATAACTATATTTAAAGTATATATATATATACATATTATGAAAATGTATGTACATTGTTAATGTATAGTATAATATAAACCACTGCCATGGCTCGACCCTCAAGGTGTATTTTAATATATTGCCAAGTATTCGACACGTATTGGCATAGGACCATTTCCTCTCTCAATCGATCTAACATGAACTCTGACAACTCAATGCCCCAAAGTTCCACTCCCTTTGGTACCTTATGAACTCTGTTTTGAAAATCGGATTGGATCGGTCGGTTCAACCGGGAATCGTTGTTTAGTTCGATTCAATCTAAATCGGTTGAACCGTTATTAATGAACTGGTCAGAACCGCTGAACCGTTCAAACCGGACCGGCTGAAAACTGAAAAAACTGGGAAAATCGGGATTTTTTTGTTTTTTTTTTAAAAAAAAATTAAACCAAACAACGTCGTTTGTTAAACGAGCCAAGTCGAACTCGAGTATTGCTGAGCTCGACTCGAACTTGAAAACTTTAAAAGTAAGCTCAACTCAACTCAAACTCACAAGCTAAAAATTATCAAGTTCAACTCAAATTCGAAATATAATATTGAAACTTGAACTCAAAAAGGTTTGAACTCGAATAAAAATTAGAAGCTCGATTGAAGCCTAAAATTCGAGCTTGATTGAAGTGAAAGAATAGTTCACTCAATGCTCACCAAAAGGCTATATGATTTTGAATGCCAAATTACCTCTATTTATAGAAGTTAGTTGTGATGCGCTTCTATGTTTTTAGCAATGTGAGATTGTTTTGTTCTCATATTTTTACTCTTTAGACTTTCGGGATGCTCTTCTATGTTTCTTAGCCATGTGGGATTATTTTTAAAAAAAAATTAAACCAAACAAAATCATTTTGTTATGATATTTTAACCCCAAATTTATTTTTTAATTATAGTTATATAATTATATTTATTATTTAATATGTTTTACCTTAAATATTATGTTGTAGTTAATTTGAATCATTTTGTTTCACTTGATTTTATGTTTTTAACTTATAGATGTTATGACTTGCTTTGAATATGACTTGTGATATAAAAAAATTATTTTTATAAATATTTTTGGTATTTTATTTTTTTTTAAAATAATTATGACGTCGTCCGGTTCTTCCGACCGGTCGAACTGGTTCGACGGTTGAACCAGTGAACTGGTAGCATGACCGGTTCGCTAACCGGTCCGGTTCTGAAAACCATTATGAATATAGGCTATATTTCAATAACAAATACTAAAAGTAATTATACATGTATCGCCATTATGACGAGTATGGCCTTGTTATTTTAATGCTCATAGGGAAAGTAGTACTATCTATTATGAGTACTATGGCCTATGCATGCATTCGGGATCATTTTAAATCCACCCCCAAAGTTTTACCTCTTTTAAGACTTCCTTTTTCTTTTTCCCTCAGCAACGTATGATTTTAATTAAAAATAATAATTGAACAAAATTATTTCATGTCTCGTTAAAAATATTCTGCCAATTAAAATAAGAAAAAGAATACATAATGGTGATCAATGTTACAGAATAAACATCTACACAGACATATACTAACAGCACCCTCAAATACAAAAGCAAAACCTAAAGTATGCACAAAGACGCATAACCAAATACAAAAGTAACGACAAAATCATGATCAAAAATCAATGGTTCATAGATAGATTGGTGTGAGATGTTATTATTATTATTATTATTATATTATTATTATTATTATTATTATTATTATTATTATTATTATTTATTATTTTATCCTTCAACTCATATTATATTTGAACTATAAAATTTAATTGTTTATAATATGTGATAGCATTGATTCAAATTTTAGTTAGAAATTAATTTAAATTTTTGTGTGCTTCTACAGCTGGTTGGAAATTACTTAATTATTAGTTTATTTAGTTAAGAATTGTTATGAAATAATAATTCTGGTGACCAAATATTTGACTCTATAAATAGAATATGTTGTAGTCTTTAGACTTATAAGAGAGAACTATTTGAAAATATAGAATCCTTTATAATCTTAAAACTTTTAAGATTACCTTATATAGATGAGTTTTAGGATAGATAAGATACCATGTATGTTTATAATATATTCTTCTTCTTCTCAATTATAAAAGTAGATAAGACTAAACCATGTTAAATCTTTGTCTCTTATATATGCTCTATTTATGTTGATAGATCTTTAATATCTCTACTCTTACAAATTCCAAACGCGTGATGTAACAATAATTTGCATCTGTTAAAGACATGAGTTGCCCTAAAAAATGGTAAGCAACCAAGAAAAAGAAGACGAAAAGTGTCTCGTTGTTCCCGCCATTGTCAATAATTTAGGCTTTACCAAGACATATTTTAATTCAGTTAACATACCAATCATGGGGATTGGATCAATCTGGTGGATTCCATCTTTCCACGTACATAAAGAAGTGAGTTTGCCCCAAAAACCCAAGCAACCATGTTCATGTCCATTGTTCACGAAATCCATGTTCCCCCCCCCTCTCTCACATCAAACATGTCTTTTAAGTGGATTCCAACTCCTTATTCAACACAAATGATTCCCATCCTTAGAAGTGGCTTTCCCTTTCAAAAACCTAACCCTAAATATTATTATTTCTCCTTTCTAAACAAAGGGAGCCCTAAATAACAACAAATTGTGGGGCTCCAACAAATCTATGTACTCAATGGAGTCACCCATGTTGTTTAAATGGCTGTTCTTCCCCCACACAGGGATCAATTATGTATTTCATCATCCTTTTAAATTTATCTTTCGAATTTAGATTGAAATAACTTGTAGTATGTATTTAATATCAATTTTACAATGCCAACTCAAGTCCTAAAAGAGTATGAGATTCAAGAATTTGAGTTTGTATGCCCAAGTTTGAATCTACCACGTCACTCTTGGTAACAATCTGTAAATTCCTATATAAATCTCAATTGGGTGTTAGGTATGCCCTGTCCTTGGATTGAGGGAATCACCTCTAACCTAAACTTTTTACTTACTAAGAAAAAGAGTATCCCATATATAAAATAAATTGATCTTTTATCTATCTCTTGTGAAAAAGGGTGTATGTAGGTCTATGGTATGTGAAAATAGTGGCAGCTAATAATAACAACAATGTGGGATGCAATTAATCCTCTCACATGTATAGTGTCATCATAAATGACAATAGTTTACCCTTCCTTTTTATATATATATATATATATATATATTTAAAATTTGTCGATAATTTAATTATATTTAGAACATATACTCATATTTGACATTCAATTCGAATGTAATCTTATTTTTATTCCGTGTGTATACAACAATTATTGATCTAACAAATTAAGTTTCACATGCATGCAATATCTTTTTAGCATTGACCAAAGCTATTTATTTCTTCATATGATTTCATTGTTCCATACATTTATTACTCTCTTTAAATCCCATGGTGGAAAGGAAAGGAATCAAAGAGAACCATAAAGAATCTCACATGCATCTCAATTATTACTTATTTGATTTAAATAAAAGAACAACAAAAGTGTTCCGGTAAGAAGCAGGCAGATGTCAGAAAAAAATGGTGATAATTGATCCTGAAAATGGGAACTGCGAACTGCCAAACCCTCCATGACCCAATCATTTATGATTGTTGTCATCTCACCTCCGATATTTGTTGATTCATCACTAAGCTACAACGTAAAAAAAATGAAAAATGCTCCTCTTCAAATATGTTTTAACACTATCAAAGTTCAAATTTCATTATATTTGTCCTGCATTTTACTCTTGCTTAGTAATTATTACCCTTTCAAATATATCAAAAATTTAAAATCATTAGAGTTTTGACTAGAATTTCATTTGATCTGATCCCTATAATACAAATCTTGTTATACATTTAGCTCATACATAAATTTACTTTTTAAATTAATTAATTTTATTGAAAATAAAAATTCGTATTAAAAAATATTCTTTATAATCTAAGATTTCTTTCTCATCAAGTAATTATCTATATAAATAGATAACATGGATTAAAGTTATTGATTATGTTTGACATGTCAAAAAAACACTTGTGTTTGCAAGGCTCTTGTAATTTTGACTTTATTGAGTATTTCTCTCCTTTGCCCATAAGCTTTTCTTTTAGAGTTTTTCATATAAATTCGTCTCATTTTTATTGTTCAATCGTTTGTTTATTATTATCATTTGCATAACTCATATCAAACTGGTATCAAAGAGTTCAGTTACTTGATTCAATCATATAATAGTGTACTGTAAATATAATATTTCATTGTAAGATCGCAACACCGGATTTTTATTGTGACAAGTAAAAAAGCAGACAATTCTTGTACACATGAATTTGAACGATGCCCTATTAGGTTTTGGTCAGATTCCTTCGTCTTGGACATGAGGAGAGACAACATAAGGATTAAAGAAAAACACTATCTCAAATTCATATGCATCTATCAAATCAAATAGTACAAGATTTATTGAAGGAAAAGATTATTGATGCGTTATGGTTTAGGTTGGAGTAACTGTGCATAGTAAAAATCCTAATCATAAAGTTGCATATGAAGCAACAACTCTATTCTCATCGGTTGGCAGAAGGTTTATCTTTGGTAGATCACTTAGTCTCTTCATGAAAATTGTCTTAAGTTTAGAGATTAGTAGGTTAAGTATGTCAAAAAAATTAAAAGTTAATTCTATTTTATTTGTTATTCTTTTCTTATTCAACTTTTTAGGATGTTATAACATCTTCGAATTTTGAATTGAGATATTTTTAGTTTAGAGATAAAAAAACATTTAAATAATTAATTTATTAATTTTAAAGGTAAAAACCCTTACCCAATAATTTTTGTTCATTAAATTAAGCAGGTGCCCATTTTCAAAAATTATAGATAATCGAAAGTGTAAGATAGCTAGTAGACGATCAATTGATAAGTATTGCATGGAATTTGAACCATGACTAGATTAGTGGAAATGGATGGAACATTTATATATTATTATATTAAGATATACGGTATGTTTATATTATATGTATTATAAAAGTCTTATATTTCGCGTGAGTTAATAGTTTTCGGCGATGAGATTGTCATTACCTCTTTCATGTCAGATGCAGACATTATTATGATTTGGAGATGACAAAAGAGTTACACATAAAACATCAATTAATTTAATATATCATTCAAAGCATTCTGGGCAAAACAACTCGACTGCATCTCCAAAACATCTCCAAATTTTATGGTATAGTTATTTGTTAATAACATTAAGGTGGAGATTGTTAGAGGATGCGACAAGAATTCTATTTGATCCGATTCTGTCATAAGAATATTATCACACATCCAGTCCATACATGATTACTTTTGATTGAATTTGGGAATTTGTATTGAGGAAAACTCTCTGTAATCTAGAATTTATTTTTCATCAAGTAATTAATTTTATAAATAAATAATATATTAGAGTTATTGGTTAAGCATGAGAAATAAAAATACATACAGCCGTAAGTATTTTGTAATCTTAATATTATAATGAACTTTTCTCATGTGCTTGTAGTTTCTTCCTTTTAATTTTTTTAACGTAAATTTATGTTTCATTTTTATTGAATTAATATTATTTGTTATTATCCTTCATGTAACTTATAACAAAAACTTATATACTGGGGTGTAAAATAAGTATATGTACCAAAAACTCCAAATTGGTTAAATGGGATGCCTTTGAATCTGTGCTGGATTGCTTGCAGTTTCATAGGCTTTCTGTTTGATTAACAAATAATTATACCATAAACAAAAACGTAGGCTTAAAAATGCCAATTATCTAGGACTTTAACTTTCCAAAACACTTGTCAAATACAAAATAGTTGTGCGATAATGTAAGATCAATAATGGAGGAATAAACGTAGCTAAATTATAAGCTATATATATATATATATATATATATATATATGCTGTCAGAAGTTGATTCCCTTATCTCCTGTTCCTCATAAATGACACAAAACTGAGAAAAAATTTCTATTGAAAACACTTCTTTTTCCCTCTTTTATTAAACAGAGAACTTGTTGATTTACAAGTGTTGTGGAAGACGGCTATCGGATAGAGCAAAATCGCAATTGATAATTTGAGAAAATAAAAATGAAGATAAAAGAGACACAAAATTTACGTGGAAAACCCCTAAATAATATAGGGTAAAAACCACAGGCAATGGAAGAAGAATTTCACTATGAGAAAATAGAAATTACAACTTCTCTCGATCGACCAAAGAGAAAACAATGATAATTCTCTATTGATAAAAAGGAGAAAACAACTCTAAAAAAACTCTCTAAATTCTCTCTAGTATTGGAAGAAAGCTAGAATGCTTTGGGATGATTTTGAAGCTAAATGAGCTAGGGTATTTATAGTTGAAGCTTAAGGACTAATATTGAAAATACCCTAAAGTACAATGACTAAATGTGAGCTTTTACCATTGCCAAAAATTCAGCAAAAATTGCTACCTACCATTCGGTGCATTAATGCACCAAAAACACTTTTGACTTTCAACAATCTCCCACTTGAAGATTTGATTGGAACAATCATATTTTCACATCATTCTTTCTACCTTGTACCTTCATGTTGCTTACGTCTCTGACAGGCCACAGGAGGATCGACACAAGGTAAATTTATCAGCGTTGATCGCCTTCGTCATGAAATATGCTATGTTGTCTTTGGTATGGATCTTCTGCATATATATATCGTCATTTCTTCCACCTTTTCACGAATGAAATGGTACTGAACTCGTATGTGCTTTGTTCTTGAATGAAATGATGTATTCCTTGCTAGATGCAAGGCGCTTTGACTGTCACAAAACAGAGAGACATACTCTTGATTGTGCCCAAGCTCCTCCAATAACATCTTCAACCAAATTGCTTCTTTACTGGCTTGTGTAGCTACTACATATTTTGCCTCTGTTGTGGATGTAGCCACAACTGACTGCAATTTTGAAACTCAGCTTACAGCTCCACCAGCAACTTTAAACACATATCCTATAGTAGATTTGCTTTTATCCAAATCCCCTACATAGTCAGAATCAACATACCCATTGATAAGTAAGTTTGATCCTCCGTAACATAATGCAACATTTGAGGTCCCTTTGATGTATCTCAAGATTCTCTTTACTGTATTCCAATGCTCTTTGCCTGGATTCGCCATGTACCGACTAACCACTCCCACTGCTTGTGCAATGTCTGGTCTTGTGCATATCATAGCGAACATTAAACTTCCCACTACTGATGCATATGGTACTCGAGACATCTCCATCCTCTCTTCTTCACTGCTAGGACTCATACTGGAGGATAATTTGAAGTTAATAGGAAGAGGGGTAGAAAATGGCTTACAATCTTGCATGCTGAATCGTGACAAGATCTTCTTCAAGTAATTCTTTTTTGAAAGCCAAATCTTCCTATTACTTATGTCTCTGTGAATTTGCATCCCTAGAATCTTGTTTGTTGATCCCAAATCCTTCATTTCAAATTCCCTAGCCAGTTGTGCCTTCAATTCTTCAATATGATCTTTGTTGGATCCTGAAACCAACATGTCATCCACATACAACAACAATATAACAAAATCGTTATCACCAGACCTCTTGAAATAAGCACAAGGGTCAGCATTAAGTCTGTTATATCCAAGACACATAATGAAGGAATCAATCTCTTATACCAACACCTCGACGCCTGCTTTAGACCGTACATATTTGTTCAACCTGCAAACTAAGTTCTTATTTTCTTTTTCTTCAAAACCTTCAAGCTGGAGCATGTAAATCTCTTCTTCAAGATTTCCATGAAGAAAAGCTGTTTTAACATCTAGTTGCTCTAGATGTAAGTTCAATGTAGCACATATTGCCAAAACTACTCGAACTGTTGTTATTCGAACCACAGGAGAAAATATTTCATTGAAATCAATACTTTCTTTTTGAGCATATCCTTTGACCACCAGTATTGCACGATACCTCTCAACTTGATCATCACCATTTCGCTTGATTTTAAAGACCCATTTGTTACCAATTGGCTTCATTCCTTGTGGTAGTGGCACAAGGTCCCATGTATTATTTTTATGAAGGGCTTCAATTTCTTCTTGCATCGCCATCATCCACAGTGAAACATATGAGTTGTTTATTGCCTCCTGATATGTTGATGGCTCACCGTCCTTTGTTAAAAGACAGTATGCAATATTTCCTTCTATAACATAATCTGAGTTCCATTTGGGACGTCTTCTCACACGATCTGATTGACGAGTTGTTGGAGCTTCAGAACTCTCTGGTTCTTGATCATCATGTGCTGGTTCTGCTTGAGAAGAATCTCTTGTTCAACCTCCTTTTCCACATGTATCTGTGTAGTCTCTGACTTTTCAGCGCTATCATCATCTTCTTTTCTTTGTAGCTTATCTTCTACAAAGATAACATCTCTGCTGATGATCACTTTGCGATATGGGATCCCACAAGCGATACCCCTTTACACCATCATTATACCCAAGAATTTGCATTTCCTGGATTTTGGATCCAGCTTTGAGATTTCTTGGGAGTTGTACATCACGTACACAATACTTCCAAATACATGGAGGTTTGAATAATCAGCTGGTTTACCAGTCCACATCTCCATTGGTGTTTTCAGCTCTATTGCAGTTGATGGAGCTCGATTCACCAAATACAGGCGGTATTGACTGCTTCTGCTCAGAATGATTTTTTTAGGCCTGCATCCCTCAACATTGCTCTTGTTCTTTCTAACAAGGTTCTGTTCATCCACTCTGCCACTGCATTTTGTTGAGGAGTGTTCGCCACTCTGAACTGTCTTTTGATGCCTTCTTTCTTGCAAAAGTCATCAAATTCTTCACTTGTGTATTCTCCTCCATTATCTGTTCTGAAACACTTGATCTTATTTCCAGAATCAAGTTCCACCCGCGCTTTGAAGTTTTTGAAAGTTGAAAACACATCTGACTTCTTCTTAATAGGGTACACCAAACATCTCTTGGAGTAGTCATCAATAAATGAGACAAAGTATTTTGCTCCGCCTAGGGATATAACTGGTGCTTTCCATATGTTAGAGTGAACCAATTCTAGAACACTTTTGCCTCTAGAATTTGATGTGTTGAATTTCAACCGGTGCTGCTTACTTGTTATGAAATGCTCACACAAAGGAAGTGATATATTTGTTAAGCCTGCATGTAGCTTTTGCTCCATAAGGACTTTTATTCATTTTTCTGACATGTGTTCAAGTTTCTGATGCCATATCATTGCAGAATTTGAACTACATGAGGCAACAGAGGTTTCTGCTTCTAGCAAAGTCTCCCCCTTCAGCATGTACAAGTTTGCAGCTATCTTTTCGCCTTTCAGTACCACAAGCGCTCCACGGAACACCTTCATGATTCCTTTCCGTGTTTCAATCTTGCTTGCATTATTATCTAACAATCCGTAGGATAATAAATTTTTCTTCAGGCCTTTCACGTGCCGCACATCTCGAATAACTTTAATTGTTCCATCATACATCTTCAATTTGATGGTTCCCACGCCAATGATCTCTAAGGCATGATCATTGCAACTATACACAGATCCTCCTGAGACAGATTCATAATGATGGAACCATTCTCTTCTTGAGTTCATGTGATATGTCGCTCCCGAATCAATGAGCCATATATCTGTAAATATTTTTCTGCCTTCCACGGTGGTTGACGCTTCACAACATAGAGCATCTCCATCATTTGAAGTGCTTTCGTATTGCCTTGTAGATTGGAGTTTTTATTTAGACTCTAACAATCATTCTTCAAGTGACCATTCTTACCACAGTTGTAACATTTTAAATTCTTCTTGTTCCTCGACTTCGATCTACCATGTTTGTGACTGCTACTTTGGCCACGTTCTGTTGATCTCCCTCTTATTGTTGTCATCGTTTCAAGTTGATGATGAGTTGATCATACGAATCAGGTAGACTTTGAAGTAGAAGTTCATCACGTTCTTGTTCTCCTATTTTACAGCTTAAGGATTAAGCTGAGAAAATAAAGTGTTCAGTATATTAAGTGCTCCGTCATTGAAGTAGATTCTGGCATACGAAGAGTGTAACAATTTTCTATTAAGAAAAATTTATTGTGCAGCGATGTAGCCTCGTACAATTTGGTGAGATGATCCCATATCTCCTTAACTGTTTCTCCTCCTAGATGCTTGACAATACTTCATCTGCTAATGCTAGATGAAGTTTTCCATAGCATTCTCATCCATTTCGATCCATTTGTTGTCATCTATGAAATCCACCGGCCTTTCACTGATAGCTGCTAGACAACCGTCTTTCCTCAGGATGGCCTTCATCTTCAATTTCCACAATGAGAAATTTCTCCCATTAATTTTTCAATATCAAATTTCGTTGCCATAGCTTCTTTTACAGATAACTCCCACTATTTCACTATTGTGAATAGTCCTCTGGAACCTTCAAAGAATGAGTAATAACTTCTTACTTTCTTATGTTGGAGGATCCACCTTTTGGTGGCAATCACAAAGACAATAAGCAGATATTACACACTCTAATCTGGCTCGGATACCAATTGTTGCGGAAGACGGCTATCGGATAGAGCAAAATCGCAACTGATAATTTGAGAAAATAAAAATGAAGATAAAAGAGACACAAAATTTACATGGAAAACCCCTAAATAATATAGGGTAAAAACCACAGGCAACAGTAGAAGAATTTCACTATGAGAAAATAGGAATTACAACTTCTCTCGATCGACCAAGGAGAAAATAATGATTATTCTCTCTTGATAAAAAGGAGAAAACAACTCTCAATAAACTCTCTAAATTCTCTCTAGTATTGGAAGAAAGCTAGAATGCTTTGGGATGGTTTGAAGCTAAATGAGCTAGGTATTTATAGTTGAAGCTTAAGAACTAATCTTGAAAATACCCTAAAATACAATGACTAAATGTGAGCTTTTACCATTGCCAAAAATTCAGCAAAAATTGCTACCTACCATTCGGTGCATTAATGCACCAAAACACTTTTGACTTTCAACAAGAAGTGAGCGGTGGGATTTAAAAATAGTTCTTATGGTGTGATTTTGATAACATCGATTATGTCTGCAATTATGATCGAAGAAGTGTTATGAGAGTTTTCTGGAGTCCATATCCGAATCCATTCTATATTTCACTCCAAAAAGAAAAAAGAAAAAACCTGGAATATTCTCCCTACCTTCTTTTGAAAAAGGTGATGCGAGAGATTCTTGTTAAGGAACTTATGAGATACCCCTTCTTTCCCAGGTGGATGTATGAAACCCCATGCATTTTAGTATGAATCTAAAGGGAAGAAAATGATTCACAATCAATTATATATAACAGCATCGATTCAGAGGCTGTCCCGTTCATTCGATACCTTCAGAATCAACTTTATATCTTCCTCTACCTCAAATAATGCAACTTGATCTTAGCTTTAGCTGTGGACCAAACTTAATGCTGAAAGTTCTTAATATTTTTAAATCTGCATATCCATATGCAGATCAACTGAAATTATAAGGGAATTCCTTAATCACATGGTCTGAATCTGCTTTAATATTTCCTGCCATTAGGAAGTTTCACCCCCCCTTTTTACAACCCAATTCATATTTTAGTTAAAGAATTGCAGATGCTCGAGATTTATGGGATGTCATATGGTAAGGGTGAGTGCATGAACCATTGGAGTTACACGGTAAGATGTCAAAGCTATATGTCTTTTACCCTTGTAATTAGGAAGTTACAAGATGTACAAGGCTTTCAAGCCAAAATCAAGACAGATTTCGTATTTTTTGTTCCTTCTTGTTCATCTTTCCTTAATCATGTTGAACAGGAATTTACTACATAATCTAATCACCACCCTTTTACAGTCCTTAGGCCAGTGGACAAGTATTTTTCCCCCGTATCTACTTGTCTTTACATTCTGGATTGAGCTCGTAAAGATAACTGTTTCCATTCTGCCAAGCGCCGTAAAAAATCCATCACCTGCAGCAAAAATAAGACAAATTTAAATTTAATACTTCTGCCACGATGTTACAATTGTTGTTTTACGGTCCGATATTTATGTCTGCAACGTAATAAATGTGATCTCTGGTTCGGAACTTACCTCATCGGGTTCTTGTAATGAATACGATGCACTTGTTTCCTTAGGAAACTTGGAGACCAGAATGCCTAAACCTTGTCCTCTGTCTCTCAATATCTAAAAACCAATGGAATTCAAAGTATTAGTAGGATCCACTAGTTTACAATTTAAACAGATGCCTCGGCTTTGGTTTCGAGCATTGGATACCTTAAATGCATCTTCATCCGTGCGATCATCCCCAATGTAGACCGGAAAAACGTCGGTACAGTTGGCGAATCCTATGGAGAACACATTTTATAATAATGGTTAGTGATCAGAGAATATCATGTCATGGTTTTGCTAGCATTAACAAATTTAACTGAAATAAAGTAATCAAGTGGTGGAGATGGCTGCTGTTTAAACACTTTATGGGTTATATATAATATATATACACTTGCAGACATGAAGTGTAGATGTTCAAGAATCAAACATGTAATAAAGTAGTAAATCTTACCAAGAGATTCTAACAAGAATTCAAGGGCTTTCCCTTTGTCCCATTTAATCGTAGGACGGATTTCCAGAACCATTCTCCCTTGAGTTAACCGGAGTTTGGGGTATTCCTTTAAAACTGATCTAACCTGCTGTGCCAGTTCACCCCATTTCTACAGTTTTGATCAAGAAAATCCTATGTAAACAAACAGTGATTTCTGATAATGACATGGTAATGGTATGTTTGTTGTTTACCATTTCGTCCACGCATCGGAAATGTACCGAAACACAGAACTTGTTGTTCTCAACCTTAGCTCCGGTAGTCGATTTTGTAGTATCAACCAGTTGTCTGTAAACCTCATCTATCATGGGAAGGAATTCACTAGCTGGTTGGAAAAGAACAGATTCACTAACCTGAAGTGTAAAAGCACAGAGTTAGGAAATGTTTAGTTTATGGTGAAAGTAGTAAGTAAAACGAGGGATTTAATCGAATCTCGATATATGTAACTCTTTTCCTTATCATCTCGTAAAAAGAAAAAGATTACCATTGCGGCTCACTTACTTTGTTAGATTTAGAAAGTTTCTCTGGTCCTTTAATGTCCATGCCATGACTTCCAGCATAGTACAGCTCATCTAACTTGACAAATTTATACACCTATAATTTGCAGAACAAGGAAACAATTATGTATTGTAAAAACATAAATGGAACAAAAAGAAGACAAAGGGTGATCATGAAAAACATTTTAAGGCATGAAAATGTACCTTGTCTCTACATCTGCCACTCACTATAGCAGTGGGAAAACACTTGGCAAGCTTTCTCACAGTCTTTCTCATCTGGTTCATTACACAAACTTGAACAGTTTGTTAAGAGGGAAACTGATTATACAAAACACCGTCTGACTGTTTCATATAAACAAATAGCTTACCTTCTTGGACATGAAAGCTCGATCCGGATCCTCGACGATAGGTGAAAGAGTTCCGTCGTAATCAAGAAACATTACTATTTGTTTCCCTTTCGACGCATCGATTATCTGCTCAAACATCTCAAGGGCAGATGGATGGTGTTGCTGAAAAATTTCATCAAAGTTTAGAATGTTATATTTGTTGTTAATACCAAAGACACCACCCAGATAAGCTTAAGGCTTACATTCCCGGAACCTTGGTCATCAGCAAGGGAAGGTGTGGATTTGATATGAGTAGGAGAAGAGGCTCTCATGGAATCAACCCATGCATTAACTCTTGCCCCAGCACTGATTTCAAGGTTTTTCAGCAACTTCTTCCTGGAAATGGAGATATATCCATGAGGTGCCGGTGGCTTCTGTGCCGATACGGTCACGGTGATTGCCATGTTGAGGACAGATTTTGGATCACTGATCACATTTTGAGCGGCGGTCATAGTCTTTGCTCTTTCTTCAAAGAAACTCACTACAAAAGAAAAAAACAACATTTTTAGTAAAGAGTTAAAGGCCACAGCTTCTGAGAGCATGTCCCCCCACCCCCGAAGGAAAAACAGAACTTACCCATTTGGGTAAATTAAGGTAGTTAAAAGAAGATGTGGAACTGAAGCAGTGTTGGGGATGTTAAGTTAAAATTCCAAACTTGAAACAGAGTACTCTGTTTCGTTTCTGAGGAGAAACCAAAGGTTATTATGAAAGCAGATTAATCGACTTGAAATGATGAAACATTCAGTCTTGAACAAAAGGGAGGAAGGAGAGATTAATGAGATAATGTGTGCGAGAGAGACGAGAAAGGGTGGGAGCATTCAACCCCGTTTTATAGCCAACCCAAATGCCCACCCTTCCTCGAATACGTGGGACCCATTCAACCCTGTAGGTCCCACCATCCCTCCCACAGTATCCTCTTTTTTATTTTTATTTTCCCTCCAGATCCCCTACTTTTTGATAGGCCTAAACTAATAATAACAATATTGTTTCTTTTAATGGTGCGTGATGATTATAAAATAGTATAGGTTAACCTACTAATAATATGAACACTTCCTCTAGACGTTGATGCTTAAACTAATTTATAATAATTGTAATAATGAGATAACTAAATTGTGACAAATTAAAGTATTGAAACTAAATTCATAATTTAAGCATTGTGTAAGCATGAAAACTATAGTTTTAGCCTTTTGTTAAAAAGAAACTTCGCAATAGGCATATGTATGAGAATGTATATGAAAAGCAGACTAATATAAGGTTAGAAACGGTGTGATAGAAAATTTAATAAGATAATTAACAAATTCGGTAAAGTGTTATCGGAAATATTGATATGCTCATAATGTTGTAGGTGGAAAACACGAATAATTATTTAAAAATTCGATAACCAGTTAACTTTGATTATCGGTAGGTATCGATACATATATATATATATATAAGTATTCAAACTTACTTCATTGTGGAAAACATTAATTTATGGTTACTTTTTGAGTGAGTTTTAAGATATTAATTTAGTAATTATAAGTGTCTAATGACTTATTTTTATGTTACGACATATATTATTATTAAATTAAAAATGATAAACATATATATTACATATTTATATTATCTTTAGTTAGAATTGTTAAATTTAAATTCTAAATAATATTTAATAAAAAAAATCAAATAATCAAATAATTTTTGTGTCTAATTGAAATTATTAAATTAATGTTGTACGTGGAAAACATGAAGAACTATTAAAAATTTTGAAACATAAATTGCACAGCTTTTGTATTCATACTTACTATAAAAAAATGAATATTATTTCGACAGTAAGCTATGTCCAACTATTATCCAGAAAAATATCAATACCTATACTATATATATAGATACTTATATTTAAAACTTAATCGGTTAAAATAAAATAGACGGTACCTATTATGTTAAACTACCTACCGGTTTGTTTGAAAGTTACTAATAATATAAACAGTAAAATAAAATAGGCGCTACCTATTACGTTAAAATATTCATTGGTTTATTTCAAGGTTACTAATAATGTAAACAGTAAAATAAAATAGACACTACCTATTACGTTAAACTACCTACTCGACAATAAACACTCAATCATCTTTACAGACGGCTTACTCAAACCCGAAACCTTTAGCGATAACAACTATTGCTTTAACCACTGAGATCGCTTAATTCGTGTACGTTTTTATTTAAAAAATTAAAATAATAGTTATTATAAAAAATCATATTGAAAAATCCTTAACATTATAAAAATTAAAAAAAATATCTCCACTGGACAAATCTTCAATCTTTTTTCAATACCTCAAGTATGTCATCTTTTCTGAAATATATTTATGATGAATTTAGTCTTGTATTTGAAACATAATGGCCTTCTAGACTAATTCAATTTTAGATACCAATAAATTTAAATGTTAATAAAATTAAGTCTTTGTCACCCTCTTTTTTTTTTTTTTTTTGCTTTGTTTAAATACCTTTTGAGTTCTGATGCAATTTGCCCCTCCTCAAGATTCAATCCTAATTTCATCCCTAAATCATCTCCAAGGTTCGAACTTAGTTTCTTCCATTGTTAGTTTGAAAAAAAAAAATGCCTTAACCATAAATGTATAGTTTGAAAAGAAAAAAAAAGTCAAAGCAAAATATTAGTGTTGGGCTTAAAAGATTGCGGTTGAATGATAACTTAACGTGAGCGAACAAACATTTTCTTCCAAGTAGTTGCAACAATACATTAATAACATAAATTATATTTTGTTGGTTGATCAAGTTGTTCATCTCTACTCTCTCATAACTCTTAGGTCATAGGTTTTAGAGCTAATAAGAGCACTCCTCTTCCTTTGATTTCATGTAATTAAGAGGTAAACTTCTAAAATTTTAGGGGATGATAAAAATTCTAAAGACGAAAACATATTATTAATAAAAAGTATCTAAAATATATGATAATTTAAATTTTTTATGAAAGTCACTGCCCTGCTCACTCCCATTTCTCCTCGACCCATGCTTGTCTGAATCCAGCTCAGTTAGTAGAGCACAAGGCTCTTATCTTTGGGGTCGTGGGATCGAGTCCCACGGAGGGCATTTCATAATTCGGAGGTCTCCTACGGAAGCTGCTCTCAACCTGACGTTGGGGGCAGCCTACTATCCTACCTCTCCCTTACCCCATTACATATGAGAATAAGGGTCAGCTAATTTATTTTATAGGATTTACATAAAAATGACATATATTATAAGTGTTCCATATAATAGGAATTAGATTCTTTAAAGAATGGAGTGGATCATTCAAAGGGGAGATAATATTTTGAATCTCATATTACTTTGTTAAATAAAGGAGATTCTTATGTTCTGTGGTCGTTGGATATTAGAATTTTTCACGTGATCTCTGGAAAGGGGATGTTTTTCCAGTGATCGCAAACATTAAACTTTTCAAGATGCAAGATTCTCCCGAACACTTTGAATACAAAATGGTTGTTTCATTTGGACTGAATTTAAAATAAATATTTTTACTCAGCTGATTTGGTCTTTACATAATTTAAAACTTATTTTTATTTTCATTTCATTATAAAATATATTAATGTTTCCATCTTTATAAATTTCAAATGACAAAACACCTTCTCAGCTTCACCTAAATTGAAGCAAAACAAACAAGCAAATTTTATTTGAATTATAGAAAAGCATAATCCTTGACGTTTCTAAATAGGAACAATGCTTAATACTGAAATTGATCCTTGAACTTGATAAATTTTACCAAATTGTCCCTTAAATTTATTTATAAGTCAAATTGTATCCTAACTTGACGACTTTTATCAATTTGGTCATAAATTTTTAGTCAAATTGGTCCATTAGCTTAGAACCTTTTGTAAAACTGGCATTTAATTTTAAATTGTAATTAGACCAAATATTTATTTAATGAAAACAATTAACACGACTAGTTTAATATAGTCTCTTTAATAAAAAAAACTCTTTTTTATTATTTTTAATGAAAAAATATAAAAATAATTTTACAAATAATGTTCAATGATAACAAGTGTCTTTTAAAATATATTTAAAATCTAAAATATTACTTATAATTTTTTTCTCGAATAGCAATCCTTTAATATTATTAAAGTTTTTATGGCTCTACAAATCATTAACATCTGTTTGGAGTTACAGTTGAAAAATAATTTTCATCAACAATTTTTAAGCAATAATATCATTCTATTACAATCTAACCTTATTTTTTTATTAGGAGAAAAATAAATAAATTGATTAATCAAAATAAAAAAGCATTTTAAACATATTTATGTATTTTTTTAATAATGAGATGATTATAAAATAATATTTGTTCAAAACTTTTTCTTAGTTTATTAATAATGTACACACGCACTGCAGACATAACAATTCGATAATTGGTTCTCTAAATAAAATAATATTCTCTTTTACTACTGAAATTGCTAGATAAATTTTAAATAAATTCATGTGAGTTACATTAGAGAGAGTTTAATCCTTTTTTTTTAAACGTAAGAAAAAGTGAAAATACAAATCAGCTTTTGCAAATGTAATAAAGAGTGAAAAATAAAAGCGGTAACCGTCTACCCAACAAGAAATATCCACGGATACATACCCAGAAAACCTAATGTGTCGATTAAGTTCTTTTTACAACTAGACAGACTCTCATGGCTAAAGTGAATAGGCTTTGTGGGGGGTGGCTTTCTCAGTCAGCAGCCGCTGGGAAAATAGCCACGCAGGTTGTTCTGTCGGAAGGTGGACACCACACGTGTGACGACCGGCATCTCTCCCTGTCACTTTTTTAGCCACGTGACATCCCATCAACGGAACTGTAGAAGTTGATACGTTGTAGGGACTCCATTAACATACAAATGAAAAAAAATGAAAAAGGGCCACACGTACCAACTGCCACTCCAATGGTCGGCGTCTCCCTCAGCCAGTCCCCTACCTTTCACATGCTCTCCTCCTCCTCCATCAATGGCTGCCTTTGCTTCTCTCTTTCTGTTTCTTTACATGTTTTTCTAAATTAACACTGAAAAAAAACATATATTATACACACATAAATAATTGTATATTGCACATGGCTTGCAATTGCATGGTGTTTGACTAACATTACGTGCGTTTTATCTGCCCTGCGAAACAAGTTGTTTAAAAACTATGGACCGATCAAAACAATGTCTGAGGTTTATTTTTCCAGAACCCTAGGAGATCTTATAAGGTTCTTATGTTAATATGTTCATCGACACACTGCCGGGTTTTCTTATCGAAAAAATAGGTCTAAATAAGATTTTTTTAATGAAATGACTAAAAATAATATCATTTATAATTCGAAAGTTTAGAAAGCTCACTGTTAACAAGATATGCTGGATTTGAATGGTTTCAATTTAACATTGGTTTAAATGGTTTAAAGAAATAAAATATCAAATACAGATTAGCTTGAAATGGTTTGAATTTAACATTTAATATTTGTATTTTAGTTCGATATAATTTAATGTTTCTATTGTTATAATATTATTAATTATTTCAAATTATTAAATTATTAAATATTCAAATTAAAATGTTGATATGATATTTTATTAAAAACGTGATTCGGAAAAAATAATGTGAACATAATGAATAAGAATGTATGTGTTTTTTTATAGAGACGGGATTTGAAATTTCTAAAGTCTCGCACCCCAACATTCCACTTAGTCTATCCCTAACATTTTATAAATTTTCAAGACAATGTTTTAATTAGACTGGTGAATAATAATATTAATTATTTGAACTAACTAATGACACTATAAAATTAAAGATATCAAATTACACAAAATTAAAGTACGTGAATTCAATTTTAAATTTTGAGCATAATAGTTGTATCAGGATTATGATTTGACCAAATACCTTTACAAAATAAATCATTTATTATTTTGAATTAATTACTTTTAACTGGTAACAAGGGTTTATTGTGATTTCTTTCGTAAAATGTTACCCTAAAAACATTAAAATCAAAATCTGATGGTAAAATTTACTTATATAAATTGACAAAAATCGATATAAAATTATAGTGACGATGTTATCCTAATTCATTTTCTATATTTTGTATATCATAAATCTTATCATTGATGGTTCATATCCAACAAGATGAATCAATTTATACATATTATTTTAGAGGGTTTAGTCAATCAATGATCACAAGATATCATTTACGAAATCATAACAACAATAATAATAATAATTTGAAACGTATAATGTTGGTGGAAATACGGAGAATGGTGATTCCAGGCTTCCAGCTGTTAGATGAATGATTGTGCTGGTCACGTTGCATGTGCATGGATGAAGAAAGATCAAGAAGGTTCCAGTTAGATTCGAGTTCAAAGGAAACACAGTGCTGCAGAGGATTACAATCCCAAACTGTTAGAGGAGGTTGTTAGAAATAGCTCAAGTTGTTAGGAGCAGTTACATTTGTAATTCTGTTAATAATGTTGCTTGTAGGTTCAGCAACTTAAGCTATATAAGCACTGTAAATCGTATCAAGCTGGTATGAATGAAAATGATTTAGTTTCTTGAATCACTTTTTTTCTAAGTTCTTAACACCAGCCAATAAAAGAACATGATATGCAATGAGCCGGCGTCAACTGTCCCTTGTCATCAAACAGGCATCAAAAGGAAGGAAAAAAATGAGGAGTATGAATTGAAGTATGTTTTGGTAGGTAGTGTTCATCACCACTAAATTTTGTCCAACTTTTGGTGTGGGTCTGTGGGTGCAAAATCCAAACCTAATTCAACCACGCCTACGCCCTTGGACTTATTAGTAGAGTTTCCACGTCTGAAAGATTTTATTTTACGAGCGAGTTTATAATATTTTAAAGAAAAATACATTTATTAAATTTTAGGAGATAAAATATTTTATCAACAAAAAATATAAAAATATTTAAAATATACAATAATTTAAAATTTTATTAAATTATGTTTATTGTTTATTTATTTATTTACATGTTAAAGTAAAATTTAGTTTTATTAAATTTGATAAGATTTTAGAATAAGGAGCCTCTCTCGCATGTAGTTGATGATCACACTTCACAGATCGGCCATTGATTGACATTTTGGACTTGACCACTTATGCTGACCCACTTGTCACTAAGGTTGTTGTTTTCTCTTTGTTTTAATAAAATAGAACACAATATAATACAAAAATGTAAATATAATAGGCCTCCTAATAATAATAATAGTAGTACATTAGGATTTAGCAAATGATAAAATCATGGGAAGGGGAGATTGATGTGGCGAATGTTGGATTCCAGCCAATTGCCAGGAAGGAAAATATCAAGCACTTGTTTGTTCTTTGATGTGACTCGTAGGTGCAAATACTATGGAACCATATGTTTTTTCACCCCTAGTTCAGGTAATATTTATTAGGTTAAATATTGATTCATTTATAACGTTTCAATTATAGTTTTTGAATTATTTTAATGACTTCGTTTAAACATTTTAATAAATGCACGATTTAAATAATATCAATAGTAAAAAAAATATTTTTATTCCTTAAAATTTTGAGTTTGAACACAATAAATATCAACGTTCAATGTCAAAAGTTAAAAGTTATCTGTAAATAAATATTATCTTCTACTTACTCTAGATTATATTGAATAATATGAGTTTAAAATAAATATAAAGACTATTTCATACAATTTGTATTAGTTTGAAAAACAAACATTTTAGATTAATCTATCACAAAATTGTTTTTTATTTTTTTTCCTTTTGGATATTATAGAAATTAAAAAAGAGCCAACTTTTGAATTTCTTTTCTGCTCTTTTTGAGTCGGACCTTTAGCAAAACTTATCAAGCTCGAAAATTTTCTCCTTTAGTCAATAGGATACGACAAATTCAATCATGTTGTCATAAACAATAACGCCAAATTTATGATTATTTTAAAATATTTCTGTACGATCATTTTGTGTTTACTGCTCAGCTAATTGCTCTATTAATGTTTATCTCATCTTTTAACTTTCTGAAGAAAATAACACAAAATTGCGTATAGTTTTTGCTCTGCAAATAGCCTCAAACGTAATTTTTTTTTCTTAATAATGACTATATAAACTATGAGATTGGTTTCAAACACTGAAGCCGATTCAAATTTTATTTTTATGTAATCAGTTGTTTTAAATATCACCTGAATGTTTTGTCATAAACCGAGAATAATAGTATTAAATCTTATCTTTGAATTAGTGAGTTTGGTTGGAGTTGGAATCAATATGACATGGAAAGAAGGATATTCAATAGTGACTGGGTGAAGAAGTTGCTGTGCTGCTTTTATTTATTTGTTTTACTCCCCTTCATTTGTCACCCAACTTCTTTGAATAAAAGAAGAGAAGACTTTCGGAAAGGTCAAATGATTTTTTTTTTCAATTCTAATTAGTTTTAGTTTGATGAGAATAGTTACATACAAGGAGGATGAAGAATTTTATGCTACGAGAGTGAAATTATAAAATTTTAAGAGATAAAAAATAAAATTTTAATAAAAATATACAAAAATTAAAATATACCCTAATAAAGGAAACACTCTCGGCATAAGATAGCAGGTCTATCTTCTTCGAATTTCCTTTCTCCTTCATTTCTTTCTCTCTCGTTTTGACCGAGGTTTTTTGTTCCCTTTCTTTTCACCTTCCTTGATTTCTCTCTTGATTTGATTGGGTGTATGGATTGGCGAAAGTTGTTTGAGGTTCATCAAAATCACTCCCTTGAGTTTTTTCCTCCTATCATTCAAGGGGATTCAGTTATCATTAAACCTCCAACCGAGGTTTTGGATTACTATTTGGAGATATTCATTGGTGGCTCAATTCCTTGGTCGCTCCCCAAATTTTGGTTCATTGCAGAAGCTTGTGAATGCCCTTTGGGGGGAAGATGGGGGAGGTTGAAGAGAAAATAGCTAGTGATAATCTCTTTGTTTTCCAATTTCTTCATGATACAACTAGGGATTAGGTTCTCGAATTTTGGTTCGTTGTAGAAGCTTGTGAATGCCCTTTGGGGGAAGATGGGGGAGGTTGAAGTGAAGAATATTTGGTGATAATCTTTTTGTTTTCCAATTTCTTAATGATACAGCTAGGGATTGGGTCCTTGAGAATAGACACTGACATGTTCAAAATATCCTAATGATTTTGTGGAAGTGGGAACCTGATATGAATTAATTGGATTTTAATCTTGATCAGATTCCTATTTGGGTGCATTTGATTGATATTCCTCTAGAGTTGTTCACTTAGAAAGGTTTGAGCTATGTTGCGAGTGCCTTGGGTGTTCCACTTTACATGGATGACATCAATGCCTCTCGACAACATTTAGCTTATGCCAAAGTATGTATTGAAGTTTCCCCTGATTTTAAGCTGCCTAAGTTTGTTGATGTTATTCTTGGCAATTGTTCTATTATTTTTGTTAGTGTTGAGGTGCCTTGGTTTCCTGCTAGATGTCTTAGCTGTAATACTTTTTCCCATTCTAATAAGGCTTGCCCTAAGCGTCTTGGTAAAGTGGCACAAGTATGAAAGCCTAAGCAATCTGCACCTTTAGATAATGTGATCTTTATTGAGATAATTGAGATTGTTCCTCCTCTTGTGGAGGATGGTGTTGTTGTTAACTCAGTTCTGTAAAATATTGATGATAGTTTTGTTGGCAAGGATTCTGACTTGGTTAGGGATTCTGTTGTGTTGTAGGATTCTAGTGGGGATCAGTTAGCTGCTGGTTTTCCCTTATTACAATTAAGTCATTTTCTAAGAAAAAATACAAGATTAAAGCTTATTATGTCCATTTACAACCAATTAGTACTAAAAGCAGGTTTGTTGTGTTAGATCAGGTTAATCTTGAGGTTCTAGTTGTTCCTTTTCAATAGCCCAGGGCTGTTATTGTGGGGGTTGCTCGGTTGTTAGATGGTATGAAAGCTAGGAAGAAGGATGATCTAGAGTAAGTCAAGAAGTGTAGTGAAAGGGGCTGGATCTTCCGGTATGTCTTCGCAACTGCCTCAATCTTTATGATTGTCTGTTTTTGGAATGTTAGGGCATTGAATATCCCCATCAAGTAGAAGAAGGTTGTTCATAGGTTGTATGTACTTCATGTGGATATTGCTTGTTTGTTAGAAACTAGAGTTAAGGTTACAAATTTGTAGTGTATTCTTGATACTACTTTTATTGATTGTGATTGTTGTTTGAATTATAACTTTTCTGATAATAATCCTATCTAGGTCCTTTAGAGAAAGCACTTGGATATGTCTGTTTACCAGGTGGGTGACCAATTCATCTATGTCTGTGGTTCTTTTAATGATTATTCATTTTTCATTACTATTGTATATGGTAGTAATGATCGGATTACTCGTCATTTTTTGGCAGCAACTTTGTAACATCCCAAAATCAGGGCTAATGACTAAAATAGAAGTTTTGAAATTTTGAGGTCTAATTTTAAAAGATTGAAAAGTTTAGGGACTATATTAGAAAATATTTTGTGAAGGACTTAATAGTAAAGTTTGAAAGTAATAAGGGTATAATGGTCATTTGATACGAAATATTTTTATCTTTCTTTTGTGGGCTATAAAACACGTGGGAATTAAGATGAAAAAGGAAAAAGAAGAGTATGTAGATGGGTGGAGCTATCTTCTTCTCTTCCCGTGTCTTCATGTATAAGGTGAGTTTGATTTTCAGTTGGTTTTCTTGCAATTAAAAGAATAGTTTTGATTGATGGAGCATTAGAAAAGACTATGGGAACTTAAAATGAGATAGAAAATAAAAGATAAGGAAGTTATGGAAGATTTAATATAAGGGGAAGTTAAGTGAAATTATGGAAAGAAATTAGTAAATGAGTTTTGAGGTTAAATTTGACTTGTCATGAATAGAAATAAGAAATTCAAAGTGTTAGAAACGAATTTGTGTTAGAAACGAATTTAGAACATGTTGATTTATTGGCTTGATTCTTGAATTCAAGTATAATAGTTATTTATGGGATGTTATGACGAGTTAAAGTGAAATAAGGTAATTGTATAAGTTTAGTTAAGTCTCAAGGGTTAAAAGGAGGCTAAGGAAGAAGAATTAAGTGAGTTGGGTAAGATTTTTGGGTTAAAGAAGTGAATTCTGGGCATGGGGTATCGGTACTGTTTCATACAGTACTGATACTTCAAGAGTAAAATAGCTATATTGGGTATAGGGGTATCGATACCATATGAATGAGTATCGATACCATAAGTCTGGATTTGATAAAGACATTCATGGGGTATCGATACCTAGAAGGACAATATCAGTACCATTTTTTTTGGAAATAAGAACTTCGAATGCAAAATGGGTATCGATACCCAGGCTTGGTATCGATACCACAGTTAGGAAGTATCGATACCCTACAGGAGGGTACCGATACTAATTCAAGTAGAAAAAATAATTAAACCTTTCTTCTAGCTTAAGAAATTAAGGATCAAATTATAGTATTTGAAATGCTCATATGTATACATGATTGTGTAGATATCGATCGAGAGCAACGTTCGGACATGTCGACAAGAAATAGTCACCGAGAAAAAGATAAGAAATTGGTATTAACTAGTGAGGCCAGGTGAGTGCATACTAGTTAGTCTATGAGGTTTAATAGAAATAAGACTTGTGATAAGTCTATTTCCTATATTAGAATGCATGAACTCATTAATGTAAGCATATGTTTGATAAAGTATATGTGTTAAATGTTATTGCATGTGTTACATGATTTGTATGAATATATGCTAGTGTGATAAGAGATATGAATCGGTATAAGTGTTCTATGTGATCATATAAGTTATATGATATTGATATAAAGAATGATATGAACATGTGATAGGTGAACATAAGAGATTAAGTGATATGAGTTATGTGACCAAATGAGGATATGCCATGAGATATGTGATATGTGAATTATATGAAAATGTATTATGTGAAAGTGAACTACGTGACCGTATGTGAATATGTGAAATGATAAAAGATAATGCCCATGTTATGTGTCTTGAGAGCTAGAGGTATAGTTGGCATGCCAAGAGTCGAGGGTTACCTATGTCCTTTGAGACATATTGGCAGGTTACCTATGTCATTCGAGGCATATGGACAGGTCATTCGGGACATAGATAACGTCATTCGGGACATAGATTTCATATACCACTCAATGGAAATTATACGAGCTGTGGCGACAGCATATGTGCAAAACCTCAATGTACTCACATATCTTTAGTTCTCACATGTTTACATGGGCTAACAAAGAGATAACAATAAATATATTACATGTGACGTATATGCTTTTGTGATATGAATTGTATTACATGATTTATATAATGATGTGTGTATTGTTTGGTTAAATGAGTCATATGTTAGTTAAAAATGTTAGGTACAAGAGGATATGATTAAAAGATATAAATGATAATAATATTGATAGTGAAATAAGGTTAATGATGGAAATGATGAGTGATGTGTATATGTGTACATTTGATTATATATAATGTTATATTGTTTTGTGTAATAGCATGTTATGATATGTTCATGGATGGTTAAGTAGTTTGAGTTTCCTTTATAAGTTTAATGCCTCACTAAGTCGTCGACTTAGCGTGTGAATGTTTCACACGTAGGTTTCGAGAAGGTTAAGGAGCAAAGAGGAGCAAGATAGGTCAGCTCTCATTCCTGAAAATCAGATCAGAAAAAAGATTCGAATCATATGTATTTTGTTATATTAAATGCAGTTGGCATGTACTAAGAGGTTTAAATTGAATATACCCTGATATGTTTCGAAAAAACTGATTGTATTATAATTAATGTAAAATATTCAATTATTTTAATGAAAATTTTGAGTTTTTAGTTATTTTGTACAAGAATATGATTTGAAAGTTTAATATGACACATCAGATTCGTATCCGGGTTGGGTACGGGTTGGGGTGTACATTTAATGGTATCAGAGCTAAGGTTTAGTCGATTCTAGGCTTAAACCGAATTAAAACGAGTTTTAAAATATGTACATGCCAACATAAAGTGAAAACTTCTAATCTGATAAATGAAAGGAGTATGATGTCTTGCTAATAGAATAAAATTAGTTTGATATAATAGGAATCTGATTATGATAGTTTTGAAGCGAAGTGTGAGGTGATATCCCTGATTGTGGTATAAATTCACCTGCCCTGGCCAGACAGGATGATGAATGAACACCTCAGGGAGCGCCTATGTAAAAGTAAAAGATTGTTTTCAGAAGATTGAAACGCATTCAAATAGTGTTAGATGATCTCCACTGTTCCAAAGTGGAGAAGTTAGATGAAGTGGTTTAGTTAATATGCAGTTGAGTTAAAGTATAGTTAACATATGTTATCATGAGAATAATAGAAGATTCAATGATGTGTATATTGTTTCTGAAGAGTTTAAGAATGTGTACATTGATGATTAGTTTATAAGACAAAAGAAGTTGGAATGTTGAGTTTGAACAAAGGAAATTGCATAGTGTATGAGAAAGGATGCGTATTTGATAACTTAAGTAAATTATTGATGGGTTAATTTCGACTGGAAAGAATATATATATATGAATGGTTCGATGAATGTTTACGTTCTAAATTGGAAGAACCGTTGCTAATTAACAAAGTTATGTGATATTAAGTGTATTAGAGTTAAAGGAATAGAAGATGATGTCAGGGTAAGCTAATCAAGTATGGTGTGGATTTGGATATGATTATATATTTGATAATGGAAATGAGAGGTAGTAAAGGAGATAAGGATTTTGTATAAGAACAAGAATTTGTGCAATTAATGTGGATTATAAAAGTTATGAAGATGTGATAAATATTGGTAATCAGAGATAAGTATAAGTGATATGAAAAGAGTACAAGAGCATGGAAGAAAGATATGATTTAGTTATGTTATAAGGAGATCTTGATTATGAAAGGATAAATGGATAAAGAAATGAAAAAGATGGAGTCTAAGGGATCAAATAAGACAAAGGTTATATTGAGGTGTAAATTATAAGTTTGTTATAGAAGTGAGAAAAGTAAGTAAGGTTACCTTAAAGCTATGAAAACCTTTGAAGAAGGTCTCAAGAAGTTGAATTCGCTGTAACATTTATCTTCATGCATAAACAGATAGTTAGTTAAGTATGACCTGTATTGATTTAAGGATGTGTTTCTTAGTCATATAAGTGTAATCAAAGATATAAGAATTTGTTTATAGGTATGAAGGAGGTTTGAATACAGTTGAAGGATTATATTTCTCTTTGATTAAATTGTTAAAGATAAGAGTGTTATCTTTTAGTTGATAGAAGAATATGAGTATTGTAATTTGGATAAAAATGATATAAGAACAAAAGGTTTGGTTATTGTGGTAAGGTAATTAGAGAATAATAAAATAAGGTAATTTGACTTATGATTTTGAATGGAAAAAGATTGAGGTTATTGGTTATTGTTTATATGATAAGTGACGTTAGATGGATGTATAAAGGAAAAAAGGTAGTTGAAGAACTAAAGGAATGAAAATCAAGTTTTCTGACGGTGACAGGGAAAATTAACTAAAGGAAGCAACATGAGAACAATAGAAGATATGTTCTTATCAAGGTGTGCAGTGAAAATTCGAGGATGAATTTTCTTAAAAAGGAAGAGAGATTTGTAACATCCCAAAATCAGGTCTAGTGACTAAAATAGAAGTTTTGAAACTTCAAGGTCTAATTTTGAAAGATTGAAAAGTTTAGGGACTAAATTGGGAAATATTTTGTGAAGGATTTAATAGTAAAGTTTGAAAGTAATAAGGGTATAATGGTCATTTGATAAGAAATATTTTTATCTTTCTTTTGTGGGCTATAAAAACGTGGGAATTAAGATGAAAAAGGAAAAAGAAGAGTCTGGAGATGGGTGGAGCTATCTTCTTCTCTTTTCGTGTCTTCATGTATAAGGTGAGTTTGATTTTCAGTTGGTTTTCTTACAATTAAAAGAATAGTTTTGATTTATGGAGCATTAGGAAAGACTATGGGAACTTAAAAGGAGATAAAAAACAAAAGATAAGGATGTTATGGAAGATTTAATATAAGGGGTGGTTAAGTGAAATTATGCAAAGAAGTTAGTAAATGAGTTTTGAGGTTAAATTTGACTTGTCATGAATAGAAATAAGAAAATCAAAGTGTTAGAAACGAATTTAGAACATGTTAATTTATTGGCTTGATTCTTGAATTCAAGTATAATAGTTATTTATGGGATGTTATGATGAGTTAAAGTGAAATAAGGTAATTGTGTAAGTATAGTTAAGTCTCAAGGGTTAAAAGGAGGTTAAGGAAGAAGAATTAAGTGAGTTGGGGGTGATTTTAATCTCATTCTCTATTCGAATGAGTCTTCTGACTTTGATTATATAGGTTATCAATCTACTGCTGATATGAGGGCTTTTCAGGACTACCTTGGTGGCTTAACTTTGGATGATCATTCGTATCTTGGGCCTTTATTTACATAGACTAATAAGTATGAGGTTGGGTTTATGGCTAAAAAATTGGATAGGATATTTTTGGAAGGAATATGATACTAAGGCCGCGAGGACCACAGTTGGTTGGCAGTTGGTGTGTTTCTTGAAATCTGAAGGTGGTTTAGGGCTAAGGGACATTCGATGTTGGAGTCGAGCTTGTATCATGTACCTTATTCATAAATTGCTAGCTGGAGAGTGTTCCTTTTGGGTGGCATGGGTCTATGCCTCTGTGTTGAAGGGAGTTGATTTTTGGATCTCAGATTGTGTCGACACCTTTTTTCGCCCGGGTTGCGAAAACAAGTACAAACTTAGGGGTTCTTTATTTGAAAAGGTTTTATTGAAACACCATAAAAATCGGGTGATTTTAATAAAACATTTTATTTTTATTGAAATATCATGTTTAGGGTCTACAAAAACCAAAAAATAGATTCGAGAGTCAGTTATGCATAGGGAAGGATTAACACCCTCCACAATACCCAAAATTTGGTACCTATTTGATTACCGTATATTTAGAATCGAAAATTTTGAGTTTGAACTTTATCTAATTAAAAATCATTACAGATGCAAAGTTAAAAAATGTATTAGTTTATTAAAGCCAATAGCATTCGCACCTTAGTATGAATACAAGATATCAACTATTGTGCCTAATAACTGGACATTGCCCCGATTTTAGAAATCATGGTGCAGTCTTGAAAAGGATGTCAACCTATTTCAGGAATCACCAGTAGTCACCCCCTGAGCATATATGCGGGAGATATACTATTGACTCCCTAATAAGTGAACATTGGCTTAGGTTTTAAAACATGATACAATCAAACAATTTATTATTAACTCTAATTAAAATAAAGATAGATTAAGGTTTTTTTTAGCTTAAAGTGTCAAATTATGAAGATTAAAGAACCTAGAAGCCCAAACCTGAAAATGTAGACTCTAATATTAATCCTACTTGATTTTAACTAGTTATTGAATTGAATAATCAATATGGTCCCTTGAGCATTTTGGCGAGGGACAACTCAGATTACTCCCTAAATTAAAGGGACTAAATTGAAATTTAACCTTATGTAGATGCTCTAATTGTTAGTCGAATTAATCATTTTAATTGGAAAGTCAATTTAAACCCTTGTTCATCAGAGCAATGACCAAATTAGAATTCCCCTATTATAAAGTTCAAGGACTAACTCCAAAAGAAAGTATAAATTTAAAGTCAAGTAACATGGTACTAATTACGCAAACATTGAAGTCATAAACTAAAATAAAAAAAAAATTCCAAAACTTATGAAGCAAGTAAATGATAAAAAAAAAGCTCAAGATAAATAAACAAATAAAAAATGCAAAGAAATAAAAATGGGATAACTAACATAAAGAGGAAATAAAATTAAACTAAATTAAAGTTAACAGAATATAGGTGAACACTAAACGAGAAAGAAATGTAGTAAAGATGAATCAATCAAATCTTAAAGAATTTAAATGGAACCTGAATTAAGGGAAGGAATTGGAAAACGGAAAACAAAATCAATTAATTTTAAATCAATTTAAGAAGCAAATTACGAATGGCAGACACTAAAGATAAGACTAAAAAATAATAAATTAATATAAATAAAAATACATACATTTGGAAACACAGATACAAAAATATATTATAATGTAATACTTCATGTAATTATCACAACTTTATTCGAAGAATATATCATAATTCAAACTTTAAATATAAAACAAATTACAATAATTAGTTATCCAAGTGTACAATAAGCCTAAACTAGAGGGACAAAATATTGGTTTCTCATTTTTTTAATAAGCCATGTATGCATTAATAAACAAAAATGCGAAAATTACATGATTAGGACAACCATATTTTTTAAAAGAATAAATGATCACCGCATGTGACCAGAATGCAAAAATACGCTAAAAATAGGGGACCAAAAAGTAAATACACCAATTAATACATAGTATGCATGAAAAAAGGGTAAATAACAAATTTGGTCCTCGCAGATGACCAAAGTGCAAAAACACAACTAACTTAGGGGGACCTAAGCGTGATTAACCCCTAGCTTTCCTTATAAAACACATTTTTTTCTTTTTCTTTTTCAACCTAAAACCCAAAAAAAACTCTCTCAGCTCTCTCTCGGCCAAACCCCTATCGACTCCTCACGTCGCTGCTCCGACCGCCGCTCCTGCCACAACACGTTGTGGTCTGAGCTCCTAAACCTAGCCCAAAATGCCCCTAATTGCTCAGATCTACACCCCTAAGTCCTTATTTGAGATTATATCCACCGAATACTACTCCTAAACACCCAAAAAATTGACGTTTCGACTTCCCTACATCCGACCACTACGAAGATGAACTGACCCTGGTTCGACTCCTTTCTCCAGTAATATTTCAACTTCCGTTTTTTTTTCTTTCCTTTTTTTGTTTCGAAGCTTGTAAAAAATAAAAAACCGAGATCTTGAAATTTTGTTTTTTTATTTTAAAAAAATCCTCCTTTTTTGCATGTTGGTTTCAAGTTTATATACCCAGGATTATATAGATAAAAAATATTACAAAATCACCTAATTTACTGCTATCATTATGCGTGATAATTTACGTCTTTTATTGCCCCGAATTTTTTGGGTTTTGGTTGGATTTGACACTGATTTTTCTTTTTGCTGTGTTGTTGAGATGATAATGATGATGGAATAGTGAAAACGATCGGCCCCTACAGACGACGGGCTTCGAACGATGACTGGAATGTTAGATCTGGTGGTGGCGACGACAATAATGATTAGGGTTAGGTTGGTTTGGGCTAGGGTTTTAATTTGGGCACGTGTCTGGGTTTAGTTTGGATATTGGGCCCGGTTTTTGGGTTTGTAATAATAATATTTTTAATAATAATAATAATAATAAAATTTATGGGTTGAAAATGGTGTTTACATATTGCAAGGTCAATTCTAGTTGCCACTTGCATAAGATGATTAAATTGAGGGATGAAGCCGCCATAGTCCTCTTTTCTGGTTCAAATGGGAGAGAGATTAATGTCACCTTGATTTGGGGCGAGATCAGGTGTAACACCCCCAACCTGTACTCGACCCAGATACGAATCTGAGATGTCACATTTACTTTTCAAAAGTTTACTCTTACAAGATAGTTGAAAATTCAAACTTTCATTAAATTAAAAGTTAAATAATTTACATAGTACAATAAAAAAGATTTACAAAATCGATCAGAGCATCTGTGATTTAAACTTTAATTGCATGCCAACATAATTAATATAACAAAATGACATATTGTTTAGTCACTTCTGATCTAATCTTCTTTTGGAGGTATGTTGCCTTGATAGATCCTAATTTTGTTCTTCCTGCTTCTTTGTACCTACGTGTGAAACAATCACACGCTAAGTCACGGACTTAGTGAGGCATATATGCATAATGAAATAATGAAACATGTAATATGAAATCACATACTTTTATCATATACAAGAATCATCATATATCAAATATACAAAAACATACATTATCATGCATTTAACTAATAATATCATGTTACATTATGCAATATTAATTCATAATGAGAACTTAAGGTATGTGAGTGCATTGAGGTTATAAATGCTGTCACCACAACTCGTATAAATTACACTGACCTCATATATATCCCGAAGAACCTCGTAGAATTGTCTCGAATGACTTCATATATGTCCCGAAGGACCTCGTAGAACCCTCGACTCTTGGCATGCCAATTATACCCTCAGCTCTCATATCAAATAACATGGGCTTTACCATTTATCACTATTCATATAACTTATATCGCATAGGCATGTACTATCATAGCTTATTATCACATAGCTCATGTAACATTCTTGTATGGTCTCATAAATCATAGTCATATAACACATATTACATAAGTTCATACCACATAACATGTAATGTAAGCAAGGTATGTTCACGTAACATACAATCATAATCATGCTTCTACTCATGCAATCATATATTCAAAATATCAGAAACAAACTTATCGCAAGTCTAATTTCCATATAGAAATACATATACTCTAGTAGTATGCACTCGCCTTAGCCTCACTTAGTCCAATCAAATCCTATAACTCTTTATCTCTCTCTCGATCGATCTTAACTCGTTGACTGTTACGGAACTTGTTTATGTTCGATATCTACACAAATGTACATTTGATACAAATATTAGAATTCTAAACATTATGAATCGATCATCAATAACCTAAGCTAAAAGAAGTACTTAATTCATACTTTCACTTTGAATAGTATCGGTACCCAAGGTATGGTACCAATACTCCCTTACTGTTGTATCGATACTAGGTTGTAGTATCGATACCTTTTTCTGGTTCTAGAATTCCATTTCTAAAATGGTATCGGTACTTGTATAATGGTATTGGTACTCTTGGTATCGATATTACCCCTTCAGTGTCGATACTCTTTGAATAATTTATCAACTTTTGGCTTATGGTATCGATACTGTTCATCCAGTATCGATACATATACCCAAATATCGTCTATTTTCTCTTTGAAGTATCGGCACTAGATGAACAATACCGATACTCCCTTGCCCAAACTTCACTCCTTTAACCCGAAAATTTACCAATACCTTCTTAAACCTTTCATTTTGAACTCCTTTTCAACACCTAACTTAACTATACTTATCCATAACTACTTATAACACTTATAATTATTCAACATATTCTAAATCCATTTCTAACACTTTATATTTCTCATTCCAGCATATGACAAGTCAAAATTCATTTCAAAACTCATTTACTAACTCATTTCCATAATTACACTTAAAAACCTCTTATATTAAATCCCTCATAACTTCCTCATCTTTTGGTTTTAAGAAATCTTAAGCTTTCCTTAAGCTTAAGTATTACCTAAAGAACATAAACCAAGCTTAATTTTAATAATTAATCAATTGATATGAAACTCACCTTTTCAAATGGGGTTCACGACTGAAGAAGGAAGAAAGATGAAGAGTTCTCTGAAAATCTTTTTCTCTTCCGCTCTTTTGCTCCACGTGGTTATATAAAATAACCATAACCAATTTTTAATTCATTTTCTTATCAAATGACCATTATACCCTTCCATTCATCCTTCTTTGCTTTCAGTCCTACACAAAAATATTCCAATTAAGTCCCTAAACTTTTTAATTTATCTAATTTGGTCACTAAATCCTAAAATTTTACAATTTGGTCACTAACCCGATGTTTGGGATGTTACATCAGGTGCAAGGTACCTCATGTTTTTTTGGCAAAAACTTATATGGTTTCCTATGCATGTTCCTAAACACTCTATTATTATTTTGTTGACTATCTTTGGTAGGCTCAATACTAAGGATAGATTGTTGCACATGAATATTGTTATTGATCCTCTCTGTGTGTTTTGTACTTCTATTGTGGAGTCTAGATAACATATATTTTTTGTTTGTCCCTTTTCTTGTTGTAATTGGGAAAGGGTTCTTCGGTTGTGCAATATTGGCAGGGCAATTGCGGATTGGGAGCATGAATTGGCTTGAGCTTGCACCCAGATGATGGGTAAGACTTTACTAGCTTATGTTTTTAGAATTGCTTGGGGAGCTTATATCTATTGTGTATGGAGGGAAAGGAACCGTCTGATTTTTGGGGTACCACTTGTTCGGTTGATGTAATCTTGGAGGATATAAGGGAAATAGTAGGGATTAAAGCTAGTGGTCGTTGTACAGGTTCCATGAGCTTTGTAAATAGAAGGCTTTGCATTGCTTGGGGTATCTCCTAATTTTTTTTGTAAAGGAGACCCTTTCTTTTCATGTACATTGTGCATATTCTTTCTGGTTTCTTGAATAATATACTGTAACTTATCCAAAAAATAATTAAAATATAAAAAAATTAAAATTTTACGGAGGAGTGAGGGCTCGGTCCGCCCCTGATTAGTTACCAATATCATCCTTTCAAATGAGATCAATATATATACAGTACAAGGTTTAAGTATTAGTTTGGTTGAATATCTACCAAACTTCACTCAAATCTCAATATTGTTTTTCTATGCTACTTCACTCAATACCTTAATCTCATTTGGGATTCAATTGTACTTATTGAAAGTGATGTTTTTGTCTATCAATAAAATAAATCAATATTCATCGGTATAAAACACAAAATTGCTGAAAATAATTTAATTTTATTTCTTAAATTTTAAATACTTAATAAATGTTTTTGTATATTTTTAAAATTCAATGACTTAACTTTTCGCTCTATTTGATGTTAATTCCGCCCCTTATTTCTAACGAATGAGACATTGGCCGTGTCTTTTGAATGTAGTCCGTGATTGGCTACGAGGCTATGCAAAGGACGTGAGTCATACCTGATTCTTGCATGCAGAATTATGGTGCGTCCACGAAGGTTTGTAACTTGCATGGGAGCAAGGTTTTATTAAGATGACTTAAGGGATATTGTTCAAAGTAATGGAAATACGATATTTTTTAGCTAATCATGATAGAGGAGTATCATTTTATAGAATCTAGTGCTTTTTTTGTGGAACACAAATACATCTCTATTGGGAAATGGTGATCAAAATAATTTAAGTTTTTATCTTTTTACAAATTATTTAAATAATAATAATAATCATTAATTGAGATTAAAACGTATGACCAAAAGTCATTATATATATTTACTACTTTATTTATTATCACTTATTAATTTATTTATTTTTTCAAAAATGAATTATTATTATTTTATTTTCTAAATGGGTTTTCACTAACCTAACATAACGAGCGTTAAAAAGGGATTCGGTATGTGAATAATGTAGTTCACAGGTGGCATAAATGAATGGAGAAAAGGGTTGATAAGTTTGAACCATTGAAGGAAAAGCTTTTGGAGATTCCATGATATTGAAGATGAACCCACCAAAAAAAAAGCCATCACAAACAAGACAAAGTGGAACCGAATTAACTGCCAGCTTAACGTTCATGCAAAACTTTCGGTTGCAATGGGGCTTCAAACTTTTCATACAAAAGTGCCACGTTTCTTTCCTTTTTTTCCCTTAAAAAAACAAACTTTAGGATCTCCATGAGTAATTACGACAAGTGTCGTTGGGTCCTCCACTATCCTATGTCTAATCTCATCACTTCTTTCTTTCCCTTATCTCTATGATTTTCTTTAGCTATTATTCGATAATATAATGATATATGTTATACCCAAATTAATTAATTAAATAAATTTTATGCTGCGAAATGTTGAGCTCAAATATTCGACGATGTTGACCATCATTTTGTGTGTAGAATTGAAGGTTCCAAAACGAGAGGCAAACCATGTTAGGACATATGTTGTGTGTTTGGTGCTGACAACCGCTTTCAAAACTGTCAATTTCTAAATCAATAATAACTGACATATAACTAACCTTTTAACTTAATTCAATGAAAAGGAGAATCCCAATTTTCTCTAGTAAACTACTGACTAATTAAAGTAAATAAAATAAAATTAAAAGAGGATATTAATCCGTCTTAAGCACAATTAGGATTGAAAAAGGTTAGATTAGGATTCATACGTGATATTTTAATATAGTCATTAAATCAAAATCTTTATTAACAAATATCAACTTTTAAAATATTTTAATAAATGGTATGCAAATACATTTTTAATCCGAATTAAAAGATAGCATTAACATATAAATTATAAACTCATAAAATAAAGTATTGAGATTGAAAATTTTATAATATTTTCCCTTTACAATCTTGTGAGAAGCTTGGCTTGTTGAGATAATTAGACAAGTTCCCTTCACTTTTTATTTTGATCCCTTTTTTTAGCTTTTCTAACTATAAAAGTTGGTGATCCGATGTTTGTGGACCCTTTCCTAATAAACTCCACGTCTGCATGGTGACTTCCACGTGGCTAGAACCAATGGTAGCTGCAATTGAACCAAGATCACATTGTGAATTTATCCATCTTTAAATATAAATTTAAATCAAATTGAATCTCTACTTTTTTTTTAGTGAAGACCATAACGTTGAAATTATGATTTGATATGCAACCAAGTTTTACCTTTTAAAACAATTTTTACTTTAAAAAAGAAAATGAGAATTTTGCTCTAAACAAATATTGAATAAAATAGGTATTAAACCCGCAGATTTAAGAAGAGAAAAAAATGTCAATTAGAATTTTTTAACATTTACTTTATAAGTTGTTGACGTTTTTGCAACAATGTTAAGATTTACTTTGTAACACCCATAACCCGTATACGAGAACCAATACGAGTTACAAATGTCACATCAGAAATTCAAAACATTTTTAATAAATACTGAGTAAATTTTTGTTTCATTTAAACATCTCAAGTTTCGTAACTTGAACAATTATTATGAAATAATTATTCATAGAAAAATCATAATATTTATTTATACTATTAATTATATTTAATACTAATTATTTTTAAGAAATTTCAGACATTTTTATTCTCGTATACATGTCAGCTAAGACTTTTAGAATACAGTAGAATGTCATCATTGTTACTTGTAAATATTTCCTTGGTGATTGATGTCAAGCTCAACTCCTTACTCCTTTTTTCCTATGCGTGAAAATCATCACACGCTAAGTATACACTTAGTGAGATAATCATATGAATATTTAAAGCAATGCAACAAATAAATTTAAATGAATAGCCATATTTAATGCAATATGATCACTTTACCTGTATTCCAACCATTTTACTATATATTAACATGATATAACCGGATATCAAGTTTCTTACAAATATACTTGTCATTTATCCCATAAGCTCGTAAGCTTATTTGCATGTTTACCATTTATTAACCAATAAACCATAGCCTAATTTAAACCCTGAGGACCCTGGGTATTCGAGTCAAATATATGCACCGTAGTGCTAAACCTACACTAACCTTACGCTCTAGTGCTAATCCAGATATGATACGTAGGATTGTACCCACCACCTACACTAGATTTACACTCTAGTGCTAATCCGGATATGACACATAAGGTTGTGTCCTCCACCTACACTTAGTGTCCTTACACACTAGTGCTAATATAAACCTGCAACTGCTATGCTCTATGGCATGCCAACTATACCTTGTCTCTCAATGATTTACTTGGGCATACAATCTATTTTATTTGATTCATCCATGGCAAAGTATAGTATCATCAATTAACATTGGACAACTCATACCCAAAATACCATTCGTAATAAACCTTATATATACTAACAAATGACCAATGCGTTTTATATTCAACCTTTGACATATTTAGAATATGTCAAATATATGGTAAATGACATAAATATCATGCCAACATAATTAAGGTAGACTCATCGCAAGTCCTACTCAATGATGTATGGATCATCCATGTATAATGTTATGCATGCATTGCACTCATTTTGACATTATATAAGAGTCAAAATATAAGTCTCACTAAGCTTTATCTTGATCATTTGCTTCTAATTTGGTTAAATCTCAAAATTGGTCATAATTTCATTTTCTGGCAGTTTACACTACCTTTAAATAAATATTATTATGTATTAATATACAACTTAAAAAATTATTCCGTTTATACTACTAGAAACTAGACTCAAATAAGAATATATCCATATAAGTCACTCTTTCTAGTTCAATTTTTGCAATTTATGATAAAATTTTTAAAGTTGACCGACATAATCTGTCATGAGCATAATTTGTCGCCCCTTTTCTGACCTATCATCGGTTAAAAATTCATATATTTTTGTATACACCTCGAAATCAGTTTCCGTTTGTTCTAAACAAAACTACATTGGTATATTAGTTCAACGGTATAAAAATCATCCTCTAATCATTTTTGTATAATTTATGGTGATTTTCTAAACTTATTGTCCATAACATAAATTCTAATCAGGTTTCACCAATTTGCATTTTCAACTTGTTCACTAATTATATTAGCTCACCAAATGCACATATATGACAAATCACATAACATTTTAGGAGTCACTCCTTACTATAGTAACTCCTTCACTGGCTCATCGCAAGCCAATGTTTGTTTGATAACATAAGTAAAAAAAAATTGCACTCACTCCTTAGCTTGCAACATTCCTTGGAATTACTCATTTCATCCTTAAGCTTCTTCTTAGCTTTAATAATATTTTATATTGATTTAAGCACTCAATCTCTATGAACATCATTACCAAACATATACAAATTCAAACCAAATGTTAGAATCTTACAAACATATGCATACTTTGGAAAATAAATTTCTAACAATTTTTTCGATGCTTATTCGATATAATTTCCATGCCGCAACATAAATGTTGACCTTAATACTTCTAATTGACCACTCAAGTTCCTTTTTATCCCAACTTCACAAAATACTTTCACTTAAGCTCCCAACCTTTCCAAATTTGTGATTTAAACCTTAACTTTTACAAGCTTTCAAAAATAATCAAAATTCACATCCTAACTTCAATTTCAACACTCAAACATTAATTTCTAGAATATCACATCAACTATTAAAAAATTACACAATAATCCACAACTTTTCCAAAATTGCCGATTTGGTCCCCAAATTTTTCTAAGGCTTGTAGAATACTTCCTACAACATTTCCAGCCCTTATATATTTTTTGCAGAATTTTCCTTCCTTTAAGATCAAGGTCGAATGTTCAAAGTTCTAAAACTAGGTTTTTCATGATTTTGCTCGATTTTGATTCGATTCAAGCATGAAATCAACTTCCATCCAACCATACATCATCTCTACAATCAAAGCCCTAATCAAATTTCATTAAAACACAAAGTTTCCCCAACCTATAATTTGGTTGAATTTTAAAAAACAATTTCTAGGAAGATTGAATATGTTTTAGTCATCAAACAAACTTGAAAAATTAATCTACAACCACAAAAACAACAAGATTCATCATCAATTTCATGAAACATAATGTGAACAAACCCTAAAACTTGGGATCTTTGAAATCACACAAGATTAACAAGCAATAATGGTACCACGTGATAGCATTTTTTGAATAGAACAATTTTTTATTTCACGACATGATCCAAATTCCTAATAAATTGGCTTGAAAAAGCAAAAGAATTTTTTTTTCTTACCTTGGCAAGGCTCACGCCAATGCTGGTGAAGATGAAGAAATCCCCTTGACAATTCTTCATCTTTATTTATAAATTAATGAATTAAAAATTTATTAAATGCTAAATTACCAATTTACCCTTAAAATTAAAATATTTTTACTAATTTACCCTTAATTAAACTTGATATTTACCTTAATATCAAGCCCCATAAACCTTATCATCTTCCAAAGTCAAACACGAACAACATATTTCCCACTTTACCATTTTGCCCTTGCAATATTCCAAAAATTATAATCTTGCCACTTTAATCCAACAGTCTAAATTTAACATGAAATTAAATCCTAAAATCTAATGCTCCATATTATTTTCCATCATTTTAAAATGTGGAAATAATATTTCTAAGCTTAATTTATCATCCTTCAAATTTTTCCAAAATTTTTATTCGATTCGATTTATCGAATTTTTACCGGACTTTATCACTTTATATCTTTTAATACTAAATTCGTATGAAAAATCTAATTCCCACATAAACGTAATTCATGGGTGTAAACTATTCATTTACAGGGCATTACATAACTTTTTAAATTATACTTTAGTCCCTAATTTTTTTTAAAATTTATACTTTAACCACTTAACTTTTAAAATTTACATTTTGGTCACTTAACCAAATCCATTTATGGAGTAAAAATACTTTTTGGAAAAATTACTACTTAGGTCCTTAATTTTTTTCTAATTTTTACTTTAGCCATCAAACTTTCAAATTTTACATTTTGGTCAGTAACCAAAATTTTGGGTATTACATACTCCAATACGTGTATATTAATTGGAATTTACTCTGGTAATATTATCTTACAACTATTAAATTGTAATTTTGAATCATTTCAATATAAGGGTAATTAACATTCGTGACTATATAATATGGGGAGATTTTAATTTAACCAGTGATATTTTAATTTTGTCAATCAGACTATTTAATAATTTAAAGAGAAAATCGCCTCAGTGACCAAAAAAAAGTTATAATATACGATTTTAACCAACTTTTTTTGGATTTGCCAAAATGACCAACAAAATCGCAACGCGAAATAAAAATCGCAACGCGATCCCCAGAATCGCAAATCAGTTTCCAAAATCGCAATGCGATTCTTGAAAATCGCAATGCGATAGTACAAATTCGCATTGCGATTTTCCAAAATCGCAACGCGAATATGAAAATCGCAACGCGAACACATAAATCGCAACGCGTATCCGTAAATCGCAACGTGTATCCGTTAATCGCAACGCGTATCCGTAAATCGCAACGATAATACATAAAATCGCAACGCGTATCCGTAAATCGCAACGATAATCCGTAAATCGCAACGAGAATCTGTAAATCGCAACGATAATCCGTAAATCGCAACGAGAATCTGTAAATCGCAACGATAATCCGTAAATCGCAACGAGAATCTGTAAATCACAACACTGAAATTTTGGGTATATAACACTGAAATCATAAACTAAATCCCTAAATCGCAACTCATTCCATCTCCATCTATCACTCTCTCCGGCGACATCCGTTCCTATATCCAACGACATCCTTCCCAATCCGGCAACAGGTTTTAGTTTCGCAGCTCGTCTGTTTAGTAAATTAATTTACAACCATGAAATCATCTAATGTTGATCATGTTTGGATAGATTTGTGTTTTGGAGGGTCATGGGATAATGTTCATGGTGTTTTACAATATATGCCTTTACCCATGAATCTTCAACTAAAATTGTCTTTACAAAAGTTAACTTATGAAACTCTAATGCTACGTGTTTCAAATAAATTGAATTTAGAGCCCCTAAGTGGATTTAGGCTATCTTATCAGAGAAATGGTAAAGTTTATTTGTTAACCGACAATGAAGATGTTGAACGATTCATGCTTACATTAGTGTTTCACAAGATGATGTTACATTGTATGTTGTTGAACCTAGAAGTAGTATTGTTGGGTCAGTAGCGGGTAGTAATCAACTAAGTTTTTCTCAAAACCCACAACCTTTCTCTAATCCAAATCCCAATCAACTTTCAGCACCAAATTCCGGTTTTCGTATTGACCAGTTAGACGATGATGAGCCAACAGAAAAAATTGTGAGTACTAGTCAGTATTCGAAATTTGGTCTTGGTCAATATCCGGACTTTGATATTGGTCAATACACGGATTTTGATGATGTTTCAGAAGAAGAAACAGACCCTGCGTGTAATGATTTGATATTGGTCAATACCCGAATTTTGATGATGAAACAGCCGTTGCCGAAGAATGTATTGTTGATGATAATGAGGAGGAAGTTACGACTGTGAATGAACATGTTGAACATCCATTCTGTAATTCATATAATCCTGAAGAAGAAAAAGAAGAAGAAAAAATCCCCGAAGAAAAGAAAATGCCACGGGCGTATAACTGGAATATGCCAGAATTACTTCAGGTACCGGAAGAAGAGTTGGTAAAGAAAGCAGTTGATTGTTACACAAAAGTTATTCGTATCAAGAAAGATGATTGTTTTGATACAAAGGAAGACTTGAAGATAGCTTTGTATACGAAATGTGTGGAAGATGGCTATCAACTAAAAGTTAACAAATCAAGCAAAGATCGTTTCGAAACAAGGTGTATGATTGACAAAAACTGTATGTGGCGTATGATTGCAAAGAGAATAAAAGATTGCGAAATGTTTCAAGTTAGGACTTTTATTGATAAACATACATGTTCAAGAACCCAAGTTTTTCCTCACCATAGACAGGCAAACAAAAAGGTGTTGGGTGGTTTTCTGGCTGAGTTAATGTTTTTGAATGGCAGGGTATATCGGGGACATGAAATTATGACTGACATGAATGCTCGGTTCAAGATTAGTATATCATATTCTCAAGCTTGGAGAGCCAAATGTTATGCCTTGGAATTGTTGAGGGGGTCGCCAGAAGCATCGTTTGCCCAACTGCCGGCTTATTGTCACAATTTAAAGCTGAAAAATCCTGGGTTGGTAACTCATATCAAAACAGATAGAGATGGACGCTTTGAGTTGTTGTTTATCGCCATTGGTGCTACGGTTAGTAAATCAATATAATTTTGTTGACTCATTTTTGTTAGTTACATGCATTTCACATTTAAATGATTATATTTCTTGTGTATATTATTTTGTAGATTCGTTCGTTTATTACTTGCATGCGCCCAGTTATTATAGTTGACGGAGCACATTTGAAAGGTCGATACCTTGGATTCAAGCGCATACGCTATGGATTGCTACACTAAAGAAGTTTATCGACAGACTTATGCCGAGATTGTCTACCCTATTCCACATCCTTCTGAGTGGGACATACCAGATGACTTACAAACAGTTTTGCCACCAGCCATGGACAGAAGGCTACCTGGCCGACCAAAAAGTCACGATCATATACCGTCTAAGGGTGAAGAGAAGAAGAGATCGACATGTAGTCGGTGCAAGGAAAGTGGTCATACAAGGTTGACATGTGGATCACCAGTGCCATCAAAATCATCTTTTCCTCTACCAAAATATGGATCCTCATCAAAATCCAAAGCTCATATGGTGTCAAGCAAAAGGCAATCATCTTTAAAATCCCAATCACAATTGGCTTCACCTTTTGGGACTGTTAACTTAGGTGATTTTTAAATGCAAACGTTGTATTATGTGGATTTTATGTGTGAACTTTTAACATTTTCAGTTGAATTAATGACTCAGGCCAACCATTTTGACTTAACCAACTCTTGTTATTCAGTTGTTATCACTATTAGGCATGCATTTGACTATCGCAACATGGAAATTACAATCGCAACGAGAGAATCGCAATGCGAAATGAAAATCCCAACATGAAAATCGCAATGCGGAAATGAAAATCGCAACGAGAGAATCGCAATGCGAAATGAAAATCCCAATGCGAAATGAAATCGCAACGAGAGAATCGCAATGCGAAATGAAAATCGCAATGCGAATGAAAATCGCAATGCGAAATGAAAATCGCAACGAGAGAATCGCAATGCGAAATTAAAATCGCATTGCGATTCTCCCGTTGCGATTTTCATTTCCGCATTGCGATTTTCATTTCGCATTGCGATTCTCTCGTTGCAATTTTCATTTCGCATTGCGATTTTCATTTCGCATTGCGATAGTCAATTTTGCCTTCAACATAATGCAGATTGAAATCAACAAAATCAACCATTACATTTCAATCAATTAAACAAGCACAAATAAGAATTATATTCGCATCAATTACACAAATCAACTTTTACAAATCATCTTTTACAAATCATCTTTTACAAATCAATTAAACAATCAAAAAATAAGCAATAATTCTTATTTCCGATCATCTACTATTGAATCAACTTTTACAAATCAATTAAACAATCAAAAAACAATCAATTAAACTATTGAATCAACTTTTGCAGCCATACATCATTTTCACGCAGTTCACTTCTGAGATTAACCTGCAGAAACCAAACATTTGCTCAAACAACACTTTCTACACATCTAAAACCTACAAACAGCAAATTATTGAATTCTAGGTACTTAACCAAACATTTTCAAACCAAAAGTATATAAACTTACCAATTGTTTATGGACATTTTTATAACGCGGATGCAGGTAGGCAGCGTCTCGTATATATCGATTTAGCCATATAATGCCGAAACCACAAGCCTACTGCAGCTCTATCTCTATCGGTGGGAGGTAGATACTTGATGCTTCCCGTCGTCAAACGCTCCAACGCCAAGCATACGAGAGGACCACAATCTCCTCTGGCTCCGCTCGTTTGTTGTGGCGCGGTCTCGTCTCTAATAACTGTAATATTGAGCTTCTTTGGCTTCTTGTTTCCAGAACGAGTCCAATAATTGATCGCATCCAAGAATTTAGCCAAATGAGAGCTCCATCCCTTAATAACATCTCTTAAATCAGCCAATGATATGTAATTTATCATGCTGTCATACACTATTATCTTAAGGGATGGGAGCTGAAGCTCGACGAGAATCCAATGTTTACGTTCCAAAACAGGGATAAACACCTGCAATCATAAGTAATAATTCATTCATTTGCGCACTTATTTCATAAAACCTTTAAACTCAATCTAAAATAAATACTAACCTTATCGACCTCCCACCATGCAGGATAAAGTTTAGCTTGTCCATTGCCCAAATCAAATGATTCATCTCGTGCATTCTTCAAGTGAACGGCGTGAAAAGACGTCGGCATAATTGTATATCGTATATTTTTATTTTTCTTAAGTTTTCTTATTATTAGAAGACGTGTCACCCACGCATCGATATGCTGTTTTACAAAAAAAGACATATATTAGTGACTTACATAAATTAAAAAAAAATTAATCAAATTGAAATATAAGAAAAATATAAGACTTACCCCCCCATCGAAATAGCCATTGTCTTCGACCCCTAATATACGCCCCACCAAGACCGATCAAGCAACAAATAGATATCATCGGTGAGCTTGCATATGTCAGTGAAACACCCCTGGCTCTGCTCATGTAGATAAAAATCAACAGCGGTCTTAGCCCAAAGGGTGTTATCCAGAATTGTGTCCGGTAGTTGTTCCCTCTCCTCTTCAGATACCGGTATGGTACTGGCCGGTAACTCATACGAGAGCCAACTTGAATCCATCATGTCCGGCACGTCAGAGGGTTTCTCAAGAAGCCTACATATGACGCCATGTGAATCGGGCTCTTGAATGGTGGGAGGGACCTCTTCAATGATGACAGTGGCCTCTTGAACGGTGGGAGGGGACTCTCGAGGAATGATAGGGGGGGCCTCTTCAACGATAGGAGTGGACTCTTGAGGGATGACAGGCGAGTCGGGCTTCTTCTTGCGGTGTCTTCGCACTATTGGGGTGTACGGAGACTTAATAGCACGTGCACGCTGTCTGATGCGTGAACTCCGTCGTGCAAGCATAACCCGACGTAAAGCATCCACTCTATCGGGCCGCTAAATAATTAAATACAAAAATCAGTAAATAAACAGACATGATATTTAAACAGTGAAAACAAAGACAATATGTTTCAAACTTGCATTGTATTCACCCAAGTCATTATTCTATCATAGTTCACAAAATGCATCAGATAACAAAGAAAAATATGTTTCAAACTAATACCCTGAAGTTAGTATTTGTCTTTGTTTTGTCTATTGGTTGAAGTAATGCAATCATTCAAGTTTCAATTTGCAGGCAAAGAAATAGTTTACTTTCGCAACACGAAACTTAAAATCGCAACGCGAAACCAAAATCGCAACGCGAAATGAAAATCGCAACGACAGAATCGCAATGCGAAATGAAAATCGCAACGAAAGAATCGCAACGCGAAATGAAAATCGCAATGCGATTTTGGTTTCGCGTTGCGATCTTGTCGTTGCGATTTTGGTTTCGCGTTGCGATTCTGTCGTTGCGATTTTCATTTCGCGTTGCGATTTTGGTTTCGCGTTGCGATTTTAAGTTTCGTGTTGCGAAAGTAAACTATTTCTTCTTCTGCAAATTGAAACTTGAATGGATTGCATTACTTCAACCAATAGACAAAACAAAGACAAATACTATTTCACAGTGTTAAAGAATACACAGTTTAGCAGAATTGGCAGCAACCGAACAAATTTACTTTCAACCAAAAGACAAAACAAAGACAAATACTATTTCACAGTGTTAAAGAATACACAGTTTAGCAGAATTGGCAGCAACCGAACAAATTTACTTTCAACCAAAAGACAAAACAAAGACAAATACTATTTCACAGTGTTAAAGAATACACAGTTTAGCAGAATTGGCAGCAACCGAACAAATTTACTTTCAACCAAAAGACAAAACAAAGACAAATACTATTTCACAGTGTTAAAGAATACACAGTTTAGCAGAATTGGCAGCAACCGAATAAATTTACTAAGCAATCTAAGTGAAATGGCTAATCTAAGTGAAATTACGAGTAAATTTATCATTAAGTTAAATATGGAAAATCTTAAACTTACCTCGTTGCGTAGAGTATGAACCTCATTCTGCAACGATACTATCATCTCACGTAGAGCGGCAACCTCACCACGTAAAGTTGACACCTCCACACGCCATGCACCATCGTTATCGCGTAGAGTACCGATCTCCTCACGCAAGGCATTGACCTCATCACGTAACTCCCTTGACTCATCCCGTTGAGGTGGAGGTGGAGAACAGGGAGATAGGAGTCGTGACATCTTTGCCGGTCGCCTATCATGAGGTGATGGTGGAGAAGGCTCGATGATGTGACGGGATAGGTGATGGCTCTCGTTCTAGAGGTGTATAGTCGGGTCGATCGGGTGATGACTCTAGGTGAGGTGATGGCTCTCGAATTGGAGGAAGTGGATGCTGCTCATCATCCGTGCCATCAAAAAACTCTGACTAGCTTGCCACCAATCAGTGGCAAGCTCTTCCTCCGTGGGTGTCAGTCTTTGTAATGGAATGTTGGCCTCCTAAAATATAAAAACTCAAACAAAGTTAAACGTCTACTATTAATAACTTGTTTATATATTATATGAAAGTATTTGTGTTAACTTACATTATTTATTGTCGCATATGGTATTAAGTCTTCCCAATCCAACAGAGTTTTCCTCTTCCAGGAAATAGCCCTGGGAATATCATTTGACGTTTTTATTGCATATGTACGCATGCTGGGGAAAGCCTCGAATATCCAAATCTACAAACAATATAATAACAAAATTAGTAATTGTTAAATAATTAATTATAATTTTAGAAACATTATATAGAAATTCTTACCTTAAAGGCCCAAACAAAGCCTGACAAAGTGTATTTGGACCCATCGCCCCGCAAACTTTGCGGTCATCAAAGGCAGACGACAACTTAGTCCAGGTAGCTTTCCATATATACGAACCCCACGGAAACAGATTCCATGCATTCAGGTCCTCTACCAATATTATTAGCTCCCGATGAATAGGTTGTCTGGCCTCTCTGCCTAAAAAGCCGGCATACACAAGTAGTAGAAGGCATACTCGGACAACATCGACGTCATCCATCCGAGTGAAACCAGCTTTCTTATTAAACAATTTCTTCAGGTCGTCGACATGTAGGTTCGGCTTCTCCATTGACTCATCCGGAAAAACCCGGGATAACCATGATGGGCGGGCGATATGACGAGTGTACCGGCCTACATCATCGTGTCCGAATCGTAGACCAGTGATTAAGTAGAACTCCTTCCGCCCAAAACAAGTATACGCTGGTGGAAAATGAAACCATATCTCTTCCTCACCACGTTGTATACTGTCGGGTAGATTTGATGTCATGGTCTGAAGCCACAAATGGGTCAAATTAGCATCTCCACCCGGATGCTGTACTCTCAGCCATGGCCCGAAGCAGGTTTCCTCAAACAATTGTCTTTGAGCAGGTGAAAGCTTCGAAGCAATTGTAGTGGCCAGGCTGACTTTATTTCTCAAGGTCAATTGAGCCGAAAAAAATTTCTACAAAAACAATAAACATACCAAGTTAGATATACCAAAAACTACACTGTGAAGATATACCAAAAACAATAAACATAAAAAGTAGTAGTTTATTCTTGAAACTAAAATTTGCAACACTGTTTTGTCTTTTGGTTGAAATGAAAATCGCAACGAGAGAATCGCAACGCGAATGACAATCGCAATGCGAAATGAAAATCGCAACGAGAGAATCGCAACGCGAAATGAAAATCGCAATGCGATTTGGTTTCGCGTTGCGATTCTCTCGTTGCGATTTTCATTTCGCGTTGCGATTCTCTCGTTGCGATTTTCATTTCTCTCGTTGCGACAGTCATTCTCTCGTTGCGATTTTCATTTATCTCGTTGCGACTCTTCTGCAAATTGAAACTTGAATGGATTGCATTACTTCAACCAAAAGACAGAACAAAGACAAAGACAAATACTAACTTGAAAATCGCAACGAGAGAATAGCAACGCGAAATGAAAATCATAACGACAGAATCGTAACGCGAAATGAAATCTAAGTGAAATGGTTAATCTATTATTGAAATGACCAGTAAACTTATCATCAGTTTCAATATGAAAAACCTACAATAATGCAAACATTTCAAAATAAAAATAATTAAAAAAACTAACCCTCGGAGGTTGATTTTCCATTTCTGAATATTGTGAGGGATTTCTGACCGTGAATGGTTGTGAGGGATTTCGCCGGAGATGGGGACGGAAATCTTCGGAGATGGGGACGGATTTCTTCGCCGTAGAGAGTGAGAGATGGAGATGGGACTGAGTTGTGATTTTAGGTTTTAGGTTATGAGTTGCGATTACGGGATTTTGTCTTAATATTCGTTTTTGTAATTTAAAAATAAAATACGCGTAGCGATTATAATGGCGCTTTAAATATCGCGTTGCGATTTACGGATACGCGTTGCGATTTTATGTATTATCGTTGCGATTTACGGATACGCGTTGTGATTAACGGATACACGTTGCGATTTACGGATACGCGTTGCGATTTATGTGTTCGCGTTGCGATTTTCATATTCGCGTTGCGATTTTGGAAAATCGCAATGCGAATTTGTACTATCGCATTGCGATTTTCAAGAATCGCGTTGCGATTTTGGAAACTGATTTGCGATTCTGGGGATCGCGTTGCGATTTTTATTTCGCGTTGCGATTTTGTTGGTCATTTTGACAAATCCAAAAAAAGTTGGTTAAATCGTATATTATAACTTTTTTTTGGTCACTGAGGCGATTTTCTCTAATTTAAATAATGTCAATTAAATCATGTATCGTTAACATTTGATGGAGAATATGATGTGACAATTAATAAAATTAATATAATAACAATTTTAGTTCTCACTATTTACTCATTTTATCAATTTAGTCTTAATTTTAATTTAGTTCAATAAATTTAATCTTATAATCAGATGATAATACATGTCATGTGTCACTATCTGAATAGAAAAAAAAATAAATTGAAGAAGAATGGTATTTAGAGGAATCGATCTTAGGACTTGAGGGAGGAATCAAACTTAGGACTTGCTCCCTCTCATTTATTATTTTTTAATGCAAGTCATTTTAAATGAAAATTTCGAACATTGGCCCAAATTTTTTTTGCTTTCATTTTAACCTCTTAATACTAAATTATTGATGTTGCCCTTACGTATAGGTGAACAAAAGAATGGCGAAGTTAGCCTGTCACTGCCCACTTAACAAATAAGTAACTTAAATGGTCAATGTCACTATGGAAATTGTTTACCCAACTATTATTTTCAGTTGTCATTTACTATGAGTTTGTGCACATAGACAATATAGGACAATCATTTGTGGTCCTTTTAGTTAGGAGGCATGAGTTTTACCTAATGTCCATATGCCTCGGTCAGTTGTACTTTGACTAATTGACATCTTGGACTTTGACTATATTATGTGCTTGTGAGCACACCATCTCCAAGCACCAAATTATCAAAGTGCGAACGACAAATAAAATCATGTGATTTCTCGAGATGAATAAATATTAATCTTTAGAATTATAAGAGAGAATTGTTTGAAAAGATATAAATTTCTTGTGACGGATTTTTGTTCAAAAAATGTATTTTGTTGAATGTTGGAAAAATATTTTGAGATACACATAACTTGGATATATAATATGAGTTTTGGGATACATGTTATAACCTTTATTTGTTCTATTCATGATTTCTACCTTTATAATAGATTATTATTATTTTTATTCATGGAAATAAACAAATTCAAATCACGTTAAAACTGTTGTCAGCTTAAAAAAATCTGCACTTTTCAAAAAAATTGTACAATAATACATGTTAATATCTTGTTTCCAAGTAAATTAAACTACATGTATTTAATTTCAACGTAAGATGCTTATAGAAGAATGTTAACAAAAAAGACCTATTTTTAATTTTATAAATGTAAAAATATTTTGGGTAAATACATGTCAAGATTTTAACTGAAAAGAAATAAAAGAAAAATCAAGTAGGTGCCTCATATATCAAGAGTAAGGATGCCTTTAAAATGGTACGCCGCAGACATGAAAACGTTATTTTGATACTTTTTAAAATTAAATCTTATTAAAATAACAAAATCATTTTGGATGCTCAATCACATCCTAATTAAATATTGGTGGTGACTCTGTGATTGTTTTAAAAAATGAAAAACTCCAATTTAGTCGAGACGAATTTTAAAATTCCTAATTGAAGGGAACGTTTTGATGTGTTAAAGCTAATATTTTTGGTATGTTTTGTTCCATGTTAATATTTTCTACTTATTACTTTCTAACAAGAGTGATAAATAATTGGTGCTAGAAAAGAACATCATCTACGTGACTGTGTCAAAGGTAAAACTATACTTAATAATTGGTGCTGACAATGTGGAGAAGCCAGCTCTGCTAATCTTTTCAAAGTCGCTCTCCCCTTCCAAGTTCACTTTTTTTTTTAAATAACGAAGAAAATAATGAAAACCTATTCCTACACGGCACATGCACATGGGGAAAGAGATGCCATGCGTGGTCCGTTCTTTCTTCATCGATTAGGTATTAATTTGACATATGTTTGCCCTACTCACTTGAACTTCAAAGCTGCCACACATTATATTTTGTCCATTCTCATGAATTACGTTTTTCTTTCACTTTGCAGGGTTTATATAAGTTAATAACTCCTTTTAGTTTTTTTTATTAAGGATAATTTAATAAAAATATCATAATAAGATTAACTTAAATACTCTAAATTGAATGCGAAAACTTTATGTTTTTATCAATTAAACTAAATGAGAGACGTTAATGTTGTCAATAATATAAATAAAGTACTTATTATTAAAGGTAATCAAACGTTACTCGAACTAAATTACCCCTAACTAGGTACAACTAGGGTTGTTTGGTTATAGTGGCGAACTAGGTATAACTAGGATTGTTTGATCACAGTGGCAGATGAAAGTATCTACTCACTCTAAATTATGATTTTATTTATATTAGTTGTCTATTATACTAATGGTGCCCACTCCATACAAAAAATTTATGTTATTAATATATACGTGCAAATTTTAAAAATATTTTTGAATTCATCACTGTTTGATTAGTTGAGTTTGTTTAAAAACTTTCAATCATGCAAAGGTTAAGAGTACACTCCATTTGATGGGGGAGGAAGTAGAACATGGAATTTTGAAGGGGGGAAAATTGAGAGTGAAGAATCAAATGAGAATGTGAAGTGTGTTCTTATTCCTACTTTCTAGTTCCTAGTAAGGTGTTATTCTCTCTTTAAACCAGTACTAACCCAATTTGATGAGAGAGTTAAGGGTGTAAACACCCTCACAAAGTGGAGTTATAATCCTTGCTTGAATAAGCATTAATTCCTACTTCCTAGTTCCTAGTAAGTAATTATTCTCTCTTTAAACCAGTCCTACCCCAATTGCTGACTAGTCTGGCGTTGTTTTTTATTCTCTTTGGTCCTTCGCCATAGCTTTTTTTTTCTCTTGTCAGTATTGTTGAAAGCTCCGCATTTTCTTTTTCATATTACGGACCCAATTTTAATCTAAAGATATTCAAGTCTTTTTTTTGAGTTAGACACCGGAAAAATAATCCTACATATAAATAAACGCCCAAGGCGGAACGTGGAAAAGACTTGTGGGGTTATGACCCTAAAAATATTGAAATTTTAAGATTTTTTCTTGATCAAACTAAAGTTATTACAAAGTAAAATATATTCTAAATATTTTTAATTATTTAACAATGAATGTACAATCACCCTCGTAGTTGCTGGTGCTCAAACCCATAACCTCAAAGAACAATAACGATTCCTTTAACGATTGAAGTAGTTTGATTCGTATAAATTTTCAGAAATTTTAAATTAAAATAATTTCTGATTTATTCATCTATTACTAATTAAATTTTTACGCAAGACTCACAGTTTGGTACATAGAAAACATGATTTATTGTTAGTGTTATGTCACAAGTAAATTTGAGTAAGATATTTTATTTACCAAATACTTCCGAGCTACTATAGTTTCCTATGTATACTTATTCTCCTCCGATCATATTTTCAAATTTAATGAACATCTCTTTGTTAGTACATAAATATTTAAAATCATTATTCATTAGATATTATTCTATGTCAAAGTCGCCTCAGACACTTTAGTAATTATAATATTGTTGGATTTCCCATTATGTGTGCTTATGATTTATTTTCATTTTGTGTCCTCTCAATGCAGGATTTCACATATTTAACATTTACAACAATAACAACCATTTGTTTTTAACATGTAAAAGTTGCAGAAAGCAAGTAACTTCAGTGATTAAAGGATTTGTTATTATTATTTAAGGTTCGAGTATCACATATGTTAAGGGCATAAACATTCATTGTCAAAAGGATTGAAAAAGTATTTGAACATGTACTAACTTATATTTATCTCAAAATTTATACAATAAAAAGACAAATGAGAAAGATAAATTCCTAAACGATACGTAAATATCTCACAACAAATTACATTTTGCACGCTTTTGGTATACTTATTAGTGTTTTATTTCCAAAAATGAGCAGTCCCCACTTCAAATCCGCGTGTTTTTTTAACAAAAAAATTGAAAGAGGTAAGTATGATTCGAAAATGATTAGCAAACTACTTCAAGATTTTCCACCTTGGAAGAAACTTAGTTTTTTAACCGTTATTACATAAAGTAAAAAACATGAGTAAAACTGATGATATGATATAATATATGCAAGTGGGGTGGGAGTGAAAAATGATAATTTATATGATATGGGAGAGATATTTGTTTTGTAATTGAAAATTGAGGCATGCAGTTGGAAGCTTTGATAAGGAAAATAATAGGATGAGAAGGGCATGGCATTTAGGCTTATAGTGTCACAAAATCTGATTGATGGGATCATTAGCGGTTCTAAGCTCTTGATTTCATAATCAATCCCTAAAGCATATGGATTTGTCAATTTGAGACCGAGTAGGTCAAGAATTTCACTTTCCCAACCCCACTTATCTAACATGTTTGCCAACCATGTGGGTGATGGACCACTTCCTGCATTCGACAAGGACCTCCATTGCCTCTCTTAACCATTGTCTTAATTTTGTGACAACTTATATATATTTTAATTAAGGGATAATTATACACGAGCTCCTCAATCTATGGTTATGATTATAATGTAGTCCTCAAATTTCAAAATGTTGGTTTCAGATTCGATTTATACTTTTTGTTGATACAAACGTGCTTAAAATTTGATATACGTGTTTTAGATATGGTTAATGCTAGATTCAAGATAGTTTTTAACACTCATGGTGATATTTAGGTTGAGGAAAGGATATTATTGAGATTATTAGTGACAGATGCATGATTTTATGTCAAATGTACAAACTTTTAAGAAGTTATATTAAAGTTCAAATGTTGTTTCATAAATTCAAATCTATAATCGGTCAATTTAATGAAATAGAAAAAAAATTTAAATAGTTATAAATTTAATACTCATAATACCATGATTTTTATTAGGGTCGTAAAAGTTGACTCGACCTGTAAAATTGACTAAAATCGACTTGAGTCAAAACTGTTTGTGACCCGCTTGGAGATGATTCGAAACCTATTCGAGTTTGAACTGGCATCGACCTAAACCCTAGTTGGACATGGAAATTATGGATTTGAACCCAACCTGCACCTGATCTGAGAACGACATGAACTCGAATTGAACCGATAATATGATAATCGAACCCGACATGCATCCGACCGATATGAACCCGAACCCAAGATTAACCTGGTAAATAACTGGTATTACCCGACTTGTTATCAACTTGACATGTTATGAACCTAACCTGTAAATGATATGACTTGTTATTGAACTGATATGATATTTATATGAACTGATATTTACCTGACTTATTAGTAATAAATTACAATTGATGCAATTATGAGATTTTAAATTTATGATAAATTTGTGATAATCAAATTAATATGGTTAATTTCTTAAATTTAAAATAAATTGTTAATTATGATAACTAATTTAATAAATTTACTTTCTATATTAATTATAACCCTTATATTATAAATTCTAATTATAATCATCAAATTAATTTTATTATATAATTTAGTTATTAAACATGATTTTATTAGATTACATAGAACTAATTAAGATATTTATAAGTCTAGTATAAATATAATTTAACTTAAAATTTTTAATATATATATATATATATATATAATGAATTTATTTGAGAATGGAAATTTGGATAAAACGAAAAATACTAAAACTGATCATTTATAAATGAATTAATTAAATTTATTACACTTTAATACAATAAAAATTATAATAAAATAAACTAAACAAATTTACGTTAAAATTTATGCTCTTGTCATCACCCATTTTATCCGAGTGATGACATTAATACAAATTATATATTAGTATATACCATATACCATTTTCATATATATATTTTTCATGTTATAAATAAATATAGCTTACTTTTATTTAATCCAAAAATAATAAAAACCCATTTATATTACATATAAGTCCATTTACATATATTAGGACCCAATAAATGAAATTCATTAAAAAAACTTTTGACCCAAATTACAAGCCCAACATGATACAAAAGTCAAATACAATAAATGACTCCATCTTTTTAGGTGTAATGTCACCAATTTTAGTGAACAAAATCAAATAAATATGGACCTTTGATAGGGTTTGATCCAATGACTATTATTTATTGTCACTTACATATATATAAATTGAAAACAATGAGCATTAAATGGTTCCATCTTTTTAGCTGACATGTTATCAATCTTACTCAACAAAATCAAATCAATTTGAATAGGGTATAATCCAATGACCATTATTCCTTACCACTTTTATATATATATATATATATAAACATTAAATGATTCCATCTTTTTAGCTGACATGTCACCACAAAATCAAATCAAATTAGACTCTTGATAGGATTTGATTCAATGCTCATTATTCCTTGCATTTTATATTTCATCAACTTTTGAAATGATTGCAATTCAGTTAATTTTACAATTTTTCTCACATTATACAATTATTTTGATTTGAATTTTTTATGTTGTTTTGTAACACCCTCAACCTGTATCCGATTCCGAGATGTCACATTGATTTTTCAAAACTCTGTTCTTTAAAAATCCACTAAAATCTTAATTTCATCCTTTAAGAAAATGAGTATTTTACATTAATAATTACAATCAAATTATTGCTTTAAAACCATCAGAGCATATTCAATTTAAAATCTTATAACTACATGCCAACTAACTCTATAAACAAAATACATATGTTCAATATGTTTCTGATCTGATCAGCGTAAGGAAAATACTGACCTGTCTTGCTTCTCGCTATTCCCCACTCGTTTCTCATACCTACGTGTGAAACAATCACACGCTAAGTCGTTGACTTAGTGAGACATAAAACATATAATAAAACTCTAACTCGTAATCATGCTTGAACAATTTCTACTAACATATCACATACAAGCATCTTACCCACATATACATATACTAATTTCTACTATGCACATTTCATATATTCATCTATAAAATAATTATCCATATGCTCACATATCATCCCTCACTTCATAACTTTATCATCTTATTATCATACTTTCACATGCATACACATCATTTTACCAAACAAACATATAGTATCACATAGCATTTTTCTCATATTATATCCTTTATTTTAGCCCATGCATACATGCGAGAACTGTAGATATGTGAGTTTATTGAGGTTGTGCACTATGTTATTACCACAGCTCGTATGGGATCCCACTAGGGGCTATGAATTTGTCCCGAATGAACACTATGAAATGTCCTGAATGACCACTGTATATCCCGAATGACCTATGAACCCTCGACTCTTGGTATGCCAACTATACCTCTAGCTCTCTTTACATATAACATGGGCATTAGTAATCTATCATGTCACATATTCACATGTACATATCACTGTTCATATGATTTCATATTTATATGTCACTTATCTTATAACACTTCCCATGTGTTCATATAACATGTATATCATTTTCATCTCTTGATCACATATGTTCCTGTATATCATATATGTCACATATGCACATAGATCATTTTCATATTCATATAGTACATACAAGAACAAATCAATTCGTATAAACAAGCATACACACCCTCATATTAAACACAAGTTACTATTCATAAATTCATACGCAACACTATAGGAAATAGACTTGTCGCAAGTCTTATTTCCATCATCTATCATATACTATTGAATATGCACTCACCTTGGCCTCACTAAGTTTCGGTCCTCTTTTATGATTTCCTTTCTTTCGATCGAATCTTAACTTGATGATCATACCAGAACTTGTTCGTGTTCGATATCTACATAATAATACATTGATACATATTACTATCCAATTAATATACTCTAATATATCATTTCTTAGACCAAAAGAAAGGTTTATTTCTATTTCTCCTTGAAGTGGATCGATGCATTCTTTAACATGTGCATCGATGCACTACCCATGCATCGATACACAAATCACCTTCGATGTTTTTATTTTAAAGGGATGCATCGATGCACTCCTTATGCATCGATGCACCAATTGCATTCGATGTTTCTTCTTTAAAGAGTGTATCGATGCACATTGAATATGCATCGATACACCTTGCCCATAATTTGCATTTTAAGCCCAAAAATAATCAATTATTCATTCAATTCTTCTATTTTAAGCCCCTATTATGTCATTAAATTCAACTACCATTACTTAAACCAACTTGTATCCATGTAAACCATATTTATCTTCCATATCTCATCATGATTCTTAAAATTTAAGAATCTTACTAAACTTTCAACTTTGTTATTAATCCTTTCTAACTTCATATATCTCTTATTCTTAGTGATGACAAGTCAAATTCCTTTTCAAATTTCACTTATTAACTCTTTTCCATAAATTCATCTAAAAACTCATTTTCTTTAATATCTTCTATATCTTTCATCTTGGTGTTTTAGAACAAATTAAGCTTTCCTTAAGCTTAATGGTCATCTAATGATCATAACCCAACCTTAAAATCAATAATTAATCAACAAACAAAGAAACTCACATTTGAGTCAAGCCTTTATGTATGAAGAAGGAAGAAGAGAATTCTCTCTTCCCACGTGATTTCCTTATCTTATAAGGAAAATAAAAATCTTCCTTGTCAAATGACCTTTTTGCCCTTTAATTCATCTTATAATTACTAACAACTTTTATGATTTATTTCCAAATAAATCATTGAACTAATCCATGGTTCTACTCTAGTCACCAAATTCTAAAACTTTACAATTTGATCACTAACCCAGTATTGAGGATGTTACAAATCTCCCCTCCTTTAAAGAAAATTCGTCCTCGAATTTTCACTGAACATATCAATAAGAACATATCTTCTAATGTTCTCATGTTACCTCCTTTACTTAATCTTTTATTCCTTTAATCCTTCAACTACCTTTTTGCCTTATATATTCATCTAGTGTCACTTATCATATAAACAGTAACTAGTAACTTTAATCCATTTCTGTCTTTTCTCCCATTCCATTATGCATTTTCCTTTGACCATTTCTGAAATTTCATATAATGTCACTAATCACGTAGACAATAATATCCATTTTCATCACTCAACATCATAAATCCATCTCTAACTACCTTATAATAACCAAATTCGTTTTTCATCATCATTTAACCAAGAACACGACCTTAAATCTTCTTTAAATACGATTCAACATACACTTTAAAGAATCTTTTCATATCACCTTGCACACTTTTCTTACTTATATATCAAAATTGTCATCTACACTTCCATATAACCTTTATCGTATCTGATCCTTTAATTCAATCCCTTTCATTTCTTTATTCCATTATTCCTTATACACAAATCATATATTTCCTTTCATGTTCACATACTCTTGTCTTATCACCTATACTCATCTCTATGTACCAATCTTCATTGCATCCTCATAACTTTGATAACCCATTTACTTATATAGAACTTTATTCTTTATCATTTCCTATACTTGTATTTTCCTTCCTTAAGGTTTCATGCAAATACTTATCTCCTTTTCTACATCATAGCTATCTGATCAGAATACACAACTATATTCAGATTCACATCATAATCAATTAACTCAACTTTATCTTTTCCTCCAATCTTATAACTCTATCACCTTTACTCTGACAACTAGTCAATAACATCTGTTCAATCTAGAGCACAAGCCCTAGTCAACCAATCATATGCATTCTTTCCAATCAAAATTATCTCAAAATTCGTTTACTTAACTTGTCAATTTCACCTCTATTCTCATACATCCTGAAATTTCCGTTGTTCAACTCAACATTATGACTTCCTTTGTCTTATAAACTAATTATCGATATACACATTCTCAAACTCTTCTTATCAATTCTCAGCTTTACTCAAATATACAACTGTATCCAGATCCATTTCATATTTGGTTATCATATCCCGACAATATCTTACAATCTTATAATTCCAGTACATTTTTATCACGTACTCTGGTTAGCCAACGCTAACTCTTTCTGTCTTAACTGCAAACCCTTATCATATAAACACTCTTGCTTATACACAATGTTAACCCTTCGTTTCGAACTCATAAGCTCTCACTTATACATCTTATACGCTTGTCACTAATACACTTATTCTTAAACTCTTCTACCAAATCTCACTGCATCATTTGATCTTTTAACGCTCTTATGGTGACACTTGTTCACCATATTCTATCTTACCAAGGAATAATAAAAATACTTCACATCACTTTTCTGATTCAAAACTAGGAAAATCTTCTATCACTATTCTAATATGATTTCAACTTTCTGAAATCAACCTTTAATCTTATAAGACACCTTCTGAGGTTTCTGCTCTTCATCCCGCCTGGACAGGGCAGGTGAATTGCTATCACCATCAGATTTGTCAGCTATCGATTTACTTTACTTTGACAATTTCTATAATCAATTCCTACTATATCATACAAATCTTATTCTATTAGCAAGACATTATACTCCTTACACTATCAAATCAGAAATTTTCACTTTTAGTTGGCATGTATATATTTTTAAACCTTATTTGACTTCGGTTTAAGCCTAGAATCGGCTACACCTTAGCTCTGATACCATTAAATGTAACACCCCCAACCCGTATCCGAGTCCGAGGTGTCACATTGACTTTTCAAAACTCTGTTCTTTAAAAATCCACTAAAATCTTAATTTCATCCTTTAAGAAAATGAGTATTTTACATTAATAATTACAATCAAATTGTTACTTTAAAACCATCAGAGCATATTCAATTTAAAATCTTATAACTACATGCCAACTAACTCTATAAACAAAATACATATGTTCAATATGTTTTTTATCATCGTAAGAAAAATATTGACCTGTCTTGATTGTTGTTATTCCCCTCTCGTTTCTCATACCTACGTGTGAAACAATCACACGCTAAGTCATTGACGTAGTGAGGTATAAAACATATAATAAAACTCTAACTCGTAATCATGCTTGAATAATTTCTACTAACATATCACATACAAGCATCATACCCACATATACATATACTAATTCTTACTATACACATTTCATATATTCATCTATAAAATAATTATCCATATGCTTACATATCATCCCTCACTTCATAACTTTATCATCTTATTATCATACTTTCACATACATATACATCATTTTACCAAACAAACATATAGTATCACATAGCATTTTTCTCATATTATATCCTTTATTTTAGCCCATGCATACATGCGAGAAATGTAGATATGTGAGTTTATTGAGGTTGTGCACTATGCTGTCACCACAGCTCGTATGGAGTCCCACTAGGGGCTATGAATTTATCCCGAATGACCACTATAAAATGTCCCGAAGGACCACTGTATGTCCCGAATGACCTATGAACCCTCGACTCTTGGCATGCCAACTATACCTCTAGCTCTCTTTACACATAACATGGGCATTAGTAATCTATCATGTCACATATTCACATGTACATATCACTGTTCATATGATTTCATAATCATATGTCACTTATCTTATAACACTTCCCATGTGTTCATATAACATGTATATCATTTTCATCTCTTGATCACATATGTTCCTGTATATCATATATGTCACATATGCACATAGATCATTTTCATATTCATATAGTACATACAAGAACAAATCAATTCGTATAAACAAGCATACACACCCTCATATTAAACACAAGTTACTATTCATAAATTCATACGTAACACTATAGGAAATAGACTTGTCGCAAGTCTTATTTCCAACATCTATCATATATTATTGAATATGCACTCACCTTGGCCTCACTAAGTTTTGGTCCCCTTTTATGATTTCCTTTCTTTCGATCGAATCTTAACTTGATGATCATACCAGAACTTGTTCATGTTCGATATCTACATAATCATACATTGATATATATTAGTATCCAATTAATATACTCTAATATATCATTTCTTAGACCAAAAGAAAGGTTTATTTCTATTTCCCCTTGAAGTGCATCGATGCATTCTTTAACATGTGCATCGATGCACTACTCATGCATCGATACACAAATCACCTTCGATGTTTTTATTTTAAGGGGATGCATCGATGCACTCCTTATGCATCAATGCATCAATTGCATTCGATGTTTCTTCTTTAAAGAGTGCATCGATGCACATTCAATGTGCATCGATACACCTTTCCCAAAATTTGTATTTTAATCCCGAAAATAATCAATTCTTCATTCAATTCTTCTATTTTAAGCCCCTATTATGTCATTAAATTCAACTACCATTACTTAAACCAACTTATATCCATGTAAACCATCTTTATCTTCCATATCTCAACATGATTCTTAAAATTTAAGAATCTTACTAAACTTTCAACTTTGTTATTAATCCTTTCTAACTTCATATATCTCTTATTCTTAGTGATGACAAGTCAAATTCCTTTTCAAATTTCACTTATTAACTTTTTTTTTCCAGAAATTCATCTAAAAACTCATTTTCTTTAATCTCTTCTATATCTTTCATCTTGTTGTTTTAGAACAAATTAAGCTTTCCTTAAGCTTAATGATCATCTAATGATCATAACCCAACCTTAAAATCAATAATTAATCAACAAACAAAGAAACTCACCTTTGAGTCAAGCCTTCACGTATGAAGAATGAAGAAGAGAATAGAAGATAACTCTGGAACCTTTTCTCTCTTCCCACGTGATTTCCTTATCTTATAAGGAAAATAAAAATCTTTCTTGTCAAATGACTCTTCTGCCCTTTAATCATCTTATAATTACTAACAACTTTTATGATTTATTTCCAAATAAATAATTGAACTAATCCATGGTTCTGCTCTAGTCACCAAATTCTAAAACTTTACAATTTGATCACTAACCCGATATTGAGGATGTTACATGTTTAATTTATTTAAATTTAAATTTATAATTTTATATTTATTCAATTTAGTCCTTAAAATTATATTTGTATATGAAATTGGCCCATACTTATTTATATTTTTGTAATTTACTTCAAATCCTATAAATCACCTAATAAATTTCATTTCAAATTCTATAAACTTTTATCCACCAACCTTTTAAATGTATGCAATTTAGATTATTTTTATATTAATTTCAACTTCACATTTGTAATTAATTTGATTTGATCCCTCATCCATGCGTGTTGTTTAATTTATTTAAATTTTTGTTTCTAATTTCATGTTTTTTCAATTTAGTACTTCAAATTATATTTTTTTATCAAAATTGGCCCGTAATTATTTATATTAGTTTTATAATTTATTTATTTTTTTGAAAAGTTGTTACTTTGTATTAGAAATCACAAAGTACACCACCCCAAGGACCTCATTAAAAAACCTCTCTAATCCTAATTAGAGGAAAAAGAGTGAACCTTGGGATGGAAGAAGGTCCAACATGAACCCAGGAACAACAAGACCAACAGTCGGGAACACACCCCTGAATGAAACACAAAGAAGAAACACACCCATCCAAAACAACGAACAAAACCATGATGCAACCTCCGAGACATAAAACAGATGAGCATATGCCTATCAAAGGTTGCTATACTATGATATGAGCCCTAACATTATCAACCAAACAGTAATGAAGCGAGACTACAAACAACTCTAAAACACTCGAATCCATCGAGGACCATAGAGAAATAGCGAAAAAGATCTCTAGAAGCTCTGCCCTAACATGAAAATTCTACTAACGCAGAAAACTCACCCACTATATAACACCTAGAGCACAAAGTGCTCCAAACTAAAATCACATTATCTTCCAAAACAAGAAAGAAAAGCCCAGATCCTCACCCACATGAAGCGTTGCCCTCGCTTTAATGTTCTAACTCTGTCCGATCAACATCGAAATCTGTCGTAGACAAACAACGATTAGCTACAACCCTACTATCAACTTGCCTTGACTACTATATCCTCAAAATCTTCTTCTTTCTATTGAGCATACACTTTTATTACCAATTTCGAATAACCAGGTTGTACTGCTGGGATTGCGCCAAACCACCATGCATATTTTTACTGAAAAGTCCTCGCCCACTGCTCTAATTAACGGAGACTCAAGCTTATTCTCTTACACAACAACCCTCCTTTCCACCTCACAATCCACTATCCCCACACTAGCTGTCTCCTAATCTAAAACATTATCGCTCCTTAAGCAGAAACGCACCATGCGTGGATGCAATATTAAAACCCAGGGCCCACCACTTGCATCACGCCGAGCTCCACTTAAACTCCCATACCATGTTGCCCCTCTAATGAAACACACAGAACTACAAGTATCATTCTAGCTGCCCATACCGAAAATATTCCTCTGGCCAAACGCCAAGAGCTATACGTGCCCATACCACCTTACTCGGGACTAGTTTATTTTGCACAAACCACAACGAAACCAAAAACATCTGCCATAACATCGGCGACTGCATGCCACGCTTCGCCATCAACCAAAGCTCCAACAAAGAAAGCACAAAACCCCACAAATTTGGAGAACTACCAAAAGAAACAACACTACTATTAAACGACAACCACCTCACTTCCACGATTGGAACACAAAACCAACAACTGAAGTGGATACCTCCTGTAACCTAGGACTCAACACATCGTCGATAACGATGTATTCACCACTCCACCACCGGCCAGAATGAGCGCGCGTAGAACAACATCTAAAAGCAACTCCAGCGAACACCTGTCTAGGCAAAGCAATCACATGACAGCTGAAGGACAAATGAGAGGAAATACCTTTGGAACAAACCCACTCTCTCAATTCAAGCTAATAGACGAAGAAATAACACAAACGCGATGAACACCGAACCTCTTACGAGGCTGAGGCCGCCTCCACCACCGATCTTGTTGCTTAAAGCAAACTTATTAAAAGCTAAAATAACAAAAGAAAAAAGGATCGGCGACCAACAACCAGCCTTAAGGGATGGTGTTGTCGCCTATGATTTCAATGTGATTTTGAACCAAGAAGAAAGGTTTTATAATTTATTATAAATCATATACAATTACAAATTACAATTCGACGTTCTCACGTTAATGAAACATTGAAAGACGAAAAATAATTAACCAAGAATGATCTGACTTGAAGTCAATTCGTATCCGGTAAGATCCGACCTGAACTTTGTTTATCAATGATGTAATCCGATTTGAACGAGATCCGACTGAGGTCCATCCGAACCTAAATTAGCCTTGTATTTAATTGCTTCGGACCTGAACCATTTTGACATGTATTAGCATCGATCCGAACTGAATATGATATCAAATCAACCTGAAAATGACCCGAATTGTTTTGACCTAGATCCAACCTGGTCCGAGTCGAACCATTAAATTGACCTGACTCAACCTGTATCCAAATTGACATGACTTGACAGGATCCGACTGAAACCTGAACGATTACCTGATTTTACGACCCTAATTTTTATGGTATACGAAAATTTTCAAACTTTTTACAGCTACATCAAAAGTAACTTTATAATAAAATGTTGATCTTAATATTAAAATTCACCATTATAAATTTTGGTGAAGTATTAAAAATCTTATATCATATATTTTGATAAAACATTAATTTTATTTTAAACTTAGGAAATTTTATAAGTGTTATTTTATGTGGATAATTAATTTTTAGTGAAATGTCATTTTTATGTAATTTAGAATTTTGATAACACGTTAACTTTTAAAAAAAATAAAAGATTAAAATTATAAGAATGTAATTGAATATAAATTATACAAAATATTCTTTTAGAATCATTAAAAATTATAAAATGATATAATCTTAAGAGAAAATATATTTTACATGATTTTGATATATGCCTTCAAAACCTACAATATTACTGTACAATAATATGGTAGTCATAACAATTATAAATAATTATGTTCAGCAATCAGCATGACATAATCAAACATGTAGAATTTGATTGATACTTCCTCAAAGATTATTATGACAAAGGTATAATTGGTTTTGTCACATCAAAATTTTAATTAACATATATTCTAATAAAGGTTATATGCAGAATTTTTTTTAACTCACTTAATAAGTTTGGACTGATTAACATATATATTCACCAATTTGAGGGAAATTATTGGCATGAGAAAATTAAGACATAAAAATTTGTTGTCAGGTTTGATAGATTGTAAATGATTTATTTAATTATTTACAATTATTTAATATGTATATGTTATAAAATAAGATATTATTGCATCACAATTAGCATAAATATGTAGTTTGTAATTGCTTGAAATAATATATAAAATTATTGTATATTATCTTCTTCTTTTTATAAATAGAGGGTCTTCATTGATTACATTTTTAGGTTTAAGGTCTTAATTGAATGTATTTTTTTATAAATGCTTGATTTATCTTTTTAATGTGCTACTAAGGACTCCTTTTACCATTAAATCAAATATAAATGAGACTTCATTCATTACACTAATAGTTAATAAGTGAAACTTTTTAGAATAATCAGATGTGGTTATAAGGTAGTATCTCTTCGAAATATTCTCAATCTTTTAACAATGAAAGCTCATACATACATGCAATTGTTGTACTCAAACTTAAGACTTTAAAGGATAACAATCATCCCTTTAATAACCAGATGATTTGATTGTGCATGAAACATGAACTTAGATTACGGTTGATTTTTAAAAAATAGGGATTGTTTTTATTTTATTTCCTTGAAAATAGAATACAAGTAACATAAATAGATTAAGTTTAAAAAAATAAAAAATAACTTCATTATTTTCACTAAAAATACATTATAAAATAAAAAAAATAAAGGTTTTTCAATCTAATGAGCTCTGGTTGAGGGAAGTGGGACGTGGGAAAGAGGGTGGTGAGTGAAGTTCAGGTGAGAATTTTGATTTGGGCTCTTTGATTTTGAATACAAGGTTGGGCTCTGTAGTGCACGTGAGCCTGCCTCCAACAAAAATTGTGAATACCCGATTTTAAACACCCTTAACTCCAACACATGCCCACTATATGTGTAGGCTGAAGACCTTTAGCCCACCTACAACACATGCCCCATAGCTAATAGACAAAAATCAATCCATTAAGTGATTTTAGTAATAAAATCGAATATTGTTCTCTATAAGTTTTAAATTTGAGCAGTTACATCTGTTGAGTGTGTTACGTTATCGCTAAACTAAAAAACTATTTGAATATAAACTATCTTATAATCACTTCGCACAAAAAAAATCCATTCCAAAAACTAATTAACTTCAATCTCAAACAAAAAGAAGTGACTTTACCCTAACCTACCAACCCCAATCCACTGCCACTCCTCCATTTCACCTCGTTTCCTTTTTAATATAAGTTTTTCGAAAAGTTGGTTGTTGGATCGATTTCAATATGCAAATCAGTTTTTAATATTTGGAAAGTGAAGTAGATGAGGACAGAGTAAAACGAAAATCAGAAAGTTTCCAAAAGAAGGACGAAACTTGGTGAGACTGAAAGAAGCACATGGACATCTTCTATCTTATGAACTAAATTTTTGGTCCAACCATCCAACAACTAGTCCAACAATACCTAAATAATTAACATCTACCTTTAACAGTACCCGTGACTTTGTTGACATAACATCATATGGTTTTTTCCCTACTGTAAAAGTAAAATTAAGTAATTCATTTCATGAAAATGACTACTCCCCTTCTTTAGATGTAGAGAAAATTTATTTAGGAATACATTTTGTACTACAGCCTAAAGGGTCAATTTAACCCTTATAAATAATAGGAGAAATAGACTCGTTGTCGACTGTGAATGACAAGTGACACTAAAACAAAAGTTTTAATCTTAACAAAAACAAAATACTTATGATATATTAACAGTTTATTTTATGATAACTTAAACATAATATATATAAAATGATTATGAATATTTATCAACCTCGTAGGATTTGATGTAAAGCATATAATAAAAAAGAATACCGATTAAAAGGGAGGATAGATATATTCAATTTTAAAAAGTATTGGTATAAATTAAGACTCCAGCTTAAATAAAATTAAAATTTTCACTATAAAGAAATTAAAGAAAAACAAACATAAAATTATAGATTAACCGAGTAGATCTTTATAATTAAAGAAAGGAAAAGGTGCATAAAACGAAAGAAATTAATAATAATAAAGAAGGAACAGCGCGAACCAAATAGCATTCTGTCATTCACGCGATGCGATACAATGATTTCTTTAAAATAACAATAGATGAAGTTGAGAGCTAACGTTAATCATGAATGTTGATTGAATTTTTAGTTTGTTAAAATGATTACAAGATAATATCAATTCAGAACATTTTTAATTTATTGAGAAAACATATACACTATAAAAATAACTGTTTAAATTCAAGACTTTTGTAGACACCCGTTTTTTACCTGGCTTAAAAAAAATATTATAAATATTATTATTATTATTATTATTATTATTATTATTTAATTAATATTTTGATGCATGCCACATACAGACCCGAGACATCTCCCCAGCAGTTTCACGACATGTTCACCAACAGGCCGTATCACGTGCACCATACTAGTAGTGACAAGATTCAAGGATATGGGCACCATCCTCAATTGGATTTATCTGCATGATGGAAGGCTAAAAGAAAATTGTTAGTGGAAGTTATAGACCCACGCAACTACATTATACCTAAACCATCACCAAAGTCAGCAAATCCAACAAATCTCACCTAACCCATCAACATCTTACCAAAACGTAAGAAAAAAAGGAAAGGAACAAGGGGATTCAGTGAGGATGGAAACCATAAAAGGAGGAGAGAAAAAAGAGAGGGAGGGAAGAAAAACAGGGGAATTGAAAAAAGATCGGAATCCTATTCGAAACACTGGTAACAAAAAGAGGGGGTTTTTTTCTTTAAAGAAAGAACTGTAAACAGGGGAATATTCCATCTATCTATTCGAAAGCAATAAAAGTATTTTTGAGGTAATCCTAGTTTCGTTTTCAATTTCCACTATATATTACTTTATTTGTTTTTTTATTTCGAACCCAAATCAGCAGTAGAACAATCTGTTCTTTATGTTTATAACCATTTTCATATTCCAGTAATTAACCCAAAGAAATCAACACATGTTTGATCATAAGTAAAATAAGTAGGTTGATATAAAAATAATAATATAAATAAAGAGGATTTGGGGTTTATTTACCAAAGATGTTCGGGTTCCCTCACGGGAATTTACCACACTTTGGTGAGGTTACTGTCGCCAATGAACGACAGTTTGCATGCTAGTTTAATTGTTGTAATTCAATGAATGTAATAGTTGGTTTCCATTAGTCACTATTTGAGAGTGTAAGAGATAAAAAAATCATAATAAAAAAACGAATAGTCAAGAAGAGATTTCTTTGCTTACCTTGTTTATTCGAATCCTTATCGTTTTTTTTAAAAGCTGTCGGGTAGTTTACGTCGCCGGGAATAGGTCAATTCTTTTCATTTGAAACCTTGTCTGTCGTGTATTTGCGTTAGTTCTCACCCTTCAAAACTTTAAAATAAAATAGAGATAACTTAGATTGTTTACCTTTTGAAGCCAATAGTTGAACTCTTTTGAACACATCCTTTCTTTGTAAGACTAAAGGAATAATCTTGAGAGGTAAAGGAGGAATCAAAACATCTGCAAATAAACATAATAAAAATATAATAGAAAATAAAACTAAAAAATGAAAGGAAAGTCTTCTAAGATCTGTTATTAGGCAACCATAGATATGTATAAGAGAAAGTGGAGTTGATTTTTGGGCTAGGAACCGACCAACATTTAGGAGGGTGTGAGCGGCCGAGAAAGATGAGGGATTGAGAAGGGTTTCAATTAGATAATACCGAAGAATAAGAAAAAGATGGGAGAAGAGAAATGAAGAAGAAAAACGACACAGAGGGAGAAACAAATAAAAATTAGGGCAAATTTCATTTTAAAATAATATGTTTATTAAATCTTTAAAATAACGTCTTATGAATGTCAGGGAAATATATATTTCACGCATGGCCTATTTGTTATGTAAACCATTTAGGTTTTACTTGTAACTCATTTTAGTCCTAAAATCAAGTCTTTGATGTTTTAATTTGGTCTCTTCATTTTATGTATATTTTATTTTAGTCCTAATTGTTTGTTTATTTAATTTTGGTTGTTTAGAAATTTAACCTCTAATTTTCTGCACGTTTCTTAGTCCTATGCATATTTAAGGTTTATTGTGATGTTAGTTCCTTACAATGGTGTTTTGTTTTGTGCCAATTTCATTTTATAGTATAATTCTGGAATTTTCACTTTAATTATTGTATGGTTTGTATTTAAAATACTAAAGATATTTAATCAATATTTTAATTTGTATAGTTTTTTTAAAAATGTGTAGTTTGATGTGGTATGTTTTATTTTTTTTTAAGTCATATTGATTCATAACACATTAATATATATGAATAAGTTATAATATATAGTTATAAAATATGTATATAATTCTTGTATAAAGATGTCATATTGCATGATAATTTTTCTTATATTATTTTAATATTTTTATGTGAATGAGTCAATGTGGTTCTATTAATTTGTTTTTTTTTATTTTTTATGCAAAACGTCAATTTTTAATTTATATTTAATTCGTATTTTATCACTAAAGAGAAATATTTTTTTTATGAATGAGAAATATTCAAAAAATTTTATCGAGTTAAAAGATTTTCTTTAAATTACTAGTTCGAAGCAATTAATTAAATTTCAATAAATGGATCATAATTTAATTTTATATTTAATTCATGATTTTCACCATTTACGACAACGGGTAAGTGAAACAGTACCAATTTTGGGCGCTGTGGGGGTGCTAATCCTTCCCCACGCGTAACCGACTCCCGAACTCGTTTTAAACGAATCTTTGGTAAACGTAGGCCAACTTTTGTCTTAAAAAATGATTTTTCTTAAAATTGTTTTTAAAAGACGTTTTTAGGTATTCGACCTACCTAACCCAAAGGTTGATGTCGACTCTTTTTAATTCTTTTTAATTTATTTCAAATTACTCCAAAATCACCCATTTTCCAAAATTAAAAGTCGTAACTATTTTTAAAACAATCAAACGATTGTCCCCTCAGAAAAACGGTTATGACAGCTTGGCGACTCCGTTGGGGATCAGAATTTTTTAGAGAGTCAGTCTGTAAGTCACTTACACATTGTCGTTTGGTAGAAATTATGAGTTCGAGTCTTTAGTTAACTTATGATCCTTTTATTGAAGTTTTTAATTGCTTCATTTTATGATTGTCTTACTAATATTTTTATCTTTGTTTTCAGATTTGTCCAAAGTTTTGTCGAATGGTGTCATTTTCCTTTTGAGTCAAAGGGTTGAATGTTCCTCCTCACACACGTCACGAGCATTTGCATAACATAAGCTCTATACCCGAGCTCCGAACCTTTCTAAGTGGGGGCGAAAGCGACGCCTTCGTGAGAATTTATTCTCCGTGCAGGCCTAGCAAGTAACCTTCGGGATTCATATACCTTATGTTTTCGTGAGAATTTATTCTCCGCATAGACATAAGGGAATGTATCCTCTCGAATTGAACTCAATTCGTTTAAGCCTATAATGGGTGAGGATTGAGGGTTTGGCAGCCCAAGGGGGCACTAACATCAAGGACAATTCGAGTACCTTTTTTTGTTAGAAACGGAACCACGCATATAGTGAACCGTAGAATGATCACCTGAGGTATAGATATATCGAACCTATGTTTGTCAGTAGGTACCCAAAATAGGTGTACACAAAGGAGGAGCGTTTCTGAACTTTTTCTTTTTTGCTTTAAATATTGTTTAATAACAGCATGCGAACTAGATACCATGTGGTTAGGATTAATTTCTTGAAAAATCATTATGGGTACATAACATGTTTGGGTAGATATCATGACGGGGTAGGTGTTATATTCATCTTTAAATGACATTTTTATTTGTATTCAACTTTTTTACTTGTACTAATTCATTTTCATTTTTTGTGTTTTTTTGTTATCTGCATTGCATCATTCAAGATTAAGGGTGTTGATCTTTAGTTAATCGTCAAATTGGAAAGCTTTCAATAATGGACGAAAAGTATTTAAATCAAGTAGTTCAAAACTCTGAGGTACGACAGTGGGCTGAAGCATTGCAAAGATTGGAAGGGGACAGTTTGCCAGCTGATCACATGTCAGATTTAGTGGGTTATTCTTCCGTTTCTCTTAAAAGAAATGACATCCAGGACTTACGAGACATTTGGGAAAAATGGGAGTCGAGTAAGCAGCGGCAGTTTTACCAGTGTTATGGGGATATTTCCTATCTGCTATTTGTTGATATAGATGATGAGTTGATCCGAGCCTTGATTCAATTTTGGAATCCAGGGTACAACTGTTTCACTTTCAATAAAGAAGACATGGTTCCTACCATCGAAGAATATATTGCCTTGTTGCGCATAGAGGATGCTCAAGAGAATCAGATTTATTCCAAGTCCATCAAAACTCAACCCTTCAGAATCAAATTAGCCAAAATCGCAGGAGTGCGTGAGGAATGGGTGGTTGCTCGTACCAAACAAAAAGGTGAAAGTGAAGGCATTTCTTGGATTGCTATTAAAGGAATCATTCAAAGTCATCCTGACGAGAAGGTGCGATTTGACCTCTTTGCACTGGGTATTTATGGCTTAGTCATTTTCCCGAAGGTCTTGGGATTTATTGAGGCTGCAGTTGTGGATTTATTCGAGCAATTACAAAAAAGGGTCAACCTTGCTCCTGTAATTTTAGCAGAGACTTTTCGATCCTTGAATGCTTGTCGAAGGCTTAGAGGTGGTCGATATTCAGGATGCGCGCAATTACTATATGTCTGGATTCGTAGCCACTTCTGGAAAATTGAAAAAAATTCATATCATCGGTTTAGTACAGGTTACTCGCCTTTGAGAGAATTTCTAGAGAAAGATTGGCCAAAAAGAGTCACTAAAGACATGTGGATAGATGTCCTTAAGAATATGCAAGACAAGGATATCGTTTGGCGTGCCCCTTGGCAAATACAAAGTGAGTTCCTCTATAAATGCGGTGACTATAATTGGGTGATGTTGTTCGGTTTATGGGGAGCAATTGGGTACGCACCACTTTTGGTTATGAGGCAATATGGTGGCCATCAATTTATCCCAGTCACTGCTGGACTGCACTCATCTGAGTTTGTATTCTACGGAAACAATTACAAGAAAAACATCTCGGATGCAGTTAGAGGATGGAAGAAGACTTTCTGTACTAGAGCCGATGCAGCCAAGGTAATGTTGACGCCAAATTATGAGGAATGAATTCAGATAGTCCCATCGGAGATAGAGATCCTAAGAGCAGAATTCGAAGATGAGAAAGAAGGTTGGTCGAAAGAACTAGAAGAGATTCGACAAGATAAATTCATGTTGAGTATTGATGTTGACTTTCATGCCGCACAATTTGCAATGCTAAGAAAAAGAAAAGAAAAAGTAGATTCGGAGTTGAAAAATCTGAAGAAGGGTTACTACAAGCTGCAAAAATCTAGGATAACAATTGGATCAAGTAGAGCATCAACCCAGTTAACCAAAAAGTTAAACGTAGAGAAACATCGAAGTAGAGATTTGAAGGAAAAAAACGATCGTCTACTCAAGAGCTTGGAGAAAGGGAAAGAAAAAATAGAAGGGCTTGAGCTTGATAAGGGGGAGCGGATCATAAGATACAAGGCCGAGAGTTGCAAAGCTATGGAAGAACTAAAAAGGGAGAAAGATCGAGTCAAAGAGCTAGAAGCTAAGAAGACCATCACGATCAGGGGATTTGAAACTGAAATAAATAATATGCTTGTCAAACTTGATATTAGAGGACAAAAAATCGAAGAATTTGATATTAAAAGAAATAGGTGGGAACTAGAAAAGAAACACTTCAATACTAGGCTCGAAGCAAGACAAGAGACAATCAACAGCTGGATGAAAAGGTGTGGAGATAAAAATGTACAAATACAGAGTCTCAATCGAAGAATGCAGGAAACAAAAATTAGACTTGAAGAGGATCTGGCTCAATGTCAGGCTAAAATCACAGAATTCAATAATTATATCCTGCAACTCGAAGAATCCTTGTTCCGAGGAAGGATTATCATGGGACCAAGTAACCTTCAGGAAAGTTATGAAGAGAATGCCTTACTGTGAAATCGAATTCGAAGCCTGGAAAGCACACTGCAGAGTTGTCAAGTACGAATCACTGAGCTAGAAGGAAATCTCCAAGGAACTATTGAACAGTAGAAAACATCGAATGATTTCTATGAAGAACAGAGTGCAGATAGAAGCAATATGGTAGTCGAGGCTATAATACAGATGAGTGAAGTTGCCAGATACATTGGGGAATTAGCTGTCGAAGCAAAGGTCATCGAGCATCACATCAATCCAGTTTCTGAGTTTGGGAAGAAGATGTCTTGGTTGATTAAAGAAGTTATCGAACTTAATCGAATGGCTAGGCCGTATATGTAGAAGTGAACTATTGTGTAATAAAAACTTTGTGTTCCAATGGAAGTTGTTCTATGATAATTAACTTTTTGAGATCAATACCTTTTACATACATTCATTCTGCATTACATTTATTTTAAATATTTTGCATTAATACATGCATTCATTCATTAAAACACCAAAAATAATGTAAAATATAATTTTCAATCATTGTAGTTATTCTGGCATTCAATTCACACCCGTACGGTACTTGGAATACAACTAAGAAAATGGAAGCTAGAATGATTCAACTTGAGCAAGAACAAAAACAAGCTCAAGAAGAAATGAGAGAGAGATTAAATAAGATGGAAGCAGAGATAACAAATTCACAAACTGGTCTACTACAAAGGATGGAAGAAATGTTTAAGAAACATTCTATAGGTAGAAGGATCACGAATGGCCAAATAACGTCATCCGAGCAAGATTTATCATATCCTCCAGGGTTTGAACCAGGGGTATCACATCCTGCGGGGTTTACTTCTGATTCCCAGCACCCACCAAGGTTTACACCAGAATCTGGTCCTCCTCCTGGTTTCACACCTGTACACATCTCTGCTCACCCTTCGGTACCTCAAGAAACACGACCTCATGTATATGTCAGCAATGAGAATCAGCAACACCATATGAGATCTGCATTCCCAAACAATTATCAGCCTGTTAATGAACACTTAACTCCATATCTAAATGAGTTAGCTGAAAAGGAAAAAGCCAATGAACAAATAACTCAACAGTTGAAGAAATTGGAAGAAATGGTAAAATCAGTAGAAATGATTGAACCGTTCTATGGGTCTGACGCCAGAGAGCTGAGTTTGGTCCCAGACTTGATCATCCCTATAAAGTTCAAGGTTCCTGAATTCGAAAAATACAATGGATCCACTTGCCCTTCCTCTCATATTACTATGTTTTGCCGGAGGATGGCTGGCCATGTGAATGATGAAAAATTATTGATTCACTATTTTCAAGACAGTTTAACAGGTTCTGCCGCCAAGTGGTATAACCAATTAACTAGGGCTCACATCAAATCATGGAAAGACTTGGCAAAAGCATTCCTAGAATAGTATCACCATGTTACAGATATAGCTCCTGATCGGTGGACTCTTCAGAATATGGAAAAAAGAAGTAATGAGACTTTCCGACAATATGCCCAAAAGTGGCGTGATGTTGCTGCCCAGGTCCAACCCCTTTTACTCGAAAAGGAAGCTACTGTAATTTTTGTCAACACTTTGAAAGCTCCATACTTGGGGAACTTGCTTGGAAATGCCACCAAAAATTTTGCTGATTTGATCATCTCTGGTGAGCTCATCGAAAATGCTATAAAAAGTGGCAAGATAGAAGTAGCTGAAGGGTCTATCTCCAAAAAACCTGTATACCGGAAAAAGGAGAATGAAGTTGCAAGTGTATACCACAAGAATACTGCAAATAGTGTCACAATAACCCAATCAAGGGCGGAGAAGAATGATATGAACACCGTCAGAAAATAATTTCAAGGGACCTCGCAAGGAGAGAGAAAAAGTATCATTCACACCACTACCCGTACCCTATTAAGAGATATACGCTTCATTATTAAAAGCAGATGTGGTACGCCCCTACCATTTGACTCCTCTTCAACCACCGTACCCTCATTGGTACGACGCAAATGCACATTGTGATTTCCACGATGGAATTGCTGGCCATTCTATTGAGAATTGTTTTGCCTTCAAAAAGATAGTGCAAAATCTCATTAACACAGGAGGATTACAGTTTGACTCACCAGATGTAAAAAAAACACCCACTACCGAATCATGGAGGCAAAGGGATAAATGCAATCCAGGAGGAGAATAGGAGGAAGGCAAAGAAAGACGTTCATGAAATTAAATCTCCCTTCAGTTGGGTATTCCAACAACTCTGTCAGGCTGGCATGATTCGACAAGATCCTAAGCCAAAGACCAATGAGTGTGGACACTATTGCAAATATCACCAAGAAGAAGGACATGAAATTCAGCTTTGCCCTGAATTCAGGGGGTTATTACAAAGATTGATGGATAATAAGGAGGTAGAGTTCTTTGAGGAAGATAAGGAAAAAAGAGAAGAAGATGTCTTCACGACAGAAAATTCTGAGCCTGTTCACAGAACAAGTAAGCCAGTGGTCATTACTGTGAAACCATCAGCAATGAATTCTGGGTCGTCAACACCAAAAGTTGTAATCACAGCTCCTTCACCATTCTCATTTAAAGACACCCGCAAGGTGCCTTGGAACTACACTGCCAATGTTTCATTGATAAGGGAATCTGGTTCGCTAGAGAAAATAAAGGTAGTTGAAGGTGAAGCACCATGAGGCAACTTGATGACTGAAATAGTGAATGAAGTTGGTCACTTCACAAGAAGTGGGAGGTGCTATTCTCCTGAGATATCGAAAGAAGTAGACAAAGTGAAAGCAAAAGGAAAAGTTGTAGTGGTACCGCAGAATATATTCAACGATGAATCCCCACCAATGATCAATGAGCCGGTAACAGAAACACAAGCTCAAGAATTCTTGAAGTTTCTAAAACATAGTGAGTATAGTGTAGTTGAGCAGCTACACAAGCAACAAGCACGGATTTCAATTCTGGATTTGTTAATAAATTCAGAGGTACATCGGAATGCTTTACTGAGAGTGCTCAATCAAACGTTTGTGCCTGAGGATATACCAGTGAACAAGTTGGATCGAATTGTAGGGCACATAGCTGCTGACAACTACATAACTTTCACTGATGATGAAATTCCTGATGGAGGAATGGGATCGGTAAAAGCCCTCAATATCACAACTCACTGTCATGGTCATGTCTTACCAAGTGTTTTGATTGACAATGGGTTTGCACTTAATGTTATGCCTATGGCCACATTACGAAGGTTACTGGTGGACAACTCACATATGAGGGCCTACCAAAACATTGTCAGAGCCTTTGATGGAACTCAGCGAGATGTGCTTGGAAAGATAGAGGTACCACTGTTGATTGGACCAACTGTCTACAATATTGATTTTGTGGTGATGGACATCAACCCTTCATATAATTGCTTGTTTGGGAGGCCATGGATTCATTCTGCAGGGGCAGTCCATTCGTTCTTACACCAAAAATTAAAATTAGTGTCAGATGGTCAGTTGATTAGTATTGGGGCAGAGGAAGAAATTATTGCTTCTGTGACGACTGACGCCCCATATATTGAGACGAATGAGAATGCTCTAGAGTGTTCTTTCAGAGCCTTAGAATTTGTCAATGCTACTTTTGTTGCTGAAGGAAACAAGATTCCTCGCCCACGTTTATCTGATTGTACTAAGATGATTGTGCGAGAGACTCTAGGAAAAGGAGCCAAGATAGGAAGGGGTCTTGGTAGATACCTGCAAGGGACTTTATATCCCAAATTTGTCATGATGAAGAGCGATCACTTTGGGCTAGGATTTAAGCCTGATTTTCAGCAAATAAAGAAAGAAACGAAAAAGAAATGTGAAATAAGAAGAGCTAGACTAAAAGGAGAGAACATTCTATGGGAGCATATGTCTTTTCCTCCTCTGATGAGCTCTTTCAAGTTTGGAGGAGTGTTTGATATAGAGCAACAGTTAACCAGAGAGCTTGACGAAGAAAAGAAGATGAAAGACAGCAACCTGTTCAATGAAGCTATGGAGGGTTTGGTCATTAACATGATAACTGGGGATGATAAAGCATGAAGATATTTGGTTGGAATCCGTCCTTGCTTCCCAGGGGAAACACTGAAAAATTGGACTGCAGAGGATCTCCCTATAGTTTTTAAGATTAATTCAGAGTAATACCCAGTACTAATCCTTATACTTGTGCCCGCAAGTATTAAGGAATTTTCATAAGGGCAGCTATGTTAACTCTACTTGCTTTCAATAAAAGACAATCTTTTGTTTCTTAAATGACCATCATATTTTCATTATTTATTCTTTATTCTTTATTCTTTACATTCATTTCATAAATTTTGGTCTCCTTCCAAATATATATTCGATTCAATTTTTCCCTTTGCAGGTGTCACCATATCAATAGCATGAATGTTCATGAATTTAATACTGAGATAAACTTTGAGCAGCCCATATGTCTGGAAGAAATCAATAAGTGTCAAGATGAGGTAGAATGTGATGTTCCTAACGAACTATTAAGACTGGTAGAAAATGAGGACAAACAGATTTTACCTCACCAGGAAGAAACTGAGGTTATAAACTTGGGACCTAATGATGATAAGAGAGAAGTGAAAATCGGCAGCACACTTTCTGCTGAGATAAGGCAAGACTTGATAGCTCTTCTTCGAGAATTCAAGGACATCTTTGCATGGTCTTACCAAGATATGCCAGGGCTGAGTACAGATATAGTAGTGCACAAGCTTCCGATAAAGCCTGAGTGTAAGCCAGTTCAGCAAAAGCTCAGAAGAATGAAGCCAGAAATGTTGTTGAAAATTAAAGAGGAAGTGATGAAACAGATTGATGCAGGGTTTCTTCAAGCGGAAAAGTATCCAGAATGGGTTGCCAACATAGTCCCTGTGCCAAAGAAAAATGGTAAAGTTCGCATGTGTGTGGATTACAGAGATCTTAATAAAGCAAGCCCGAAGGACAATTTTCCATTGCCTCATATAGATACTTTAGTGGATAACACTGCTGGTCATTCGTGGTTTTCTTTTATGGATGGCTTCTCGGGGTATAACCAAATAAAAATGAACATTGAAGACATGGAAAAAACCACATTTGTGACTATGTGGGGCATATTTTGCTATAAAGTGATGCCATTTGGTTTGAAAAATGCTGGGGCAACTTACCAAAGAGCTATGGTGACTCTTTTCCATGACATGATGCACAAAGAAATTCAAGTGTATGTGGATGAAATGATTGCCAAGTCCAGGACTGAAGGTGAACACATTCAAAACTTGAGGAAGCTTTTCCAAAGGTTGAGGAAATATCAATTGAAACTCAATCCAACTAAATGCACATTCGGGGTAACGTCAGGGAAACTCTTGGGTTTCGTGGTTAGTAAAAAAGGAATTGAGATTGATCCAGATAAAGTAAAGGCCATTCAAGATCTTCCACCGCCTCATACACAGAAAGAAGTTCGAGGATTCTTAGGAAGGTTAAATTATATATCTCGATTCATTTCACAATTAACTGAAAAATGTGACCCAGTTTTCAAATTTCTTCGAAAGAACAACCCTGAAGTTTGGAACAACGAGTGCCAAAAGGCTTTGGAGATAATCAAGGGATATTTGTCTAATACTCCAATTCTGGTATCACCAGTCCCTGGTAAACCATTGATCATTTATCTAACGGTCTTTGAAAATTAAATGGGATGTGTATTGGGGCAACATGACGAATCTGGAAAGAAAGAGAGAGCTATCTATTATCTAAGCAAAAAGTTCACTGATTGTGAGATTCGATACCCGCCAATTCAAAAGCTATGTTGTGCTTTGGTATGGACTACTCGAAGGCTCAGGCAATACATGTTATACCATACTACTTGGTTGATATCTAAGCTTGACCCTTTGAAATTTTTAATGGAATCACCAGCTTTAACTGGTAGATTGGCTAGATGGCAAATGTTGTTATCAGAATTTGACATTGTATATGTGAACCAAAAAGCAATCAAAGGGAGTGCCATAGCAGATTTCCTTGCAAGTCGTGCCTCAAATAATTATGAGTCCTTAAACTTTAATTTTCCAGATGAGGATCTGATGTGCATCACAACCAAGGAGGAAACAATTTCAGATGATAAATCTTGGAGGTTGTATTTTGATGGGGCATCTAATGCTTTAGGACAAGGAATTGGAGCAGTACTGATTTCCCCGGAAAATGTCTATTATCCTTTTACAAGCAGATTGGAGTTCTTTTGCACCAACAATATGGCAGAGTATGAGGCTTGTGTCATGGGGTTAAGAGCAGCTATAGAAAGAAAAATCAAAGTGCTCCAAGTATATAGAGACTCCTCACTAGTGGTGTATCAATTGCGAGGAGAATGGGAGACGAAGGATCCAAAGTTAGTGGAATACCGAAGATTGATCCTTGAATTGGTAAAAGAATTTGAAGATGTCACTTTCAATTATCTCCCTCGAGAAGATAATCAAATGGCCGATGCTTTGGCCACACTTGCTGCAATGTTCCAAGCAAATAGAAGAGTTGACATGATGCCAATTAATATGCAAATGTATAATACCCCGACACACTGTTTTGATATCGAAGAAGAGGTAGATGGTCGTCCATGGTATTATGATATTTTGCAATACATCAAGCATCAAACTTACCCCACAATGTGCGTCTGAGATCGATAAAAAGACAATAAGGAGAATGGCTGCCGGATATGTATTAGATGGGGAAGTTCTGTACAAAAAAGGGAGTGATCAAGTTTTGATGAGATGTGTGGATGCCCGAGAAGCAAAAGGTATACTTGAAGAATTGCATGAAGGGATATGTGGAACACATGCAAATGGGCTTTCTATGGCCATGAAGATCATGAGATATGGATACTATTGGGCCACTATGCATTTAGACTGTGTTGATTATGCAAGAAAATGTCACAAATGTCAAATCTATGGGGATAATATTCATACATCTCCGTCACCTTTGCAAGTGATGACCACACCATGGTTGTTTTCTATATGGGGCATGGATGTCATTGGGACAATTACACCAAAGGCTTGGAATGGACATTGTTTCATATTTGTGGCAATTGATTACTTCACTAAGTGGGTTGAGGCTGCCTCGTATGCAAATATCACGAGATCTACAGTTTGTAAATTCATAAAAAAGGAGATAATTTGTCGGTATGGATTACCAGAAAGAATTGTCACAGATAATGCCACTAATTTGAATAACAAGATGATGATAGAACTTTGTACTCAGTACAAGATAAAACATTCTAATTCAGTGACCTATCGTCCAATGATGAATGGAGCAGTGGAAGCAGCAAATAAAAATATTAAAAGGATCATCACAAAGACCACTGATACTTATAAAGATTGGCATGATAAATTACCTTTTGCCTTGTATGCATATCGAACTACAGTGCGGACTTCGACAGGGGCAACACCTTTCTCTTTAGTATATGGGATGGAAGCAGTCTTGCCAGTGGAAGTAGAAATCCCATCACTTTGAATTTTGAAAGAGGTGAAATTGGATGAAGCTGAATGGGTTCAGGCTCGGTTTGACCAATTGAATCTCATTGAAGAAAAGAGATTAAAAGCTATTTGCCATGGTCAAATGTATCAGAAACGGATGATGAGAGCTCATGATAAGAAAGTTCATCCAAGAGAATTTCGAGAGGGTGATCTAGTGCTAAAAAAGATCCTGCCAATTCATAAAGATCACCAAAGTCAGCAAATCCAACAAATCTCACCTAACCCATCAACATCTTACCAAAACGTAAGAAAAAAGGAAAGGAACAAGGGGATTCAGTGAGGATGGAAACCATAAAAGGAGGAGAGAAAAAAGAGAGGGAGGGAAGAAAAACAGGGGAATTGAAAAAAGATCGGAATCCTATTCGAAACAGTGGTAACAAAAAGAGGGGGTTTCTTTTTCTTTAAAGAAAGAACTGTAAACAGGGGAAATATTCCATCTATCTATTCGAAAGCAATAAAAGTATTTTTGAGGTAATCCTAGTTTCGTTTTCAATTTCCACTATATATTACTTTATTTGTTTTTTTATTTCGAACCCAAATCAGCAGTAGAACAATCTGTTCTTTATGTTTATAACCATTTTCATATTCCAGTAATTAACCCAAAGAAATCAACACATGTTTGATCATAAGTAAAATAAGTAGGTTGATATAAAAATAATAATATAAACAAAGAGGATTTGGGGTTTATTTACCAAAGATGTTCGGGTTCCCTCACGGGAATTTACCACACTTTGGTGAGGTTACTGTCGCCAATGAACGACAGTTTGCATGCTAGTTTAATTGTTGTAATTCAATGAATGTAATAGTTGGTTTCCATTAGTCACTATTTGAGAGTGTAAGAGATAAAAAAATCATAATAAAAAAACGAATAGTCAAGAAGAGATTTCTTTGCTTACCTTGTTTATTCGAATCCTTATCGTTTTTTTAAAAGCTGTCGGGTAGTTTACATCGCCGGGAATAGGTCAATTCTTGTCGTTTGAAACCTTGTATGTCGTGTATTTGCGTTAGTTCTCGCCTTTCAAAACTTTAAAATAAAATAGAGATAACTTAGATTGTTTACCTTTTGAAGCCAATAGTTGAACTCTTTTGAACACATCCTTTCTTTGTAAGACTAAAGGAATAATCTTGAGAGGTAAAGGAGGAATCAAAACATCTGCAAATAAGCATAATAAAAATATAATAGAAAATAAAACTAAAAATGAAAGGAAAGTCTTCTAAGATCTGTTATTAGGCAACCATAGATATGTATAAGAGAAAGTGGAGTTGATTTTTGGGCTAGGAACCGACCAACATTTAGGAGGGTGTGAGCGGCCGAGAAAGATGAGCGGGATTGAGAAGGGTTTCAATTAGATAATACCGAAGAATAAGAAAAAGATGGGAGAAGAGAATGAAGAAGAAAAACGGCACAGAGGGAGAAACAAATAAAAATTAGGGCAAATTTCATTTTAAAATAATATATTTATTAAATCTTTAAAATAACGTCTTATGAATGTCAGGGAAATATATATTTCACGCATGGCCTATTTGTTATGTAAACCATTTAGGTTTTACTTGTAACTCATTTTAGTCCTAAAATCAAGTCTTTGATGTTTTAATTTGGTCTCTTCATTTTATGTATATTTTATTTTAGTCCTAATTGTTTGTTTATTTAATTTTGGTTGTTTAGAAATTTAACCTCTAATTTTCTGCACGTTTCTTAGTCCTATGCATATTTAAGGTATATTGTGATGTTAGTTCCTTACAATGGTGTTTTGTTTTGTGTCAGTTTCATTTTATAGTATAATTCTGGAATTTTCACTTTAATTATTGTATGGTTTGTATTTAAAATACTAAAGATATTTAATCAATATTTTAATTTGTATAGTTTTTTAAAAATTTGTAGTTTGATGTGGTATGTTTTATTTTTTTAAGTCATATTGATTCATAACACATTAATATATATGAATAAGTTATAATATATAGTTATAAAATATGTATATAATTCTTGTATAAAGATGTCATATTGCATGATAATTTTTCTTATATTATTTTAATATTTTTATGTGAATGAGTCAATGTGGTTCTATTAATTTGTTTTTTTTTATTTTTTATGCAAAACGTCAATTTTTAATTTATATTTAATTCGTATTTTATCACTAAAGAGAAATATTTTTTTTATGAATGAGAAATATTCAAAAAAAATTATCGAGTCAAAAGATTTTCTTTAAATTACTAGTTCGAAGCAATTAATTAAATTTCAATAAATGGATCATAATTTAATTTTATATTTAATTCATGATTTTCACCATTTACGACAACGGGTAAGCGAAACAGTACCAATTTTGGGCGCTGTGCCGGTGCTAATCCTTCCCCACGCGTAACCGACTCCTGAACTCGTTTTAACGAATCTTTGGTAAACGTAGGCCAGCTTTTGTCTTAAAAAATGATTTTTCTTAAAATTATTTTTAAAAGACGTTTTTAGGTATTCGACCTACCTAACCCAAAGGTTGATGTCGACTCTTTTTAATTCTTTTTAATTTATTTCAAATTACTCCAAAATCACCCATTTTCCAAAATTAAAAATCGTAACTATTTTTAAAACAATCAAACGATTGTCCCCTCAAAAAAACGGTTACGACAACTTTTAATAAAAATAATATTTATTTTTGCTACTTGGACCATTTATGAGTTTCAAATATTCGGTGATTTAATTATTGAGATGGAACAATTTTCAACTGTATAATAAATAAATGATAAAATAGAGAAATGGCGTCTCAGTAAGATGTATGCTATATAGCAGATAGGGTAGCGAATGAGCTATAAAATCTATAGAATGAGTTGGAAAGGCTTTGGCAACTTGGAATAGGCATGGCAACTTGGAATAGGCATAGCATGTATCTTATTCATGGATGTGTTTTTTACACTTTATTTGACTCTATCGCTGTCCCAATTAATTACTACAGTGCCAACTACCAACTACCACATAAAAAAAACCAAGGTTAGTTGGTCGTTTCAACTTCAGCCAACAATTTTGCACTTCTTCACATGCACCCCACCACACTTTGTTTCCTCACTACTACATTTTAAAATCCATCTATTACTTTTTTTTAGTCATTGAATACATTTTTAATGAAATTGTCATATAAATTATTTGTTTTTATTATTTTGATCACCACCGTTAAATATTTAATGACAATATTGATGTGAAATTTTTAATTACTTTTTATTTACCATGTTATTTTATTTAGTTAATTTCTTCCCCAAATACATTAATTTATTTTTTTAGTTTTATTAGACCAATTAGGTGACAACATGTCTCATCATCTAATTGATTTTAAAAATTATTAAAAAACTTCACATCATTGTTATTTAGGAGTAAGAAAATGATGTGAAAAATTGAAAAAAAAATCTATGTCAATATCGTTAAATATTTAATGGTAAATAACCAAAATTAGAAAAAAAGTAAAATTAGTGACGTTTTTGTTAAAAAATAGTTTGATAATAAAAATGAAAAAAAACAATAGATTGGTGACACTAATATAGTTTATCCTTTCTTTTATATTAGACTCTAATGCATGGAGACGGAGTGTTGGTCTTATTACTTTTTTTCCTCTCTAAAGAATCCAATAGGGTTTAAGAACCTTAAAGCCATTAAAATTATTTGGTGTTTAGATGGAATACTTTTAATTGTAAAATAAAATTAATAAAAAAAAATGTGGGCATCGGGAAAGACGGTTCAAAAGGTTTGGAAGGATTCTAAATGGCTGGAGAAGAGGCTTCCTCTCCTTCCATTTGTGTGAACTTGTGTTTACAAGAATAAGAATATTGCTAAGTCTGATATTTTTCGACACCTCTAAATTCCCTTATCTCCCAGGGATAAGATTCTAAATTTTAATGATACAATCTTCATGTGTATTGTCCAGTATAATGCGCCGATGACGGGCTGAGAAATCCGACCAATGTTAAAATCAGGGACTGATGAGTTACTGGAGAACGAATTTATAAAAAAATTTGAGACGATAATATATTATTAATAAAACTTCAGAAGGGCAGCTGTCCTTATTACTTCAATTGATCACTGATTATAATTATCATGCGTATTTTGCCAGGGTCCCTGCAGAGAAGACCCCCTTAAGTCCCAGATGCTTCCGGGACGAATCTTCAATTATTGAGCACTCGCTCCCATCCAATTAGACATTTGAAAGACACTGGCATGCAATTTGTTTATTGAAAGCCTGTCAAAATTTTCGTAGCTGATATAGATTACAATCCTGAAATTTATGGACATTGTTGTTGGAGCATGTTTGCTAAAGCAAATTTTCAATGCGTACTCAATAATTAACTTTACCAGTTTTAATTTTTTTATTATTAAAGTTGCGTGATTTAACTTTTTTTAGTCGAATTTTAGATGATTAGAAAATCTATTATTTAAATAAAATTAAAATAGGGATATATGAAAGAAGTTTAGGCAATGTAAAGCTCTATTTTTTCCTTTTGCATGCTGAAGATTAATAAATTCAGTTTGAACAGATATTTTTTATGCATATTTTCTTCGTAAATAATTTTTTTTCCTATAAATAGATATTAGAGATTAAGGTTTAGATGTAAATTGATTAAATCTTAAAGTACATTTAGATGCAAATCTTTATGTATTCTTTTTCGATACGTTTTTTCCCGTTAAATCTTAATTTTTTTTATTTTATGATTATTTTATCTTTGTTATTATCAAACCTTAAGAGTTATTTTAATCAATCCATTGTCTAAAACCTGAAAAATATGGGTCCAGAGCAACTATAAACACGTCAAAGCTTGTATAATATAATACATTTGTTTGTCCCCTGTTTTAGTCGTGAAAACAAATGTACAATTTCTGCAAATGACATAATTTACTTGCTTTTCGGTGCGCAAAAAATCTGAATATTCGATTTTACACAAAAAATATTTAAAATCGGATTTAGAAAAAATCGGTTTATTTTAAACCGGATAATATAATCGATTTGGGAAAAAATTAGACGATCGGTTTTTTACCGGATTAAAAAACCAGTTTTTTATTCGAAAAAAATCCGGTATGGGTTTAAAAAACTAGCCGTTAATATAGTCGTTAGGGAAGTTTTTAAGTATTTGAATTTATCGAACTTGGAAGTTTTTAAGTATTTGAATTTATCAAACTTGAAAGTATTTAAGTATTTCAATTATAGTAAATTTTATTGCAATAGATGATGATGTAATTTTAATAATATTAAAATCGGTTTTTTTATATCATGATTTTTTAAAAAACCGGTTTTTTTTCAAGCCGAAACCGGTTACACCATCCGGCCCTCCAAACCGGTTAAGATCCGAACCGATTTTTTTATAAACCGATTTTTAGCCTAGGTGAAAAAATCGGATCGGTTTTTATCCGATTCGGATCGAATTTAAATCCGACTTTGTGCATGTCTACTTGCCGCTATTGCTTTGGCAACTTCTGTGGTTAATGTTTGCAAGGAATCTTTGTTTCACAATATTTTTAACAAGAGGTATCAACTTTTCACAATCGAAATTCATTCTAAAAATTCATAGTTTTATTCCAGGGCTTATTGTTGATTCTGCTTGCCTCCCAATTCATAGGTTATATCAAAATTTTGTTTGACGACCAGAATTTACAGACAGATTAAGGGCAACAACATGTCAATGAGGAGAATCAAACACCAACGCATAAAAGATAAAATTTATTATACATATCATCTGACAATAATTTGCTAAACTTTACAACTAGACCTATAATAATGCAAGAAAACATGAACTTGGAAGGTCTCCAAAGGGCGTTGCTTGGATTAAAAGTACCAGCAAGACCTCTCTTACAACATATTGACATAGATTCTAAACTCACGACACCTAATTAATACTCTGTAGCAACTCTACAAATGTCAAATATTTCATTGTAGAGGCTACTAGAGATAAAGAAAAATATTACATGATAGTAGTTGTAGTTTTGTTTTCAAGACTCTAAGAGAGTTCCCTGATGGCTTCCCAATCAATTTCTACTGAAGGGAACTTTTCCAAATTGAAGTTTTCATTGTCTCCCCACTTTGAATCGGAGAAATCCAAGAAAGTGATATCGGATTCTGGTGAAGAAGACCCTGCCAATGATTCCTCGGATAAATCTGGTGAATTCTCCGCTTTAGGATGGGGTAACTTTGGAGACTGATCCAACTCCTCGCTCTTCACCTTAGGTTTTGATTCTTGTTTCCCCAGGCTCTCACAGATGGCTTGCAGCTTTGCATCAACCGAGGAATGGAGAGGTTTGAAGCCAGAAACATTAAGTCCTTGATGCTTAAGGTGGGGGAAATTGAGCCTGGCAAATTCTCCTCGGAGCATGTAACCAGCCTTGTCATAAGCCAAAGCTGCCTCTTCAGCTGTATCGAAAGTGCCAAGCCAAAGTCGAGTTCGGTTCTTGGGGAGTCTGATTTCGGCAACCCATTTCCCCCAGTGCCTCTGCCTCACTCCCCGGTACAGTTTTGCAGGCTTTGGAGGAGTTGAAGATACTTGTTTCATAGGGACAGCTTTTGGGGAAAGAAAGTTGAGCCTCTGGTTTCCAAGGGGTGTTTTTGGAACCATATAATCAACCTGCTGCTGCTGCTGCTGCTGATGATGATAGATTTGAGCTTGAATTTGAAGGATTTGAGAAGGGTTGAGCTGGTTAAGCCCAATTGAACCTGTTTGCTCAAAACCCATCGGATTGCTATAGTTAAAGAACCCATGGTTGGAAAACAAGTGGGTACTCGATGGGGAGCAAAATCCAGGATCCATGTTAGGCTGTGAAGGAGATAAAAGTTGAGAATACGAGAAAGATAAAGAAGAAGGAGGAGAAGAAGAAGAATAAGTAGATGAAGCACTTTTCATAAAAGGTTCAAGTGCTTTCATTAACTCTTCACTGAAAGGATCTGAAAAAACTGAGTTACTGCTGCTATTATGCATATCTATAGCTGCTGCCATATCCAAAAAACTAAGTTGCAACCTGGTTCTTAACCAAAACTAAAAGAACAGGCAAAAGTTCGATTTAAAAAAAAAACTTGAGGGAACAAAAACAAACCCTCTTAGCAGATGAAAATAAAGCTTAAAACTTTGTAGTAATTGATTTTAAAAACAGAAACCTGGATCTCTATTCTGGAACATCCGGCTTTCAAAAAACCAACCTGGTCTGGGCTTGTTTAAAGCTTTGTTCTTGAAAGACAGACTATAACAGAAAGGGATTCAGAGAAGCGGGGGATTACAGGGGAAAAAAAGGGGGAGGGGGAATTATGAAGAAAACTAGAATGATCGAACACTGTTGAAAATTTTGAAACTTCTCTCAATCTTTTTTTTTCTTTTGGTGGTCTCACTTTGGTGTTTGCTCTCTTGCGTTTGGAGGGTCGTCTTCTCTCTTCTTATATAAAACTCCGGTCTTCACCCCCTCCGTGTGCTTTCCCTCTCACAACCCATAGGTTTTTGGTTTTTTAATTATTTTTTTTGTTAATCATTACTTAATTACTGAATTAATATTAATTTAATTTATCTCCCTCTTTCTCGTCAACTTCGAAGATGCCATTATTCGATGGGATGAGAATTTTAACCGGCAGGTGTCGGTTTGAGAAAGGAAGTTCTTACACGTATTATATTTTGATTGGGCGAAGGATTTGTTGACTGTGATTTAGATGAGTAGTGGACGTTTTGGTCATTAGCTTTTGGAATTTAATGCTAAATTTTGTCTTATCTCTTGGTTTTGCGGCATGGCCTGCCCCTACCACTTTGCCACAAAATAATCAATAAATAACTTTTCATTATTATCTCGAATTATTTGGGCTGTGATTTTATGACCTCGATAGTATTTATTCTTTGAAATTTGAGGGCTAAATGGAACTTGACATTTTAAGTATAATTAGAGAAATGATAATAAATTTTATTTTAATAAAAATATATATTAAAAATAAACAAAACATATATCATTGTTATAAAAAATTAAAAAATTATAAACTATTAAAACAAAATAAAAACGTAATTTATAAAATTGATGTACGAAATCTAAAAACTAAAGAAATATAAAATAAATGAAGAGAATAATAATTAATCCTCAAATTCACTTCCGTGGTGATTAATTAAATTTATTATTTTTATTCGATAAAAAAAAAGTTAAAGTAGGGTTAATCAAAGAGCAAACACTAAAAACAAAAAGCAAAACCGTGGGTTAAGGTCGTAATAACATAAAAGTAATAATTAAAGGGGGAAAACGCGTGCCATCATGTACTAACCGAAAACAAGGGAGAGGGTAACGTCAATTGCGGCTCCATATTGAGTGCTCATACTATGGCTGAGCAACGAAATCGAGAAAATTGAAAAATTGACACGAATCGAGTAAAATAGTTCGATTCGATTCGAATTTACCTCTAAACGGTTCGGTTTCGGGTTAATTAAAGAATGAATCGCAATTGATTCGGTTCGGTTCGAGTTTTCCATATGAAACCCATTTGACCCGTATTGAACCGAATATCCGGTTACCCTATCCAATTCCCATACGGCATAAGCCCAATTATTAATAGAAAGCATACTGTTGGAGGCATTTAATTTTGTTCAAAGATGAAAAAGAAAAAGGTACATAGTTTAATTTGTTTTTTAACATAAAGTGTGGGGACTAATGGGAATCTACTGACAGGATAATTTTCAATTAAGTGGGTCCCATGTTGTCTGCTCACTTTCAGCTGGATGAGCTGTATAAAGTGGCTCTCGTTCCAATCTGTTGACTCTGCACTTTGACTCTGAGATTGGAACCCACGCTGTATGTTCTCGGTTTATGAAAAACCGATTTATCGAACCGAACCGAAAAAACTGGTTTCGATTTTTTCAGTTTTTTAACTATTCGGTTTCAGTTTAAATTTTGAAAACCCGTTTATTTCGGTTCGGTTCAATTTTTAGTAAAAAATCGAACCGAACCGAACCGAATACACCCCTAGCTCAGACACACAAGGAAACAATGGATTTCTTGATTTTTTTTTAATAAATATGGGGTTAAACTGTTACTTTTTATTTAATGGTAAATTATATTTTAGTACTTAAATTATTACTTTTGTTTCATTTTGATATTCAAACTTTATTTTTTTCACAATCATATCTAAAATTTAGTTTATGTTTCAATTTGGTATCATGCCGTTCAAAATTTGACAGAATTACTAACGTGATATTTTTTATTTTTTCAACAATGACTTGACATTATCTTATGGTGACACGTTAACATAACCATTAAGTTTTTAATAACGGTGTATCAAAATGAAACATAAACTAAACGTTATATATAATTTTGAAAATAAATAAAGTATAGGTACAAAAGTTGAAATAACAATATTAGTTTATGTAAATGTGTAGTTTACCCTTTATTTAAATAAGATTTTATGATTTATGTATAACTAATTCTTTATGTGATCATGTCCAATAGGATTCTTTTTCTATTTTTTGTTTTTATTAATCAAGGTTGATTATAAAGTAGTATTTATTTTAAATATTTTTAATAATTTAACAATGAAAGCTCAAATACTTTTACTGTCTTTATTGCTCGAACTTGTAACCTCCATGAATAATAATCATCCCTTAAACCATTGAGTTAAATGGGTTCGTGCTATGTCGTAGACTTATATATATATTCGCCCATTTTAATAATGATATTAGTTAATATACAAATACTTTACATATAAAATTATCTCTGGTGTCATATGTTTCGACATGATTATTTCAGATACGAGTATTGAAAATATTTGATATTCTTAAATCAGGACATATATTACTTATTCACTACCCGAAAAATCAGATACTTGCATTTTTATATATTTAAAAATGTACATACTCTTTAATCATATATTATCTTATACTTATCCTAGATTAATGAAAAAGAAATATACATACTCTATTGTAAGCATTTTATTATTGAAAAATTCTACAACACTCCTCGAGCGTAGATGAGCACGGTTAACGATGAACATCATTAAATTAATTTATAAAGTGTTAAATTATAAAGTACTAAACGTATAATTATAAATTAGTTAAAAATCTAAATGTAATCTAGTTAAAATTAAATATTTATAAAACATTAGTTTTTAGGATAAATTATACCATTGACCACCTAACTATTTACCCATTTTACTTTAACCATCGATTTTTCAATTTTGTCAATCGAGTCACATGACTATTTAAATCTTGTCAATCAAGCCACTTGTCGTTAAATATTAACGGAGGAGATGATGTAACATTTAATAAAATTTGTTTAATTACACATTTAGTCTTTATTACTTACACATTCTATTAATCTGGTCCTAATTTTTAATTAATTCAATAAATTTAATCATCAATCAGATGGTGACATGTGTCACTATGTGATTGGATTTTTTCTTAATATTTTTATTTTATTTAATAAATTTTCCATCCAATCAAATGTTGCCATGTGTCACCAATTGAATGAATAGAAAATAAATTAAATCAATAACCACTGGTGGTAGGGTTTGAATCCAAGACGTGAGGAGAATAAACAAACGCCCCAACCATTGGGCTGCACCATTCAAATGACAAACCTTTCACGACATAATATATATAGTTAATGGCATTAAAAAAAGGAAAATGACTGTCAAGATATAGAGTGTGCATGGCATGCATGTTAAGTCACCGTGTGCATAATATGCATGTGTGCATGGAAGCTGTTAGCTGAGGTAGTTGGGCTGAGTGCAAAGACTGTTAGTTAGTTTTCAAGTTGTTAGGTTGTTTTGAAGTTAGTTACAGATGTGCTATAAGTATCAAGTGTAGATAAGGTGTAAATGTGATATAGTTTGCTTAATAAACAATTCTTGATTACAATTTACATTTCCTCTGGTTTTGCATCACTGTAATACCTAATATGGTATCATTTGCCGGTAGTTCCTGAGGTTTCTTCCTCATCATCTGCGATTCGGGTGGTCCATGGAGTTCACTGCTGGTAAATCATTCACAAACAAAAAGGTTAATATCATTCTTGATGAATCCAATACTTTGGAAGGAACAAATCTTGTTGATTGTTCGCAGTCATTGCCTAGAACGCCTGCTAACTGGAGTTGCTTGTCCTCCTCCTGCCACAATGGTAGATGAACGTAGTGATTCGGTGCCAAATGAACTGCATGAGGAATATGTGGCACAAGACAGTGCACTGGTGTCTTGGCTGCTATCTACGATCAGCCCTCATCTGTTGTCTCAGTTTGTTTGAGCGGAGACGACAGTGGCAGTCTGGAGCACGGTGTTGTAGTTTTTGCCAATCGATCCACTACAGCGGTCAATAGTCTTCACTACAAGCTTCAGTCTCTCAAGAAAGGAACTGATAGCATGCGTGTGTATCTCACCCGCATCAAAGAAGTGTGTGATGCGTTGGATTCATATGATAGTGCAATCCCTCAAGTTGAGCATGTTGCAAGCATATTGAAGGGTTTTCCCCAAGAGTATCAACTGTATATGGCCTTCATAACTACCATGAAAGATGCCTTGTCATTGGATAAGATCTACTCGATGTTTATCGATGTAGAAACTCAACTGGCCAGATTTGACGCTCAAGAAGATTCCCTCCCAATGAGTGCTCATATAGTTCAGTCGAATTCTACCTTGAAATCTGTGATTCATGACATGCATGATCGATCGTCTGGGTGATCAGGGTCCGGTGCTGGGGTAGATTTGGAGGTTGTGGACATGGTCGACCTCGTGTTCAATGCCAATTTTGTAGGAAGAATGGACATTTGGTGGTTGACTACTGGTACAGATTTGATCAGACATTCACTGATAGATCGTATGATCGTGCTTTGTCACGTGGTGACTCAGGAACAGTTAAATGCTCCAGCCTGGATTCTGCTTCGAGTAGTGTTGATGAATGTATATGTTGTACATAGGCTCGTGCAGAAGCACAACTTTGTTATTCCTCATAACCACAGAGTCATGTAGCCACCAGCAAAAGGGATCATTGGGTGGTTGACTCTGGGGCTACACATCATGTCACCTCAGATTCGACCAAGGTTATTAATCAGAAAGATTTCTCTGGACCAGGTAAACTCATTGTTGGTAATGGAGGCTCGCTTTTTATTCGAGCCATTGGTAACACTATTTTTAGTTATTCTTCGCGAGCATTGATGTTGAATGATATACTTCATGTCCCTAAGATAACTAAAAATCTTCTCTCGGTCTAAAAGCTTGCTAAGGACAATGGGGTATATTTCGAGTTTCATGCCTCGTCTTGCTGTGTTCGTGATGAAGATAATGGTGAGCTGCTGCTGCAAGGACAAGAGAAGAATGTGTTCTATACATTTCGAGTTGATTGCATTAATAATACACAAGCTTCTTTTGAAGCTAATAATGTTGTTGTTACACATAAGTTGTATGACTTGTGGCATAGACGCCTATGGCATCCTGCACTTGGGACCCTTGAGCAAATATGCAAGATGATTAATGTAAATGTTGAACAAGAAGTTAATGAAATTTACGTTGCTTGCCATATGGGGAAGAGATATAAACTTCTTTTCTCTAATTCGATCTCTATGTATGAATCACCTTTTCAGCTTATATTTACTGACTTATGGGGACCAACCCCTGTTGCTTCAAATGTACATAGGTACTATGTTAGATTTGTAGATGCGTGCACTTGACATACATGGTTATACCTACTTAAAGATAAGTCGCAAGCTGCCCATGCATTTTAACTCTTCCAGCAGCTTATGCTAACGCAGTTTGGGGTGAAATTTTGTGTTGTTCAAAGTGATTGGGGTGGTGAGTATCGAAGGTTATCTCGGGTACTTACTGAAGCTGGCATTGTGCATCGGGTTACATGCCCACACACATCAGAACAAAATGGTGTGGTAGAGCGTAAACACAAACATGTAGTTGAACTTGCTCTAGTTCTTTTTGCGCAGGCCTCCATGCCATTTAGCTACTGGTCATATGCAATGGTTATGGTTGTACATTTGATTAATCGACTTCCTTCGAAAGTTTTGGCTGGCAAGTCTCCATTTGAGTGCATGTTCAGTAAAACACCTGATTATAACTCCCTTAAGGTGTTTAGTTGTCGGTGTTTTCCTCACCTGCATCCATTCAACAATCATAAGATAGACTTTCGATCACAGCCATGTACGTTTTAGGTGTTAGTCCTCAGTACAAAGGGTTTCTTTGCTTAACACCTGATAAGCGTGTCATTATCTCTCGCACTTTCACTTTGATTAGTGACACTTCCCTTTTGCTAGTAATAAATATGTTGCTCACTCGTCAATTGGTTTGCAGTTTAGTCGATCGCTTGATATAGTTATGGATGCTACCAAGTTGCGTACTGAGGATGTTCATGTGTCAAATGTTGTTGAACTGCCTATAGGTACACCTGGAGATAGTGTCACGCAATCATAATCAACTAGTGAGTTAACTGATATGCCTGTAGATCCTGGTGTTGGTCAGTCAGTACCTAAAGTTGATGAGGAGGTTCAGTCACTGCCTGCTGACAGAGTAGAGCCTGCAACTGGTAGTGGTCTCCCAATGCTGACACGGAGTAAGTGTGGGGTGTTTAACGGAGTAAGTGTGGGGTGTTTAAGGCAAAGATTTTGTAACACCCCCAACCCGTATCCAACCCGGATACGAGTCAGAGATATTACATTGACTTTTAAAACACAACTCATTACAAATAATAGTAAAATACTTGAACTTATATTACGAAAAATACAATAATATACATATGGTAATATAAGTTTACCAAAATATTCAGAGCATACACAACTTAACTCTTTAATTACATGCCAACATCCATTTTCATAACAAAATGACCTACTGATTAAGTTGCTTCTGATCTGATAGTTGCAGGAGTAATGTTGTTCAGCTGCTTAACCTCGATCGTCTACTTTATCAGATCCTACGTGTGAAACACTCACACGCTAAGTCATCGACTTAGTGAGGCAATATAATAATAATATCAATAAATATAAAGTAATTGCCAAAATGAGATGGGTTGCAATAATAAGATGTATGTAAATAATGCAATAACCAAAACCATGTTTCTTACACATATACTTATCAATTTCACATTCATAAGTTCGCCTTAGTAAGTTCATTAGCCCATGGTACCATACAGAGAACCTAAGGTATGTGAGTATTGTGAGGTTGTGCACTATACTATCACCACAGCTCATATAATTGCACCTAAGTGCCCCGTAGAATTGCACCGGAGTGCCGCGTAGAATTACACCGTAGTGCCATATAATAATGTCCATAAGGACCACATATCATTCCTTAAGAATCATATACATATGCCAAGGATCAAGTATGTGTCTCACCAGACCTCACACATGTTCCAAAGAATACATATATGTCTCGAAGGACCGCATATCATTCCTTAATAATCATATATACATATGCCAAGGATCAAGTATGCGTCTCACCAGACCTCACACATGTTCCAAAGAATACATATATGTCCCGAAGGACCACATAGACCCTCTACCCTTGGCATGCCAACTATATCTATAGTTCTCATTTACATAACATGGGCTTTCACAATTTATCTTATTTGTATCACGTAGACATATTATTTTCATACCTTTATCACATAACTCATATAACTTTTTCTTGTATATTCATGTCCCATAACGCATATGGTATGGATTCATGTCATATATATCATAATATGAAATACTATCATGTATCAAAATATTGAATCTAGACTTATCACAAGTCTAGAACTGAATAAAATACATATTCATGCTATGCATATGCACTCACCTAGATTTCTTTGTCTTTCCCTCGATTGATCCTACTTATTGATGGTTCCGAAACTCGTTTAGGCTCGATATCTATATAGTAATTCATTGATACTTATCAGTATACTAATTAATATATTCTAAACTATCATTTCTTAGGCTAAAAGAAAAGCCATTTTCATCTTTTAATGGAGGTATGCATCAATGCACTACACCATGCATCGATGCATAAATCCTATTCGATGTTTGTATTTAATAGGGATGCATCGATGCACTCCTTATGCATCGATGCATAAATCCTATTCGATGTTTTCTTTTTAAATTAATGCATCGATGCACTGCATGTGCATCGATGCACCTTAAACAATTTCTGGAATTTATCATCGATGCATCGGTGCACAATGAATGTGCATCGATGCACATTGCCCAGAATTGTCATTTCAGCACGAAAATCTCTTCTTAGTCTACTTAACACTTTATATTTCCCCTCTTTATATATCCTTAACTTGCATACTCTTACTTAAACTAATTATTATCCATTTCATACTTTTGAAACTTAAAAATCCAATTCTCCATGTAGAATTTAAGAATCTAACCCAAATTCCAACATGTTCTAATTTTAATTCTAACACCTCATACTTCTTAGTTAGCTTTATGACAAGTCAAATTCCACTTCTAATTCGTCCTTAAATTTTAATTGTACGGACAGATGGGGATATTGAAGTCGCATATCTTCTTCACGTTCCCACGTAGCTTCTTCTACTTTGTGATTTCTCCAAAGAACCTTGACCAACGGAACTGTCTTACTTCTTAACTGTTTGACTTCAAAAGCCAATATTCTCACTGGTTCTTCTTCATATGTCAGATTCGATTGGACCTCTACTTGTTCTGGTGCAATGATGTGAGAGGGATCGGACCTATATCTTCGTAACATGGACACATGGAAGACGTTATGGATCTTCTCCATTTCCGGTGGCAAGGATAACTGATATGCCACGGGTCCTATTCTCTTAACAACTTCATATGACTTAATGAATCTAGGACTTAACTTTCCTTTCTGACCAAAACGTAATACTTTCTTCCAAGGAGATACTTTAAGGAAAACTTTATCTCCAACCTCGAACTCATTCTCTTTTCTTTTAAGATCAGAATAGGACTTTTTCCGATCAGAGGCCACTTTGAGGTTATGCTGAATTTCTCAAACTTTTTGTTCTACATCTTGAATTAAATCCAGACCAAGAACACTTCGATCTTTGAGTTCATACCAATTTAATGGAGTATGACATTTCCTCCCATATAATGCCTCATATGGGGCCATCTTTATACTAGACTGATAACTATTGTTGTAAGCGAACTCTGCCAGCGACAAATATTTTTCCCATGATCCTTTGAATTCCATCACGCATGCTCTCAACATATCTTCCAATATCTGAGTAGTTCTCTCTGATTGCCCGTCAGTCTGAGGATGAAAAGCCATACTAAAGTTTAAATGAGTCCCCAACGCTCCATGCAAAGATTTCCAGAATCTAGAAGTGAATTGAGGGTCTCGATCAGAGACTATGGAAATAGGCACTCCATGCAATCTAATAACTTCTCTAATATACAGCTCTGCATATTTTTCCATAGAGAAATTTGTTCTAACCGGGAGAAAATGCGCTGACTTAGTTAATTGATCAACAATTACCCAGATTGATTCTCTTTTATTCGGAGTCAAGGGTAACCCCGAAACAAAATCCATCGTAACATTTTCACATTTCCATTGAGGAATGACAAGTGGTTGCAATAATCCTGACGGAACTTGATGCTCATCTTTGACTTGTTGACATATCAAACACTTAGACACAAATTCAGTGATGTTTCGTTTCATCCCTGGCCACCAAAATCGATCATTCAAATCCATATACATCTTGGTTCCACCCGGGTGCATCGTTAACGGACTGCAATGAGCCTCTGTTAATATTTATTTCTTCAAGTCGTCATTGTCGGGTATTACAATTCTTCCTTTACAATATAGATTTCCATCTGACTTAATCTCAAAGTCTTTAATCTCTTTGCTCTTTACTTGCTCAATTCTTTTCAAACACGTTTCATCTTTACTTTAAAATTCTCCTATTTGTTCCAACCATGCTGGTTTAAGTGTTAACTCTGCACAAAGACCACCATCTCCCGTTAAAGATAATCTTGCATCCATAGCTCATAAAGCTGCAAACGTCTTTCTACTCAAAGTATCTGCTACCACGTTAGCCTTTCCGGGATGATAGTCAATTATCACATCATAATCTTTTAAGAACTCTACCCATCTACGTTGCCTCAAATTCAACTCTTTTTGAGTCATCAGGTACTTCAGGCTCTTATGATCCGTATATAAGTAACAACGCTCCCCATAAAGATAATGACGCCAAATCTTGAGAGCGAATACTACAGCAACCATTTCTAAATCATGAGTGGGGTAATTCTTTTCATATGGTTTCAACTGTCTCGATGCATACGCTACCACCTTCCCTTCTTGCATTAATACACACCCCAACCCGTTATGGGATGTGTCACTGTATACTACAAAATTCTTTCCAGATTCCGGTTGAACTAATATCGGAGTTTCCGTCAGAATTCTCTTTAAAGCTTCAAAACTTTCTTGACATTCAGAAGTCCAAACAAATGGTACATTCTTTCTCATCATCTTTGTTAAAGGCAACACTATCATTGAAAAATTCTTAACAAATCTTCGATAATAACCGACAAGTCCAAAGAAACTCTGAACTTCAGATACATTCTTTGGAACTTTTCAGTCCATTATAGCTTTAACCTTCTGAGGGTCTACTCTAATCCCAACTGCCGGGATCACATGCCCCAAGAAAATTACTTCGTTTAGCCAAAATTCACATTTGGACAATTTCGCATAGAGATTTTTATCCCTTAGAATTTGCAAAACTAGCCTCAGATGTGCACAGTGCTCTTCAATGGACTTCGAGTAAACTAGTATGTCATCAATAAAGACAACAAAAAACTGGTCCAAATAAGGCTGAAAAATCATGTTCATGAGATCCATGAAAGCAGCTGGTGCATTCGTTACTCCGAATGACATTACGATGAATTCATAATGACCATATCTCGTTCTGAAAGCCGTCTTCGGAATATCTTTCTCCTGAATCTTCAATTGATGATAACCCGGACGTAGATCGATCTTCGAAAATACCGAAGCTCCTTTTAGTTGATCAAACAAGTAATCAATATGCGGAAGGGGATACTTGTTCTTGATGGTTACCTTATTAAGCTGTCGATAATCAATACAGAGACGCATTGATCCATCATTCTTCTTAACAAATAACACCGGAGCTCTCCAAGGTGACACACTTGGTCGAATAAATCCCTTTCCTAACAACTCTTACAATTGATTCTTTAACTCTTACAATTCTTTCGGAGCCATCTGATAAGGTGCCATTGCAATTGGAGCGGTTCCTGGCATTACTTCAATTTGAAATTCTACCTCTCTATCTGGAGGTAATCCTGACAACTCAGCCGGGAAAACTTCAGGGAATTCTTGAACTATTGGAATCTTCTCTAGCCCTTTCTCTATAGCTCTTAAATCTATCACATTTGCAAGAAATCCTTGACATCCCTGTAGCAATAGCTTCTTAGCTGACATTATTGACATTACATTTGCTAAGGGATTAAACTTTTCACTGCTCACACTTATCTCTGTTCCTCCTGGACTTTTCAAGGTTACATTTTTCAATCTGCAATTAACATCTCTATAGTAACGGAACAACCAATCCATTCCCAGAATCACTTCAAACTCGTCAAAGGGTAATTCCATCATATTTGTATGGAATTCAATTCCCTGAACCTTTATGGGACACCCCTTACAGACTTTATTCACTCGAGCACTATGGCCTAACGGAGTTGTTACTATAATCTTATTACTCGTAGCTTCTAAGGGAATCCTTAATTCCTTTACTAACTTACTTGTAATATAAGAATAATTAGAACCCGGATCAATCAGTACCAATACTAATTTATCGTACAACTAAAAAGTACCTGCTATAATATCAGGGTCATCACGATCTTCACTTGTCTTTAGATTGTACACCCGTGCGGTTGATCGAACTTCAGGTTGAGCAGAGAATTCAGACGGGTTCCTTCCTCTGCCTCTTCCTCGTCCTCTTTGTGAGGAAGAACCAACTCTTTCAGATGGTGCAGGCTCACCAACCATCAATGGACAATCCTGGATAAAATGTTCGGCTTCTCCACATCGAAAACAAGTCCCAACAGCCATCCGAAAATCCCCAGAATGGTTTTTCCCACAGTGCTGACACTGTCTCGCTTGACTCGGAGCAGATCTCCCAACACCAGATCCCACTGACTGCGTCTGTCTAGGTCTTACCTGACTTGCTCCCCTAGCAGACGATGCAACTGATTCTGATCTAGCTTGTGATCAAAATCCTGAGTCTCTTCCCCTTTTTGATGGTGCTGAGCTAGAAGAAGCACCCGTTCTCTTTGATGTCTGAACTCTAAAATCCCCGAATCTCTCATTCTGAGCTCTTTCAAGAGCATTGGCACGATTGATCACCTCTTGGAACGAGAACAAATTCAATACTATCAGCATCTCTTTCAATCTAGGGCGTAAACCCTCCACAAACCATTCACAAGCCTCTTTTTCAGTAGGCACAAGCTCGGATGCAAACCTACTCAACTTGTTGAACTCACATTTATACTCATATACAGAGCAGTTCATCTGTTTCAAATTCAAAAACTCATGCTTCATCTGTCGAATAAATTGATCTCCAATGTACTTATTTTTAAATTCATCTAAGAATAAAGACCAAGTCAATTGGTCACTGGGCATCCTCATGGTGACGTTCGTCCACCATATTCTCGCCTGACCCCTCAACAACGAGACATCTCCATCTAACTTCTCCATTTCAGAATATTGGAGACCATCCAACATGATTTTTAAATTATTTAACCAAAGATTTGCCGCAACCGGACCTTCTTCAGTTTCTCCCTTAAATTCGGGAGCTCCTAAACCTCCCAACTCTTTTGCTACATTCATCCTTTGAGTTGGTGGAGCAGGAGGTTGAAGACGCGTTAGAATAACGTCTAACGTTCTGAAGAACATATCTTGATCTTGCACAGGCACTCCTTGAGATGCATGTTCTTCACCTTGCCTGGCCAGGGCAGGTGAATTACTGCTTTCAGCAGGCCTATCTTCTCCCGCTTCACTTCGGGAGCTATTATGTCCGGACATCTAATAAGAATAAACACATTGTTCTATTAGCAAAACAGCATACTCATACTATACCAGATCAGAAGTTCTCACTATTTGTTGGTATGTATTCCATTTAAAGACTGTATAGACTCTAGTTTATGCCTAGAATTGGCTAAACCATAGCTCTGATACCATTAAATGTAACACCCCCAACCCGTATCCAACCCGGATACAAGTCAGAGATATTACATTAACTTTTAAAACACAACTCATTACAAATAATAGTAAAATACTTGAACTTATATTACAAAAAATACAATAATATACATATGGTAATATAAGTTTACCAAAATATTCAGAGCATACACAACTTAACTCTTTAATTACATGCTAACATCCATTTTCATAACAAAATGACCTACTGATTAAGTTGCTTCTGATCTGATAGTTGCAGGAGTAATGTTGTCCAGCTTCTTAACCTCGATCGTTTACTTTATCAGATCCTACGTGTGAAACACTCACACGCTAAGTCATCGACTTAGTGAGGTAATATAATAATAATATCAATAAATATAAAGTAATTGCCAAAATGAGATGGGTTGCAATAATAAGATGTATGTAAATAATGCAATAACCAAAACCATGTTTCTTACACATATACTTATCAATTTCACATTTATAAGTTCGCCTTAGTAAGTTCATTAGCCCATGGTACCATACAGATAACCTAAGGTATGTGAGTATTATGAGGTTGTGCACTATGCTGTCACCACAGCTCATATAATTGCACCTAAGTGCCCTGTAGAATTGCACCGGAGTGCCGCGTAGAATTGCACCGTAGTGCCATATAATAATGTCCATAAGGACCATATATCATTCCTTAATAATCATATACATATGCCAAGGATCAAGTATGTGTCTCACCAGACCTCACACATGTTTCAAAGAATACATATATATCCCGAAGGACCACATATCATTCCTTAAGAATCATATACATATGCCAAGGATCAAGTATGTGTCTCACCAGACCTCACACATATTCCAAAGAATACATATATGTCCCGAAGGACCACATAGACCCTCTACCCTTGGCATGCCAACTATGCCTATAGTTCTCATTTTCATAACATGGGCTTTCACAATTTATCTTATTTGTATCACGTAGACATATTATTTTCATACCTTTATCACATAACTCATATAACTTTTTCTTGCATATTCATGTCCCATAATGCATATGGTATGAATTCATGTCATATATCATAATATGAAATACTATCATGTATCAAAATATTGAATCTAGACATATCACAAGTCTAGAACTGAATAAAATACATATTCATGCTATGCATATGCACTCACCTAGATTTCTTTGTCTTTCCTTCGATTGATCCTACTTGTTGATGGTTCCGGAACTCGTTTAGGCTCGATATCTACATAGTAATTCATTGATACTTATCAGTATACTAATTAATATATTCTAAACTATCGTTTCTTAGGCTAAAAGAAAATTCATTTTCATCTTTTAATGGAGGTATGCATCGATGCATAAATCCTATTCGATGTTTGTATTTAATAGGGATGCATCGATGCACTCCTTATGCATCGATGCATAAATCCTATTCGATGTTTTCTTTTTAAATTAATGCATCGATGCACTGCATGTGTATCGATGCACCTTAAACAATTTCTGGAATTTATCATCGATGCACAATGAATGTGCATCGATGCACATTGCCAGAATTGTCATTTCAGCACGAAAATCTCTTCTTAGTCTACTTAACACTTTATATTTCCCCTCTTTATATATCCTTAACTTGCATACTCTTACTTAAACTAATTATTATCCATTCCATACTTTTGAAACTTAAAAATCTAATTCTCCATGTAGAATTTAAGAATCTAACCCAAATTCCAACATGTTCTAATTTGAATTCTAACACCTCATACTTCTTAGTTAGCTTTATGACAAGTCAAATTCCACTTCTAATTCTTATTATGAACTCTAATCCAGGATTTCACTTTTCTACTTCCTTTCTTTGATTCTTCATATTCTCCTCATCTTATGGTTTTAAGATAATCTAAGATTTCCTTAAGCTTGGTTATCAACTAAGGATCAATAAGAAACCTTAAATTCATCAAGAATTTAATCAACAAGAAAACTCACCTTTAGCTTGGCTTCACGGCAGAGAAGGAGAAGGAAGAAGAAAGAAATATCCAGAACCTTGTTTCTCTCATTAGCTTTCCACGTGGTTTATTAAATATCCTTAAGAAACATTTAATTATTTCCTTATCAAAAGACTCATTTACCCCTTTAGTTCCTCATGCTTTGCTAATTGATACTACACCAAATATTTCAATCAATTCCCTTAACTTTCAATTTATCAACTTTGATCGCTAAATTATAAAATTTCACAATTTGATCACTAACCCGATATGGAGGATGTTACAGATTTATACTACATTCTTTGAAGATGTTGTTCCATCCAATGTTGAAGAAGCACTTCAGTCAGCGTCGTGAACTATTGCAGTGCATGCTAAGTACTCAGCGTTACTTCATAATGATACATTGATTCTTGTTCCCCTACCTGCTGATCGAATTTTGGTAGGGTACAAGTGGTTATTTAAGATGAAAAGGAACCCTGACGGGTCTGTGCACATGTACAAGGCTCGATTGGTTGCAAGAGGTTTCACACAAGTTTCTAGACTTGATTTCAAAAACACATTCAGCCCATTGGTGAAATTCTCAACCATGTATGTGCTTCTTGCCTTGGCAGTTGTAAGAGGATGGGTGTTAATGAAAGTTGATGTTAATAATGCCTTCTTGAATGGTGATTTGAGTGCAAAGGTATATATGCAGCAGCCTTCAGGATTCGAATAGTGTGATGCATATGGTACACCATTGGTGTATAAGTTGCCGAAGGCACTCTATGGTCTTCGCCAAGCACCTCGAAACTGGAATGAAAAGCTTAAGTCAAGTTTTTTGGAACTAGGTTTTGTTTAGTCAAAGGAAGATGTGTCGTTGTTTGTTAGACTTCAGAGTGATTGTTGTACATATGCTCTTATTTATGTCGATGACATTATTATCATGGGCACATCTGCCACTGTGGTTAATCAAGTTATTTGTATGCTTAGCACTTGATTTTCACTTAAAGATCTCGGCGAGTTATCGTATTTCCAGGGCATAGAAGTTAAGAAGTTGGGTGCTGGTTTGATGCTGAGTCAACGTGCTTATATTTGTGAATTGTTAAAAAAACTAACATGAGCAAAGTAACGACAGTGTATACTCTGATGGTTGCTGAAAATATTGTTGATTAGGAAGGTAAGCTATTGTCTAATGCTCGAGAGTATCAAAGCATTGTAGGAGCTTTACTATATGTTTGTCATACTCGACTGGATATAGCATTTGCGGTTAATAAGGTGGCACAATTCATGCAGTCTCCACGAGATGTTCATTTTGTGTTTGTCAAAAGAATCTTGTGTTATTTGGCAGGCATGCTGGATTATGGTTTGATGTTTTCAAATAATGATGCTCGACTATGTGTTAAAGGATTCTCGGATACTGATTGGGCTGGAGATGCTCATGATCATAGATCCATGTCCGGTTACTGCGTTTTTTCTTAGAGGGTGTTTGGTTGCGTGTAGCTCAAAGAAACAGAAGACTGTGTCAAGTTCAACAATAGAAGCTGAGTATATGAGTGTTGTTGAATCTGCTGCAGAAGTCACTTGGCTCACTGTACTACTTCATGATCTTGGTTTGTCATTATCGGATGTACCTGTTATTTGGTGCTATAACACGAGTGTGGTTGCCCTGAGTGTAAATCCGATGTGCCATGCTCGGTCCAAGCATGTTGAACTAGATGTTCTCTTTGTTCGAGAGAAGATTGTTGCTGAGCAACTTTGAGTTAGCTATATTCCTACTGAGTATCAAGTGGCTGATGGTTTAACCAAGCCAGCATTTGAGCAGTTTCGAGAAAAACTGAGGGTGCTAACTTGTTAGAAGAGGGGAAGGAAAAAGAAGTGGAGAGAATGTCAAGATATAGAGTATGCATGGCATGCATGTTAAGTCATCGTCTGCATAATATGCATGTGTGCATGAAAGCTGTTAGCTGAGGTAGTTGGGCTGAGTGCAAAGGCTGTTAGTAATTAGTTTTCAAGTTGTTAGGTTGTTTTGAAGTTAGTTACAGATGTTCTATAAGTATCAAGTGTAGCTAAGGTGTAAATGTGATATAGTTTGTTTAATAAACAATTCTTGATTACAATTTATATTTCCTCTGGTTTTGCATCACTGCAATACCTAATAATGACCTAATAAGAACTCCAACATGGCATAATTAAATAATACGATAATATGATATATATATATATATATATATATATATATATGTATATAAACATAAACATAAATATTATAACCGATTAATATGTGAATGTATTTTATTTATATTTTAAATCATTTTAATGAAAAAATAAAAATAAAAATAATTTTAATATATTACAATTGAAATATAACGAAGTGTTCCGTTGACTTAGAATTTTCCTGATAGTTGAGGGCTTATTGTAGTAAACATTGAACTTATGCATTGAATTGTTTATATCCCAATTAGAGTAAGAATTTTGTATTTTATTATTTATTCATTATATATTTGAAGAAAATTTTAGGGGAAACTTGATTTTATTGAATTAGTTTATTTTAATATAGAGTTGTTAAATAAGATTAGAATCCGATCGATGTTATAATATTTTAAAATATAAAATATGATACATTTCAGTTCAATAAAATTAGAATAATAAAGACAATTTATTGATTTAAAATATGTAAAATAATACATTTCAATTATAACATATTAAATTCACTTTTATTTTAATTTTTGCATTAAATGTGATTTAAAATATAAATAAAACATATTCATTTATTAATCAATTATAATATTTGTTTATATATTTTTACAATATTCAATTATTTCATGTTTGAGTCCTTATAAGGTCATTTATTACAATTAACTATATTATAAATCATATAGATCATGATCTATATACAGGGTAAATTTAGTGGTCTAACTTAGTGGTTAGAGTACTTAGTTTTTCAACTTGTGTCTCAGGCTCAAACCTCATTAGCTGCGGTTATTGATTTAATTTATTTTTCATTCATTCAATTGGTGACATGTGGCATCATTTGATTGGATGGAAAAGTTTATTAAATAAAAATATTAAAAAAATCCAATCACACAATGACACATGTCACCATCGAATTGAGTATTAAATTATTGAATTAATTAAAAGATAAGACCAAATGAATAAAATGTGTAAGTAATGAAGATTACTAAATGTGTAATTATATAAATTTAATTAACTGCCACGTGATCTCCTCCGTTAATATTTAACGGAAGGTGGCTTAATTGACAATATTTAAATAGTTAGGTGACCTGATTGATAAAATTGAAAAATCGGTGGTTAAAGTAAAAGGGATAAATAGTTTGGTGGTTAATGATATAGTTTACCCTAAAAATTAATGTTTTATAAATATTTTATTTTAATTAATTAAATTTAGATTTTTAACTAATTTATAATTATACGTTTAAAATTTTATAATTTAATGTTTTATAAATTAATTTAATAATATTAATCATTAACGATGTTCATTCGTGCTCATTGGACGTGTCGGCATCATCCCTTATTATTTTACGTATATTTTTCATCCATTAGTAACGGAAGCAAATTTAGACTCTAATTTAGAAAGCTGGAGATTGATTCATTGACAAACTTACTCCCAAAAGCGGCTAATTAATTGAAATTTAGGAATAACTTGGGGTATGAGGAAACTTGTTCGTGAACGATGAAAGAAAGAAGAAATAATTTAGCGACGGCTGCCCTAACTAGAGTATATATATAGATATATATGTATATATACATATACATATACATATATATATACATATACATATATATATACATATATATATATATATATATATATTATATATATATATATATATATATATATATATATATATATATATATATATATATATATATATAGTTTTACATCAATTTTCACCCTTCGAACTCTTTGACACCATTTACGTGCGTAACCTAACTTTATTCTATATCAATTCTTCAAGTAATATAACTAAACTTGTGGCTCTTATTTACATTTTCTTTTATTTTTTATTAGTATGGAATGATCACAAGGTAATATCTATTTAGAATATTTTTAACTTATTGATAACGTATACACACACTACAGACGTAAATGTTAGAACGCAAGATCTTTAGAAAGAACAATCTTTCCTTTTATCATTAACATCATTCGATGAATTCCTACTTTTCTCTTTTAAAAACGAAAAAATAAGAATGAATGAAAATATAATAGTACGGCCATTATAAACATATAACTACTCTTTCAAGGAAACGTATGGTTTATCACTTAGTTTCCTTTTATTGATTCATGTTATACCATCTCAGGTTCCTTCAATAGGTTTAATTAAATCATTTGTTAATTTCATTTTGAGTGGATCGTTTAAGCATTCGTATATTACAATATTATAAAATCATTCATAAATTAATATAAATAAATTAAAAATTATAATGCTGTTAAAAAATACGTATAATACTAAATTTAGTTCTCAATATTTATTTTTCAATTGAATTTGATTTTTAATATTTTATTTTAATTGATACGATTTTTATATAAATGATGATTAGGTTGTTAATATTTTCACGATACTAATGTAGAAATCAACTTGACAATCTATGTGTATTTCACTAATGAATGGTTCAGTGTTACGTTAACAAATAATTTTAAAATTATATTTTTTAAAATTTCAATTTACTGTAAAATAATAAAATATAACACATGCTGTCATATCATTAAAACGGTGCCACGTCAATAATGAAATACATACAAATTTATCAATTCTGTTAGATTTTACTATAAAATTAAGATCGTTGACTATAATTTAAATCTATAAAATAATTACGACCAACAAAATAAAAAAATATAAATGTTTTTATTTTGCAATATATATATATATATATATATATATATATGCCAGTAGAAATTTTTAACATTTGGTTTTTTTGTGTGTGTGTAAAATAACTTTAAACAAGAGGTATACTATAACATAAAAAAATCTGAATCAAATATAAATTAAAAAAATGATAAGGTTCAAATCTGAACGATTAAAATTTCAGGACTAGCACGAATTAAGCGACATCGGTGACAAAGAAATTGTTGTTATTTTTTGAGGTTTTTAGTTCGAGCACCATGAATGTCAGGAGTTTGAACGTTTTGTGTCTAATGGTTGAGAATCTTTAAATAGATACTATATTTTACTTACTCCAGATTAATTAAAAAAATTCAGAACTTATATTATCATTTTAAATAATTTCTGAATATAAAATAAATAAACGAATGAATTTAAATAGCACAATTTTAAGAGAAAACTGTAAACAAATTAGAGGATGACTGCCCAAGTACTCCAAAGAGTTTTCATAGGGGGAGACTTCAATGGCCATATAGGTAGTGTAACCGACGGGTTTGACGGTGTTCATGGGGGTTTCGGTTATGGTAGCAGGAACGATGAGGGACGTAAGTTGCTTGAATTTGCTACTGTACACGATTTAGTGGTCACTAACTCCTTATTTAATAAGAGAGATGCGAACTTGATTACGTTTCATAGCGGGGGGCATTGTACCCAAATCAACTTTCCTTTCCGTCCAAACCTCAATACTTTCTTCCATGGAGACACTTTCAAGAACACTTTATCTCCGACTTGAAATTCAATCTCTTTCCTTTTTAAATCAGCATACGATTTCTGTCTATCAGCTACAACTTTTAGATTATTCTGAATTACTTGAACGTTTTCTTCCGTATTCTGAATCAACTCAGGACCAATAACTTCTTGATCCTTAAGTTCATACCAGTTCAAGGGCGTACGACATCTTCTTCCGTATAGAGCTTCATAGGGAGCTATTTTGATGCTTGACTGATAACTATTGTTGTACGCAAATTCAGCAAGTGGTAAATACCTTTCCCACGATCCTTTGAATTCAATGACACAAGCTCTTAGTATATCCTCCAGAATTTGAATAGTTCGCTCGGATTGACCATCGGTTTGAGGATGAAACGCTGTACTGAAGTTCAACCGAGTTCCCAGTGCTCCATATAATGACTTCCAAAACCGTGATGTGAATCTAGGATCTCGATCAGAAACTATGGAAATAGGTACACCATGCAAATGTATAATCTCTCTAATATACAGTTCCGCATACTTATCCATGGAGAAATCAGTTCGTACCGGAATAAAATGGGCTGACTTAGTCAATCTATCTACGATCACCCAGATTGAATCCTTTTTGTTTGGAGTTAAAGGCAACCCCGTGACAAAATCCATCGTTATGTTTTCCTATTTCCATTGAGGAATTGAAATTGTTTGTAACAATCCTGACGGAACCTGATGCTCAGCTTTGACTTGTTGACAAGTCAAACACTTTGATACAAATTTCGTAATGTCTTTCTTCATTCCCGGCCACCAATATCGACTCCTGAGATCCATATACATTTTATTCCCTCCCGGATGCATTGTCAATGGATTACAATGAGCTTCCGTTAACAAATCAGTCTTTAATTCATCATCATCCGGAATTACTAATCTTTCTCGATAATACAAATTCTCATCAGACTTAATCTCATAATCCGTACCCTCTCCATTTCTTATATGTTGTATCTTCTTTAAACACTTTCTATCTTTAGCTTGCAATTCTTTAATTCGATCTAGCCATGCTGGTTTGACAATCAATTCTGCACAAATTACACCATCTTCTCTTAATGATAATCTAGCATCAAGAGTTCGCAAAGCTGTAAACGTCTTTCTACTCAAGGCATCAGCTACCACATTTGCCTTTCCGGGATGGAAATCAATCACAACATCATAATCCTTGAGAAATTCCACCCATCTTCTTTGTCTTAAATTCAACTCTTTATGAGTCATCAAGTTTTTTAAGCTCTTGTGATCCGTATACAAGTAGCATTTTTCACCATACAAGTAGTGACGCCAGATCTTTAAAGAAAACACTATTGCCGCCATCTCTAGGTCGTGTGTTGGATAATTCTTCTCGTGCGGTTTTAGTTGTCTAAAAGCATAGGCCACCACCTTGCCTTCTTGCATTAATATGCATCCCAAACCACTATGAGACGCATCACTATACACTATAAAGTTCTTACCAGACTCAGGTTGAACTAACACTGGAGCTTCTGTAAGAATCTTCTTTAACTTTTCAAATCTCTCTTGACATTCTTGAGTCCAAACAAATTTTACTTCCTTTTTCAACGGTTTAGTTAGGGGTAATGCTATGATCGAAATTTTTTTAACGAACCTTCGATAATAACCAGCTAACCCTAGAAAACTTCTAACTTCTGATACATTCTTTGGAACTTCTCACTCTAGAATAGTTTTAATCTTTTGGGCATCCACTCGAACTCCTTCTGCAGAAATTACATGTCTAAGGAATGTCACTTCATTCAACCAAAATTTACACTTAGAAAATTTAGCATAAAGCTTTTTGTCTCGTAAAATCTTTAAAACAATCTGTAAGTGTGAACTATGCTCTTCTTTTGACTTTGAATATATTAAAATATCATCAATAAACACCACAGCAAACTGATCCAAATAAGGTTGGAATATCATGTTCATTAGATCCATAAAAGCAGTTGGTGCATTCATAACTCCAAACGACATCACGATAAACTCATAGTGATCGTATCTTGTTCTAAATGCCATTTTTGAATGAATCTTTAATTGATGATAACCCGAACGTAGATCAACTTTTGAGAACACTGAAGCTTCCTTTAATTGATCAAATAAATCGTCAATTCGGGGAAGTGGATACTTATTCTTGATAGTCACTTTATTGAGCTGTCTATAGTCGATACAAAGACGCATTGATCCATCTTTCTTCTTAACAAATAGAACTGGAGCTCCCCAAGGTGATACACTTGGTCTAATAAACCTTTTGTCTATTAACTCCTGTAATTGAATCTTTAATTCTTGCAACTCTTTTGGAGCCATCATGTATGGTGCCATTGCAATAGGCGGTTGTTCCCGGTATTATCTCAATCTGGAATTCTAGCTCTCTGTCCGGAGGTAAACCTGGCAACTATGCAGGAAATACATCGGGAAATTCTCTGACTATAGGAATTCCTTCAATCACTTTCTCCTTGGTTCTAACATCTAACACATTAGCAATGAACCCTTGACATCCTTGTAGCAATAACATCTTCGCTGACATTATTGAAATTACATTTGCCAATGGATTTCATCATTCACTAAATACCACCACATCTACCCCTTCTAGACTTCTCAGCGTTACTCTTTTCAATCTACAATCGACATTAGCGTAATAACGATATAACCAATCCATTCCCAGTATCACTTCAAATTCGTCGAAAGGTAATTTCATCAGATTAACATGAAATTCAATTCCCTAAATTTGTATGGGACACCCTCGGCTCACCAAATTTATCCGGGCAATGTGCCCTAATGGGTTCGTCACTGTCACCTCATTGCTAGCAGTTCTAATGGAATGTTCAATTCTTTCACTAACTTACTAGTAATGTATGAATATGTAGACCCCGTATCAATCAATACAATTACACATTTGTCAAACAATAGAAAGGTACATGTTATAATATTTGGGTCATCACAATCTTCATTGGTCTTGAGGTTGTACACTCGAGCAGTGGAGTGTATCTCCTGTTGAGCAGATGATTCCGATTGGCTTTTTCCTCTGCCTCTACCTCTTCCTCTCTGGCCTGCAAAAATAGATCTCTCTGGCTGTGTAGATTCACTGGTTAACATTGGACAATCCAGAACAAAATGCCCAACATCCCCACATCTAAAGCAGACTCCAGAAATCATCTGGCATATCCCTGAATGATTCTTTCCACAATATGGGCATTGTCTAGCTTGACTCTGATTAGATCTCCCAGCTCCAGATCCCACTGACTGAGTTTGTCTACGTCTCATCTGATTTGATCCTCTTGCGGAGGATGCCACTGACTCTGATCTAACTTGGGGTCGAAAACCAGCATCTCTGCCCCTTTTTGATGGTTCAAAACTCGAAGAAGCACCCGTTCTTTTGACTGTCTGAGCTCTCGAATTTTCAAACCTCTCGTTCTGAGCTCTTTCCATAGCCTTGGCACGGTTGACTACCTCTTGAAACGAGGATAAATTCAAGATAATTAACATTTCCTTCAACCGAGGACGTAACCCCTCTACAAGTCACTCACAAGTATCATTCTCCGTATGAACTATCTCGGCAGCAAAGCGGCTCAACTTATTGAATTCACACTCGTACTCATATACAATGTGATTCAATTGCTTCAAATTCATGAACTCTTGCTTCATTTGACGAACAAATTGATCTCCGATGTACTTATGTTTGAATTCTTCTAAAAACAATGACCAAGTTACTTGGGCGTTAGACATCCTCAATGTAACATTGGTCCACCAGATCCTTGCTTGTCCTCTCAACAAGGAAATTACTCCATCCAGCTCTCAGCATCGGAAGAATGAAGTCTCGTAAGCATGACCTTCACGTCATTAAGCCAAAGCAGTAACTGCAGTAATCAGGACCTTCATCGGCTAAAGAATACATATTAATCATTTACAGGCATTCCAAGGATGTCTGTTCTTCACTCTGCCTGGCCAGGGCAGGTGAATACTACTTTCAGCGGTCTATCATCTCCCGCTTCATTCCGAACTACCTCTCCGACATCTATAAAATACAACCATATAGTTCTATTAACAAATACATACTTACTATTCCATCAGATCAGAAGTTTCCACTATTTTTTGGTATGCATACATTAGCAGACACTCTAGACTCCGGTTTATACCGAGAATTGACTAAACCGTAGCTCTGATAACATTAAATGTAAAACCCCTACTCATATTCGACCCGAATACAAGTCCGAGATGTCACATTAACTTTTCAAACTTTGATTCTTAAAGAAAAATCCTGGAATTTAAAACTTTCATTAAAACAAAATACTTTAATTTACATAAAAGAGACCACTTAATACAAAATCGATCAGAGCATTCGCAATTAACCAATTATTACATACCAACACTTTATACACAATAAAATACTATTTGTCAATTACTTCTGATCTGATTTCTTAGTAATGTTTCTGTCCGTGCCACTGCTATTCTGAATCTTCTTATTTCTTGTTATACGTGTAAATCACTTACATGCTAAGTCATAGACTTAGTGAGGCAATAAATGATATGCAACAATATCTTCATGAATATGTATCTTACCATTTCCTTCATGACATTTCATATGAATGTATCTATTACACAATAACTATATAATCATATCATGCATGTACAAAACTTACCTTCTTGTACCCACTTTCACTTTACTTTGTATTTCAATGCCCATGTATTATTGAGAATAGAGGTATGTGAGTACATAGAGGTTGTGCACTAATGCGTCACCACAGCTCGTATCATTCCTCATGGGCACCGAACCTTAGTTCAGTATTCCTCCCGAAGGACTGTCATATATGTCTCGTAGGACCACTACATCCCGAAGGAACTACGTCCGAAGGACTATTATACCCTCGACTCTTGGCATGCCAATTACACCTATAGCTCTCATATCGTATACTATGGTTCTTATATTTTATTGTTCATGTAATCATGTCATTTCTTTTGTGATCATGTAGCTCATGTCATGTTCTCATATCACATATCATACACATGTGTATTTGAATCTATTCATATATATACATCATTTATCCAATCACATGAACATATATATGCCTTATGCATGTATTACAATAATTATCATGTATGCATGTTCACAACTATTGTACTATGAAAATCAATATAGGAATTAGACTTATCACAAGTCTTATTCCATTATACTATACATATAGTATGCACTTACCTTAGCTTTGCTTTGATTCGATTCTAATCCTTTGATTGTTCTGGAATAAGCTTACTTTGTATCTACATAATCACATGGATCTATATTAGTATTATAGATAATACTCTAATGGTTCACTCTTTAGATTAAGATAAATGCCAATTTCCTCTTTAATGAAGGTGCATCGATGCACTACTTGCATCGGTGCATAAAAGCATTCGATTTTTTATTATTAATGGGATGCATCGATGCATGCCTTATGCATCGATGCACTAATTGCATTCGATGTTTTTATTTTAAAAGAGTGCATCGATGCACTACATGTGCATCGATACACCTTCAAACACTTTCTGGGTTTTAACATTGATGCACTATGAATATGCATCGATGCACTCTGCCCAGAATCCTCTTTTTGAACCTGAAAATTCATTCATTTTGGATTAAATCCTTCATGTTTAATCCTCTTTTTTCATTCTTAACTATAGTACACATCCTTAAACCAATTTATACTTATTTATTCATCTTAAACCTCCAAATTTTATCCTTCATATATAATTAACAATTACATCAATAATCAACATGTTTGAATTTCACTTCTAACACTTCGTATCTAACTAGATTGATGAAAGTCAAATTTAACTTCAATTCTAGTTATGAACTCTATTCCAAGATTTCATTTAAGAACTTCAAATCTTAAATCTCTCATAACTCCATCATCCTTGATATTAAGATACTTAAGCTTTCCTTAAGCTAGTTATCATCTAATAATCAAAACCCAATATTAAATTTAACAAGAAACTCAATAATCAGAAATCTTACCTTTGCTTTGGTTCACACGCACAAGGAAGAAAGAAGAAGAAGAGAACTCTGGAAGTCTTGGGTGTTTTCTCCCCTTCCACCCACGTGTATCCTTATATATACATACTTATCCCTTCTTTAATTATTTTTCCTTGCAATTACTCTATTATCCTTCCATTCCTTATTCCTTTCAATTCCATCCACACAATAATTTACATGTAAATCTTATACTATTCATTCTTTATTTTAACCACCAAATTCTGATACTTTACAATTTAGTCAGTAACCCGATATTGAGGATGTTACAATAATGAGGTCTTATTCCATTTTGTAGCATCCTGTTTGACTTTGTTTTTTTGAACTTTCTCATATTCTTTCGTAACTTGTTTGTTTTTTGAACTATTTTTTTATAAGGATATTTAAGTAAATTTATGTTGAGCATTGAATCAAATTTATAACTTGGAATTCTTTGAATATCAACTAGGGTTAAGAAACTTTGTAAATGATCGGAGTTATAGATCTTTGACAAAGTGACATGATCAAATAATGACCCTTGGTTTACCCCAAGACACACTTGAACACCATACCCTTTTCTTGCAAGAACTGATATGCCTTCTCCTTTCATAAGAGAATGAACAAGAGCTTGGTATTAGATATGCATAAGAGAAAACATGGGGCATCTTTTGTATATGGCATTATTACACTTTTGTTGAGGACGTTTGATGACGATAATGATCTTCACAGATGGAATAGTTGAGTAGGTGAATCTAGTTTAGGTCAATTGCTTGGAAATTGAACTCTAAAGATGAGGTTCCTTGACTTTTAATAGCACCTAGACTATAACAGGTTCTTCTTGATAAACTTAAGAAATTGGATCCGTATACCCATATTATAATTTTTATATATACAATAAAGCTTGAGTTATCCTAGAGAAATTGGTTAAACGCCCCAACTTTATGGATAAGATTCAGCTAGCCTGATAAAGTTGATTATAATATCTATACAATAAAGCTTGAATCATCCCACTAGAGCAATTGGTTAAACGCCCCCGGCTTTATGGATAAGATTCAACTAACCTGTAAAGGTGATTATAATTGAGATGTCCCTCTAGAACAATTGGTTTAATGCCCCGACTTTATGGATTCAGCTAGCCAGACAATGGCATTAAATTAAACTAAGAAGTTTCGGTAAAAATGGATTGAGTTAAGGACACCTGTTATAGTCAATTTCAAACGAGCACTCAGGAATTTCATTTTTAGACCGATATTTATGCACTACCTTTGTTAAAGGAGTCTACAAATCTTGAACAAATGGAAGATTTCAGAGGACCGAAATGGAAGGTCTAGTATTTGATTATGCTAGTTGCGTCAACTTGTCCACATCCGATTAAAATGCCAAGCCAAGAAAAAGGCATGTTGCAATGACCGAAAAAAGACATTTTTTACGGCTGAAACCTTAGAAAATAGGAGGCCAACCTAAAGCCAACTCATCCATTTGAATATTTTTCAAAGAGCTATAACTCTGAAAACATTAAAAGAGCTATTGATTCCTTTGATATACTTTGAACTCAGGTTTATGATTTGATTCGATTGCAAGCCTGAATTAAGGGGCAATGTTTTATAGAATTCTCACATTTTTATATCTTTTTTCTTTCCCCCTAAGATAAGATAAAGGAGAAAATATTTTCAAATAGGACAATCTCAAATGTGAAAAGTTTTGGAAGCTGTTGATGCTCATTTTGCCTCTATTGAAGAAAGAACGAACAATGCTCTTGAAAACAATCAGTTCGAGAGACCAGATAGAACTTGTGACATCATCAACAACCTGAGAAGAAAATGGGGCATGGTCGATTCCAATGACAAGACTAGCAGACAAAATGAGGCCATCCAAGAGATAAAACAATTTAATTCATGTTGCATGCATCTTAGACATACTTCACATTATCATTTTAGCATACATAATTTTTTGCAGTTTTTAGAGTCAGTTTCAACTTCAAGACGAAAGATACTTGATTCAAAAGCACATTCAGAAATTGATGGTGGTTGCTCAACTTCACAACGAATGAGTGTCTGTCAATAACAACTTTCCAGTTTCATTCAGAGTCAATTCAACTTCACGGTGAAGGATATTGACTCGAAACAACACAGATTGGATTTCAACTTCACAACGAATGATATGCAATTCAAAGCTCAACTTCACAGTGAAGGAGCGTCTGTCAACAAATACTTTCCAGTTTCATTCAGAGTCAATTTCAACTTCACGGCGAATGATATTGGAGTCGAAACAACAAGATTGGATTTTAACTTCAACTAATGAAATCCAATTCAAAGCTCAACTTCACAGCGAAGGAGCGTCTGACAATAAACAATTTCCAGTTTCATTCAGAGTCAATTTCAAATTCACAGCGAATGATATTGGACTCGAACAACGCAAGATTGGATTTTAACTCACAAACGAATGATATCCAATTTAAAGCTCAACTTCACAACGAATGAGCCATTCACGATTTCAACTTCACGACGAACGATATCGTGCCCACAAGCAAATATCTCGAGATTGATTTCAACTCACAACGAATGATATCCAACTCAAAGCCAATTTGGTGAAACTTACTCAAGATTGGATTTCAACTTCAGAGAAGGGTTATCTGTCATCAAATACCTTCAAGTTCGATTGCACTCAGCTCAAGGCACATCAAATTTACAGCATAGCTCAAGGCGAGAATGGTTATCTGTTAACAAAAGACCTTCGAGTTCGATTACATTCAGCTCAAAGGCATATCAAATTTACAACATAGCTCAAGGCGAGAAGGGCTATCTGTCAACCAAGACCTTCAAGTTCGATTACATTCAACTCAAAGGCATATCCAATTTACAGCATAACTCAAGGCGAGAAGGATTATCTATCAGCAAAACCTTCGAGTTCGATTACATTCAGCTCAAGGGCATGTCAAATTCACAACATAACTTAAGTTGAGAATGTTGTGAAAAGCTATCTATCAACGAAGATTTTTTAGTTCAATTTTGTTCAGCTCGAGGGCCTATCAACCACATGGTGGGGTCAAGGAATTATTTTCCAGTCAAATTTTTAAACAAAGGTCTTTAACCCGAGAAGAAGACCGAAGTTGACTACAATTTGGCAACCAGAAGCCACTATCCAAATTTCCTATGATTTCAACTTCATAACGAAGGATATCGTACCCTAAAGATTGACCCAACTTCACAACGAAGGAGTCATCAGTAACACAACAACATCGAAGTCTTCAGGTCAAGTTTCATCTTCACAACGAAGTATCTTGAGTTAGAAGAAGATCCAAGAGCTACTTGCCAAAACTTTGAGTGCAATTTCAACTTCACGACGAAGGATATTGTGCTTAGAATTTTTCAGTTCAACTCAACCTCACGACGAGGGAGTCATTTCGTGATTCAATCCAAATTGACAAACCAATCTTAACATTGGATTTCAACTCTACGACAGAGGACGTTCAAATGGATGAAATTTGTGTATTTTATTCTTTACTCTATTTTCGTTACACGATAATGAGCAAAGAGGGGCAGCTGTCGACACATATTTTCGTCCATGTGGCATTTACATGTTAATTTATGTGTTATTATTTATAATATATGGTGTATCTGTATTATATTACATAATATATACATATCATATTATATATTATAATTATATAACTTATTTATTTATTTATTATTTCATTACATGTTTCAGGCCTAAATATTTGGCCCCTTTACAAAACTGCTGGCCCACACCAGACCCAAGCCCTACGTGCAACCTAACTGCAGCAACCCAGATTCAGTGCAGCAGACCAAACACGCGACCCGAACCCCCTTGGAGCACTCGAACCAGCCCGAATCAGCTAGGGTTTTCGAACCCTAGCTTGGCCATCACTCAGCGCCGCATAGAGTCAACAACCCACGTCCGAATTTCATGGCAACACGCCACCAATCTCGAACCGTCCGGCGCTCATGAGACCATCACCAACAAACAAGCAAGGCAGTTCGATTAGGACTCAAACACTATAGTCTAAAAATAGGAAATTGTAGACTATAAATACATGTGTAATCAAATACGAAACAAACATGAAATATACTACGATTATACACAAAAATACGCACAGAAAAATCACAAAAAAGGCAAGAATACTCGAAGCATTTTTTTGTAAAAATTCGAAAGAAATACAAGGTAGAAAAATCTTACCTTTTCATCGTTCTATGCTTGCATGCTTCCCTTTTTATGCTTTCGTTTTTTTAAAAAAAGTATTTGGCCGATGAATGGGGAGGGCTTTGAGATCTATTTTTAGATCTAGCCCTCCCGAGGCACTTTTTGAAAAAACCAAGCCTGTATTTTGAAAGAGGAGAGGGTTACCTTTCGAAAAAAGAAAAAAAATAAATTTTGCCGCGTTACAAGGCAGCGGGGTGGCCGGTTTCTGGGTTCACCAAGAACCCACGGTCGTGTTCTTCGGTTTGAAGAACACTTGAGAGCATTTAAAGAAGGGGTTTTTTAGTGTTACAAATGAGAAAATGAAATTTTTTAGTTTGATTTTGGGTTATATACTAACCCGTTAGACCGATTTTGATCCCCAAGGTTTTTAATGTTCAATCTGATCCCAATTCGATTTTGATTTTGGGTTAATCCCCTTTCTGGTCCTTCTCTGTTTTTAATGTTCAATTTGAACCCCAAATTCAATTTTGATCCCAATTTACTTTTAAATTCGACCTTCTGTTTTGGTTTTCTTCCAATTTGGTCCCTTATACATATTTTTTTCTTTTTGCAATTAATCTTTTTCTTTTCTTTATTTATTTTTAACATAATATATTTTTTCATATATAAATTATTCTTATTATTATTTCTTTCTTTCTTATTTCTGTTTTTATTATTATTATTTTCATATATATGTATATTTACTATCATTTTTTTCTATTTTCTATTTTATTTTATTTTTATTTTTGGTTGTATTTATTTATTTATTGTATGTGTATTATTATTATTTTCTTTGTTTTATTTATTATTTTTCCTTTATCTTTACTTTTATTTCTTTTATTCTCATTATCGTTATTTTACTTATTTTATTTACTTTTTTATCTTTACTTTATCTTTTTATTTCTTTATTTCATTCGTTTTTTTATTTTATTTTCTCTATTTTATTTATTTTCATTATTTTTTTATGTAACCCGTTTCTCGACTTTTTAAGGATACATTTTTAAATCTATTAGAGGTAAGTAATTCATATCGTTATTTTATCTTTTAATTCAAACTTTCAATTTTATTAATTAAAGACAACTATAAATTATGTAGTATGAAAATGGCAGTTTAAGGGTACTAATCCTTCCTTGACTGTAACCGACTCCCAAATCCGACACATATTTGATAAGATGCAGATCAGGTAAGAAATAAGGTATTCGATCAACCCATTGTTTTAAAATAAATGATCGGTAGTTACTCTAATCCAATTCATTCACGTCGAAGTCTAATTTCGATCCCACCCGAAAGACGGTTCCGACAGTTTTGTATAATTATTTTATTTTTTTTTATTCGATTTGATTTAGAACAAATAATTTTCATATGAAAAAACCGAAACCAAATTAAAGTATATAATTATATTTTTAAATTGAACTAAAACCAAACCGCAAAATAAAAAAATCGAACTGAAATGCACAACTAAATTCTGATAAATTTTTTTTTTGGATATCTCGATATCTTTGCTCATCCCTAATAGCAAGTCGCTTATTAGATTTTGAGAGGGCAGAGAACACGTGAGTTTTCAAGTTACTGTTTTGTGGTTTATTACTTCGCGTGCCTTTCGACTTAAATCTTTTGTCGCCCAAATTTTTATTTCTTTACTCTTTAGCTCAAGAAATGCCAATGGTCCCCCATTTTTTATTCTCCTTTCCGAGAATTTATTGTTATTATAATTAATTAATTATATTTAATTTATTGATTAATTAATTTAAATTAAATTCTACAAAGGTTTATTATAGAACAACTTTTTTAATTCAATTTACTCTATTTATAAATGTAAAAATTTGATTCTTGACCATTCGAATAAATTATCAAAGCATGATAAGCCAATTTTCGTGATCACACATGCTTAACATTTTGACTATTAACATAATTTTTATTGTGTATTAACGATAATTTTAATTCTCATTTTAAAAAGTATTCTAACTTGCACGAATAAATTATATTTTTCTTGAGAATAACTCTAAACATACATATAACATGATTTATACTAGAATAAATTTATATTAAAAATTTACACATAATATTTACATATGATAGGACTCAAATTTATATACTTAATATATATGATATAACTGAAACATAATATAATAAAAACAAAAATCATTCTCTTCAAAAGGATCAGCCTTAGCCGAGCAAACATTAATCAATACCTTGAAGTAGCTTTCAATCGTTTCCAAATGATGTTAAAAAATTGCAGCCACTTCATGGCCACTAATTCTGAGATATGTTTTTAATAATTAAATTGACTTTGGTGAATTGGAAAAAAAAAAGAAGAGTTTGACATTTAGCAAAATTTCACTCTTGCATTGTCGAAAATAGTGGTTGAGATCATCCTAATGATGAAGTTTTATAATAGACCACAGCACGCCATGATAGCATTTTATATTAGTTTTTTTCTCTAAATTTTATTAATTCAAAATTTTATTTCTGCACATAAAACGAAAACACATCTACGTGATAACCCATTTTAGAAAAAATTTCTCTAAAGAAACGTTTTTGCTTATATGATATGTCATAAGTAAAATATATATTATATTCATACTTGAAGTGATCTGTCACATAAATAAAGACATTTTTTTAAAAAAATAATTTTTTAAAAGACTATTATATAGAAATGTATTCTTCCTATGTAATAAAAAATGAATGTTATTTTAGAAATGAAATATTTTTTAGTATTATTCTGATAAAAAAATATAAGGAATTATTTTAAAAATTTAGCTGCGTTATCCATTCCTGTTTAGCCAATTATGAGCGTCTTTCGCAGCTAATGCTCCTGTGTGTATAGGCATATGCGCTATCATAATTAGTTTTGCCCACAAGTAATGGCTTTCTTGCAACTTCAAACTTTAGTTAAAGTTCAAATTCATATGTCAATGCGTGCATGAATGGACCCAAAATTTTATGTTAGATGAACTTTTAAAATTTTAAAAGAAGATGAATTTATAAAATTTTAAGAGTTAAAAATATATTATGAATAAAGATAAAAAAATATATTTAAAATATATAATAATTTAAAATTTTCAAAAGAATGTTGCATGCAAAGCGAAAAAATATAATTTTTGGGCTCGGCTAAAGATGAAATTGAAAGAACTATAATGTACCATTTTAATATATTACATTATCTGTCTATGGTGGTTAGCTGACCTTTTCTTTAAAATAAATTTTAATGATAATATAGAAATAAACCCACTCGTTAAGCATTTGATTCATCATCTAAGGTTTTGGATTAGAACAATCAATTTAATTTTCGGATATGCCAAAGACTTCTATCCAAGAAAGTTCTGGATGAAAATGGCATCAAATAATTCTCTTTCAAAACGAAAAAAAATGTAGAAATAAAACTATTCCATTATCAAAGCTAATAAAAAATCGATCATAGTGAACTTATTGAGTGATCTTTGAGGTCTTGGATTTGAGTAACTGTATATGTATAATATATGTGCATTGTCAATGATTAAGAAAAATTATAGACATACTATCTTATAATCATCTTATACTATTAAAAAAATTGATCATAGTAATTTATTCCTACCTGTCCTGTGTACTAGGGATGGACGACTCTGTTCAAGGATCCAACGGGTTGTTCTAATGCTTCAGGAATGCTATTTGTAAAACTGTTTGAAATGTACAAAATTATTTCGATAGATAGTCTTACAAAACTAGTTGGCCTGCAATTTGAGGTATGTAATGCGAGCTGCTTCAGATTTCTGTCGAACATCCTCAAACATTTTCACAGAGGCCTCGGAAAATCTCGTTAGCCTATCGAGTAGACGAGTCATACTTGTTTGAATGCAGCGTAAGTTTGAAGATGCATCATCATTTGTATTACCATCAGTTAACACGTTAACACCGTCTCTGATCTTGGGATCCCCTTTGTTTGTGTCGACGGATTTCTCTTTCTTTTGCGGTTGTTCGATCGACAGGTCCGTTTGATGGCAAATATCAGATAAGAAGGTTTTGATGGCAACTCTAAGTTCCTCGGCTGGCAAAGCTTTTACTGCTGCTGACCACTCATGACAAAGTACATATATCGGTGGTCCAAATCCCGGGTCTAGGCGAGGAGAGAATGGATACCTATTCTTCGAATGTTCCCGCGGTTCTATGATACAGTTTTGCATCCAACCGTTTAGAGCTTCCAAATAAGATACATGGCTATTGATCCAATCCGTAAAGCTTACACCAAAGCATTCGATCCCTTGCCGAAGCTGAGCCATAATCTGCCTGTGTGTATGTCCCTTCAGAGCACCGGTTGAGTTCCTCGTGTGGTATGCCAGTGAGATGGTGATATACTGTGAATGATGGCATTCAAGCATGACATTCCACATCCTTAGCAATCTGCATAGACGAGATTTACGAGATATCAATGTCAATGATTCGAGAACGCTCAAGATTAAAAGTTTTTCTTTAATTCACCCCTGAATTAATTCCACAAGTTGTGGCTGCAACTCTTCATCTCTCATTTTCTCAATCCGCTTCGATACAGTATTAACAGAATGAAGTGCAACTCTAATCACGGAATGTAGTCCCTTTACAACTGCCCGAGTTTTATCTATTACTTGAGTGTTGAGATCCTTAGCAAACTGGAGTCTGAGCCGATCACACTTCCGGTCATACTCCTTCCAGATAGATTCACTAGCCTAAAGAGTGCAAACAAGGCAACAATGATATCTTACACCGATGAAAACGACAATGAGATTAGAAGTTATACCAGAAAATCAACATTGGTCTCACAAGTTCAAGTTTCCAATATGTATATATATAGGAAAGAAGACATTCACATGTTGAAAATATGTTCAAGGGTTTCATCTGATACATTAACTTCATCATAGAGTTTTTTCCCCATGCATACAATCTGTCCAAGGTGGATGAATGGCTACCAGCAACCATGCAGAACTCTTCAATGAAGTCACTTCCACTGTCATCAGCATCGTCTTTAGACGCTTGGTTAGTGGATTTCTCGATGAAGAAGACCTCCAAGATGCCGACCGCTTCCAATGTACGACTTTAGTTACACGTGGCACCGACTCTACAACATCATGACATGAGAAGAAGAGTGAAATGTTCATTAGAGGTTATCAAAAAATGTTAAACAAGTAAAACCTACAAGTTGAAGAGACTATCTTTCAATTAGCTGTATGCAAGACAGGTTATGACCATACTAACATAAAAAGAGAACAAAACAGTTGAACTTTGTCTCTTGGTACTAAAGCAACATTCAATCCACCATCGATGCAAAATCCCAAGATTTTTCTCTGGTGAAATAAACTTATCGTTCCACCCTGCAACACCATATACCATACCATGGGAAACAAGAGCCGTGTTTCTTCGGCAGCAAACAAGTCGAAAAGCTGCCATAAAAGTTGAGGATCCCCCTACAAGTAGTTTATCCATAAGATACTCGCAGCCAAAATTAAAAGTTGAAGGAGAAATAAATTGCCTCTCATGGATACAATGCTTACCTTTGCCTTCAAAATATCCAACCCTGATTTTGTTTGACTCAAGCATCTTGGAGACTTCTTTGCCTGCTTCCGAGGCTCGAAAGAAGCGATGTTCGATTACTTTTATGCTTGAAAGAAAATCCTTGGCCCTATGGGTAATAAACTCAGAAGGGTCCGCTTTCTCTGCAGATAAATCATCATCTTCAGCACCCTTTTCTCTCTTTGAACTTGATTGTTCAAGAACACATTTTCCTATCAAAGTTTCACCTGGTTCATTGACATTATTCCCCGCACATAGCTGCCTCACTTTCTTGCCATTTCTCTGCCTTATATCTGCATTTCCACCCCTTGATCCAATAAAAAACATATCATTATCCATGGAATACGAGTATACTTGCGAGTTCTTGCCGTTGTTGAAGTATCGGATATTTTGACAGCATTTCTCCCTGAATCGGGCCAAAAAGTCCGTTTATTCAGTTCATTATTTTCATCCAAACCACCATGATCAATCCCTGTGTTCCTAAACTCTCTCGAATCCTCAAAATCCACATCCATTCCATTATTCCTCTCAAATCTGAAGCTCTCACAATCATCAATGGGATCAAAAAAATCCCACGAAGAACCTGACTCAAACGGAGGAGGTGGGGGGTGGGGGCGGGGGCATTGCCATTGCCAATTACTCATCCTCCACAAAACTAGGATTAATCATAAAAGTCACACCAGCACTCTTTCCTGCTTTCATATAACTCAAATTCGCCATTTCTGGTGAAATGGGGCTCTCATTATTCAATGGCGAGTCAGCTCCTAAATGAGAAGGAGATGGTGAAGGGTAGGAGGAAGGGGAAGGTGTTTTATCAAGCTCGGTAGCTAAGGTTGATCGAGAGGACTCTATCAAAATATCAGCTTCAGCCAATCTTCTTAAAGCTAGGCCGATGTTTCTAAAAGATTGAATGTAAGAAACATGTGCAGCCGCTAGAGCGTACCTCGAATCAATAGCTTGCTTTATGAATCTCCTTTCTTTACATAGACGCAAGGCTTCATTTTTATCAGCTTTTGAGCTTCCACAACCCATTTGTTGCCCCAACTAAAATGACCCGGATCATAAAATCAAACTCATTTAACTGTGATAAGTAATTAAATTTATTTTTTGGAGTAGAAACTCTATAGAACAGTGAAAACAGCGGAGAACAGACTAGATTTTCTTTCTCGGGCAAAATGCAGAAGAATTACAACACAAAACGAGGAACACAGTTCCAGAAATATTTTTTCAATGACGATTGAGACAAGACAGCGAAAACGAGAAACGAAAGAGATATAGTTTTTGGAATTAAACAGTGGGAAAATAGCAAAGAGAAAGCAGAGGAGTAGTTTTTCATAAAGACAGAGAGAGACGAGAGAAGAAAACAGAGGCAAATGCAAACAGAAAAGAACAAGAACAGGGGAAAATCAGGGAGAAAAGAGAAATGTGATACAGTACATTACCGATAAGAGGAGACTTCCACGATTTTTGTCATACATTCCACTGCATGAGTAAAGTTAAAATACTATGAAATCAAAGAAATTAATAATAAAGAATAACAGAGGTCTGAAATTCCTCGAGTTCTATGATTTAGTAATTATAATTTAATTAATTTTTTAATATTATTCTAAATAATATAATGATAATATAATCAAATTATAGAACTTTAAATTAGTAAATTAGAGAACATAAATCTAAATCTACAATTAATAATAATATAAGTAATATTGACATAATTTAATTTATTCAAATGAGACTTAAATTTTAAATCTTAAAAATTATATAAAAACAATTAAAATAAAATATAATGACTAAATCTATAATTTATATTATATATAATACAAGTGCTAATAATAAAATTTAGCTATTTTTTCTTATAGATTATTTATAGAGTTGAGGATTTAGTTTTTTATTAAGGGAAAATATACTATATTTTCAAAGTAAACGTTACATTCAAAAGTACATATATAAAATTGATTATTTGTATATAAATTTTCATTTAATTTGATTTTTACAAATCATTAACATTATTATCAATATAGCATTATTTTATGTTTAGAAATTACATACACAAACATTTATTTTTGTAAACAAATTGATGATTCTAATTTTAGGCTTAATTAAAAAATAAGTTACTAAATTTTGCCTCAAAAAAAATTTTAATGCATAAATAAATTTTCGTTAAAAATAAGTGCATAATACTTTCATCGGAGATTTTTAGTGTTTGGATAGTAACGACCGTTAAATTTGAATGTTAAATGACACGTATCACGTATGGTAATTTTAAAAATTTATTTAAAAAATTAAAATGTTTTTTATTAAAAAAAACCCACAGCCCCACGTCACCCCTTTCTATTTTCCTTCCCCGTCTCCCTCCCCTTTCCCCTTTTTCATGGTCGTCGGCTGGCCATCCATGACCGTCACCAGCACCTTCATCAGCATCGACATCTACCCCTGATCAAACCCTGTTGGCCTTTCGTCGTAAAGTGTCACCGTTTGTCGTAGAAAAACGTTCAAAGATTCGTCGCATTTAAGCCACTATCACTGTTTTTCGTCGATTCCGACGTCCATAAGCCACACCGCCATCACCAGTCGAACCACCATGCAATTATGATCAAAACCCAAGTGTTCGGTGACGATGGTGGCCGAAAATGATTGGCAACCTTTGGTAATGGGGTTGAAATGAAATATTTTAATTTTTCAGAGTTTTTTATAATTTCATTAAAAGTTTGGGATTTTTTTATCAATAAATTAAGTTTTTTAAAATAATATTTTATTATTAAAAATTAAAAAATTAAACGGTAAGCACCTAAACATTAGACACGTATTTTTAGCAAAAAATTCTTTAGACACCAAAATATTTTTTGAAGCATTATTTAGACAATTATTTTTATATTAAGCCTTAAGTTTAACATTGTATACTTGAATACAAATTAATTTTTTATTTTATAATTGTATAATATCAAAGTTCATATTATATTAAACAACAAACTAAAATTTATGAAAATTTAAAATTAATCTCATTAGTTGAATTATAGGTAGAGTGACAATAAACTTATGTTTAAGTTTTCAGTCGATACCAATCTCGAATTTGATCTTTAGATAATTCGTATACCTGTCAATTATCTTTATCTTATATGTATATTCCCAAATTAATATCTAAAAGAAACAACCCCAAAAGCTAAATATTTTGAGGTATGCCTATCAACACAGGCAATCATATTAAAACATTTAAAAATCAAAGAAAAACGACCAACTTATAGTTTTGATAACCGTCAAAAACCCAGCTGGGTTGCAAATTATTAGGACACTAACATATTATCGAACCACCCAAATGTCACTTATAGTAAATATAGGCATCTTTCTTCGTCTCTCTAAATGCTAGAGGTATGTAGGCAGGGCGTGAAGCAGCTCCACTAGTGCCGGCTTCTCTTTTACATTTTCTCTTTTTCGGTTCAACCTGCAACGGCAAAGTTGCCGATGAGTATCTTCTCGGATGGATCGGAACCCTTACACCCTCCGGTTGATGTCGTTTCTTCCCTTTCTTCTCCATTTCATTATACCACCTATTTTGAAATGTAACGAACATTGTATTATGCTATCAAAACTTTTTATTTTAAGTATGTATTCGAGTTCGACCTCTATCTTAATGTGTGCATGAAAATATATAGTAATGTGTGATTGTGGCAAACGGTAAATTACATATGATGATTTATTTACCTGGGATATGTGACTCGATGATATTCATTAACCAACGATGGAGGAGCTATAATTTGTTGTAATCCTTGATAATCCACTTTCTCAGATACACCATTTTCATAATTTATCTGCGTAAAAGAATTGAAGATATGTGTACTACATTACTGTAGAATATAATCTATGAAATTTTTAATGTTTTCAAAGTTAAAATAAGAAAAAAAAAAATCAAACCTTGAAGAGTTTGGTTTCACCGCAGTAATTCAAAACCTTACCCATATAACCTTTGTTATCAAATTCTTTATTTACCCAAACTCCCATCCAATTTTCAGCTTTCACAGGAAAGGGTAACATTGCACTTGATTTTGATTCAGACTTTGTAGCATCATCCAATAAGCTGCTCTCAACTTGGTTTGATACTGCATTACAGAAATTTTGTTGTAAGATTTGATAAATATCTCAAAGGAATATATATAACCATTCATGCCTTATATGAACAATACATCTTAATTACTTCACATAAACTACCCAATCATCATTAATATACCCGTACAAAAAAATCATAATTTTATTTCATCGTGCTATCTGCGCACGTCACATATGCCAAGTTAACTATTAATCTATTCAAGTTATCCATGTCTAAATAATTGTTAGATCTAATTCCTTCACACACAAAATCTAATTATATTTATTGTGTTATTTGCAAAAGTCATATATCTTTTATTTGTTAAATTAATTATCTATCACATGTCAAATTAACTACTAATCAAATAGAAATCCGACAAAAAATTATTATATGTATAAATAAATATCGATCAAATCTATGTCTTTAGAATAGAATCAAATTTATATTCTTTACTTTAAAATTATCTAAAAACAAGAATACACAATAATTAACAAATATCTTGCAAAGATCCATCAAATAAAAAGGCACAATTCAAGATTCCCAGTTCGAATATATTTATATTAACCAAAAATAAATCATCAATCTATAACGTGAAATTATGTAGAGAGAGTGAAAAAAGATTATAAAAAATAATGAAGTAAACCATTTAGAATGCTTTGTGGCATCAAGACCTTACCTCTAAGGTTGCTTTTGGCATCCACAACTTCACTCATTTTCAAACGAAGATCTCTCAAGGATTAGATCTATAAATCAAATTAAAAGATTATCAAGAAATCAGTGTTGAACAATATATATACCGTATTTATTATAAATATACATACAAGGCAGCTAAAATGTTGATAATTATGAGATAACTTTTATTTGGTAAAATGACACCAAAAATATGATAATTGGTCAAATTTAATGAGTTCTTTGTTTTAAACGACACATGCATTTGAGATTGTTTGAAGAAGTGTGCAATGGCATTAAATGTACAACTATTCTTCTAAAAATGATAGGTGAGATTTATTGGGCAGTTTTTTAACATTAGGAATGATAGCTAAACTGAGACGAACGTAAGAATTTATGATAAGGAGCAAACTTATAAAATTTTAAGGGGAAGACGAAACTTATAAAATTTTAGGAAGACGAAAATATATTTTCGATAAAGAAATACAAAGAAAATATCTAAAATATATAAGACTTCGAAATTTTCAAGGGGGACGACCGCCCCCTTCAATCCATCCAAGCCCGTTTGCACTAAAGTTTTTAGTTTTGAATGATGAATATGATCATAAGATGATATCAGTATAAAATCTTTTTAAATTATTAATAACACACTTCTTGTGAACACAACAACTTTAAAAATAATAATAATTCATTTTATCATGGAAGCTAATGACTTATTATAATAAAATAAGTTTTACTTCAAATTCAGCCACTAAAATAGAAAAGATGTAGCAAATAATTCTCATAAAATCAAAATAGGACAAATGTTGTTATGTTCTCTCAATTGGTGATACATACGAATTACGAAATGTCATTTCAATATGATTTTGCTCAGTATCATCATCGAATTTTACTGTTATTGTGTTAAAAGTCAAATAATTTAGGCACCAAATGGTGCTTTGTCAAAGTAAAAAATTAGGCACCTAATTTTTGTTGAAATTGGGTAATGGGATAATTAATTTTAGTCATTGTAATTTAGGGTATTTATAAGATTAGTCCTTAAGTTTCAACTATAAATACCCTAGCTCATTTAGCTTCAAAATCATCACAAAGCACTCTAGCTTTCTTCCAATACTAGAGAGAATTTAGAGAATTTCTTGAGAGTTGTTTTCTCATTTTTATCAAGAGAGAATTATCATTGTTTTCTCCTTGGTAGATCGAGAGAAGTTGTAATTCCTATTTTCTCATAGTGAAATTCTTCTACTGTTGCCCGTGGTTTTTACCCTATATTATTCAGGGGTTTTCCACGTAAATTTTGTGTCTCTTTTATCTTCATTTTTATTTTCTCAAATTATCAGTTGCGATTTTGCTCTATTCGATAGCCATCTTCCGCAACAATTGGTATCCGAGCCAGATTTGAGTGTGTAATATTTGCTTATTGTCTTTGTGGTTGCCACCAAAAGGTGGATCATCCGACATAAGAAAATAAGAAGGTATTACCCATTCTTTGAGGTTCTAGAGAACTATTCACGATAGTGAAATAGTGGGAGCTATCAATAATAGAAGCTATGGCAATAAAATTTGATATTGAAAAATTCAATGGGAGAAATTTCTCACTGTGGAAATTGAAGATGAAGGCCATCCTGAGGAAAGACGGGTGTCTAGCGGCTATCAATGAAAGGCCGATGGATTTCGCAGATGACAACAAATGGAACGAGATGGAAGGAAATGCTATGGCAAACTTTCATCTAGCATTAGCAGATGAAGTATTGTCAAGCATCGAGGAGAAGAAGACAGCTAAAGAGATATGTGATAATCTCAGCAAATTGTACGAGGCCACATCGTTGCACAATAAAATTTTCCTTAAGAGGAAATTGTACACTCTTCGGATGTCAGAATCTACTTTAGTGACAGAGCACTTAAACACACTGAACACTTTATTTTCTCAGCTTACATCCTTAAGCTGTAAAATAGTAGAACAAGAACGTGTTGAACTTCTACTTCAAAGTCTACCAGATTCGTATGATCAACTCATCATCAACTTGAAAAACAATAATGTCACCAGTCTAGTCTTCGATGACGTTGCAGCTGCTGTTCTACAAGAAGAAAATCGGCGCAAGAATAAGGAAGACAGACAAGTAAATCTACAACAAGCAGAAGCGTTGACAACGACGAGAGGGAGATCAACAGAACGTGGCCAAAGCAGCAGTCACAAACATGGTAGATCAAAGTCGAGGAGCAAGAAGAATTTAAAGTGCTACAACTGTGGAAAGAAGGGTCACTTGAAGAAGGATTGTTAGAGTCTAAATAAAAACTCCAATCCACAAGGCAATACCGCAAACACTTCAGATGATGGAGATGCACTATGCTGTGAAGCGTCAACCACCGTGGAAGGAAGAAAAAGATTTATAGATATATGGCTCATTGATTCAGGAGCAACATATCACATGACCTCAAGAAGAGAATGGTTTCATCAGTATGAACCTGTCTTAGGAGGATCTGTGTATAGTTGTAATGATCATGCCTTAGAGATCATTGGCGTGGGAACCATCAAATTGAAGATGTATGATGGAACAATTAAAGTTGTTCGAGATGTGCGGCACGTGAAAGGCCTAAAGAAAAATTTATTATCCTACGGATTATTGGATAATAATGCAAGCAAGATTGAAACACGGAAAGGAATCATGAAGGTGTTCCGTGGAGCGCTTGTGGTGTTGAAAGGCAAAAAGATAGCAGCAAACTTGTACATGCTGAAGGGAGAGACTTTGTTAGAAGCAGAAGCCTCTGTTGCCTCATGTAGTTCAGATTCTGCAATGCTATGGCATCAGAAACTTGGACACATGTCAGAACAAGGAATGAAAGTCCTTGTGGAGCAAAAGCTACTTCTCGGCTTAACAAAGATATCACTTCCTTTGTGTGAGCATTGTATAACAAGTAAGCAGCACCGGTTGAAATTCAACACGTCAAATTCTAGAGGCAAAAATGTTCTAGAATTGGTTCATTCTGACGTATGGCAAGCACCAGTTACATCCCTAGGTGGAGCAAAATACTTTGTCTCATTTATTGATGACTACTCTAGGAGATGTTGGGTGTATCCTATTAAGAAGAAGTCAGATGTGTTTTTAACTTTCAAAATCTTCAAAGCGCGGGTGGAACTTGATTCTGGAAATAAGATCAAGTGTTTCAGAACAGATAATGGAGGAGAATACACAAGCGAAGAATTTGATGACTTTTACAGAAAAGAAGGCATCAAAAGACAGTTCACAGTGGCAAACACTCCTCAACAAAATGGAGTGGCAGAGCGGATGAACAGAACCTTGTTAGAAAGAACAAGAGCAAGGTTGAGGGATGCAGGCCTAGAAAAATCATTCTGGGCAGAAGCAGTCAATACCGCTTGTTATTTGGTGAATCGAGCTCCATCAACTGCAATAGAGCTGAAGACACCAATTGAGATGTGGACTGGTAAACCAGCTGATTATTCAAACCTCCATATATTTGGAAGTATTGTGTACGTGATGTACAACTCCCAAGAAATCTCAAAGCTGGATCCAAAATCCAGGAAATACAAATTCTTGGGGTATGCTGATGGAGTCAAGGGGTATCGCTTGTGGGATCCCACTGCCCGCAAAGTGATCATCAGCAGGGATGTTATCTTTGTAGAAGATAAGCTACAAAGAAAAGAAGAAGATGGTAGCGCTGAAAAGTTAGAGACTACGCAGATACATGTGGAAAAAGAGTTTGAACAAGGAGATTCTTCTGAAGCAGAACCGACACATGATGAACAAGAACCAGAGAGTTCTGAAGCTCCAACAACTCGTCAATCAGATCGTGTGAGAAGACGTCCTAATTGGCACTCAGATTATGTTATAGAAAGTAATATTGCATACTGCCTTTTAACAGAGGACGGTGAGCCATCAACATACCAGGAGGCAATAAACAGCTCAGATGCTTCACTGTGGATGATGGTAATGCAAGAAGAAATCGAAGCCCTTCATAAAAATAATATGTAACATCCCAAACTACGGGTTAGTGACTAAATCGTAAATTTCAGAATTTGATAATAAAAGTAGAATACTTGAATAGTTCAATGATTTATTTGAGGATATTTCCTGAAAGTTGTTAGTAATTATCTAAAGAATTAAAGGGCAAAAGGGTAATTTGTCATGAAAGATATTTTATTCCTTTATTAAGAGATAAAATACATGAGAAGATGAAAGCATTTCATCTTCTTATTCCTTTCTCTTCCCCTCCCGTAAGAGCAAGGGCAAAGGTAAGTTTCTTCATTAGTTGATTATTTGTTCAATTCAAGGTTGGGTTTTGATTATTAGATGATAATTAAGCTTAAGGAAAGCTTAATTTGTTCTAAAACAACAAGATGAAAGGTATATGAGAGATTAAAGATTTTGAGTTCTTGAATCAAATCTTGAAATAGAATTGATAAGTTGAATTTTAAGTTGAATTTGACTTGTCATCTATGAGATTAAGAAGTTAGAAGTGTTAGAATTATGTTTGAATAACATGAAAAATTTGATATGATTATTGAATTCTATATGGAGAATAGAATTCTAAGGTTTAAGATGAAATAAATGAATATAGATTGGTTTAAGTATGTGTACTAGAGTTAAGAATGAAAAGGGGATGATATATGAAGTGTTTGAGAGAAATTGAAGTGATTTTCGAGCTAAAAATATGATTTCTGGGCAAGGGGAATTGGTACCCATTCAAGGGGAACCGATACCCCTTCAAACGACAGAATTCCAGAATGCCAGAGGGGAACCGATACCCCCACAGGAGGGAATCGATTCCCCCCTAAAGGAAAATGTTAATATTGGTTTAATAAGTTCGTTTAAGTTGCTAGTATCCAATTAAAAGGTGTGGGTATCTAATAATTGTCTTAAAATGTATAATTATGTATATTCAAAGCCTAAACGAGTTCCGGAATCATTGACAAGTAAGATCGATAAAAAGGGAAGATAAGAGATTGAAAGGGACTAGTGAGGCCAGGTGAGTGCATATTAATTCAATTATGGTGCTAAATGGAAACAAGACTTGTGACAAGTCTATTTCCTATGTTTAATGCATGAATATATGATTATATGTATATGTATGACATAAATTGTATGTATGCATGATTATAGGTGTTAACATGCTTTTGAATGAATGATATGAAAAGTGTATAAGTGAAATAACATGATAGGTGATAAAACTGCAAGTCTATATGATTATGTGTTATATGTACATGATATGACATGCAAGTTACATGAACAAATGAGAAATGGTATAAGTCATATGAAACGATCTACGTGAATACATGCACTTGTGATACAAGTGATATGAAATGTTATAAATGATAATGCCCATGTTATGTGATATGAGAGCTAGGGTATAGTTGGCATGCCAAGAGTCGAGGGTTTACCTATGTTCTACGGAACATATGGACAGTTTTACCTATGTCTTTCGAGACATATGGACAGTATACCTATGTTCTAAGGAACATATGGACAGTTACCGAGGATCTTTATGACCTCTGGACAGTTACCGAGGATCTTTATGACCTCTGGACAGTTACCGAGGATCTTTATGACCTCTGGATAGTTACCGGGGTCTTTGTGACCTCTGGATAGGTCCTTCGGGACATTTATATGAGCTGTGGTGACAACATAGTGGTGCACAACCTCAATAGACTCCCATATCTACAGTTCTCACAGGTGCACATGGGCTAATAAGAGATAACATGGAATGTACTGTATATGATATATGTGTGTTAGTGATTATTGTATATGCTATAAGATATATGATATGAGCTTAATTGATTATATGAACAAGAGAATAGAAATATGAAAGGTGATAATATGATAATGATAGGAAAGAAGATAATTATATGTATGCGTGGATATATATATATATATATCTATATGAAAGGTGCATAGTAGGAATCATTACATGTATATGTGGGTATGGTGCTTGTACGTGATATGTTAGTAGAAATTGTTCAAGCATGATTACGAGTTAGAGTTTTATTATATGTTTTATGCCTCACTAAGTCAACGACTTAGCGTGTGATTGTTTCACACGTAGGTTACAGAAGTGAGAAGAGTAAAGAGCTAAGAGGAGCAAGACAGGTCAATTCTCCTTACCCAATTGTCAGATCAGAAAATATATGTACGGTATATAGAGTGTAGTTGGCATGTAGTCTAAAGATATAAATTGTATGAACTCTGATATATTTTGTAAACGTTTTGAATGAGTTAAATGTTATCCAAGTTTTTAAATTACTCACTATTTTATACGAATAAATGTTTGAAAAGTCAATGTGACACTTCAGACTCGTATCCGGGTCGGATACGGGTTGAGGGTGTTACATTTAATGGTATCAGAGCTACGGTTTAGCCGATTCTAGGCTAAAAATGAAGTCAAAAGTGCTTTAAAAAGTATACATGCCAACATAAAGTGAAAAAAAATTTCTGATCTGATAGTGTAAGGAGTATACTATCTTGTAAATAGAGTTAAATTGTTATGTTATATAAGATAAGTGAATACATGATGATGATTTATGAGATATATATGTTTATGTGATAGATGATATGTGAACATATGCAAATGACATATGTTAAATTATATGAATTGGATGATCATATGCACATGTTATATGTGATAGAAGAAATGATATTAGTACATGAATATATGAGAGCTTCTAAAGTGAAGCACAAGGCAATAGACTGCAGGTAATAGCATTCACCTGCCCTGGCCAGGCAGGGAGAAGAGCGAAAAACCTCAGGGCGTGCCTGTACAAGATTAGAGAATGTTTCATGATATGTAATGATATTATGATATATTTTAATTTTTTACTTCAATAATTCATAGAATGAATGTATTGAAAAGAGTTGAGAACACCCGAGTTCAAGGGTGAATGTGAGAAATGTTCCATTGTTGCGGAAAATTGATCAAATGGTAGGAAGATAATGTTAGAAGATTGTCATTTCTCCAAAGTGGAGAAGTTAAATTGAGTAGTTTCGTTACTAAGTGGTCAAGCTAAAGTATGGTGAACAAATGTCACCATAAGAATGTTAAAAGATCAAGTGATGTGGTTATCATTTGTAGAAGAGTTCAAGAATAAGTACATGAATGATCAGTTCATAAAACAAATAAGCTCCAATATATGAGCTTGAAGCAAGGGAATTATACGTGCATGTGTATGAGTATAAGTTTAATAAGTTAAACAGATTTATTGTTGAGTTGATTTTGATTAGAAAGGATAAGTAAGAACATGTGATTGGTTGTTTAGGGCTTGCGCCTTAAATTAAAAGAGTGTTACTGGTTTCGAAATTTTTCTTATTTCAAGAAATTATTAATCGTGTTAAAGTTTTATAAAGAGCTCAGAATTAAGAGATTGGAGAACAAAAATCTCATATGATTAAGAGAATTAGTGCTTTATATAGTTAAGCACCATTAAAGAAAGATAGAGATTCTGATTTTCAACTTTAAACCCGATATGAATTAGTTGTATTCTCTGTCAGAGAATCGAATTAGATGAGAGTCAGTCAGACTAAAGCAGTAGGGTATGATATTGGAAGATTAATCAATGAGTTAATTGATAATAAGTCAAGGTTAAAGACAACCTTTGTGAATTGGGTTAAAAGCCCTGTTAGAAGTTATGTAAATCGAAGCAGAAAAAGTATTTGAAATGGATTAGATGAGTATTGAAATCTGGTGATTGTTGAAACAAGTGGAGAAAACATAAGTATAAGAATGATAAAGAATAAGGTTTTGTGCAAGTAAAGTTGACTATCAAAGTCATGAAAATGTGATAAGGAGTGATAGTTAAGGATAAATATATGTGATATAAAATAGCATGAGAGTATGAAGGACATGATATGGTTTAGTTATGTATAGGACAAAGGTAAATGGAATGGTTGAATTCGAACCAAAGGAATTATATTATGGACAAATGAGAATTAAGGTTTGATAAGTGAAGGAAATAGAGAATGAATTATTTTGATTGAGAAGAATAAATATATGGATAGTTTGATGAAGGTTTATGTTTTGATTGAAAGAAATTAGTTGAATAATAAAGTAGTGTGATAGTGAGCGTATTAAGTTAAAGGATTTGTATGTTTGACGGAAACTAAGGATTGATAGAAAAGTTGAAAAGGATAAAGAAGGAAAAGTATAAATGATATGAAAGGAATGTAAAAGCATAAGGAAAAATGTAATGAAAGAATTAAAGTAATGAAGTGAAGTTTATGATAGCACGAAAGATTTATTGAAGAGATGATATGTAAAAAGGAATAGTAGACGTGTAAATAGTATTGTGTATAAGAAAGAGTAATAGAAAAGTTTAAGAATGAATATGGATTTGACAAGTTAAGTAAACTATTATTGAGATAATTATGGTTGAAAAAAAAATATAGGATTAATTAATTAGGGCTCGTGCCCTAGATTGAACAGTTGATATTTACTAACTGTGATAGTAAAGGTGATAGAGTTATAAGATTGGAAGAAAAGATAAAGTGAGTTAATCAAGTATGATCTGGATTTGAATATGGTTAGATATTTGGATCATATTGATATGATGAAGACAAAGAGAAGAGTATTTACAAGTTTTAAAGGGAGCTTTGAGGAAAAATAATACAAAGTACAAGAGATGATAAAGAATGAGGTTCTGTATAAGTGAAACTGCTTAACAAAGATATAAAGATGTGATAAAGATCGGTAATTAGAGATGAATATAAGTGAGATGAATAGAGTATGAAAACATTGATGAAAGATATGATTTATTTGTGGATAATGAGATCTTGATTATAGAAAGATGGAGATTAAAGGATCAGATATGATAAAGGTTATATGGAAATGTAAATTATAAGTTTAATGGAGAAGTAAGAAAAATGTGCAAGGTGATGTGAAAAGATGATTTGATTCCGTACAGTATATGTTTAATCACAATTGAAGAAGATGTAAGGTTATGTTCTTGGTTAAACGATGATGGAATAAAAGTTTAGTTATTGTTGCAAGGAAATTAAAAAAATTAATAAGGAATTTTATTGATTCGTGATACTAAGTGATGAAAAGGATTGTTCATGTCCTACGTGATGAGTGACATTATATGAATTTTAGAGAGATCAAAGGGAAATGCAGAATCGAAGGAAAGAAAAGACAGAAATGGATGAGGCTACCAGTTACTGTTTATATGATAAAAGACAGTAGATGAATGAAAAAAAAAACTAGTTGAAGAATTAAAGGAAATAACATAAGAACATTAGAAGATATGTTCTTATCAATGTGTGCAATGAAAATTCGAGGACGAATTTTATTAAAAGGAGGGGAGATTTGTAATATCCCAAACTACGGGTTAGTGACTAAATCGTAAATTTCAGAATTTGATAATAAAAGTAGAATACTTGAATAGTTCAATGATTTATTTGAGGATATTTCCTGAAAGTTGTTAGTAATTATCTAAAGAATTAAAGGGCAAAAGGGTAATTTTCATGAAAGATATTTTATTCCTTTATTAAGAGATAAAATACATGAGAAGATGAAAGCATTTCATCTTCTTATTCCTTTCTCTTCCCCTCCCGTAAGAGCAAGGGCAAAGGTAAGTTTCTTCATTAGTTGATTATTTGTTCAATTCAAGGTTGGGTTTTGATTATTAGATGATAATTAAGCTTAAGGAAAGCTTAATTTGTTCTAAAACAACAAGATGAAAGGTATATGAGAGATTAAAGATTTTGAGTTCTTGAATCAAATCTTGAAATAGAATTGATAAGTTGAATTTTAAGTTGAATTTGACTTGTCATCTATGAGATTAAGAAGTTAGAAGTGTTAGAATTATGTTTGAATAACATGAAAAATTTGATATGATTATTGAATTCTATATGGAGAATAGAATTCTAAGGTTTAAGATGAAATAAATGAATATAGATTGGTTTAAGTATGTGTACTAGAGTTAAGAATGAAAAGGGGATGATATATGAAGTGTTTGAGAGAAATTGAAGTGATTTTCGAGCTAAAATATGATTTCTGGGCAAGGGGAATCGGTACCCATTCAAGGGGAACCGATACCCCTTCAAACGACAGAATTCCAGAATGCCAGAGGGGAACCGATACCCCCACAGGAGGGAATCGATTCCCCCTAAAGGAAAATGTTAATATTGGTTTAATAAGTTCGTTTAAGTTGCTAGTATCCAATTAAAAGGTGTGGGTATCTAATAATTGTCTTAAAATGTATAATTATGTATATTCAAAGCCTAAACGAGTTCCGGAATCATTGACAAGTAAGATCGATAAAAAGGGAAGATAAGAGATTGAAAGGGACTAGTGAGGCCAGGTGAGTGCATATTAATTCAATTATGGTGCTAAATGGAAACAAGACTTGTGACAAGTCTATTTCCTATGTTTAATGCATGAATATATGATTATATGTATATGTATGACATAAATTGTATGTATGCATGATTATAGGTGTTAACATGCTTTTGAATGAATGATATGAAAAGTGTATAAGTGAAATAACATGATAGGTGATAAAACTGCAAGTCTATATGATTATGTGTATATGTACATGATATGACATGCAAGTTACATGAACAAATGAGAAATGGTATAAGTCATATGAAACGATCTACGTGAATACATGCACTTGTGATACAAGTGATATGAAATGTTATAAATGATAATGCCCATGTTATGTGATATGAGAGCTAGGGGTATAGTTGGCATGCCAAGAGTCGAGGGTTTACCTATGTTCTACGGAACATATGGACAGTTTTACCTATGTCTTTCGAGACATATGGACAGTATACCTATGTTCTAAGGAACATATGGACAGTTACCGAGGATCTTTATGACCTCTGGACAGTTACCGAGGATCTTTATGACCTCTGGACAGTTACCGAGGATCTTTATGACCTCTGGATAGTTATCGGGGTCTTTGTGACCTCTGGATAGGTCCTTCGGGACATTTATATGAGCTGTGGTGACAGCATAGTGGTGCACAACCTCAATAGACTCCCATAACTACAGTTCTCACAGGTGCACATGGGCTAATAAGAGATAACATGGAATGTACTGTATATGATATATGTGTGTTAGTGATTATTGTATATGCTATAAGATATATGATATGAGCTTAATTGATTATATGAACAAGAGAATAGAAATATGAAAGGTGATAATATGATAATGATAGGAAAGAAGATAATTATATGTATGCGTGGATATATATATATATATCTATATGAAAGGTGCATAGTAGGAATCATTACATGTATATGTGGGTATGGTCCTTGTACGTGATATGTTAGTAGAAATTGTTCAAGCATGATTACGAGTTAGAGTTTTATTATATGTTTTATGCCTCACTAAGTCAACGACTTAGCGTGTGATTGTTTCACACGTAGGTTACAGAAGTGAGAAGAGTAAAGAGCTAAGAGGAGCAAGACAGGTCAGTTCTCCTTACCCAATTGTCAGATCAGAAAATATATGTACGGTATATAGAGTGTAGTTGGCATGTAGTCTAAAGATATAAATTGTATGAACTCTGATATATTTTGTAAACGTTTTGAATGAGTTAAATGTTATCCAAGTTTTTAAATTACTCACTATTTTATACGAATAAATGTTTGAAAAGTCAATATGACACTTCGGACTCGTATCCGGGTCGGATACGGGTTGGGGGTGTTACATAATACATGGGACCTTGTGCCACTACCACAAGGAAGGAAGCCAATTGGTAACAAATGGGTTTTCAAAATCAAGCGAAATGGTGACGATCAATTGGAGAGGTATCGTGCAAGACTGGTGGTAAAAGGATATGCTCAGAAAGAAGGTATTGATTTCAATGAAATTTTTTCTCCTATGGTTCGACTAACAACAGTTCGAGTAGTCTTGGCAATGTGTGCTACATTGAACTTACATCTAGAGCAACTAGATGTTAAAACAGCTTTTCTTCATGGAAATCTTTAAGAAGAGATTTACATGCTCCAGCCTGAAGGTTTTGAAGAAAAAGAAAAGAAGAACTTGGTTTGCAAGTTGAACAAATCTCTGTACGGTCTAAAGCAGGTGTCAAGGTGTTGGTATAAGAGATTTGATTCCTTCATTATGTGCCTTGGATACAGCAGACTTAATGTAGACCCTTGTGCTTATTTCAAGATGTCTGGTGATAACGATTTTGTTATATTGATGTTGTATGTGGATGACATGTTGGTTGCAGGACCCAACAAAGATCATATTGACGAATTGAAGGCACAACTGGCTAGGGAATTTGAAATGAAGGACTTGGGATCAGCAAACAAGATTCTAGGGATGCAAATTCACCGAGACAGAAGTAATAGGAAGATTTGCCTTTCACAAAAGAATTACTTGAAGAAGATCTTGTCACGATTCAGCATGCAAGATTGTAAGCCAATTTCTACCCCTCTTCCTATTAACTTCAAATTATCCTCCAGTATGAGTCCTAGCAGTGAAGAAGAGAGGATGGAGATGTCTCGAGTACCGTATGCATCGGCAGTGGGAAGTTTAATGTTAGCTATGATATGCACAAGACCAAACATTGCACAAGCAGTGGGAATGGTTAGTCGATACATGGCGAATCCAGGCAAAGAGCATTGGAATATTGTAAAGAGGATCCTAAGATACATCAAAGGGACCTCAAATGTTGCATTATGTTACGGAGGATCAAATTTACTTATAAATGGGTATGTCGATTCTGACTATGCAGGGGATTTGGATAAAAGCAAATCTACTACAGGATATGTGTTCAAAATTGTTGGTGGAGCTGTAAGCTGGGTTTCAAAATTGCAGTCAGTTGTGGCTACGTCCACAACAGAGGCAGAATATGTAGCAGCTACACAAGCCAGTAAAGAAGCAATTTGGTTGAAAATGCTATTGGAGGAGCTTGGGCACAATCAAGAGTATGTCTCTCTGTTTTGTGACAGTCAAAGCGCCTTGCATCTAGCAAGGAATCCAGCATTTCATTCAAGGACAAAGCACATACGAGTTCAATACCATTTCATTTGTGAAAAGGTGGAAGAAGGAACGGTAGATATGCAGAAAATCCATACCAAAGACAACATAGTAGATTTCGTGACGAAGGCAATCAATGCTGATAAATTTACCTGGTGTCGATCCTCCTGTGGCCTGTCAGAAACGTAAGCAACATGAAGGTACAAGGTAGAAAGAATGGTGTGAAGATATGATTATTCCAATCAAATCTTCAAGTGGGAGATTGTTAAAAGTCAAATAATTTAGGCACCAAATTAGGCACCAAATGGTGCTTTGTCAAAGTCAAAAATTAGGCACCTAATTTTTGTTGAAATTGGGTAATGGGATAATTAATTTTAGTCATTGTAATTTAGGGTATTTATAAGATTAGTCCTTAAGTTTCAACTATAAATACCCTAGCTCATTTAGCTTCAAAATCATCCCAAAGCATTCTAGCTTTCTTCCAATACTAGAGAGAATTTAGAGAGTTTCTTGAGAGTTGTTTTCTCATTTTTATCAAGAGAGAATTATCATTGTTTTCTCCTTGGTAGATCGAGAGAAGTTGTAATTCCTATTTTCTCATAGTGAAATTCTTCTACTGTTGCCCGTGGTTTTTACCCTATATTATTCAGGGGTTTTCCACGTAAATTTTGTGTCTCTTTTATCTTCATTTTTATTTTCTCAAATTATCAGTTGCGATTTTTCTCTATTCGATAGCCGTCTTCCGCAACATGTTGAAAGTGTGTTTTCAATCGGAGTTTTTACTCCTAAAGTAATTGATGTTTCAAGGTTTTATGTAGTCCAACAATCATATAAAAACAAGTATTTGTCTACTATAGTTTTAAAACTATTTTCAATTAGCTCAACGATAAATTTATAATCAAAATAGGATACATTACACTAATAGTCACTAAACGTTTAGGATGTTTGCACTTTAGTCATTAAAATTGAATTCATTGAAATCATTGATGTTAAGAAATTTGTTTACTTTAGTCACTGGACCATTAAATGACTAATGACATATGAGTTATCATGCTAACATCTTATGTTCCGTTAAATAAAACTTATAGAATTCGTGTAAAGATGGAGATTGTTAGAGTTTAGCCCGAATTTGATCTAATTCAAATTAATGAAGATTTAAAATTAACATAAAATAAAAAAAAAGTATGGAACTTAAAATGATTGAAAGTAAAAAATCTATTAGATTTTATATAGATTAAAGATAGAAAACATAGTTTGAATAGATTTTTATTAAGCTTTTTGAAATCAAATAACCATCCCTATAAATAGATAATAGGGTTTGAAGAAAAAGTTGTTTTTAAAAATCCTTTTATAATCTTCTTTTTCAATATTAGTGAAACTCTCTTCTTCTATTCATACTTTTTCTGAAAAAAAAAAGTTTACGTAAAATCTTGGTATCTATTTTATTGTGTGATAGCTATACTTATCGTTATCTTCTAATAAATCGATATTATAACATATTCATGTTTAATTCGATCAAAATAATAGTGTTCATGTTCGATTTATGTTAATTTATTTATTTTTGAATATGCTCGTGTTTGTTCATTTAGCGATTACGAACATGTTCATTTAACGATTACGAACATGTTCATTTAACGTTCATGTACACATACGTTTAATGTTTGACAACCAACGACCTCTTTTACTCTTTTTATTTGTAAGTCAAAAACATGGTGAAATTACATCACTAGTCCTTAATTTTCTTAGGTTTTACAGTTTGAACTCTATAATTCACCTTAGGTTCAATTTGGTCCATATCTTCTCCAATATTTAAAATTTAAAAAAAGAAAAAGAAAAGGAGAATCAAGTATACAAGATAATAACACGAGCTTATAAACGAGTCGATAGATGAGTTTTTTCGTGAACACAAATGAAACGAACACACATTTGTTCGTGCTCGTTCATTTATTAAATGAACATAAAAATTTTGTTATTGTTTATTTATTTATTTTAATAAATGAAAGTTACGTGAACAATTTACGAATAATTTGTCGAACGCTCAGTTCATTTACACCTGAATGTAAAACTAAAAAAAATATATAATACGATTAATATAGATTCATATAATTAAAATCAAAATCAATCATTCTAGAATAAAAATAGATGGATTCATAATCGATTATATCTAAACATGATACACATATAATAAAACTTAAACCAAAATAAAATTTAGATCGAAAATCCACCACCTTCACCAACAAAGTCAATGCTTCTAGGACACAAATAAACCTTTTTTTAATGCTATATGTAAATGTAAATACCAATAAATAAACTCAAATTAAGAATAAATTTATTTTTATATAATTGTATTGACATGGTTAAATAGTATTTTTGAAATTTACACATATTTTTATATAAAGATAACCTATTCTAAATTTCTAGTCATTGTTCTTGTAAAGAGTGAAAAATAAAATAAAGAAAGTGATTTCAGATGAAAATAAATGCAGGTGAAATTTACTTTAAATGATCTAAAGGGAATAAACAAATAAAATTTGGAGTTACAACTCATAGAAACTATGCCGTTTAGGTATAGAATCTTCGTATTGCGATCTCTTTACCGCACATGAATAACCTTTCCTGAATCTGTTACCGGATTTTCTCGTCACTTCGACTTTCACCGTAAACAATGACGAAACGGGCCGATGATCGGAGAATCTCGTCTCACCACGGACGTACGATAATTGCTGAATGCTGTAACCGTGCCATAATATTCGATCACACCTAAAATGTTCCCGATTAGAAAAGCGATTAATTAGATGATTTTATCTTTATCACAATAATGTACACAAACACTGATTTGTTTAGAGTGAATGAGTACCATGCAGGGGTTCGTCGTTTTTTCTTCGATTTAACAGTTTCACCGGCATATAAATCTGAATTTTGCGAATACTTGTACGTAGGAGCGAAGATTATTCGTCCCTCGTGGAATCCATTGAAGACACTTCCGGCATCTCTCTCTATGTTTAACTGCAAAAAAACAACACATTTCCAATGAGAATTACTTATTAACCTTTCCTCTTCATCTAACCATGGCGAATTTTACCTGATCTTTCTCGAGAAGGACGTCCCAATTGTTCCCCTCCAACAGAGTCCTGGTTTTCTCATAGCTCAAGGCTACCCGATAATTCAAATCTCCAAGCCATATTACTCGGCTGCAATATTGATGATACTTGTTAAATAAAACACACAACAGAATGTTATAATAACGATATGAAAGGAAACGTACTCATGTTCTATAATTCTCTCCGGTGCTCGAGGATTCGAAGCTTTGCACATCTTGGGGAACTGCGTGCTTCTGAGTATCTCGTTAACATCAGCATTTCTCTTGGGTTCATTGCCTTCCTTCTCACCCGAAGCTAAGTGACTGCAGACGAAGCAAAAGCTGGTCTGGTGCAATGTCATGCTTACTGCTATACATCCCTGCAATGCCCCCATTGTTTATGAAACAAAGTGACCTTATATGGCGAGGGAAGAGATCATGTTCAAGGAAGATTTATATTCTAACCTTGTTGCCGAGACGTCCCAATATTCCTGTTCCTATACAGGAAATTCGTAGATGAGCAATGTATGGTACTAACTCAGTTCGAGCCCATATCGAGAGGAAAATCCCAACCATTTGCTTACTAGCTACGAGCCGGTAACCCATGTGTCCGTTGGAAAAGTTTTGGGGCATATTAGAAAGATCAACCAAGTCATCATCAGCGGCACCATCACGACGCGCGGGTAGGGGACGGAGGTCTTGTTTGCTGGCTAAATCCCTAAGCTTTTTTTGCCCTCGTTTCGCCCCATGTGTGGATTCAATCGGACAATTGCAGGTCTTGAGAAGGCTACTTTCCGCCCTGAAATTCTTACTACGGATTTTGAGTGACGGCTTGTGGAAGAAGTGACTGTTGGGAGATTTTGACTCCTTCAATAAGGACTGGGAGCATTTCAAACTTTGGATACAGTCGGGAGATGGCTGCGTGATGTCGTAATCGGGCTTGTTAAGTACTTGGTTTGTAAGGACCAACCATTTTGCAGCAGGCTCATTGTCTTCAATCACTAGAACATTTCCGGCATTGAGTGGAACTATTTCCTGAAACCTGGGAAATCGATGTTCTAAGTAAAAAAAACTCCAAAATCTTGTCATTTTATATAAATGAAATGAAGCCTGAAACAATCATAACCACAGACATAAATATCTGCAGAATCCTCAGTTAGAAAGAAATCTTCAAGGTTAATGTCAAGATTGGGTGCCTTCCCTCCCACATTCCAAGTTGCAACGAATACCCTGAAAATGCCTTATATTACTTCTGTAAGAAATAAACATAGAAGGAAACAGCAGCATAAAAAGGAAAATGATATATGGATACCGGAAATCCCGAGGTTGAGTCTTTGGTGAAGCCATGGAACACCCGAAATCTGAGAGATTTAGCCCTTCGATTAGCCCTCCAGTAACTTCCTCTCTTCCTAGGAGCAGATAAGAAAATTAGTCTCATTATTGTTTTTCTTTTCTTCTACCAGTTGTAGACTCAAACACCAATAATTTTGTCGATCATAAAGCCAAAAGGGTCAACGTCAGAAATGAAACTCTTCCACTTACCTATTTATATTTTATTCCCTTTCTAACATTTTCTTGTTAGGTTAGCTACGAATGTTGTATAGCAGATGGGAAGAATTTATTTTCCCTGCTAACTGGATACGTGGCCTATACTCTTTACATTATAAAATTACGGCTCATTGCACCTAATGCATTCTTCATATTCATTTCAACACCGGCAATGTCTTCGTGAAATTTGAATTTATTTATATCAATTATTCATTTCATCATGATGTTTAATTTAAACTTTTATTTGTTTTTATCCTATATAAAATATTTTTACCATAAAAAATATTTTTAAAACCGCCACAGAGACTTCCCTGAATTCTATTACGTTTGATGTAATTTTCTACTCGAATTCTACCAAACATATCACGTAAGAGGTTTAACTTCTTATATATATATATATATATAAAGAACATTAAGATGTGTTTCATATAGGATGAAGGTGGTACCTGTAGGAGAAACTCCACAATCTGGTAATACAAATTCTTCATCTGATGACCCACCTCTAGCACGTCGCTTGTAAGAAAAAATCTTTGGGATAAAGGACTTTACCCCACAACGATAATAATAATAAAAAATAAACGAAAAATCAATAAAAATAGAAATTAGGATCAATTATTTTGAAGTAAATTAAGAAATATATTATTACTGTACGGGCCTTCTTTTTCTTGTCATTCTTGACGGAGTTATCAGGAGAGGTGGCAATGGCGGTTGGGGTGGTGGGGCGGCCGATGCATTGGCCTTGATCGTCCCCGAGTTGGCTTTCGTTCATTAGGTTACTAACAAAAAATTATTGCAATGAAATTAACTGTCCAATTTTCCAACAGTCTTAGGTATCAATTAGCCAAAAATTCATAAACAAAACAATGTCGATGGGAAAAACAGACTCTGGGTCTTTGTGTTTATGATTAATGCTGTTTTTTTCTACTAGTTTTCTTTTAATCACTTTATATATTTTTAGGGTAAAAATGATTGAACATTAATATTTTATTTGATCTGTTTGATTAGGATGAGATATTTTCGCCAATTCTTTGGGAGAGTATTGAATCATCGTAAGGAGGCGAGGGAAAGAAGCCGTTCACAAATAAATAACAGCAAATTTTAACATTGCTTTTTCTGTCTGTCTAAGAACTTTACAACACATCATCCTTATATTTGTCCATTTCATTGTTTACAAGAACCGACGCACTATTTTGTATTAAGGATACGGATTGTAGAAACTATACTATGGATTCAATGGTGTAAAATTATACAATTTAAAGATACATGAAATTATATAATTATTAAAAATTATAAAAAAATATCTAGGGAAAGGGAATGAGAATTTTGATTTTAATAAATATTGAACCTACAAATTAGATGAGAAGAAATGTGTCAATTGAGAACTTTTAATCACTTGATTTAGAGATTATTAGCGTTTGGTTTGTTCTTTATTTCATATTAAGATGACGGAGAAATGATTATTTAATATTATTATAAACTTAGGAAATTAATTAAACAATTTATAACTTTGAAGTAAAAATAGCTAGTTAAATAAATAGCCACTGTTTTAATAAAACAAGGAATTGCAAATGGGAAAGCCACACCACCATCAAGAAAATGATGGGATCATCATTATGACATCCTAAAATCAAGAAAAAGGGAAAAGCTAAAGCACGAACATCAAATATTAAATGATATATTTTATTCATCATCCTGCAGTAAACTGCGGAGCAGTTCTGCGCAACCGGCCGCCGCCGTATCCTGGAGGAATCCCATTGCATTTGCGTAATGAATGTGGGAAACGGCACCGTTGCTGCGGGTCAGGATAACAGTGGCCTTGTTACGCCTGGTGTCCGGAACTGCACAGCTTTTAATGGGGCTGCTAACAAGCGTGGCGTAGCATATTTGGTCTTGGTGGTCATCTTCAACCAAAATGCTATATGTTCCGGTTGCGTCCGTCTCCGCTCCAACGCTGAATTTCAGCTTCATAGTGATCCTATCATAGCACTTGATTTCGACCCTCGCACCTAAAAACAAAAAGCTTTGATTAGAGACAGATTGAAGGGGGAAAAAAACAAGACATAACCGATGGTGAGAGATTAATTGGTTTAATCTTACCAGGTATGTAAGAGCATTTAACTGTCTCGAAACCAGCACGGCAGGCGTCACAGTAAACTTTTCCGATGATTTTGAAAGGTTGCCTGTTTGCGTTAACGAGAACAGGAAGAACACAGATGGCAAGCAACAAGAACAACTTGGTGGCCATTGCGTTGATTTGAGAGAGCAAAGAGGAAGAGAGAGACTTGGAAATGGTGGATCATGGGGGGAACGAGAGTGATATTTTATAGTGGGATTCTTCATGTAGGAATAATATAGTAATAGTTTACTTTGGGGGACTTTCTGCTGGAAGACGGTCACATGGTGAAAAATTATTAAAGATTTTCGGGTGTTGCGGCATATTGTTCTCAAATTATGCATTAAATGGAGGCAGGTTGGAATCAGATCCAAGTTGCCAAATCCTTCGTTTGCGCCATATGCATTCTGCAAAACATAAATATATTGCACTACTTTTAACAAGCAATGTATGAACATTTAGATTCTCAATACATCAACTAGCAACAAGTTAGTGACTGCTCATTTATGTTGGATTGCTCACAGTTACATTTGTAAAATATGTATTCGTTATCAATAACTAATTTATTTTTGAACATATACTATCTTATAATTATTAAATACTATTTAAAAAAATATTATCTCTCATAATGATACAAAATATAATAATTTTGATAAAATAGCTACTATTTACTATATGTCAATAAATACACAAATAATGTAATAAACATGAAAATTTACATGTTTAAGGATATATTGGTCGATCCAATAATCCAATGTAAAAGCAAGGCCTTTAGGCCATTAATAAGCGTTGATCGAATACATTAAGCTAACCTCGAATATATCCTAAACATTTGGTGCCTTTTGGCTCCCTTTAACTGTTTATTATCTATCTAATATAAATTAATTATCATTTGCAAGTATAATTTTTTTTCATGAATGAATTCTTCTACATTTAAATGGTGATAATTATTGAATTAAAATCTAAATGAAAAGTTTTTTTTACAAATTCTAAATCTAACTCTAATTCTATGTAGAGGGGAGGGGGAACTCTAAGGGAGAAAAGAAGAGTGTTTCTAGTAGGTTTAGAACACATGACATAAAAGAATATGAGAAAATAAAAATGAACAGTTTGACCGGCCAATCAAAATAATTACTCCAAACATTTCACTATTAGATCTTCATGTTTGCTAAAAACTTTAATAGGCATGTGCAAATGCGAACTTAATGGGGACTGAAGGATGTAATTTTTTTCCATGCTATCAAATTTTAGATAATTATTGACCACTTAAATGAATGTTATCGATCCCTATGACAAAGCCATCGTATTCTAAATTTTTTAATGAAGTGGCTAACTATTTTTGCATGACATATGCGAAAACTTTGGATCGAAAGTCAATGACAGCATGCATCACATGAAAGTGGAAATACAAGCACATACATATTATATTTTAAATGGAAGTGGTTAATTAATGTTATTAATTAAGACTAGCCTTTATACCCAAAAAAAGGCTAACCTAATGCTTTATCGGTTCCAAAGAGGGAACCAATTTCCTCTGATTGGTATTATCCGAGTCCTAAAGTACTTATTTTATTATTTTAGTAATCACTTACTGTGGAACTATTATTTTTTCTGAGTCATCTTCTTTTTCAACTATCATAGTGATAGATTCATGTAGTGGTATGGTCTGTGTTTGCTAGTTCCGAAGGATTATCACCTGGAATAATGTTTTAAAGGCGGAAGGTATAACATTTGTCACTTTTGTCACTCCTGATTGATGGAACATCATATAGTGACGTGATTATGAATGTGTACTTTCCATGTTGGGCCCTTATCTTTCGTAGAAGACGAGTTTATGAGAAAACTGTGTGCACATATGAGTTATATATATACAAATAGCTAAGTGCATGTTGATGTCGTTGGACCCAAGAGAATAATTGTTGATATGGGGACGCTTAAGGCGTAGTAACCCCAAGCCTTATACAAAGAAGATAGGTTACTTTGGTAAGTATTTTACTAATGTTAACTTTAAATGGTCTTTAATTGATTATTTGACTTTGGATTGCGTAAAAATGCTCATGGATATGAATACAACCTTTTTTTTCCCCTTCAATGTTTATATTTTGATCGAATTGGCTAGTTTGTTGTGTTTGCTGTGTGTTCATATTGTGTTTTAATATGTATTGATTGGAATTAGTCCTATTTTGGAGTAACACTGTTGTTAATGGAAAGACGTTTAACTAGATTGTTAGAGTTTGATTCGAAGTCAAAGTAACACAAATTAATTAATATATAAATTTGAGAAAATAATAAACATAGTTTGATTAAAAGTAGAAAATGTTATTAAAGTATATTTCTACCGTATATACTTTCCTTTACAATCAAATATATATCCTTATAAATAGATACTAAGGATTATGTTTAATGATTAGGTTGTCCATTAGGACTCTTATTATTTTCTTATTCTCTTGACATTAGTGAATTTTTTCCCTTTTCTGCCCGTGATTTTTCCCAAAAGGATTTTCCCCGAAAGGATTTTCCATGTAAAATTTTAGTGTCTATTTTATTAGGCGATCATTATGCATATTGTTATCTTTTAACAAATTGGTATCGGAGCGTTCAAATTATTTGATTCGATCACAATAATGACATCTTTGAAGTATAAAATTTCGTTGTTAGATCGCAACACCAAATTAACACTAAGGAAGGTAAATGCATGAAAATTTATAAGAGCTCTCTTATTCTGATGAAATGGAAGAGAAAGACTATCAAGTTGTATATTATGCAAGGTTCAATAATTATAGAATATGATCTATTATTTTCTCCTTCGTGGCAAATGGAGATTTTTGTTGAACAAAATGACCGTAGGCATAACGAATTTTGGTAGCAGAAAAGAGTTATGTTTTGTGGACATAACAAATTTGAGAAGAAAAATAGAGTTCAGTTTTGTGGACATAACAAATTCGAGAAGAAGAAAATTCATTCCTGTGAGCGTAATGAAAAAGATAGAATTGACATTGATGATCGGGATAGTTTTGTGCATTATATTTTTTGTAGTGAGCAACTTGTGAGCAAAGTTAACACTTGTGATTTGCTTACCGATGTGAAGACTAAATTCAAGTTTGGACAAGCTTTGGATTCAATTGGCAATCATTGTTGAAGAATACCCATCTAAGGGGTTTCATGGAAGAGGTGGAGAACTTGTTCGTTGAAGTGAAGGATTGTTTTTGTTGAGTTTCGGTATCTCATCGAATTTAGGTGTTTTGTCTCAAAACCTTTGTCACTTAAGTATTCACATAAAGGTGGATATTTGTTAGAGTTTGATTCGAATTCAAAGTAGAACAAATTAATTAATATATAAATTTGGAAAATAATAAACCTAATTTGATTAAAGACTTAATACCAAAATAAGTGCCCAAAACTATACCTTTTTCCCGAATAGGTGCCTACAATATTTTTTGGACCATCCAGGTGCCTAACGTTACAAACGTTACCACTTTAGTTGTATGGACAGTTAACAACGTTAATTTCCTTCATTAAGTGACACGTTTCACAATCTGATAATTTTGAATTTTTTATATAAAATTCAAAAAATAAAATTAAATATATATTTTTAAAAAGAAAACACATAAATTTTGAAATAACCTAAAAACTTTGAAACCCTTTATTTTAACCACTAAACCCACGCCAACCGCCACCCTTTGTCGTCGATGAAGCTTCACCCGATCTCACCTCCCCCCAACGATCAAAACCCCTATGAAATCGTGATAGATCGACGACGAATCGATGTCTTATACTCTGCGAACCCTAGGCAGAAAATCGCGATCACACACGATTCCAACGGCAAATCGACGACAACTACGACGACGTATAACTAGGATGATGGAAGAGCCTACGTCGATGGCGGTGGTCATGTCTGGAAAGGGCAACGACAGGGGGTTAGTCTTAGGATTTGGGGATTTTAAGGTTTTTTATATTTAAAAGAAATTAGGGTTTTTTTACAAATATGATAATATTTAAAAAATAAATTTAAAAATATCAAATTATGACACGTGTCACTTAACGGAGAAAATTAATGGTCGTTACGTCTCGGGCACCTAAAGTGGTAATATTTATAACATTAGGCACATGAATGATTCAAAAAAAATTGTAGGCACCTATTCAGGTAAAACTATATAATTTGGGCACTTATTTGAATATTAAGCCTTGATTAAGAGTATAAAACTTTATTAAAGTAGAATGATATTTTATATAGTTTTCTTTGTAATCAACTATCTATCCTTATAAATAGACACTAAGGATTAGAGTTATAGATCTGGTTGTCCATGAGGACTCGTTTTGTATTATTTTCCTCTTGATATTAGTTAATTTTCTCTTCTTTTGCCCGTGATTTTCCCAAAAGAGTTTTTCACGTAAAATTTGGTGTCTATTTTATTAGGCGATCATTATGCACATTGTTATCTTCTAACATGGGTAATTTAGGGTGTTCATTTCTTATAGATAGGAGGTTATAACCGCCGAAATGGAGGGAGCAAACGTTGGCTCGACCACTAGCAACGATGGAGAAGGAAATGTTTGGAGAGTATTTTGATGGGAGCGACTGAGTTGAAGATGTTGGTGTCATCAACACGGTAGCAGATATTGCTTTGAGTTGACTTGAGGACTACGATGGCGCACATGGTGGTTGTTCAGTGGACGATGACAACAATGTAAAGTTAAAAGGGAGGCCACCGAAATGAAAAAGGGGAAGGCACAGTGCACATGCAATGGGTTTTCAAAGTTTGGCACTGCACTTTGAAATTGGTTTTTAAAGTTTGGTATATGTCTGTTTAAAATGGTAATGGGTAAAATCACATTTAGCCATTGTACTTTAGAGTATTTATAAGATTAGTCCCTAAGCTTCAACTATAAATACCCTAACCCATTTAGCTTCAAACTCATCCCAAAATCATTTCTTTCTCCCAATACTAGAGAGCTTTCTTGTGAGTAGTGAGTGTTTTGTAAATACTTGTAAATTTTCTATCTTAGTAAAAGATCTGCAACAGTCCGGAGACGTAGGCACAATTGGCTGAACTCTGTTATCAATTTTTTGGGTATTATTTTTTCGTTTTTATTTCGCATTCTCAATAATCTGGTTATAGGGAAATTACTTGTTACTCGTTTATTTTCCAACAACTGGTAATCAGAGCTTTTGGTTGTGATTTTTGTCAATTTTTGTGAGGTTAATATTCATTACTATTCATATGAATAGTGAATTTCGTGAATAGTGAAATTTTGTCGACGATACGAATTTATCGACGGAGGTGTTCCTATACACAGTAGTTCGCAAGAATTGTCAGAAACGATCCAAACGAAGCCAGATTCGAGTGGGAGCGATGGCTGCAGACGAATGGAAGGTGAAAATTGAAAAGTTCAATGGTGTGGACTTTGGCTTTTGGAAGATGCAGATCGAAGATTTTTGTACCAGAAAAATCTATATTAACCCCTCTCAGGAAAGCAACCAGAGGGCATGAAGAATGAAGACTGGGCTCTTCTCGACAGACAAGCCTTCGGAGTTATTCGACTGACGTTATCCCGCAATGTTGCTTTCAACATAGCAAAGGAAAAGACCACGGCTGGTCTTATGGCGGCTCTCTCCAGTATGTATGAGAAGCCATCGGCCTCAAACAAAGTTCACTTGATGAGGCGATTATTCAATTTGCGGATGACGGATGGGGCATCAATGGCACAACAACTAAATGGACTCAACACAATCACAACTCAGTTGAGTTCAGTGGAAATTGAATTCGATGATGAAGTTTGAGCTTTAATTCTCTTATCATCTCTACCAGATAGTTGGAATACTACTATTAAAGCAGCCAACAGCTCGTCGGGAAATAGAAAATTAAAATTCGATGATGTTCGGGATCTGGTATTGAGTGAAGAAATTCGACGAAGAGAATCGGGTGAAGCATCAACCTCCCCAGTCTTGCACACGGAGTCTAGAGGGAGAACTTCAGAAAGAAATTCAAATTGTGACAGATCGAAATCTAGACGGGGAAAATCCAGAACGAGAAAGAAAGATTTTACCTGTTATAATTGTCACAAGAAGGGTCACTTTAAAAGAGATTGTTGAGCATTGAAGAAAGATATTGGCGCACAGGATTCTGCCAACATGACAGAGGAGACAGGTGATGCCATGATTCTAAGCGTAAACAGTTCGATTGAATCATGGATCTTGGATTCAGGGGCATCTTTTCACTCCACCCCATGCCGAGAAATCATGGAGAACTATGTCAGTGGTGATTTTGGGAAGGTTCATCTAGTTGATGATGAAACCTTGAAGATCGTCGAAAAGGGAGACATCCGATTAAAGCTGCCAAACTAGACCACCTGGACGCTGAAAAGTGTGAGACATATTCCTAGTCTCAAAAGAAATTTGATTTCTGTAGGACAGCTTGATGGAGAAGGATATAGTACAACCTTTTCAGGATGTGAATGGAAGATTACCAAAGGAGCACTCGTCATTTCTCATGGTAAGAAGACTGGTACTCTCTATGTAACCTCAAATTTAGAGAATATCATTGCAGTAGCAGATGCTGATGGAAAATCAAACCTATGGCACCAAAGGCTTGGCCATAAGCGAGAAAGGGATGAAGACACTTTTGTCAAAAGGGAAGCTATCGGATCTAAAGAATGTAGATGTCGGACTATGCGAGGATTGCATCTTTGGCAAACAAAAGAAAGTCAGCTTTGCAAAGATTGGTAAGACATCCAAGGTTGAAAAATTAGAGTTGGTTCATACTGATGTATGGGGACCATCTCCAGTTCCATCTCTTGTAGGCTCATTATATTATGTCACCTTCATCGATGATTCAACAAGGAAGATATGGGTTTATTTTCTAAAGAAGAAATCATAAGTCTTTGATACCTTCAGAAAATAAAAGGCCATGGTGGAAAATGAGACTGGTCTTAAAGTTAAGCGGTTGAGGTCTGACAATAGAGGAGAGTACAGAAATAGGAGATTCAGAGATTTATACGCAAACAATGGGATCAAGATGGAGACAACAGTTCCCATGACACCACAATAGAATTACGTAGCAGAGCGCATGAACAGAACTCTGAATGAACGTGCCAGAAGCATGAGGATACATGTCGGATTGCCCAAATTTCTATGGGCTGAAGCTATCAACATTGCAGCTTACCTGATTAACAATGGGCCCTTAGTTCACTTGGATGGTGGAATACCAGAGGAAACTTGGAGCAAGAAAGAAATAAACCTTTCACACTTAAGAGTGTTTGGTTGTATTTCTTATGTACACATAAATTCTGCTGAAAGAAGTAAACTTGATGCCAAGTCCAACAAATGTGTCTTTGTTGGTTATGGTGGTGATGAGTTCGGTTACCGATTTTGGGACTACGAAAATCAGAAGATCATCAGAAGCAGAGATGTCATTTTCAATAAGAATGTGATGTACAAAGACAAGTCAACTGTAGAATCAAGCAGCTCCAATACCAAAGCTGAAACAAAGGAATTTGCTGAGTTCGAGGAGATTTCTGAAAATGATGTTCAAATCAGTCCTGAAGCAGTTCAAGAAGAACCAGGCACACCGGAACTAAGACGCTCCTCCAGAATTCCTAAACAAACCCAGCGTTATTCGTCTTCCTTGCACTACTTGTTGCTGACTGACAATGGTGAACCAGAGTGCTATGATGAAGTAATGCAGGTGGAGGATTCAGTCAAGTGGGAGTCTTCCATGAAAGATGAGATGGACTCGCTTATGTCAAATCAGACGTGGGAATTAGCTGAATTACCACCAGGCAAGAAAGCGCTCCACAACAAGTGGATTTATAAGATCAAAGAAGAGCATGATGAGAGCAAACGCTACAAAGCGAGATTGGTTGTCAAAGGTTTTTAGCAAAAAGAAGGTATTGACTACAATAAAATTTTCTCTCCAGTCGTAAAACTGTTTACAATCAGAATGGTGTTGAAAATTGTAGCTGCAGAGAATCTACATCTTGAGTAGTTAGATGTAAAGACAGTTTTCCTTCATGGTGATTTGGAGAAAGAAATCTATATGAAGCAGCCAGAAGGCTTCATAGAGGCAGGCAAGAAAAACCTGGTATGTAGCTTGAAGAAGAGCTTGTATGGTTTAAAACAAGCTCCTAGACAGTGGTACAAGAAGTTTGATAGCTTCATGAGTAGCAGTGGTTTTACCAGATGCCAAGCAGATCATTGTTGCTACATCAAGCGGTTCGATAACAACTTTATTATTTTATTATTGTACGTTGATGACATGCTCGTTGCAGGCTCAGACATGCAAGAGATTATAAACTTGAAGCAAAAATTGTCGAAGTAGTTTGCTATGAAGGATCTGGGCGCTAAAAAGCAGATTCTTGGGATGAGGATCAAGAGAGACACAAAGTCGGGGACTTTGATGTTATCACCGGCTGAGTACATCAACAAAGTATTCTCCAGGTTCAACATGCAAGATGCTAAACCAGTAAGTACACCTTTAGGTGTTCATTTTAGACTCTCCAAAAAACAATCACCAAAGACGGAGGAAGAATGTGCACACATGGTGAAGGTCCCGTATGAATCAGCAATTGGAAGTATGATGTATGCCATGGTTTGTTCCAGACCAGATATTGCTCATGCAGTGGGAGTTGTTAGCAGGTACATGAATAATCTGGGCAAGGTACACTGGGAAGCAGTCAAATGGATCCTCAGTTATCTACGGGTACCACAAACAAAGCACTTTATTTCAAAGATGGAGATACGATACTGACAGGCTATGTAGATGCTGACTTAGCCGGAAATATCAACATCAGAAGAATCACTATAGGGTATGTCTATACTCTAGGAGGAACTGTAGTGAGTTGGGTTTCTCAACTACAGAAGATAGTTGCTCTCTCCACAACTAAAGCAGAATATGTCGCTGTTACGGAAGCCAGCTAGGAGATGGTCTGGCTCTAAAGTTTCTTAGAAGAGTTAGGCAAGAAACAACAAAACAATGTCTTGTATTACGACAGTCAAAGTGTTATCCATCTAGCAAAGAATCCGTCTTTTCATTCCAGGATGAATCACATACAATTGCGATATCATTTTATCCGGTCTCTTCTGGAAAATGGGATTTTGAAACTTGAAAAGATTAGTAGAGCTCAAAATCCGGCAGACATGTTGACAAAGACAATGACTACAGACAAACTGAAGTTGTGTTCAACTTCATTTGGCATGCTAAAATAACAAGACCATAAATGTTGTTGCATTGATCGAGGTATGAAGACAGATTAAAATCAGTCTTCAAGTGGGAGATTGTAAAGTCAAAAGGGAGGCCACCGAAATGGAAAAAGGGAAGGCACAACACACATGCAATGGGTTTTCAAAGTTTGGCACCGCACTTTCAAATTGGTTTTCAAAGTTTGGTATATGTCTGTTGAAAATGATAATGGGTAAAATCACATTTAGTCATTATACTTTAGGGTATTTATAAGATTAGTCCCTAAGCTTCAACTATAAATACCATAACCCATTTAGCTTCAAAATCATCCCAAAATCATTTCTTTCTCCCAATACTAGAGAGTTTTCTTGTGAGTAGTGAGTGTTTTGTAAACACTTGTAAATTTTCTCTCTTAGTAAAAGATCTGCAACAGTCCGGAGACGTAGGCACAATTGGTTGAACTCCGTTATTAATTTTTCGGGTATTATTTTTCTGTTTTTATTTCGCATTCTCAATAATCTGGTTATAGGGAAATTACTTGTTACTCGTTTATTTCCCAACAAACAAGCGTCAATTCAGAGATTAGAATTTGGATGAAGAAAAGAAGAAGATGCAGACAAATAGGATCCATTTAGCAGAGATTATTCTCGAAGTACATTGTTTCATGACAGAGAGAGGGAAAGGAGCGGGATGGAGTTGGAAATGTAAACAGGAATGAGAAGATTTATGAACAAAGTCTGAAGTAAAAGGTAGGTCAACTATTATCTCGCGTGGTCAAACTGTACCAAGTAAGATAATTTAAAGTGTCACGTTAGTTTTTTTGTTATTAGGATAACGAAGGTAATGATCGAATAATCGATTTATTATAAACGACAATGTTAATAATAATTTCGTTACTTTTAAAACTTTAATACTGAAATAAAATTGTATTTATACATAAGTGATTATTTATGTAATTTATCCTAAAATAAAATAAAACTATTAAGATTACAGAAATTCAAAAGCAATTTTTTAATTTATAAAATATTTATTAAAATTCAAATTTATATGGCATATGATATAATAAAAAGTTATTCCTCGTAACTCTAATTTATCTTCGTTACAATTTAATTGTTAAAATTGTCATTTTTAAAAGGAGAAGATAATTTTGAAAATGAACTTCCTCATAGAACTTCTGATTTTTCAAGTCAAACTCACAGACTTTGATTTTAATTTAAAATATTAAAATGTTTAGAATCAGATTATTTCAAAGTTCTAATGATAAATATTTTTAAATAATCTAATTTTCAAAAAAAATTATTGGTTGAACAATTTTTATTAGAAATTATAAATTTAGCTAAATATGATAAAATCTTTTCAGTTTCACCATTACATTACATAACATAAAATCCCCAAGATTTTACCATTTACTTTGAACTATTTTCTGAAGCACAACAGTTGATGACAACCATAGCTTTTATACTGATAAGTCTGTCTAGTCAATCCTCATTTTCTGATTTTGCTTTGATGATTTCTTCCTAGGAATACATTTCCCTGTTACTGACTTGTCTTTTTCCTTCTCTTCCACTGTTTCACCCACCACCTTGCACCTCCTGTTCAATCAATATCAACTTCATTAATATATCTGATATTTGATATTAGGATACTAAGATTCATCAAATTTTATTCCTACCAAATCAAGCTGATTTTTTTTGCATGCAACATTTTAAATTGCAGAATTAAACAGGAATCGAATGAAGTTCACCTTTCTTCATTGTAAGAATTGGATTTTTTTAGCATTGGTTCTGGTTTCTCAGAGTTCATGGACTCCACAATGCTGCCACTGAAATACTCCTTCTCTTCAGCCTGTAAGTTCCCAAACCTTGGATTCTCAGACAACTGCTCTATTATCATCTCATCGTCTTCAACAACCTTCTTCACCGCACACTTACAGAGAACCCCTCGATGCAAATTTTCTCCCTTCTTCACCACCGCTTTGTTTTGCACCACGGGTTGCTTCATAATGGCCACGTTCTTTGCTTTATTAACAGCTAAGTTCCCACAGGCAATTAGTTGAAGCAGAACTGAGCTTCGACTCGGTGCAGATTCAGTCCCGACTGGTTCATCATCTTCGAACCTAATGGAAGTGCTGTTTTTGCTTTGGTTTTGTTTGTCGTTGGAGGAAGTTGACAAAAGGGAAGAGTGTTGTTGAGCTGACTGGGAGACTGTTTTAGGGGGCTCTTGTTGGTCTTCAAGTTCATTGGTAGAAACCCCTCTGGAGCAGCGAGAGTGAGGAGTTGTTGAGCTTGTGTAGCATGTTTTCTCCTCGTCTAACTCGTATTCATCCTCTTTCTCTTCATCTTCATCGAAATCTTGCTCTTCATATGCTGAAGCCCTGTGTTGAGTCAAGGTTGAAGTTGGGGATTTTCGTTTGGTGTCTAGGCTTATGCTTGGTTCCTGAGAATGGTGAACCCTGTTTCTGATTTGCAGGTGCTCTATTATTTCTGCAACAGCCAAATTATCCTTGGTTTCTGTAAGAAAAATCTGGTAAAAAACACTACTTTCAAGGTAATTTAAGTGGATGATCACTAACCAGAGCAACCTGGAACTAATTCTGAGCCTTTGAGTACATATTCAGCACCATCTGATGGAGGAATAATGTCATTGTCTGTTAAGTCATTCCATACATAGCCATTCTTGTAACTCCTAATAACCGAACACTAAAATCAGTATAACAAATAAGAGCAGAAAATGATGATTTAATGGCAATGCAATGACAATGTACCTTTTGCAAGACCAAGAGTAAAGAGAAGGTATTCCTTTGCCTCTAAGAGCAGTGAGTCTTTCCATTACATCTACGAAACAACAAAAGAAATAATGCAAAGTTGAACCCTATTATAGACATAAGAGAGATTTTCAGTTTACCTCTCAAACAAAGCGGTTGATTGATCAAATGGGTGACTTCCATGTAATGAGGGTGCTCAAGCTGCCCATTTCGAGTGAGATAGTAAACAACTTGAACTTTTCTGATGGGCTTCAGCACTTCGGCTGCATGCAATGGCTGTTTTCTCTGCTTCTTCTACTTCTTAAATCCATGTTTCTTTCTTTCTTCACCTTCCTATTTGTTCTTCACTTGCTGTTGGTTCTTCAATGTCGACAAATCCTGAATGCCATCTCTTATATTGTTCATTCACTGCACGACTGGCAGACAGTGAAAGGGAAAGATGAAGAGGTTAAAAAAGCATGGTGAAAAGGTACTTATAACCAATTGAGTGAAACATGAAGCTGTCTGTTAAATGTCTGTGATTTTAACTGCCTTAATTACCCAGTGCTGCTGCACATGGTCACATGATGTCAGGAAACTTCGAAAATTGCAGTAACTGGTTAAGATAAGGAAGTTGTATGGCGAACAGTGTTTGGTTATTAGATTGTTGTTTTGTCTGAAGGGTTTTAGTCGCTGTTACTGTACTTACTGCTATGGCATACGTAAAATAAAAAAGCTACCTGCTAGACTTACTGCTAGAATTGGTACAACTTTCTTTTTTACTATGACTTACATGTTAGTACGTGTCGGTGAAGTTTTTATGAATTACTGTGTAAATTCACATCTTATTTTCTATATATATAATTTTATATAAAATAGTAAAAATAAAAATAAAGCTATTTTAAAATGATATTAACATAACTTCAAAAATATTTTTTTATTTACCATATTTTCTTTCAAGGGAAAATTCAATTAATTATTCCAAACGACTCTTTATAGACTAATTATTTGAAACAAGTCTTCATAAACTTGTATTATAATTCAACATTTCAGCTAGACAAATAACCAGATATATGGTATGAAAGTGAATGTCAAATTATCAAATATAGTTATAGTATGTATAAAAAATGATACGAATGTACTTAAATATGCATCATAGTACATTCAATACATGCATGTACTGAAACATGGAAGATCAGTTAGTCGAATCGAATTATAAGAGATGGTGCATTTTAAACACTTAAAGAGTTTCATGTTATCATATCTAATTCCACGAAAGTGGAACTTGCTCAAGAATGAGCTTTACATGAAACAGCTATAACAAGAGCGCCAAGCGATAGAGGTGGGAAAACACCATAATATACCAACCATAAACTATGCAACAAACCCTTACAACCAGTGCAGGCTCTCAGTATGTTCTCCAGCATTGCTCGCTGCTTCGACAGTGCATTTATGGGGGAACCTGTTTTTCCCAAAAGAATGCAATTAATATCAAGGTGTAAATACTTCTTATTCACCAACTTATCATGATTCTATTGAATTCCCACCATTCTATTCACATTCTTGTATTAAAGATGACATAAAGTTTACTCAATTTTGTCCCCATTTAGTTCAAGCAGTAATTTAATACCAACTTAATTGTCTAGAGTTAAAGGAAAAAGGCAAAAGCGTCCTTTTGGACTCACAAGAGGAGCCTTGGTGAGGTAACTGCGGATAGTAGCCACAGTGTGGAAAGAGTGGAACTTTCCCCGCAAAATGAAAATTCATATCAATCGATTGCATAAAAAATGTAACGGTCAACACAATATTAATCGATTAAAACATCGGCTTGGTCGTTATAGTAAATGACATCAAACATATCTCTCCTTCACCTTTGAGATGGATCCTGGTGCTAAGCTCAGCAAGAAGAACCAAATCTAGGATGATGGGAGCAGCCAAAAGGGTGTCCTCACATGTGTTGTGCAACACAATGGTGTTCTTGCCTCCCATGAATCTCTGATGTGTACTCATCCATTGCCCTCTTGCTATCTCCCACATACGGCACATACTACGATTCAAAACAGACAGAAGTGCACATTTAAGTCTCAGACAAAGGGCTTGGAGACCACACCATGATAGGTAAAGTTAATTACCTTGATGACAACAACATGGTCAGGATGTTCACCAGGCTCTTAGAGAATTCCATTACTTGAAACCATGTCATCAACAACATTGCTCTTTGATATCTCTTTCGACCGGAAGGTCTGGGGAGCTGATAGATTCATGCCATCATTGTTTCCTAGATGATTGTATCTCACTATTGATGAAGGCTGTCGAAGTGCTAACTTACCATCATCATTATTACAATTATCCATCAATGTCAAAGTATCATCTTTATTGAAAGATAAAGTTACGAAATCACATCAATCATGCTGCTAAGTACTTCCTATCTTACAAATTAAGGTGAAAGCTTTATAAAGTTAAAAAAGAATTGTACCTTGATACCAGCCCCAACAAGGAAATGCACTAGGACAGATTTCATCTTTGTCTGGCCACTCGTCATCTCCTCCAATCAGAGAGTTCCTCTGAATAGCCAAATCAATTAGCCCTGGACAACAACAAATAGAAAGCCCAAATAAATACTCATTTCTAAAGGGTTATTACATTTACTGATGTTATTTCAAAAGAAATAGGAATATACCAGGAACAAAGGTGTTTTGAGGGCTTCCATTGACAAAAGGAACATTCTCAAGAACAAAAGCAATAGAATACAAAGGGGAAGGAGAAATCTCTGCTACATTCTTCTCCAAAGAACCCATGAGGCTCTCCACGGTGTCGTTTAGTCCCACAATGACATTGCTGTACCTCTCAGTGTTTGCAGTCCAGAGGGCAACCACCTTGTCCACCTTGTTTTTCTCCTTCAATTCCCTGATACAACACAAGTTAATGTTAAAATGTTGAAAAAGTACAGCAAGAACATACCTTTTTCTAAAGAAAACAAAATGGAGAGTTGAATATTGTACCTGATGTCTTTGATGATTTGCTGAACTTGTTCTTTCTTGGTCCCCTTGAAGACGTTATTGGCACGGTCACCTTGGTTTGCAGCAATGAAATCTGGGTCGTAAATTCCAGGGAGTGGGACCATGGATTCCATCTAGGGCCTGAGCTGCTTTTGCAGATCAATGTCGAAGACCTTGGCCCTAGCCATTGCATCAGCTAGGTTCATGTCACTTATGTCCCATCCACCAAACACAATATCCTCTGGTTTCACCTGTATTAATTCAGAATTCCCTGATTAAAACAGACAACAGTATATAGAATAAAAAAACGAAATCTCAGTTCATCAGGTGCATACCATGATGAGAAGGCTCTTAAAAGGGGCATAAATCTCCTCTCCATTGTAAGATCCCACTCGGATCGTCGATGCCTGTGTCAGTGAGCCGAAGTAATTAGCTTGTTGCCCCTTGTCCTTGATATCCCAGGAGATTCCCGTTTAACAACCATTACCCAATTTCTCATAAATCAACAAACATATTAAAAAAAGACAAATTCAGTAAGACTAGAGGCGGGAAAAAGAATCTTACTCTCGATTGGCAATAACACCACCAGTCAGGGTTGCACCATTGTTTCCTCCCCATCCAACAAAAATCACCCTGGAACATTAACAAAGATTTAAAACAAACCCAGAAAAGAAAAAAAAACAAAAGAAATGATGGGAAGTTCAGATTCAAACCCTAGTTTAGGGACAATGATATCAGTCTGGAATTCATATTTGAGAGTCTTGGGTTTGACAACCCATTGGTAGGTTCCATCCCTGATCTCATGAACCAGCTCAGTTGTCTCATAGTTGTACACAGATTGAATCTCATTGTCAGTGTATTTCACATTTATTATAATTTTTAAATAATTAATAAGAATTGATTAAATAACTTAATTTTATTATATGGGAATCAGATTTATTATATATTTTATACCATATATAAATTGTACGTATGACATGTTATTATTGATATACTTTTTTGTCGGGAATAGCTAGGATCGGTCAAACAGGTGTGAGGAGGAGGTGTCTTTCATGACAAGTGTGATTTATTTTAAAACGTGCTGATCTCATATTTTATTTTTCAAAAATTTATATTTATATTTATATTTAAATTAAATTCTTATTTTTTAAAAGAGTAAATATTTAGGTGATTATATCTAACTGTTATTAAAATTATTTAAAATAATATAAAATATTATATTAATAAGATATAACCATGAAATAATTTTTAAGAAATTCAAAATTATTATTATCGTTATCATCATCAAATAACAGAATAATGTTGAAGTAATAACTTATTAAAAATGGACACAATGACACATCGAATGTAAGGATGAACCCTTGTGAAGAACCCAACATTAATGCTAGCCTGCAAAACGACGTCATCTCTTGCTTGATTTTGGATGATGAAATCAAAGGTTGAATAGTGTAGTGATTATGATGTGAAACGCTTAAATTTGACCTGTGCCATTGACTTTCTCTTGGATCCTTTCAAAATATTGGTTAAATTCAAGTACTATTTTCATAGATAATAACAAATGAGTGTCCATTTTATAAATAAATTTTGAAATGATACCTTTTTAATAAAAAGAAAAAAAGTCTTAGCGGTGCTTACGCGCTGACCAGAGATGTGGTGTTATAATCAATGTTAGGTGAGTCCAATTTTCAACAACTTGACCCGTGTTTTTTTCATTCTTTTCATACGAATCAGTGTGGAGATTTACAATTACAACCCTGTCGGAGAAAGAAAGTTGAAGTAGAGAATCATATTAATTGAGGTGAACAATTTGAGTATCTATGCACCAACTTATTTTCATTTATCTCAATCAAAATTTGGATTTGGAATAAAAATCTCAAACGCATATCTTGAAAATAAAAATGTTGAAAATCAATGCACCGAAAGTGCATGGTTTGAAAAAAAAATTGAATTTTGTCAACAAATGTAGGCACCGAAAATTAGGTGTAGAATTTGTTGATTTTTTATATGGGCAAATTACAAATTCTAGTCACTAAAATTTAAGGTATTTACAAATTAATCTTTAAGCTTCAACTATAAATACCCTAGCTCATTTAGCTTCAAAACTATCCCAAATCATTCTAGCTTTATCCCAATACTAGAGAATTTATAGAGTTTCTTGAGAGTTGTTTTTCTCCTTTTTATCAAGAGAGAATTATCATTATTTTCTCCTTTTAATATCGAGAGAGGTTGTAATTCCTATTTTCTCATAGTGAATTTCTTCTACCGTTTCCCGTTGTTTTTACCTTATATTATTTAGGGGTTTTCCACGTAAATTTTGTGTCCTTTTTATCTCTATTTTTTTATTTTCTCAAATTATCAGTTGCGATTTTGCTCTATCCGATAGCCGTCTTCCGCAACAATTGGTATCAGAGCCAGGTTTGAGTGTGTAATATCTGCTTATTGTCTTTGTGGTTGCCATCAAAAGGTGGATCCTCCAACATAAGAAAGTAAGAAGGTATTACCCATTCTTTGAAGGTTAAGTGAAATAGTGTGAGTTATCCGTAATATAAGCTATGTCAACAAAATTTGATATTGAAAAATTCGATGGGAGAAATTTATCATTGTGGAAATTGAAGATGAAGGCCATCATGAGGAAAGACGGTTGTCTAGCAGCTATCAGTGAAAGGCCAATGGATTTAATAGATGACAGCAAAAGGAACGAGATGGACGGGAATGCTATGGAAAACTTTCATCTAGTATTAGCAGATGAAGTATTGTCAAGCATCGAGGAGAAGAAGACAGCTAAGGAGATATGAGATCATCTCACCAAATTGTACGAGGCCACATCGTTGCACAATAAAATTTTCCTTAAGAGGAAATTATACACTCTTCGGATGCCAGAATCTACTTCAGTGACGGAGCACTTAAACACACTAAACACTTTATTTTCTCAGTTTACATCCTTAAGATGTATAATAGGAGAACAAGAACGTGATGAACTTCTACTTCAAAGTCTACCTGATTCGTATGATCAACTCATAATCAACTTGACAAACAGTAATGTCACCAGTCTAGTCTTCGATGACGTTGCAGCTGCTGTTCTACAAGAAGAAAATCGGCGCAAGAACAAGGAAGACAGACAAGTAAATCTGCAACAAGCAGAAGCGTTGACAACGATGAGAGGGAGATCAACGGAACGTGACCAAAGCAGCAGTCACAAACATGGTAGATCAAAGTCGAGAAGCAAGAAGAATTTCAAGTGCTATAACTGGGTCACTTGAAGAAGGATTGTTGGAGTCTAAATAAAAACTCCAATCCAACGCAAACACTTCAGATGATGGAGATACTCTATGTTGTGAAGCGTCAATCACTGGGGAAGGTAAAAAAAGATTTGTAGATATATGGCTCATTGATTCGGGAGCAACATATCACATAACCTCAAAAAGAGAATGGTTTCATCATTATGAACCTGTCTCAGGAGGATCTGTGTATAGTTGCAATGATCATGCCTTAGAGATCGTTGGTGTAGGAACCATCAAATTGAAGATGTATGATGGAACAATCAAAGTTGTTCGAGATGTACGACACGTGAAAGGCTTGAAGAAAAATTTATTATCCTACAGATTATTGGATAATAATGCAAGCAAGATTGAAACACGGAAAGGAATCATGAAGGTGTTCCATGGAGCGCTTGCGGTGCTGAAAGGCGAAAAGATAGCCGCAAACTTGTACATGCTGAAGGGAGAGACTTTGCCAGAAGAAGAAGCCTATGTTGCCACATGTAGTTCAGATTCTGCAATGTTATGGCATCAGAAACTTGGACACATGTCAGAACAATGAATGAAAGTCCTTGTGGAGCAAAAGTTACTTCCAGGCTTAACAAAGGCATCACTTACTTTGTGTGAGCATTGCAAGTAAGCAGAACCGGTTGAAATTCAACACGTCAAATTCTAGAGGAAAAATTGTTCTAGAATTGGTTCATTCTGACGTATGGTAAGCACCAGTTACATCCCTAGGCGGTGTAAAATACTTTGTCTCATTTATTGATGACTACTCTAGGAGATGTTGGGTGTACCATATTAAGAAGAAGTCAGATGTGTTTTCTCAAAAAAAAACTTCAAAGCGCGGGTGGAACTTGATTATGGAAATAAGATCAAGTGTTTCAGAACAGATAATGGAGGAGAATACACAAGCGAAGAATTTGATGACTTTTGTAGGAAAGAAGACATCAAAAGATAGTTCACAGTGGCAAACACTCCTCAACAAAATGGAGTGGCAGAGCGGATGAACATAACCTTGTTAGAAATAACAAGAGGAATGTTGAGGGATACAGGCCTAGAAAAATCATTCTGGGTAAAAGCAGTAAATACAACCTGTTATTTGGTGAATCGAGCTCCATCAACTGCAATAGAGCTAAAGACACCAATGGAGATGTGGACTGGTAAACCAGCTGATTATTCAAACCTCCATGTATTTGGAAGTATTGTGTACGTGATGTATAACTCCCAAGAAATTTCAAAGTTGGATCCAAAATCCAGGAAATGCAAATTCTTGGGGTATGCTAATGGTGTAAAGGGGTATCGCTTGTGGGATCCCACTGCCCGTAAAGTGATCATCAACAGGGATGTTATCTTTGTAGAAGATAAACTACAAAGAAAAGAAGATGATGATAGCACTGAAAATTCAAAGAATACACAATATATGTGGAAAATGAGGTTGAACAATGAGATTCTTCAGAAGCAGAACCATCACATGATGAACAAGAACCAGATAGTTCTGAAACTCCAACAACTCGTCAATCAGATCGTGTGAGAAGACGTCCCAATTGGCACTCAAATTATGTTATAGAAGGAAATATTGCATACTGCCTTTTAACAGAGGACGGTGAGCCATCAAAATACCAGGAGGCAATAAACAGCTCTAATGTTTCATTATGGATGATGGTGATGCAAGAAGAAATAGAAGCCCTTCATAAAAATAATACATGGGACCTAGTACCACTACCACAAGGAATGAAGCCAATTGGTAACAAATGGGTCTTCAAAATCAAGCGAAATGGTGACGATCAAGTAGAGAGGTATCGTGCAAGACTGGTGGTAAAAGGATATGCTCAAAAGAAGGTATTGATTTCAATGAAATATTTTCTCCTGTGGTTCGACTAACAACAGTTCGAGTAGTTTTGGCAATGTGTGCTACATTGAACTTACATCTAGAGCAACTAGATGTTAAAAAAACTTTTCTTCATGGAAATCTTGAAGAAGAGATTTACATGCTCCAGCCTGAAGGTTTTAAAGAAGACGAAAAGAAGAACTTGGTTTGCAGGTTGAACAAATCTCTATACGGTGTAAAGCATGCGACGAGGTGTTAGTATAAGAGATTTGATTCTTTCATTATGTGCCTTGGATACAACAGACTTAATGTAGACCCTTGTGCTTATTTCAAGAGGTCTGGTGATAACGATTTTGTTATATTGTTGTTGTATGTGGATGACATGTTGGTTGTAGGACCCAACAAGATCATATTGAAGAATTGAAGGCACAACTGGCTAGGGAATTTGAAATGAAGGACTTGGGATCAATAAACAATATTCTAGGGATGCAAATTCACCGAGACAGAAGTAATAGGAAGATTTGGCTTTCACAAAAGAATTACTTGAAGAAGATCTTGTCAAGATTCAACATGCAAGATTGTAAGCCAATTTCTACCCCTCTTCCTATTAACTTTAAATTATCCTCCAGTATGAGTACTAGCAGTGAAGAATAGAGGATGAAGATGTCTCGAGTACCGTATGCATCGGAAGTGGGAAGTTTAATGCTCGCTATGATATCCACAAGACCAGACATTGCACAAGCAGTGGGAGTGGTTAGTCGGTACATGGCGAATCCAGGCAAAGAGCATTAGAATACAGTAAAGAGGATCCTGAGATGCATCAAAGGGACCTCAAATGTTGCATTATGTTACGGAGGATCAAATTTACTAATCAATGGTTATGTAGATTCTGACTATGCAAGAGATTTGGATAATAGCAAATCTACTACAGAATATGTGTTCAAAGTTGCTGGTGCAGCTGTAAGTTGGGTTTCAAAATTGCAGTCAGTTGTGGCTACATCCACAACAGATGCAGAATATGTAGCAGCTACACAAGCCAGTAAAGAAGCAATTTGGTTGAAGATGCTATTGGAGAAGCTTGGGCACAATCAAGAGTATGTATCTCTGTTTTGTGACAGTCAAAGCGCCTTGCATCTAGCAAGGAATCCAGCATTTCATTCAAGGACAAAGCACATACAAGTTCAGTACCATTTCATTCGTGAAAAGGTGGAAGAAAGGACGATAGATATGCAGAAGATCCATACCAAAGACAACTTAGCAGATTTCATGACGAATGCGATCAATACTGATAAATTTACTTGGTGTCTATCCTCTTGTAGCCTGTCAGAGACGTAAGCAACATGATGGTACATGGTAGAAAGAATGGTGTGAAGATATGATTTTTCCAATCAAATCTTCAAGTGGGAGATTGTTGAAAATCAATGCACCGAAAGTGCATGGTTTGAAAAAAAAATTGAATTTTGTCAACAAATGTAGGCACCAAAAATTCGGTGTAGAATTTGTTGATTTTTTATATGGGCAAATTACAAATTCTAGTCACTAAAATTTAGGGTATTTACAAATTAATCTTTAAGCTTCAACTATAAATACACTAGCTCATTTAGCTTCAAAACCATCTCAAATCATTCTAGCTTTCTCCCAATACTAGAGAATTTAGAGAGTTTCTTGAGAGTTGTTTTTCTCTTTTTTATCCTATATTATTTAGGGGTTTTCCACGTAAATTTTGTGTCCACTTTATCTCTATTTTTTTATTTTCTCAAATTATCAGTTGCGGATTTTGCTCTATCCGATAGCCGTCTTCCGCAACAAAAAAGTCTAACTACCTTTCATTATTCTTTTCATGTATAAAATAGGATTATTTATAATTAAATAATTGTGATGTGTTTGAATATTGTTTGAGTATGTATGTACCAACGTGTTTTTTTTGTAATTTAGAGTGGAAATATAAATGAAATTCTTGTTTGGGGCGTTTATGATAACTGGTTTTGGTCGACTGCAGAAGTTTTTGACAGTTTTAGGGATAAGACAGGCAATTTCAGGCCATCTCTATGTAATGATATCAAGGCAATGCTGAGCTTGTATGAAGCTTCTTACCACTGTTTCGAAGGAGAAAGCATCATGGAGGAAGCTTGGCACTTCACGTCTAAACATCTCAAACATGTCGATAAGGTTGATTGTGTCGATCCGATTCTGGCCATACAACTCAACCATGCCCTGGAGATTCCCCTACACTGGAGAATGCCAAGGTTGGAAGCAAGTTGGTACATGGATATATATGAAAGAAGAGCCAACCTCAACCCCACTTGTAATTCAGGAGGAATTAAAGAGAGGTGATGTTGCCAAATCTATCCAATGTTACATGCGTGAACATGGAGTCTCCGAGGAAGCTACACGTCAACAAATTAAGAATCTAATGAGAGAGGCATGGAAGAAGATAAATGTGCAACGAGGTTCTGCGTGCCCATTAACCAGCACTGTCCGGGAACCATGGTGATCTGGTGAGGGGTGCTCATTGTTTTTATCAACATGGAGATGGACGTGGTTATCAAAACCACGAGACAAACATTACGCCAAGTCATTTCTTTTTGATCCTATACCTATGTAGAATTAATGTTTTGTTCTTTAAAAAAATCATAAAGAATCTTCCATATAGTGGAAAGGGAAGCAAAGAACTATAGTTCGGGGTGGTGTTCACCTCGTAACTCGGTTTCTTTGAACCAAATATCGAATGAATGATACTTTCCCTTCAAATCAAAGAGCGTTAGATTTACAAAAGGTTTAACCAATTCTCAAGCAAACCCTTTCCTTTAAGCAGGGAATCCCCTTTAATTTCAATGCAAGTCACTTCTTTATTCCATCAAACACCACTCTTATATCTTAATGTTTTTCAGTTTGAGTTTCAACTCCCAATTCATAATCTTTTCCCCCATTAAACCCAAACCTTCCTTTACTGCAAAATCATGCCTCTCGAGACAAGCAAGCCTGACCAGTCCACTGGTGAAGGAGATAAACACAGACACTTGAACAAAGAAATCAAAGACATGGTCTCTTCCATAACTCGCCGCCTTGGTGGTGGTGTTGATGATGATGGTGCTGGAATCGTCACACTTGCCGGGAACAATGTCGGGGCCACAATGAGAAGTGAGTTGGATGAAGAATCCGATCCCCGGTATGGGAATTCGGTTAGAGATCAGGCTGATGCACTGAGTACATATGTGAACAGCAATTTCCAAGCAGTTAACAATTCAATCATGTTCGGCAGTAGCTACAATGCCAATGATCCAGGCGTCCATTTGGATATCTCAGATGTTGTCGAACATCAAGGCAAGAAGGCAGCAGATAAGCCCAGAAGGAGGGGAAAGGAAAAGAGAGACCAGACGTGAACATTGCAATCAAGTTAATGCTAAAGACGAGTCCTTTTTTCTAAGTCAATATAGTAGCATAAAATAAATCTTTGTATTGCTTTGTCATATTTGAGACTACGTTTGCATGTAAAAGGTGAAGCTTAGTTTGATAATGGCGTGTTTATTTTAAGTATTGTTTCAATAAATTAAATTGACAGATCCATTAATTGATTCGGTAAATATAGATATTTATATTATCTTGTATTTAAATCTTAACATTTATCTAAATGTGAACACTTTTCTACTTAATAAAAATAAATACATTTTTATTATTAACTAAATAACTTATTTATATTAAAAATATTAAGTTATTCTAATTTAAAAAATCTAAAATTGACACTTTTACTCAACATATTTTCCACATATTATCACCAAATAATATTTAGTTGATAATATAAACAATTTAATTAAATTGAAAGTGTACGATTTTTTTACACATCTGGAGTAAATACAAGACTCTCAACCAAATAATTAACTATGAAATTTCATACCCCTGTCGAAGCTCGAACACATGACCTCTAGGGAGATTAATGAGTCTCTTAACCACTGAGATCAATTGGTTCGTGCAAAAGTACATGATTTAAATGAAAGTTAAAATTAAATTAATCTAGAATATAAATTACCCTCCCTCGTAATTAATAGCTAATACGCTGAAAATATTTATTAGATCCTCTATCATAGAGATTGATTTAAATTAATTCTTCCAATAAATAGATCGATTTAATATTAAACTAATTTGTTTAACTAATATTTATTATTTAAAAATATCATAATATTAACTTTTCATTTTTCATAACCATTAAAACTTCAAAAATGTCACCTCTATTATACAATAAATGGCGTTTATTTAATATAAATGTTAACTCTAGTAAAATTTGGCATAATATATGAATTCAATGAATATATTTAATAAACAAATAGATTAATTTTAATTGATTCCTAATAGAAAGACCTATATCTCTAAATACACATTTCTAACCAACCATAGTGCATATGCAGAACCTTTGACATGCCCACGTGATACGTCAAAACGAAATTCAAAATTTGATTAATAAATTCATCTAATCTTACAACTTATAAATAACCATAATGATCCTACGATAGAAAGAGACTAAAAGTCATATTGTAAATACCTCTAATCAAGATTGGCAGAGAGGCCGAGACCCTTAAGAACTCAATACCTTCTTCTTTATTAATTTTCTTCAATATAAAATCATCGATCAACAATTGTCTCCTTATCGACTGCAACTCTCTACACAAATAAAAAAAAGAATTAACCTCCAACAATCTAGGACCCAACTTATTGTGATAAACAAATATGATATAAAAATAATCGATATATGAAACTTATATGGTTTTTCCCTATTAAGCAAAAATCCTTCAAGATTGAACCATAACATCATTATCATCTGGAACGAAAGACACATGCAAAGATACTTTGCCTCATTTGGACCATTCCAAATTAAATAGGTGGACTATTAAGTCTTTATTATTTTATTCAAACTCATAAGCCTGTAGAATGGCAACACACCACTTATTTGCTGATTTTTTCATATTTCTCGGTCAAATAAATGGATGCAAGTAACTTTCTGGCTGCTACTTGGAAAATATCCAAGTTGACTCCCATTTTTCTTTACACCTCCCTCAACCATATTCATATATAAAAGCCACTAAGGAAGTTTGATTTCAGAAACTAAGGACGACCCAATTTTCTCTGGACACAGTATAATTCACTTCTTTTTCTTTTTCAGTTCAAATCAGGATCACTTAGAGTCATGATTTGGGTTTCAAAATGCAGAAGCAAAGCAATCAAGCTTCTGTTTTTAATAGCACCAATTAGGTCAACCATATTCCCAACCTTGCTAAATATTTGAGGGGGTTAGGTAAAGTTGAAGTATACATATCATATTTCATTTGCTGACCCCTTTTTTTTGTTAGGGGTGGGTGTACAATGACAGAAGCAAGACTGACCGTCTATCTCTAAACTAACTGATAGCACTAATCCATGCTAGTGATACTCTCTCAAACCAAATGATGCTGAAGAATGTATATTCAAGCAACAGACCTTAATTATCATAGAGAGAGAGAGTGTGTGTGTATTTGCAGAAAAGGAAAGGCCAACCAACATATCACAAGTTCACAACAAATTTTTGGAGTCCCGTCATTTGAATATTTTCCAGATTTCATCAGTATTGAATTGTATTTCCGAATGAAGGCTAGATACATTCCTAGCTTATAGAAAACAAATTATCTACTGAAAGGATGCATTTATTTATTACCGATGACTGCAAAATGAGATTTAAATGTAGTAGAAATAGCCACGTTAAACTTCATATACGAGATTATCAGCAAATTTGCAATCCATACCCTTAATACTAAATTATCCAAAGACTAAATCTGAACAGTTAGAAACATACCGTATCATTAGCATTAAGGCCGCTGCTATCATTAGCAGCAAACTTCCAAGCCAGTGTCGCCGCCAGCTTTGCTTCATTACTGGAAGATTCGCTGAATCTCAGAAAACCTTAGCCCCTCTCTAGATCCAGCCACTATACGGCGTCAAATCATTAAAATTTCATGCCAAACAGTAAACGGAATAAGTCAAATGAGAATTTATCCATCTATCAAATCATCGTCAAAACATTAAAATCTCCTGCCAAACAATAAACGAAATAAGTTGATGAGAATTTTACTCTCAATCAAATCCAGACCAAGCAAAAATCCTCCTGATTCAACAACAAATCTATCTCGAACGAACACACAAATCCAGTGCATCCAATACTAGTAAACTAAAAAGGTAACGAGAAGAGCAATAGATCACATTTCCAGTTCACTGATTTTTCATTTAGTTTCTTTTCTCAATAAAATGAACTGAATTTCACCAAACTAAAACTCAGTAGACAGCAAATAAAAGTCCGATTAAAGGGGGGAAATAACAAAATTAAGACTGCAATGCAACAGCGGGAGTGAATTACTGCATTGAATGAAGTGATTTTGAAGAGCCCCGGTTTAGAAGAAACTATATAATATCAGAAATGGCGAAGAGCTAAAGCAAACTTTGAAAAGAAAAGAAAAATCTCTATGGACGAAACTGGAAAGAGATGCAGAGAAACAAACCAACCATTTAGAGAGAATAATTAAGGGACATTGACACCGACAATTTGAAAGTTCTATTCCTTGCTCAGCGCGGCTTCCTCTGTTTTAAGCTCGGCTTGGGCCAAATGATTATTAATATAGTTATTCTGCATCATTCAAACCGAGTTTTCAACTTTTCATGCAACAAAAGGCCAAAATAAATAAGTAAAGGCAAACTCCATCATTAGTCATCAACATATATTTCTCTCTTATTTTGGTCACCTCGACCATTACTCTTAAGCAACCATTTTTTTTATTTGTCCATCACCATATTAATTAAATAAAATAAAAGAAAATTCTAGTAGTGTTATGTGTCATCATCATAGTGATTAAATAAAAATATTAATTATTAATATGTGAATTACTAGTAAAGAGAGAGAATGACGTGAAAATTCAAAAAAAAATAACACATCAATATTATTATAAATAAGATAGAAGAAAAATGTAATATTAATGATACTTTGGTTAAAATAATTAATTTGGTTACCAAAATAAGAGAGAAGTGATATGTTGAGGACTAATGATATAGTTTGCCCAATAAATAAATAAACCATTTCATTAGAATATCTTTGTCTATTACTTGTCCATTTTCCAATTCATCTTGCTCCTAACAACATATTTAAATTTGGAAATTTTACATATTCATTACATCGGTGAAAATTTCCTTTATCCCCTATTTCAAAGAAATAATATATCGAAAACAGAATTATGTTTTAAGTGAAACTATCTGTAATTTTTAGGAATGAAAGGCGAATGTTGTTCTTAGCGTTGAAAACAAATGGAATATATGATGTATATACCATTTATTCTATATAGAATGTCCAATTTATTGTGGTGAGATGGAATATAGGATGTGTGTTACCATTTATTCTTTTTCTAGTGCACAAATAAGGTGATTACATTGGTTAAGGGATGGTTGTTGTATCTTAAAGTCTTGAATTTGAGTATAGTGTCTGTAAAGGTGTTTAAATATTCATTGTTAAATGATTGAGATACTTCCAAACATATATTATCTTATAATCACATCAGACTAATAAAAGAAATCGTTTTTTAATTGTTAAAGTGTTATTTAGACAACCAGGGGTAAGATGAGGTGCGTTAATCTCACCTCAAATTCCCGAAATAATATGATATTAAATTATTTAATTGGTAGATTGTAATATTACTTAAAAAGTAATATTATTAAATTATTTTTATTAAGTAAAGAGGTATTACAATTTTAAGGTAAATGTCAGGATTTGAACTCATACTAGGTGAGAACATCTTTAATCATTCGATCAATTAATGGATCTCTTACTAAATTGTCTTTATGACATTATATATTTTTTATAATAATTTAATGTATATAACAAAATTTATATAAATTAATCATAAATAAGTAGTTATATAATGAATAAAATATAGATGCAAGTATAAATATATAATTAATTTTTTATATAAAATTTAACGTATTTATTAAAATAATTACTACTTAACATATATTTTGATGTAATCTTAATGGTAATTTTTTATCTTTCACCTCCGTCCTCACCATCATTGTAGCATTTGAATCCAAACACATATTTCACCATTGATTTTAATCTCACCGTTCTGGTATCCAATCTCTTTGTCATAGTAATTAATCTCTTTGTTACTGCTATTTTCATTTTCACCAAAATTAATTTCACAATCCATCCAAATAAATCTTAATGATTTTTATGAAATCGGTTTGATATAATTTATTGTAGAGTTTTTCAAATAAAATTAAAATAGTAATGCATGCCTTTAAGGTAAAGATGGAATTAAAATCCATATATCAATTTTTGACTCAAAAATTTCATTAAATTATTGTTAATGAAAAAAAACATTCAATTTTATATTGATTAAAATAATTTTATGTTGTAAGGAGTTTATGGTCACATAATTTGTGACACTCAGGAATTGGTAATTTATAAGAGTATAATATCCGATGATAAGAAACTATAATTTTATAAATATGATAATATTTGTAAATGTCTTATTTATTTGAATAATACATGTCAAATTGTTAGTTATTACAAACCTAAAAACATAAATAAATAAAAAACATCCCAACAACAATTATTTTTTATTTAAATAGTACATGCAAATTTGATAATAAAAAATACTTTATAATCACCCAATAAACATAAATAAATAAAGGATGAACAAAATATTTTTAAATTGAAAGAAAACAGCTGTAAACGGAGCCAAGCCGAGAGGGAAAACCTTTTTATCTTTCTCATAATTGACTGAGACATAAGGCAATTAGCACTTCTGGATTGTCGGTACTCTCTTTTAAGAGTAAACTACACGGGAGACCACCAAATTATGTTTAAAAGTCAATGTGACCACCGAATTATTTTTTTTCAATCAGACCATCGGCAGTTAATTTTTAACAGATGTGGTGACGTGTCCGTTAATAAATTTGGCATAATTATATATTTGATCCTTAATATTTACATATTTTAATTCAATTAAATAAATTTAACTATCCAATTAGAACATAACACGTGTCAATACATGATTGGAATGTTTTATTTATGAATTTTAAATTATTTAATTAAATAATTTTTTAACCAATCAGGTGGTGAAATGAAAATAGAAGAACAAAGATGTGCTCAAGGAGAATCGAACATGCGTTTATGGGGAAAAGAGTAACCAAACGCTTAAATCATTGGGCCAAAGGTCCCCAATGATTTTAACTTACAACAATGTATATTTAACTTGTAAAAGTTTGTTGCTGATAAAAAATTAAACAAATTATTTGTTAAAATAAATTATTTTTTTTAACCGTTAATTGAACCGAAATTTATTTGAAAATTATTAACCAAACTGAATTAACCGAATTTTTTTCTTTAACCATTAATCGAACCGAATTTATTTGGAAATTATTAACCGAATAAAATAAATTATTTTTCTTTAACCTTTAATCGAACCGAAATTTATTTGAAAATTATTAACCGAACCAAATTAATCAAAAAAATTTCTTTAACATTAATCAAATCGAAATTATTTGACCGTTAATCGAACCTAAATTTATTTGAAAATTATTAACCGATTTTTTTCTTTAACCATTAATCGAACCGAAATTATTTGACCATTAATCGAACCGAAATTTATTTGAAAATTATTAACCGAATCGAATTAACCAAAAAATTTCTTTAACCATTAATCGAACCGAAATTTATTTAAACAAATAATTTTTTTAATTTTTTTTATCATTAACAAACTTTTACAAGTCAAATACAAATTGTTGTAAGTTTAAACTATTGGGGACCTTAGGTTCAATGGTTTGGCTGCCTGATTTCTCCTATCCCCCATAGACGTAATTCAATTCTCCCTGAGCACATTTTTGTTCTTCTATTTTTTTCCATTTCAATTGAGTGGTGACACGTGTCACCACCTGATTGATTAAAAAATCATTTAATTAAATAATTTAAAATTCATAAATAAAATTTTTCAATCATGTATTGACATGTGTCATGTTCTAATTGGATAGTTAAATTTATTTAATTGAATTAAAATAGTGACTAAATTGATAGAATATGTAAATATTAAGGATCAAATATATAATTATACCAATTTATTAGCGGAAACGTCACCACATCTGTTAAAAATTAACGACTCGGTGGTCTGATTGAATTAATTAAAAAGTTTGGTGGTCTGATTGAGACAAAAAATAGTTCGATGGTCACATTGACTTTTAAGCATAGTTTGGTGGTCTCCCGTGTAGTTTACCCTTATTTTAATTATTCATTCATTACTTATTCCAATTATGAATGTGTGCTTTTCCCTCCAAATTTCTCCCAACGATTATTTTTTTACCTGTATAATAAATATGAATAAAATAATTATTTTTAAATTTTCACTAAATTGTTATTAATAAATTAAAGAAAAAAATACTTCAATCCTAATTAATATCAAAGTTGCTTATTAAGCTTGTTATTCATATAACCCAGTTCAAAAAAAAATTGTTTTTGTTGTAAGTTATATTATTTTCTTATTTAGTTGTTCACTTTTTTTTCACATTGATACCTAGATATTTTTCCTTTCATGACACGACTTTCTTCACGTTAATACATGAATTTATCTATTTTATTCACATTGATACCTTTTTTTAACGATATTAAAAGGGACGTTGTGACGCTCTAAAATTGTATCACATGACCATCTATCTAAAATTAGAAAAATAGAAAAAAAAAACAGTAACAATTATCAAAATATAAGAGTTAGAAAAGATAAAATCATAAAAATGTACTAATGTGAAAAACGTAAACAAGTTTAGGTACTAATGTTGATGAAAAAATGGTTTAGCTACTAATGTAAGGAAAAATAATAGACTGAAGAAAATTCAGATACTAGTGTGAGAAAGACAAGTTTAGAGACTAAAATATAATTTATCCCTAACTAAAATTAAAATGAGGTAATACTCAACAATAGCTATCACCATAAATTAAAATTGAATGACAGTTATAAAGGAGGAAGAAAAAGAAAAAAATTGAGGGAAAAAAAAAGCAGCCCACGAGTTGGAGAATCTTGAAGCACATGGAATTATTATTTTCCCCTAGAGGTTGAAAAATGAAAGCACATGGACTTGGATGGTGGCACCAGGAAGGGAATGGAAGGCCTCCATTTCATTTAAAAACATTAAAACGCACAAATCAAGTGACATTGGTGATTAAAGAATTATTATTATCCCTTGAAGCTCCGGGTTTGAGCATCGCATATGTACAAGGATCGAAGTACTCATTGTCAAATGGTTAATAATCTTTGAACATATACTACATCGTATTCACTCCAGAATTATAAAAAAAACATTGAAACATACAACAATGTAGCAACCATGCCATGCATGTGTCTTGTTTAACTTGTCTATTTGCTTAAAAAGCCCCTTCTCAACACACTAATATTATATAAATATAAAATAAAGTACATAAATTATTATTAACATTTTTTTTTATTATTAAAATTTCAAAATTTCAAAATAATTATTTTTTATTACGTTATAAAATAGATATCTTACCTCTAAACTCCATTAACCTAACGATGGAGTGACTGCATTTCAACCTAAACTAAATAATTTCCACATAATACCACAGTTTTGGTTTTAACTTTTTGGTTCGTGAACCAAGTGTCCTATCATAAGCCTACTTCCAACATTAAGGCCTATAAAGGTCTATTTGAAAAGATGAAGAAACATGAAACTTTTCACTAAAAACAAAATTTTTATTTGGAAGATCATGGACGATCTACACAGTTTAAAGACCAAAAACAATGAATGGGGATATAGGTTTCCCAGAAGCAAAAACACAAATTTGGTTGCTGTTATGTTGACTAGGAAAGCAAGAAAATTTATTTAGCTTTAACTCACTAGTTCAATGAGGTTTGTAAGTTCCCTACCTGGGGTCTGAGGCACTGTTTGAGATGAATACTTGGAGATCAGGTAAGACTGATGCAAGTAGCATACGATTGAAGTACTGTTAATGCTTGCTCGGTGATGGCCCTATTCCTTGCTCGTTTCACCCAATCACCAATGATCTCCTCCGCTTGGCTACCTTTGACACCTTGTTCAAGTGTTCCAGCAGCTTCAGCTAGTTTTCCTTCAGCCAGGTAATTTTCAACTCTATTGATTATTGACTCGATTCCTTCACCAGATTCACCAACTTCTTTCACCTATTTGATAGTCAAAATGCATACATGAGAATATTTCAGCAACTCGGTTATATTATCATGTGAAAGGTCAATCCCAATTTTTGTACCTTTAACCAGGATGCAATATGTGCCAAAGAATGCGTCAAGATACCACCACCCCCTGGTGGAATGAGGCTGTAGTGCCTCAGGCTACCTTTCAAGGCATTAAACTGCAAGAAGAACATGTGTCAAACATTATGAATCAGTATCCAGAAGAATATCATTAAGGATCAAAAGAACTATTAATTATCACTGCTAGATAATTTAGGACATTCTGCCAGAGATGATTTGCTAATGCCACTGCATCAGTGATCTAGCTGAGACAATTTATACCGGGCAGGTAGATCATGTGCGACATAAAGAGCAGTACTTTCTTTTCCTGTATGAAATTAAACCAACAAGCACATAAAAGAAGAAATAAATTCGAAAGTATTCTTGTTCTTGACAATCTTATCCTCATCAAGCTCGACACATTGAACCAAACCACCACTTTACAGTAGTGTTTGAATATCAGTCTCAAATTCTATCCATCATAAAATACTTGATATTCGTTTAGTATCAAGTTGATAAGTTCATAATGCAAAAGAACCATTAACTCTAAAACAATAAGTAAACCTCCTTTGGGTTGCTTTGAAATGATGCATTTCGCATTGGTCCTCCCTCTTTTTTCGGTTAATATTATCTACAGGATAACTGAATTCAGTTCCTAGCAAATTCCTATCACAGCACCAAGCCCTATCAACTGAAGCAAACTAGGATTGCTATGGCAGTTACAATGTAAAGATCACCAAAGAAGGGGCTTCAGCTAGAGGCCTCTCACCTTGACAATCCAAAATAACACCTTAGTGCTTCCCTTCACAAATCACTATTGAGGAAATTCTTTCTTAAAAAATCAGACCTCGGGAAATTTGACTGCTAAACTACCTACATATTCTTTGTTTTTCAAAGAAAAACAGGAAGCAATATTCGGACACGATAACAAGGAGAACGGCAAGAGACGGGTGTGGAAGTAAGAGGGGTGGCAGAGAGCATTTTAGTTCAATTTATTTAGCATAAACACAGACACAAATATTAATGTAACACCAACTGGGTTATAAATTTTTCTATTTAAAGTCAGCAAAACAGTCATAAAATCACTCCTGGTTTTTGTGAATACTTCCCTTAGAAGAAGAAAAGAGTGACATATATAGCTAGAAGGGATGCAAGTGAATGGTGCCATGAGCATCCATCCACCCAGCTTTCAGGTTTTGGAAAAACTAAGATTTTATATATTTTTAGCCCGACTCTATAAAAGCATTTAAATAGTTCCACTTTTTGAAAAATATCATGCCAAAAGTAAAGCATACAGTTCTTGCAAAAATTTCTATGAAGGGCAAGCTATCAACTATGTAACAAAAAGATATTATCATTTGAAAGGCCTTGGAATTCACAACCATATATTTCTATAAGTACAGAACAACTTGCCTTTTGATTCAACTCCAGTAGAGTGTCTGTTCCACAATACCGAGTTTCTTCAGGAAGAGATGAAAGGACCAAACCTAATACTGAGTCCTTCTCAATGCCTTCAAGGTAGTTGTGTAGAGCATCTATTTCTTTCTGGATTGGTAATCCTTTAGCGAGGGCTTCTTCTAGCGCAAGCGCTCCCTGTAGGACCCAATTATGTTAAAGTTGTGGGGCAATAATTTACAATTGAGAAAAATTATTAGTAGGACTATCAATCATTATACAACATAATTCAGGTTCCAACAAAATGTAGACAAATAACATGAGACAGAACTATGAATCAAGTTGGAGAAGGTACCAAAGTGAGCTTGTGAATAGAATGACTCTTGTGTGCCTCTTCAGATCGTGCATAAAATGCCATACATAAAGCATGTATCTACAAAAGAATAATTCAGGCCATGGTTATGCCCTCTAATCACATCCTAATAATATAAAATATTTTAGATTATGAAAGTAATATTCGACTCGAGCAGATATAAAGTATAAAAACACATGTTTATTTCTCAACTTCAAGTTTATTTGAACAAAAAACAATAAACTAAGAAACGCATTTACAATTAATGTTTGTAGCTGATAACTAAAAGTTTCTGATTTAAAATATTTTTTTTAACTTTAGACATGCACATTGATCCTGAAATGATTGTTCATGTTTAATATTCAAAGCAATATATCAGAAACTATTCTAGCTTTCACTTCTCTTTCCAAAATAGGTAGTAATAGTTAAACTCCATTCTGCTTTCAGTAAAGTTGGAAACCCATTCACCATTTAGATCATAAATCAATACATTCCAGTAAATGCAAATATTAATAAAACTTTGATAGAAAAATATTTGATTTTCAGCTAGAAATTGCACAAGAGGCTAGTTAATTTGCTTCAGATCAATGAGCACTTGATGAGTTAAATTTTCAGCACAATGCATATTCAATTTTTACATATAACTTCAGGGTGGCGTGGTCACTTTGGAATAAGTTTCTGAATTTTTGAAAACTAAATTCGGTTTTTCATGACGATGTTCAAAGCTTCTTCCTAGCATGGAATGATATGGTGCCTTATTCCTCTATTTGGCCCTTTATTCCGGGAGTTGTTATTTGTACTATTTGGAAATGTAGAAATGCCATTGTGTTTGAAGGACGGAGCCTTGGTCAGATTGAGCTATTTTTCATGGCTAGATTCAGACTAGCTTCTTGGTTTTTAGCTAAGTTCAAGGAAGTTGATATTCCTAAAGACTCTCTTATTAGTGATCCTTCTATTGGAGATTTATGCTCTTCTTCTGGGAATTCGATTTTTAAAACCGTGCCTTGGGTTCCTCCTCCAAAAGGCTTTCTAAAATTGAATGTGGATGCGGCTGTTTGTGGAGATTGGTGAAAGAGTGGTATAGGTGGCTTATTAAGGAATGAGTATGGCGAGATAAAGGGTTCTTTCCAAGAGGCTTCGGGTCCAGGATCTCCTACTTTGATGGAGCTTTTAGCCATTAAGAGGGGTTTAACTTTCTTTTTTTCTACTCTTCAGAGATTCAAGAACAGATGGATTATTGAATCTGATAGTAAACTAGCAGTTGATTGGGTAAAGAATTTAGGTAGTTGTCCTGATGTTTACCTTTATCTAGTGAAAGGTATTACTGTCAGATTAAGAGAATTGGAGGGTATTATCAGATGGGTTGATAGATCAGCTAATATTGAGGCAGATAATCTAGCTAAGGCTGGTATTGGTTAGTTTTACTATTGAGTTCAGGATGTTTTAGTTTGAGTATTTCGGGTTGTTATTTGTAAGGGTCTTTGATGTTTTTAAACATTATGTAATTTCTCAGTTATTAATGAATTTTGAGGCACTCTTTTCCTTCTTCCGCTGATAAAGGAACTCCTTTTGGCGTTCCTTCAATCATGAAGGAGGTTTTTAACGAGGCCTCCACTTCCTATCAAATGTTTTTTTTTTACATATAACTTAAATATAATTATAGACTGCACAATGTCTATCAAACACATGGAGCATCACCATGCATAAGACAGAAAGCATGGAGGTTGATATTGCAGTAAGCTGAAAGCTAAGAGCATTTATGTATGGCACTTGGATTGACCTTTTTCCGTACATGCTATATGCCCGAAAGTAAGAGCCATGAGATTTTATATTACAACCCATCATATAAGAAAAATCTTGCAGCATAACTTTCAGATTTCCTTATTCCATCTTCCTATCAAATGTCACCGAAAGGAACTTCTAGTTCATATTTTCATCCTAAAATAGCGAGTTGTTCAGATTTTCATTAAAAATTTCCTCCAGGAGAAAGCTTACGTGAAGATTTGCTTCCGCCATTTTCTCAATCTGTGCTGCTTTCTCATTTGCAATCGCTGCAATCACTTCTGCTTTCCCTAGCTCCAGAGTTTTCTCCAACTTCATTTCAGCTTCTCTTTCCTGCAACAACCAAATTATAAGAACTTGAGTCCATGAATTATGAAATAATGTTATAGAATTTCTTTGTCAGCATTAAACTATCTACCTTCTCTTCAAGTTCAATCCTAATTTTCTCTTCCATTTTTTCTTGAAGGGATTTTATAGAAGCTGCTGCTTTTGTTCTTTCTCTCTGTAATTCCTGAAAGTGGTAAATTCAAATTCTTAGCAGCTTGAATTCACAAAATTAGATAAACACCTTTCTTTACTTTCACTTGCTTTTTTAACCCTTTCAAAGGGCATTTGTACATGTGAGTATACTCCATCTGCAACTGAAATGTGACTTTCTCAGGTAAATACAGCCAAAAAAAACCATGCTCATCAAAACCCAGAATGAATAGCTTAAGTTGATTAATATAAATTCTGGTGTAGAGGATAAAGCCCAATCAGATGAAATTGGGGTTGATTTTTCACCAATAAGGAAAATTATCCCTACTGGGCCTGCATTTATTCCTAAGTGGGTTGGGTAGAAGAATGGTACTGGTAGATTTATGCCCCAGCCCAATACCATTTCAGTTAATCATAGAGAAGTTGCAGAGGAGGGTGCAGTTACGTTGGTGAAAGAAAAGACAGGGGGAGAGAAAGAAATGTCAAATAGTGAGCAGGATGTTGATATGGATAAAGAGCAGCATGTTGGCTTGAGGAGTCGAGAGGAGAATGAAGCAGCTAATACACTGAATTCTAATGATTTTGAGAAAGACAAACTCTCTGTCCAACAGAGGGCTGGTTCAAAGAAGAATAAAAGGATAAAGGATGATAAACAGATTGGCCTGATTGAGGGTAGCTCTTCCAGCTCGTGTTAAGGCAGAAAAATGTAGTGAATCAAGTTGGAACTAGTTATGAGTCAATTATGGATGGTCAGTTCAAAAGAAAGGAGAATAGTTTGTCCTCTTCCAAAATTCCTGTTCAGCGTCCTCATCGGGCAAAAAGCCTAAATAATCAGAGGAGACTAAAAATTGCTCCACGACGTTCAGGTAGTGTGTGCTCAGAGAGGGAAGCGTCAATCAGTTTTTTTGATGGAGTTTATAGAAGGGTGTATAGAACTATGGTCAGGGATTCTTTGGAACAAGACAGATCATCCTCAAAGTCTTCACACTCTTCTGTTAAAGCTTTGAATGAAGCTGCTGCTACTAGAGAAGTTTGCAACATGTTAGGGATTAATTTCGAAGGGGGGCAACATTTGTTAAAAGAGGAGATTATGAAGATGGAAAGGAAGGGGTCTAGGAAAGAAAGGGAGTAATTTAGTCTTCCTTTTCAGGGGTTTTAAGATTTAATATTCCAATGTCAAGTCTTAAAGTTATTTCATGGAACATAAGGGGTTTAGGGAGAAAGGAAAAAGTAAGAGCAGTAGCCCATCTTGTAAATAGGGATAAACCGATTGTCTTATTTCTACAGGAGACGAAATTGAATCAATGTTTTAATGGGTTAAGAAGGAGATTAGGGGGTAAGATGCTTCAAGGACAAAGTTTTTATCCGGCTGATGGGTCAGCAGGAGGGTTGATGTGTTTATGGAATGAAACTTTTTTTCAAGTTACAAGGGAAGAAAAGAACAGCAAATTTGTGGCAATCTCAGGAATGTTCAAATTGTATAAATTTGAGTGTGTATTAATTAATGTGTATGGACCGTCAGTGAAGGAAGAAAAGGAGGAGTTCTTTAGGGAGCTGTTGAATTTTGTTACAAATTTAAACCTACCAGTATGCATAGAGGGTGATTTGAATGCTTATCTTAATCCATCTGAGAAATATGGTGTTGCACATAATTGACATGCTCTAGATCTGCTCAGATCCTTTGTTCAACAACCAAACCTCATTGATCTCCCTTTATCAGGAGGTATGTACACTTGGTGAAACAATAGAGAGTCTCCTACGTGAGTAAGACTAGATCGTTTTCTGGTTAGTAGTAATTTTTTACAGGGGTTCCCTAAATTGGTACAACGAATTCTACCCAAATCACTCTCTAATCATAACCCTATTGTGCTGGAAGAAGATGGGCAAAACTGGGGTCCCAAACCTTTTAGATTTTTTAACTATCTATTAAAGGAAGAAGGTTTTGATGATTTGGTTGAAAATTCCTTGGCTGATTTGAAGAAGAAGAGGTAGGGGAATTTTTAATTTATTAAAAGGTACTAAAATGAAAATAAGGAGCTAGTCTAGCAGTAAATATATGGGGATCTCAGAGTCTATTTTAGAAATTGATTCCAAAATAAATGACTTGGAATTGAAATCACAAGGTGTTGCCTTTTGTCCTCAAGATAGAGACCAGTTAGTGTTACTCATAAGTGAATTATGGAGACTGCACAGATAGAGGAGAGCATTTGGCGCCAGAAGTCTAGAGTGAGGTGGGTCAAAGAGGGAGACAAGAATACGAGGTATTTTCATTTAAGTGCCTTGAACAGAAATTAAATGCCATTAATGCTTTGAAGGTGGATGGTGTAGAATTGACAGATACAATTCAGATTAAGTCTCATGTCTCGGATTATTTCAAAAAAGCTTATAATACGATTAATACACTGGAAGTAGGAGAATTTGAACTTATTTTTGCAAAGCTATCTGTTGTGCAAAGGGATCGTCTTGAGGAGATTTTTACAAAACAGGAAGTTTGGGAAGCAATCTCTTCATCAGCTAGTGATAAAGCCCCTGGACCAGATGGTTTTACTATGGGATTTTTCAAGAAGTATTGGCCTATGTTAAAGGAGCAGATCATGAAGTTTCTATTTGACTTTTATAATGGAAGAAAATGGGACCATGGGGTTAATCATGCATTCATATCCCTAATCCCTAAGAAACTTAATCCAGAAAGTTTAGAAGACTACAGGCCAATTAGCCTTGTTGGCAGTTTATATAAGATCATTTCTAAAGTTCTATCCAAAAGATTGGTTTCTTGTATAAAAGATTTGGTTAGCCCTCATCAGTTCGCATTTATTCCTGGTAGGCAACTACTAGATTGTGCATTCCTAGCTAATGAAGGTATAGATTATTGGAGGAAGCAAGGTAGGAACGGGGTAGTCTTTAAAATTGATTTTCGAAGAGCATATGATACAGTTGAATGGCGATTCTTCTTAAAGTAATGAAAGCTATGGGTTTTGGAGAGAAATGGGTTTCTTGGATTGAATATCGTCTATCTTCTGCCTCAATTTCGGTTTTAGTTAATGGTTCTCCTACTGAGGAGTTCCCAATGACAAAAGGGTTAAGACAAGGCTGCAGTCTTTCCCCTTTGTTGTTTAATCTAATTGGTGAACTCCTACATCTAATGGTGATTAAAGCTTCTGATTTGGGACTTTTCCAGGGGTTTGATATTGGTAGATCAGTTAATCCTTTCCTTTTGACTCACCTACAGTTCGCTGATGACTTGATTTTGTTCTGCCATGACTCTCTTACTAACATCCAGAACATCAAAAGAGTGCTCAGGATTTTCAGTTTAATGACAGAGTTGCATTTAAACCTATCTAAGAGTAAGCTGTTTGGTATAAATGTTGAAGTTGATACCTTAAATGAATGGGCGAATGATATTGGATGCTCAGTGGGTTGTTTTCCTATGGATTATCTTGCTTTACCTATAGGTGCAAAGAAAAACTCTGAAGTACTTTGGGAGCCGGTTCTACAGAATTTTAACAATAAGTTAGCTGGTTGGAAGGCTGCTTCACTGTCAATGGCGGGCAGACTAGTGCTTATAAAATCGGTATTACCATCGTTACCGATTTTTTTCTTATCCATTTTCAAAATGCCGATCAAAGTAAGGCAGAAAGTTAATACATTGATGGCTAACTTTCTTTGGGGGGAAAGCTCAAACAAAAATCGAATGCACTGGGTTAATTGGCAGGCAGTTTGTAAACCTTTGGAAGATGGTGGCTTGGGAATTTTGAATTTGAATATCACAAATAGGGCTTTGTTGGGTAAATGGGTGTGGAAATTTGCAAATGAGAAAGATTCACTTTGGAAAAGGATAATATGCAGCAAACACAATGTTAGTACTTTATCTATGTCAATTAGCAACGTTGTTTTAACTCAAGATTCCTGGATTTGGAAAGGGATTGTGAACAATTATTTGAAAGATGATGACATTGGAGGATGTTTGAGATCTCATACTAAGATTCAATTGGGAAATGACAAGTCTATTTCTTTTGGAATGATGTTTGGGTCAATGACCTACCCTTGAAGATTCAATTTCCCAGGATATTTGCATTATCAAACAACAAAAGGGGTAAGGTGGCAGATTTTGGTTGCTTTGATGTAAATGGATGGGTGTGGAATGTTCAAACAAGAAGAAGCTTATGTGATTGGGAATTGGACCAATGGATCGAACTAATGGCAACACTAAACTGTTTTAATTTATCTGATTCAGTGGAGGATTTTCTTTCTTGGTCTGGGAAGGGGGATGGTCTGTTCTCGGTGAAATCCTGCAAGGTGGCTCTATCAAATAGTCAAGGAGGTGGTTTTTCTTGGAAAAGATGGGTTTGGTCAGTTTTCGCTCCTCCTAGAGTAGAAACCTTCCTTTGGCAAATCATACACAAGAAATTGACAGTCAGAAATGAGCTGAAGAAAAGGGGGTTCCTATGGAAGACGCACTATGTCCACTATGTAAAAAGAATGAAGAAACAATCAAGCATCTTTTTTTATCATGTTCAGTTGCAGGGGATATTTGGAACAGATTGTTGAAGATTTGGGACATCTATACAGCTTTGCCTAATGATCCACAAGTTTTGCTAAGTTCATGGTCTGATTTAAACAAAAACTCACACATATGGAAATTCATTCCGGGAGTAGTTCTTTGGTCTATTTGGAAAGCAAAGAATTCAGTTGTGTTTGATAATTCTAGCCTTGATATAACCTCTCTTTTTCCTAATAAGATTTATGTTGGCTAAATGGTTTCTAGCTAAGTTTCCCAATATCCAAATACAAGTTGATTTGTTGGTAGGGACCCCTCTCTAGCAGACAGGTTTGGTTATCATAATACTCATAGGTTTTTGAAACAAAGTTGGCAGCCCCCCCAATAGATTTTTATAAATTTAATGTTGATGGGACTGTCAAGTCTAATGGGATGGCTGGAGGAATTGGAGGTATTTTGAGAGACTGTAATAGTATCATTCTATCGACTTTCTCTGTTAGTATCGGTCCAGGCCCTCCTCCGTTGGCTGAACTAAAAGCTATTAAGAAAGGCTTAGACTCTTTTCTATCATCAGATTGGGCTGTAAAGGGAAGACTGATCCTAGAAAGTGACTGTAAATCTGCAGTAGACTGGATTTTGCTGCCTAATTCTGTTCCTAGTTTCTTCAGTTCACTTGTTGAGGATATTGTGTCCTTAGTTCAAGAGAGGGCGGTTATTATTCGATGGATTTCTAGGGGATGTAATTGGGAAGCAGATAAATTAGCTAAGGATGGGATTGGTTGATTGTAAGGGTATTTATATAGGATGTTTTAAGATTATAGTTTTATTTTGTTGCCCTAAATGTATTGGTGTACTTTATTGTAATAGTTTCTCTATTCAATAAACTAAGACACTCTTTACCTCCTTCCGCTAGTTACTCTTTCCTAGAGTTAACTAAGAGGGAGGTTTTTAATGAGGCATATTATTCCTATAAAAAAAATAAGTTCTGGTGTAATTTCATTATCTAGCATAAAAAATAGAGAAACTAGTTGGGGCTGGTTTTCCCCATTAATAGCTTTTGGCCTCCTTTATTCCTTACGAACAAATCAACAATTGCTCCAAATTGATAAATTAACACTTGCCTTTTGTAATATTTTACACACAGAACAGTAAAAATCCAAATATATAAAGTATAATAAAATTGCATGAACTCCATAACATGGGATAAAAATTTCTTTATGGTGAAAATGCTAAGAGGTTCAACTATCAATCACTATTTAGCATGTCAATATATGTAATGATACGGGCATATGGGTGATAAAGCACTACAGAACAATCAGCATTTAATCAAATTGCTTGTGTTAGAGCATCAGCCCTCCCATTCTGCCTCATGTTCAGCCCTGATATACAGATTCTAGGGATACAAAAAAACAAGCGGATTCACAACAAGAATTAAGCATAAACTTCAAATGGGAGTCATAATGGCTGTCACAACTAACAAGCTTAAAGAGAAAGATATATTTGTGGTAGAAACCAGGTTATCAAATATGTGTCACTCGTAAAGTGGATGGTAGGAAAAACAAATCCTCTTCAGGCTGATTTCATTTGAAAGACAATAACAAAAGAGTTGGAACTTTACTTACCTTTTATTTTCACTAAAACATAAAGAAAGAAACTACTGTAATGATTTGCAAAGCAAGAGCAAGAGATAAAAAATAAAAAAAGTGAGAGCAAATAAAAATTACCATATCATAAAACTGAGAAGCAATGACCAAAAGCTTTGCAATCAATCACAGGAAATATAATATGAACAATGAAAAATCTATAACCTTATCCAATATAGCTGCCTCTTCTGTACGCATTAGTTCCCTGGCTCTTGAATCCCTTAATTCCTTTTCATACATCTCCTGGAGAGAGAGAGAGAGGCATTAGCAAACAGTATGTGATAATCAGAGTGAAGTTGCAGAAATAAAGAAAGCAGATAATTTGTACTGGAGCTTAGTGCTCAAACTTTGGACCTTCAATGCTCTCTTCTCCTCAGCAAAAGCATGTGCATCCAGCTCAGCTTGCCGCTTTTCAGCAGCATGAATGGCTTGCAAGAAATCAAGAACTAATTTTCCATCCTTTGACAAATATCCATCATCCAGTTCCTCAACTGATGTACCAAAAGCCTAATGTGTTAAAAAGAATGAAAATCGCATGTTAGTTGACACTCTTGCTTATCATATTCATTAAACAGCAAATGAGATATGTATGTAACCTCTGTTTCTTTAGAAAGACGCTCATATTTTCTATTTAGAGAAGCCAAATAGCTTTCATCTGCCTCTTCACTAAGGTGATAGGTTTCAAGAAGAGAACTTGGAGTTTCTCTATCTTTACTGAATTTATCCTGCAGCAAAGCAAAACAAAATGTCATTTTGTATGAAATCTACTAGAATAATGGAGAAGCTACATATACATCCATACATATAAATATCGATATATTCAATAGTGAATCAGGAGCGGCTCGTGCTTTTGCCACCTCTATGACAATGTTCCCAGACACAAAGGCATAATAGAAACCTTAATCCCTCAGATGTTGCAATCCTAAGCCTGTTTTTTAGGGGTCATGCCTCCCTATAAAGTTTTTCCTTGCCTAGAAAATAAAAAAGGAAATTAGAATAGTTGTTTGTCACCCTAAACCCTATATTAATAAAAAGAACAGGATCTGTTCAAGCTTTTGTCACCACACATGACAGTCTTTCCCTATCTAAACACACATAAATGAGGATTTTAAGTGGTTAAATGTTACTACCATAAGGCAGCTCTTGGGGGTCAAAACCCCTCCCTATAGAGCCTTTCTTTGCCTAGCAACTAAACGAAGAAATACATGTTATTTGTCATCCGGAAGCATTAGCTATGTATTAAAAAGCAGTGGACATCTTCTAAATTATAAGCATATAAACTCACAAACAAAGTGGAGAAAGCCTTCCAACCATACTACCCCCCCCCCAAACAAACCACAGTGTGCTGAAGAGCATAATAAATATAAGCTCATGATAAAAAATATATATATAAGGTACATTCCAAAGTATGTAAAATTCAGACAATGAGAATATGAACAACCCTGGAAAGAGTTTTTAACAAGCTTCATGGACCAACTTCCAAAGAATAACAATGGTTTGTGTTGCTACTCTGAAAGGTTACAAATCAGAAACAACGTAAAATGTAGGGTAAAAAGAGAAACGGATGAAGGGAACAAAGGATACCTCTGCAGTGGGAGGTAGAGATGGAACAGATTTTAGTTGGCTTTCTCCAGGGCCTAAATCATGGGCTTCTGCACCTTTACTTGGTTCATCCTGAAACAGTAGACCACCAAAAGTGGATAATATTGAGCCTGTACAATGTAAGTATCCTTGACAAGATAGTAATTTTCCAGTGCCTAGCTAGTTAAATCAGTTAAGCCTCAGTCTCTTTGTTAATGGAAACTTCCACATAAACAGATGAGGCCAATTCCATACTAGAAAACAAGAAAAGGGACTATGGTTCTTTGGCATCCTGAAACATTTCTTTATGCAACCATGAATAAAATTACAAAGCACTGCTAGATTCCATGGCTCATGTAAGTTATATTAAAAGAAATATGAATATGCATAGATACATGAAAGACAATGGTCATGGTGTTTGTCGGCAAACAAGTGACAATTGGCTAAGTATTGCTATCATAACTGAGTTCATATTGAAGTGCATCTGATTATCCTTTTAATAGAATAATATTTGCTTGCATAAGCATCACACCATAAAATACAATCTGCATATAGGTGCTTGAATCAATCTTCAAAATTTAATAAAATCAGTAACTCCAATCAATCTGTATCAATACAAATATAGGGTGCAGAAAAAAGGTACCTGCAGCCCAGCTGCTGTAGTAGGAGATGGTGCAGTTTTGGTCTCCTTCTTTCCAATGGATTCACTTGATTGGGTATCCAATGGAATATTTTGGATTTCCTTGTTTGGTACCGTTGCAGGTTCAGACTCAACCTTTTTAGATTCTCTTCAGCTGATGCAGCAACATCTGCAGTGTGATCAGCAGATGGCAAGCTGCTCTGAGAATATTCTGGTAATGCCTGGTCTGGTAAAGTTGTTGTGCTTTCACCAAGTATATCACTCGACTTATCTTCCACATCCGACTGGTTTTCACCTTGGGTTTCACTCAAAGTTTCGGGCTGAGGAGGAAGATCGATATTAGTTGCAACTTTTTGCTCAGGCAAGTCCACATAAGGAGGCAATTCTTCATTACGAGAAGAAACAACCTGGATATCCTTTTCATTTTTCCCATCAAAACCAATATTTGTCGAATCAACAGAAACCTTGGGGCCTTTTCCATATTTCTCGAAGTATCCAGCTTGGTAAGCAATCAAAATAGCACCACTAATAACAGCAGTTCCAACTCCAAGGGCAAAATTTGAAACCCCACTCTTTGATTCAGGTTTCGAATTACCATTTTCCCCAGCAGAGGTCGAAAATTGCTTCCTTGAATAAATAAATGGCGATAAACGCTGCATTTCCATCATGCATCATAAAAAGAACAATTATAAAAATAGTACATAGGACCTCAAAATTGATACTGAAACTCAACATGGTTGAACTTACCTGGGACGCAATCTCCCTGGGTATTCTCCAAGGAGTCCCTCGGCAACGTGATAACTGAAAAATTGACCTTCGAAGCATACCGACGGATTTTTCCCTTTTGTTGGTGTTTAGAAATTATATTGCGGAGAATGTGTTTGTGAAAATGACTGGCAGAGGAAGTGGGGATTCTTAATGGAGGAGTCGCTTCGGGTTAGGCTGTTGGCATTGAAACCAATTGCCTTCGATTTAAGTCTTTTGTGGGGCTGAGCGAGCCAGAGCACGATCGCTTTCCCGGGTAGCCGAAGAGGAATCGCCGTTGGAGGCTTGGATCATGAAGATGAAACTGCAGGTGGATCAGCGTGCGACTGGCAGTTTGTAATTTCAATATTTTTTTTCGTTTTTAAATAATATTTATTTTTTAAAAAATACACAATAAGTAAATTTTGGAACACTTGTTAACAATGTTATTTGAACCTTTTTAAAACATTACAAATTGATTATCTAGTTAATTGACTTCGACTTTTTAATGTTTATTAATTTTTTGATATAAAAAAATGATGTTATTTCTTAGTATTAAATCAACCAAAATGCCATTTCATATTATAACATAATGGTTTTATAAGATGACCAAAAAAAAATCATTCATTATCGGTTAATATTTGGTGTAGTATACCGTAAATATATATAATTTGAAGAACGATAAAATTTAAACCTTAAATAAAAGGTGTTAATTCTATTTAATCGTTAAAATAAGGGTAAATTATATAATTGATCACTTTTGTTTTGTTTTGTTTTAATTCTATTGAAACGTTAGTTTGATGACATGACACGTTAGTAAAAGAGTTAATTTTTATTTGAACCTTGAATTTTAGATAAATTACTAATCATGAGTCTTTTTGTAAACTCAAAATAGTTCAGGGATAAAATGCCAGTTTATCCATTTTTCCATTTGTTTTTCTTTCCCAAACCATCTTCTCCGCCGCTCCCCCCGGTTCAAACCATCTCTTGTTAGTCCTTCTCGAAACCTCCACCAACTGACAGAAGATGGGCAATGGAGTTCCTTCCATGGCACCGTTCGACGCCATCTCTTCTCTTTCGAACTTCTTCGAAAACAGAGTACTTACAATCCACCAATCATAACAACAAACATGGTGACAGTAGCAAGTCCATTGGTGTAATGATGCCTAACCAGATAACCTTCGTACCAAAAGAGAAGAGCATAACAACAAAGTAAGTCGCCCCCAATCCCATTCCCTTTGCGAATCCGGTTTTGTAACCGAGCTTTTGAGCAACCTTCAACGCCGAAGAGTAGACGTGTAATGCTCTTGACTCGCCAACAAAAGCCATAACAACCCGAATTTGAACCATCATCTGCGATTAGAAAATACCAAGATGAGAAGGAAAATATGGGAATAAAAACTCAAAATTTGCACCCTTTTTTACATGTTCTACAATATTTTCCCCTTGAGATTGTCTTTCAACGGAGAGCTTGGCTAATGTGGTGGTATGGATTGCTCCAATCACAGCAATGAGAGGAACCACTGCAAGCGTGATCAAAGCCAATTGCCATACTGCTGTAAAACCCACCACAAAACCAGAAGAAGATAACTTTATTTTTCTCAGTGAATTTGAATGACCTGCCCATGAAGATGCCCAAATTGTAGCACCCACCACAAGGAAGTAAAATGCATACTACACACCGATTACCAGTGGTTTAGAGATGAAGCAGGGGAAGCGGCGGGAAAAAGATAGATCTGGGGAAGAAAACATATAAAAAAAGGTAAATTGATAGTTTATCCCTGAACTATTTTTGATTTACAAAAAGATCCGTGATTAGTAATTTATTTAAAGTTCAAGTGTTCAAGTAAAGATTAAATCTTTTTACTAACGTGTCACATCGTCAAACTAACGGAAGTTAACATTTCAATGACCACATCTTAATTAAAACATAACGAAAATTGTCAAACTAACGGAAGTTAATGTTTCGACCACATCTTAATTAAAACAAAATGAAAGTGATTACGAATTGTATTTTTTTTAATCCAATTACTATACATTTATAAAATTGAAACAAAAGTGATCAACTCTATAGTTTACCCTTAAAATAATAAATTATATATTTTCTTAAAAAATATAATATATTTTTCTAAATTACCAGTTTCGTCATCCACTTATTATTTAATTTCTATTTTGGTCTCCTACCTATTATTTTTTTCAAAATCATACTTAACATTACGTTTTAATTCTGTTTTGATCACTCGTTGTTAAAAAATTAATAGTGATGTTGATGTGGCATTTTTAATTATTTTGAAGTGTTGATGTGGTATTACCTTATAGTGACACGCCAGTATCATTGTTAATTTTTTAATGAGAGTGACCAAAAACATAATCAAAACGTAACGTTAAATATGATTTTAAAAAAATAATAGTTGGATGACAAAAATAGAAACTAAGTAATAGGTGAGTGACAAAATATGTAGTTTACCCTACATTTTATTCAACTTTATTTTTAAAGATCAGAGTCTTATGTGACGTGAATAACTCCTAAAAGATTAGAATTTATTTAAGCATTTGGCATTCTTTTCCTATTAAAAATTTTATAAAACATTTTGTAAGACTAATTTCATGGGCAACCTTTATATTTTATATTGATTATATTATATAAAAATATTATTTAACAAAATTATAATCCTTAAATAAAATTTATTAATAACTTATCATTAAATTTTTATTTTATAAATAAGTGTTTTATATAAATTTAAAACTCTGAAAAAATAGCCAAAATTAGAATTTCAGAAAAATTAAACTTAACCTCTCATTTATTTAATTCAATATCACCAGACATCATCAAATTGTTTTTAAACTCTAATGTCATTGGTTTTCTTCCATCAGTCGTAGCTAAAATTAGTAGAACAATAAAACCTAATAATATCCCACTCATAAAACTCTCCTTTTATGTTGTCCATTTTCCCTTTCCCTTGACTTTGTTGCAAACTAGGGTTTTTATGCATTGAAATTGAGATTGTCAGATTATATTTCTCGTAATCTTTTTCTTCAAGTAAAATCGTGAGTTCCCAAATATATAATCTTGTGAGTACTTTAATCTTTATTTTATCTCTATCGTTTCTTTGTGGATAATTTTCGGATTTGTTTTCATTTTCAAAAACAAAATTTGGGCTGGAAAATAGCTGGTTTTAATTTTGTTGGATGCTTATGGAATTGATTATGTATTTTTTTCTCTTTTAAACTCTTTTAAGGTAAATATTTCATTGTTTAAATGTTTATGGCATCTTTCTTTCTGGCTTCTTAATTCTTATCATGTGATATATAGAAATTACTTTTTAAATAAGTTGATATTTGTGTCCAACTTATAGAAATTAGTAATTATTTATAAATTTTAAGGATCAAATCGATGTAACAAAGATTAATTATTATCTAAAAAGATGGGGAAAATAGATATGAACATTAAATAATAATAGTTTTGTCTCTGGTTGAAGTCTTATAAAAGAGGTTAATATTTATAAAAAAATATTAGTTTATGATTTCATGATTTTGACTTAATATTTCTTAGAATCAATTTATTGAAAGTGTAGTAATAATAACTGGCAGATGAAATAAAAATATATATATAACGAGATTATTATTTGATATGTTAATGATGTAGGTTTTTAATTCTCGAATGACCTTAGTTCATTGTTATATCTCCTTAAATACGATTAACTTTTTTATTTTTAAACTTATAACTGTAAAATTAGTTGTAAACAAAAACATAAAAATTGTTTTTGGGCCAGTCAATATTGCTTTATTTACTTGGTAAAAATAATTAATTTATTTAATATATAAAACTAGTATATTTATATAACAACTTTTTTTGTATATGAGTTTTCAACAGCCCTTCCAACTAATTATAAGTATGATTTAACTTAATTTTTGTAGTTTCTAACAGCTTTCTTTGGCCATGTGTCCATCAATCGTGGGTGTTCGTATTCCACTGCATGTATATAATCGTTTCCTTGTTGATTTCTAGTGAATGACTGAGAAAATATAATGTGTTGAACAAGGCATTGAAGCATGTCGTCAGAGTTCCAAATACTCGATAATCGACCAATCGATAAATGGAAGGTGGTAGAGTTGAGAGAAGAACTCAAGAGACGGCATTTGACAACTCGAGGCTTGAAAAAGGATTTGGTAAGACGCTTAGATGCCGCTGTTAGAACCGAGAGGAAAAAAGCTGCAAACGAGGCAACTAATGGTTTTAACAATGGCGATTCTCAGCCTGTAGTTGAACAAGGGACTGAAAAGGTCAAAGAAGTTGTGGATCATGGTGGGTTAAAGATTCAGGACAATATTACTGATTGTGCGGCTGCTTCGGATCATGGTGTAGTTGAAGAAAAGGACATATTGATGGAAGGAGAACATTTGACGAGCTCGAAACTAGAAAAAAATGTGAATTCTAACATACAAATTGAGTGTCAAGATCCAATGGTACCTGAGCCAAAGGATGATATAATTGATGATAATGTCAAAATAAGTCTAGATGTTGTTAAGCCGGAGATGGTGGAACCGTATTCATCCACTGGTCCGGGTCATGGAATTGTTGAAGAAAGGGATATATTGGTGGAAGATGAGCCTGTTATTCAGGCCACCGTAGTTAAGACCGTGATACCTGAGGTACCATTGACTGGACAGCATTTGCAGAGCTCGGAACAAGAAGAAAATGTGAACTCTGACATGCAAACGGAGAGTGATGATCCTAAGGCTCAGCTAGAGAATGAGAATCAAGAGGATGACATGCATAAGAAATTTGATGTAGGAGATGATGGTGGTTGTGAGAATGAGGAGTGTGGGTTGAAGTTTAAAGATGATATTACTGATTGTGTGGCTGCATCTGGTCATGGAGTGATTGAAGGAAGTGACATGTTGGTGGATGATACGGCCGCGGTAACAGAGGTGCCACTGATCGGAAAACATTTGAACAGCTCGAAACAAGAAGAGAACGTGAATTCCAACATGCAAATGGGGAGTCGAAATCGAAAGCTTGAAGAGGAGAATGGAAGTCCAAAGCTTGAGGCGGGGAGTTATGATCCTAAGGCTCAGCTAGAGAATGAGAATCAAGAGGATGACATGCATAAGAAAGTTGAAGATGTAGTGGATTATGGAGGTGGTGAGAATGAGGAGTGTGAGTTGAAGTTTAAAGATGATATTACTGATTGTGTGGTTGCATCTGCTCATGGTGTGATTGAAGAGAGTGACATGTTGGTGGATGATAAGGCCGCGGTGACAGAGGTACCATTGATGGGAGAACATTTGCAGAGCTCGAAACAAGAAGAGAATGTGAATTCAAACATGCAAACGGAGAGTCAAGATAAAAATCTTGAAGTGGAGAGCGGGAGTCCAAAGCTTGAGGAGGAGAGCGATGATCCTAAGGTTCAGCTAGAGAATGAGAATCAGGAGGATGACATGCATAAGAAAGTTGAAGATGTAGTGGATCATGGTGGTGGTGAGAATGAGAAGGGGTGTGGGCTGAAGTTTAAAGATGATGTTAGTGATTGTGTGGCTGCATCTGGCCATGGAGTGATTGAAGTGATATATTAGTGGATGATAAGGCCTCAGTAACAGACGTACCACTGATCGGAGAACATTTGCAGAGCTCGAAACAAGAAGAGAATGTGGATCCTTACATGAAAACGGAGAGTCGTGATCGTAAGATTGAAGAGGAGAATGGGAGTCCAAAGCTTGAAGTGGAGAGTGGTGATCCTAAGGTTCAACTAGAGAATGAGAATGAAGAGGATGAAATGCATAAGAAAGTTAAAGATGTAGTGGATCATGGTGGTGGTGAGAATGAGGAGTGTGAGTTGAAGTTTAAAGATGATATTAGTGATTGTGTGGCTGCATCTGGTCATGGAGTGATTGAAGAAAGTGACATGTTGGTGGATGATACGGCCGGGGTAGCAGAGGTGCCACTGATCAGAAAACATTTGCAGAGATCGAAACAAGAAGAAAATGTGAGTTCTAACACCCAAATGGAGTGTCAAGATGGAAAGCCCCCAGTGGAGAATGAAAGTCCAAAGGTTGAGGTGGAGACTGATGATCCAAAGGCTCATCTGGAGAATGGGGATGACATGCTTGACGCTTCTTCTTTGAACAATCAGGCACCTGAGATCAACCCAATTTCAGGGTCTCTAGCAAAATCTGATTATATGTCAAGTAGTGAAAAGATTGAAGTAAAGGATAATCTAATTGATGATAATTTGAAACTAAGCCAAGATGTTGTTAAGCCAGAGATGGTGGTCGAACCATGTTCATTTAGCAATGTGTCGTAACCGATTTTCGTCCGGGCACGAAAAATTTAACTTGACGGGAAAAGTGATGTGAATAAATGGTTTTGAAAATAATTTGGGAGTCGTCATCGGCCTTTTGGGTCAGGTAGGTCGAATACCTAAAAAATATCTTTTAAAAAAGTTTTTAAGAAAACATCAATTAAAAGATAAACTGATCTGCGTTTTAACCAAAAAATCGTTCTTTTTAATAATAAAAAGGGATTCGTGGTCGGTTACGTTTAGGGAATGATTAGCACCCCTACAACGCCCAAAATTGGTACTTTTTAATTATAAATTGTCTCTATTATTAAAAATTCAAAATTCAAAATTAAAAATATATTTAATTTAGATTTATTACTATAATTTTAAGTAAATTTATTAATTTATATAAATAAAATATTTATTTATTAAGAAATATCAGAAAAGGACTTCTAGGTGCCTTAAGACAGCTCTTTTCTTCGATATTAAAAAATAAATAAATATAAAAACATTTTTCTAAAAATAATAATAAAAAATATATTAATATAATTTATAAAAGTAAGATGTTTATTTATTTAAAATATCAGAAAATTGACATCGAGTTGCTTTAAGACTGCCATTTCTTAATATTTAAAAATAAGTAAACATTGTTATCTAATCGAATTAAAATTTTATAATATTGCATTTCATATAAATATTAGTGAATAAAAATATAAATAATAAATATATGAATAAATAAATACTATACTAATTTAAACATAAATGATAAAAATATATAAAAAATGACCAAAAGAAAATGATATCTAAATTAATGAACCTAACTAGAAATATAAAAATATATTTAATAATAGTGTAAATATCCCTTTATTAATCGGTGATTAGAATAATAATTATTAAAACTACAATAGTTAAATAAGTTATTTTACCTTAAAATATATATAAGCATATCATGTACTAAATTATAAAGTAAATAAAATTATAAGACCGAATTAGAAGTTTAGGATTTGATTTCAGTGACCAAATTGTAAATTTACAGAACTCAAGAGGACTACGTAAATGGTTTACCTAAATTAGAAATTACACAAACATCCCTCACCAAAACTACGTAGTTTTGGTGAGGGTTTAAATACCCTTTAATTGTCCCAAATGATTCATTTTCCCTCATTTTTCATTTTTTCACTCTCTCTCTTAAAGAGAGATGACAATTCTCTCTAACTTCTCTCTAGTCCTCTCTCACCGGAGGTGATCCGGTCATCGGTTGGTCGACTTGCTCCGACGCCGGCAGCCCCCGCCGGCCACCACCCGCGGTGGTCGGAAATATTTTTTTTACACTAAAATTTCTTTTTATTTTTCCTAAACCCGAATCTGAGATTATTTTAACCTAAAGAGCATTTAATCTTAATATATCTACAATAATACCTTCGAACTCCGGTGGTTTCCGGCGACGTTCGGGTTCCCTGCTCCGGTAAGTTTCTTCACGATCTTCTCTTTCTGTTTTGGTGCTTGTTTGTTGGGTATTTTCTCTAGCTTCCTTCTCTTGCTCTCTCTATCGATTCCCCTTCTCTCTTTGCAGGCTCGGTGGTGGCTTTTATAGCCACCACAAAGCTTTCTATGGACCGGGTAATAAGGGGGAATTCGGTGAGTCACTAAACTATGGTGGTGACTCACCTATAGCTTCAATGTGGAGGGGCAGCTGTCGCTGGAAGCTACTGGAAATGCTGCGTGGAGGGGCTGCTGCAGCTGCTGGAAATTGCTGGAAATGCAACGTGGAGATGCTGGAATGAAGAGGTAAAAATGGTGATTACAGCTGCCCCTCTTTGCTCGTTGCGGTGGAACAGGAATGGAGCAAATATATAAAACACCATTTTTAGCTTGAAATGTTTAAACTTCTAAGCTATAAGTTCTTCTCATTATGAACTTTTTGCTCACTTCGGACGAATTCTTCTCATTATGAATTCTTCCACTGGGATTGACAATTTATCTCATTCTGGCAATGTTGGTGCTGATCTATCTCCTTCTGTGATAGAGTCATGCAAAGGTTGAACAAGTTCTTCTCATTATGAACTCTTCTCCTCTTCAGATGAGTTCTTCTCATTATGAACTCGAACTGGCAATGCTGATCCATCGAATGATGAATTCAAGCAAAATGTTAAACAAGTTCTTCTCATTATGAACTTCTTCTTCCTTCTTCAGATGTGTTCTTCTCATTATGAACTCTTCTGGAAATGCTGATCCATCGAATGATGAATTCAAGCAAAAGGTTGAACAAGTTCTTCTCATTATGAACTTCTTCTTCCTTCTTCAGATATGTTCTTCTCATTATGAACTCTTCTGGAAATGCTGATCCATCGAATGATGAATTCAAGCAAAAGGTTGAACAAGTTCTTCTCATTATGAACTTCTTCTTCCTTCTTCAGATGTGTTCTTCTCATTATGAACTCTTCTGGAAAAGCTGATCCATCAGATGATGGATTTGAGCAAAAGGTTGAACAAATTATTCTCATTATGAATTTCTTCTTCCTTCTTCAGATGTGTTCTTCTCATTATGAACTTTTTCTGGAAAAGCTAATCCATCAGATGATGGATTTGAGCAAAATGTTGAACAAATTCTTCTCATTATGAATTTCTTCTTCCTTCTTCAGATGAGTTCTTCTCATTATGAACTTTTTCTGGAAAAGCTGATCCATCATATGATGGATTTGAATCTTTGCTAAAATTTTGAAATTCCTGTCAAATATTCAACATGGATAAAATGAATGAAAATGCTCCTATTTTGCAAATGTCTAAATATGATGCATGAATGTTGATGCAATCTTCATTTGACTTCAAAGTGGTGAACTTGGTCTTCCTCTAGTTCATCATTTATTGTCAGGGTTACCTCTGGATATCAGTATAAAAACTTATGCTATCAAGCTTGCATTTTTGTAGAACCATCTGATCAACTTGTATCTTTGCGTCTTCTTTGCTTCATGAAAGTCTCAGAAGAAATGTTTCATTTTTGGAACTCTTGCTGTAGTCAGAGCTATGACTTTGATGCCCCATCTTGTCTTGGATAAAACCAACTTTCTTTGCTTGGACTTGTGTAGAAATCCCATAAAGCTTTCATCTTTGAAAAGAGAATCAATCATCTGACTCAGCAGGGATTAATTAGGAGAGTAGAGTCTGTTCTAATTTAACTCTTGAAACATCACAAGGAAGATTTATTCCAATTCCTTTCATGTCTCCACATATAATCAGATCTCGAATAAGGCAACTTGGACCAATATCATGTCGAGATGCTTAACAACAACCTGTAGTTCAACCTTAGTTGACCCCATTAGTTTATTGTTTAAAATTTCAACTTTCCTTGGAAAGAAATCTTCATTATATCTCACTTCTAATCTTGGGGTTAAAGAAGACAAACTTCATCTTGGATCAATAAATGGAAACCATATGATTGCAACATTGGTTCAGCATCAGAATAACTGGTTCGTAAAACATTTGACAACACATGCATCATCTCATGTGGTTTCTACTCAGATGTAAAACATTTGACAACACATTCATCATTTTCTGTGTATTCTGCTCAGATGTCTCAATCATTGAAGCTCTTTGCCTAGTGTTCAAAGTTTTTGTATAATGTCACAAGATCACTTGAGAACAAAACTCAATGGGAATACAAGAGAAATGTTAGTATGACCAAAAAAGTTGGTCAAATTCACAAAATGTGCTGGTGTCGAATTGAATAGGAGATACTAATTGATCTTGATATTGTCTCAGGCAAGGGTAAGTGTGATATTGATCACATTTTCTTCTGTAATGAGCGTTGTAGGAATTAGAAACAGACTCACTATAAGAGCCATGTATTGAAAGATATCCGTAGAATTCTTGATGCTGGGGATGAAACGCACATGATAAAATCCCAAAATAGATAAAAATTCAGTTCAGCCTAGCTTGAAAATGAAAACCCTAGTAACAGTGGGAATGGGTAATATGTGTAAGTCGAGCTTCTCTCTTCAATGTCATCAAGTAAACAAAAACTGATGTGAAAAACAGCTTCATAACCTCAATAGTATGGTTGAAACTAACTGCCAGGAACCTCAAAGAAATATTTTTAATTATCACCGACACATAAAAGGCCAAATTCAGAGTTGGAGGTCTCGATGAACTGATCCTTGGATCGAATGGTCTACAAAGGGACCATCTTTGTAGTTTATCAAAGAACACATTGTCATGTGACACATGGTTTAATAAGATTGGGTATTTGAAACCATACTTGCTGAATAGATATTTGTTCAACAACAAGATTCTAATGCAACTGCCTGATGAACGAAGCAATTATGTATAGTCTGATCTACTGTCACTGTTTTTATTTTCAATCTTCATATCTTTCTGTCTCATTAGAAATATTTGTTTAAGTCAATGATCTTGACACAGGATGTTGTGGGCCTTCAACATGCCCCAACATTGGCTAATACAAGTGTTCAAATGCATCAACAGTTCTGATTCTGATTGAAATGGGTTTTCAGCATGCCCCAGCATTTTGCTGATAAATATTCAGAATATTTCAACATTTCTGATTCTGATTGAAAAGGGTTTTCAGCATGCCCCAACATTTGCTTCTTGTTAATCTGAGCCTTCAAAATGCCCCACATGGATCTGTCTGAAGGAACCTTTAAAATGCCCCAACAATTGCTGATACAGATGTTAAAAGTGTGCTCAACATTACTTCTTGTTGAGATGAGCCTCCAAGAATGCCTAAATATTCATATTGTTGTGAGCCTTCAAAATGCCTCAATATTCTATTTCTGGTTGAAATGGGTCCTCAAGATGTCCCACATGAAACATTTCTGTCTGAAATGGGCTTTCGAGATGCCCCAATATTCTGCTTCTGGTTGACTCTCAATGTCTGTTTGACTTAAATATCATGATCCCCACGAGGTCTAATTTTGACAATACACTGTTGTACTTGTGGCTTTATTCATGCCCCAAATCTGTTTATCTTGAATACTCTCATTCTGATGTTACTGAACAACAATGTTGTCAAGTAACTGGAGAAATTCTCTTTATGTTGTCATAAACTTAAGAAGTACTCAATCATTCTAACAGAAACGTCTGAGATATGTGTCTTCTGAATGAGGTGACCATTTTCTGTATCTGGAGGGATTTAGTCGGACAGAGCAGTAAAAATAGCTTGGTAATCCGTTCCAGGCTGGCACAGTGGCTTATCATCTTTCAGTGAAGATCATCTCTGAAATATACTTTTATGTGGGAGAGAAACCAATTTATGCAAACAATAATCTGATGCAATGGCAAGACTACATATACAATGGTACAAGCTCATCAAAAATCCGCACCCATGCAACATGTTGATTCTGATAACAACTCATCTGATTATGAAGCGATCTTTCAGGATGATTTCACAGATATTGATAGTTTTTCTGATATCGAGGAAATCATGAATTCTGATTCTGATGAGGAGAGTAACTGTTATACTTGACAAAAATGGGATTCTCAGAGGCTGAGTTTTCAATAACCATGGAGAGATGTGGTTCAGATTCATCAATTGCAGAATTGATAGATTTTATATGTGCTGATCAAATGGCTAAGGTTACTGATGCACTTCTTATGGTAGAAGATAGGAAGCCATTATGCAATGATCCCAATTATAAGCAAATGCGAAACTTGGGCTATGCTTTGTGGAAAATGAATAAGCATAGGAAGCTTGAAAAGAAATTTCTTAATGAAGACGATCATGCAATTCATCCTTTAATTCCAATGATGGTTCTGGGGTTCCTACCGAATCAGATCAGATAACTCAAAGAACACTTCCAGAAGATGCTATTGAGTCTCCTTATTTCTACTATGAGCAAATTCATCTTTTAAATCCAATGATTGGTTTTGGGGTTTATACTAAATCAGATCAGATAACTCAAAGAACACTTCGAGAAGATGCTATTGAGTCTTCTTATTTCTACTATGATCACCTGGCACTTGCTCCAGTTAATGTTTGGACTGGAATATCACAATACTTATTCGATGTAGAGCTAGAATTTGTAGATTCGAAGCATTTTCATGCTACTACACTGAAAAGGGCTATATTCATAATTCTTCCAATTGAGAACAGATTTTCTCTTATTCTGCTTCCTCCATGTGCTGATGTTTTTCCATTGAAAAAGAAATGATGGCCTTCCTGGGATCCAAGAACAAAGTTGAACTATTTATAAACATGTACAGGAAGTGCCAAATTGACAGAAAGGACCTGTAAGGCTCTTGAAGCTTATGACAATGAGCCACCTTCGAATATCCAGAAGTATGTTCTTGATGAGTGCTGAAAATGGAATCTGGTATGGGTTAAAAAGAATAAAATTGTTCCACTTGAATCTGATGAAGTGGAAATGCTTCTAGGTTTCCCTAAAAACCATACACGAGGAGGATCATTAGAAACATGTTCCTCTAGGTTATCAATGTCCTGTCCCTTTTCTCTGGAATCAGTGATGCAGAGATTACCTTCTATTGGCATATCTTTGAAAACAGATGTGTAAGAACTGAATGATGATCGGTTGGAGCAATTGATGAGTAGTTTTGGCGAATTCGACCTTGTGTCAGTGTCATCCAGTGTAACAACCTTACTGGAAGAAATAAACATCCTCATGATGAACTAGAAGATTTTTGTTAATGCATTTTCTTGCAATGACTGCCACAGTGACTGTCTATTCTGCTGCTCCAAAATACACACTGCCATATCCCACTCTTCCCTAACCATGGAAAGGTTTAGTTTATGGTAAAATTGGTTATCTCAACTTTTAGAATCCTGTACGGCATACAAATGTAGAATTTGTTCCAACGTCTTATTCTGTGCCATAAGTCCTCAAATTCAAATTCAACAATCTTCTGAAGGACATAATGGATATCATTTTGACAAAGAAAGTGATCGGCGTAGAAGAAGTAGCAATGATGTATCAAGACTTGAGCTAACACCAGAGTGCAGGTAGTAACTTGTTCATGGCTTTATGATGTAATCTTCTAGAGAACATGAATTGATGGTTGGGGAAAATAATCTGTCTGGTGATGCTTATCGCCCTCAGCATGATATAAACGATAATCTTTCTTGATGAATTGCTAATGTCATAGGAGAGTGTCACAAGTTCAATTCTCCAGACTTTCTGGCTTCTTGGACCACTTGCCTTCAAAAATGTGAAGCGCTTCATTCTTCTGGCTTCGTTCATTCTTTTTCTACAACAGAGGTAGAATAAGCAACAATTGCTTTAAGGACCTTCCTCATTTGAGACTGTACTGTTTGAAAATGTTTTTTCTCCTTTCTTATTGAAGAATGAAAGAATTTTGCAAAGTATTACCCCTTTCAGGTTCACAATATAATCGAATCATAAACAATGAGTTTAATGAATATCAAATAAATCAACTACACTTTTAAATCATTCAAAAATCATAGTCCTATGGCAAGTGTCAAAATTATTGACTGATTTGAGGTGTAGGTTGATTTTGGTAAAGTAGGTTCTTTCAAGTCGGTTCAGTATGTCGCTTCGGGCTTCCACTAACTTGAAGAAATGGTTGTTATGCTCATCTTGTAGAGATGCTTCTCGTTTCCAGAATCTCAGGAACGTTTTTTGAGATGTGTGGTGCTTTATTAAGAGCTTAAGATCGTCTCTTATGTCGTTGTTGCACCATTCAATATTCGAGCCGCCTTTTCAGGTTTTCAACTCGAATCCTCCTTTGGTTTCAAGATGTTATTTAAAAATTTATATCTTGAACCCACCTTTATCATTTTTCATATCATGCATTAAAGATTTTAAAAACTAATTTTTGCAAATAAAAATCAATCTTGGAAGGCGGAATGAATTCTAAAGATATCATCTTTTACTTAGAAATCCATGTATGATTAGAATGAACTTTTCAGGTACGTAACGTAGGCCATGGCTTATGGTTACGAAAGAAAGGGATAAAAAGGCCCAAATAAGTGTTTAAGGGTCATCAAACCAAGGATCAATTCATTCTGATGCCATCAATCTTGTTTGTTTGACTTGGATCTGCCTTGCTGGGGAATTTCCATCAACTGGATCCCTCTAGACTGCCAAATTTTGGATTCATTTCCATTTTCTCATATCTCCAGCATTTCTTGCTGTTCTTGTTTGTATTTGATCAACCTTGTAACTTGAGGCTCAATAAATCACCCATCTTGATTCAATTTTCCTTTTTTTTTCTTCTTTCTTTGCTGGATGAGTATAATACTTCAATTGCTTTGAGCACCTCCTTTTCCTTTTGCATTTTGGAGGTTTTCCATTATTCTTGATTGGATTGATCTTCAAGCACTCTGTATTTGACATACTTTGTAGTTCAAAACTTTCATGACTTCATGGAAACTTGTCTTCGTAATAAAACTGTATTGACAATCTTTATTCTTGTGAGCCAATATCCTTTACCTTGCCCCCCAATGTAGAGGGTGATCCTTGGTTAGGGTTGAATTAGAAGAAAAATTATTCAGGCTCAAATGGGGACAACAAAGGATATATATATATATATTAAAGGATAAATGAAACAATGCCGTTCATCATCTCATACACAGAAACCTTTGTAAAAAGAGGTATCCACAAGGGGATGAATATTCAAGATTAACTTTATTTACATAAAAAAATGTAATTAATGCATGATATATTTATTTCAATCAATCACTTTCCCCTTCTTCTTTGAGTATGCCCTAATCACTCGAAATTATCATCAATGAGTTGGTCCATGATACCTCATCTCGTCTCTTCTTGCAGTAAAATTCACGAATAGTTGAAAGTTTGGTTCTTTTGAGGTCTTTTGGTTTATGATGGTTTTGTATTTGGAAGGACAAATGTGTGACTTATAAAGTCATGTATATGGTGGAAGGTAGTATCATCAATCAATCGACTCTACCCGAGAAGGTAAACATCTAGAGTTTGTGTCTCAAAAACAGGTAGAGACATTTCTTCAGAGTCTTAGATAAATGTAGTGTCAGGATTTGGTTTTGGTAAAGGTCGAGTAATTGGTGTTGGATGGGATATGGAAGATATAATTTTATCACTTGCCAATAGATCTATAACTCTTGCAAATTTAAAAGAATATTTAATCTACTTGATACTCAATAATCTCAAGATTAAAACTTGATTCTTTGCTCATAACCATAAAAGCAACACAATTTATTTTTTTGCACAAAAGGCAGAGAAAGGAACAGAAAACATATTCAAACAAGATGCTGAAAGTAGAAAGGTACTACAATGGTAAATAATACTTCCACTTGTTTATGCATCATTACTCCTCTATTATTGGGTGTGTACTTGGCCCAGGATTTTTATCCTTATTTGCTCCCCATTTCTTGATCATTTCTTGTGTCAAGACTCCCTTATCGACGAGCGTCTCTATTTCCTTTAACAGTGACCAATAATTCCCTGTTGAATGTCCAGATACTCCCAAGTGAAAATTACAGAAGCTATTTTGATCATAGCAATGAGCATAAGGCCTTGGTGATACCTTCACCAATCTTGGTGTAATGTATTGACCTTTAACAAAATGAGGGTACAAGTCTGAGATAGATTCTTGAAACACCTTTAGAGCTTTTCTTGCTCGCGAGGCTATCACTTTCTTTGATTGTTCTGAACGAATGAATGCTCTCATGTTATTGAGGGGGTTCTGAATGCTCATTTCAGCTATAACTGGGGTAGTATTAACCAGACTCCTTAAGTTTCCCCTTGCCTTACTGGTTTTCAGAAAATCTGATATAGGTATCTGAGGTGTCTTCTGGGTTATATCTGCCTCATTCTTTCTTAGACCTATAGGCCAATCTCGAATTACATCCATGGGAGCCTTTTGATTTCTTTTCCCATTTTCTTGTGCCTGATATTCTTCGTAGGATTTGGTTATATTAGTTTCTGTTGCAACAATGGTTTCTGAACATTGAACCTTAACCCCTTCTTTTATCTTGCATTTTTGAATTGCTTGCTCTAAAGGGTCTTGGAAATTTCCCTTAAGGTTACCAGGAACCTTAGCTGAACAATTTGGAATTCTAGTCTGATTTATCCAATGAACTTCCTTATAGGTCCAATTCTCATTTGGAGGCCATTGTGATTGATCAAGTTGTAGAGTAATTGATCTGGCTGAGAGCATTTTTGGATGCAATTTTTCACTCGAACAGTGGAAGGGAGGAAATTGAAATCCCTGCACATTCTTTTTCTTCTTGATCACTCTATAAGGTTTGGCACCATGTTTAACTGAATAAGACCTCATTGTATTAACCCCAGCTTCTTTCTTGACTTTAGTATTGTCAGAGCCTCTTATCTTGCCATTCTTGATAGCCATTTCGATGATTTCTCCACTTATGATGATGTAAGAGAAATTATTAGGGACAACCCCTATCATGTGATTAACATAAGGAAATTTTAATGTACTGATGAACAAAGTAGTGAACTCTTTTTCAGTCAATGGTGGATGTACTTGAGAAGCAACGTCTTTCCATCGTTGTGAATATTGTCGAAAGCTTTCATTGCACTTCATATTCATGCTTTGCAACATTGTTCGATTAGGGGCCTTATCAGTCATGTGCTTGTATTGACCCAAAAAAGCTTGAGCTAAATCCCTCCAAGAACATATTTGAGTACGTTTTAGATGATTATACCATCTGGATGCAGACCCAGATAAACTGTCTTGAAAACAGTGAATCAATAATTTTTCATTCTCTACATAGCCAGTCATACGACGACAATACATAGTGATATGATATGAAGGGCATGTGGTCCCATTATACTTCTCAAAATCTGGAACCTTGAACTTTGGTGGAATAACCAGGCCAGGGACCAAACTTAGTTCTTTGGCATCAAACCCATAAAATGACTCAACTGTCTCTATAGATTTTATCAACTCTTTTATATTTTCCAGTAGTTGAGTGAATTTTTCCTTCTCAACTGATTTGTTTTGGTCAAGGACCTCATTACTAATACAAAATTCATCAGGCTTCAACTCAGAAGTATTAGGACAATCAGTGGGGAACGATGCTCCAGCTTGATATGGTGAGTTCTTAACAGCGAAGTAAATCGGTGATTGAATTTCCTGGGGTATAGAGGTGAACTCAGGAATATGAACAGGTGTAACATCCAAAGAATTTATGTGGTTTTCAACAAGACTCTTTCCAGCGGTCTGATGCTTCTCAATCATTTCTTTCATATTGTTTAGTAGATCGATATGAGAATTTGTGATATTAGCTTCAATTTGTGCCAACTTGCTCCTCAATTCTTCATGTGTCTCTTTTTGCTCTATCTCTAATTTGGATAGCCTATCTTCAGTTTCTTTAGACATTTTTCTTGTGTCGTGCTGAGCGTTCTTGCTTCAAGGAAAAACCAAGATCACTTCGTTTGAAATCCTTATTTTAATGAATAAATGTTTTAATGTATTATGACATAAAAAATGCAAAGATGCCAAATGCAAATGTAAATATGTGAATGTAATAATAAGAATACAAATTGTGCAATACAAAAGCAAACATAAAAATACAAATGCAAAGATACCAAATGTAAATATGCAAATGTAAACATGTAAATTATTTAAAATATCAGAATAGGACATCCAGTTATATTAAGACTGCCCTTTTCTTTGATATTGAAAATAAATAAACATTATTATTTAATTAAATATGTTTTAATGCATGATGTAAATTTAAAAATGTAAATGTAAATACAAACGTAAAAATGTACAAATGCAAAATACAAATGCATGTATGAAAAGGTGTTACTCAAGAGTGATCATCTTAGAACAGATTTCATTGAACGCAAAAGTTTCGGTACATCAAACAAAACTTTACATATATGGATATATTTCATTCCTAACTTCTCCAAAGCCAAATTAGTCTATCAACTTAAGGGACATATTGCTTGTCTGGACTGCAACCTCTTCCATGACATTCTCTTTCATTTTCTGTGTCACTTCTCGGAGTTGTTCATTTTCCCTTGTAAGAGATCTTTTCTGTCCAAGAAGTTCTTGAACAAGATCTTCATATATGTTGCAGTTCTTTTTCAGCTTGGTGACCCCTGCTATCCATTCTTCTGGGGTACTTCCTAGGCCAGCATTTTGAAAGGTTTGACTGATCTTCTGAAAATCTTCATGCATGGTTTTCATTTCTGTGCTCAATTTCTCGTTTTGGTCGTTCAAGTCCTTCAAATAACATGCTTGAGCTTCATAAAAATCTCCACTACTCTGAATGTCCCGACTGATACTCTTACCATAGACTGCTTTTGGTATCAATCTAGCAGAATCTTTATGGATTACTTTTGGTATTAATATAACCGGTTCTCTGTGTGCAGAACTTCCCTCGATCCTCGTAGTTTCTTCAGGATGTCTTTCCTTGGTCGTATCATATTTTGTTTGATCATAAAACTTTTTGTACATTTCCGATTTCTTTCCAATATGATGAACAGTCTTTCAAGCCAACACCTTTTGGTTATGCCATGATCATGTAATGCAAACAAAAGAAATCAATATGAACATATTAGAGCAATGTAATATGCATGATAAAAAATAAGAAAAAATAGAATAGTTAGTACCAACTATAAAAATCTATCTATCAATGTATAAATCATAACCTCATACTTTCTAGTTCCATGCTTTGTTTGGAAAAATTAACCTAACTGCATGATTTCTAGTTCGCATGCATTTATTCAGGAAAAAGAAATAAATTAAAAGCTAGAGTTTATTTCTCCTTTGTGTATACCTACTGACAAAATTTCGGCATGGTTTCAGATCGGGAGAGTTTCTAGGGTTTATTATATGCAGGTTTTCAGTTCTAGGAGTAAAGGTACTCGAACTGTCCTTGTTGATGTCCCCTTGGGCTGTCAAACCCTCAATCCTAGTCCATCACAGACTTAAGCGGATCAAGTTCAATTCGAGGGGATACATTTCTCTATACCTGACACGGAGAATAAATTCTCACGAAGACATAGAGCATATGAACCCCGAAAATTACTTGCTAGGTCTGACACGGAGAATAAATTCTCACGAAGACGTCGCTTTCACTTCCACTTAAAAGGGACAAACTCAATTATAGAGCTTTATGTTATGCAATGCAAGTGCTCTGTGTGAGGAGAAATGTTCAAACCTCTAACAGATAAATAAAATAATTAATACCTGAATAAAAAAACAATATTAATATAAAAATAATAAATAATAAAAATTTGAAAGAAAAGAATTAAAAATTAAATAAATGAATTTTTAATTTCTAATTAATAGAGACAATTTATAATTAATTTTGAAGTTTGACAAGTCCCCAGCAGAGTCGCCAAGCTGTCGTAACCGGTTTTCGTCCGGGCACGAAAAATTTAACTTGACGGGAAAAGTGATGTGAATAAATGGTTTTGAAAATAATTTGGGAGTCGCCATCGGCCTTTTGGGTCAGGTAGGTCGAATACCTAAAAAATATCTTTTAAAAAAGTTTTTAAGAAAACATCAATTAAAAGATAAACTGATCTGCGTTTTAACCAAAAATTCGTTCTTTTTAATAATAAAAAGGGATTCGTGGTCGGTTACGTTTAGGGAAGGATTAGCACCCCTACAACGCCCAAAATTGGTACTTTTTAATTATAAATTGTCTCTATTATTAAAAATTCAAAATTCAAAATTCAAAATATATTTAATTTAAATTTATTACTATAATTTTAAGTAAATTTATTAATTTATATAAATAAAATATTTATTTATTAAGAAATATCATAAAATGACTTCTAGGTGCCTTAAGACAGCTCTTTTCTTCGATATTAAAAAATAAATAAATATAAAAACATTTTTCTAAAAATAATAATAAAAAATAGATTAATATAATTTATAAAAGTAAGATGTTTATTTATTTAAATATCAGAAAATTGACATCGAGTTGCTTTAAGACTGCCCTTTCTTAATATTTAAAAATAAGTAAACATTGTTATCTAATCGAATTAAAAATTTATAATATTGCATTTCATATAAATATTAGTGAATAAAAATATAAATAATAAATATATGAATAAATAAATAAATACTATACTAATTTAAACATATAAATGATAAAAATATATAAAAAATGACCAAAAGAAAATGATATCTAAATTAATGAACCTAACTCGAAATATAAAAATATATTTAATAATAGTGTAAATATCCCTTTATTAATCGGTGATTAGAATAATAATTATTAAAACTACAATGGTTAAATAAGTTATTTTACCTTAAAATATATATAAGCATATCATGTACTAAATTATAAAGTAAATAAAATTATAAGACCGAATTAGAAGTTTAGGATTTGATTTCAGTGACCAAATTGTAAATTTACAGAACTCAAGAGGACTACGTAAATGGTTTACCTAAATTAGAAATTACACAAACATCCCTCACCAAAACTACGTAGTTTTGGTGAGGGTTTAAATACCCTTTAATTGTCCCAAATGATTCATTTTCCCTCATTTTTCATTTTTTCACTCTCTCTTAAAGAGAGATGACAATTCTCTCTAACTTCTCTCTAGTCCTCTCTCACCGGAGGTGATCCGGTCATCGGTTGGTCGACTTGCTCCGACGCCGGCAGCCCCCGCCGGCCACCACCCGTGGTGGTCGGAAATATTTTTTTTTTTACACTAAAATTTCTTTTTATTTTTCCTAAACCCGAATCTGAGATTATTTTAACCTAAAGAGCATTTAATCTTAATATATCTACAATAATACCTTCGAACTCCGGTGGTTTCCGGCGACGTTCGGGTTCCCTGCTCCGGTAAGTTTCTTCACGATCTTCTCTTTCTGTTTTGGTGCTTGTTTGTTGGGTATTTTCTCTAGCTTCCTTCTCTTGCTCTATCTATCGATTCCCCTTCTCTCTCTTTGCAGGCTCGGTGGTGGCTTTTATAGCCACCACAAAGCTTTCTATGGACCGGGTAATAAGGGGGAATTCGGTGAGTCACTAAACTATGGTGGTGACTCACCTATAGCTTCAATGTGGAGGGGCAGCTGTCGCTGGAAGCTACTGGAAATGCTGCGTGGAGGGACTGCTGCAGCTGCTGGAAATTGCTGGAAATGCAACGTGGAGATGCTGGAATGGAGAGGTAAAAATGGTGATTACACAATGTTGTCCCAGATAATGGTGAATCACATTCAATGGATGATGAACAAACGCTTGAGAACAAGACATCTGTTGATTATGAGAGAGACGACAAGAATGATACATCAACTGCAGACATGAGTAATACAGATGACAGTGGAGAGATGGGGTACTCGGAGAAGTTAAACTTTGATAGGAATTCGAGTGATGACTCCATGGAGGAGGATTTGCCTGAAACCAAGCAAAGTGATTCACAATGTAGTACCGATGAAATACAAGAAGACAGTGTGGAGAACGAATCACTTATTATCAAGGAACTGGAAAGTCATGTTGTTGAGAATAAGAGCCATTCTTCTATTCCTGCTGAGAAAAGAAAGCTTCAGGGTAAGTGATAAAGTATTGTAATTGAAACCTCCATTTGGTGGGGCAATTCTCACAATATTAGTTGTCTTCACAGATGAAGAAGCTATGGAGAACAATGAACCTCCAAAAAGGCACAAATGGAATTCTAATGCCTTTACACCAACCGACAAGCCAAAAGACACTACGCAACTGGCTGCTTTTCAATCCAACTCTTCCTCATCAGACTCCAAAGATAACGAAGATACGACCAAGGAACAAGATGGTAAGTTCTCATTTCTCAGTCAGATATAAAAAGAACTTTGGTCAAATTCTATATATGGTCTGTGTACTGTGTGTTTTTCGACATATCTAATCTGTTATAATTTGATCCTTTTTATTTCGGCATCTTTGAAATTATCATTATTCATGCAGTTTCCATCTGTGGAAGAAGCAATAGAGACATGTGATACAATTTATAACCTGCAATGGCCACCTAATGGTGGACGTCTATTGGTGGCTGAATTTGTGGATCCTCATGAAGTTGAAACACTCACTTCCCAGCCCCAACCCTCAGCTCATCAATAGGTTTCACCGCCGTCGCCACCTTCAGAGGAACCAGATTCACCTATGCTCACCCTAGATGACCAATTTTGGAAAACCAAAGCAACTCCTAAGATCTACCATTTGCCTCTTTCAGAAGAACAAGTTGCTGCAAAACAAGCCACACACTACTACGTGAGGGAAACACCAGGCAGTGGTGATCAGGCCCTAGTTTATCTCCGGTTGCTTTTCAGATTTCTTTCTATTTATCAGTCTGTATGTTAAGGTGAAGATAAGAATGTGTCACATAATCACCTCTTTGTAGTTTATAATGTTTGAATTATACATTATCGGACTTGCCATGTTGCATGCATTTTGTTCAGGAATGTAGAATACCAAAAACAACAACAAATAGACGTAAGTTTTGCTTCTTTATTTAAACGTTTAAAGCCAATGAGAAGGAAAGGAATCCTCCAAAAAATGGCATCTTTGGCTACCAAGAAAATTGTTTCTGTTAATCATCATCGTCACCCGGAAGGATTACTCGACTGCCCAAATCCTCATCGGGCGAAAAACATTGACCAGCAAGATTTGTATTGTCACCCAAGTTGTTGATAATGAAAAACCCAAAACCATTCACTGTGGGATGGCTAGAAATAATTAGAAGTAGAAGGGGGAATAACAGTAGCTCATGACTTTTCCAGGGACTCCTTGTTGGAGAATTAAACTGATGTTGATGTCTCTACAATTTGGTCATCCAGATTACTAAAGCTATTCTTTTATCTACCATACAACTGGTTCTAGAATCATAGAATCTTTATTATTTCAAGCAAAATATAAAATAAATCATGAAAAATACTCGAAAAGGTTCGATTGAATCTAAAGATTATAATAATATGTTATCGTGACAAAAAAATCCAAGTGACCACATTAAACCTGCAGCAGGTTTGAGGTTGGAGAAATCAACCTTTCATTGCTTTCCTAATAATGAAATCTTTAACAAAAATTGGCAAATGGTACATAATTCCCATAATAGTGGAGTAATGACCTGTTGAGAACCAAGCTGGGGGATTTTTCTTCAGTATTACCTTCACTGTATCCTTTGCAAACACATCTGCTGGGGTTGTCTTGGATCGTTGCGAAAAGTAAGCTCTCTTGGATGGCTTGTTCGAATGGTTTGTATAGATTCCACTCGGGCATCCTGTTGTAGCTAGCAATAGCAGAATTCCCTATGTTTGACCTTAGAGCTCCTGGAACAACATTGATGACATCGATCCCGAAATGGCTCAGCTCCAATCTGCATACATCACAAAATATAATAAAAAAAAACTACATTCTTGCTTGGTTTGGAAGATCATAAGGGATTACCCTATATTACTTGTACTGTATACGAGCATGTGTCTAATATGGGTATGCTTAATTGTTTTCAAAGATTTTTTTTTTGTGTTTTAAGTGTCTTTGGAGGGTTATGTTCTCATAGCTATATATGAATGTGCTGGACAAGTGTACTTTAAAAAAATGAAGAATCGGAGCAAAGCAAGATGTTGTAACCGTTTTTTGGCGGGAATAATCGTTTAATTGTTTAGAAAATAGTTACGATTTTAAATTTTGGAAAATGAAGTGATTTGAATTGATTTGAAATAATTTGGATAGAGTCGTCATCAACCTTTGGGTTAGGTAGGTTGAATACCTAAAACCGTCTTTTAAAAACAATTTTAAGAAAAAACATTTTTTAAGACAAAAGTTGGTATGCGTTTACCAAATATTTGATTAAAACGGGTTCGGGAGTCGGTTACGCATGGGGAAGGATTAACACCCCCCACAACGCCCAAAATTGGTACTGTGTTGTTTATATATTGTCGTAATGGTGGAAATCCAAGAATTCGAATATCAAGTTAAAATATGATCCATTTATTAAATATTTATTGAAAAAATAAATACAGTGGGTCAAAAATATTAAAGAGACCAAAATATAATATTATTAAAATTTATTTAATCAAAAAGGAAATTATAATTATTTTTTATGAAAAAATGCATTGTTTTGTAGTTCCTTGAAAATGCACTTCCTTTGTAGTTAGGAGACTTACAAAAAAATATATTGTATGAGTTTTTAGATAAAATACATATATGTAAACAAAAAATTACTCGAAAATAAATTATATTATTTTATTCGAACAATTCTTAGAAACACACTCCTTATCAGCTAAGACGCATTTCTATAAATTCATCGAATAAAATAACATTTTAAAAATATTACAAATATCAATAAATTAACACATGTAAATGACAGGTAAAATTGCATGGATAAAGAAATTAATATAAAAAAATAATAGAATAAACAAAGGTATAAAGCTCACAAAATATACACATATTATACTTTAATTCAAAACCCAAACAATGTATAAGGGTTTAAAATATATGCATCGAAATGATCAAAACCAATTGTAAGAAAAAAATCAAAACCAATAAACAGTAAATTTCCTATTTTAATAACTAACCATCTTAAATTAGGTGCAATATGATATGAAGCAATGATTGACAAAAAAAATAAAAAAATAATACTAATGATTACACACAAATCAGCTAAGATTAACGACTAAATTAAATACTAATTTTCTTTAAAATAGGTAAGGATATAAATGGTAGGGCACACACACAATAATAGGGAAAGGAATAGAAATAAATGTAATGGTGCTAAGAAGTTAAATAAAAAATGAGTAACTAAATTGAAAAAACCCGTTCAATATGAATACAAAACCTTGTAGCTTCAACATTAATTTATGGGATCTAACTTATATGCTATCATTTAATAATGTTTAATTAATTAATTAATATTATATAACACTAATGTCAAAGTTGGAAGACAATTGCATGTGAACGGCAAACATAATTTTCAAACATCATCAAATCTAACATTATTTTATTCATACTTTTTTTATAATATTCTAATATTATAAACTAATAAATAATTATTAAAACTTAAGGATCACATAAACCATATACTTCGTTTTTCTTTTGAAATTGAAATCAATTAATCTATTACAAAAATTTTTTAGATCACAATATTAAATAATAATTATATATATTGACTAAAATGAATTATTTTATTAATATAATATCTAAATTCGAATATTAACAAAAATTATAAAATAAATAAATTAGGACTAAAAAGAAACATGCAGAAAGTTAAAAATCGAATGTATAAACAAACATAAACTAATTACACTGCTAATTAGGATTTAAATTAAATTTGGGTAAAGCATGGAGACAAGATTAAAAATGCAAAAATATTGATTTAAGGACTATAATATATAAAACTGAAATATTAAAACTCAAAATAAAATAAAGAAAACTTCATTTAATGACTATAAGGTATGGATATAAATTAACAGGGACTAAACGTGTAGTTCTTCCCTAAATGGAAAACACAGGTGAGATTATAAAAGAGCAAGGATTAAAACTGTAATTAGCCCTAAAAGTTTACAAAACACGGAAATAAGAGATCTTAAAACTACACCGTTTTGATCCAAATATTTAATATCTAAAACCGGTTTAAACTTTACTCTTCTCCCTCATTTTAACATTTCCCTTTCTTTCTCTGGTTTTAGAGAGAAAAGTTTTCTCTCAACTTCTCCTCGCCGGGAAAAGAAACCATGGCGGAGCTCGCGGTGGTGAGCGGCGGAGCACGGTGGCGCCGACGTCTAGAGATGACTAAAAGCTATCGATATATTCCTCTCCTTACCCTTAACACGAATCTAGCCTCCCCTTAGTCTAAAACTTAACCCAAAACCATAGATCTAAGGGATTACCTTCGAAATAAATGAAGAACACGGCAACTTTCGAGCTTCCACGACCGGCTTCAAAGCTTCCTGATGGCTTTGAACCTCCACTGTAAGTCCTCTCCTCATAAATCTTTTTTTAGTGTTTTCGTTTGAATCTCTCTCCTTGATGAGTGTTTTTTTGTTCTTCCCCCCCTCAACTTCGAATCATCTGCGTATTTTATGGTTGATATCTTCACCGAATCTCCTTGGATGCATCTGAAATTTCTTTGCATTTGGTATGAAAATGACAAGTTTAGGTATGATTTAGGTGATCTGCTTTTGACTTTGCTGATATCATTTATTTATTTTGCTGTTTGGTGACCAACATGGTGATGATGACGGTTCAGCTTGCTCGGCGGTGGCTCGGCTGAAATTTGGTGTATTCGGCGACTGACTTTGGTTTAGGGGATTAGGGTTTCAAAAACCCTAAAGCTACTGGGTTGTCATTTAGGATGCTTGGGTTTGCTTGTTGGGTCACTGGTGTTGGGCCTCTTGGTATTTGTAATTGGGCCTGCAAATATTGTAAAATAATAATAATAATAATAATCATACTATAGTATATAATAATAAATATAATATACATTTTAATCCCAATCAAAAAATGGGTGTCTACAACTGCCCCTCTTTGCACATTCTTGTTTTAACAAGAATAGGGCAAAGATGAAAAAGACAACCAGTTTTTTGTCCATTCTTCATTCGTTGTTGGATTGAACAAGTTCTTCTTATTATGAACTTCTTCTCTCTTGTGGATGAGTTCTTCTCATTATGAACTCTTCACTGAAAATGTTGAGTCACATATTTCTGTGGTGGACTTGAAATCAAGGTTGAATAAGTTCTTCTCATTATGAACTTCTTCTCCCTCTGTCGGATGAGTTCTTCTCATTATGAACTCTCAATTGGAAATGTCAATCCCTCAAGTGAGGTGTCAATGATTCGAAATATCGTGAATCGAGTGATAGGTCAAACAAGTTCTTCTCATTATGAACTTCTTCTCCCTCTGTCGGATGAGTTCTTCTCATTATGAACTCTCAATTGGAAATGTCAATCCCTCAAGTGAGGTGTCACTGATTCAAAATGCAGTGAATCGAGTGATAGGTCGAACAAGCTCTTCTCATTATGAACTTCTTCTCCCTCTGTCGGATGAGTTATTCTCATTATAAACTCTCAATTGGAAATGGCAGTCCCTCAAGTGAGGTGTCACTGATTCAAAATACCGTGAATCGAGTGATAGGTCGAACAAGCTCTTCTCATTATGAACTTCTTCTCTTTCTGTTGGATGAGTTCTTCTCATTATGAACTTTTCACTGGAAATGTTGATCCCTCAAGCAAGACATCACTGATTCGAAATACCATGAATCGAGTGATAGGTCGAACAAGCTCTTCTCAATGTGAATTTCTTCTCCCTCTATCGGATGAGTTCTTCTCATTATGAACTCTCCATTGGAAATGTTGGTTCACCTCCTTCTGCGGTGAATCTTAATTGTTATTGACTCTCTCTAAATTTCTGTCAAAACATTCAAAGCATTTCAATGAATATGAATGAATGAGCATGCTCTTATTTATAGATGCCTACTAATGTATGCATGATGTCCTTTTAAAATTATGAACTCTGTGGTCCTGCAAATCTTCATTTCAAATGCGTCATTTGTCCTTTCATTTGCACTTCATACTTTGCTTGGGTTATTTTATGCAAATTCTCATTTCTCTTGTTCCCATACAAATCTTTTTCTTATTCCTTTTGAACTGTTCATCTTTGTCAGCATATCAAAATATCAGTGTTTTCAATGTGCTTTTTCAGCTCACATGCATTTTCTTTGGTCATATCTTACTCTAATCTTTTCGAGCATTAGGGCTAGAATCTCTGAAATTGTAAGTATTAATTCAGAGTAATACCAAAAAATCTTTTATTTTTAATGCCATGTCAATCCACTTATAAGAAAAATGAATAAAATTGGGACTTGAAAGAACAAACAATAAATTGAATTTACAAAGTTATGGTAATCACATAAATAATGGAAATTTACAAACACATGTCAGATGTCCCTATGAATTACTAGCACGAATGTTCTTGAATCAATCCACTTGATATAGCTATTGAGTTGAGCTTCTGTCTGAAAGACTTCAAGGATTGCCAAAATGTCTATAGATGTGAAGCTTCTCTCAAAATATCATACCCTCGAGAGGATTTAGCTGCCTGATGCCTAATGCCTTTGAGCCATCTTTTCAGGTTTTCAACTCAAAGTCTTCCCTTGGTTTCAAGATGTCCTTTACGGATTTTCATCTCAAACCCTCCTTTTTCTCTCTTTATTTTTTCTTCTTCTTTTTTTCTTTTTTTCTTTTTCTTCAAGCATAATACTTCTTGACAGAATCTGAGTTTACCAAATTTCTCAGTTTTTCTCCATTCATCTCTGCCAAGATCAATGCTTCTCCAGAGAAGGCCTTATTGACAACATATGGACCTTCCCAATTAGGCATTCATTTCCCTCAGAAATCTTTATGAATTGGCAGGATCTTTTTTAGCACTAGATCACCCTCTCAAAATTCTCTTGGATGAACTTTCTTATCATGAGCTCTCATCATCTGTTTCTGATACATCTGACCATGGCAAATAGCTCTTAATCTTTTTTCTTCAATGAGATTCAACTGGTCAAACCGAGCCTGAACCCATTCAGCTTCATCCAACTTCACCTCTTTCAAAATTCGAAGTGATGGGATTTCTACTTCCACTAGCAAGACTGCCTCCATCCCGTAGACTAAAGAGAAAGGCGTTGCCCCTATCGAAGTTCATATTGTAGTTCGATATGCATACAAAACAAAAGGTAATTTGTCATGCCAATCTCTGTAAGTATCAGTGATCCTTGTGATGATCCTTTTAATATTTTTATTTGCTGCTTCCACTTCTCCATTCATCATTGGACGATATGTCACTGAATTAGAATATTTTATCTTGAACTGAGTACAAAGTTCTACCATCATCTTGTTAATCAAATTGGTGGCATTATCTGTGACAATTCTTTATGGCAACCCATACCAGCAAATTATCTCTCTCTTTATGAATTTGCAAACTGTAGATCTCGTGATATTTGCATATGAAGCAACATCAACCCACTTAGTAAAATAATCAATTGCTACAAATATGAAGCGATGTCCATTCGAAGCCTTTGGTGTAATTTCCCCAATGACATCCATACCCCACATAGAAAACGACCATGGTGCGGTCATCACTTGCAAAGGTGATGAAAATGTATGGATCTTATCTCCATAGATTTGACATTTGAGATATTTTCGTGCATAATCAACACAATCTGAATGTATAGTGGCCCAATAGTATCCATATCTCATGATCTTCCTGGCCATAGAAAGCTCATTCGCATGTGTTCCACATATCCCTTCATGTACTTCTTCAAGTATATTTTTTGCTTCTCGGGCATCCACACATCTCATCAAAACTTGATCACTACATTTTTTGTACAGAACTTCCCCATCTAATACATATCTAGCAGTCATTCTCCTTATTGTCTTTTTATCGATCTCCGACGCACCTTGTGGGTAAGTTTGATGCTTGATGTATTGCAAAATGTCATAATACCATGGATGACCATCTTCCTCTTCTTCGATATTATAACAGTCTGCCAGGGTTTTATACATTTGCATTTTAATTGGCATCATTTCAGCTCTTCTATTTACTTGGAACATTGCAGCAAGTGTCTCCAAAGCATCTGCCATTTGATTATCTTCTCGAGGGAGATAATTGAAAATGACATCTTCAAATTATTTTACCAATTCAAGGATCAATCTTCGGTATTCCACTAACTTTGGATCTTTTGTCTCCCATTCTCCTCGCAATTGATACACCACTAATGAGGAGTCTCCATATACTTGGAGCACTTTGATTCTTCTTTCTACAGCTGCTCTTAACCCCATAACACAAGCCTCATACTCTGCCATATTGTTGGTGCAAAAGAACTATAATTTGCTTGTAAAAGGATAATACATATTTTTCGGGGAAATCAGTACTGCTCCAATTCCTTATCCTAAAGCATTAGATGCCCCATCAAAATACAGCCTCCAAGATTTATCATCTGAAATTGTTTCCTCCTTGGTTGTGATGCACATCAGATCCTCATCTGGAAACTTAAAGTTTAAGGACTCATAATCATCTGAGGCACGACTTGCAAGGAAATCTGCTATGGCACTCCCTTTGATTGCTTTTTGGTTCACATATACAATGTCAAATTTTGATAACAACATCTGCCATCTAGCCAATCTACCAGTTAAAGCCGGTGATTCCATTAAATATTTCAAAGGGTCAAGCTTAGATATCAACCAAGTAGTATGGTATAACATGTATTGCCTGAGCCTTCGAGTAGCCCACACCAAAGCACAACATAACTTTTGAATTGGCGGGTATCGAATTTCGCAATCGGTTAACTTTTTGCTTAGATAATAGATGGCTCTCTCTTTTTTCTAGATTCGTCATGCTGCCCTAATACATATCCCATCGAATTTTCAAAGACCGTTAGATAAAGGATCAATGGTTTACCAGGGACTGGTGACACCAGAATTGGAGTATTAGACAAATATCCCTTGATTATCTCCAAAGCCTTTTGGCACTCGTCATTCTAAACTTTGGGGTTGTTCTTTCGAAGCAATTTGAAAACTGGGTCACATTTTTCAGTTAATTGTGAAATGAATCGAGATATATAATTTAACCTTCCTAAGAATCCTTGAACTTCTTTCTGTGTACGAGGCGGTGGAAGAACTTGAATGGCCTTTACTTTATCTAGATCAATTTCAATTCTTTTTTGACTAACCACGAAACCCAAGAGTTTCCCTTAACGTTACCCCGAATATTCATTTAGTTGGATTGAGTTTCAATTGATATTTACTCAACCTTTGGAAAAGATTCCTCAAGTTTTGAATGTGTTCACCTTCAGTTCTGGACTTAGCAATCATGTCATCCACATACACTTCAATTTCTTTGTGCATCATATCATGGAAAAGAGTCACCATAGCTCTTTGGTAAGTTGCCCCAGCATTTTTCAAACCAAATGACATCACTTTATAGCAAAATATGCCTCACATAGTCACAAATGTGGTTTTTTCCATCTCTTCAATGTTCATTTTTATTTAGTTATACCCCGAGAAGCCATCCATAAAAGAAAACCACGAATGACCAGTAGTGTTATCCACTAAAGTATCTATATGAGGCAATGAAAAATTGTCCTTCAGGCTTGCTTTATTGAGATCTCTGTAATCCACACACATGCGAACTTTACCATCTTTCTTTGGCACAGGGACTATGTTGGCAACCCATTCAGGATACTTTACCGCTTGAAGAAACCCTGCATCAATCTGTTTTATCACTTCCTCTTTAATTTTTAATAACATTTATGGCTTCATTCTTCTGAGCTTTTGCTGAACTGGCTTACACTCAGGCTTTATCGGAAGCTTGTGCACTACTATATATGTACTCAGCCCTGGCATATCTTGGTAAGACCATGCAAAGATGTCCTTGAATTCTCGAAGAAGATCTATCAAGACTTGCCTTATCTCAGCAGAAAGTGTGCTGCCGATTTTCACTTCTCTCTTATCATCATCAGTTCCCAAGTTTATAACCTCAGTTTCTTCCTAGTGAGGTAAAATCTGTTTGTCCTCATTTTCTATCAGTCTTAATAGTTTGTTAGGAACATCACATTCTACCTCATTCTGACACTCATTGATTTCTTCCAGACATATGGGCTGCTCAAAGTTTATCTTAGTATTAAATTCAGAAACATTCATGCTATTGATATTGTGACACCTACAAAGGAAAAAATTGAATCGAATATATATTTGGAATGAGACCAAAATTTATGAAATGAATGTAAATAATAAAGAATAAAAAATGAAAATATAAAATAATGATATTCATTTAAGAAACAAAAGACTGTCTTTTATTGAAAGCAAGTAGAGTTAACATAGCTGCCTTTATGAAAATTCCGTAATACTTGTGGGCACAAGTATAAGGATTAGTACTGGGTATTACTCTGAATTAATCTTAAAAACAACAGGGAGATCCTCTGCAGTTCAATTTTTCAGTGTTTCCCCTGGGAAGCAAGGACATATTCTAGCCAAATATCTTCTTGCTTTATCATCCCCAGTTATCATGTTAATGACCAAACCCTCCATAGCTTCATTGAACAAGTTTTTGTCTTTCATCTGCTCTTCTTCGTCAATTGCTCTAGCTAATAGTTGCTCTATATCAAACACTCCTCCAAACTTGAAAGAGCTCATCAAGGGAGTAAAAGACATATGCTCCCATGGAATGTCCTCTCCTTTCAGTCTAGCTCTTCTTATTTCACCTCTCTTTTTCGTTTCTTTCTTTCTTTGCTGAAAATCAGGCTTAAATCCCAGCCCGAAGCAATCGCTCTTCGTCATGACAAATTTGGGATATAAAGTCCCTTGCAGACATCTACCAATACCCCTTCCTATCTTGGCTCCTTTTTCTAGAGTCTCTCGCACAATCATCTTAGTACAATTAGATAAGCGTGGGCGAGGAATCTTGTTTCCTTCAGCAACAAAAGTAGCATTGACAAATTCTAAGGCTCTGAAGGAACACTCTAGAGCATTCTCATTCGTCTCAGTATATGGGGCGTCAGTCGTTACAGAAGTAATAATTTCTTCCTCTGTCCCAATACTGATCAACTGACCATCTGACACTAATTTCAATTTTTGGTGTAAGGACGAAGGGACTGCCCCTGCAGAATAAATCCATGGCCTCCCAAGCAAGCAATTATAAAGGGTTAATGTCCATCACCACAAAATCAATATTGTAGACAGTTGGTCCAATTAACAGTAGTACCTCTATCTTTCCAAGCACATCCCGCTGAGTTCCATCAAAGGCTCTGACAATGTTTTGGTAGGCCCTCATATGTTAGTTGTCCACCGGTAACCTTCGTAATGTGGCCATAGGCATAACATTAAGTGCAGACCCATTGTCAATCAAAACACCTGGTAAGACATGACCATGACAATGAGTTGTGATATTGAGGGCTTTTACCGATCCCATTCCATCATCAGTGAAAGTTATGTAGTTGTCAGCAGCTATGTGCCCTACAATTCGATCCAACTTGTTCACTGGTATATCCTCAGACACAAACGTTTGATTGCGCACTCTCAGTAAAGCATTCCGATGTACCTCTAAATTTATTAACAAATCCAGAATCGAAATTCGCGCTTGTTGCTTGTGTAGTTGCTCAACTACACTATACTCACTATGTTTTAGAAACTTCAAGAATTCTTGAGCTTGTGTTTTCTGTTACCGGCTCATTGATCATTGGTGGGGGTTTTGAATATCTTCTGCGGTACCACTACAACTTTTTCTTTTGCATTCACTTTGTCTACTTCTTTCGATATCTCGGGAGAATAGCACCTCCCACTTCTTGTGAAGTGACAAACTTCATTCAGTATTTCAGTCATCAAGTTGCCTCATGGTGATTCACCTTCAACTACCTTTATTTTCTCTAGCGAACCAGATTCCCCTATCAATGAAACATTGGCAGTGTAGTTCCAAGGCACTTTGCGGGTGTCTTTAAATGAGAATGGTGAAGGAGATGTGATTACAACTTTTAGCGTTAACGACCCAGAATTCATTGCTGATGGTTTCACAGTAATGACCACTGGCTTGCTTGTTCTGTGAACGGGCTCAGAATTTTCTGTCGTGAAGACATCTTCTTCTCTTTTTTCCTTATCTTCCTCAAAGAACTCTACCTCCTTATTATCCATCAATCTTTGTAATAACCACCTAAAAGCAGGGCAAAGCTGAATTTCATGTCCTTCTTCTCGATGATATTCACAATAGTGTCCACACTCATTGGTCTTTGGCTTAGGATCTTGTCGAATCATGCCAGCCTGACAGAGTTGTTGGAATACCCAACTGAAGGGGAGATTTAATTTCATGAACGTCTTTCTTTGCCTTCCTCCTATTCTCCTCATGGATTGCATTTACCCATTTGCCTTCATGATTCGGTAGTGGGTGTGTTGATACATCTGGTGAGTCAAGCTGTAATCCTCCTGTGTTAATCAGATTTTGCACTATGTTTTTGAAGGCAAAACAATTCTCAATAGAATGGCCAGCAATTCCATCGTGGAAATCACAATGTGCATTTGCGTCATACCAATGAGGGTACGGTGGTTGAAGATGACTTAAACGGTAGGGGCGTACCACATCTGCTTTTAATAATGAGGCGTATATCTCTGAATAGGGTACGGGTAGTAGTGTGAAAGATATTTTTTCTCTTTTCTTGCGAGGTCCCCTGAAATCTTTTCTGGCGGTGTTCATGGCATTCCTCTCCGCCCTTGATTGGGTTATTATGACACTATTTGCAGTATTCTTGTGGTAGACACTTACAACTTCATTCTCCTTTTTTCGGTATACAGGTTTTTTTGAGCTAGACCCTTCAGCTACTTCAATCTTGCCACTTTTTATAGCATTTTCGATGAGCTCACCAGAGTTGATCAAATCAGCAAAAATTTTTGTGGCATTTCCAAGCAAATGCCCCAAGTATGGAGCTTTCAAAGTGTTGACAAAAATTACAGTAGCTTCCTTTTCGAGTAAAGGGGGTTGGACCTATGCAGCAACATCATGCCACCTTTGGGCATATTGTCAGAAAGTCTCATTGCTTTTTTTCCATATTCTAAAGAGTCCATCGATCAGGAACCATATCTGTAACATGTCGGTAATGTTCTAGGAATGCTTTTGCCAAGTTTTTCCATGATTTGATGTGAGCCCTAGTTAATTGGTTATACCACTTGGCGGCAGAACTTGTTAAACTGTCTTGAAAACAGTGAATCAACAGTTTTTCATCATTCACATGACCAGCCATCCTCCGGCAAAACATGGTAATATGAGATGAAGGGCAAGTGGTTCCATTATATTTTTCGAATTCAGGAACCTTGAATTTCATAGGGATGATCAAGTCTGGGACCAAGCTCAGCTCTCTAGCGTCAGACCCATAGAATGGTTCAATCATTTCTACTGATTTTACCATTTCTTTCAATTTCTTCAACGGTTGAGTTATTTGTTCAATGGCTTTTTCCTTTTCGGCTAACTCATTTAGATCTGGAGTTAAGTGTTCAGTAACAGGCTGATAATTGTTTGGGAATGCATATCCCATGTGGTACTGCTAATTCTCATTGCTAACATATACATGAGGTCATGCTTCTTGAGGTACCAAAGGGTGAGCAGAGATGTGTATAGGTGTGAAACCAGGAGGATGACCGGATTCTGGTGTAAACACTGGTGGGTGCTGGGGGTCAGAAGTAATCCCCGCAGGATGTGATGCTCCTAGTCCAAACCCTGGAGGATGCGATAGATCTTGTTCGGATGATGTTAGTTGGTCATCCGCGATCCTTCTACATATAGCATGTTTCTTAAACATTTCTTCCATCCTTTTGTAGTAGACCGGTTTGCGAATTTGTTATCTCTATTTCCATCTTATTTAATCTCTCTCCCATTTCTTCTTGAGCTTGTTTTTGTTCTTATTCAAGTTGGATCATTCTTGCTTCCATTTTCTTAGTTGTATTTCGAGTACCGTATGAGTGTGAAGTGAATGCCAGAATAACTACAATGATTGGAAATTATATTTTATATTATTTTTGGTATTTTAATGAATGCATGTAAAATAGTTTAAAACAAAATGCAAATGCATGATATAAGACTATATTATGCAAAGATGCAAATGCAAATGCAAATGCAAAAGGTATCAATTTCCAAAAGTAACCATTCTTAGAAAAGTTTCATTCTTACAAAAGAGCTTTCATCTTTACAAGAAAGATCAATTCTACAAATACGGTGTGGCTCTGTTGTTTAATTCCATGATTTCATTCATGACCCCAGTGACCTTCTCCCCATATTCAGATGATAAACTAGTACAAAACAGAATAGCCACCTCACTCATTTGTGCTATTGCTTCGCCCATCATGCGTTCACGTTCCTCAACCAACATCCGGTGGTGTTCATATATATCCTTCAATCCCTCCTTAACTTGAGTAATTTCCCTTTTGAGATTGGTAATGTGTACTCGACAGCGTTGAAACTTACTCTCTAGTCCTCTGACTTGTTCTCGTAAAGAGTTATTCTCCTCACGGGTAAGCCTTAAGTTCATCCATTCAGGTGGCACTTGCATTTGAAGTAAGGACTCCTCAAGATGTGAGATATGATCTCTTAGCTCACCATTCATAGATCGAGACCGATTCAACTCCTCTTCATAATGGGTCTGTAAATCTTCAACTTCTTCTGTTAATTGTCCCACTCTCTTGCTCTTTGTTTGAAATCTTTGCATCCAAGACCCAATTTCGGCCTGTTTTCTTTCGAGAATTCAGTTAAATCCCTGTCTCTCAGTCCACATTTCCTTTTTCTTTCTCTAATTCCTAAATCTTCTGATCTCTAGCCTCGAGTTCCTCGAGTATATTATTCATCTCAGCTTCCAAACCACTGACTCGATATTTTTCTGTTTCCCATTCTTTCAATATAGCTTCCTTCTCAGTCTTCAATTTCTCGACTCTACGACTTTCAATCTTAAGCTGCTTAGTCACTTTTATTTTCTCAACTTTATATTTGTCCCACAATTTCTTCTCGGCTTCAATTATCCTAAGTTGGCATTTGTTCTCAGCCTCTAGACGTTGAACTCGTTGCCTCTCAATTGCCAACTCTTTAGCCCATTGTTGTGATGTCTTGCTAGACCCAGATTTTTTTGCCTTTTGTAGATTGCGATATTCCCTTTTTAAATCAGCCAGCTCGAGATCAACTTTCTCTTTATCTTTCTTTAACAAATCATATTGTTTAACATGGAGACTCCTATCAAGATCTATCATGAACTTTTCTTTTCTTGCTTCTTCCATTGCTTTGTCCCATTTTTTCCTTTCAGCTTCAAACTCGGCAGTAAGAATCTCAGCATGTGAAGGTACCACCTTGATAAGCTCTTCCCAAGAAATATCTCATCCTGGATCTGGAAAAAGGACATTTTCATTTGTCCTTGTAAATCTCCAAGCCTCATAGTCGGGTGTATACATAACATCTCCAGATACAACTCTTGTTCTAAAGGTTCTTTTCCAGGCGAGTGATAGATCTCGTTCTTTCTTCTTGTAATGGTCTCCACGATAAGTGATTTCAGATTCCCTTAAGCCGCTTGTTATTGGAACAAATTGACGAGCTCTATATTGTCTGAGAACCATTAATGGGGCATAGCTGACTCATCCCCATAATCCCAGTAAAGGGATATGGTCAAGATCCCCACATCTAAATAAAATATCAGTATATCCAAGCCAGGGAACACACCAAGCAATATCTCGGTCTTGTAAATTGCTGAAAGATGTTATCCATTTCTTCCTTGGTAACCTTCTAGCCACTCTTTGCTCAGAAATTCTTTCTAAGGCGAGTACTTCGTAGAAAAACGATGGTATGATACCTTGTCTTCTTTCCATAAGTGACTGTGAGTCTATACAGTGAGTAATTGAGCACATCCTACAAATCGACCCTCTTCTAATCTTCGACAATTGTTTAGGGATCGGAAAGTTTTTGCCAAAACTGTTGGTGCTGGATTTATACCCTTCTCCAATGTGTCAAAGAAATCTACAACAACACTCTCCACATGGAACAAAGTCTTTGGAAATATTACTAGACCATATATGGCAAGAGCAAATGTGTCCAATCTCTTATCTTTATCTATATGCTCGAGTATCACCTTCTTGAGACAATGCTAATGAAAACATTCGATTTCTACTTTTTGTTGAATGTGTTGTACTATCCAATTTTCACATGTACCGGTAATCTTTACCAGTTTATTCTTGAAGGTTTGAACTTTCGGAGGTCTGGAATACACTTTATCCACCTGGATGTTTTCAAAATTAAACAGAGTTTTATACTCCTCGATCGTTGGTGTCAGATCCTGCTTGTTAAAAGTAAAACAGCTATACGCAGGATTCTAGAATCGGACCAGAGCCTTGAGCAATGATTCATCCATCTTTACATAAAGAAGTTGCGCTACGTCACTATATTTCTTGTAAAACCTCTCTTTGGTAGGTGTTCTCCAACTTTCCCAAATCTTTGTCAATTCTCGTAAATCGTTCTTCTTGAGATTAGCATTAACATCCGTGGATAGCTGCGATACATAACCTTCAGGCAAACTATCTCCTTTTACTTTTTGCATTTCCTCCGACCAAGCCCGTACAGCTGAATTGAGTTCTTCCTTGTTATGAAAACTTTTTTCCATTGCTATGACCGCTCTTCTAATCTGATGATTACTTGGTTAATCAACACCTTTCTTTTATTCATGATGATTATGCAAAAAATGCAAAAATGTCAATGCAAGCAAACAAAATAAATTAGAATTACAAACAAAAGAGGAAAAAATGAATTAGTAATAGCAAGATAATCAATAGAATTAAAAGATGTTATCTACAAATAAATATAACACCTACTCAATCATGATATCTACCCGAGCATGCTTTAAATAAATAACAATCATACCCGAACATGCTTTCTACCCCAAAAAGGATTATTTTCAATAAAATGATCCTAATCGCATGATATCTAGTTCGCATGCTTTTATTTGAAAAGAAAATTTAAAGCGAAAAGAAAAATTCTGAAACGCTTCTCCTTTGTGTACACTTAATTTGGGTACCTACTAACGATCAGAGGTTTGGTATGTCTATACCTAGGATAACAGTTCTACGGTTCAATATATGCATGGTTTTGGCTCTAACGGGAAAAAGGTACTTGGATTGTCCTTAACGTTGGCGCCCCCTTAGGCTACCAAACCCTCAATCCTGGCCCATTACAGGCTCGTACGGATCGAGTTCAATTCGAGAGGATACATTCCCTCATGTCCATGCAGAGAAACAATTTATCTCACGTAGACATAAGGTATATGAACCCCAAAGATTACTTACTAAAACCCGTGCGGAGAAACAAATTATCTCACGTAGGTTAAGCTTTCATCTCAACTTAAAAGGGACAAAGCTCGTAAGTGAGCTTATGGTATGCAAATGCCGATGATGTTTGAGAGGAGGAACATTCAGCCCTTTGACTCAAAAGGAAAACGAAACTACTCGACAAAACTTTGGACAAATCTGAAAACAAAGATAAAAATGTTAATAAGATAATAATAAAATGAAGCAATTAAAAACTTCAATAAAAGGATCATAAGTTAACTAAATACTCGAACTTATAATTTCCACCAAACGATAATGTGTAAGAGACTTACAGCCTGACTTTCTGAAAACAAACGTCCACAGCAGAGTCGCCAAGCTGTCATAACCGTTTTTTCGGCGGGAAATATCGTTTAATTTTTTAGAAAATAGTTACGATTTTAAATTTTGGAAAATGAAGTGATTTGAATTGATTTGGAATAATTTGGATAAAGTCGCCATCAACCTTTGGGTTAGGTAGGTTGAATACCTAAAATCGTCTTTTAAAAATAATTTTAAGAAAAATTATTTTTTAAGACAAAAGTTGGTATGCGTTTACCAAATATTTGATTAAAACGGGTTCGGGAGTCGGTTACGCGTGGGGAAGAATTAGCACCCCCACAGCACCCAAAATTGGTACTGTGTTGTTTACATGTTCTCATAATGATGGAAATCCAAGAATTCGAATATCAAGTTAAAATATGATCCATTTATTAAATATTTATTGAAAAAATAAATACAGTGGGTCAAAAATATTAAAGAGACCAAAATATAATATTATTAAAATTTATTTAATCAAAAAGGAAATTATAATTATTTTTTATGAAAAAATGCATTGTTTTGTAGAACAATCCTTGAAAATGCACTTCCTTTGTAGTTAGGATACTTACAAAAAAATATATTGTATGAGTTTTTAGATAAAATACATATATTTAAACAAAAAATTACTCGAAAATAAATTATATTATTTTATTTGAACAATTCTTAGAAACACACTCTTTATCAACTAAGACGCGTTTCTATAAATTTATCGAATAAAATAACATTTTAAAAATATTACAAATATCAATAAATTAATACATGTAAATGACAGGTAAAATTGCATGGACAAAGAAATTAATATAAAAATAATATAATAAACAAAGGTATAAAGCTCACAAAATATACACATATTATGCTTTAATTCAAAACCCAAACAATGTATAAAGGTTTAAAATATATGCATCGAAATGATCAAAACTAATTGTAAGCAACAAATCAAAACTAATGAACAGTAAATTTCCTACTTTAATAACTAATCATCTTAAATTAGGTGCAATATGATATGAAGCAATGATTGACAAAAAAAAAATACTAATGATTACACACAAATAAGCCAAGATTAACGGCTAAATTAAATACTAATTTTCTTTTAAGCATGTAAGGATATAAATGGTAGGGCACACACACAATAATAGGGAAAAGAATAGAAATAAATGTAATGGTGCTAAGAAGTTAAATAAAATATATGGAGTGAATAAACTGAAAAAACCCGTTCAATATGAATACAAAACCTTATAGCTTCAACATTCAACATTAATTTATGAGATCTAACTTATATGCTATCATTTAATAATGTTTAATTAATTAATTAATATTATATAACACTAATGTCAAAGTTGGAAGACAATTGCATGTGAACGGCAAACATAATTTTCAAACATCATCAAATCTAACATTATTTTATTCATACTTTTTTTTATAATATTCTAATATTATACACTAATAATAAAAAAATAATTATTAAAACTTAAGGACCACATAAACCATATACTTCATTTTTCTTTTGAAATTGAAATCAATTAATCTATTACAAAAATTTTTTAGATCACAATATTAAATAATAATTATATATATTGACTAAAATGAATTATTTATTAAATATAATATCTAAATTTGGATATTAACAAAAATTATAAAATAAATAAATTAGGACTAAAAAGAAACATGCAGAAAGTTAAAAATCGAATGTATAAACAAACAGAAACTAATTACACTGCTAATTAGGATTGAAATTAAATTCGGGTAAAGCATGGAGCCAATATTAAAAATGCAAAAATATTGATCTAAGGACTATAATATATTAAACTGAAATATTAAAACTCAAAATAAAATAAAGAAAACTTCATTTAATGACTATAAGGTATGGATACAAATTATCAGGGACTAAACGTGTAGTTCTTCCCTAAATGGAAAACACAGATGGGATTATAAAAGAGCAAGGATTAAAACTATAATTAGCCCTAAAAATTTACAAAACACGAAAATAAGAGATCTTAAAACTACACCGTTTTGATCCAAATATTTAATATCTAAAACCGGTTTAAACTTTACTCTTCTCCCTCATTTTAACATTTCCTTTTCTTTCTCTGGTTTTAGAGAGAAAAGTTCTCTCAACTTCTCCTCGCCGGGAAAAGAAACCACGACGGAGCTTGCGGTGGTGAGCGGCGGATCACGGCGGCGCCGACGTCCAGAGGTGACTAAAAGCTACCGATATATTCCTCTCCTTACCCTTAACACGAATCTAGCCTCCCCTTACTCTAAAACTTAACCCAAAACCATAGATCTAAGGGATTACCTTCGAAATAAAATGAAGAACACGACAACTTTCGAGCTTCCACGACTGGCTTCAAAGCTTCCCGATGGCTTTGAACCTCCACTGTAAGTCCTCTCCTCACAAATCTTTTTTTGTGTTGTTGTTCGAATCTCTCTCCTTGATGAGTGTTTTTTTTGTTCTTCCCCCCCCCCTTCAACTTCGAATCATCTGCGTATTTTATGGTTGATATCTTCACCGAATCTCCTTGGATGCATCTGAAATTTCTTTGCGTTTGGTATGAAAATGACAAGTTTAGGTATGATTTAGGTGATCTGCTTTTGACTTTGCTGATATCTTTTATTTATTTTGCTGTTTGGTGACCAACATGGTGATGATGACGGTTAGGCTTGCTCGGCGGTGGCTCGGCTGGAATTTGGTGTATTCGGCGCGACGGTTGGCTTTGGTTTAGGGGATTAGGGTTTCAAAAACCCTAAAGCTGCTGAATTATCATTTGGGATGCTTGGGTTTGCTTATTGGGTCACTGGTGTTGGGCCTCTTGGTATTTGTAATTGGGCCTGCAAATATTGTAAAATAATATTAATAATAATCATACTATAGTATATAATAATAAATATAATAATATATATTTTAATCCCAATCAAAAAATGGGTGTCTACACAAGATTAGCTACCTGCCTTTACCTAATTATAGGTGTTTTCTTCTGTTTGCTTTCAAGTTTAAACTAATAATAATCTCATATGACCAACATGTTTTGAGCCAGAAACTCATGCAAAGTTTTCCTTTAGGGAGTTCTTGCTTGGTTTCAGAGATTAGCCTACATTAATCAGACTTAAGTGTGAGTATTGTATACAAGTATGTGTCCGGTATGGGTATGCAAACTTGTTTTGAAAGTTTTCTTTCATGTATTTGGAGTGTCTTTGGATTGTCATATTCGTTTAGGAGATTAATTACTAGTCATTATCTAATTATATTTGTTTGCTTTCTAGTCTTAACAAATCATAAGCTCAAATGACCTACAGGTTTTGGGCCAGAAACTCATGCAAAGTTCCCCTTTCGGGGATTCAAACTGGCAGATTCTTCGTCCATAATAATTCAGTTACTTAAAATATCCTTAGGTTGGGAATACTCTTTCCTCTTCAGAAGGAGGATCTAAGCTTCCTAGTTTGTGAAAATACAACTAAGTTGCAGTTTGAGACAAAAAAATATACACACATATAAGATGATAAATCACTCACAAATATTTGGATCTTGGCAACATAAAAGATGTCATAAACCATGTTTACTCAATCTCTGGAATGAGTGTTTGATAAGAATATGTCTTCACACAGATATGTTCAATTCTGCTAAGGTTTTGTGTTTGGAGGGCTCCATATACTCATATTCAGATGTGCATCAAACAACCGTACTTCAAGAAGAATTAAGTGTCAGAGCAACCTAAGTTATAATATCTAGACATTTTTAGTAGAGAACAAATTATAGAAAAGCGATGTTGCATAATCAATGGCTATTTTCAATTCCTCAAACCAATTGCACCTTCAAAGATAATGACAATTGACAAGGTTTGAATGCTTAAAATTCCAAGAAATATCATACAGAAAATGAATCAGATTTTGAATATATTAACAATTAAGTTGTAAAATTGGAATTGCATGACAAATTTGAATAATAAATTTTTTGGTGGATCTTGAATCCATTCAGATGCAAAAGAACAAAAAGGCTAACTAAAATTTCAGTTAAAGTACAGTCCCTACATTATAGTCAAAAGAGCAATTTAGTCTCTATACTATATAATTGAGTACTTTAATTGGTACACGTCTTATATTGGTGCAAACAATTGAAATTAATAACTAAGTTAATGGAAAACCGTCCAGATGCTGAGATGAACTTCCAAAACCAGACAAAAAGCTTATGTTTTTTAATAGAAGAAAACCGTTTGCTACTTTAGTTCTATCAACAGGTATGCGTTGTAAGAATTCAGCAGTTCACATCAACATTTCATTGAAAATGTTATCAACATTATTTTTTTGCACCAATAGCAAACGTATAAAGATTAAATTATTCGGTTCTATATTGCTATTTTGGTCTAAAACTAAACTCAATTCTTTGTCACCTCCATCTAAACAAATGAGCAAAAACATTATTTTTCTAAGGGAGTTAGACGGCAGTTAATGAATTGTCTTTGAAGTCTTTCATTTTATACAAATATCATGTTAAACTGACCTCAAAGTATCAGTTAGCGCATGAAGAGCTGCTTTAGATGCCGTGTAGACACCGGACCATGGCCCAGGAGCCAAAGCACTAACACTTCCAATGTTCACAATCCTTTCCTTTTTCTTAGATGCCATGTGAGGTACAACAGCTTGAACTACCCTAATTGAACCTGTAATCAAATACAACACCATAAACACAGACAATCAGTTGCATCTATATAAATCAGAATTCAATGTTTTGCTGTGTTAATTATGGCTAAGGATGGGGTCTTCAATCCAATTCCTGATATTCAGCAAAAAAGGAGGAAAAAATAAAGTGAGAACTATGCAGTGTATATAAATGTTTCCAAGAAACCACAAAAGAGATGATCTGCAAGGAAATACAAACATGAAACTCATCTAAGACAAACAACTGTTATGAATTTATGACACTTGGGTTCACAAAAAAACAAAACAGTGCAGCTATGTTATTCGGACTCAGGTGTGTGTTATATATGAGTATGTTTCCAACTTTGTTCTTTTCTTCTTCTTCTAAGTTTTACCATGTATTTAGAGAGTGACATCTCTACACTTCAAGAAAAATGGAAAGCCGGAGCAACATAGCAGCCATACTATCCAGCCATAAACAATTAGGGAAAGACTGCTTCTAGGTCCTTAATCTCTGACTTAACCATTTAGCTGTCATAATTGAACCTCTCACATTACAAGCTAAACCAAGAGCCAAAATAACAAGTAATTTAACCTTAGAACAGTAGCTAGTAAAATTTTCATCGAGTACAGAAGATTGCATAGTACGAATTTACTTCGAATATGACAACACTTAGAACATAGACCCGGTTCAACATCCAGCAACCACAACTTTCAAAGGAATCGGGATCAATTAGTGGAGCATAGCTTGGTCAAATTGTTGCAACAAACAATTGATTGATTGATTCAATAACTTCATCTTGAAAGATCAATTTATTTAAAACTAGTTCTTAACAACTCTATGAATAATTTTTAACAGAAGAATCCCAAGTTATAAAGCACAAAGACCCTCCACCCAAAGGAAGCAGTACATGTATGTAATACGGCGAGCAATTCGATTCGGTTCTAAAATTCCAAAAATCGAATTAATTAAACCGAAACAGAAAATCCAAAGTTATTCGATTGGTTCGGTTAACAATGAAAAATAAGGAGAGATTAAGCTTTACCAAACACATTGGTATTGAAGGTATTTTCGAGGGCGGGCAAAGGGATTTCTGCAAGAGGGCCAACGCATTGGATCCCAGCATTATTAACCAAGACATCAACACGACCAAACTTATCAATTACATTCGACATGACATGTTGCACGCTTTGCTCCGAAAGAACATCGAGTTCTTGAAGATAAAACCTGGGATCTTGTTGCAGGTCAGACATGGTGCTCAGAGACCTACTAGTGGCCACCACCTTGCAGTTGCTATCGGCAAAAGCGCGTGCCAGGGCGTGTCCGATTCCCCCCTGTGAACAACCTGTGATTAGAACAACTGGGTTTTGATCCTGGGATTCCATTGAATTGAGATAGGGTTGTTTGGAGCTTGTTTAAATGAAAAACTACAAGGGAAGCAGGCGATCAGTACGAGGGAAATTTCATTTCTAATTTGGGTAGTTTAGAATTCAATCTTCTTTTAACGTCATTTTATAATTTATACGCATACGATAATCTTGAATAACAATTAAAATACTTACTGGGATCCCGTTCAAAAAAAATACTTATTGGAATTTGGACCGCCAAAATAATCTCTTATATCTCGCATTTATAATTTTTGTTACACTTATTTCTCCCGGTGTCTGAATTTTTAATATAAAAAGAACGATGATGTTGGCATGCTCGATAAGCATGGGTGAATACGGTAAATGATGAGTATTATTAAATTAAATTTTAAAATATTAAATCATAAAGTATTAAATGTATAATTATAATTTAGTTAAAAATTAAAAAGTAGCTTAATTAAAATACAATATTTCTAAAAAATTAATTTTTATAATTTTATTTTAATAAAATTAGATAAAATATAAAATAGAGAAATTTATAAACCCTAGTTTATTTCAATATCTTATAAGCCATCATCGCCGCCACTGCCGTCACGGCCATCCGTATAGTCTTTCGTCTGGGAGTGAGTATTTTTTGTTCATCTCTATCGATGTGCCTGTCGTTCACCGCCGTTCGTGCAACCAATCCTTAAGGTAAGTTTTATTAATTTTAATTTGTTTCATAATTGGGCTTCCGACCAAGCAATCACATGCGGGTGGGATCTCCCCGGCTGTCGGCGCCTCCAACAGCAGTGGTCGTGGATACCAGCGTGATGTTGCCGCCATCTTATCATCTTTCCCTAATCCTCTAATTCATGAACCCTAACTCTAGCCTTGATTTCTCAATTAGTGTAATTAAAAAATTCTAATAATCGAATGAAGTATCATATTTACTAAATTACAACTCCAATTAGAACAATAGAACCCTAATTTCTATGTTAGAGCTGTATTTTTAAAATTCAATACCGATTTCCCAATTTCTTTCCTGATGGTCGTACTGGTACCCTGGATCCTGTGTACTGGTACACGGGCATGCTAGTATCGGTACCCTACGCATACCGATACGATAATTGTACACTATTTTTGTTTTAGTTATGCGTACTGATACTCTACATCAAGGTATCGGTACGATATGCTTGCTTTGTGCTATGTTATGTTATTGCAATTATATGTCAGTTATCATCTTATTAATGTTGTTTTTGTTTATGTTTTTGAAAATATAGATTTTTTCGAGATGGTTGATAATGAAGATACCAAAATTCCAATTACAGAGTTGGACAGTGAATTTGATTGTAACACCATACTGAAGAAGAACAAATTGATTATCCTATTGATGAGGACAAACATATAGCTGATGAGAAGACAATTGATAACTTTATTCATGAAAGCATGTGGGATAAGATTGAGAAGGAATTAAAAGATTACGATGAGAATAATATGAATATGCTGAAATGGAAGACTTTAGATGATTGTGTTGAATTTTATCATACCTATGCAAAGGTAAAAGGTTTTGGAGTTTGAGTCAACCAGACAGTGAAAAGTCGAAATGGTGGTCACATAGTTACAAAGAAAATGGTGTGCCATAAGAAGGGATATAGAGAGAATAGGTGGAATAACCATTCAAATAGAAAATGTGAACAATTACCGATCATCCAAGTTGGATGTGGAGCATTTATTATATTCAAATTGGACGAACGATATCAATATTGGAAAGTTGCTAAATTTCACGCAGAACATAATCATAAAATGATTCAGCCAACACAAGTTGCTTACATCAGGTATGTTATTCATCCAAACCTAAATTTTTATATACTAACTTCTATCTTATATATATATATATATAATGTTATTTAATGATATATTTTGTAGGTAATTCCGAAAAATTAGTGGGTTAGACCAAGTTAAGATTAAGAGCATGCACAACTTTGGAATTGGTCCAAGTAAGATGATGCAAATTTTGTGAGTGAAGCTGGTTCAATTGAGAATGTTGGATTTCTTTCAAAGGATTTGTACAACTATCTATCTAGAATCAAATGAGAAGAAGTGCAAGATGGTGATGTTGAAATGGTGATGTATATTTAAATGAAAAACAAGAATTCAGTTCTTTCTTTTTTGTGAACCACATGAGGGATGAATTCGGAAACTTAGAGAAGTTATTTTGGGCTGATGGTATATCATGTGAAGACTATAAAGAATTCAGGTATGTTCTTGCATTTGATACAACTTACAAGTGCAACGCATACAACAAGTTGTTCGTTGTTTTGGTTGGTGTTAATCATCATCAAAACACAATGACATTTGGATGTGCATTGGTTGTGAATGAGAAAGAGGATACCTAAGTGTGGGTGTTACAACAATTGATTGAAGCAAGAGATGGCCACGAACCTCTTACTGTTATTACTGATAAAGGTAAGGTCATGGCAAATGCAAGTTCTGAAGTACTACCTGGAGTAAAACATAGATTTTGTTTATGGCATATTATGAGGAACATACAGTCTAATGCTAATCACAGTTTTCTCAACGGGTTTTTAAGATGTGCTGACAAGTGTAGAACTAAATCTGATTTTGAAAGGGTTTAGAAAGAATTAGTAGACAAACACAAAGTTGAAGGAAGGAGATGGGTTCAAGAATTTGATGAAGATAAAGAGAAATGTGCAGAAGCATATTTGCAAGGATATTTTTATGTAGGTAACATTAATTGTATTATATATTATATTTATTTAATGTATTTAAAAATTATTATATATTTATATTTTTGTGTGCAACAATGAGAACTACACAACGGTGCGAGTCAATGAATAAAACATTAAAATTTTGGTTGGACATAAAGGTAATGTTGTATTGATTTGTTGAGAATTATCATATATAACTACAATCTCTAAGATGGGAGGAAGGACATCAAGATTACAAAACAGTTGATGAACAACCGCATTGTGACGGTGTGTTGGTAAGTTTAAAACGTAATGCAGCCCAAGTATATACGAGAAATGCTTTTGCTACACTATGCAAGGAAATGTTTTACGAGGGTTATTATATGGTTAAAAAAAGGAAGTACAGAATGAGTGCATGTGTTATTGGTTAAAACATGTTGAAAATGGGAAGTTTTATCTTGTACTTCAAGATATCACGTATGATACTATGTATTGTTGTTGTATGAAGTTGGAGTCCGTTGGTTTTTCATGTCATCATATGTTTGTCGTATTGAAATATGAAAAGGCAAACAAATACCTCAAGGATGTATAATGAAACGATGAACTGTTTATGCAAAGAAAAATGTTGTATTAGACAATAAGAATATAGATGTTGAAGATAATAATCCAATAACAGTACAAGCCAAGCATTCCATTCTAGGTTCTTATTGTATGACTATATGTCAACGTGCATTAAAAACATTCAAAACTTTCAATAAGGTTAAAGATCAATTTTCAAAATTGATTCTCAAATTGCAAACGGTGAAAGTTTGATGTAGAAAGAGAACCGATAAAAGCGGAGCGATACTTGAAATTGGCGATCCTATAATTCTTGAAACATGAAGAGAAAACCCCAAGAGAACAAAGCGCTAAGGTTCATCCTTCAACTCGACACATGTTTCATATGATGAAAATGTCACGCTGGACTTGCATAAAACCTCTGAACCTTCTCTGAACAAGCCTTCTGATCAGGATATGAGTCATATTAATGTAATTCAAATATCAAAATTAGTTGGATACATATATGAGTCATATTAATGTAATTCAAATATCAAAATTAGTTGGATACATGCCTAACACATATAACAAAGACAACATATCCGAGGTAATTAAATTTAAAATATAATAGTGATTACTATTTGTTGTTATGTATGTTGATAATATTTTTTTTTGTAGGCTTATATACTAATAAATTGAAAAATATGAAAAAAGATCCAACAACTTTGGATTAGTAACCAAATAAGGATTGGTAGTGCTAGGTCTCGTCCAAAAACCTGAGGTAATTAAATATCAAATATAATAGTTATTACTCTTTGTTGTTATCTATATTGATATATTGTTAATATTTAAGAATTACTTTTATTAGTGGTTCATTGACTTAAATTTTTTGTTGTTGTTGTTACGATTACTAATGTCATTTTCTATAATTGTGTACTCTCATGATAAACAGAACTATGACTAAGCGTGCCTCGATAACATATTAAAAATGTGAATCAACTACCGCATGATGTATGATGATTGCGGTTGTCCTTTTCTGTGTCCTTCGGAAGATTTAGTTTAGTTATGTTATTCTATATATACATGCATGACATAATAGGTATATACATAAAATATTGAAAATTTTTAAATGTTTCAGATTGTATGAAGTTGGTTAAAAATTACTTTACTTTTATTTTATTTGCAATTACGATATTTATGGTGTTTTGTGATTTTCCCCTTACAAGTATCAATACTCTTACTTGAAATAGCCATATTACTTTTCCTTTTTAATATTCAACGATAGTTTAGTTGAAATGGGACAAATATTCAATTCAAATAAGTTTTGGTATTTGTAATTTGTACGAGTGTCAAATACGAATATAAAACTTATTTGAAACATATTCAAAATTTTATGGATACGAAAATATGTGTATGGATACGAAATATATGTATTAAGTTGGTACAATTATATCAAAATCATAATGTTTTTCATCCGTACCGATACATTACACCATACGTATCACTACCATATAATTAAGTCAAATCTAATGTGTCACTAACATATCGATACTACTATGTTTGTTGTACCAATACTTATTATTCAGCGTACCGATACACAGACACTCTGGGTGGTATATGTGTATTTCATACACGTTTACCCTAATTTTTATCAAGTCCATACCCTTAAAAATCCTATTTTTAAGGTTACGTATCGATACATACACTATACGTATCAATACGATACATTTAAGTGAATTTTCAGTGTCTTTAAACTGTAATGATACAAAACAGGTATTGGTCTCTGTATATTCAACATACTGGTACTTGTTTATGAGCGTACTGATACTCGTACATGATTTAGGTGTAGCATATACTTTTTTTCCCTCATTTTTATCCAATCCAACCCTTTAAGAATTGTGCTTTGGGTGTTGCGTACTGATACAGTGTGTAGATGTATCGATACAATACACATAAGCTAAATTCCAAATGCTCCAACTGTATCAATACAGGAAAGGTATTGATACTTTGTATTACGCGTATCAATATACAGTTATAATCGTACCAGTACGTGCGACCTTTGGGTGTTATAAATAGGTCTCTATTCATTTTTCCCCGAATTTTATCAAATCCTAACCCTAAGAATGTCACTTTCTCCCGAAAATTCCCTGTTTTTCACTCAAACTACCAAAATCTTTCACGGTTTTTACAAGGATTCCAAGGGATTTCATCTCTGAATAACGAATAGTGCATACTCATCACATTATTCCGAGGTATGATTCGAATTTCATTTAATCTATTCATCCAAATGTGTTTTTTAATTTTCTACATCTAGATTGAATATTTTTTATTTTAGTTTAATTTATTCACATATTATATTTGTTATTAGGTTTTACATATAGTTCGAATATCTAAAATGGACTGAAATTTATGGATTTTTTTATATAATGTGGTTTGCAGGAGTTTGAATTTTGTGTGTGTTTAGAACCACATAACCATGGCATCAAGATCAAAACTTACAACCAAACATCATCATTCAAATTTATTGTCTTCGAGTTAGCCCGATCCTGAATCTCAGCCTCAACACATTGTACCAAGTTCTTTGAAAGTTGTTTTGATAAACCCGGAGTGAGAATAAACCAAAGGGAAATGTTTGATATGTTCAACAACTTTCCTATCAGGGATGAGTGTATCGTGGATTTTGAAATTATGCTCGATCCCAATTTTAAATTTCCTTACCTTGGTCATATGAGACATTGGAAATTCACTACCTTTCTTCAACTTAAGCCACAATATTATCCCACTTTAACCTGAATATTTTTTTAATGCTCGAAATATTGTTGATGAACCTACTAATAGTGTTATTTCCATTGAGTCTTATCTCATAGGGAAGACTTTTTGCTAGACACTGAAATAACTGCCAAACATCTAGGTCTATAAAACAAGGGTCTTGATAATGAGCATCAACTTATTCCTGGTTCTCCATCCCCCAGCTATGTTACTACCCTAAACGCTCATGATCACTTTCTCTATTTGATGAGCATTTGGTGGTTTTGACCATCTGGAGGTAAGTATTCTACTATTAGGATTGTTGATGTGTGGTGGATTCAATGCTTCCAAACTAACAAACACACCAATCTTGCTCAGATTATTTTTCCGACCTAGTTTACATCATCAACAACCATCGCACCTCTATGGTCACCTCCTTTTACTACAACTGCACCCTAAGTCATATATTTCTTAAGGAGAAGATAAATTGATCCATAGATATTCTTTTCCCTCTACGACATAATTCATCTCTTCGAAAGGCTCATTTCGAACTCATCAATGGTGAGCAGATTCCTCGTAATCTACAGCTAGAGCCAGTACCTCAAACGACTCGTCAGCTAATTAATCCAGTAACTGAAGAAGATTCACTTTGGCATCACTTTCAGAGTTGATATCTCGTATGGAGGGTCGCATTATGCGTCGTTTTGATTCAATTGATAAGCGTATTGACTGTTGGAGTATTCAGTTCAGCTTCTTCACGATGATGACGAGGATGATGTTGATGGCGATGACGATGACGATGCACCGGAGGCTTAGTTTTATTTTATGGATTAGTTTGGATTATATTGGATATTGAATTATTTTTTTATGGCTATGCCACTTTGGATATCATTTATGCTTTCTTTATTTTACTTAAATATGCTACTATTTTGGATTTGTTGGCTATTTTGTGGATATTGGCTTAGCTTTATTTTATGGATTAGTTTGGATTCTATTGGATAATGGATTATTTTGTTGGATATTTTGGATATTTTGTCATTATTTGACTGAGTACAAACGTGAAAAAAAATTACAGGTTGAGTCAAATAAAATTTTGAATAAAATTTAAAGTAAGAAATTATCTATTTAATATACATAAATAATTTTGAATATTTTTTTATTAAGAAATTTGACAATTTACAAAGTTAGGAGGAATCAAAATGCCATTTTGTTTTGTGTGTACCAGTACGCACTTGTACATGTACTGGTACGCGTGCATTTTATGAAATTTCAATATGTGTTAAAGGTACCGATACAGGCATAGTATTGATACAGTCTGTACTAGTACGAGTTTATAAATGTATCTGTACGATTACATTTTATGAAATTCCAGTATGTCTCAAAGGTACCAGTACAAGACAGTATCGGTATGGTCACTTTTATGTAACTCAATTGTCTTTAAACGGTACCGATACTGACAGGGTACCGATACATATTAAAAGTTTCTATGGCATAATAAACAGATTGTTGAATTTTGAAAAAAAAAATGAAAAACTGTTTTTTTTTCTAATGTTATTTGATTTAAAAAAATCATTATAATGGAGAGTACTGATACAACGGAGATACAATAGAGACAAAACATGCTATTTGAGAACAAGTACTTGTGTTTCATATGTTCGATTAACAAGTATAATAACATTATATTAAATTGAATGCTATAATTTCGGAACCAACACACACAAAAAATATCATGACAAATATTTGTACTCAAATATTTGTCATACTTTGAAAATTCAAATACACCACTATTATTCACTATTAATGAAACTACATTAAAATCCTCAATTTCTTAATCATGTATATACAATTTACGACAATTGAAAATATCAACTTCATTGTGTTGCCTTGTGACAAGTTTTGTCAAAATTCTCAATCGTTTAACTCCCATTTGTTGTGTCTAAAAAATAAATATATAAAGTTATTCAATATCACACAATAGTTAAATAAAATTACATGGCATACTTCACTGTGAAAATAGTCTTCGGCCAATCACTCTTGTTATCGACTTCTACATACTTCAATATGTACATGTCACAATCATCTTTGAATCCAATATAAAATAAAATAATTTATTAAAAAGAAATTCAGACAAATAAATAGTAACTTTTATTTTAAATCTAATTTACATACAAATTTGGTTGCTTCGTTAAGTCAAGAAAATGTATTAAATTTTTTTTTAACATCTTAAAATAATCTACTCAAATGGGCACGACCCTCGCACATAAGTGGTGCTTTACTCAACTGTTATAATAAGTCAAAACAAAATTACGATATTTATATTTAAAAACTACCCTAATTATATTGGTTATCATAAATGAATAAAGAACTTACAATATTTTCTGCAATATTTTTACGCACTTCATTGACGCGAAGAGAGTCCAAAACGTAATTATGTCCCTCCACAACATCAACAACTAATAACGTTGGGGCACAGACAGTTAGGGAGGTCCCACTCGCCGATGATTGCTTGGTCGGAAGCCCAATTATGAAAAAAAATAAAATTAATAAAACTTACCTTAAGGGATTGGTTGTACGAAAAACGGTGAATAACGAGTACGTCGGTAAGGATGAACGGAAAATAATCACTCGTCAGTGAAAGACGATATAGACAGTGGCAGCGACGGCTTACAAGATATTGAAATAAACTAGAGTTTATAAATTTCCCAATTTTATATTTGATCTAATTTGATTAAAATAAAATTATAAAAATTATTTTTTTAGAAATATTGTATTTTAATTAAATTATATTTTAATTTTAAACTAAATTATAATTATACGTTTAATACTTTATGATTGAATGTTTTTATAATTTAATTTATTAATACTCATCGTTTATCGCGTTTGACGAGCGTTGTAGAATTTTTCTAAAATGAAATAGTTAGAAATGAATTTTTCAACAAATACTTATTTTTAACGTGAAATATATATATTATTTAAATATGATTTAATTAATAAATACGTGTTCCAATTATGATATTCTTTTTTATTCAGATTTAAAAAAATTGACAAAAGATACTTAAATCTTTTAACTAAAGTAATGATCTAACATTTCATTTTATAACAATTTCAAGATAAATTTGTTATGTTTGTTAAAAAAATGTTTATTTAATGAATATATGGTATTTATCTTGATTATTAAATATTTTTCATTTTCTTATATTTTTAATATTAAAAATACTTTTTGCATCCTCGTCCTTCTCTAATCAACTTCAATTCAACAAGATAAAAGTTTAAACTTTGGATCTAAATTCATCTCCCTTGTTGGTCACACCATCCTCCTCTTCGTCTTTCTCTTATCTTTAACAATGATGACTCTACTGTTGATCATCGTTTGCTACCTCAAAGCTTTTATTAATGAAAAAATATATTTTCCGATGATGTCAAAAAAATCATAAATTGACATGTTAAATCAATATAAATATTGACGATTGAATAAAATCATTTATCGAAGTATTAGAATAACATCAAATTTAAACATATTTTTCAATGACATTAGGAAAATCAATATTTGATAGTATGAGCTCTGAATGTGAATGACTGACAACAAATAATGAGAGATGAGGGCTGTTAACTAAATTTGTAGAGAAGAAAAATTATTTCTTATTAATTTTAACATTAATTTTATTTTTTATATTTAGAAGAAAGTAAAAGGAAATTGAAAAAAAAAAACTTGTTACGTGTCATGTTTTTGTTGGGTAAATTTTCTTTTTCAATAAACATAATAAAAAATAATTTTAAAATAATTACATAATAAAATATTGAGCACTTATTTAAACCAAAAAAAAAAGTTCGACGCCTAAAACAAAAAAAATGATATTTATTAAAAAAAAATTTAATTAAGTCTGAGTTTTTACCCATCATTATTATTTTAGTTTATTTCTTAGGTAAGTTTTGTAGTTAAACTCGCATCACTTTGATATTACTTCATATATAGAGAGAGAAAACATAAACTAAAATAATTAATTATTAATTTAATGAATATAGTCTTAATTCTAATTGATATTATATTTTCAAATGGTCTCAAATATTTTTTTTATTATAAAAAGTAATATAACCTCTTTGATTATTAAAGGAAGGTGGTTGATTTAATTATGGGATCATTTGTGTGAATTATATTATTAATATTTTATTTAAGCGTTGAAAAATCTACAATATTTGGAAGATGTTAACTACATATCTTTTGGTTCAGATTTACATCTGTTCACTAAAATTCTTCTTTAGTTCATAAATTGATTTTTTTAATAATATGAGATTGTAAGTTAGTATTTGTTTAATTCTTTTTATCGTTCCTAATTTATATATATATATCATATAACTATAATTATTCGAATTTAAATTTTTAAGAGAAAATAATATTTTCTTATAATTTTAAGAGTTAATAATTAAAAAAAAATGGTTTCACCATGTCTATGTCCCTTTTCACTATCATAATTAGTTGAAGGTTTTAATGTAGAAGGAAGCTAGCTGGTATTCAATGGCGGCGTGTGGAGAGGTGTTAAAATTACGCCTGCCTAATCTCATAAATGCCTACTGATATGATATAATATAACAATAATTCTAGTCTTAAAAACTCAAGTTAAACATAATTACTAATATAACATTCACAAATATATTATTTAGGCCATGATCTAAATAGAAGGAAATTAAAGAAATAAAATTAAATTAAATTAAAGAGGATCAAACTTAGGATATTAAAAACAAAGAGCTCCTCTTTGCGAAAGATCAAGTCTCAAATATTTACAAATAGTTCTGTAAGATTTTGATTTTAGTCATCTAGCGTGACAAAGAGTGTTTTACTCATATTTCTCACATTTTAATTCCTCACTCATTGCATCTGCTCTGTAAAGCATTCCATCATGTTATCATACGGTATTACTTTGAATTTTTCCCGGTTATTGATGTTTGTTTTATTTCATACGTATGCTTTCTGTTTCTGTGTTATTTGATGTAGGCTTGTAAGTTGAAACTAGGAGAATACGTAGATATGTAGGACTTTATGGAAGCCAAAATTAGGGTAGTGGTCCCTCATGAGACAAAGAGTACAGTGCAGGTGGGGGGGGGTTTGTACTTTGCGTTAATCTACCAGACGTAGAAGATTGCTTGAGCCTGTCAAACACTAAAGACCAGAGATTTAAAAAATGGTTCGTTATTGAAATAACAATCGTTATATAATCATAATGAAATTGTCCGAGACCGTTATTATCCGTAATGATCGTAATCACAACTTAAATCACTGCTAGAGGTTAAGTATGGTTCTCGATTCCTTGTGTCGACGTCTGCCTTTTGTCTTCCAGGAGAGGAAAACTAAATTGAGAACCCAAAGAAAAAAATAGAAAATCCCAATTAAGTGAGTTGAAGGCTTTCCTTTTGACCAGCTCTTAAGCTACTAAAGCATTATGAGCAATGCCACGGTCTTGTATAAAAGCAGCTTTGATTTGCATTAATCAAACATTGCTTTAGTATGTTTAGCTAAAATCTTGTGTAAAAAAAAAAGACAGATAGCATTTGAATCCCGGTTAGAACAGAGGATCATCATAAACAGAAGTTCTGGTTCTTAATAAAGGCCAGAAATTTACAAATGAATGAAATGGGTTCCCGTTTTCTTTTTCTTTTGGAGCAGTGATTATGAAAGAAAAACAAGTAGAAGGTGTTATCAAGCAGAAAAGGCTCCATGGAAAGCTGCAACACCAATCTGAGATTTCGGCTCAAACCCCAATTTGGAAACCTCAATTCTGAGATGCCCAATTTTGCTTTTAAGCTTCAAACCCAACTCCGCTATGCAAGAACCCGAGTTCATAACCACTGCTTGTTGTCCAGCCCCGACTTGGTTTCTTAGCCTCCTCTCATATTCCTCGGCAACAAGCATTGCAATATCAGCTATGTCTCCGATCAATGACTCAAACGACAAATGAGTAGGAAAAGATGATGGATGGCACTTTTGATTTAATGAGGGAAGTATTTATATTAGGAATGGTGGAAATTAAGATTTGAAGGAATGGATAAGGCTGACAGGTGGTGGTGAGTGGCATTTTAAATTATTATTGTGGGAGTCATTGTTCTTTGTATACAATCTGTTTTATATATTCTAAGAATCTTATGAACTAAATCAATATTTTCAACCAAATTCGATGGACCATATCCAAAATTGAAGTAAATATATCCAAAGATCAAATACAACAATGAACTTAACATTGAATCTCGCCTTGCTCCTCCAAAAATGATTAAGACTAAATTACTAATTTAACAACTTTCATGTTCCCTTCAAAAAGCCAACAAATTAATGTTCATGTTTTGCTTCCTTTTACGAAAAACATTAATAAATAAACAAAATATCGGAGGATAAGTCCAAATTTCATGTCTATTATATCCTTGATATTGTCGTGTTTGCACATGCCAGCCATGTGATTCCCCGTCTTAATTGTAATTATAATTATAATTTCACCTGCGTATTGTATCGAAAAGATTTTAATTATAAAAATACATATATCTCGACTATGATTGTAATTATAATCTTATAAAATTAGATTATTCATCATAATATTTTCAATTTCAGAATTATCCGACCCAAATAACTATATGTAAATAATAATATGGAAACATTTTAATTATAGTTTTGAATCTACCTAAGCCGAACCTGCACAAGAAAAGTTTATGCAAAGATGAAAAGTGACATAGTTTATGCAAAAGAAAGAAAACATACCGCTCAGATATTAAAGGTCTTAACAAACAAGTATGGCAGGCAGTGAAATATTGGACACACACAACCTATGTAACTCCGATTTTAATTTTCTTGAATAACTCGTGTCCGACACATAAAGAGGATATGACCTCCAAAGACACTCGAATACATGAAAAACTTTTAACAAAAATCAAATCCGGCCTTACTCGTGTTAGGCACATACCTGCATCGGTACTCACAACGGAATCCAAGTACAACAACAAAATGAAAAGAAGAGATGGCATCAGTAAATATATAAAGCACCAAATTCAAGTTGCAGTAATACATTAACTGTGGGTACATATTACAGTTGCTTAATTTGAGTGAAATAGGTTATACAAGAAACCACTCTCAGGAAAAGAAAAATATCTTCACAAGGATAATAATATTTGGCAGGAAATCATTAACATGAAATTCGTGTTTGAATCATGTTGTCGGTTACATTCCATGTTCTAGTTTCATCAAGGAAGTGAAACTAATGGTAAACTTCAAAAGGAGCATGGAAAGTGAAAAAGAAGATTAAGAATCTCACATATAATTATTCACATAATTCTAACTAAATGATAATGATATTGACAACCTTTGTAGAACTTCTTGCTTGATAAAGGCATCAAACTCTTTTTTTAGGTATAAAGAGGATTCATTAGCCTGTGGTGAAGACTGACATACCAAAATACAGAACCAGTCCATATTTATATGATGTTTCCATCAATTGACGATATGGAATTCTAACTTACAGAAGGCCAAGTGTTTTCAGCTGCTGGACGTGCTCAGCTGGGAGAGGAGGAGGAGACCAGTCAGATCCAGTCATTTCACCATCAACATCCTCAACAACATATTCCTAATAGATACACATAAAAGTGAATTATGTTATAACAGTACAGCAATTTAGAAGCACAACCTAAAAAAACCTTCTTAAAGAAACAAAGAGTGCTGCAGTGCATTCAAATGATTACAAGAGCTGATTTGTAAATGAACCAACAAAAAAACTGAGAACTGAATGGAAAACACTCAGGAAATACTTCATCTATGTTCTGTGAAATTAACAGTGCATAAGCAACCAACACCTTTTAACCTCAAAGCTTTGTTGGAATCTACACATGAACTTGGAAACAAGTTAAATTTAGAAAAGAACCCAAATTATACGACAATCCTTGCATGGTGCACAGAAATGTAATATATCTTCTTTTGCCACTTTTCTTTTAGCCATTTTTTTGAAACAATTAATATGCTTATTTTTAAACACCAAAATTTCCTCACAACCCTGAAACAAGACCAATCAAAGCTTTTTCCCATCCCATTATAGAATCTGTCATGTCAAGGGAAATACTTCTAACTCAAAACAGACAGGAAGAAGGTTTTATGTTCAGTCCTTCGGTTTCACTTCTTCTGGTAGAAATGGCTTATAAATCTACAAACTGGCACCTAAAATTAACTTCCTCAACTAGTTTAGTTGGCCCTAGTCGGCCTACTTCCTCAAAGAATACTTAATGGTACAACAAAGCATGAATCAAACTTGAAGATTTAGAGTCCAACTCACTTTTGTCAGCAATCTTTTGGCGAGTATGTGATAGTGCCGCTGCCAAATCCTTTGTCCAACCATAGTAGCCACCAAAACACTGTAAAATATGCCAATGATAGTAAACAGTCCAAGCACAATCAATGCCATTATGAACAGTAATGGAAGCCCTGCTTCACCAGCACCTCCTAGGCAACCACACTCAGTAGCAGCACTAGCACAACCTTCAAAGCATGTAGTACAGTCAGTCCACATACAAAGAGTGCCAGGCAAATGGCAATCAGCACATATCCTGCAAGATAGAAAATGAACAAATTAATAATCTAATCAGTATGCCCCAATTCTCACATATATCAATTAGTGAATGATATACATAAGTATGTATATCTGTATGCATATGTAGGCAAACTTCATCCACATCATTAGCACCACTTCAATAGCTTAGAACATCAAATAAATAAGAGGTAAATGCAAGCACTTTAAAATAAATCAGATCCCAGAACCCAGCAAATACCATAAACTTCTTAAGACCATTTAGAAGCTACAGCCTATATTCCACTTCCACAATAAAATTCTATGTACTTCATCCCCTTCATTAGAGCCATTTCAATAGCTAAGTATATCAAATAAAATAGAGGCAAATGCAACCTGCTCCAAAATAAACCACATCTTAGTATGCATCATCACTTAAATTTTTTTCTTCAGACCATTTCAAGTTATATTCCCATTTCCCTAGTAACCCAGTCCAGTATCAGCAGTGATAACAATGGCATTCCCATAATACAGGGATTAACCAATGACAGGAGCAGTAGAAAGTGGAGGGGAAAAGAAGAAGTAGGCTTTAAAATTAGGTAAAACAATACAATGAAAATGAAACGAAATCGATATACTTTTCCAACTTGATGTCCAACACACGAGAACTCTTCTAAACTATGCAGATGGAAGATGGTAAATAAATAACAAGCCTAAAGGAAAGTAAACCAAAAGATGCATAGTAAACGTTTCAAGGAGAAGACAGAAAGGTGAGTGCTGATGTAATAGGATGAAAATTGACAAATATCCACAGACATCATCAGTTTGAGCCATCATTACATCACTACAGTAACCCTGGGTAGAACAAATAAATAGAACATTTATTTGCAAACATTCCTCTTTTTCTTCAATCCATGGAAAAATAAAGACACATCTCATATCAGTAAAGAGAAAAGAGGGGAAGGAAGGGAGAAATAAAAATCATTTGAAATATATAATTTTCTTTGACATATTTGTGTATATGTGGATGCGAGTTCTCAGACAAGCATGTATTACATATATGGAGGCATAATGACAGGGATAAACATGAAGTTACTCTGCTACACCAACTATGAGAAAATACAAATGACGGGTAGCCTATCAAAAAAAAAATGACAAGGGTAGGGCGAAAGAGAAAGAGAAGATAAGGTAGACAATGATAAACCATAGGAGTAGACCTGTTAAGTAACAAACTCATTCTCCTTACACAAATTAATATGTAACCAACAAACTTTTAGAGAGTAATTATGAATACTAATATACCAAACTGGCGGTACAATTCAACATCTATCAAAGTTTACAAGTAGAGATATACCCTGGCTGACAGCAACAGAGGCACAATTCTCGACAAGGCCGAGCCAAATCATTACGCACTCTTCGATCATAACATGTAATAAAGCACCCTGATAGCCCCAGCAAAGCAAAAAATAGCAATGCGCCTGTATTCAATAATCATTTTGTTTAACCATCAGCAACAGCATACGAGTTGGGATAATGAGTATTTCACACAAGTAAAAAATATTGAAGCATAAAAACCAGATAAACAAATTTGTCTTCACACAAGTAAAAATTCAGTTGAATAATCTAATCATGAAAAATATTAATAACTTATTTTGGTTAAGATACCATCACACTTCATTAATCAAAAAATTTATTTAACATCATACTAACCATGTAGCTACAAGTATATCTCAACTTTAAATTTACAAATACAATGATTATTTGCTTCATTATCTTAACAATATTAAAATTCTTAATTGATCAAGTTTTGCGATAATGAATATGGATCTCAATGCATGGTCCACAGAAAATAGTTTTATATTGCAGTTTTAGAATTAAATCAATTAACTTAATGCTATCACTAGTAAAATTTGACTTGCAAACTTAAATTTAACAAAAACAAAACCTAGTGAGAGAAGCTCCCGCTTCTCTCTTGGTTTCAAGGTGTTTTGTTTTTTCATCCTTCATTTCATCTTTCCCATCGCCGTCCGCCGACGTTTATCATCGCCGTCCGCTGCCACAGTCTGTCATCCATTCGTCGTCGTTTTTCCTCAGGATGTTCGTCTCCTCACTCTGATTCCATTTTTGAGATTAGATTTACGAGATTTTCATTCAATAGCTGCAGATCTAGCGCCGTTTTTCGCCGTCGTCCGTCGCCAGTTCACCCTCATTCCACTGGGCTCGCCGTACATTTGCGAACAAATCCCTTTTTCTAGCGTCCAGACTCGTTGTCTCTTTCTGTGTATCAGCCTTTGTCCGGCTCAAGGTCTTCCTATTGGACTCGCTCATCTCCTTCACTCTTCTCTTCTTTGCCGGCAGTCTCAATCGCCGGGCGCACATTCACGTCGTCTAGTCAGTGGGTTTTTATCTTCATTAGTTTTCGTCACATGTTGGGTGCTGCTTCCCACCCTTTTCTCCAGCAGAGACCACCGGTTCAAGTTTCTCTGCCCCCTGCAGCCGTGACTTCTTCACCATCTCACCATTCTCATCAAGATGAGGTTCGTTCTATTTTCATTATGGGTCTGCCTGAAGATGTCAAAGAGAGAGAGTTGCAGAATCTTCTGAGATGGCTTCCAGGTTTTGAAGCTTCACAAGTGAGCTACAAGGGAGAAAAGCCTAAGGGTTTCTCTCTCTTCTCAAATGCAAAATTTGCAGTTGCTGCCAAGGATGCCCTTCAAAAAATGGTTTTTGATGATAAGTTGAAGTCTCTTTTGTACATTGAGATGGCAAGGAAGAACCTTGTTGTTAAAAGAAAAATAGTTACAGATTATGTTCCTCCAGTTCTGCCTGCGCCAAGTCCAGTTTCTGCAGAATCTCCTAGTATTCACATGCCTGTTAATACTGGGTGTTGTGATGTAAAGTTTGCAGTTGATGGTGTCCACGAGGAAACCAAGGAGTCCATCTCAAAGGGAGGCAATAATGACAAGTCTGGATGCTTCTCGTTATTTATTGAAAATTTACCAGAGAAGATCCATTCGAAGAGGTTTGGATCTCTATTTTGCTCCTTCGGTCGGGTTCTTGATTCTTTTATTCCAAATAAAAGAAATACAAAAGGAGTTTGCTTTGGTTTCATTCGCTTCGCAACAATCGATGAAGCAAGGAGAGCGATCTCAAAAATGAATAGTTCTCATATCGACGGAAGCAAAATCAGTGTTTTTTTCGCTAAATTCAAACCTCGTCATTCCTATTGGAGAAAATTCTCGACAGTTGTTCATCGCAAGTCCGGGATGGAAGATGATACGAGGAAGGACCTTTATGAAGTTGAAGGCATTATAGATGAAGAAAAACTTCAAGTGTTGAGCAATTGTCTAATGGGGTGGTGCAAGGAGTTTATTAAAATCGGTCATCTCGCTAGACAAATGCATGCGAAGGGCCTCTCTGGCTTCTCCTTAATGAGAGCTGCTGGAAATGCGGTTTTAATGGTTTTCGAAGACTCTGCTTCGATGAGAAGTGTGAAGAACGATAAATCAGAGACTCTCGCAAAATGGTTCTCCAGATTTGAAGCTTGGTCAGAGAGTTTGGTAATAGAGTGTCGTCGAATATGGTTAGTTTGCGAGGTTGTTCCTTTTCACTCATGGAATTGGGATACTTTTAAGAACATTGTTGATAAGTGGGGTCATTTACTAGCTATTGACGAAAGATGTCAATCACCATCATCCTTTGATCGGGCAAAAATTCAAGTCCTCACAAAGGCTGAGGCGAGAATTGATGCGACGATGGAATTGAAGGTTGGCGACAACTCCTTCAAGATCATGGTGCATGAGATAGAACCTTCATTCAAACCAAACTCTTGGGCTCCTGAAGAAGACGAATCTTAGTATATCTCGTCTCTCCATTTGTGGCTTTGATTTAGCTTATATGGTTGATGGTGTTGTTTTCTTTTGTATTATGTTCTTTTGCGTCGTTTTTGATCCTATTGATGGAGGTGTAATTCGATTTAAGGTGATTCGACTTTGGCTTTGGATGAGGATTTAAGAGTTTAAGGTGTTTGTTGTAATGGTGTATATCACCATAGGAGGTTTTTTCGTGTTGTCTTTTGTATTGGGTATTATTATTAATAAAATATGAGGTACTCTTTTCTTCCTTCCAATGTTCGTTAACATACTTCTAAGTATGTGAACGAATACGAAGGGAGTTTTTAATGAGACCTCCAACTTCTATAAAAAAAATTTAACAAAAACAAAAAGAAAGTACAAATTAAAAAAAGTTATTACCAAGTGAAGTAGTGAAGGAAACTTCACCACTTTCAAATAAACAACATCTCAACAAATATGTGGGGTGCTTTAGCTCAGAATCAAGGATTTAGCTCTAGGGATGGCAAAAAAACCCGAATCCGACGGGGAAAACCGAAAACCGAATTAAACGGGTCGGGTTCGGGGATGATAAACGGGGACGGGGAAAACCCATTTATTTTAAACGGGGACGGGGACGGGTTTGGTAATCCCCGCCCCGATTACCCGATTACCCGCCCCGATTACCCGCCCCGATACCCGACCCGATAAATATTAAAAATAATTATTTATATATATATATATATAATATTAATAAATTTAATTTAAATAAAAAATATATATTTAATTTAAATATATATATATACCCGGCCCGATTCCCAGCCCAATACCGACCCAATACCCGACCCAATACCTGGCCCAATACCCGTTTAAATAATCGTTTGTGCTAAACGGGAATACCCGTTTTCCCGCGGTTTTTCCCGATTACCCGACGGGGATCCCCGTTTAAATCCCCGCGGTTTTTTAAACGGGGACGGGTACCGGTTTTTTAAACGAGGACGGGGACGGGGGGACCAATACTCGGCCCGAACCCGACCCGTTGCCATCCCTATTTAGCTCTAGTTATCATCAGTCTATCAAGATGAAATAAAATCTAGCATGCAACAACCTCCTATGCAAAGACAAGCTCTTCCAATGCTATTTAATATTTACACAATGGGAACCATATAAGTCTATTCCACAAATTCAGGGGACTTGAAAGTTAATTCTGCATGAAAAGCATTCTAAAGTTTTCTAAGGGAGGCAACAATGTTCCTTATTCTAAAGTTTTCTAAGGGAAGCAATAATGACCTGAAAGAAAATAAAAGTTGGTGAAATATTTCTCTTGTTTTGCTCTATAGCATTAGTTTTTTTTTTATAAAATGGGAGGCCTCGTTAAAAAACCCCTTCATAATCGTCAAGCTACAAGAGTGGCTCAACAGACATTGGAAGTAGGAAAAGAGTGTCTCAAATTTTATTGCATAGATACCAAGTACAAGTGACTCTATTGCATTAGTTAACTATTTAAAAAGAAAATCAGTTATCATTTTTTTTTTGGATATGAAGAGGAGGCCTCGTTAAAAAAAATCAGTTATCAATATGAAATACACCAAAGGCATTCGCTGAATCGCTCCTTATATCAACCAATAATTCAAAAGACAAATTAACAAAGAAACTAAACAAATTGTATTATCAACGAGACCCATGATCAAGATATTACTTCAGGTTCCTGAGATTTTACCACATATGTAGTAAAAAGTAAGCACGCTGTCAAAACCCCATGTAAGACGGAGCCATGACTGCTGGTAACCATCAACCAGAAAGATCAAATATGCCAGTGAAGCAATGACCTGAACACAATTAACAAAAGAACCCAGAATTACACCTAACAAATATATCTATAATAGAAGTAAATTAACAATGCCACAACTAGCAATCAAGAACTGACGACATACTAGTTGAACAGCCAGAAATATTGATATAATGTCTCTCGTTACAAAAAATCGGAATTTCAAGGTTCTCCATTTTCTATCAGCAGCAACATGAACTCTCAAATGATAAGGAGCTTTACAGGTTGTGCAATGAGCAAATGCAAAACCTTCCTGCAAATAGAAAAAAAGACATGATGAGATATTGTATCTAGGGCCTAGGAAACAGGAGAAAGATACACAGGGATAACATGCTAACACCCATGTCCAATTCCCTTCTGATGACTGGTACTATTCTATGCATGTGTGCTTGCACAGACACAACCAGTTCAAACCAACTTTGTGCTATGGACTGGTCATTATTTTATGTAGATAGTTTTCAAGAAGATAACTAAAAAAATAATTTTATCAATGATTGTTTTACTGATTGTTATAAATATTTTACAACTGTCTGAACCATCTGTTTCTAAACTTTTTCTATGATCTTAGCATCTGCAAGTGCATCAGGTTCAAAGCAAGTGCATTCAACTATTAGGACATTTAGAACAACACCAATGATGCAAGAAAATATAACATAGCTACATTAATCAAATTCTATTAAATTTACCATATTACACTTGACTGTTCAAGATTATTATTCGGTTTGGAGTCATGTGATTTATTCTACTACCATTAAAGATGTACTGCACAAAGTTAGCCACATTCCAGTTGGGAATACTTTACAATCTAGGAAAGCATTTGAAACTATTAGAGTAAAACATAAAATCAAAATACATGGTTCAATACCCTGAAGCTGACTTACTTTCCATTAAAAACATATATTACTTGGTACTAGTTCAAGTGAAAATAAATAAATAAAAAGAAAGCCTAAGACAACTTAAGAAAACATGCATTTAATTGGAATTTACATGGTCAAAAGAGAATTTCTTTTTTTGGTCTCCACCATAGAACAAAGGAATAAGTGTATCTAGCATACATCTTGTCTATGGTGTAGAAATATCTAATTTTTACTTTCTTAGCAGACATGCAGAATAAAGAAACAGTACCAACAATTGGGGTCTCTAAACAAAACTCCAACAGTGCAATTTAGCGTATCTGATAAAGTAACAGCTATAAAAAAAAATCATCTCAAGGCTCACCAGAAAATCATAGTAAAAGTGAAGTATAATGCCCTTGAATTGTCAGTCAATAAAATGGGTAGTTATATCAATACCTTCACAGCTCGCCAATGATCTAAACAATCGCGGTGTACATACTTTGATGTTCCTTTGCACTTGCAAGGAGCAATAAAATCTCTACCTGTGGGAAACCATTGCACATTGAATTATTAGCACTATTTCCTTCAAAACCACACTTGGTAGCATTTTTTTGTCAGGATCTACCAAACACTGTTCCTAGGAATTTCTTCTTCAAAATGACAATTGATGTTATTTTTCTCTCCAAATCCAGCAACAAAAACAGTGAACTTGCAACACTGGATGATAAAATCTTAGAATTGATTGAATTAAACGAGATTATTTTCCAGTGGAGGTGTAAAAATAAGCAAATACGGGCATATTCCAGATCAAATCGATGAAACAAAATCTTTTAATTTAAAAAATTATGAGAAATTTTGAGCAAATTAGGGTTTAAAAATTGAAAATACCATCGGTTTCCAGGCAAATTCGACACTGAATTTGATCTGCAGGGCCGGCCTCGAGGTCGATCTCGCTGGGCTCGGCGATCGATGGGGGAGCCATAAGAGGCAACTCCTCCACTTGATTGCTCATTGCCGATCGATAGAGAAACAGAGGGGAGACGGAAGAATCGTTTGGAAGTTGAAACTGAATCTTATACAGTAAAAAGAGAGAGAAATCTGTCTTTTTCTCCTCTGTTTCTTCGAGCTGCTGCTAGGAATTTTCAACGTCTTTTATTCTTTCCTACTATTATTTTACATTATACAGTTTGTTTATACTCTTTTCCCTTTGTAAAAAAATAATATAGAAATATAAACATTTTACAAATTTTGGATATTTCTTTCCGCGTTCACTTTTCTGTAGTTGACAAACATGCCCTGGGTACTGTAATGTTTCCATGGACCTGACTATGTGGCCCAACAATGTTTGGAAGAGGTCTTATGATCTTCTTGAAATTGATTTACTTATCATAAAATAGAGAATTGTTTCTTCGTTAAAATATTTTTAATTTAACTAATGAGGTTGGTTCCAAGTAGAATTATATCGTTTAAATAAGTTTCGAGTTTGAGGTCTTATGTATATAGAAAATTCTTATTGTTGGGAGACTTATACACCAAAGTCAGGTGTGCGATGTAGATCGATCCGGATTAATCGGGACGAAAGCATGGAACCGGGAGGGCAACTATAAAATATTTTTTTAATTTTAACTAAAATATAAAATACTAATAAAAACTAAAATATAAAAAATGATAATCGAATTGTTAAAATCTAAATGATATAAAAAATTATATTAGTATATAAAACTAATTTAATTTATATTAAATATATAAAGTTAATGAATTTATATTTTACTTTGTAAATGATAAAATTTTTAAAGTGGTTCTTTAATTTTTTTTCCCCTTGAAATATCGTTTTAGGAAGCGGTTAGTGTCATTGTTTTTTTTAGATTTAAATAAATATTTTTCTGTTTTGTTTTTTTTTTTATATTTTTAAAATATTTAATTTTTATTCTTATTTATGATTCAGTTGTTCGTTTAATTTTATGGTTCAATTTTATTTATTGTTATAGTAGTTTAACGTTTCGTGTTGCATTTATCACGGTACACATTTTGATTATGAAAGGTTGATGATCTCGTATAATTAATTTTTTTTTTGCGACAACTTATCGATACATTCAGAGTCATCTACATAGTAATCTCTCAAGTTATTTTTCTCAATCTCCAAGCAGATATTAATATATTAAAAGGATTGCTTTCGTTTTATTTTTTCAGGTGCTTTTAATTTTTATGTAAGAATAATGTTGCGTTTAACTATGTGCATTGCCTTTTTGTTTAATAAAAATCTAACTTTTTATTAATAAAAATATATTTAAATCGTCATTTTTTGTGAAACAATTACAGATAAACCCAATTGTGAATTGTCTTTGGGTCTTCAACTTGTGTCTTTTTCAGATAAAAATCAGTGTATAGGAAAAAGAAAATAACTTTTGTTTTCTTATAGTTTGTTCATAGTTGATTGCAGAAAGAAAAAGCACAAAAAAATAAAATAAAAGGGAAACGTACTCGGAGAACACCAAACCATTTAGAAAACAAACTGCACTGCATAAACTACAACTTTACAGCTAATGTGGACAAGTTCGGATTTGTGGTTAATTACCTTTATATTATACGAAATGATCATCCAATTCAGTTGGTAGAGCGTAATGTTTTTAACTTTGAGATTGTGGGATCGAGTCCCACGGAGGGTATTTCATAATTTGAAGGTCTCTCACGAAAACTGATCTCAACCTGGCGTTGGGTACAGTCTACCATATTACCTTCCCCTTACCCCATTACATATGAAAATAAGAGTCAGCTAATTTTACCTTTATATTATGCCATATCATGGATTTGTACTTTGCCTTTTCAAACAGTTTGACGACAGATGGTTTCCAGGTTACCTCTTTCTCGCCTTCAGTGCAAAAGCTATATGATAAGCTCACCTTTGCGTCCTACACAACCCTGCTTAAATCAGCTAACATATGCTCAAGTATTTACATTGTTATAATTACCGTACAAGTGATATAGAGTGTTTTATATAAAAATATATATAGTTATAAAATTACCAATCATAATAATATTTATTATTATTTAAAGTTAATTTTTTAATTAATTCTATACTTATTGACTTTTGATAATGATATCAACTTGATAAGTATCATAAAATATGTTAGGATTTATTAATTATAAAAATTGTATTAGTTCGAACGAAAATACTTTTAAAGTAGTAATTTTTACTACGATATAATAATAATATCTTTAATTTTATTTATTTATTGTTATGATTAGATGATCAATACTAATTTTGTTATTTCGAAGGAATATTTTTACCAGCGGGAAGCGTGTAGGTGTAATTGCGTCACATTATTGAAAGAATTAATCAATTGAAAAAAGAGGGAAACAAATAAAGTAAAATGTAGTGAGGAACAAACCAAACACTGCGATTTGAGAGACGGCTTATTAAAATTCGATTTAACTCGGAAAATTGATTTTTTTATTTAAGATAATACGATTCAATTTGACTTCAAATTGTAATTTTATAAACTTAATTAAAAAAATTCAAGATCAAATCGAGTTTTAAAATATTTCTTTAAAAATAACTTGAATAACTCAAAATTTTTAATAATTAGTATATTAGTTTTCAAGTTTAGGTCGAGTCCATCGATTCTGTATGATATATGTATATCGCATATAAAAATATGAATAAACATATATGTATTGTATATGATTATAAACAATCATTTAAGTATGAAAAAAATATTATTATAAATATTTATAATTAAATTTAAACAGAGACTCAAAAATTTAACTTAACCTGATTAAAAAATATTCAAATTAAATTTAACATATAAAATAAGATTGATCAATTCAAATAATTTAAATTTTTTTAATCGACTTAACTCAATCAAACATTAGTTCATATTTTGAAGAAAGAAAAAAGAGGCACGGAGTGCACTGGATTGCTTGAAGTACCACCCAACCATCTTGCTGCTTTACAGAAATCATTACCGTCCACTCCTTACAATACGCGTATTTTATTGGTTTCAATTACAAATATTTTCTTGGTTATTTGTTTAATAGGACTAATTTTATCAAATTTGATATGTCTATTAAATAATAATTGCTTCAATCAAATCTTTTAATGCTGCACACGATTGTATTTTATAATTTCAAATAACGATTCAATTAATTAATGAAATAGTTTTATTAAACATCTACATCAAAACATAAAAAAAGATTTTTCTTTTTAATATGAGATAATGCCACAATACTACAACTTGTCTATTTAACCTTTTTTTAATCATAATGAGGCCCTTCCCATAGTCTGATTTTGTACGTGGCTTTAGCAATATCATACAAAACGCACTCTTTAAAAAAAAAACATTTTTTTAATCATGAATCTCATCAACCTCTTTTAAAAAAAATGATAATTTAACCTTTCTCCTTTAATTAAGAAGATACTAATTTAGTTGTTGTAAAAAAGTAAATTTGTATAATTGATTTTTTAATTTGTTGCATATGAATTTAAACAACAACAACAACAACAAAACCCAATTCTCATATGTATGGGGTAAGGGGGAGGTAGGGTAGTAGGCTGCCCCCAACGCCAGATTGAGAGTAGCTTCCGAGAAAGACCTCCGGCAGTCAGAAAATTAAAAATATAGATAAAATGCAATGCATGTATAAATAAATACATAAATACATAGCTAAACAGTATTCATATGCAGTCATTAAAATCATATGTGCGTCTGTAATGAGAATTAATCCCTGCAAAATAATCCCTGCGAAAGAATCTCTGCATATAGACAGAAACATAAGACCCAGCTAAATTTAAAAGAGGAAACATGAAGCGAATGATACACAGAAGTCAACGATATCAAGCCCAGTTCTAATCCTTCATAAATACCAATAACAGAAACGTATAAAAAGTAGAAGTCATGGAAATTACTACAAAGGCATTAAAAGAAGACAGAGATGATACACCCTATAGATGTGACCCACATTACTCGACTACCCTAGTTTTTAGCCTCCATATTTTCCTATCAGAGGTCATGTCTTCGGTAAGGGCTAAATCCATCAAATCAGATCTCAAGCAGTCTTCCCACTTCCGCCTTGGTCGACCTTTCCTTCTGGCACCGTCGACTGTAATCGACTCTACCCTCCTGACCGCATCCGACGGTAGTCGCCTAAGGACATGCCCAAACCACCGTAGTCTTCCCTCCCTCAATTTTTTGGAAACAGACACCACCCCCAAGGACATCCTAATAGCAGAGTTTGTCGTCATATCCCACAGAGTCCTACCACATGTCCATCGAAGCATTCTCATTTCTGCGGCCTCTATCCTCCTTACGTGATCCTTCTTGGTTGCCCAACATTCTGATCCATACAACAGCGCTGGTCTTATTGCCATTCTATAAAATTTTCCCTTAAGTTTTAGAGGCAGCTTCTTGTCAGACAAAACTCCAGTAGCGGCCCTCCACTTTAGCCATCCCGCCTTTATACGGTGTGTAACGTCATCATCTACACCCCCATCTTTATGTATCATAGACCCTAGGTACTTGAAACAATCCTTTGAGGGGAGAACGTGTCCTTCTATGCATACTTCCACATCTTCATCGTTTTGGTTCCCATTGAAGTTTGAACATAAATACTCTGTCTTTTCAATATTGATCCTTAAACCTTTTTCTTCCAAAGCAGTCTTCCAGGTAGCCAGTCTACTATTCAACTCAGATTTTGTTTCAACAACTAGGACAATGTCATCAGCGAAAAGCATACACCATGGTACACCGTTTGGTGTCGCACAATAAATGTCGTCCATAATCAAGGCGAAGATGTAAGGGCTAAGAGCCGACCCCTGGTGGAGTCCGATTTCCACCGGGAAAGCCTCGGTGTCGCCAACTGTAGTCCTGACGTAAGTAGTAGATCTACAGTACATATCACGAATTGCCCGGATATAAGCAGTTGAGATCCGTCTCGTTTCCAAAGTCTTCCAGATCGTATCGCGGGGAACGCTATCATAAGCCTTCTCAAGGTCAATGAACGCCATGTGAAGATCTCTAGACTTTTCCCTATATTTCTCCATAAGCCGTCGAAGTAGATGAATCGCCTCCGTGGTAGACCTGCATGGCATAAAGCCAAATTGGTTTTCCGAAACCCTAGTAACTTGTCTCAACCTATCCTCTATCACCCTTTCCCATAGCTTCATGGTATGGCTGAGTAGTTTAATACCTCTGTAGTTACCACAACGTTGGGGATCTCCTTTATTTTTATAGATTGGTATCACCGTAGACTCTCTCCACTCCTCTGGCATCTTGACAGTCTCTAAAATAATATTAAAGATGTTGGTCAACCACTTAACTCCCTCTTCTCCTAGGGCCAACCACACAGTGATAGGAATTTGATCAGGACCGACAGTTTTGTCCCTTCCCATCTTTCTAAGAGCCATTTTGACTTCCTCAAACCCAATCCTACTTGTAGGGCAGTCATTGGCCGTAGTATGATAGTCGGCTGACCCATCAACGATACTATCTCTACATGGAGAGGCACCGTCATTAAATAAGCCAAAGAAGTAACTACCCCAAACCCTCTTAATATCGTGATCTTTCGCTAAAAGAACACCATTGTTGTCCTTAATAAACCTAATGTTACCTAGATCCTTTTTCCTAATCTCCCTAGATTTTGCAAGTCTGAAGATTCCATTTTGTCCTTCATTGGTGTCTAATCTCTTGTACATTTCCTCGTATGCCTTATCCTTTGCTTTAGCTACCGTTTTCTTGGCTTCCCGCTTTGCCTCCTGGTATCTTTGTTTAGCTCTCGACCTTTCTTCGTCGTCATTGCATTGTAGAAACTCCTTGAAGCAAGTTCGTTTTGTCTTCACCTTAGTTTGGACTTCGTCGTTCCACCACCACGATTCTTTATGTTACTTGGCCTTCCCCGTCAACAACCCAAGGGTGTTTTTGCCCACCTCTCTGATGGAATTTGCCATATTTTTCCATAACATATCTGTATTATTTGAGTTTGTAGTTTCAAAACCTATATTAGACAAAACCTTACTCCTAAAGTCATCAGTTGTCGCTCCATGTAAGTTCTTCCAGATGATCCTAGGTTTACCAAGTTTAGCCCTCCTATGAGTGCTCCGCCCGTGGGGTACGCGGAACACCAAAACCAACAATTTGTGTTGTGATGCACATGCCTCTTCAGGGAACACCTTACAGTCAATGCAAGCCCATCGTTCCCCATTTCTAACCAAGATGTAGTCGATTTGGGTACAATGTCCCCCGCTATGAAACATAATCAAGTTCGCATCTCTCTTATTAAAGAAGGAGTTAGTGATCACCAAATCGTGAGCAGTAGCAAAATCAAGCAACATACGCCCCTCATCGTTCCTGCTACTATAACCGAAACCCCCATGAACACCGTCATACCCGTCGGTTGCACTGCCTATATGGCCATTGAAGTCTCCCCCTATGAAAACTCTTTGGTCCTCCAGAATGCTCCTAAGTATATCATCTAACTGATCCCAGAAGCAACGTTTCTCCCCCTCCCTTAGGCCAACGTGTGGGGCGTACACTGAAAGGACATTCACTACTTCCTCTTCTATAATAACCTTAATCATCATGATCCTATCCCGCTATCTGCAAACTTCAACTACATTTTCCTTGAGCCTAGAGGATGCCAAGATACCCACCCCATTTCTAGCGTTATCTATGCCTGAATACCACAACTTGTACCCATTACACTCTCTGGCGCGAGACCCTTTCCACCTAGTCTCCTGAATACATGCAAAATCTATTTTTCTATTATTAAGTACGTCGGTCAGCTCCAGCAGCCTAGCATTTAATGTGCCTACATTCAACGAGCAAACTCTTAGTCTAGTCTCCTTGTCACCACTCTGTCGAGCCCTCCTCCTATATGCCCCATGGGATCTAAAAGGACATGACCTCAAGTAATCATCTATAACCGAAGCTATGAGGAACTATGAAAAAAGAATCCAAATAAGACAGAAGATGCACTAATAAAACGCTGGAGAATTGAGGAGTACTAAAAATCTTAGTTGGTTACTTAATAGGATTTTAAGATAAATTAATACTATCTTATTTAACTATAGGCCAATATCTAGAAAATATAATTTAAAATGTTCAATAAATATCCGAGATAAGCAAAAAAGGATTAAAATTGTAACGCGAAATATAAGAGTAATGAAATCAATTCAAAAGTTGAGCAAATGTAAAAATAGAAGTAACCCAAATCTTGAAACAAAAAAAAGCCCAGTAAAACATATAAAACACATGCAAGAAAATAAAATCAAACACTGAGATTAGAAAGAAAACTCGTTGAGCAATTCAATTATAAATCAAAATTAACTTTAAAAAAAACCAGCAACGGAAATGATTATGAAATAAATCCCAAATTTAGAAACTGAATAAGTTGAATTGATTTTACCAGAGCTCAGCTTTACCACCTCTTTGTGAAAAAGCCGATACAGAGATATTTTAAAATTACAGTTGGAAAAGCCAGATCTAGTCCAAACAATGTCACAGAAAGTAATGAACGAAAGAAATTAGTCAAATCCAACTAGATCTGTAACAAACAAAGAAAGTTGAATTTACCAGAAACAAAACTGAAAGAGATCCGCAAGAGAAATCCTTCAACTATTGTTAATAATTGATAGCTAACAACGCTAATCAAATAGAAACGAAGAAAGAAAATAGAGAAAATCTGATCTATGCCTCAGGAATCACCAAAGAAGAAAGGAAAGTTGTCAATAGGTAGGAGAAAGAAAAAACTAAGAGGGAAATGACCTGGTGTTGAAGCCGGAAGAGCAAGCAAAGAAAGTGTTCACCATAAAATAAGAGTTTAATTTTTTTAATTGACAAAAATAATACTTTAAATTAATATATTTATTATTATTTACTTCATATCTATGTTCGATTTCATGTTTACTATAATTCAGATTATATTTAATTTTTTTATTAGATAAAAGGTTGAAACTTTCTCATTTAAAATAAAAGATAAATGAAGAACACATCATTAGTATAAATATAAACAGTAAACTACACGTTTAATGCTTCAATTATCATTTTTGTTCTATTTTGATAATTTAATTATTTTTAATTTCAGAATTATATCTAACGTTTTATTTTGATAACCCGTCGTTAAAAATTAAATAGAATTTTTGATGTGGCATTTAAAAAAAATCAACGACTACATGACATTACGTTATGATGACATGTTAGTATCACAGTTAATTTTTTAACTGCGAGCGACTAAAATAAAATTAAAACGAAATGTTAGGTATGATTTTAAAATAAAAAAAATTGAATAACCAAAATAAAACAAAAATAATTTAGGTACTAAAATAGAAATGTTTTTAGAAAGTAATTTATATGTTTTATGAAGCCAAAGAAAATGACGTTGCTTTTCCAATAGAAAGTTTGTATAATGGAAGACGAAGCTCTTGTCCTACTTGCATGCTTTTTTTTATTTGAAATAGACAACATTCTGATTCCAAATCCTCCTCATCTAAAAATGTTACCAACTTTCTTCGATATGACATAAAAAAATGGTGCTTGCTGGTCGCTAAATTCAAGCGTTTGATTCGTCAACTCAGATGAAAAAAATATTTATTTTGTTAAGAATCACTTCCTTATAAAGTCTTCAATTTTTTTAAATTAATCAACAATACGATTGAGTTCAAATAAAAACAGTAAATATATTAAATTATAAAAAATATCATAATAACAAAGATTAAAAGGAAACATTTCACGAATCAAACGATCTTAGAAAAAGATGATTGTTATTTTTAGATATTTCAAATCGATTGTAAGAGTATTTAAATATTCATAATCAAATGATTGAGGGTGTTTTTAACAAATATTATCTTATAATTACCATATCAATAAAAAAACTTAGCGTAATACAAATAGAATGTCATTTTACCTTAAATATTTTAATTAAATGATTATTTTTTAAAAAAATTAAAAATTATTATCATCTTAAACCTTAAATTAATTAATAATTAAAAAAACTAAAAGAGAGGTTAATGAGGTTTGATTAGGCTATCAACACAGATTTTTTTTAATTCTTTGAACAAGATTCAACTTCTTTTCAGATCATGATTGATCGAATGGATAAAAATATTTATATTGTTTCACCAGATATGAATCCTGACATCTATCTTAAAAATATAATAACTTTTAGTTTAATCAAAAAAAAATTCTCTAAATAAAGAAAATGATAACTTTTAAAAATTTCATTTTATACCCTTATAGAATCTCTGTATTCCAAATAAACCCCAATATTCTTTTTGCTACCCTACCCCCGAATTTCTCCATGGAATAGCCATTACCATGCCACTAGCAAAAACATCACATCAAAACAAACCATAGAAAGTTTAAAATCCCTTTCGACGCGCCTCGATAGCTGGTTTAACTCACGCGTCAACTCCTTCTCCCGCGAAGCACAGTTATTCGCCTTTCTCATTCTCCATCTTTGTCCACATCCTCACCCACGCTCTTAAAAAGCGCTTAAATATCACTCGCCTATTTGATAAGTATATCAACTTTCTCATTAAAGACAAAAAGAGAAAAAAAAGGAATTCCTTCAGAAAAATGGCTGAGCTATCAAGGCAAGCAAGGGGGGTGCGAGTAGGTTAAGAGGAAATGGTGCGTAGGGTAAGACGCCACCTGATGCGCACATTAGCTATAATGGAAAGATAGCATTTCTTTTATAAAATAGGTAATAGTTAATAAATAAATAAATTTGTTTAATGGCAAATGCTGTCGAGTCAGTGTAGAGTGTAGATCACGATAACACGAAGACAAAAATACAAAGGTGATAATTAAAAAAATAAAAATTATACGAAAAAATACAAAGTATTTGTTGCAAAAAAAAAAAAAAAAAAGGAAAAATATTGCGGAACAGTGAATGGGGTGTATTAAGGTGTGGTGTTCTCACTGGGACTGATGATATGAATAATGTGGGCGATTTCGGATAGAAGAAGAAGAAGAAGAAGTCATTGTTTGTTAAATTTTCAACATTTTTTTTTGCTGTTTTTGGTCCTATAATTTTAGCGGGAAACTTGTTCTAACGACCCTTTAAACGAAGAAGGTTGGTTTTTTTTTCTTTCTGTTTCTTCTCTCTTTTTTGAAAATTTTTTGTGGGTGTTTGGTTTCCCGGAAAGCTGGGGAGAAAACCATCAGGAAGACATGATATTTAAAAGCTGGTTAAATTGTTTAAACAAAGTTTTTTTTCCCTCTCAAGTAATGAATTTTTCGGTTTAATTTGAGTTTTGCTATCCTATTTTAGTTTTTCTATAAGATGGAAATTAAGAAAAGTATTGTTTTTTAACTTAATTTTAATTTTTGGGATAAGAAAATAGAATTCTTCAGTGAAACAAGTTGCTGGGGAGCCTTTTTGGGCTAATTTGATTATTTCTGGGTTTAAGCTTTCTGGGTTTAAGCATGTAATTGTTGGTCATGCATCTTTTGATCTCTTTTATCTATATAGGATGAAATATTGGCTATTAGAGTTAATGATTTCCTCTTTCATATTTGACTTTCTGGAGTGATTGAATGTCTCAAATATATGTTCCGAAAATCCTCTTTACCATATTCGTTTTCATATGCATATGCATAACTTATTTATTTATTTAGGGTTTTCTTTGAATTTTACTTCTCTGTTTTATTCAAGCTGTGGCGATTTCATTAGATTTGGAATTGTTTTCAGTGCCATCCTATCTAATTCTGAAGCAGAATAAACTGTTTTTTTTCTCCTGCAAGTTTTGTTTTGTGCATAATAGGAAAGTTCCTGTGGAAGAAAATCTTTGCTAGTTTTGATGGCAATGGAGAATTTTAGGACTAAGAATAGGTCCACCATGAACACTAGAGACAAGTTAACAGTAAGCTCCAATAATGGCAATAGTTTACATCTTAAGACATGAGGTGGATAGAGGAGAATCATAATTGGTTTTCGATATTTTCTTACACTTGGACTCAAATAATCTGTGTAGAGGAGAAAGAACTAAATTCAAGTTGATTCTGCGTAATTGATTGCTTTTTAGTGGGATCGTAAATGGGTTGGGGAAGCATAAAAAGATGTGATGGTTCATGCTTGATGCTTTACTAACTATTTACTATAATCTACGACCACCGTGCAGTGCATTCACCACTGTTGCCGGTGCTACTATGCAGCATAGACTTATCTTTGTTAACTGCTAAGCTTCTATACTGTCAGGAATAGAGGGAACTTTAACTTCATGATGGCAAAACTAACGGAAAGGGGTAAGACAGAAAGAAGAAAATATTACATGAGCTTGCAGAAGTACCAGGGTCGTGATTGTTCAAGCTGTTATACTTGTATAGCAGCTAGTGAATGATTCTTTTGAGTTGAAGATGAAACTGAAAATCAAAGTTTAGATTAGGGCGATTCTTTTCTTTCTATTTGTCGGTAGTGTTTACTTCTTTCCCTTTTGTTCTCACAGTTAAGAAATGCATTTCTTTTGTTTACTCTTGTACTAATGCCATGCTTGTTTGAGTGATAGGAGTAAGGAATTTACTGTTTTTTCTTTCTTTCTTTATAAGATGTTTGTTGAATTCTTTAACTAAACTTTGGTGGCGTCGTTGAAGTGGTAACCGAGGCTGGTTATACTCTCTTTGATGTTTTCATTCTAGCCATATCATGTTTAGCTTTTATAATTATGTTCTTTGTTGCTTGTTCATGTTGTTCTTCTCCTCAAGCTTATACATTTCGATGTACTGTTTCCTTCCAGACTTTAAGCTCTCAAATGCCTACAATATCAATTTAACTTGTACAAAAGCCGCCTCTATTATCAGTTCAAGAAGTATGGACTTCCCGTCCACCCAGTTTGTGCCTTCAAGAACTATGGGTACCTATGAACCTATCCACCAGATTGGCATGTGGGGAGAAAATTTCAAGAGTATTGACAGTCCAAATATATCTCCATCAATGATTGTCGATGTGGCTAATAAGCTAGAAAACGAGGTGCAAATTAGGAAAATATTGTTCTTTGCTCAATACCAAATCACTTATATACTATTTTGGAGACATGTAACATTTTGATTCGTATTTTTCAGTCTGAGACTACTTCACATGAATTGCTGGCACCTTCTGGCAAGTATGACCAAGACGCAAGTAAACCTTTGGATAAGGTACCTGTCAATTGTATGCGGTGATGATTATTTATTTCTTTTCTAATATTAATGGACATAAATATGGTCTGGATCATACTGTATGATATTGGATAGACTTTATCTACTGGTTTGTTGAAAAGCTTTCCTTCAAATTTGAAAAAGAAGGTATTGCTTTCAGTTCTAAATTTCTAGGTTGCCGAAAAGCTCTACTTCAAATTTGAAAAAGAAGGTATTGCTTTCAGTTCTAAATTTCTAGGTTGCATTCCTTTTGAAAAAGAAGCTCTCCTTGGCACATTCTTTTTCTTGCAAACAAAGAAGGTATTCCTTTTGAAGATATATACTGTTCTGAAATGTGTGAAAGTTTTTAATATTCTTCTTAAGATGTCTTGGAAATGCGATTGTGGTGTTCCCCCCCTCCCCCCGATATTTCATGCATGTTAATGGCACTATTTTCAGATTTTTTTTGTATTTTTCTACTGTTTGCATTCTCTTTTGTTAGTTTCTAGTCATGTCATTGATGACCCAGGAATGCGGATTATCTCGACAAATCTAATTTAAATGAAATTCTCAAAGCAGTTTGAGCATTTTACCTTAAATAGAGCTAATCTGCTTTGTGCATTTTACCTTTAATATCTATAGATACAAAGACGTCTTGCACAAAACCGTGAGGCTGCTCGTAAAAGTCGTTTGCGGAAAAAGGTAAGTTGGATATGGATTTGCACTGTAACAGGTGACCAGAAGGCAACATTCAATCTTTTGTAATGACTTGATTTAGCATTGTCTTTCAGACATATGTTCAACAATTAGAAAATAGTCGCTTAAAGTTGATTCAATTGGAGCAAGAGCTTGAACGAGCAAGGCAACAGGTTTGAAGAAGATTACTTTCATATCTATTTTCATTTTGTATTTGTTTTTGTCATTTTCGAACTCTTTAAAGCTACTTGAGAAATAAAACTTTTACAGCAGGGTCTTTATGCTGGTGGCGCATTAGAAGTTGGTCATCTTGGAATTTCTGGTGCAGTAAACACAGGTTTGTTTGTTTAAATACTTTCATTTATCACTACTTTTGATCTTACGTTCTAAAATGTTTCTTTTTCTTGTTGAAGTTTTATACGATATTTCAGTTGTTTTGTTATTTGACATTTCAGAATGCATTAATGCTTGTAACCTGATCTTGCAAGCCTTGCCTTATTAGTTATTTCTACTTCTATGAGACGTATATATTTTGATATACAATTTTCAGCCGATTACATTCAGTGAGCCAAATGACCGATAACTCCATGCTGATTAAATTAGTCATGAAATTTTTAATATACAAACATGCTGGCTAGTGAATAGTTACGGCTTTTGGATCTCTAGGTCTACATTGTTATATTACCCATCATAGAAATAAAGGAGCATTACATTTTCTCCGAAGTGAATGAATGATTGATGCTCATAGATTCCATCTGCTCCTCAATTTTTCTAAGCTACTTGGAGTAGGATGCAAGCATCGAATACAGCATGTTCAATTTTCTTAGAAGATTTTCAATGTATTTGGAGGTCCCTAGGAGAGTTCTTCAAAGTTTCCGAAATTGTATGCATGATTGATTCTCATAGATTCTATAGGCACCTCCTGACCTCCATTCTTCTACGTTACTCGAATTTGGATGTGAATGTTGGACTCTGGTATGTTTAATTGTTTTAAAAGATTTTGCATGTACTTGGAGGGTTCTAGGAGAGCTATATCCACATACCAATGTCCAGATATGAGTTGGACCGGGTACTCCATAGAAAAATAATCGGCTAGTTTTATATGAGAACCAGTTTATGCACCCCAAAGTATTAAACCCTCTACAATGTTAGTGAAACCTGTGGAATAACACTTAAAACGAAACGACATGACCGAGCATTTCTTGTCATATAAGAAACATGAATTTAACTTTTTCTCAATTTGCAGCTGACTTGATTTCCTCACAAGTTAAAAGAAAACAGATTAAACGTTTTTCATTTGATATTACAAGTTTTCCTGGAGAAATTACATGTTTATTAAAGACCTTAAACTTCTTTTAGGAGTTATTTTTTCGTCTCCTTTCATGTATTCTTTAAGATCATACATCTTATTGTATGAATAAACTATCATAAGCTTCACTCTTTTGATTGGAACCAAGCTACATTCTTTATTTATGTGCTATAAAGGCATTTTAATGTCTTCGATATTGTCAGCTGGTCTGTAATTGTTTGGCCACCTTTAAAATATTTTGGTATTATATGAAGTTCCATTGCATCTGATGTGTTAAATGCTATCTTTCTGTAATAATTCCCTTTGGCACCATTGCTTCTTGTTCCAAGTTGATTAAGTTCTTTAATGTTATTCAATGATTAGCCCATCTGAGGATTCTGCAGGGATTGCTGCATTTGAGATGGGATACGAACGTTGGATGGAAGAACAAAATAAACTAATATGTGAACTCAGGAGTGCTTTGAACGCCCAGACAAGTGATATAGAGCTTCGCATACTTGTGGAAAGTGGCATGAGCCACTATTTGGAACTGTTCCGCATGAAATCAGGCGTTGCTAAGGCTGATGTTTTCTATGTGATGTCTGGTACGTGGAAAACGTCAGCAGAGCGATTTTTCTCATGGATTGGAGGGTTTCGGCCTTCTGAACTTCTTAAGGTGACGCATTATTTAGTTTAATTAACTTCTCAAGGTGATTCCTGTTATAGGTCTTTTGAGGGGAAGAGAACCTATAGCACATTATCTAACCGCAAATTCTTTCCGCTTGGTCTTTTCACCCACATGGTTACAGCACAATCAATGCTACTTTAACCTATGTTACTCAAACTCGGATGTGAGTATTGGGTACAAGAATTTGTCCGATGAGTATGTTTGATTCTTTTAAAAAATTTAATGTATTTGAAGGATCATATCTTATATCCATGTTGCTTGAAGGGCATAGTTTCTTGTGTTTTCCATCGAAATTCTGGTCCAAGCTCTATTGCCAAGTGTGGAACCAATTTTTTTTTTTTGTGTGATTATTTTTTGATTACAGGTGCTAGTGCCTCAAATAGACCCCTTGACAGACCACCAAATTTTGGAAGTTTGTAACTTGAAACAATCATGTCAGCAAGCTGAAGATGCCCTTTCGCAAGGCATGGAGAAACTCCAGGAAACTGTGTCTGCAACTTTAGCATCTGGTCAAATGGGTCAAGGTACTTACCTTCCTCAAGTGGCTATAGCAATGGAGAAGTTAGAAGCTCTCGTCAACTTTGTGAACCAGGTAATGATACAATCATCCTGCGGTCTCAATGGTTTAATTCAAGAATTTAACACTATTTTAGTTTTTTTCTTCTACCATTTGCTCTTATCATCATTGTTATTATACCTGTAACTAACACTACGTGGGTATGACAATTCTAAGATATGTGTACGGAAGTATGAATGTACAATCCTCTGAATATGAAAACAGAAAAATTTAACGGTTTTAAATCATCCAATATAAGCACAACATTGTCCTATTCCATGTCACCTTGACTTGGGGTATGTTTTGTTAATAGATGTCATATATAAATACTTTAAAAAAAAACTAGAGTTCGAATAATATATATCTTGTTTACTAGAATCCTGTTTAGGGGAATTTTTTGAATTCAGTCTACTTATTGATGTTTTAGATACGAGAAACAGGAAATCTGGGTGATGTTTCAAAGTTCCAACTAACGTCTGATATTTTTCTATATGCAGGCCGACCACCTACGGAAAGAAACACTACAGCAGATGTCTTACATCCTAACTACTCGACAGGCAGCTAGAGGCTTGCTTGCTTTGGGAGAATACATCCAACGTCTTCAAGCTTTGAGTACAGTTTGGGCTAACCGTCCTCGTGAACCGGCCTAGCCTTACGGTAGAAAACGTTTAGATGAGCACTGCAAGAACCGGCCTTCTGGCAGAGATGGCGTTTGGTAAATGCCATCATAAAGATAAGCAACATCAATTTATGCAGCCCACAATTTTTTGAAGCAGCTTATCCTGGGGTCTGAGATGTTGAACATATAAATAGTAAATTTTATATGGGGTAAGATTGAGATGGGGTAAGATTGAGATCAAAACGATTTTCAGTATGCTATTTTGTACATTATATATAATCTTGAAAGTGTATATATACATATATATATATATATATATATATAGGTTCTACATTTGAGTCATATATTGCAGTTGAAATTTCTATGTAAATTTTGTGGAAGTGTTCTATCTATACTATGAACATGGCCAATGAATAATTGTCAACATGTTACATTCATAGTTAATAAAACTTCACCTAGTATTAATTCGTTGGCTCTTAAAATGCTTCCGATCTGAAAAACACAATATTTTGTTTTCATTCTAGTGCATGACCAAGAGTTTTCTCAGTCTCCAGGCTCTTACCCTGAATCCGAGTAATATTAATCAAAGCTTACATCCAATTCTATCGGAGGATGGAAGGTATTTTGTGTTACTCATTCGGAGACTCGATCCGGACTTGGATCCATAACACTCGTCCATCTTCTGCTTCTTTCACTGGTACATTGATGTGCTTGAGCTCACCAGTTGCAGCTACTTCACCTTTAGAATCTTCAATGTGATATATAGCTAATTAGCATTTAGCATAGTAAAGAAGATAAGTTGGAGCCTTTGTATGAGCAAACTCCCTGATCCTATAACGAGAAGCAACTCAGAGAAGATAATCTAAAACTAGAGCTAGAAATGCAAGAGGTTTTTAATCTGCACTCCAAGACAATGCCAACCTGAATATCAAACATGGACAATTTTGAAGATTTGATCAAAGACTGAGATTACTACAAAAAGAAAAACAAAAATGAAAGCAACCATTGTACACATTCCGACTTAAGTTGATCAAAATTGCTTTCAAGTACTCGGTCACGATAACGCAATCGCATGTGCACAGATTTCATACAGAATAAGAATCAGATGATTGTGGAACCCATATTACGATGTCACGGCGAAGACGGAATAGCATTGTTTATAAGATGCAAGCGGGGTGCCGAAAACCAATGGTCTTATTTGAGGTTCTCCATCAAAAGTTAATATCATAGATACATAGATGTTTGTAAAACTATTATGGCATCACTGTACTAAACAATCATCCATTGGAAGAAATAACTGCGTAGGCTAACTCAAAATGCAAAGTGTGTACTCTATATAAGGGTTCAAAATATTCTCATAGCTCCTATACAATCTTAAAGTGTAACCTATGCACGCTTAACATATTTCTTTCCTTGGAAAGAAAAAAGGAATTAAGGAACAACTGATTATATTACATTCAAGACGATAATATTTTTTTGGCTAGAAGGTGACTGTTTATCACCACAATGAAATGCAGAAATCAAATGCTCCCACATGTTTAACAAAGTAAGGTTAGATAAGGACAGTGATCTTTTTGTGCAAGGTGACCGTTTATCATGAGAATACCAGGTAGATTTTTAATGCATCATTTATCGATATTTTATTTTTTAACATAACAGATGTTGAAAACTTCATTATTTAAAAGAATAAAAGAGGTTGAGATCCCCAAAAAAGATTGAACCTTTTAAGGAGAGAAGAAGGTTTACCATTTGTTGTGTGCAGCGGAGATACTGTGCCAGACCTCAAAAAAGTGCTAGTAATGGGATTGTTCTGCTTTCTTTAAATAGAGAAAACAAGTGCAACGGAAACAAATGCAGCAGTGCTCTTGAAAAAGTATAGACCCGCTTAGGATCGGGATTTTGAACCCGACGTGAATCGAACACGCAACCTTCTGATCTGGAGTCAGACGCGCTACCATTGCGCCACGGATCCGCAGGTGCCAAGTAAGGACAAAATATATATATAATTGTTTTTAAAGTTTTGTTTGTGTGTTTTATACTTTTATATGCATCATAAACGGATATTAGAAGAATGCCATCAAACAGCTAGTTAAGTTACAAGAAATCTGCAAATAATATCACTTATATTTTGAAACTTATTTAAAATAATTTATACAAGATGTGTTGGTTTTGCAATATATATACATATTTCTATTATAATTTATAAAATTAAGATACACGTCTACACTACTGTAGATTGTAGAAGTTTTGTTCTTTGCTATCCACACCTCCCAGTTTGTATTTTTATTTTTATTATTTGGGTGGGGATGATGGAGGAAGGAAGGAAGAAAGGGATAGAAAAGGGAAAAATAGTGTAAAATTATATTTTCATTTGCATATATATATATATATATATATATATATATATATATATATAAAGTATTATGTATTTTTCAAAAGTAAATATTCATGTAGAAACTTTGTATTATTATTTTATTTTAAATAATACATTTCAAAGTATTAGTTTACATTAATTTATACATCGCTTTAAGATTTGTATTTGATTAATTGAGATAAAATGTTTTAATATAAAAATTATTTAAATAATCATTATAATAATTATAATTTTGAATGACGTGTTAAAATTATTTGATCCGTTGATATTCATTAATCGACGAGTGATCAAGTATGTTTATGTTATTAAGTATGTCCTCATTATCTGACTTTATATGAGTTTAAATATCGACATATATCTTAAAAATATAATATATCTACTTAATAAAATAAATAAATTGGTCCGCATGCCACTCCCAACGGTACCCAAAATTTGAAGACTTCGCTGGATTTATATGCACAAGGCTCCGGGCAAACTATTAATTTTGAGAAATCCAATGCTTTCTTTAGTTCAAATGTGGGGAACTATAACAAGGCTGAAGTTTGTCGTATTCTTGAAATTGTCGAAACAGATATTTTAGATTCCTATTTGGGTCTACCCTCCATGATTGGTCGCGGGCAACCAAAAAAGAGCATTTTTAAAATTGAAGAAAAAATTTCAGCATCGAATTCAGAGCTGGAGCACTCGCCTCCTCTCTTGGTGGCAAAGAAATTCTTATTAAAGCTGTCCTTCAAGCTATTCCTCTCTATGCTATGTCTTGCTTCTTCTTCCGCATACTTTATGCAAGGAATTAGAAGCTATTATCGCAAAGTTTTGGTGGCAAAAATCGGCTTCTAAGAGAGGTATTCACTGGTGTTCTTGGAGTAACCTTTATTCTCAAAAGAATTATGGTGGAATGGGCTTCCGGGAACTCGACAAATTTAATATCGCTCTTTTAGCCAAGCAAGCTTGGCGTATTTCCTCCAACCAGGTTCTTCATGGCTAGACTCCTAAGAGCTAAATATTTCCCTCACTCATCTTTTATGGAAGCCCCATCACGACCTTCTCTGATTTGGCGCAGCATATGGAGTTCTCGGAAACTTCTAGAGATGGGGTCTAGGATAGAGAATTGGTTCTGGTATGTCAGTCTCGGTCTGGAATGGTTATTGGTTACCAGGTTTTCCTGCCCGAAAGATAACGTCTAATTGGTCCCCAAGGGCGAACAAGGTTTCTGATTTAATTTTGATAGATGAAATGCGTTGGAATTCTAATCTTATCCGCTCCATTTTTAATGAGAATGATGTGCAGGATATTCTGAACATCAACCTACCCTCTATACTCCAAGACGATATCATCACTTGGAGAGGCGAGGGAACAGGCCGTCTATACTCGGTTCGCAGTGGTTACGAACTTCTTATTCAACCAGATAGTCAAGAGCTTCACTCAAGCAATGTTTACAAGTTCATTTGGAATACAACGTACCAATCAAAGATGAAGATTCAACTCTGGAGATTCGTTAACAACTATGTTCCTATGAAGCATAATTTATTTATTAAACGTATTGCTAATGACGCCTCCTGACCACGATGTGGTATGAGTCCAGAAGATATCTTGCATGTTAGCAAGGACTGTTTTCTCGCAGCATCAGTTTAGAACAAGCTGAATATTTCATGGTTACAAGAAGCAAGCTTATTTAAAATTTTCATGAATGGCTTGAATGGCTTTTCCAGAATTACAACAAAGGTATTTGTAGCATGTTTGTTATCACTATTTGGGTCTTATGGTTTTGTAGAGACAAATTTGTGCATGAACATAAAAGGCAGAATGTTGATCAAATAATTACCTTCATCCGAAGTCACTATGCTGAGTCAATTACTCTTTCATCTCCACTGAAACACCTACAGCCACAAAACATGACTCGATCGATGGCAGCCTCCACCTGCTTCGCATGTGAAGATAAACGTGGACGCAAGCGTTTCCTGCAATGAGAAGAAGTCTTGCTCGGGTTTCATTGCTAGAGATGCTAATGGTCAAATTATCGGTGCTGGACATAGGATCAGCAAAAACATCACCTGTGTGTTTACTGCCGAGGCGCTTGCTGTTGTTTAGGGAATTCAATTTGCATTAGAGATTGGCCTCCGATCGGTGGTGGTGGAAAGTGACTCCAAATCAGTGATCTCCAGGCTCCAAAGTGATACCACAGATTTCTCTACTATTGGCCATCTCACCAATGATGCAAAGACCTTTGCAACTCACTTTAGAAGCTGCTCATTCACTTTCATTGGGAGATATGGTAACACATCTATGCATGCAATGGCAATGGATGGAATAAAAACCTCCAATTACAGATTTTGGCTAGAGGAAGCTCCACCAACGGCCACTCGAGCGGCTGCCATGGATCGAAGATTTATTGACCCACCTTAATTTCTGCTGCATGTGGGTTTTTTCTTAGGGGATCGCATCCTGACTTCAGCTTTTGCTCCCTCCCCTTCTCAGTCCTCAGCCTCGGATCTTTATTTAGTTTGGTCTCTCTTCAGGCAAAGGATTCTGACGTTTGAAGCCTCCCATTTGTTTTGTCTGTTTTTTCTTTATTGTTTTGCCATCCATGGTTTTTGTTTTTGCTTGTTTCATTTCTGCTAAGTATTTTTTTTGTCTCGTAATTTATCTTTTTCAATTTGTTCGTTTATTCAAAAAAAAAAAAAAAACTTTGACGATACATAACATGGAAAACAAAATTATAAATATAAAAATAAAAGGAGTTTAATGTTAAACGTAGATCACTAGATCAATAAATTATATAATATAGAGTAAATTATATCACTAATTATAAGAAGATTTTAATTTAATAAAAAATTAATTTTATTAATTAAATTATATATTATTAGTATTTAACAAAAAATCAACATAATAATTCATAAAATTAATATAGTTATATATTTAATTCTTATTACTTAAAAAAAATCTCCCACTAAAACCCTGGTATACAGCCGTCGTCCCTTTGCTATTTATTTGTACTTTTTACTGCCAGAAACCTAATTTCGGACCCCAAGATCACAATCGAAAAAGAAAAGAGTCGCAACCGGCGATGGTGATGAAAATGAGACATCCATGGAGATTACTCTCTTCCGAAACTACCCTCGTCCTCCTCTCCAAGTTTCCCCCATGTCCCAGGTACTCACTCCTTGTGTTCTTCCTCCTAATCTCACTTCATCGTTTCAGAGTGTATCCTCTCGCTCTCTTTTTACTAGCCCCTTCAACACATTGAAAGGGTTATCCATTTTAAATTACAACACACTCACCAATCACTGTTGTTTCTCATCCGAGGCAGCTGTTGAACAAAAAGACCCAGATCATGTTTTGGTTAGTACTGTAACTGATATTTTTACTAGATTTAGTGATAGGGATGATATTAAGAGAGAATTAGAGCTAAATGGTGTTGTTTTCAGCCATGAAATGATTTGAAAGTGCTGAAGAATGTTGAGTCTACTCCTCATGTGACAAGGAAGATTTTTAATTGGGTTTTGGAGACTGATGGGGGGAGACTTAGCTCCAAATCGTATAATCGGATGTTAGGTGTTTTGGGTGTCAATGGATTGGTTGAGGAGTTTTGGGGTTTAGTCAATATTATGAAGAAGAATGGGTATGGAGTGTCTGGTGCCGTGCGTGACAGAGTTGCTTTGAAGTTTGAGAAAGAAGGGTTGGAGAGCGATTTGGAGAAATTGAGGAGGGTGTTTGCTTCTGGGTCGACGGACAATTCAATCGAAAAGGTTTGTTCTAGGGTGTGTAAAATTATTAAGAACCAATTGTGGGGTGATGATGTTGAGGAGCGGTTGCTCGATCTAAATGTTACATTTTCGAATGATTTGGTGAAAATGGTATTGGAGAATCTTGCTTCAGAGCCAGCAAAAGCTTTGATATTTTTCCGATGGATTGAGGAGCGAGGTTTGGTGAAACATGATGAGCGGAGTTATAATGCTATGGCGAGATCTCTGGGGAGGGAAGATTGTATTGATAGGTTCTGGAAGGTTGTTGATGAAATGAGGAGCTTTGGGTATGAAATGGAAATGGAGACTTATACAATGGTTTTTGATTACTTTTGTAAGAGGAAGATGATCAAAGAAGCCGTAGATTTGTACGAGTTCGCAATGGCTGGTTCCCATAAGCCTTCTGTGAGTTGTTCTACCTTTCTGCTGAAGAAACTAGTGGTGAGTAAACAATTAGACATGCATCTGTTTATAAGAGTTGTGAGGGCTTTTGTGGAGACTGGGAATGTCTTGACAGGTTCCATGGCTGATTCAATTACCAAATCTTTGACTAGTGTTGGTAGGCTTGGAGAATGCAACAAGGTTCTAAAAGTAACGGAGGAACACGGGTTTGTTGCCGGTGGTAATTTGCAATCTAAAATCACATTTAGCCTTGCTAGTGCTGGTAAAAAGGATGAGGCTGCTGAGTTTATTGATCGTGTTGAAGCATCAAATACCGATTTAGAACACAAGGCATGGGCATCTTTAATTGAAGGGTGTTGTGCCGCTGGGGATCTCGAAACAGCATCAACTTATTTCAAAAATATGGTTGAAAAAGAAGGAGTATCTCATGCTGGATATGCCTTCGAATGGTTAGTATATACATATTGCAGTAGAAAAAGAGCAATGGATGCTTGCAGGCTTCTACACAAGTTTGTTAGTGACTATCAGTTAAGGCCATGGCATGACACCTACAAGGAATTGATAAGGAAGTTATTAGCACAGGGTGGATTTAATGATGCTTTGAGTCTCTTGAGTTTGATGAAAAACAATGGTTTCCCTCCCTTTGTGGATCCCTTCATCGAGTATGTTTCGAGGTCTGGCAGTAGTGATGATGCTATCGCTTTCCTCAAGTCAATGACATCGAAAAAGTTTCCATCCATGTCAGTTGTTCTTCGTGTTTTCAAAGCGTTTCTTAAAGCCGCGAAGCAAAATGAAGCACAAGATTTGTTATCGAAATGCCCAAGTTATGTTCGCAACTACGCTGATGTTTTGAATCTCTTTTGTTCCATGAAACCAGATCAAGTTGTTGCTACACCGGGTATGGTTGCTTAAACTTCATTGGCTGTAGTTCTTGATGTACTATGGCATTTGTCACTAATTAAAATTTTGTTATCTTGGCTTTCAAGATGTATGGCTGCCTGGTTAATAAGAAAACAAAATTTCGAGGTCTTTATGATTTTTCCCTGTTAGTGCTTTTTGGATGTAAAATAGTATTAAAAGAGTTTTGCCATTCGATTAAGGTTTAACTTGATTCAACTTTAAATCTAATCAAAGTTCGTATAATTATGAACAATTTTAATTTAATTTAAAATATAATCAGAGTTCATATAATTATCAACACGAAGATTAATTATAATCGAAGTTCTGCATTAACGTCCCTGGAAAATAATAGGAAGTTAGTACTGCAATGTTCTACCATTCTAAAATTTTAATCACATTCCTTTTTTTTTCTTTAAATTCTGAGAGAGAATTTTTATATAATAACTATTTATTTTTTAATATAATATCTAAATTATTTGTAATTTTAAACTCTTAAATCAGAAATTATTGTGTATTTAAATACCATCAAACTTACAATATCTAAAATATTGTAATAACAATAGTATTAATGAAATTTTAATTTAATAAATATTATTTTCTAAAAAATAAAATACCAATATTGTTAATATATTAATTTTTAAAAAAAAGCACCCATGCGAAACTCTAGTAACCAAGCTAAACGGATGGCTAAGTCCAAATCCCTAATAACCAAAATTACAGATCATACCAAAGAAAGAAACAAAAACGACGGTACGCTATGAATTTGTATTCTTTCAATTTCACCCCTTGAATTTAATAAAGTTCAATTTCACCCCTTGAATTTTTAAAAGTTCAATTTTGCCCCTTGAATTTTAATTACCATCGCCCCGCCCGCCTTCTCTCTCTCCCCCCCCCAAAATAAAAATAAATTAAACCCTCAAAATTTGGTAGCCCAACAACGCGTTGGATTGACGCTCAGACACACACACATAAAATCCAGAAAGCTCCTTCTTCCTCATATAATTTAAACACTCATACGAATCTTCTTTGCCATCGCCATTGCATTTGTTCTTACTTTGTTGTTTCTGTTGTTCTATTTTGATAAATATCAAATGAGGGAAGGAGCAAAGAGAAATGCCGCCTCTAAGAAACAAGAGGATACGCAAGTGAAATCTTCGCAAGAGAATCAGAATGGGAACCATAAACCTGCTCCCAAAGCTAAGCGTGCTAAGACCTCCAAGCCTCAATCCGAGCCCGAGTACTTTGAAGATAAGCGTAACTTGGTATAATGTTTCTTTGCCTTGTTTTTATTATTTTCATTTATTGGGGTGAAGTTTTGAATTTGTTTTCATTTTTTTAATTGGATTTCCTTCAGGACTTTCTTTAATGACTTCACTGTTTAGGTTTATTCAATATCTGAACAAATGTGACGTTAAAAGTTTTATGTTATCCGTTGACTTTTCCAGATTTGAATTTTGAACTGTTAATTCTGGATTACACCCCGACTCCTTGTGTGAAGATTAAAGCTGAAATTGATGCAAATTTAGAGCTTAAAATAATTAACTATTTGAGATGATCAGTGAGGATATGTCTTGCTATACTTTTGTGTGTTTTCTAATGAAAAATGTCAATTTTCGTTTTGCAGGAGGATTTATGGAAAGAAGCATTTCCTGTTGGAACCGAGGTTGGAATTTTGAGTTTGGCTTTATTTATTTATTTATTTTTGGTTTGTCTTTTTTGATGAATTTAAGTTCTATTGATTACCATTTCGTTTTTCTTTTGTTGTGGCAGTGGGATCAGTTGGACACTGTTTACCAATACAACTGGAACTTTCAAATCTAGAAGTCAGTTTTTTTTTGGTTGCTTTCTCTGTTCTCATCTTCAGTTGCTTGCTTGCTTCTTTTGTTTTCCCCATTTAGAGCTAACGGGATTTTTTTTACTGTTCCGTTTCTGGTCAGGATGCATTTGAAGAGGGGGGGAGCTATATGGAAAGAAAGTTTATCTTTTTGGTTGCACAGAGCGTAAGTAGTTCATGGCTTTGGTCCTAGTATTTTGCACCTTTATATAGAAATTTTCATTCTCTTGGGGGGGTGGGGGACAGTTTTTTATGCCGTTTCTTGCATTGTTTATTATATTTTTATTTACTTTTAATTTTCTTAAAAAGAAAGAAAGCTTGTTCGCAGTTTCCTTAATTTTTGCTAAGTTCCACTAAGTTTCTTTTTTGAATACTGAAGTTTGATTTTCTTATGACTTGTCTATTTTATTCATCCATTACACTTCATTAATTTTATTCTTTTACCCTTTGTGAAGCTCAATTGGTCCCTTACAAGGGTGAAAACAAAGTCATTTGTATACCTGTGGTTGTGGCTGTAAGTTGTCTGGCATGGTTGTGAAGTGCTTTTAATGTTTTTCATGCTATGTCGGTTCAAGGGATGTTTCTTCTTTATCTCGTGATAAATGGACAAATTGATTGCAGCATCTTTTATGCTGAAGGCTTATTCAATAGTAACTTTATGTTGCTTTGAAGTTATTTATTCACTTTGCTCATCTTATTTAAACATTTTCCTTTGACGGAACAGTAGGGCTGTTTCTTTGAGGTGCAGCTTTCAAGCTTAGAATCTCCCTTCACCTCCATACACGTGGACATGATTTAGTTAGACATTAGGCTTTTGATGACCATCTCAAACTACATGTTATGGGATGGTTCATTTTCCATATGATTTATTTTTCTCATGTCTAGAATGTTGGGAGTTAAAACACTCCTTCAATTTAGTTTTCTTTTATCATTAATAAGCACAGGTTCCTGTTGTTTTAGCAGTGGTTTGTTATTTTCCATGACTGCAATGACATTATTATTTATGGTTTTATGAGGTTAATTTTCTTAAAGTAGTTGTTTCCACTACAATCTCGTTGTATTTTCTTGCTGAATAGTCTTTGGCTTTTGCTGGTTCTTTTCAGGTTGTCTCTCCTTTCCCACCTTCAGATAAGATTGGTATTAACTCGGTGCAGAGAGAAGCTGAAGAGATTGTTCCTATGAAACAAATGAAAATGGATTGGGTTCCACACATTCCACTTGAGAATATGTACAGAGTTTTGATATTTTTAAATCATATTTAAAGTTTATGTAAAGGAGTTATTTAATTTAATTCATCTATATGATTTCTAAGCTGCGAAGGTAATAAATACAAATGTTCTCTCTTTTTGTTCTTTTTACTTTTGATTTTGAATTGACCTAAGTCCAAACTTTGAGGTGATTGTACATTTTGATTCCTCTACAGAGACAGCCAAGTTGATAGACTGAAATCTCGGATATTAATCACTCAAAGAAGGTATAGTTGTGCACGCTAACACTTATAATCGTTTTTAACGATTTTTTTACCTTTTCTTTAGCATGAGATTGTCAACAAAAGAAAATCTATCATTAGAGTCTTTATTTCAACTATTTCAGTATGAGATTCTCAACTTGTGTCACTTGCTTTGCTTGGTTCTCCCTAAAGAAATTGCTATATTGAATCATTGATTTAGACTTGTATATTGTGTATTGGTCCCCAGGGAAAAAAGAAAAGAGGGGGTATGTTCAAGTATTGGGATGAGGTTTTATTTTTGCAAACAGTTCATCAAATGAAGTGCTGGTGATTGTTGAAAATAATAGTATAATAGAGCTTGTGGTCATCCATAGAGGCTTCAGCTTCAGCTCTTTCTTATCAATGCATATTTCTAATTTTTGGATCTGTGTAGATGTGTGGTTTCCTACTGAAATTTCATGGTATAATATGTCCACTCACATATGAGTAATGGTGATCATTTGATACTTATTTTTGGCTATGAATTTTGTGTTGCATAAATTGAAAAATTATTTTGAGCAAGCTTGCTTATGGGCGTACATTTCTTTATTTGGATCATATATATTCTCTCCCTGAATGTGGAGTATATGTGTATTCCTAATGCAAGCATGTATTTTGGTTAATTTTTTGTATTTGAAATTCCATCTGCAGGGTTGTTTTGACACAAATGAAAATAGATTGTCTCAAGAAGTATGAGTATTGTTTGCCTTGTAAGTTATCTAGATATCTTTGGATTTCATATTCTGTAAAATATGAAAAACCAATAAGAAAAAAGTGAGGAAAAAGAACCCATATTTATTACAATGTTGTTTGGCATGCCCCTATTGACAGATTTCTATCAGCCTTTGAAGGAAGCACTGAGGTTCAAATAATTTTTCCAGCAGAACCAAAGCCAGTAAGGTTTCTGTATTTTCTGAGTAATTTAATTATGACTAAAACTGGACACTTTGGATATCAATGGGTGGATGGAGTTGATTTTGGGGTTTTGAACTTGTCATGCTTTAATAAATGAACTGTTACCTTAACTGTAGTTGTAGCCTATATTTTAAGTCCCAAAGGCTCAAATAAAGGTGTTCCCATGAGTCAGTAAAAACCTAATTGCTAAAATGATTATTAGCACATAACATTTGCATGTGTACTTGTTGATTGTGTCTGTGATACTCCGATGGTTAAAACTTTGAGGTTCCAACCTTATGGAGGCTGAGGTTTCCACATGTACTGATGCATCTTTTATGCCTGGAAACTTCAGTATAGATGCGCTAATAAATGTTAGAAGTTAACTCTACACCTTTTCCCGATGCAAAGATCAAGCATCAGTAAGCATCATTACTCTAGTGCTTAAATCTCCTTCACTTGCAGACATTATCCTTATTAATCTTGAACTGTCCTGTCTCCATCAAATAAAAATATGTTACTTATTAAAGGGAAATAGTTGAAAACGAAAAGGGAGCTTATTTGAGCTGTGTCTTGCACCTTAATAATGTGCTGTGATTGGGAGGGGTCTGAGGTGCTTTTTCTAGACTTAGTTGTGCCTTAGTGTCTAGGGACTCCTTGATTAACTGCTTGTATTCATTTTCAAAATAGATAACCGAGGCAGCTATTCTGCAATGTGTTATGTAAATTGATGCATCCTTTCTGGTCCTGCAGGTATTTTGTGAATTTGATTGGGAGTTGGATGAACTTGATGTAAGCCTTTAACTTTTTATTTTTATGTTACAGTCTAATTTGCATGAGTTTTTTTTATGAAGTTGACTTGTGCTAACGGGTTGCTTGGAATTTTTTTCAATTTTAGTTCCTTCCCATAGACTTCAGTCTTTGGATGTTATTTACTCGTCATGGGAATTTATGTCTAAATTATATCTACCAATTTGCAGGAGTTCACTGATAAACTGATTGAGGAAGATGAATTAGATAAAGATCAAAAGGATGCCTTTAAGGTGAAATTCATTTGAATATCCACCAGTAAGTTGTGGTGTATTCATTTATTTTTAACTACTTTTCAGCCTGACATGCCTTTGATTTTTTAGGAGTTTGTTAAAGGGAAAGTTAGAGAAGCAAAGAAAGCTAATCGGCAGGTATGCTGTCGGCAACATTGCGTCTTGATTTGTAAACATATAGTTGGTTAGGCTGATTAATTCAAGCAATTCATTGCTGCAGGCAAGAGAAGCTCGCAAAAAGGCCCTTGAAGAAATGAGTGAGGAAACTAAAGCAGCATTTGAGAACATGAGATTTTACAAGTTCTACCCTGTTCAAACTCCGGATACTCCTGATGTATCAAATGTGAAGGTAAGGTTTTATGATTTACTCATGGTGTAATTATTTATTTTGTTAATTTGTATCGTGAGTTACTGATTATTTTGACTGAATGGACTTGGCAGTGGTATGCTTTTTTAAATATGCTGTAGCATCTCTAAAATTTGTTTGACTATATTTTCTATTAGCTTTGTTTTATATTTTAATTTAGGAAAGCAAATGGATTACATACTCCTGTTTCTTGCCATGTTTTATCTCCCTCAATCTTTGGCTTTCTGTCCTCTCAATTCCTTTAGTTCAAGTAACATAGGGGTTTGTAACTCCTTTAGTTCGATTCCTATGTTACTTGGACTCGGGTATATAGGTAGACGTCCAAATGCATAGAAAAACTAGGAAAAAATTAAACTTTATACCCGAGTCCAAGTAACATAGGGGGTTATAACTCAAGTTCATGTTGCTTATAATGCACATATTGCTTGGCTAATTTCACTTAATATTCATGTCACTTTGCATTTGTGTTCTTAACAAACGTCACTTTGTCTTCACGTTTTGAAGTTCATGGATTAACTAATTCATCTTTACTATGTAACAACTCATCTTTAGTAACTTTTCCATTAAGATCATATTTAGGATCCAAAGTGTTAAATTTATTTTTTTATCTTCATAGTGAGTGAGATATGATGCATTCCCCATTACTAAATTTATTTAGGATATAACAGTATGACATTTCTGAAATTTGTTTTTGTGGTTGTGATTCTTTCTTGCAGTCCTTTCATAAACAGGTATTACGGGAAGGCACACGAGGTTCTTTAATGGAGGTTTTGTTCAGGATCTAATGTACGTTGTTGAGAGATGGTCTAAGGCCCGTGTCGGCTTGCAAGAGCATCATATGTTGCATTTTTCTGTTGCCCGGAAGCTTTTGAGAGCCATTCATCTGGTGCCATTACTCTTTAGATGATTAAGCAGATGCTCATCTTGTGACGATAAGAGGGATTTGTAGAATACTCTATTGAGGCATTTTCAAAAAAGTTTTGAAAGATTTCTTAGTGCTCAAGTCCGGTTGCAGCTTGAGTATGTCTGTTTTATCCGACGTAGACGTTATTCCGTTCCGACTTATTGTACTATGGACAAAGTCAATGAGAAAAACTAGCCAACTGCAATGTAATTCTATTTGAAACTCGGGGAATCTCATGGTTTTTTGGAATGGCTTGTGTTCTTACAAGGTAACCGGGTGCGGCTTTTTACAAGCTTCAATTCAAATAGAAATGGAGACGCAGTATGCCGTGTCATCCCTTATTATATGATAACAAGTTCATATAAACCTTTATTCGTTTGATATAAATTGTTTTCAATTGATGGATATATATTAAAAATATATATTTTTAATTTATTTAATAAAGAATAGGGAATTAACTCTGGACATAAGTAACTTCAAAAAATCTCTACAAGATTTTGTTCAATGAATTAATCATTTGAGTTATGAAATTTATTTTTCTAGTTTATTTTTGTTAAATAAATAATGATAGATAACGTGATTGTTTCTTAATTGGTAAAATAAAAAGAATTAATTTTGTAAATTTTAAACTCGACGTTTACAAATAGTATTCACAAAGTTCACCAAAATTATATAAAGGGTAAAGTATAGTAATGGTCACTGAACATTTCTGAAGCTTGCATTTAGGTCCCCCAACATTTAAAACTTGTAATACAGTCCCCCAACATTTATTCCGTTTGCAATATGGTCCCCCAACTTAAACCACAGTTAGAAAATTAGGATAAATTATATAAACGGTCATTGAACTTTTCAGTCACTTAAATTTAGGTCCCCCAACTTTTAAAACTTGCAAAACAGTCATCAATTTCATTCTAAACCCCAATTTCCAAAGTAATTCAATTTTATTCTAAACCCTAAATTCTAAAATACTTCAATTAAATTCTAAAATACTTCAATTTAAGGTAATATAGGCTTGAAGAAAGAGTTCAAGGCACAGACACAACGAATAAAAATATATTTATATAAATGTATATTTATATTTAGATGTATAAATAAAAAATATTCATATATTAATGTATGAATCATTATATTTTTGAATATTTATTTTTAATAAGAAATTAAAATTATTAATTATATTAGAAATACTCAACTTAAGATTATATATATAATCATGAATTATAAATATGAAAAATATAATTATTAAATTTAGTTTAAAAATATATAAATATATAAATCTTAAATTTATTCTTTTAAAATATTGTATCAACTAATATTTAAAAAATATATTAAATCTATCAAACAATTTATCAAATATAATATTTTTTATTGTAAAAATATAATATTTCCCATCATTTATTGCTTTCAAATTTTTACCGAAGTTCAAATCTCATTATTTCCATTTTACATTATATCTTTTTTTATGGCATTGATCATACTATTAGTATATGTATTATTGTATATCTCTTAACACAAACGATGGTGTTAGCTTAGTGGCTCCACCCTGTATCTTTCATTTGCGTGACTCAGGTTTGAGTTTGCCCAAGACCCAAATTTTACTTCTTTGTAACTTAATTTTCTTCTAATTAGGAGGTGACATGTGTCACCAATAACACATATCATGATCATGTGTTAACACATGTCAGATCTTGATTAAATGATTAATTTATTAAATTTTATTTAATTTAGGACCAAATTGATAGCATATAAATAATTAGGTGGTAACATGTGTCACCAATGACACGTGTCATGATCATGTGCTAACACATGTCAGATCCTAATTAAATGATTAATTTATTAAATTTTATTTAATTTAGGACCAAATTGATTATATAAATAATAAAGACTGAATGTATAATAATACCAATTCCTTTTAAATGCCACATCATCATTTTTATCAATTGGTAACGACTAGTGGCTTAGTTGAAACAGTTAAATAATTATGTGGTATGATTGATAAATTTAAAAGATCGATGACAAAAGTAAAAAGGGCTAGATAGTTAAGTTGTCAACCGAGTAGTTTAAACTTTTATTTATACGTCAAAATAACATTTTATAAATTTAAAATTCGAATTATTTTCAACCTCTTCTATATCCTAACTACTTTTTTTAATTAAAAAAATTTATTCAACAGCTAAGAATTATACTATTATATTTATATAAAAAATACGTATCACATGAAATAAGATGAAATTAAATAATAATAAATTTGACATAATTGAATTTAATTTAAGTATTTTGGAATTTAGGGTTTAGAATAAAATTGAATTACTTGGAAATTGGGGTTTAGAATGAAATTGATGACTGTTTTGCAAGTTTTAAAAGTTGGGGGACCTAAATTCAAGTGACTGAAAAGTTCAATGACCATTTATATAATTTATCCTAATTTTCTAACTGTGGTTTAAGTTGGGGGACCATATTGCAAATGGAATAAATGTTGGGGGACTGTATTGCAAGTTTTAAATGTTGGGGGACCTAAATGCAAGCTTCAGAAATGTTCAGTGACCATTACTATACTTTACCCTTAAATAAATTAAAAAAGAAAAGAAAATGTATAATGCTGCCTAGGTGGAATCCTAGAATACCTTTAAAATCATGGGGAATATGTACATCAATATTCATGACTCGGCATATTAATCTTGAATCAATTGGGTTGGCGACCATGGTATTTCCTCATCAATCTCCATTGATAAACCACGTTAAAATCAGAGTCTCACAAGAAATATACCGAGTTCAGCCCCGTTTTTCGCATCAGGATTTACCATGTAAAACGTCTGTGAATCCTTCGATCCGATGACTCGTTCGAAGCAAGCCCTCTTGTAAGCTAACTCCCCGTCCGAACCTTCGACTTCAGTGTTCCCTGTCAACACCCCAGCTCCCATTGAAATAGTCTCGAGGAGCTCCATCACGTTCAAATCATCCTCCATCGCCTCTCGCTTTACGCCGCACCCTGTTTTCTTTCCGTTGCATTACATCGTCCACAACGGCTCGTCGAACAACATCATCTTCTCTTTCTGACCTTCTCGGCTTTCTTTTCGCATTCGAGGACGATTCGAACCATCCCACCACTCAGTTCCTTCTGTAGCAAATTGATCCGCAAAGCTAACTCAACAACTAACCAAGGCAGGCACTTAGGGTTCTCATGCAACGAAAGTGATACGCTATCTTTATGGAACCCGAACAGACTCCCCGTTAATCGATTCCCCGAGTTAGTTTAGACTCCTTCGACACACATACGGTGGGGCACGTAAGGAACTTGCATTTAGGGTTGATGATCGGAAACGCACGGACGACGGATCGGAAAGCAAGGACCAGTTTGGGTTTATCTTTAGTGTTCTTTTGCGACGGTTGGACGAGTGAGATTGGCTGAGATTTTGGGTTTAGAATTTGAAATTAATACTCCTCCTATCTAGAAAATTTTTAAATTTTGACCATAATTATTTTAAATGTATTAAATAATTAAATTTTATAAAAATATATATTTAAAAATTACTTGATTGAAAGTTTTTAAAATATATTTATATATTTTGATCAGTAATAAATTTTAAATAATAATTAGTGAAAATTTTAAAAAAAATGACAAAAAAATCAATAATGGAAATTTTTTTTAGGATAAAGGGTGTATGTTATAAGATCACATGTCATCTCATGTTCTAAAAATTATAAATTTAACTTTAACCTTATATTATAATCTCTCAAAATAGGAATGCTAACAAAGAATTTTAACCTTAACTCCCTTAAACTGTTGGCTATAGTAACCTTTGGTATGATACGATCATGTTTACAGAAAACTTGATACTAAGATTTTAAGTTAGAATGTTTAACGGATATTAAAGTATACATTAACACGGGTCATTTGAAAGCTGTTTAAAGGAATCATGTTATAAAGTAACATGATTAACAATTTTATTATATCAAACTTAATGACAAATCTTATGATTAACAGGTTAAAAATCATGTAGATTGAATGGGATTAAGTAATGTAGGATTAAATATATAAACGTTAATTAAATTTTATAATTACTTGATTTGTACGAGGTTACAATCAGTGGACTTGGCCGCTAAAACTTGAGAGATTGAGGAGTCTCTCATTTTCTCCCTCCCTTCCAAGAAAAATGAGAAACAATTGCTGCAACCTGTTAAAATTACAGCTCAAGAACATTCAAAAATCAACAAATAAACAAGCCTTTAATTCATCCACATTACCCATAGATCTTCTCCTTCCAAAGACCCATATTTTCCCCCTCCAGATTCCCAGCTCAAAAGGCGCCAATTCGCTAGCCTTCTTCAAAAACAGCTTTCCCAACCGAATCCCATTGCACAGTACAAAAGAATCCACGCACAAATTGTTGTGTCTGCTTTGCAGTCTGATACTTTTCTCACAAACATTCTATTGAATCTCTACTCTAGGTGTGATAATTTACGTGACGCGACTAAGCTGTTTGATGAAATGCCTCAGAAAAACTTAATTTCATGGTCCACGATGGTTTCTATGTATACCCGACATGGGTATATCGAAAAGGCATTAGTTTTGTTTCTGGAGTTTCGAAGAAGTTGTTGTAAGAGTCCAAATGAGTATATTTTGGCTAGCGTTATTCGAGCTTGTATGCAGATGGGAGATGGCGGTCAACTGGGAGTTCAGATTCATGATTTTGTTATCAAGACTGGTTTTGATCAAGATGTTTATGTGGGGACTTGTTTGGTTGATTTTTACATGAAAAGTGGGTGTATAGATGAAGCAAGGTTGGTTTTTGATGGTTTAAAAGGGAAAAATGCGGTGACTTGGACAACAATGATAACAGCTTATGTGAAGAGTGGGAAGGCTGAGGTGGCATTACAGTTGTTTAGACAAAGGAGAGAAACTGATGTGATGCCGGATCGATATGTGATTTCCAGTGTTTTGAGTGCTTGTTCAGTACTCGACTTTATTCAAGGAGGAAAGCAGGTTCATTGTCAGGTTTTGAGGAGGGAGAGGAAATGGATGTTTCCGTCATTAATGTGCTAATAGATTTTTATTGTAAATGTGGTAAGGTAAAATCTGCACGCAGGCTTTTTGATGAGATGATGATTATAAATGTTATTTCTTGGACTACAATGATTGCTGGTTACATGCAGAATTCATTTGACAGGGAAGCTATGAATCTTTCTCTGAGATGACCAGATTGGGTTGGAAGCCAGATGGCTTTGCTTGCACTAGTGTACTCACATCATGTGGTTCGCTTGAGGCTCTGGATCTGGGGAGACAAGTGCATGCTTACACCATCAAGGCCAATATTGAGTCTGATGAGTTTGTGACAAATGGTTTGATTGATATGTATGCAAAATGTAGCTCCCTAATTGATGCAAGAAGAGTTTTTTACATTATGGGTGATCAGAATGTGGTCTCATATAATGCGATGATTGAAGGATACTCAAGTCTAGAGAAACTTTCTGAAGCATTGGACCTTTTCCGCAACATGCGACTCAGGTCACTCCCTCCTAGCCTTTTGACTTTTGTTAGCCTTCTTGGTGTATCAGCTGCATTATGTACCATAGAAATCAGCTGGCAGATTCATGCACTTATAATCAAATTTGGGGTATCACGGACTTATTTGTTGGAAGTTCTCTAATAGATGTTTATGCAAAGTGTTCATATGTTAAAGATGCGAGGCTTCTATTTGAGGAGATGAACAAGAAAGACATTGTTGTTTGGAACGCATTGTTTTTTGGTTATACACAACAGTTGGAAAATGAAGAGGTCCTGAAACTCTTCTCAAAATTACAGCTATCAAGACAAAAACCAAACGAATTCACTTTTGCTGCCTTAATGACTGCTTCGAGTAACCTAGCAAGTCTTCGACATGGTCAACAGGTCCATACTCAGCTAATAAAACATGGTCTGGACTCTGATCCGTTTGTTACAAATGCCATCATTGATATGTATGCTAAATGTGGAAGCTTGGAAGATGCTCGTAAAACGTTTAATACCACTGCTTGGAGGGATATTGTGTGTTGGAATTCCATGATCTCAACATATGCTCATCATGGAGAAGCTGAAGGCGCCCTCCAGATATTTGAAAGAATGCTGAAAGAAGGAATGAAACCCAATTATGTGACATTTGTTGGTCTGCTCTCAGCATGTGTGCATGCAGGGTTTGTAGAGCTTGGACTTCATTACTTTGGGTCGATGCCTACATCTGGGGTTAAACCTGGGATCGAACATTATGCTTGTGTGGTCTCTCTGTTGGGCCATGCTGGTAAATTATATGAAGCAAAGGCCTTGATTGAGTCATTGCCAATAAAACCAGCTGCAGTGTTATGGAGGACCTTACTTAGTTCATGTAGGATTGCTGGTAATGTCGAATTAGGGAAATATGCAGCAGAAATGGCAATTTCAATTGATCCAATGGATAGTGGTTCATATACTCTACTTTCAAATATTTTTGCATCGAAAGGCATGTGGGCAGATGTTAAGAAGGTGAGGGAGAAAATGGAGTTAGAAGGTGTACTTAAAGAACCTGGGTGTAGTTGGATTGAAGTTAATAACATAACGAACGTCTTTATTGCAAGGGATAGAACTCATCATGAGTCCAATTTAATATATTTAGTTTTAGGCAATTTGATCATGCAGGTTAAGAGTGCAGGATATGTGCCTGACATTGCCACCCCTATAATTGATTGAGATGAGATGTGGCGGCAATATATTACAGAATTTAGGCTTCTGGAGATGTGCTTCATATTGTGAACTCCTGATACAGAATTTAGATGATGTGACAACTGTGTAGTTGGCAAATAATTCTTAGAAGTTTGTTGTCATGCAACATACAGAGCTTAAAGGAACGTAAGTAAGCAGACAGCGTGAGTTTAACATCCTTTTGCTATTCAGAGTTGATGTTTGGAGATAAAGCTGGTAAAATTTCTCAATCTTTTCCTTGTGCTATCAAGGCTATTTTGCTTTCCTTGCCTTGCAAAGATGCTTCAATTACTAGATGATTTTGCTACTCGAGAGAGGATTCAAGGAGTTAGTCATGGGCAAGTTGGAAGATCTTGCTAAGTGCTTGCATATTGAGTATTTCACTTTCATTTTCATTCCTAGTAGCTGATCATGGTTCGTTTGCTAAGCTCAGGGTTGCATTAAATAAATACATCTAAGCCATTATTTGGTCTACTTGAATGTCACGATCTTTATAAGAGGTAAAAAGAATGAAGGTATGGAATCTGCATTTATGTTTCTTTATCCTTTCCATAATGGCCATAAGATTCGATAAGTGAGTAAATTCTAGAAAGAAACTATATTGTTCACTGATAAGCAGTAAATGAGGTAGAAATCAGGAAATCGTCTATTGTATTCTTTGCCTTGCAGTAAATGAGGCAGATCAGGAATCTCGAGATCACCTATTTTGTAATTGCAGTTTTTACAGGATCTTAAGGATTCAGATTATGCAGCAATGGAAACTATCATAGAGACCTCATCTGGAATAATGTTCTTAGCAGGACAGTTTAAAAGCTCAAGGGCATGTCGCTTCTCCCTACCATTACCATCTTGAAGCTTTTGCGGAATGTGGTCACATTTGGACAGAGAGAAACAGAAGACTTCATGGAAGCCCTCCAATCACATGCAAGTCTTTGATATGATCAAGGAAGAGATTCAACTCAAGCTGACAAACCTGGTACGCTTTGGATCATGACAGTGTAAAAAAAACTCTTCACATTGATGAATATGCTAGCAACATGGTTTTGATGTAGCAGCACATTGCTGCTTCCTGGATAATTAAATAAATGCAAGGAGGTACAACCACCTTGCTTAAATTAATTATGTCCACATTGATTATTTTATTTTACCATTACTTTCCGCAACCAGTTCTGTTAATTACATTCTATGATTTATCAAATAAAATTCCAGTCTTGTCGAATACATAAATACCTAACTAATTTTACAATAGTTTACTTACATTCCAGTTCTGTTAATTAGTTTAGTCATCTTGACTAAATTAATAATATTTTGAACACTTATTTCATCGATCGATACATATAATCAAATAATCAATTACATTAAGTGCACAATACATAGTTTTCCATAGTTCCAATACATTTCCATGATTTAGAGAGGCTCACCCTTTGTTGAGCCTCCTTGAGTCTTACTAATTAGATTCAGAATCAATTACTTACACATACATACATTTGGAAAATCCTTTTGGCAAGTAAAAAACACTTGAAGAAGATGTGTAAGGATCGTTGAAAGATTGTCGAGAAGCCATTTTTGTACCGTTATTATGCTTATACCTGTTGGAATTGTTGTTGAATGAAGTGAATCTTCTTTGCCCATGCTTCCTTGTTGGCTGCAATGACCTCGGGATAAAAACTCCCGTGCCTTTGCTTTCAAGATGTGGGGGTCGACCTGTTTGATAATTTGCTCCACAGAATGTCTGAAAAATCCCAAGGGAAGTCATGATACTAGCAAAGAATGCAGGGTATGGAAAATATATGCTTAATAACCTGGAAAGAAACTGAAGGGTATGTAGCAACTGGTTCATCATTATCATCATCCATGATTAGCAAAGAAATTTGCTTGTTTAAGTCTGCAAAGAACACATCATCTTCAACCTCATTAACACCCACTTCCATGTCTTCTCAAACTTCCTTTTTTCCTCTTGTTTTTTTTCTTCCCATGCAACGGGGGATATGTGGGGGGGTTATAAATAGAGAAAGGTAATAAAGGGAAAAAGTGTATGTGGGGATAGTGGGGGTCTTAATGGCAGTTGGCTAAGCACCACTACCCCAAGAGAATGATGAAGTGGTGCTATGATGTTATCCAGTAGGAAGAAGAGATGAGGAAACAACAAGCAAAAGCCCACTCTCAGATATCTATTCCAATATAGACATAGATTTCCTATATTATAGCCTATGGTATGCTTGGTTGTAATTTTGTGAGCCTCACTTCCTCTATCCTTTCCATCTCTTATATCCTCTCTTATACAATACTATCCGGTATTTTGGCATCTACATGCTTTATAATTATCTTTAAGATGTAATATGTTTATATTAACTTTTGGCAGTGATTATAATTGCTTTTGAAGTACAATAGTCATTTGCTCCGTTGATGGAGAATCAAACACATTTGCTATTGTTTGTGCACAAAATTTTCTTAAAGGAGACTCTTGCCAGGTAAATTTGCTTCAAGACACCTAAAGAGCGGAGTATGAAATTCTAGTGTGGTCTTGGACCGTGATGCAGTGGCTAATTTGTGTTACAAATAATTGTATAATAATCTAATAATTATTAAGCGTAAACAATATTATCGTAAAGAAAATATAAGAAATCCAGAGGATTCAAAAACACTCCGGAGGTTAAGGCTGCAGAGGCTTATAGTGAACTCAAGGAGTAGCCATGGAGACTTCAAGGTTCACTTCAACGGAGGATCTTTTGAACAGAGGATCTTCCAAAGCGGAAGTTGGATCGCTTGTGCGGTAGATCTGGCTTTGGGGTGATGACTCCAAAGGTATAAATAATCGTTTCGTTGAAGTATGTATAAACACTCTCCTTATAGATTCATCTTATTGTCGATGCTTGAGAACGTTGAATATCTTTTAGGATACAACAACAATATTACTCCAGTAAACAAATCAATACGAGACTAACGGAATGACCAAGGGAAAGTCTCACGTGCGGCAGCAAACATTGAGAATTTTTGAACGACCGTTCACTTGATTAATGAATTGTTTTATCATATTTCTGTATTCACATATGTTATCATATTTAGTAATAGATTTTGAAGAAAAAAATCATATATTGATGTACTAAATCCATTTTTTCATACCATTTCAATTGTGACATTTAATTAACTTAATTTTTTCTAATTAAAGACGTAAATTTTCAGTTCAAAACTTGGAGTTGAACTACCTCCCATCACTTATCCATTGGAATTATATTTCCAAAATTCAGTAGCAGAACAAATGACTGAGTTGCATACATTAATCACCAAAATTACTAAACTTATATTATCCATTCCCCTATCTAAGAGCTGAACTGGTGGGCAGAGAGGTAGAAAAATAAATAAATATTACAATAATATTACAAATAAAAAAGAAAGAAGGACAGATTGCTCTTTCGGTTCATCAGGTTCAGGCCTTGATGCAACAGTTGAAGTAGCTGAAGAGTCCCCTCTTCGTCTGTCAACAAAATCATAAAGCAACGGCACCGTTAATCCAAATGAAATCAAATTATTTGGATTTTTATTTTTAAATAATTAGAAGAGATTACTAGATAATATTTATTAAAAAACATTTTAGTCATTGATAACACGTACACATCCTATATACTTAAACCCGAGTTTTCTACGGATAACAACGGTTTTTCTTTTACTACTTAGAAGGGTTAGAATTTTCATTTTTCTTGCTGCTGCAATGAAAACGAATGGCACCAAAGTCTATAGCTTTATATTCTTTTTTTTTTCTTTTTTTTCTTACGGAGATTAAAGAAAAAGATCAAATGATCCAACTAAGCAACGTCCCCCACCACCCCAAGCACATGCATATGCATCCAAAGTCTATAGCTTTATGTTCTTTTTTTTTCTCATGGCACTGTCCCCCCATTTACAGCTACTTACCAAAACTAAAAGAAGAAGAAGAAGAAGAAGCTACATTTGGAGTTGATCATAAAGGGAAAATTAGTGGAAGGGAATCCTTACAGTTGGGGAGTGATGATCATCAGTGGTAGGGGCAGTGGTAACACTAACAGTTGGGTTAATGAATTCTTCTTCATTTCCAATACTGGCTCTTGAAACCTCCCTCTTGTTTTGCTTCTTCATTTCCCTTATCTTTGAGAAGTCAAGTGAGTAATCCGGCACCTGCCCTTTCTGCTCCCACTCCCCAAATTGTGGCACTGATACCCATGCTCCATTTTTCTAGGAAATTCATAGAAAATAAGAAGAAAAAGAAAAGAAAAATTCTATGATTGGGTTTTTAAAGTCAAAGGCTAAAAACCGAGAGTGAAACCCAGAACTTCAAAAGATTCACATCTCATAAAATTTGTTTGTTTGCAAAGAAAATGAAGCTTCAGTTTAACCCTCAACAACAGCGCTAAAAATCCAGAAAAAAGAAAACGAGAGAAAAGAAGAAAAGTACTCACCTCCTTACGATCTTCCATGCTTGACACGAACAATAAAACAAAGATGATTTTCCCGAAGTTTTATAAGTTTTAGAAATCTAAACTGCGAGATGAGAAAATTGTGGGGATTGATTGAACTCTCACAGCAGACTTGATAGAGAGCCACCGAATTGGAATTTTCTTTATGGAAAACTACCCAGGACGTAATGAAATCAACAAGTATCTGTTATATGTGTGTATATATATAAGGGCAAATTACAAGTTTAGTAATTAAATTATTACATTTATTCTGTTTTGGTATCTAGACTTTTTTTCAAAACTATATCTAACGTTTAGTTTAAATTTCATTTTGACACCCAGTTATTAAAAACATAACAGTGATATTGACGTGTCACCATAAGATAACTCACATCATCATTAGAAAAAATATCATGTAAACAGTTCTATTAGTTTTTTAATGAAGGAGTATCAAATTAAAATTTAAACTAAACATTAAGTATGATTTTAAAAAATAATTAAATTTGGATACCAAAACGTAACCAATTTAGCTTCCATGCCAAGAACATTACTATAAATTCATATTTTTCACTTTCTAACATGTAATTAATTAATTAATATTTTTTAATAATACTACGTGATTACAAGATAATATATATCTATAATTTTCTTAGTTTATCTATAACGTACATACACTTTAAAGTCTTCTAAGATGAACAATATCATCTTTTATCGCTGAAATCACTCAATGAATTTAGAATTAATCGATGTTAATCAATCATATTTATATTTTAAGTCAAACCAAAATTAAATCGAATATGATGAATAAATTTCTCTAACTTGGTAACGGTGTCCACTTTGGGAGACAGTGAGAGCCTCCATGGCATTTTACGATTTGAGGTAGCTTCAATAAATTGGTTGGGGTCATTTAAGATAGCTTTGAAAATTTGAAATTTGATATAAATAAGTTTACAGTTAGGGACAATTAAAGTTTAAGAAAGTCGATGTTGGGAGGAAACAGTGTTTATAGAAAAGCTGAAAGATCATAATCTCTCAATTGTCTCTTGGCTTCCAGTATTCAATGAAAGATTCGTTAGGAGAGCATTCATACCAAACAAATCTTACCCCACGCTATCATTAAATTTAAAGTTTATTCGCTCAAACTGTTGATTCTGTTCTAAATTAATTCTTAGCTTTTTTTAATATTTTTACAAATTCAGTTAAAAATGATATTGTTTATTTTATGTTTCTGTTTCTAAAAAAGTGTAACATATGGAACAGCAGGCTACCTCAAAAGTAGCTGCCAATTAGCGAGGTCGGTGTTCGTGGCCGTTGTTACCTTTCATCGTTTTTAGCTTGATTTGAATGTTCTTGGGTGTTGCTATTAGATGTTGTTCACTGCCCGCTCCTGTGTTTGTGTATTGCATTGTGTGTTCCTTGTTGGCACTTCGGCTGGTGGTGGAGCGGCGAATTCAACGTTGTCGGTGATGAGATGTGTCCTAGGTTGCAGGAGGGTTCTGCTGCAGTTGCTGGTTTCGTGTTCCGGTTGTGGAAATGAGGTGTTGTCGCTAATAGTCTTTCGCCGCGCCCATAGTGTCGATTGATGGGTCAATTAGTCCTGGTCTTAGATTACTGGTAGTTTCTGTGTTTTGGGAGTTGTTTCCTTTGGAAGTTCAGCAATGTTGTGAGGATCATGCTTTCATTGTAGGATCCTTGGTTGATGGCAGAGCGTGGTTTGCAGTCGCCGATGTAATGGCGGAGGCTTCTGGTTTCATAGAGGCATGTGCAGAAGATTCTGGTCCCGAGAAAGGTGGTATTGGGGATGTGTAGTTCAAGGCGTTGAGTCAGAGGAATCTTTTCGTTAGTGGAATGTTGGCAGCAAGTTTTGGTGCTTGCGGACATCATCAGGTTTCGTTAGAGAAAGAAGGTGTAGGTCTCGAGGGAGGTTTGGATGGGCAGGAGCAGAATGTGTCGAGTAGTCAGAGGTGTGAATTATTTATGGTTTCTTGGAAGGTGGTGCGGCGCATGAAGGAGTTATAGTGGATGTATCGGGTGTCTATGAAGAAGGGGTTATTGATGTTCCCATCTTTTCCATTTCTGGGTTAGTGGAGCATCATGTTATTGATGAGAGTTTGGACTATGCTAATGTCTAGGGAACATGTTTTTAGATGGGCGTCCAATTCTATATCCAAGTGCTCAAGGTTTCTATTGCTGAGGTCTCAAAATTCAAGTTCGAAGGGGGCGAATCGTTTCAGTCTTAAAATTTCTAAGAGGTTACTCTTTGTGAAAAGGAAGTAGCACAGTTTCAAGGGTAGAGAAGCAAGTTTTAGTGTTTTTAGCAGTGGTAAACATAATGGATTTAGAGGTGAGAAGCTCCTTGGTGGGATGGAGGGCGTTTACCACTGTAGCGGTGATAGCTCGTGTTGTTGCAGATGCTTTGTGGTGCTTTATAGTGCTGCTTGATCCAACTTAGGGTGGTCCATTTCGGGTAGTGTTTCTGTATTGAGAACAGAGAAAAAACTGGATCTTTTTGTTTGGTTTCTTGGTGCTCGTTTTGGTTCGGTGCTTACTTATTGGTGTTGACACTTTCAGTAGTGGGTGTAGGCCTTTTCTGATTCCGTTCGCTTGATTTCGAACGTGTTTTTCGGCCCATGTTGGGGTTACGCTTAGCGGTGTAGTGGCGTTGTATCCAGGTTTTAGTATTATGCTCAGTTCTCTGAATTCAATAATCTCAAGCTGTCTCGACTCTTGCCCGATGTTATCTGCAAATGGTTCATTATCTCATGTTTTTTACTATTATGTCGGGTTATGTCTTACTTTCTTTCTAGAGTTAAAAGTTGTGGTGTTTTGTTTAGTAACCATTGATAAGCATATGCTCAACTGTCTTATGTCTCAAAGATTGTAGCATGGTTTTGTTCTTTGTTTTGGATGTGTGTAGTTCCTTTGTGAATTTCATTCAGGGGTAGTGTAGCTATATTGATGTAGTCTATTTCGGGCGGTTCTAGTGGTGTAGTTCCCGATTGTTGTTCTTGTTGTTCTAGGGTTCATGTTGAACCTTCTTCCATCCTAAGGTTCATTCTTTTTCCTCCAGTTAGGATTGGGAGGGTTTTTAATGAGGTCATTGGGGTGGTGTACTTTGTGAATTCTAATACAAAGTAACCATTTTTAAAAAAAAATTGTCATATTGGTCACCTTTGTTTCAATTTTATTAAAATTTAATAATTGAAATTAAAAAATTATATTTTGGTTCTTAATATTATTAAATTACTATAATTTGATAATTAAACTGTTAATTCTTATTATGATGATGATTTGACATGTAAAAATTGATTATTTTTTAATTTAATTTTAAATTTTTATTTCATTCATTTTCACTTCCTTAAAAAAATCTTAAAAGTCCTCTCAACTCCAGAATCTAACTGAAGCATTATATTGTTGCCCGTAACCCACAATCGAATCATCATCGATTGTTAGACTCCAAAATTTTCATTTCACCTTTTTTTGTCTTTTAAAGGGATGGTAGTAAGATTTTAAGTCATGGTACAAACTTTTAGAAAGTTATATTAGAATTTTAGAGTGTAATTTTAAGGGGGTAAAATTAGACCATCAAAAGAAAATACCTAAACTACAAAATTTGAAATTTTCAGAGGGTGAGAACCCCCAATACCCCTTTAGTACATCCCTGCTCATAAATGTGAATTGTCTGGTGTTAGGTGAAACTAAATAATCTATCATTGTTGATACATTCTTATGATCAAGTCCTAGGGATAAAGATTAGGGTACACAAAAAATTACTATTATTGAATAACTTTTAATTGATTGATCATATACATGACATATCCTTAGATAGTGAAACACGTCTATACTCACTATTCATTTATTACACTACTAGCATGCTTTGCTTATCAAATAATCAGAGTTTTTTGTGGAGCACCATTATTGTAGAATTTTCAGCATTCATATCAAAGTATAATATATATCTGATTACTTTAATGGATATATATTCATAGAATTCTTATATGTATTTGGTATACAACTCTATTCATATTTTGAACTTATTTTAATTATTTTGTTTTATATTATGTATAACATAGTTATAATTTTGTAAGGATGTTTTATAGTCATTATGGGAATTCAGCCAAGACAATGGAAATTCAGCCTCATTTTCATGGATGTGTTATTTACGCTTATGGTCCCTTTACATTAGATCCCAACTCAATTTCCTTTTATGACCTATCGAACTCAAATATCATATGATTAAATTTATATTTTACTTAATGATTTTAATTACATGTTCACATCGATTCTTAAATTTCTCGAATCAACTCATAAACATTGACTCGAAAACTCAGGATGTTACATCTTTTTTCATTTTTGCACCCAATATCCTAACATTTATTTGTTCTCTGAATACATTTTACACACATCAAAATCTAAAAAACTAAGAGGATTGAGAATATCATCATACTTTATTTAATTATTAAATCTTAATTAACATTAATCATATTACATCAGTACTTCTAATTTAAAATAATTATCTTTGTAATAATAAATAACATACAATTATTATTTATAATAATACAACAACACATCTTGATGAGACCAGGATCGGAGTAGGCCTTAGTTCTATTGTCATCCTAAGCAACAAAATATTTAATAATGACAACGTAAGGATAGTCACATGATTTTATGTAAGATGATAAAATTTCAAATAAGAAATAACCTAAAAGAAACTAGGAGGAGCGAAAACATATTTTCAACAAAAATACAAAAAATATCTAAAATATATATAATTTAAAAATTTTAAGGACGACCAACTCATTTACCTCTCTAGATCCATCATGATGATAAGTTCATCATTAATAAACAAAAGGGTTTTTACCCCCAATACATCATCCCCTAAAATTTGAACCCCAATTGTAAGACTCACTTGTGAATCACAAGAAGCCTGAGATACTTACCCAAATCAGTTACCAGTCTAAAACTAATGGTGTCTGCCAAATTAGGGTCAATATTAGGAGAAAAATAAACTCGGGTCTTCTCGTTGCTAACTTAATGACCCTAATGCAAACTGAACTGAGCTCACACTTATTTAATCACTGTGACTTGTCTCATATCAGCCTTAGCAAAAAAATATAAGGTCGTTAGCAAAAAACCAAATGAAAAAATGATTAATATCTGAGTTATTGGTTGATTAATCCGAACCAGATATTATAAAAATTTATTATAAGGATGATCCTTTCAACCTAATTTATTATGAGAATTTTAATTTTTTAATTACATTATTAAAAATGTTTTAAATTTTTAAAAATTTATTTTATTAATTTGATATTTTAAAAAAAATCTATTTGAAATTTATTTTAATTTAATTATTCCAAAAAATATATATTAAAAACTAAAATCTAAAATCGGTTAATATATTAATTTTAGGGTAAACAACATAAATGGTTTCAGAACTTTTAGGAAACTTGCAAGTTTGTCATCAAACTTTTAAAACATGTAATATAATCACTTAAATTTTAATCGCTTTCATTATATTTACTGTCTTTAGGAAAAATCGATGTGAGACTTCAAAGTCTTCTTTCTAAAATAACCCTGATGTCTTTTTCCAAGGTTTGTCAGTCATCTTTCGTAACACCTGCATTGACATCATCTCAAGTTTTTTTATCACTGTTGCTGCTACTAAACACAACAGCCACCATACTCGAGATCTTCATCATCATCAATATGTACAAATTCTTGAGAGTAAGGTACATGATGGAACATGTAGGTATTCCAAAGGCCACAAAAAAGATTCCAGCCAGTCTTGCTCAAGTGATTGATCAACTTCTTAAAATAGTTTTGAAATGTCCTTCTACAAAAATCCACGAGGATAGTGCATTTGGCTTAACTTCAATGGAGATTGATGAACCTGCAAACAAGGTGAAGGGTAAATCAAATTTTGTCCTAATGTTGTTAAGGTACAAGTCAAGTGAGTTCCGATTTCCAGATAAAATCCACAAGTGAATATCTTAAATGGTCACAATAAAATTGAAAGAACAAAAAGATCAAAAAGCAACAACACCATCTCTATTGTATTTTGATTAATTAGCTTAAAAACCTCATCTCTATTGCACCCATAGAAAACTTCAAGCATGTTGACTTCTCTTTCATAATTGTCTTAAATAGTTTCTAAAATAAAACCAAGTCAATTGAGGAGAAAGAGATTTTGAGGAAATATGGGGTTTGGTAAACAAAGAGAAAGGGTGTGCAAAAACAGTTCAGAAAAGAAAGAAACTAATTAGAAAACTGAATAAAAGAGGACATGAATTTGAAAGTTCTCAAATTAAAGCACACAATCAAGTAAAATGATGAAAGTTGCAAAAGCATGGACATAAAGGGAAAAGAATAAACAAATTTCATATCGTAGAAATACAAACATGCACCACTTTTATAAAATACTTATAGAGTATATATATATATATATATATATATATATATATATATATATATAAGAAGAGTTTAATGTATCATATCAATTTTTAATGGAATTTGACTGCAGTGATTATAATGAAAGTTAATTAAAAGTTTAATAGTTATATAACAATTTTTAAAAATTCGGTGACCAAAATGCAAGTGTTCTAAAATTTTATGAACCATTTATATAGTTTACCCTTGTCTTTATGTTTTTAACATGTTAAAAATAATTCTGAATATATAAAAAATATCAAGAAACCCTAATCAATATATCCACACGATATGAGTGCGTAATAATGAAGAATTCCCATTAAATTGCCAAAATATCATTATATATATATATATATATCAACTTTTATTTTCGCCTGTAGTATATTTCAAATTGAAAGTTGAAATCTGATCGTCTCAACGATCAATCTATTTATATGTTTCGCTATTTTTTCCACCCCTTCTCAATCGTCTTCTTTAAAGCTTGAATTAGTTCAAAGTTGCAGGTACGTACATTAAACCACTCTCTTCTTTTCTTTTTTACTTTAGCATGTTTAGGGTTCATTTCTCTCCTTATATGTTGAAATTTTGTTTTACTTCCCAGCTTTAATATAAATAAGAAAATTTGTTTTACCAGCAAAGAATCTAAACCCAGGGGCTATTGCAGATAATTATTGATCGATGGAGTGTGTTGCTAATGTATGAACAGATTTAATACCATAACAATGGGGAAGCAAGCTAAAAATAGCACTGGAACGAAACCATCGGTAAAGGATTTGGGTTCAAGCTGGTCGAGCAGGCGGGAATGGAAGCTGGCTCGTGGTCGTACGAGCACCGACGGTTGAAGGCTTTCAAGGAAATATGTCCTGCTATTGAACCACCCGAAACCGGGAACTAAGAGGCCACGTCCAGAAAGTGATATTGGTTTATCATTAAGATGATGATAAAAGGAAGGATAAGGGAGCTTCCAGTCATTTCTTGAAAATTTTAAATATTTTATTTATATTTTTCCGATGATTTATTTTATCTTTCCAAAATATTATATATTTATATCTTAACATAAAATTCTACGTTTATATACTATGATAATCAACTTTCATACGTGTTAGATCCAATTTTGATTATATAATATGTATGTATGAAATATGAATATGGTGTTTTGTTTTTATTTTTGGTTTTCGCCCTAATTTTGAGTTGGAAATTCATGTTAAGCAAACTAGATTAAGCCAAGAGAACTATCATGCTAAGCAACCCAATTAGTCACTGACTAATCGTTTTCTAATTTAAATAAGAAAAAGGTGCATTAATTATGTGAAAAATACGACTCTCCAACTCTCAAACTTAATGTCCATGCGATAAATAACAGTATATAATAATATATGAGTTAATTGTATCACAAGTCCTCAAAGTATGATTCTCATTTAAAATTGGTATCTAAACTTTTATATATGTCATTTTTCTCCCTAAACTATGATTATCATTCTAAATTAGTTCTCAAACTTTGGAGCATTTCGATTTCATTCCCAAAATTGAACCTTCATTCTCAATTGGTCCCCAAATTTTTTTAACACTCCAATTTTATCCCTAACTATACATATATACTAATCACATCCCTTGTTAATAAAATCATTAGGCCAAGTTATATTACTAAATGTTTGAAAAATACAAAATTTAGGCTAAAATATGGTTGAAACTAATTACATATTTGGATGAATTTGGGGATGAATTTGGAAGATTCAAAAGTTTGGAGACCAATTTAGAAAGAGGGTCATAGTTTAGGGATAAAATTAAAGTGTTCAAAATTTTAAGGACTAATTTAGAATGAGAGTCATAGTTTGGGGATGAATTTGGTTTATTCAAAAGTTTAAGGACCAATTTGAAATGAGAGTTATACTTGGGGACATATGATACAATTAACCCATTATATATACAAATTGAGGTAGAAGTTTTAGGCTACAAGTCCAAAACTGAGGCAATAACATCTACATGTACTGTCTTGTGCTATAAGTTCGTCAATGTTTTGATTTTTGTTTTTGGATTATTATTCTTACACGGGCAGGCGTTGGAGTTTTTACAAGTAGGTTGACATACTAAATGGATCTCACATTTGTAGCTGTCTAAAGGATATAGAGCTCTAGAAACTCCAAATATTTCGATAAATTTTACGGGCCTTAACACATAATAGGCAGTGAAATGAGAATGGGGTATGGCTTGTAAAGGAAGCACAACAGTTTCAAACATTATGATTTGATTAAATAAGGTTGGATTGAGAAGCTAGTTGCTCCTATAGGAATGCCATCCGACAAACGTGTGACCTCTTTGAAAAGAAGGTAACTTATTTTACGTTGCCATACACTGGTCGTTCATGAGTTTATTTTTGTTCTTTTGGCTTGGTTTTGTGAGTATTGGCATCATGTGGCGGCGTTCGTTTTTTGCATATTGGTTTGGTTCGTTTGTAGTAACTTCCGTTGAGGAGTTTGTTTATTATTGATGAAAGTTGGATGTTGGGATAATGATTGGGGTTCCTAGAGGAGTTAATGTCTAGATTTAAGGTACATCTATTATTTAATGAGTTTAGGACAAGGGTAGTTTTACGTGTTATAGAAAATAAATTATTAGTTAATAAGGTATTACGTTTTTAAATAAATGTTAGAGTTCGAACTCATATAAGATAAAATAACGTGAGTATCTTTGACTACTTTATTAACTAATGAATTTTAAAATAATAAATGAAATCTGAGAGAGTCATAACAAATACTTTCCCCCTAATCATGTGAGAGACGTAAAGTTGATGTAAGAGTGTAAGACTAATAAATATTAAACAAAATATAGCATTAATGATTTATTTTTGTACATGTTGTCTTTAAAATCGAGATTACAGATAAAATAATAAATAAAAATAAGTATTAGCTTGTTGATTGCTGACGGTTTAGCTAATTATAATTTATAAGTTGTATTCTGATATTGTTTGGAATGTAAAAAGCATCTTATATTAATTGATAATCTAAATGAATCTGTAATCCATTAAATTATCCTAAGTATTATTATTATTATTTGATATCACTTTTTCAACCAAATAAAATATTTCTATTATTTGTTTATTACATTTCAATCAATGTAATATCTATTATCCCAAGTAATTGTTAAAGTGTTGAATGGAAGATGTACGGACTGCTTGACATCTTTGGAAAGACGTCTAGAAGATATAGTGTCTTATGCTTTGCTACTATGTTAAATTTAGTGCTCTGATTATATGTAACATGGAAAAGATGTTGTATTTTCCCGACATCTTTTAAGTTACTATAACAAACACCCTAATTCAGAAAATAATTTCTACGTCACCCCAAATAACTATTTTTTTTATAAAATTATCTAAGAAATTTGGCAGATATAGACGTAAATGACATTAATTATTTAAGGTGTTACTCGTAAATAAATTTATTACAGAGATTACCAAAATGATTTGCATCCCTCTAAAGCAAAGGCCAAACAGGCCAGAAAACATGATTCAATTAAGATCGTTAGGCTAAAAGGCAAGCAAATGTTGCAAGTACACTATAAAGTTGTCTTGCTTTTTGTGAATGGGCATCACACTTGACAACGAAATTCACCAAATAACAGGTATACATCTCACAAGAAAAGGCAACAGAAAAATCAAAAGTTCTATTTTAACTGCTCACCCCTGATTTTGCACTTTATACCCAGAAAAGCCTTCTTCTTTTTTCTTCTTTAAGATCTTTTTTAATCATTGATTATGTATACATACCCTACGTATCTAGTTACTCGAACCCGATACTTTTAAGAAAAATAACACTTCTTTTTATTATTAAAATCGTTTGACGTGTTCATACCCAGAAAAATCTTTAAATAATTTTTTCTGCCATATAAACAGATATGCTCATTGCTAAATTAATTAATTACACTCAATTATTAAAATTTTTGCAACAACCACAATTTGACAGATAATATTATTTTATTAGCGGGCAAAATATCCGTACGCAAATAAGGAATTAATTACACTCAATTATTAAGAATTTTTGTTTTAGATCGTAATTGTAAGCTGGAATCTCATGTATAAGAATCGTTGTAATACTCTATTCAAGTGGACGATCAGCCAATTTATTAATAATAAAACGAATATTTTGTGGGGGTGTTTTTTTCACTCAATTATATAAATATATATATATTAGTCTACTTATTAATAAAATATTATTTATTGAGATGGACATATAATTTTATATTAGAAAGGATAAATTTATAATGGGTTAGGATCAAATTTCACAGTGTCAAACTAAAAAGTTTTACCTTATTTTAAAATTGTTGGAAGAGAGAAAATCAAAGGCGAAGATTAACAGTATGAAATGAGAAGATATTCACTAAAAAAATAAAAATAAAAAAGGAGTTAATCTAAGCCTTTGATTTTTCCTCATCCAACGATCCTAAAAAGGTATAAAACTTTTAGTTTTACAATAGGTGTAAGTGGATCCTAACACATTTATAATATTCTAGAATGATACGAATTTTAAATGACAAAATAGATTATGAATAAAAAGTTATAAAATATCTAAAATGTATAAAAATTTGAAATTTTCAAGATTGATAACCTTCCTCCATACTGTATTTGACCATGAATATGATGATATAATAATCGTTATAACGTACAGGATTAAGACTTAACAGATTTTCTATAGATGAAAAAAAGGAAGAGGAAAGCACGATCCAATGAGTCTTTTTAAGACTAATCAACGACACAGACAACCCAGTATGTAATAAAACTAGAAACAATTTAACTTTTAATTATAACATCCCTTTAACACACACACACACACACACATATATATATATATATATATATATATGTTTATTCAATATATATATATATATATATATATTATATAGATACATATGTATGTGTATATTGTTTTGAAAACTTGAGCTTTAGTGGTGGCGCCTAGCATCTGCGTTGGTTGGCCACGGTTCACATGTTCTTGCACTTGTATCATTAAAACAACCGCTGTTTGATAAAAAAAAAGGAAGAGAGAGAAGAGAATCGAAGAAGCTGAAGAAGGATCAAGAACATTGTTTGAGAAGAACAGGCTGCTACTTTTTATTTAAATTAACAACTGTTTTTGTTATATAGGTGGGGTGGCTTTTCTTTTGCCAAACTTTTCTTACAGATTCCTGGAAAACAAAAAACAATAGTTTAATAGTAAAGCAAAAGAACCCTTTTTTTCTTTTCTGTGTTCCATCAAGGTTTGTTTGGTCATCATCATGGAATTTTCTATGAAGAGAAGAACCCTGCTTAAGGTCATTGTTCTAGGTGACAGTGGGTAAGTATTTGTAGGAAGTTATTAGCTTGTGATCTTCAATTTTCTTCTTCTTGTTTTTTATAATTTTTCATGATATTTCAGAGTGGGGAAGACCTCTTTGATGAATCAGTATCCTTTCGCTTATTAATTAAGTGATCAATTCGAAGTGTCTGATATCTCTAGTTATTGCCATTACAATTACATATGCTCAGGGATGGATTGGGCTGTCGTGTCAATCGCCCTCGAATTTTTTTTGTATAATTTAAGTCTTTCCTTTGTATTTTCTATTGATAGTCTGTATTGTTTCTTTATTTTTTTTTATAAATTCACTTATAACATAAAATCTTACGTTCGGTCTGTTAATGCATAGGCTTGTATAGATTCTTAACTTTGTCATCCAGATATATTTATAACAAGTTCAATCAACAGTACAAAGCTACAATTGGGGCTGACTTTGTCACCAAAGAATTACAGATTGACGACAAATTGGTAACTCTGCAGGTAGGTGATGAAAAACCAAAGCCAAATCATACATTTTTTTAATTGAAAATTTACCAAGTTTCATCTTGTTTGATATTTTTATTATTCTGACAGATATGGGATACAGCAGGGCAGGAAAGGTTCCAGAGTCTTGTTTCTGCATTTTATAGAGGGACAGATTGTTGTGTCATTGTGTTTGATGTAAAACATACAAAGATCATTTGAAATGCTAAGCAATTGGCGTGAAGAATTTCTAAGACAGGTCCACAGAAACAAAATAATCTCATCTGTAGCATACCATGCATTCCATTGGCGTTTTAGTTATTGTTTGCTTTTTTGCAATAATCTTCATTTTGATCCCATGTTTTGGTGCTGTTAAAACAGGCTGATCCATCCGATCCCGAGTCATTTCCTTTCATAGTAATCGGAAACAAGATCGACCTCGATGGTGGAAACAGTCGGGTGGTATGTAGCTCCCACTATACATTTTTCTTCTTCAAAAAAATATCCGTTTCAAACATTTGTGTCGGACGTATAGATAAATATGAGTATCGGGTACATAAATTATAGAGCTTGACATTTCAGCATACATGCGCACAGGTATCTGAGAAAAAAGCAAGGGAATGGTGCGCCTCCAGGGGAAATATACCTTACTTTGAGACATCTACAAAAGAGGATTACAATGTTGATGAAGCATTTTTATGTGTTGCAAAAACTGCAGTAGCCTGCGAACGTGAACATAACATGTAAGCGTACCCCTCACGAGTCATTCCTATCTAATACAGTGATAGTCATTCCCGTGATTAGTATATGGTCCGTTACGTACTATATTCGGAAAATAATAGCTTTGTACACATGTTTAGATCGTTGTCGATATGGATGTTTTGAGAAAAAATACGGAGAGTTTCGGATAATGTAAGTTAGAGTCAACTGTTTTTTACACCCTTAAACTAACAATTTCATTGATGCAGTTATTTCAGGGGCATATCAGAAACTGCTTCGGAAGTTGAACAGGGAGGACGCTGCGCTTGTTGAAGTTAGCTGGTGATTTCATATGTATTTGCCATTCACCTTTCCCCATTTTCTTTTTCTTTTTAAAATTTATTTTTTTATGATAATTCTTTTGAAGTTCAAGTTCGAGATTAAGGAGGGAGAGGTTTTATGTTGATGTAATAACGTATATTAAGCACTCTTTCCTCGATTTGTATAATAATGTATTTTACTGCTTTTAAGGAAGCAGTCAATTTTTCTTCAAGCTATCTTCGGAAGATTCCTACAACAAATAAACCAAGGTCAATGAAGAAAATATAGCTTAGTCTTGAGGATTTACTTGAGTTGTCCACAAAGCCAAATAATTTATTTACTAACAATTACTGAATACAATGATAAGTCATATTATGCTCCCCAAAATAACACAGATTCAAGTATTATAATTTAAGCGTAAATAGGGACTTTTGTGACCTCAGGGGGTTTACATGGTTATATGCATGTAAAAGTAAATCTTGATGTTGGATAATAGTCGAGGCAAAAAAAAAAAGTTGTACGAGCGCACAATAACAAGTAGGTTTATGTCAAGCTCGAGTACAAAAAGCAATCTTTTCTTTTTTTCTTCATAGAAAACTTGCCAATAGAGTTTTTGTCCAAAAAGGACCGTCCTAGGTTATTGTTCTGTATAAAGTTATAACTAATTGCTTACAATAAGTTATTGATGTGTGTGTTGATGAGGCACAAAATGTCTTTTTCCAAGACCTTTTTTTCCAAAACATCTTATATCAAATGACATTCTCATTGCATATGATGCTATTCATTGTTTCAAGAACCATAGGGGAGGTGATAAAAAGTTTGGCCTGTGAGGTTTGGATATATTTGTTACTACACTTCCTCTATGTTGTTTTATATTCCGTTTGCTTAAATGGTAACTCTGGTATTGTTTTTAGCCATACTAGAGGATTACGTGAGTGTGATGATTACGACGACGATAATACTATTAGTTTGAATTTGGCTAGGACGACAACGACGAATATACTATTCAATTACATTGTATCACAGCCATATAGTGCCCGTCTGTCTTAGCTCTAGGGAAGCTTTCAAAAACACCAAGTTGCATTCCCCCATTTCTATAGCCAGAAAGTCTAACCTCTTAAATAGGGCATAAAAGTGTGCAATTCACTTAAAAGCATTAATACTTCACCAAAAATTATAAATAAAAAACAATCGCAGAGACAATCAAGAAATTAAGATTACATTAACTGGAATCTCGATCCCTATTCTACCAAAACTTGTGCATACCTTTGACATGATGCCGATGCTGGTGCCGGCTGACGGGCAGGCTTAGCAATAAGTAATAATTGATGCAGTGAAAACCCAACATCTGTCCGATACATATGGTCTCAACTGCCCCTACACATTATAATTCTTTATGCCGGTAAGTGTGATCTCCTCTTCTTGCTTGTTGATTTAGAACCATGGTCGTCTTTTCCTCTCTTTTTCACACTTTTTTTTATTTGATTCACTCGGCTTCCCATGCTTCTCAACTCCACTTCTGCTGGATTTCACACTGAAGACGCCACCTGAAATCACTTTTTCACCACCATTTTCCAAAGCATTATCGAGATCAGCTTCTCTACCTTCAATGGCATATTGTTGGAGTAAGTCCGGATTTAATACACCATCTGCCTTGGCTTTCATTTCCGCCTATAAAAATACATCATGTTAGATCAAGAAAGAGACGGCCCACCATGAAAGAAATACTGCATTGCTGATGGACCTTACCTCAACTTTCTTTGCAGCATCATTGAGGTCCTCGTCCACAGAGATACTATGTGGTTCCAACACTCTCTGGGAAGAGGAGAAAAATCAATACCAGCACATAATACTGGTGATAATACCAGCTATTAAATAAAATGGAAGAACTAGAAGTGAATGATTTTACTTCTTTTAGTCGAGGTAAAGCGGAATCAATCTCCTTGGATGCAATTCCATACAGATATTTGTACAGCTTTATCATAACCTTCTTAAACTGCGATAATATCTGCTGCCTCTCTAGTTTTTTCATTTGTTCCTGCAAAATGACAATTTATCCATGGATGTGTATGGAAACAAAACAATTTATTAATACACATTGAATCAGTTTTAAACAAATTCTCTGTTTCTCAATCCCACTTTAAACAAACACACATGGATTTAGATCCTTTTTTCTCCATGAAAGCAATTTATGGTGATCAAAGAATTGTGAAAGTCTAGCCAGGTGCATCAGTGTTGTGTACGAAAGCATGCAATATAAAACGTTTCGAGGATCAAACCTCAACATAGGAGACATCCTGGTTCTGCAAGCCCATGCAGAATAAAATAGAGGCCTGAACATACGTTAAAGTAACTGGCATCTTCTCTTGGAAATATAGGCTTGCAAGAATTGATAAAAGGTCGGTGATCTGAAAAGGGAAAAACAATGTTCTTAAAAAGGCAGATATTTCTGGAAGCCTAGTGCAATTGCTTATAAACCATATACGTTAAATTCTTTATGCACATTGAATAACACTTTAACAAGTAAAATCTGTATCTGATAATGTTACTAAATTTTCACCATCAATATACATAAATTTTCTCGTTCTGCAAGGTCTAGTTGTACGCTTTGTCGTTGAATGGAAATAAGACAGCACTACACTACACTACACATCCCTTAAAGCCTGAGAGCAGTATGGCAACTTGACAGCGGATTGCTAACACCCAATAATGCTTTACTTTTCCCAACATTTAAATTTCTCAAACTAAAAGAATATAAATCATAAACCAGATCTACTTCATTGTTATGTGCAGATGTCATGGTTTGCTAATGCTATACCAGTGAGGCATGAAATAAATTTATGAACAAATAATAAATCGTAGTGATATACAACATTTTCTATCAGAAGACTCACCGAAAGGAAGTCAATCAGATTATTTGAATAATCTTTCAACCGTCCCATATCATATGGTGATAATAGAGTATTAATTAAATTTGAAAGTCCATCTGATTTGGGAGGTGCAGGCTCTATATCCGTAAAGTCGATCTTAGGGTCCAGGACACTGAAAGATAATAGCATCAGAATATTAACTGGGATAATCTGATATCCAGGAGATAAAATTTCAACACTGACCTCATGGCAAGCTTATATTCCATGTTACGGAAATGAAGGCTTAGATTTCTACTGAAACTTAGCCTGAACTCTGCAGCAGTCAAAAGAAATGATAAGTAAATAAAATAAGCAGGAACTACATATCAAAGCATAGGAAGAAAAACATTCTTGGCATATAAAGGACTTGCCTTGGTAAAATGGACTGAAAAAACCCCATTCATCAAATCCACTGACCTCAAAATCATCATTGTTCAATGGTTTAAGGATCATACATGTATGTTCACCAGTCACATTATTCTGTTCCAGTTATGAGGGGACAATATAAGATTCTCAATAGATCCTCCAATCCGAAGGTAAAATTTGTTGTGCAGACAAAATCTAGCATGAGGGAAAGAAACAAGTAGGATAAAGGTCATCTTAACTGGAATCTGGCATATGTAGAACGGAGCAAATCTGTGCTTCTTCCAGAAGCGAAAAAGCTCTAAGGTAAGCCCAAACGAGACACCAAGGTAATGGAGCTTCTCAGGTCGGCGATCACGCAGATGTACAAGCAAAGGTGGAAGATCTGTCTTGGGTTTAATATTTTCTTCCAACAAGGAGACCTGGAGATACAATTTATTAGTTGTTCACAGAACCTGATCATAAACATGTGACTTTTTGTGGAAAGTAAAAAAAAATATGAAAATATATCAAGGACATAAAGCACATAAAAACTAGTAAAATAGAAGTCTTTTAAATCAATGAAACCAAACTCATCATTTGCATCAAGATCCGAGATCTTGAAGTTAAAACCGAATCTTGCATAAATCACCTAGCGGGGTTTTGGGTGGAGTGGTTGAACTTAAACCTATTAAATATGAGAGGAGAACCATATTAATGCTTAACATGAAAAAAGTGACCTGCACAAAAAGACTCGGTTGTGAGACTGTTTGTAACACAGCATATTACCAAAAAAAAATAGTCAGAGAAAAAAAAGAACTTGGAGCATCAAAGGTTGGAATTTTAGCATGAAACCATGGAAAACATTTTGATCCACACAAATGATAAAAAAAAACAAAATCTTTTGATTCATGCAAAGTCAATAGCAAAGCTTCTCCCAAGTGCCAAGCAATATACATCCAATAAAAATATGAGAGAAAGCTTTCTTTAGCCATTAACCTTCTCTGCTGCTTCTGAAAGTCTGAGTTGCGATCCTTGTGGAATCTCCTCAGCATTTTCAACATCTAGCTCAGAGAATGAACTTAATTGTCCTTCATAATATCTAGCAAAAGAGGGACAAATTTAAATTCTTCATCTTTTAAAGGCACTTGACAGTTATATTGTTACCAAATAAAATAGGTACCTACATTACTCATCAAATATACAAGTATAGAACAACGTTTCTCTAACATTACATAATGCTTAACAAAAACATATGCATTTATTCAGTTTCTCCCATGCATTTCATGTGTCAAACTGGTTAGTAATTAATTGAAAGCATAAGAAACAAGATTTATATTGTAATCAACTAATCCTCCCACAATTTACTTCTACTCAGAGTCATTTCTCCCAAGTTCAAAAAATCACAATTGGAATCAGCACATATAAGGTCAAGTATTCAATCAGTATACAGCACTATGATTATTAACAATTCTAATTCCTGACAGAAGATTTTAATGGGTGGAGAAGGTGACAAGTGTTGCACTGCTAAAATACAACAATAACTGACCGGGTAAAAGAAAGAATATTCAAAGAAGCATGTACCTTGTTAATAGTTCAACAGCAGCAGAACCATATCCAAGCTTCATAAATCAATAAAAGGGTTCAAAATGTTTAATGAGCATCCAAGAAACCAAACATAGGGAAATTCTAGGGAAGGCATTTAAAATAAGGTTATTGTAAGGGACAATTACATAAATCAACACAACTTTGTAATGTTCAATTACACAAAAACATTACAAAGTTGCAATAATTTATGTAATTTGATCATGTTTTATGTAAGTGTCCCTTACTGCAACCGTATTTTAAGTTCCTAACCCTAGAACTACATCAAACATTATAATAGATGCATGAAACATAAATTTACCCTCATAGCACTAGGATGGGTGGCAATGCGAACAATGCGAGCACCCGAAAGACTTGGGAAATCAGGATCTCGGAACTGCTCACAAAATTTCCATGGTATTTGGTCTTTCAACTCACTAGTGAATTAATTTAATGCAACAGCTGATAACTATTATGCTCATAACACAAATGGAACAACATAACACTAAAACCTCTTTGTAGGAGAAACAAACCATTAAAAAATGAAAAAAAAAGCAAGATAAGACACCAAGCATCTAATATATAGAGGAATTACATGATAACTGGTTTCTCTAGCCCTATTTTATTTCTCTTCTATCCTAAATCAACATCATTAAACCAATTGCACTAAAAAATTTGGTTTTCTAATAATGCATAAGGAACCACTAACAGTAGCACAGAGTTACAAAATATCAAAACTTAATATGGAACAATAAGCAAATGAAGATTCTGAAAGGCACAAATATCAAAACTAAGGCAGACAACATGAAAAGGAAGAAACTCGTAAGAGAGTTTCATATAACAAATATTCAAACCTGGATAACACACAAAATATCAGGAAGCTGATTTTTTGACTCATCAACAGGACCTGCATCAAAAGTAAGTTGCAGAAGTCTATTCCAAGCATGAATTGAAAAGTAGGAAATGCCTCTAAGGCAAGCAGACAAACCTAGTAACACAAACAAATGGTGAGCTGGAGCATCAGCCATTAGTTGTAAATCATTTGGGGAATTTTTATAGTGAGAAGAAACATATAGGGCCATCATCCGCTGCAAGTATATGACATATTAGCATTTGCTTCACTTCATAATAACATTAATTGCATCAATTCTAAATTCAATTTTAAATTAAATACAATTACCTGCAAAAATAGTTCACTATCTTTGTGATAAGAAAAAAGTGTATCTCGATTAACATAGTAGAGATCACATTCACCAGGTGGAGGTAACCTAATTACAAAATGATACATTAAGGAAATCATTCCTGAAATCAATAAAATAGAGGCAAAATTAACTCCCAGATAAGCACAATATAATAATCCAAACCTGTTGATACTGGGTACAGAGTTTGTAACATCAAGACAAAGTAAAGCATTCAGCCAGGATTCTATAGGATCAGAAGAGGCATATCGAATTGACTCACTAAGTTCTATCTTTCTAAAAACACGACCTACATCAAAAGGCAATCAGAAGTCAGCTCATCCCCAAAGCATAAACTTGAACCAAAAGCATCATATATAACTAAATATTGATAAAAACTATTAATGTCCGGGTCTTCTTCACATAGCAATCAGAGGCCATATATTTTGTTCATAGAACTAAAAAATTCAATGAAGCTCGGAAATACCAGAGAGGGAGCCCTCAACACCCTTAGACAGCTGGCTTTGCTCTTCCAATTGCTGCAGTAGTTTTAGGGACAAGGACCGACCAGTACCTTCATAGCTTTAAATGGGATAAAAGAAATTCAATTCAGTCAAATTCATATCCTATGAAACCAAAGACTGTGTTGAGCATGCTTGCAGAGAAACTGTTCTAGGATGCAAATTAATGTATTACAAACATATCATATCCGTTTACAGTAGATGAAAGGAAGACCAAGTACGGACCAAGCAAGGACTTCACAACAGGCAATGGTATAGCTGCTGCTTCATCAACAACAAGAAGCTCAACTTGGGAGAGCTTTTCATGTTCATGTGGCTGTATATACTGCAAGGCCCAGATAGAAAAAAAAATCTATTAGTGCTAAGCACGGTGGAAATAGTCTTTCATTCAATAATATAATCCTAAAGTATATATATATATATATATAAAATAAAATGATTAAATAAAAGACTTTTATCCATGTCTTCTCAACCTGAATTGTTTGTCTGTGCTGCTTGTAAATATTGATACGCACAGTTGCTTTCTTGAAGTCCGGATTCACACTCTTCACAACATCATAATCGATGTGCTCCTGGAATAAAAAGATAGTAAGTTAAAAGGCATGAAAAATAAGATATGGAAGGATTAACTATCCAAAAAAGACGCCATTATCATATCATTTATAAAAAAAATTCTCTTTTTCAAGAGCTAAAAATAGAAACCCAGGAAAACTGATACTAGGATAAAACGGAAAGCAACAAGCAGACTGCAAAAGACATCCTTCATTACAAATGTTTTCATGGCACTAAAGCAGAATACTGGTTTAACGGAAAGTAGCCCACCATCAGCTGCTTTTCCCAATAACTGCCTTAAAGGTTCTATGAAATTACTATAAAAAACAAAGCTAAAAGCATTTTCCTTGCAAATAATCATACAAGCATCAAAAGAAAGCTAGAACATATGCACCAATACAAAATTGTCAATGTGTACACAGATGAAGGGACAGAGACTATACCTTATATTCAATAGAATCGAAACCCGTGCACACAAATTCAAACAAGGTCTTTAAGTTCTCAGGACTAGGTGCCGTCACATAGATATTTGAATACCTGTTAGAGTAAGTTATCTCATTAGATTAAACAAAGATCAAATGGAAACAAGGAAAATGAATCCATACTTGACGTAAAAAATTTCATAACATAATTCAAGCCATCTTACCCGGCAGCAATAGCACCAGCTATTGCTAAGCCAAGTGCAGCTGATTTTCCACGACCACGAGCAGCAAGCAAAGCAACCGTGCTGCGCAGATTCTTGTCCAAAATTGCATCAAGGAATGTAACAACAGCTTTTCCCTACTCAAACATGTAAATAAAATACATCCATCAAACACTCCAGAATAAGTTAGCAAAATTTCTGAACCAAATGCAAAAATATTAAAAGATATACGTTCCCAACCTGATCCAGTGTACAACACTTCTTTATCAAAGGACCAACAGGGAAATCCTCATTTAGTTCTTCTTTTAAATTCTTCAGTTCTCTTTCAGATTCTGATAGCCCTTCGGAGTCCTTTTGCCAATCAGACAGAGAAGAGAGTTATAAACATAAAAATGCCTTCACATTCCCCAATGAGTTTGGCAACTTATCTTAAAAAATGGGGTTCTACAAAAGGTTACATCAAAGATTTCTACTGCGTTATAAAAAATAGATATGCTATATAGAGTGACTATGCATAGTACAAAACACCTGGAATTTTTTCCAGAAAATTTAACTCATAATCAATAGGAAAGTCGGATAATCACCTCATTAACTGGAACCGGAGTTATTGATTTTATATGAGACGAAATTGGTAAGATATTTAGCTCGTCATCCATGACTACACATGCTTTGCATGATGCGAGAGATAATAAAAAGCGTTCATTAAAGCGCCCAGCTGCTTCAGAGTGGGACTCTGTACGGTACCGCTCGTGAACATCCTGAATCAGCAAGTTTTCGATAAGTTACAACTGTCATTGTTTTAGTGCAAGTAGATTTGAGTACAAAAACAGTAGAAAAGGAAGTATTAGTAATGTAGTTAAGAAAATAGACACCCTTCCCAATACAATTATCAAATCTTGCTGCAGATTTTAATACATTATATTAAGGTAAGAGAATGACTGAAATAGGAGAAATAAGAACTTCTACACAAGATGCAATTAAAACAAAAAGGAAGCACATAGAAAATTAATGTCAAATTAAAAAGAACCTAAGATATTCAAATCAGGGTGATACTAACCTAAAACTGACAAGACAAAAGCTATTGCAAATTAAGACAGAAAGAAGCATGTGCTAAAAAGGCCAGATAGATGGTAATTTCATTGCGTTAGGAAAAAGTAAGCGAACACAGAAACAAGGGTGAACATAATGATACATGATTTTCACTTCTAGGGAAAATATGGGGAATTCTTTAACTAGCATTACGTAACATGATGAGAAAATTTTCTAGGCTTGACAAGCCTTTTATAATCTTAAGTGCCTTTCAAGAGTTACATCTACACTGATTTATCATTGACATTATAAATACTATACATATTATTGGAGAAGCAAGAGAGACGCCCTTCACCCATCAATCCCTCAATGAAGAATCATAAAACAAAAGCTAACAAAACACTGGTTAGAAGTCCAAAAATGTCAAACTCAAATCATTAATTAAACAAATGTAGAACTAATAATCTCTAAAAGTGTAGAGATACAAAATTAACACAAAGCAAATGAAAGCATGGCATCATAAGACAGTATATACAGCTTTCTTAATTTTTTTTTGGAAAATCATAAAAATCAAAGCAACAGTAGGAATAATTCATACCATAACCATGGTGCAAAGACTGGTCAATGAAGAAAGGGAACGAAGAAGCAAAACAATTAATCCGCCACCCTGCACAGTCTCTATTGTTCTGGCTAGAAGATTCGGAGTCAGAGCCTCAAAATCCTAACATCAAAACGAAGTAAACAATTGTTAATGTAACAACCCGAATATTTACAAAATAATATTTAATTGAAATTGGAGGTTAATTGTGAAAATTGGTAAATTGTTGGTGATTAAATCAAAATTTATGAGAGTTTATAGGCCATTTTAGAAGTGAAGGAAATCCAAGGACCAAGCCTTGAATTTACCCTAAAACTGTCGGCAGCTTTGATTATAAGCGTACATTTGGTTCTGATTTTCAGAACCAAAATGCTCCCAATTTTCCTTTCTCATACGCAGTTTCCAACTCCGATTCCGACGCCGTCCAAATTCCGATCATCGTTTTAAAACCACCGTTGTGTTCATCATCGAGCGAGGAACAAACCCTTCAAATTAATTGAAGCGAAACGCGGCCAAACGTCGAGAATTTCCAGTCAAAGTAGCGACGGTTTTGTTAGCTCTATCGCCGAGGAAATCTTAAATTCACCGCTGATCGTTGCTCCGTTTACGACACCTCCCGCACCATCGTGTTCCTTGTGCCGTTCCGAGTTCACCGGTGTCAACCTTGTCCGCCGTAGACGGCGGCGCGTGAGGAGGTGGTGCAGTCAAAGATTCGGCCGATTTGAAATCGAGCTCTCCGCCGTTCAAAAATTTGAACCGATCGTTGTAAGTATCTCGAAATCGCTCAAAATAATTTTTAGAAATTTTTTCGGGATTTTTAGGGCCCCGGAGGACGCCTCACGCGCCACACGCGCCGCCGTAGGGCGAGTGGCTGCTGGAAACCGGTTTAACCGGTTTTCAACCGGTTCTGACCGGTTTGACCGGTTTCAACCGGTTCGAACCGGTTTGACCGGTTTCAACCGGTTCGAACCGGTTTGACCGGTCTGAACCGGTTTGACCGGTCTGACCCGACCCGACCGTTGACCCGACCCGACCGTTGACCGTTGACCGTTGACTTTCTTTGACCAAAACTTAAAATGGCTTTGACCGAGCATTAAACGACCGTTAATCTTTTCCGAGTATACCTATCCTGATAGTTTTCGACGTGCCGAATCCGTTTCCATGGTCCGTTTTGTCAAATTCGAATCCGAAGGTCTCCAAATCTACGGTCAAAGTGGTTGACTTTGACTTTGACCAAGAATTTAAATTTTCAGAAAGTCATACTTTATGTTTTTCGACGCCCTGATTCCGATTCCGCAATCCGTTTGGCCAAATTCAGACTCGAAATACCTCAAATTGATAGTCAAACCCGAAAAATGCTTATATAGTTAAGAAGTTTAGCTTTGAACAATTAAATAGGATTTGGGACTGATAAATATTATTGTTTGAAGGTACAAGAGACTCTCCGGATCGTTCGACAGCTCGACCCAACTCTTCTAGATCAGTTAAACCACGTGTACCAGTATTCACCCGTTCGAAAACTGTAGCAGAGCGTGGTGAAACCAGCAATCAGTAGATTTGTTATTTGAATCTATTGTCGAGGTGTGTTCCCTACTTATTACTGAACTGTTTTATTGGTTTTAATATGTGGTACACCGAATTCATTGGTTATTGTTTTATTGATGCACCAATTTAATGTGACAATTTATAGAATATGGCTGCTATCTAATTTTTGTTTTGAAATGGTATATGATTACCATGTTTTTGGATTTATGGAATTTGTGTCACGGTGCAATTGAATTTTGGAATTGAATTACGATGGAATAGCTCTGATCAAGCTAACTGGGCCTAATGTGACTCTTGAGGGCCCCAAGATGTTTCATTAGGTCGGCTTTCCTTTGCTGTGTGCTTAGGGTAAGCTATATGGACTTATTGACTTGGGCTTAAGGATACAAGCTTCAGAGCCTATCCTTAAGTCGGCTTTCTTTTTGCTATGTGCATAAAGTAAGCTATATGGAAAATAATTTTGGGAACTACTAATGGTGTACCGGAAAAGGGTTTAAACTATGATTTTCAAAAAGTTAAACTCTTTTATGAATTTGTGAGATTACTGGACTATGATTTGTACCTATTGTGATTTTATGGAAATGTTGGGACACACTGAGCCTAGCTCACCTTTTGAAAATGTTTTCCCCTTTCAGATACTGTTGGTTAGATACCTTGGTTCGAGCACTTGGAGGATCAACATATCTCTTGAAGTAAATCAGATTGTAATGTTTTTATCTGGCAAGTTGACTTTATTTTGGTGACATGGACCTTATTTTAAAATATCGGATTTATAATGATAACTCTTTTGCTAATACTGCTCGGTTATTGTGATATTGAATTGAAGACATGTTTTAAATTAAATTATTATTTATTGGTACTATATTTACGAGTTGGATTTTGATAGTATAATTTGTTTATAATTTCAGGTTATTTATAATGTGATTTTATATTGATGGAATAACGGTTTCGCAAAATGTATTTAATAATCATAATGTGATCCACTAGACTTAGTCGAAACGCATAGGCCGGGTTTAGGGGGTTACATTTATTGGTATCAGAGCTTTTGGTTTTTAACCCTCGGACTGTGTATGAGTCCACATTGAAAATACGATTTTGAAATATTTTACAAAACGAGTTACTAAGGCCATGTCACAAAGTTATTAAGATTTTAACTATGTTTGAGACTCCAAGTGCTTATCTAACCCTAAGTTTATCTTCTGTAGTAAACTTGAGATCCATCAAAATGAGTGCTAGACGTGGTCGTCGAACTAGCCGTGGACGAGGTCGAGTGGCTAGATTCGCAGATCCGATCGATGAGATACGGGTAGATCCCCCACCTCCGATAGGTGATCAGGCTCCTACTACCCCAACGGATCTACCTCCTGCCGCTGGTATTGGCATGACTACACCGATAATAGGAGCGACCGATATTGAGTCAGAGTCTACCAGAGTTGCTTTGGATGAGAATTTTGGTAGACAATTTCTGCAGTTAATACAGGGAGCAGTCAGAGCTACTGGTGTTGTAGCTGAGATTCCTATTTCGCAGACTTTGATTGCCAATGGAGTTAGAACTTTTGGGGGACAAATAGGTGGAGCTCCTACTGAAGCTGAGGATTGGCTCCAGGATACAGAGAGACGCATGGATCAGTTGGGTTTGGACTCAACTAAGAGATATCAGGGTGCTGTGGCGATGTTAGATGGCAATGCCTACACTTGGTGGGAGTCAGTGACCAGTAGTGTTCCTACCGATCGTTTGACCTGGAATTTCTTTAAGGATCGCTTTCGGAGCCGTTTTCTGGGAGAGCGCTACTTAGCTCAGAGACGACAACAGTTTCAAGATCTGGTTCAGGGAGACATGACTGTTTCTGAATATGAGATCGAGTTCCTGAAGTTGCTGAAGTATGGATTCAGTATGGTACCTACGGAGAGAGATCGATGTCGTAAATTTGCCCTTGGACTCAGATACGAGCTGCGTAGGCAAGTTGTAACCCATCAGGATGAGATATTTGATGTGCTGGTGGGCAGAGCCAAAGATGCGGAAGAGGTGGAGGTTTTAGCTTCTGGTAGAGAGCGTGTTGATCAAGATCGATCTAAGAAATTTTCAGGCCCGATGGAGTCATCAGCACAGTCCGGAAAGAGGACTCGTACTTCGGCCCCTCAGAGAAGCAATACACGTTTCAGGCCTGCATCATCCTCACCTTTAGCTGTCAGTCGAGGCGGTTCCTCGTCGTATTATAATGGGCCCCTTTGTGAGTATTGTGGTAAACAGCACTCAGGAGAGTGTCGTAAGAAGATGGGTCTTTGCTATCAGTGTGGATCTAGTGGTCATTATCGGAGGGATTGTCCTCAGTTAGTTTCGTTTGAGCAGACCACTACCCAAACTCCTGTGCGTTCGCAGACTACAGTACAGACCCCAATTAGAGATCGTAGTCAAGGAAAGACTCGAGGATCAGCGTCCAGGACAGACAGTAGAGCCCGACCTCAGCAAAATAGAGGGCCAACAGCTTCTGAGGCTAGACAGCCAGCTTTAGTTTATGCAACTAGACGTCGTGATGACAAAGATGAGCCTGAGGTTATTGCAGGTACATTTACTATTTATTCTACCCCATACTTTGCATTATTGGACAATGGCTCCACTCACTCCTATGTATCGAGCTCAGTATCTCGAAACCTTCAGATTCCGATCGAGAACACTGAAAATACTGTTACAGTTACAAGTCCAGTAGGACAAGCGGTATTAGTGAATAAAGTATTTCGGCGTTGTCCTCTCGAGGTTCAGGGAGAAATTTTTCTCGCTGATCTTATGGAACTTCCTTTAGGGGAGTTCGATCTAATTCTTGGAATGGATTGGTTGAATAAACACAAGGTAAAGCTGGATTGCGAATACAAGCGGGCTACTCTGAAGACTTCAGATGGTCGGACTGTTGTGTTAATTGGTGAACGGCGTGGTTATCTCTCCAATATAGTTTCAGCGATGGAAATTGATCATATGATCCGAAAGGGATATGAGACCTTCATTGCTTGTATTTTGAACACCAAAGGTGCATTGTCCACGATCGAGGAGATTCGTACAGTTAGCGAGTTTCCTGATGTTTTTCCGGAGGAGTTGCCTGGGTTACCTCCTGATAGAGAGGTAGAGTTCGAGATTGAGACTTATCCGGGATCTTCACCTATTTCTATGACACCTTATCGTATGGCTCCAAAGGAACTTAAGGAGTTGAAAGTCCAATTGCAAGAATTATTCGATCGAGGATTTATCCGACATAGTACTTCACCATGGGGAGCTCCAGTTCTATTCGTGAAAAAGAAGGATGGGTCTTTAAGGCTATGTATTGACTATCGGAAATTGAACAAGATGACGGTCAAGAATAAATACCCATTACCCAGGATTGATGACTTATTTGATCAATTGCGAGGAGCTACTGTATTCTCTAAGATTGATCTTCGTTCGGGGTATTATCAATTGAAAGTTAAAGGATCTGATGTTGCAAAAACGGCCATTCGCACTAGATATGGTCATTATGAATTTTTAGTGATGCCTTTTGGTTTGACGAACGCTCCTGCAGCTTTTATGGATTTGATGAATCGGGTGTTCCGACCATATTTGGATCAATTTGTGGTGGTCTTCATTGACGATATTCTGATCTATTCTCGTACTGAGGCAGAGCATGACGAGCATTTGAAGATCGTTCTGCGGACTTTGAGAGAGCATCGTCTATATGCCAAACTAAGCAAGTGTGAGTTTTGGCTTCAAGAAGTGTCATTTCTGGGGCATATTATTTCTGCGCGAGGTGTTCAGGTTGATCCCAGCAAGATAGAGGCTATTATGAATTGGAAACGACCTAAGAACGTATCTGAAATCCGCAGTTTCTTGGGCTTGGCTGGTTATTATCGACGTTTTGTTGAGGGCTTCTCGATCATTGCTTCTCCATTGACAAAGTTGTTAAGGAAGAATGTGCTGTTTGACTGGGGCGAGGCACAACAGGAGAGCTTTGAGAAATTAAAGGCGGTATTGACTCAAGCACCGGTGTTGATTCAACCAGAGTCCGGGAAGGATTTTACAGTGTATAGTGATGCTTCACATTCAGGACTTGGTTGTGTTTTAATGCAGGAAAGTAAGGTGGTGGCTTATGCATCCCGTCAGCTGCGGCCGCATGAGAGTAACTATCCTACTCATGATTTAGAGTTGGCAGCAGTAATTTTTGCCTTGAAGATTTGGAGACACTATCTTTATGGAGAGAAGTGTTACATTTTCACAGATCATAAGAGCTTAAAGTTTCTTCTGACCCAGAAGGAACTTAATTTGAGACAGCGTCGCTGGTTAGAGCTTCTAAAGGATTATGATTGCGTGATTGATTACCACCCTGGTAAAGCTAACATTGTAGCAGATGCTTTGAGTCGAAAGACGGTATCGGAGTTGAGGTCTTTAATGGCCAAGATGAATTTATATGACGATGGCACTTTGTTAGCAGAATTGCAAGTTAAGCCGACCTTGGTGATGATATCAAAGCTAAGCAGCCCCTTGATAGCTCCTTGCTTTCCATCTTGAGCAAGTAGAGCAGGGGACAAACTCAGATTACGCAATTGATCAGGATGAAGTTTTATGCTTTAAAGGTAATATTGTGTGCCTGATGATGCTGAGTTGAGGCAGACTATCCTTACTGAGGCTCATAGTAGTCCATATGCTATGCACCCCGGAGGAGATAAGATGTACCGAAATTTGAGAGAGAGGTATTTTTGGATTGGTATGAAGAAAGACATATCTGACTTTGTGGCTAGGTGTTTGACTTGTCAGCAAGTTAAGGCAGAACATCAACATCCATCAGGTTAGTTACAGCCTATCAAGATTCCTGAATGGAAATGGGAGCGTATTACTATGGATTTTGTTACTGGCTTGCCTATGACTCCTTTGAAAAAAGATTCAGTTTGGGTGATTGTTGACAGACTTGCAAAGTCAGCTCACTTCATTCCTGTGCGAGTAAATTATACTTTGGATAAGCTGGCAAGATTGTATATTTCAGAGATTGTCAGATTGCATGGTGTTCCATTGTCTATTATTTCTGATCGAGATCCGAGATTTACTTCGAGATTTTGGAAGGCGTTACATACGGCTTTGGGAACAAGATTGGATTATAGTACATCCTTTCATCCACAAACTGATTGTCAATCTGAGAGAGTAATTCAGATTCTGGAGGATATGTTGCGGGGTTGCGTAATCGATTTTCATGGTAGTTGGGAGAACTTTTTGCCGTTGGCTGAATTTGCTTACAATAACAGTTATCAAACCAGTATTCGTATGGCACCCTATGAAGCACTCTATGGGCGTAAATGTCGCACTCCGATCTGTTGGACTGAGTTGCGTGATAGGAAAACGTTGGGACCTGAGTTAGTGCGAGAGACGGAGGACACAGTCAGATTAATCCGTGACCGTCTGAAAGAGGCATTTGATAGGCAGAAATCTTATGCAGATCAAAGAAGGAAGGATATACAGTTTGAAGTGGGAGATCGGGTCTTTTTGAAGTTTCACCCTGGAAGAAAGTATTAAGATTCGGGCGTAAGGGTAATTGAGTCCAAGATTTATTGGACCATTTCGTATCTTGAAGAGGGTAGGACCTGTTGCATATCAGCTTGAGTTACCTTCTGAGCTAAGTCGTATTCATGATGTCTTTCATGTATCATGTTGAGGAGATACCGTCCAGATCCAGGTCACATTATTCAGGTTGAAGAAGTAGAGTTGAGACCTGATTTGTCATATGAAGAGGAGCCCATTCAGATCTTGGAGAGAGATGAACGAGTTCTTCGGAATAGACGAATTCCAATGGTCAAAGTTCAGTGGAGTAATCGAGGCCCCTCAGAAGCTACTTGGGAGACATTGGAGTCAATGAGGCTCAGTTTCCTCAACTATTCTCATAAGGTAAATTTCGAGGACGAAATTTCTTGTAGAGGGGAGAATTGTAACAACCCGAATATTTACAAAATAATATTTAATTGAAATTGGAGGTTAATTGTGAAAATTGGTAAATTGTTGGTGATTAAATCAAATTTATGAGAGTTTATAGGCCATTTTAGAAGTGAAGGAAATACAAGGACCAAGCCTTGAATTTACCCTAAAACTGTCGGCAGCTTTGATTATAAGCGTACATTTGGTTCTGATTTTCAGAACCAAAATGCTCCTAATTTTCCTTTCTCATACGCAGTTTCCAACTCCGATTCCGACGCCGTCCAAATTCCGATCATCGTTTTAAAACCACCGTTGTGTTCATCATCGAGCGAGGAACAAACCCTTCAAATTAATTGAAGCGAAACGCGGCCAAACGTCGAGAATTTCCAGTCAAAGTAGCGACGGTTTTGTTAGCTCTATCGCCGAGGAAATCTTAAATTCACCGCTGATCGTTGCTCCGTTTACGACACCTCCCGCACCATCGTGTTCCTTGTGCCGTTCCGAGTTCACCGGTGTCAACCTTGTCCGCCGTAGACGGCGGCGCGTGAGGAGGTGGTGCAGTCAAAGATTCGGCCGATTTGAAATCGAGCTCTCCGCCGTTCAAAAATTTGAACCGATCGTTGTAAGTATCTCGAAATCGCTCAAAATAATTTTTAGAAATTTTTTCGGGATTTTTAGGGCCCCGGAGGACGCCTCACGCGCCACACGCGCCGCCGTAGGGCGAGTGGCTGCTGGAAACCGGTTTAACCGGTTTTCAACCGGTTCTGACCGGTTTGACCGGTTTCAACCGGTTCGAACCGGTTTGACCGGTCTGAACCGGTTCTGACCGGTCTGACCCGACCCGACCGTTGACCCGACCCGACCCGACCGTTGACCTGACCCGACCCGACTGTTGACCCGACCCGACCGTTGACCGTTGACCGTTGACTTTCTTTGACCAAAACTTAAAATGGCTTTGACCGAGCATTAAACGACCGTTAATCTTTTCCGAGTATACCTATCCTGATAGTTTTCGACGTGCCGAATCCGTTTCCATGGTCCGTTTTGTCAAATTCGAATCCGAAGATCTCCAAATCTACGGTCAAAGTGGTTGACTTTGACTTTGACCAAGAATTTAAATTTTCAGAAAGTCATACTTTATGTTTTTCGACGCCCTGATTCCGATTCCGCAATCCGTTTGGCCAAATTCAGACTCGAAATACCTCAAATTGATAGTCAAACCCGAAAAATGCTTATATAGTTAAGAAGTTTAGCTTTGAACAATTAAATAGGATTTGGGACTGATAAATATAATTGTTTGAAGGTACAAGAGACTCTCCGGATCGTTCGACAGCTCGACCCAGCTCTTCTAGATCAGTTAAACCACTGTACCAGTATTCACCCGTTCGAAAACTGTAGCAAGCGTGGTGAAACCAGCAATCAGTAGATTTGTTATTTGAATCTATTGTCGAGGTGTGTTCCCTACTTATTACTGACTGTTTTATTGGTTTTAATATGTGGTACACCGAATTCATTGGTTTGTTTTATTGATGCACCAATTTAATGTGACAGTTTATGGAATATGGCTGCTATCTAATTTTTGTTTTGAAATGGTATATGATTACCATGTTTTTGGATTTATGGAATTTGTGTCACGGTGCAATTGAATTTTGGAATTGATTACGATGGAATAGCTCTGATCAAGCTAACTGGGCCAATGTGACTCTTGAGGGCCCCAAGATGTTTCATTAGGTCGCTTTCCTTTGCTGTGTGCTTAGGGTAAGCTATATGGACTTATTGACTTGGGCTTAAGGATACAAGCTCAGAGCCTATCCTTAAGTCGGCTTTCTTTTTGCTATGTGCATAAAGTAAGCTATATTTAAAATAATTTTGGGAACTACTAATGGTGTACCGGAAAAGGGTTTAAACTATGATTTTCAAAAAGTTAAACTCTTTTATGAATTTGTGAGATTACTGGACTATGATTTGTACCTATTGTGATTTTATGGAAATGTTGGGACACACTGAGCCTAGCTCACCTTTTGAAAATGTTTTCCCCTTTCAGATACTGTTGGTTAGATACCTTGGTTCGAGCACTTGGAGGATCAACATATCTCTTGAAGTAAATCAGATTGTAATGTTTTTATCTGGCAAGTTGACTTTATTTTGGTGACATGGACCTTATTTTAAAATATCGGATTTTATAATGATAACTCTTTTGCTAATACTGCTCGGTTTATTGTGATATTGAATTTGAAGACATGTTTTAAATTAAATTATTATTTATTGGTACTATATTTACGAGTTGGATTTTGATAGTATAATTTGTTTATAATTTCAGGTTATTTATAATGTGATTTTATATTGATGGAATAACGGTTTCGCAAAATGTATTTAATAATCATAATGTGATCCACTAGACTTAGTCGAAACGCATAGGCCGGGTTTAGGGGGTTACAGTTAAACTAAAGAAATGTGGGAGATAAAATAAAAATGCATATACAGTTGAATCAAACAAAAGACAATCAAAAGGCTACCTGCAAGATACACATTCCAAAAGTATTTCCAAGAATCCTCTCTGAATCCTTGTATAAGCAATAGGTTAATCCCCCAGTTTCCACAAAAAGCGAAAAGGGATCGACTTTCTCAGGATCCAGCAGCCCTCTCTGCATTAACTTTTTTATCTGTTTAGCCCGTTTTTTCTTGTGACTGCATTAACATAACCATCACCTTTCCGGTATTCTTATCAAGAAAAAACTAATTTAACAGAGAACAAGCATCAAATGAAGATTCGTTCCATTTACATGATAATTTTTTTTTGATAGAAGATGAGGCCTCGTAAAAACCCCCTTTATTTTACCCTCCATGTTATGAAAGTAACATGAAGGGCCTTGAAAGGAGGAAAGAGCGCCTATAATTATATTAAACAGTAGAATAGTACATAGCCAGCCCTTACAACAACCAACACTTCCCAAAACGCATAAGACTTAAAAACCACTATCAGCTGGACAACGTAGTCACTAATACCATAAGACTGATAACCAAAAACTGCAGAACAAAGTGAAACATACACACCAACTCCCCAAATACTAAGAAAGCAAATCAACCTATACCATCCTTAGCTAATCTGTCCGCTTCCCAATTAGCAGCCCTCAAGATAAGCCTTAACGAAATGTCCAACCCTTCCATAGTAGAGACTATCTCCTTCACCAATGGTTGGAATAAAGGGGTGCTTAGTTCCGGATTTTTGATCCACTTCAGCGCGTTGGATGAATCAGATTCTAAAATAATCCTCTGGTTACAAACCCCACCTGAATCAATAAGCAAGCCCAACCCCCTCTTAATCGCCAGAAGTTCTGCCATAATCGGGGGACCTACCCCAACATTTTCAGCAAACCAATGACTCAACTTACCACTGTTGTCCCTAATCAGGCCTCCTATACCTCCTTTGCTCCACCCCTTCACCATTGCTCCATCAACATTAATCTTTATGAACCCAACTGGAGGAGGAACCCAGCACGAAGGCTTGGATCTTACTTTGTGGCTGACCATTGAATCAGCAAGTGTTAAATCACCCACCAGAGAATCAAAAGGAATCTACGAATCAAAACTAGCAGCAAACCAAGAAACTATTCTAAACCGAGCAATAAAGAACAACAACACCACATCCAACTTTCCTTTCTTAAAAATAACTTCATTCCTAATTTTCCAAAACCGTCCACAAGACTGCCATTGGAATGAATTTCCAAATAATAGAATTCGGAAGAAGCTCGTCCCACTGTGTGATGCACTCTAAAGGTTTACTAGGAATCACCCAATCAACATCCCACAAATTCAAAAATCTGACCCACAGTCCCCAAGCAACCTCACAATGCAGAAAGAGATGGGGAACAGATTCACCAAATCTGCCACACAACGGACATAAGGGATCTTCAATTCCAGCCACTCCACGCTTTAACAATTCCTCTTTAACCGCCACTCTCAGATGAACTACTTGCCATAAAAAGGTTTCAACACGGGGAGGTGTTATCCCTACCCAAACATTTCTGTCCCAAAATCCTGATTCCCCTCAATACCATCCGAGTCAAAGAAACTCTTGATACATGAATTAGTAGAGAAACAACCCTCTCCATTCCCTAACCAAATCCAACAGTCTTCCTCATCATGCGACAAAGAGGAGTTGTTCAACAAAGAAATCAGATGCAACCATAGGTCAACCTCCCAATCCACCAGATTTCTCCTGAATTGAATATCCCACACCCAGCCTGCAGCATTACTCTCCCTAAATTCCACTACTTTCCCCTCTTTATTCATCGAAAGAGTATACAATCTGGGGAAAAAATCTTTGAGGGGGACTTCACCCAACCAAGCATCATTCCAAAAAGCCACAGAATGGCCATTTCCAGTTTTCCACCTCAAATTACTCCTAATGCAGACACCAAATCCTCATTAGAAAAGAGTTATTTATCACTCCTCTCCAAATCCAAGAGGCACGAGCAGTCAAAGAACTCTCAACCTTTTTGGAGTTCGGGTCCAATTATTAACACAACAGACTACTCCTCTTCCACCAAGAATCCTTTTTAGAGGCAAACTTCCAAACCCATTTACCCAACAATGCTCTATTCAGAATAGCTAAGTTCGGGATCCCTAGACCCCCCAACCTTCTCGGCTTACTGACCAAACCCCAATTCACCCAATGTATGTTTCTTTTATCATTCGACCCCCCCATAAAAATGCTGCCATTATAGAGTTTAATTTTTGCAGCACCGCTAGTGGAATTCGAAATAAAGATAGGAATAAGTGGAAGAGAGCACAAAATAGATTTGATCAACACCACCCTCCCTGCTAATGCTAGAGAATTCACCTTCCAGCCCGACAACCTATTATAAAAATTCTGCACTATTGGCTCCCACATTGCAACAGAATTTCTCCTAGACCCCAGAGGCAGGCCTAAATACTCTGCTGGGAACTTACCCACTGAACAACCATTTCCTTAGACCAGTCAACAATCACATCCTCCTCAATATTGATTCCGTAAATTTTGCTCTTGACTAGATTATCTTCAACCCCACCAATAGCTCGTAAATCAAAAGCACTCTTCTAACATTCTTCAAATCCCGAATTGAAGCCTTTGAAAAGATAATAAGATCATCCGCAAATTGTAGGTGCGATAGCTTGAATAAACGATCATTGGCTCCCAACTCAAAACCCGAAAACAGTCTCAAATCCACTGCTTTAGTTAACATCAATGAAGCATTCACCACCCAAATTAACAACAAGGGTGATAACGAACATCCCTGTCTAAGACCTCTTTTTGTATAAATTTTCTCAGTAGGAGTCCCATTCAGTATAACAGAAACTGAAGCAGTTGACATACACTGAAACATCCAAGAACACCATTTTTCGCCAAACCCCATTTTACCCAAAATTTTCAACAAAATCCCCCAATCAACTGAATCATATGCTCTCTTAAAATCCACCTTAAAAACCACCCCCTTCAACCCTTTCTTCCTCCAAAAGTCGATTCCTTCATTCGCTATGAAGGAGCAGTCCAGAATGCTCCTCCCTCGGATAAAAGCAAATTGGGACGGACTAATAATGTCATTAATGCATAAACTGAACCTCCTAGCCAAGACCTTTGACAAAATTTTGTATAGCCCTCCCACAAGGCTAATTGGCCTAAAATCCCCCATCCCCTCCGGGTTAATCTTCTTAGGAATAAGAGAAATAAAAGAATGATTCACCTCTAGATCCCACTCCTTCCCCTCGAAAAAATCCATAAAAAACAGCATAATATCCTCTTTCAAACTAGACCAGAATTTCTTGAAAAGCCTAAATTCAAGCCATCCGGCCAGGAGCTTTGTTATTACCGAATAAGCATTACTCTCCAAACTTCTTCTTCCGAAAATGGCTTTTCAAGTGCTAACCTCTGCTCTTCCGATAATCTTCGAAATTCCAGATTTATATCCTCAGCCTCCAACGAATTTTCCTAAGAAAACAGACCATTGAAAAACTCCACTACAGAATTTCTAATTGAGATAGGATCTTCTATGACTTCATTCCCCACCAAAAGTGACTTAATACCATTGTTTCTCCCTCTAACTGAAGCAGTTTGGTGGAAGAATCTTATGTTCTTATCACCCTCCAATCTCCATTTCAGTCTTGATTTTTGCAACCAAATCGATTCCTCTTTCTTTTGAAGGTCTCATAACTCCCTCTTTGCTTCAATTATTGACCTCATTGTCACCGTGGAAAGGCCTTGTTGCATATCCAACTCCATTTCATGAATTCTTCCCTCCAACTTTTTAATTTTTCCAGGCAATTCGAAATAACCCCTCCCAGACCATCTCATTATCACGCCCTTCACCCTCCTAAACACCATAGACATGGACTTCCCCTTTTCCTCTTTGCAAATAATATCTAGCTCCTTACCCATCATCTTGGTAAAGCCCTCCTCCTCCATAACATAGTTAAACAACCTAAACGGCTTCCGGCCCCAGTTGCAATCCTTGTTCTCCAGCAGCACAATATTATGATCAGAAACTGACCTTGCCTGTAGTGACTGACTTAGCTTCGGGAACAAGCTGACTAATCTCTGATCCATAAAAAAACGATCCAACCTCTCAAACGTAGGAAGTTCCCTATTATTACACCAAGTAAACCGGCCTCCCGACAAAGGCAAATCTAGCAGATTAGCCTTACTCACAAAGTCCCTGAAAATATTCATAGTCACCGAATTCACAACTCCTCCTTCTTTCTCCTCCTGTGACAAAACTACATTGAAATCTCCTCCTACGCATAATGGACATTCCACATTATCCAAAAAGGATAATAGTTCCCTGAAAAATGCCTCTTTCTCTGCGTCCAGACTAGGGCCATACACATTAATGAAACAACAACTTCCTGGGAGTCCCACCATAGTTCCTTTTAAAGCTACAAATCTGCTATACAGGGCTACATCTTCCATCACAAATTCCTTCTGATTCCACAATGTTATTAATCCACAAACCTATGGAAGGGCTACAGCCGATCTAGTAAGTAATTTCCCCCCCATTTTCCTCACTAACACATGGCTGACAACCTCTAATTTGGACTCTTGCAAAAATAGAATTGTAGGTTTTTTATCATCCACAAACCTCCTAATAGCTCGAGCTTTCACTCTCCTACCCAAACCCCTAACATTCCAAGACATCATCGACCACTCAACCATCAATAGTATATCATAACCTTGCAACTCAGCTACAACTACTGACGCTCCTTCGAATTACTTTCATTCACCAACGGAACCATCTTAGCCATCTTAGCCATAAAAGCTTCCTCTCCTCCTTTAAATTTCACCCCCAACAATTTGGACACATTCCAACACTCCAATGCCTCTGCCACCCCCTCATTCTCCTTCTCTGCAAAGGAAGCTAAGTCCTTGCCATTGCAACTCTTAACTTCCCACCTCCTAGAATAGACATTCTTATAAAAACCTCTTTCAATGTTACTTACCGACACACTTCTCCAGAATGCCGACGCCTCACCGGTGACATAATCCGATTCTGCAAGTTTACCGCAGATTGCTCACCAATTGCCATTTCTGCAGATTGGATACGAACAGTATTCGACCTTAATAACCCTTGAACAGGCCCATTTGTTTGACTTCTGACCAAGCTGGTATTAAGCCCATTATCTTGTACACCCTTATCCTGGCCCAAGTTGACTCCTTCCACAGATCTTTCATTTTCTCTTTCTTCATTAAAATCCTCTGACAATCTCTGTTGACTGGTACCATCACCTACTGCTGCTACCTCCGCAGAACAAAAGTCATCAGCCAACAAATGTTTTGTCCCTTCAATTAAATTCAAATTTCCATCGGTATCCGTATCAACCCCTTTTTCATCTCCCCGTACCCATGCTTCAACCATGTCCTGAGAGTCTGACACATACTGATCTCCCCACTGCTCATCCTTTCCCTGCTGGGCATCCCTCTTGCTCCAGACCGGCGAAAACCCCTCCCGAGACGCCATTGTTCCGTCATCTTCAGCCATATCCTCTAACTCCGGAAAAAACTCATCACTACCTTCCACCTTAATCTTAATCATGAATGACCTTCCATACGTATTTATAATGACATGGGGAGAAATATCAAAGGGACTTTCAACCCTCAATAACATATAAGCTACTCTATAATTCACTCTGTTAGCAGTTTGTTCCTGTATCTTAACTAGCTTGCCCAATCTCGACGCCAAGCTTGTGAAGAAAGGAACTGACCAACAATTAAGAGGAACTCCAATCATAGAAACTGCACAATAAGGCAATGGCACAACCCTCTTCTTCCATAACGTGCTCCAACCTCTCGAACCAGAAGGACAAGATCTCCCATTTGTTTTCCATCGTTGCGACTTTCTCCTCAGCAGCCTGGAAAACTACCAGACAAGCTTTTTTTGCATAACCCCATTGAATCACTTTTACATTGATTCCTTCAGTCCTTAGCGCCCTCTGTACAAACTCAACTTCGAATAATGGCTTACAAATACCAGTTAACGACGATCTCAGCCATGATCTATCCTCCATTGGAATAAAGACTTCCAACTTCTTCCCTCACCTCCTTCTTAGCTCCAAACCTCCCCGCTTTCTGGCCCTCAACTTCTTTTGCACCCACAACCATCTCCTTATATGACCTTCCATTGCGAAACTTATTCATCATCTCCTTCTTTCCAGAACCTGCCGCTTGAGATGATGGTAGTTCCCTGAGCAACCCATCTACACCAGCATCTGTAGACCTCGCCCCACTAGTACGTTTGAGGCTCCTCGGTATACTTTTCTTCTGATATTTGGCAATCGACACCAATATTCTCCTCCCATCGATCGATGCGTTGTTCATCTTTTCAATTGCTAGATGCATATCATCTTTGCTAGCAAAATGCACAAAGGCAAACGTACTATCCTTGTAATAAGGTCTCCTATTAACAAATGGAATGAACACCTTAATCACCTTACCATAATGACTAAAGCGATCCCATAATACATTTCTCTGCACTCTCCTACTAAGATTATCCACGAATACAACCCACGATATTGCTCCAGGCGGAGACCTACTTCTGCCCGGACGAACAAGACCCTTCGAACTCTCACTCACTCTCTCTCTACCTTTCTCGCTCATACTTGATCATTTACATGATAATTAAAAACAAATAAATTTGAGAATTCAATCTTTTTGGTTGCTAACTTTTCTACTTGTTTTTTTTAACAAAATTAAACAAGTTTGCATTATATAAGTAAATAGCAATATATATATGTAGCTAAGATAATAAAAAAAACCTGCTGAGCTCAAGTTTGTCCTTGTAGCACCATAAAACAGTTGGCCTAGATTTAACCACAGCCTTACTTAGCATGTAGTGAAGATTCACAATCTGCAAAAAGCCAAAATTCATATAATATTTTGAAATTAGCAAATAAATTAAGCTATCCGTATGGCTCCTGAGAAACTTCGAAAATTTCTTTCTTCCTCCTTTTATGAACAAATTAAACAAAAAGAGGGAGATAATGAACCAAAAAAAAAAGATTGAGAAAGAAAAGGGAGGTGCCTGGTCACGGGATTTGTCGCCGATGATGACAAACATAGAACGGTGGCGATTTTTTACTCCATTTTCGATGAGAGTTCCGATTTCGTCGTTCTACCTCATTTTTCTTTGGTTTTCGGATGGTTATTTGCAGTTTTGAAACTCCGCTTCCGTTTTATGTGCAAGGGTGTAGTATGACTTTGGGAGTTATGTCAGAGACGTTGGGGCGCTAGGGCTTTGGGGGTTTATTTATCCACTAATACGGTGCCCTTTTTTTTAAATTTAAGAAAAAAATATTAATATTGAATCTATGAATGTATTATTATTATTTTATATTGATATATTGTTTTAGATTTATTATATAATTTAAGATTTTATTCAAAATGTTTTTATTTATTATTAATTTTAATATATTAATAATAAATTTAAAAAGTTTTAGTTAAGAAGTGTAATTATTTAGATGAGCTATTAACTATTTTTTTTCAGTGTAAGCCAACTAAAATTAGCGATGGACATGGGTCGGGTTTTTATTCTGCCCGACCCAACTAGAATTAGGGATAGATATGAGTCGGGTATTTATTCCACCCGACCCAACCCGATAACAAGGAATCTTTCATCCGAGACCCGATCCGACCAAAACAAGATTTCACCCGAACCCGACCCGACCCGAAATAATAATAAAAATATTATTTTATTCAATAAAAAACAGTAACTTAATTGAAAAAAATAATATATAGAGCGATATTATTGTAATTATTCCTAAATATATAAGGCAAAATTATATTTTTTCGGGTCGGGTCGTATATTTTTCACCCTAAATCCGACCCGACCCAAATCAGATTTTTTTAAAAAAAAACCGATCTAATTAGGTCGAAACCCGTCGGGTTCAAGTCCGATGCCCATTCCTAACTAGAATGCATTTTTTTAAATGAAAGAAACCACAGAACTAACAAGTCATTTTTGCAAGTCTCAAACAACTGAAAATAATAAAAGCAAATATAGCGTTCAGTTGATAAGAACTAAAAAAAGTGTAAAATACGAAAATATTTTTTTCATTGTAAAATACTTTTCATAATATAAAAAATTTAATTAAAATCAATAATCATAAATATAAAAATTTATCGGGGTAATTGAATTCCACTTAATTTAATAATTTTCCCCTTAGATATCACAGCAAGTTTATCTGCTACACCATTTCCTCATGTAAAATGTGCTAATATCAATGGTAGATCTGATCTACCTTTAATTAAGATGGATAAACCTAAATCTTGTTTTGTTATTTATTTTATTATTATTTTTTATTAACAAGAACAGAAATAGAGGTAGAAAAAAACTAAATTAGACGCCTAGCCTTGATCATTCACAGTCTGTGATAATGGAAGATCACCATGTAGAACAGTTATAACCTTAGCGGACTTGAAAATCTGAAAATTAAATGACAAATTTCTTTCAAACTTTGTCATATCGTCAGCCATCCTATTGCACTCCTGAGACACATATCTAAACGATAGTCTATAATCTTTATCAATAAAAATAATGTATACATTTATCGACGAACATCTCAAAAAACCCAAATCTTTACTAATAATAGCGAGGCGCCCTTACTATCTTGATTAATCTCATTCATATTTTAAGCCCCATGCAGTTTTCAGCCCCTTCATAAAAACCCCATAGTTCACGTCAAGAAACTACAACATCCAATGACTTTAGAGAAATCTAGACCCATTCGCCCAACTATTTTGAAGAACACCACCACCACAATGGTCAAGTCGGACTCCACCCTTCGACGCCGTCTGTATTTAATATAAAGAAACCATTTGGCGGGGATTTTCATCTTACAATTATGTCAATATACGCTTCTCGATCCGACAATCAAGCCTCTCTTTATCGACGCACGAAATACTTTCATAACCATGCGTTCAACATTAAACACTCTCATCGAGCACACCTTCCGATTCGGGGATCAATTTATTTCGACGATTGCACAAGCACCATAATACCTCCTCCAAAAACAATTCCCAATCATCTTCATTAGTGAGGAAACAACGCTTGGACAGCAAGTTACTCTCAATCCAGTCAACAAAGTTTAAAGTTCTATTAATTATATATACTTTAAAATTTTATTTGTCCCGTACATTCAAAAAAATTATATTAATAATATAACTTTATCAACTTTAAAAAAAAATTAAATCTGTAATCTCTCCTATCAGTTGAACTGTAACATGTTGCAAACATCTCAAATCACATCAAGACTCGTTTATGAGATTTTGATGGCCCTAGGGCGAACAAAAAAGTTAGGGCCCTAATCAAAGATTTAAATTATAGTTTAAATTTGTCTTCGGTCGTGTTGTGTTTATCACTATTACAGATATAGAGGATGATATTACGGTCAATGTAAATATCGTAGTTGTGAATTTTTAATAACATATGATATTATTGGCATAAAAATTATGGATATCGCAATTTCGGACGATATCGTTACTACTACATAATGATTGTTGTTGTGGTTGTAGACCATTTTTTAAGTAGTTGTTCATAATAACAAATATTAAAAAATTAAATTTTAAGGGTAACTCCATATAACAAGCATTGAAAATTTGGTCTCTATAAAAACTAAAAAAATTAGACTCATAATAATAACAAATAAATTTTAGAAAAGAAATTAAAGTTTAGAAGTATGCCCCTAATAAAAAATATTGAAGAAATTGAGCTCTTAATAACAAGTATTGAAGAAATTGGGCTCTTAATAACAAGTATTAAAAAAATTGGACCTTTAATAATAAATGTTAAAAAATATTGGTAAAAAATTAGACACTAATACAAATATTAGGAAAAAATAAACTATAAGAATAGGTCTCTAATAATAAATATTAGGAAAATATAAATCTATAATAATAAATGTTAAAATAAAATTAGACCCTCAATAACAAATATTAAAAATAATTGGTGGGTCTCATAATTTATATAAATCCATTTTTTTTTATAAAATATGATATACTATAGAAATTATGGCCCTGAACAGGTATCCTTCTGCCCAGGCCCAGAGACAGCCCTGATTACATCTAAAGTGTGAATATTTTAGTCTAAACCAATCAACAACTACCCAATCATCTCAATGTCAACTTCCACAATTATTCTTTGAATCCACATCTGCCTAGCATGCATGTGTCACGCCCTTGGAACTTCGACGCCTCGGAACGTGCGACCTTAGTCGCCTTCTTAGTGATTGCGGCTAAGTAAGCCTGAAAATATCCCAAGCAAGGATGCTTAAGATCTCGACGGAAGCTAGACAAGAGAACTAGCACAAAAAGGAAGATAAGAAAGCTTTGAGAGAAGAATGCTCTTATGATTTCTCAAAGTGAAGGAGTGAGTACAAATGAGGAGGGGAGGCCTCTATTTATAGCTAAAGTTTCCCTCAATGAACGGCTAAGATCTAATTATATCGGCGTCGAGATTAATCTTTACCCCAAAAACAAGTGGGCATTATATACAAATTTTAAATGCCACCTAAGTCTTTGTGGCTTCTAGAAGGTCCAAACCCCCATTTGGGCTACTTCTCATGGGCTAACCTCGGTGGTGGGCTTTGGTCCGTGACATTCTCCCCCACTGGTTCTGGTGGCGCCCTCTTCACTCGTTTGGCATGATTGGTCTATTCTGTTTTTGAATTGCCAAAGTCTTTCGGCATGTTCCCAACTCCCTTCGCACTCGGGTTGCCCCTTCCACAGGACAAAGTACTCATGCCTCGGGCGGTGTCCTGGCCGTCGAATAACCCTCTCCGCTTGTATGTCTTAGATCTCCTTGTCATATGAGACTGCTACTCCGACTGGCGCTCGGTGCGACTTGCCTCTATCTGGATCCTCGGTATCCTGATGGTACGGCTTGAGCAGGCTAACATGGATAACGGGATACGCTCGGATGGTTAGAGGCAATTCCAATTTGTAGGTCATGGTGCCTACCCGCTTCACGATTCGAATGGACCTTCGTATCTTTGCACAAGCCCCTTGTGCACATCCGCATGGCGCAAAACATTGGCCAACTTTGCAAGGACAAGGTTGCCAACTTCAAAGTTCACGTCCCTTCGTTTTCGGTCTGCCCACTTCTTGGTCAGTTTTCCAGCCTTGTGCAAACAAGCTCAGGCTAAGTCGTGTTGCTCGTGCCACTCCTTGGCAATGTTGTGTGCTGATGGATTGGGCCCCTCATATTTGGTAACAACCGTGTTGGGTGTCAACGGTTGTTGCCCGGTCACGATCTCGAACTGACTTTGGTTGGTTGCCTCGCTCCGTTGTAAATTGTAGAAAAATTGAGCCACATCCAACAGCTTTGGCCAATCTCGTTGGTTGGCACTCACGTAGTGCCTAAGATAGATCTCTAACAGAGCATTCACTCACTCAGTTTGCCCATCGATTTGTGGATGAATTGCGGTAGAAAAGTTCAAGCTTGATCCCATCAGTTTGAACAACTCTGTCCAGAACCTCCCTGTGAACCGCGTGTCCCTGTCACTAATGATGGTTTTCGGCATTCCCTAATACTTCACAACGTGCTCAAGGAAAAGTCGAGTGGCCTCTACAGCTGGACACACCTTAGACGCAGGTATGAATGTCGCATACTTCGAAAACCTGTCAACCACAACTATTATACTTGAAAGTCCATCAGTTTTGGGCAAACCAATTATAAAATCCATGGAAATACTCTCCCATGGGCGCTCAGGAATGGGCAACGGTTGTAGCAGTCCCGTCGGCTTCTTCGCCTTGATTTTGTCTTGTTGGCATACAAGACAAGTCTTCACATATGTCTGCACATCTTCAGCCATGTGCGGCCAATAATATTGCTCCGAGAGTAATGCCAATGTTCGATCAACTCCCGGATATCTCGCCCACTTGGAATCATGGCATTCCTTCATGAGCTCCTTGCGTAACTTCCCATATTGAGGTACAAAGAGACGATGGCCTCGGTGGTAAACTAATTCTCCTTCGAGCCAAAACTCCTGGGTTCGCCCCTCCTTGGCTCCCTCAATGATTCGTTCGGCCACAAGATCATGGGGTAATCCTTCTTTGATCCTCTCGAGGAGAGTATCTTCCACAGTTTCGATGGCATACCTCCGGCTTAAGCCATCTGCAACACAATTCACTTTCCCTTGCTTGTACTCCAAGGAAAAGTCAAACTCGGCAAGAAACTCTTGCCAACGAGCTTGTTTGGGAGACAACTTCTTCTGGGTGAGGAAGTAACTGTTGGCAACATTGTCCATGAACACCACGAACTTGGACCCAAGCAAGTAGTATCGTAATGTGCGCAAGCAGTGTACAATTGTTGTAATCTCTTTCTCATGAACCGAGTATCTCCTCTCGGTCTCGTTGAGCTTCCGGCTCTCGTATGCAACCGGATGTCCCTCTTGCATGAGGACTCCACCAATGGCAACATCAGATGCATCAATGAAGACTACAAAAGGCTTGGTGTAGTCTGGCAACACCAATACGGGCTCATTCACCATGGCCTCCTTGAGCTTTTCAAAAGCGTCGTGGCATATCGTGCTCTATTCCCACACCTTGTCCTTTTTTAGTAGCTCGGTCAAGGTGTGGCAATCTTTGAATATCCTTTTACGAACCGTCGGTAGTAGTTGGCTAGTCCCAAGAATGCTCGTAATTCAGTTACCTTGGTGGGTGGCTTCCACTCATCAATCGCCCGGATCTTGTCTTTGTTCATCTGGAGCTTACCTCTTCCAACAATATGGCCTAGGAATGGTACTTCCTTTTGCGCAAACGAGCATTTTTCCTCCTTGACATAAAGCTTGTTCTCTCGTAAGACTTGGAACACCCTTCTCAAGTGTTCAACGTGTTCTTCCAAGGTCTTATTATACACAACGATGTCATCAAGGTAAACTACAATAAAACGATCAAGACAGGGTTGTAGTACCTTGTTCATTAACGTGCAAAAGGTTACAGGGGCATTGGTGAGATCGAAGGGCATCACAAGGAACTCATATGAACCATAGCGTGTCACGCAAGCAGTCTTTGGTTCATCACCTTCTGCTATCTGAACTTGGTAGTATCCGGACCGTAAATCTAACTTGGTGAACCACCTTGCACCACCAAGTTGATCGAACAAGTCGGTAATCAATGGGATCAGGTACTTGTTCTTCACGGTGAGCTTATTCAAAGCTCGATAGTCGATGCACATTCTGAGTGAGCCGTCATGCTTCCTTTGGAATAACACTGGTGCACCAAAGGGAGCCTTTGATGGTCGGATGTATCCAGCATCTAGGAGCTCTTTCATTTGTTTGCGAAGCTCCTCTAACTCCGGTGGGGCCATTCGGTATGATGCTTTAGTGGGTGGCTCCGCATTTGGCACAAGCTCGATCTTGTGGTCCACTTCTCTCTTCGGTGGCAAATGCTTTGGTAGCTCAGTTGGCATTACATCTCTAAACTCCGCCAATACTTGTCCCACTTCTCTTGGGACTTTCTCGGTCATTGTGGGTTCAGTTCCCACCAATGAAGCCACAAAGGTGGGTTCCTCCTTGTGCACCCCCTTTGAGAATTGGATTGCGGACAACATCTTGGCCTCGATTTTAGGCCCTCGGCTCACTGGAACAATGCATTGTTGCTTTGGATCCAGGATGCACAAGCAATCGGCAACAGGCACTGGGAAAGCATTTATTCGATCCAAAAAACTTAACCCAAGAACAAAGTCGAAGTCATCGAGAGGGATTACCTTGATGGCTTCCTTTCCGGACCAACCTCCGACGGTTAGCTCGATTCCCTTTGCGACCCCCGCAATTGGAACTTCTTCGGCATTCACGATTTTGATGAATCCCGTTGCCTTCTCCACATAAAGGCCAAGTCTCTTGGCAATTTGTTCGGACATGAACAATTCTGAGGCACCTGTGTCCACCAGTGCACTCATCTTTTGGCTTGCGACAGTGATGTCTATGTACATCAATCCCTTCTTCTTGCGGCCTTTCTTGACCTCCATGGTGCTAAGGATGGAGCCAAGCTTGAGAGTCTCACTCTCCACCCCATCGTTCTCCTTGATGGCATCAACTTTCACAAGTTGAGGACAATCTCGCTTCATGTGATTTCCTCTACAATTGAAGCAAGATAGTTCACCTTTCTTCTCCCAAGGATTGGTGAGCTTTTTCGGTCAGTCGTGTTGCCTCCCATTACCTCCTGTTGTCTTATGGAAGCTTCCTTTGGCCTTCTCTCCCCCACTATTACCTTTGGGTTTCGGCTTGGATTGGAGAGAGTCGGTCTTTCTTACTTCAAACGGGGCAATGGTCTCGGTTGTATCCAATGCCTTAGATAGGTCGGTCACTCACCTCCTCTGGATCTCCATGTTGGCCCAACGTTGTAGACCATCCATGAATGCAAAGTACCCTTCTAACTCGCCCAAGTCCGGGATTTGCATCTTGATCTCCGTGAAGTTTTTGACATACTCCAAGATGGAACGATCGTGCTTCAATTGCTTCAATTTTGACATGCTCCTTGAGTTCTCCCACAAACTCTTCCCACGTTCCTATTGGATTTGTACTCTCGGAACACCTACGACGCCACCATAACATAGCAACATCGTTAAGATAATTGGAAACAACATTTACCTTAGTGGTATCATCCCCGATACCCATGCCATGGAAGAATTGCTCCATACCCCAAATGAAATTCTCTCTACATCTTGGCCATTTCGACTCCCCTTATACTCCTTTGGCTTAGGGACGTCGATCCTGGGTCTTGGTGTTTGCGCCTCCCCAGTAACTCCATTCAACACTGCAGCCTTGTAGACAAACAACTCGCTCTTGAGCTCCTTTACCTCTTGCATTATTTCGACCCTCATAGCTAAGTACATGCTCTCGAGGCCTCGGGTACGCTCATCTGTTGTCTCTGCCATACTGTTGACGAGCGTCTGAGTTTCTACGCGAAGTACATTATCCACAGACTCCAGACTCTCCAAGCGAGATTCAACCGAGTCTTGAGTCTTTTGGACTTCATTATATCAGTCTTCCAACCTGTTGACCCTTTGCTCGAACGAGGCCACGATATCCTTCGAGCTCCCTCGTTTCTTTGCCACGGCAGCGCGAGTCTCCATCACTTCGCTTGTGGGGACCTCGTCTTGGTTGTGGTGTGCCATTTCTCGTAGAACCTGGCTCTGATACCACTTGTCACGCCCTTAGAACTTTGATGCCTCGGAACGTGCAGCCTTAGTCGCCTTCTTAGTGATTGCGGCTAAGTAAGCCTGAAAATATCCCAAGCAAGGATGCTTAAGATCTCGACGGAAGCTAGACAAGAGAACTAGCACAAAAAGAAAAATAAGAAATCTTTGAGAGAAGAATGCTCTTATGATTTCTCAAAGTGAAGGAGTGAGTACAAATGAGGAGGGGAGGCCTCTATTTATAGCTAAAGCTCCCCTCAATGAATGGCTAAGATCTAATTACATCGATGGTCGAGATTAATTTTTACCTACAAAAAACAAGTGGGCATTATCTATACAAATTTAAATGCCACCTAAGTCTTTGTGGCTTTTAGAAGGTCCAAACCCCTATTTGGGCTACTTCTCGTGGGCTAACCTCGGTGGTGGGCTTTGGTCCGTGACACATGCATCAAGCCATCATATAAAGTCCCACAGTTGAGCTTAAAAAGCTGAACAAATACCAACATTTATTGTAAAACTGACCACTCAGTAGCTTGCCAATATCGTGTCAGTTCTCCAACCGTCGCTACACCATCCGAGATTCGAACAGCTCCATTTGGACTAACCTTACACCACCCCCTTTGATTGGCACTGCCAATGCACAAAACTATGATGTTGTTTACTTGTTTTCCTAGCCATAGACCGTTTCTTACCCCTCCAAACTAACCATCTCCTCCACTAGGCGGAAGCTTCTATGCAACACACCCCAGAACATCCTAGACGTCTAGTACTTACAACCACAAATTTAAATAACGGTGTGTTATCACAGTAACAGTCGTCATATAACTGTAAAGGTACTATTAAAAATCATTATTGAACGACCGCAATACTTGTAATGATCATAATAACGATCATTATTGTCACAATCGCAATAAATACAACACAACTAAAAATACTACTGCAACTGCAATTTAAATATGAGGCAACAATCTTCAGAAGCACCATATTAGGAGGTATACCACTTAACCTGTCCCAATCACATTGGCCACTCGGTGTGACATAAGAAGCAACAATAGTTTGCACCAATTGAGGCCAGGCAGGGATATGGGAATATTGACCTAAATATAGAAGTTTGTCGATCTTCCATTGCCTATTTTCGACAACAAGCCTTTTTATATCATCTCAAACTCCATATAAGCCCTTCCAGATGAGAGAACGACTCCCTGTCCGTAGATTATTAAATAGTACAACTCGTCATTTATACTTGATTCGTAGAATTCTAATCTAGGAAGCTATACAACCCGCTAACTAGAAGGAGTTTGTTTTTGATGGAATGGTCATAGAGTTGATTTTTTATTAAAAAACACGATTGAAAAATGATTATCAATTCAAATTAAAAAGTTATTATTTTGGTGTTTTTGCGGTGGAGAAACTTGTTTGAAAGAAAATTTCTAATCTTAACCGTCATCGATGTATACTTTTTATCGACACAATTTTCGCACATGCAGACCAAATCATCGAAGTCATCTATAAGATATGTGAGTTCAACATAATGAAATGAAATGAAATGAAATGAAATAGAGGTAATGAAATCCTAAGAATAAATTGCTATTAGATATTGAGAAGATAATAGAATTAATAAAAGATTAATTCTAAAACATGGATGAACCGATGATAAATGAAACTAATAGTTTGAGATTTTTGGACTTTAGTTTATTTACCGGGAAAAGGAAAACTTCTAAAACATTTTGTTATTTTTGTTGAAAATTGGCACACCAAATTGCATCATTAGTCAACATTATGGACGGCAATTTGGTGGCATTAATGGGGTGGCAAAATTGGTCAAATTTGGCCACCAAATTATTGAAAATTTTGGATGGTAAAACTATGCAATTAGTCATTGTAATTTAGGATATTTATAAATTAGTCCTTAAAGCTTCAACTATAAATACCCTAACTCATTTAGCTTTAAAATCATCCCAAAGCATTCTAGCTTTCTTCCAATACTAGAGAGAATTTAGAGAGTTTATTGAGAGTTGTTTTCTCCTTTTTTATTAAGAGAGAATTATCATTGTTTTCTCCTTGGTGGATCGAGAAAAGTTGTAATTCCTATTTTCTCATAGTGAAATTCTTCTACCGTTGCCCGTGGTTTTTGCCCTATATTATTTAGGGGTTTTCTACATAAATTTTGTGTCTTCTTTATCTTCATTTTTATTTTCTCAAATTATCAGTTGCGATTTTTCTCTATCTGATAGTCGTCTTTCGCAACAATTAGTAACAAAGCTAGATTAAAGTGTGTAATATCTGCTTATTGTCTTTGTGGTTGCCACCAAAAGGTGGATCCTCCAACATAAGAAAGTAAGAAGGTATTACCCATTCTTTGAAGGTTCCAGAGAACTATTCACGATAGTGAAATAGTGGGAGCTATCTGTAAAAGAAGCTATGACAACGAAATTTGATATTGAAAAGTTCAATGGGAGAAATATTTCATTGTGGAAATTAAAGATGAAGGTCATCCTGAGGAAAGACGGGTGTCTAGCGGCTATCAGTGAAAGGACGATGGATTTTACAAATGACAGCAAATGGATCAAAATGGACGGAAATGCTATGGTAAACTTTCATCTAGTATTAGCAGATGAAGTATTGTCAAGCATCGAGGAGAAAAAGACAGCTAAGGAGATATGTGATCATCTCACCAAATTGTACGAGGCCACATCGTTGCACAATAAAATTTTCCTTAAGAGGAAATTGTATACTCTATGTATGCCAGAATCTACTTCAGTGATGGAGCACTTAACCACGTTGAACACTTTATTTTCTCAGCTTACATCCCTAAGATGTATAATAGGAGAACAAGAACGTGCTAAACTTCTACTTCAATGTCTACCTGATTCGTATGATCAACTCATCATCAACTTGACAAACAGTAATGTCACCAGTCTAGTCTTCGATGATGTTGCAGCTACTGTTCTACAAGAAGAAAATCGGCTCAAGAACAAGGAAGACAGACAAGTAAATCTGCAACAAGCAGAAGCGTTGACAACGATGAGAGGGATATCAATGGAACGTGACCAAAGCAGCAGTCACAAACATGGTAGATCGAAGTCGAGGAGAAACAAGAATTTAAAGTGTTACAACTATGGAAAGAAGGGTCACTTGAAGAAGGATTGTTGGAGTCTAAATAAAAACTCCAATCCACAAGGCAATACTGCAAACACTTCAGATGATGGAGATGCTCTATGTTGTGAAGCGTTAACCACCGTGGAAGGTAGAAAGAGATATGCAGACATATGGCTCATTGATTCGGGAGCAACATATCACATGACCTCAAGAAGAGAATGGTTCCATCATTATGAACCTGTCTCAGGAGGATCTGTGCATAGTTGCAATGATAATGCCTTAGAGATCATTGGCGTGGGAACCATCAAATTGAAGATGTATGATGAAACAATTAAAGTTGTTCGAGATGTACGACACATGAAAGGCCTGAAGAAAAATTTATTATCCTACGGATTGTTGGATAATAATGCAAGCAAGATTGAAACACGGAAAGGAATCATGAAGGTATTCCGTGGAGCGCTTATGGTGTTGAAAGGCGAAAAGATAGCAGCAAACTTGTACATGTTGAAGGGAGAAACTTTGCTAGAAGCAGAAGCCTCTTTTGCCTCATGTAGTTCAGATTATACAATGCTATGGCATCAGAAACTTGGACACATGTCAGAACAAGGAATGCAAGTCCTTGTGGAGAAAAAGCTACTTCCATGCTTAACAAATGTATCACTTCCTTTGTGTGAGCATTGCATAACAAGTAAGCAGCACCGGTTGAAATTGAACACATCAAATTCTAGAGGCAAAAGTGTTCTAGAATTGGTTCACTCTGATGTATGGCAAGCACCAGTTACATCCCTTGGCGGAGCAAAATACTTTGTCTCATTTATTGATGACTACTCTAGGAGATGCTGGTGTACCCTATTAAGAAGAAGTCAGATGTGTTTTCAACTTTCAAAAACTTCAAAGCGCGGGTGGAACTTGATTCTGGAAATAAGATCAAGTGTTTCAGAACAGATAATGAAGGAGAATACACAAGCGAAGAATTTGATGACTTTTGCAGGAAAGAAGGCATCAAAAGACCGTTCACAGTAGCGAACACTCCTCAACAAAATGGAGTGGCAGAGTGGATGAATAGAACTTTGTTAGAAATAACAAGAGCAATGTTGAGGGATGCAGGCCTAGAAAAATCATTCTGGGCAGAAGCAGTCAATATCGCCTGTTATTTGGTGAATCGAGCTCCATCAACTGCAATAGAGCTGAAGACACCAATGGAGATGTGGACTGGAAAACCAGCTGATTATTCAAACCTCCATGTATTTGGAAGTATAGTGTACGTGATGTACAACTCCCAAAAAATTTCAAAGTTGGATCCAAAATCCAGGAAATGCAAATTCTTGGGGTATACTACTGATGGAGTAAAGGGGTATCGCTTGTGGGATCTCACTGCCCGCAAAGTGATCATATGCAGGGATGTTATCTTTGTAGAAGATAAGATACAAAGAAAAGAAGATGATGATAGCGCTGAAAAGTCAGAGACTACACAGATACATGTGGAAAATGAGGTTGAACAAGGAGATTCTTCTGAAGCAGAACCATCACAAGATGAACAAGAACCAGAGAATTCTGAAGCTCCAACAACTCGTCAATTAGATCGTGTGAGAAGACATCCCAATTGGCACTCAGATTATGTTATAGAAGGTAATATTGCATACTGTCTTTTAACAGAGGACAGTGAGCCATCAACATACCAGGAGCCAATAAATAGCTCAGATGCTTCAATGTGGATGATGGCAATGCAAGAAGAAATCGAAGCCCTTCATAAAAATAATACATGGGACCTTGTGCCACTACCACAAGGAAGGAAGCCAATTGGTAACAAATGGGTTTTAAAAATCAAGCGAAATGATGACGATCAAGTTGAGAGGTATCGTGCAAGACTGGTGGTCAAAGGATATGCTCAAAAAGAAAGTATTGATTTCAATGAAATATTTTCTCATGTGGTTCGACTAACAACAGTTCGAGTAGTTTTGGCAATGTGTGCTACATTGGACTTACATCTAGAGCAGCTAGATGTTAAAACAACTTTTCTTCATGGAAATCTTGAAGAAGAAATTTATATGCTCCAGCCTGAAGGTTTTGAAGAAAAAGAAAATAAGAACTTGGTTTGCAGGTTGAACAAATCTCTGTACGGTCTAAAGCAGGCGCCGAGGTATTGGTATAAGAGATTTGATTCCTTCATTATGTGCCTTGGATACAACAAACTTAATGCTGACCCTTGTACTTATTTCAAGAGGTCTGGTGATAACGGTTTTGTTATTTTGCTGTTGTATGTGGATGACATGTTGGTTGCAGGACCCAACAAAGATCATATTGAAGAATTAAAGGCACAACTGGCTAGGGAATTTGAAATGAAGGACTTGGGATCAGCAAACAAGATTCTAGGGATGCAAATTCACCGAGACAGAAGTAATAGGAAGATTTAGCTTTCACAAAAGAATTACTTGAAGAAAATCTTATCACGATTCAGCATGCAAGATTGTAAGCCAATTTCTACCCCTCTTCCTATTAACTTCAAATTTATCCTCCAGTATGAGTCCTAGCAGTGAAGAAGAGAGGATGGAGATGTCTCGAGTATCGTATGCATCAGTAGTGGGAAGTTTAATGTTCGCTATGATATGCACAAGACCAGACATTGCACAAGCAGTGGGAGTGAATAGTCGGTACATGGCGAATCCAGGAAAAGAGCATTGGAATACAATAAAGAGGATCCTGAGATACATCAAAGGGACCTCAAATGTTGCATTATATTACGGAGGATCAAACTTACTAATCAATGGGTATGTAGATTCTGACTATGCAGGGGACTTGGATAAAAGCAAATCTACTACATGATATGTCTTTAAAGTTGTTGGTGGAGCTGTAAGCTGGGTTTCAAAATTGCAGTCAGTTGTGGCTACATCCACAACAGAAGCAGAATATGTAGCAGCTACACAAGCCAGTAAAGAAGCAATATGGTTGAAGATGCTATTGGAGGAGCTTGGGCACAATCAAGAGTATGTCTCTATGTTTAGTGACAGTCAAAGCACCTTGCATCTAGCAAGAAATCCAACATTTCATTCAAGGACAAAGCACATACGAGTTCAATACCATTTCATTCGGGAAAAGGTGGAAGAAGTGACAGTAGATATGCAGAAGATCCATACCAAAGACAACATAGCAGATTTTATGACGAAGGCGATCAACGCTGATAAATTTACCTGGTGTCGATCCTCCTGTGGCCTGTCAGAGACGTAAGCAACATGAAAGGTACAAGGTAGAAAGAATGGTGTGAAGATATGCTTGTTCCAATCAAATCTTCAAGTGGGAGATTGTTGAAAATTGGCACACCAAATTGCATCATTAGTCAACATTATGGGTGGCAATTTGGTGGCATTAATGGGGTGGCAAAATTGGTCAAATTTGGCCACCAAATTGTTGAAATTTTTGGATGGTAAAACTATGCAATTAGTCATTGTAATTTAGGGTATTTACAAATTAGTCCTTAAAGCTTCAACTAAATACCCTAGCTCATTTAGCTTCAAAATCATCTCAAAGCATTCTAGTTTCTTCCAATACTAGAGAGAATTTAGAGAGTTTGTTGAGAGTTGTTTTCTCCTTTTTTATCAAGAGAGAATTATCATTGTTTTCTCATTGGTGGATCGAGAGAAGTTGTAATTCCTATTTTCTCATAGTGAAATTCTTCTACCATTGCCCGTGGTTTTACCTATATTATTTAGGGGTTTTCCACGTAAATTTGTGTCTTCTTTATCTTCATTTTTATTTTCTCAAATTATCAGTTGTGATTTTGCTCTATCCGATAGCCGTCTTTCGCAACACTTTTTCAGGCCTTTCTAATGAAGAGATGCAGATAGGCTTTTCAATTTCATTAGGGAGAAAAATGAAAATCTCAAACTTAGTACACCTTAGTATGGCTTTTACTTTACTTAAAGGTAAGAGTTTCGTCAAATTATTTTTTATGATTTTAATTATATTTTTTGACTCGATTTCATTTAATAATGTGATAGGTTTGGTTTAATATTGTTTGATTGACTAATTAATATTATATGCATAGTAGTTTTGTTGAAAAAATTAAATAATTAATCGTTGTTGTTTAATAACTCTATAAGTTAAAAAAACTTAACATGTGGAACAAATATAAATTTCGATAAAATAATTAACAAGAAATCCTCAAACGCAACGCATACCGATCGACTACCATATATATATATATATATATATATATATATATAAGTTTGTAATTGAAGAGAAATAAGGTTGGAAAAGAGAACTGCTCTAACATTATTCTACTACGTAGACCAAACCCTTTTACGTTATATATCCTTCAGAATTTGAGTCTCAAACTTATAACAAATTGAGAAAGGCAACTAATGAAATAAGGACTGCAATGGCTCCATACGCAAAACTTAGCCTGGTGGCTCCATCAACCTCTATCTGAGTATTGAATTTGCAAGAGTTTGTGGAAGGATTCTGGGTTACAACCGTGCCTATACCCTTGAAGTCACATGCGTCTTCATCTTGGTCCTTCATTTGGTAGTAACTGTTAAAAGCATAGGAGGTCCTACGCCTAGGGTCCAGATTGGAACAGGACGCGCCAGGCTGAAGGGCGGTGCAGTCCGATTCGTAGCAAGCCCAACCGATCTGGTCACTCATCAAGTTCTGGTCCGTGGCATAACTTGCCAACACGCACCATTGTTTAGGCAAGTATTTCACCCCTTTGGCACCCACTAATAGCTTGTGAGCTCCCTTACCAGACATGTCCATTTCAAATTTGGGTTTCCCGTCGAAGTCGAATATCCCCCAATGCCTCTCGAAATTCCCCCGGTTCGATGCTCTTGGTGTCCTCGTCAAACAAGCCGAACAGGTACACATCCATTTTCCCAGGACGAAGTGGGGTTCCCTTGTCAGTTGCCAACTCTCTCAAGAGACCATCGTAAAACTTCTTAGCATTGGCCTTATTCGCTTCACTGTGGCCATCCGTCGGCCACCCGATTTCCCCCACGATGATCGTCAAATTAGGGGTGCCAGCGTTTTTCAATGCGTAAATAAGAGTGTCAAAGTTGGCCTCAAAAACGTTGTTGTACTGGACATTTTTGTCCTGAATGGGATGGCCTCCATCAAAGAAGGCAAAATCTGCAGGGAACGCACTATTCAAGTAGAGACTAAGGAAAGGATATATGTTGACCACAAATGGGGCATTATTATCCTTCAAAAAACGCACAATCTGGTTCATGGTACCCTTTATATCGCTGCGGAACGCTCCATCGGATGGTTTATCTGATTTTGATTCATAAACATCTGCATTAAGAGGCGTCACTACTTTGATTTTTTTCCCTACACCTGCTTCGTTTAAGGCCTTCCGAATGTTTTTCATTGCCAGGAGCGTCGTTTTGGTAAATCTCCCTTTGAAACTACTCAAAAATGGCTCATTTCCAACAGCTACGTACCTGCAGTTAAGGGTGAGTATTCGTTCGAGTTAAAGAAAAAAAATTGAGTTAATTGAATTAACAAGTCCTATTTTATCAAAATTTGGTTGCTTGGAGAATGCATATATACATATAGCTTACTTGATATTAACACCTCCTTTGCGAAGATGTACTGTGCAGTTTTCTTTGACCCAATCCTTGGCATTTCCATAGTCATCAGACAAAAATTCAAGCTGATCATTAGGGATCCCAAGCATGACCTCGATGCCAGTTCCAGCCAAAAACCCCACCATCCTAGGGTCTGAATCGAAAAGCTTAACCTTTTTAAAGCCATTATCTTTTAGCAGTTGAACCACTATTTTAGGATGTATTGGATGCGACGTCATCATACCCCAATTCATACCGAGATCGTTGGTATCTGCAACAACCTCGACGCCGGTTGCAACCAGGATCAAGACAGTGGCCCATATCGCCGCCATGGCTTGAGCCATGCGTTCGAATCAAATTCCTCAAGGTTTAGAACAGATAAATCTTAAGATTCAGGGTCTGACTGCTTCCAAAAGATTTGGAATTTACGCTTGCTTAAGAAATTTGTTAAGTTGATGATGCAAAATTAACTTCGATGGAACAACGATTTAGAGTGTCGGGGATTTTTCTTCGTGCTTTGTCCTTTTATTTCCTTGTCTGAAGACAAAGGAGTTCGTTAAGAGGCTAACTGGCTTCTCTATTTTTAGTTTGTACAAATAACGAACTGTCTAATACCCGGATCTATATCAGTTGATTCATTCAATTATACTCTTCCATGTAGGCCATGCAGGATAATAAAGTTGTATTCCAAAGTTGAATCACCCGCCATATGTCTCCTAATAAATTGTTTTATTACATTGTGGCCCTTTTAAACTCCAAATTCACTGCAAAATGATCATTCCATGAATGCTCTTTAACACCAAAAATTTATTTATAGGCTGGTCGAAAATAATTTAATATTAATTTTTAAAAAATAAATATTAAATACTAGTTTAATATTAATTTATTACTAATTTATATATAATAAATTATTTAATTAATTTATAAAAAATATAAATAATTATTTAATATTATGAAGGGATTTTTAATGAAGACCCTATGTTTCTTTCCCCCAAAAAACTAATTATTTAATTAATTTTTAATCTCAAATGAAACTGAAAATAATTTAGTTTTTTCAATAATGTATATTAATATAAATGTTTGTGGAATGCTCACAAGTTCTTAGCATAACCAAATGATTAAATGTTTAGTTGTTAGTATTAAAAGTTCTAGATTTGAATCATAGTTTTAACCAAAATCATTAATTTTATATTGGTAATGTAATATAAGTTAAATATGAATTTTAATGATATTAAAACAATCAAACATGTCTAATCATTCTACATAAATATTATTTTGTAATCATATCCGATTATTTAAAAAACATGTTTAGTCACTCTGTAACACCCCAACCCGTATCCGATCCAGATACGACTCCGAGATGTCACATTGACATTTCAAAACCTTTATTCTTTTAAAATATCAAAACATTTGAACTCTTTTTAAGAAAATACCACAATATTCTATTAAATCATGTTTCAGTATAAAAATTCAAGTCAAAACGTATTTATGAACAGTACCTAAATGTTAAAATTTTTTAGAATGTCAGAGGGGAATCGATTCCCCTGCTACAATACTGCTACAATACTTCCGTAAAATACGTATAAATTCATAAAAATCCAAGGTTTCATCATTATACATTTACCATTTACATATATACGTTTAAAACATTTCCAAAACTCGATCAGAGCGTATATAATAAAAATCCTTTTTATTACATGCCAACTAAATTCTTTCTAACAAAATACATTTAATTCGATCTACATTTCTTATCTGATCTTCGGTAAGGAGAACTGACCTGTCTCGTTCCTCTTTACTTCTCTTTTCGCTTTCCAAACCTACGTGTTAAACAATCATACGCTAAGTCGATGACTTAGTGAGGCATATAAAACATATAATATAATCATATACCATTTCATATAAACAAACGACATACATGTACAAATACTATCATTAATCACTTTTACTTACCATATATTCATCATATAACACATATATCACTATACCCAGGAATAAACATATCATCATGTAATTTCTATAACATATTTCATATTACCAAATATACATATCACAGATAGTGTATTTGCTATTATCTCTTATTAATCCATGTACACAGGTCGCTAATTCTTTTTATCATATAACATATACTAAATATTTTTATACAGATCATGGAACACGTATATCATTTTCAACACATTTAACATTTCACATTCATTATCATTAATTCTTATAATTTAACACCCTTATACTAATTTCATATTCAATATACTTATTAAATTTCTTTGTTAGCCCATGTACACTATTGAGAACTGAAGGTATGTGAGTACATTGAGGTTGTGCACTAATGTTGTCACCACAGCTCGTATATGTCCCACTGAGTGGCATATGAAATTTGTCCCGAAGGACCACTGTATTATCCCGAAGGACCTATGAAACCCTCGACTCTTGGCATGCCAACTGCACCTATAGCTCTCGTATCATATAACATGGGCATTATCATTTGTTCATTTCATATATCTTGTTCTTTCTCTTCTGTCACATTCCACATGTATGTGTAAACATCTATATCATATCATTTAACATGTATCACAAGTGCATGTAATCACGTATTACATGTGATCATGTAGATCATTTTATATGGTTATATCATTTCTCATTTATTCATGTACGTATGTCATATCTTGTTCACATATGTTCATATATATATGTCACATATACTTTGAATAATCTTTTTTTCATATATGGCATATCACATAAATCACATAGCACATATCAGTTCATATAATCAAGTATACACACATTTCATGTCATTCACATCCTTATAATCAATACTCCATACACTATAACTATTGTAAATAGACTTATCACAAGTCCAATTCCTTATAATCCTATAAACTAAAATGCATTCATAAGAATCATATCAATCATATAACATTTTAGGAGTCACTTCTTACCATAGTAACTCCGTCACTGGCTCATCGCAAGCCAATGTTTTTCGATAGCATAAGTACAATTAAATTGCACTCACGTTAGCTTTGCTTTGATTCGATCCTAATTCTTTGATTATTCCTTAACTTGTTTAGGCTCAATATCTACATAAATATAATTTTCAAAATAATTGTCAAAAGCCTAAACCTTAAACTTGATGTTAATAACTTAAGTTGGTTCAATGAACCAAAAATTCCATTTTTCCTTTAGGGGGGAATCGATACCCCCAAGGGGGTATATGTTCTCTCTGCGTAATATGGAATTTTTCGTTCAAGCCAGAAATCACTGTTCAACTATGAAAATTTACTATTTCCACTTCAATTCCTCATGTTTCATCCCCTTTCATATTCTTAACTCAAATATACATACTTAAACTAATCTCTACTCATTTATCACATCTTAAACCTCAAAATCTTCTCCTCTTTATGAACTTCAAAAATCATACCAAATATTCAACATGTTTCAAATCCAATTCTAACACTTAATACTTCTTAATTAAGCTGATGACAAGTCAAATTTAACTTCAAATTCAACTTATCAACTCTATTTCAAGATTTCACTCGATAACTTAAAATCTTTAATCTCTCTTAACTCATTTATCTTTTGATTTTAAGATAACTTAAGCTTTCTTTAAGCTTAGTTATCATCTAATGATCATAACCCAATCTTAAAATTAACAAATAATTAGCTAAACCGAAAACTTACCTTTGCTTAGCTTCCACGGTGAAGAAGGAGAAGAAGATGAGAGAAATGTTTGGAAACATTTGTTTCCCACATTTCTCTTCCACGTGGGTTATAAGACAACCCCAAATATTATTTTATTCTTTTATTTGTTCAATGACCATTTTGCCATTTATTTCCTTTGATAATTACTAAAAATTTTCAGGAAATACTTTCAAATAAATCATTGAACCTTTCAACTTTTTCACTTTAATCACCAAATTCTGAAAAATTTACGATATAGTCACTAACCCATAGTTTAGGATGTTACACTCTTACCTAAAAAAAGTAAAAAAGTAAAAAAAAAATATTAGTGATTGACTAGATAGGTAGTTTACCCTATATTCAATTCATAAAAATTAAGGATTAATATAAAAGTAAGTATCCAAATTATATTGTTTTTCTCATTTAGTTGCTTAAACTATTTTTCAACCAATTAAGATGCCTAATTTATAAACAATATCATTTTAAGTACCCTGACTGTGACAATCGTAAAAAAATCTCATTAAAGTGACACATAACGTAATTTGATAATTTTAAAGAAGTTTTTTTAAATAACTTAAAATTAATTATTATATTTAAAAAATATTTTTTAAAATATTTTAAAGATTGGGATGGAACCATGCTTACAACACAAAATATAATATTTTGAAACGGATAAGTTTTGTTGGAATGATTTTGAAGGTTAGTGACGGGACTGAGTTGTTTATGGAGGTTTGATTAGATGGAGGTTCGATTGATGTAACGGCGATAAACAATGTGACCGACATAGATTAGGGATTATAATAAAGATTTTCAAAGTTTGAAGTTTTTTTTAAAGATTTTTGGAAATTTTGATTTTTTAAATTATATTTTTAGATTTTATTTTAAATAAATTTTTTTAAATTATCATAACGTGACATATATCCCTTAATAAAAAAGAATTTAACTTCATTACGATTGAAACATTTAAAATGATAACATTTATAATATTAAATATCTAAATTGATCGAAAAATAATTTAAGTATCTAAATAAAAAAATATAATTTAAACATTTATTTTTATATTAAACAAAATTAAAATGATACAAACGGAACAAGTAGACAAGAATTTTCCTATCTCCTTCTCTTTGTATTGTAATCTGCCAAACGGACCATTGCCAGTCTCCCAAAGCGGGTACTTTATTCCCTTAACTATGTCTCGATTTTATGTTCATCAAAATAAGTTAAAAAAAAAGTTCGAATTGAAGCAACCCATTTGATTTTCTTTTTCTTTACGCTCTATTTTGTGGCTGAAATCATTTTCAGAGTGTTTAATTTTTCTTCTACATTTTCGTATGTTTTATTGAATCTCTTGGTAAATTCTTCTTCAGTGAGTATAGCGGAAGCTGAGAGAGGTGTTTGGTTTGGTCATCTAATCATGGGTCCCTTCACACTGGCTGTTGACTCCAAGAGCTCTCATGTAGTCTGCTCTGGTAATTAACCCACTTTAATTACGTATACATTTTTGGTGGTTTTTACCTGTCTTTTATTGTTTGAACAGTTGGTGTGGTTTTGTAGATGTATCAAATAGGAAGATTCAAAACTTACAGCTGCAAACAAAGAAGTGCTTTGCATCAGTCAGCTTGGAAGACGAAAAGCCTTTTGATTTCCTACGTATTTTGTTTGGTATGTATAAAAAAATATCTCAACTCCCACATTGAAAAACAGACTATCATTGAAATTGGGTACATTGATTTTTTAATAACTACAACAACACAAAAGAGGAAAGGAAGAAAAACTGTTGGAACTACAAGATGAATTCAGCTGCTAAAAAGAGTTAGTTAACTTACAAGTGAATGATTTACAAGTTTTTTCTAATTATTTTGTTAGGTCCTCCTCTTGAATATGCAAGTGTTAACTCCTTGCTTATATGGCGATAATTAGCATTAAAAGTCATATCATGATCAGCTATGTCATGTCCATATTTACTTTAATGAGCAAGACTCCAGCAATTTTACTTGATAAGCTATTTGAACTTCATTTCAGAGCATCCCCTTGTTTCTCATATGGTGATTAGGTTTCATTCCAGCATTGAAAGATTTGGGTAATCAAAATTGATGTTCGAACTAAAAAAGGACACTTTTTTATCACCAATGTTTCTATATGTTAGCAATAAACAAAAGGCCCAGTTTTGGGTGGTAAGGAGAAAAAATCTCAGTGAATGATTGTTCTCTAGGACCAGATTTGTGAAGAAACTTTTGCTTGTCATTTCAAACATGAGAAACCAAGATTCAGCAGTCATTTTTTTTTCTTTGCCGAAACTGCGTTGACTATACCAGTGTGTCTAGTTTAGTACAGTTTGCCGTTATGTTCATGTATTCTAACTTGTTTGTAATACTTTGCAGAGGGAATCATAGCTGGAGGTACAGCTGGAGTTGTGGTTGAAACAGCTTTATACCCAATTGATACAATAAAGACACGGCTGCAGGCAGGTGTTTCTTGAGTAGTTAAAGTAAATATTAAGTTGGACGTCACTGATTTTTCTTCCACCTGATGTCTAGTCCAACAGTCCAAGTCTTTTCCTGGACCTTTACACAGGAGAAGGATAGAGGAGACTAAGATGGAAAGGGGAGGAATTTTTTTTATAAAAAAAATCAACTTGTTCTTTTAGTTTGTTGGTTATACAAAAGGAGGAGATTGATTAGGGGTGAAAATGACTCATTTTAGTGGGCTGATTCTTCCCACCCATTTTCTTCTATTAATTAGTGGATTTAATCTTGTGTGTGTAAAGATGTAAATCCCTTCTATTTCCTTCCAACAAAAGATGAAATTGGTTGTAGCACTTCAAATTTTACTTCCAATTTTGGTTTTTCCTACCAGATGAGGTACTAGGATAAGAGATCATCCTTTTGCTTTGCATTTTTACATTCTTGTTGCTAGCCAATCTTTACTGGTTTTGGTTCCTGTAAAATGAGTTACATTTGGTTCAAGTGCAATATTTGTGTAAATCTGTTTCTAAATAAATTAACGAGTCATAATCATGATACAGATATGCTTTGATTCAATATGGATAAGGACCTAAAGAAGAGTACATTTAGTGCTTTGGTTTCATTTTAACTTTGGCCTTTTGCTCAAAACTTTCTGATACTTACCTTATTTTCCTCTAGGCAGCTCGTGGTGGAGGTAAAATAGTTTTGAAGGGGCTTTATTCTGGATTGGCTGGTAATCTTGCTGGTGTCTTGCCGTAAGTACCTTTGAATTGCTGAACTTTATTTCTCAAGCATATTAACATCTTAACTGCCTTTGTAAAATGAACTGAAGTTTCTTTCAAGATGGTTCTTCCAATTCAATTACCTTTTTTACCTCCTTTTACTATTCTAATTAACTTTGCATGACAACCGAAAGAAGAAAGTAGAACTATTCCAAGAACATTTATGTAGGCTGAAATGTTTTTGGATAATTTGCAAAATACTTTCAGGTAACAGACATGACTTTTTTACTTTTTTAGAAATTCTTTTACTGCATGTATTCAATGATATACTGAATATGTTCTTATTTCTTTTGGGTTCAATTTTCTGGTAATAACTTTTCTGTGCACAGAGCTTCTGCTTTATTTGTCGGTGTCTATGAACCTACAAAACAGAAACTATTGAAGCTCCTCCCAGAAAATCTTAGTGCCGTTGCTCACTTGGTGAGTATGTTCTTTTATTTCTTCTTTCTTGATGTATAGATATATTTCATGATAAATCCAGTACAAGGTAATAGCCTTGTAAAGGTCTACATCTTCTATCAAATAAACCTTTTTCGGTTACTTGAAACATCCTGCTTAACCTAAATGATTTGTTTCAATAACTTCCTTGATTTCTCACCTTTCTTGAGAAAGTCCAGTTAGATTTTGACTGCACTGTCTCTTATTAATGTGGTTGAATTCCGCGCAGACTGCAGGGGCCATAGGAGGAATTGCTGCTTCACTTATTCGTGTTCCTACTGAGGTAGATATCTTTGCTCATGCATTTTTCTTTTTAATTTATTGAAAACTGAGTAGTAGTCCTTTTCTCTGTTTTCTGTTTTTATTAACAACTCAGGTTGTAAAGCAAAGGATGCAGACTGGGCAGTTTACTTCTGCATCTAATGCTGTTCGTGTTATTGCATCAAAGGAGGGATTTAAGGGTCTCTATGCGGTATGGGATATCCTCACTTTTCTCTTCCTCCTATCATATTGGATTTGCAAACACCTAGTCTTTTTCTTTTTTGATATTATTTTGGATTGTCAAATTTAGGCATCTAATCTTGTTTCAGTCCCAGATAGGCTAGAGACCTTTTTCTTTTGAAAAGATGAGAGAATTAGCCTGTTGCTATTTGATGAATGAAAATCCTCAGCTATTGTGAGTTGTGAATTGTTTTTTACTTTACCTTACCTTTGCTTGTAAGTTGTAGGGTTACGGATCTTTTTTATTACGAGATTTGCCATTTGATGCCATTCAATTCTGCATCTACGAACAACTTAGAATTGGTTACAAGGCAGCGGTAAGCTCTTATCTACGTGATCTTTTCCATTTATGGTTAGTGTGGCACATTAAATTGATAGATTTGGCTTACTCTAATTACTTGATTGTCTTTGCCCCTTGTTCTGTCTTGCAAACTATGGTATTCAAAAGCAAACTCTATATGATGTATTTTAGTGCATCCTGCGTCTATAGTGCACAAGTTCCTTTTTTGTGAATTAAAGAAATTAGCTGCAGCAAAGACAACTCCCAAGATACATATTTATTGAAAGCCCGCGTGTGGTTTTGTGTATAAGTTGGTTCACATCTATGATAGATTATATAAACAAAGGTTAAGGTTAAGGGCATTGGTACAATAAGCTATAAACTGCTAGTTGTTTTATATGTTATGTTGGATGTTTAGGAAAAACTTGGCCATAAAATTTAAGCAAAAGTGATATCAGAAGGAATATGGTATAGAAATTAAAACTTTCATTACAAGGTATTCAATAAATACTACAAGTGAAAGCCCAGTGGAGGTTGTTTAAGTTTATTTGGCTATATAATTTTGCTCACCTATAGATTCATAGGCAAAGAACACTATTTTTATTTGAGTTTATTAAAAAGGAAAGACAGATCAATGACATGGATAAAACTTGTGAAATTGGTTTGCCATTGAAATATTAGAGAGGAAAGCATCTATATATATACATGCATGTGTCGCATGTGCTGAATGGACATTTAGCTATCTACGGATTTACAGTGACAAGAAGTCCTGCTATTGTCATGCATGCAGGGTTTCTATCGACATAAAAAAAATTTCTGTGGACATACACATCAGATGGGATAAACATTATATTGCATTCTTCATAAATTTAGTGGTTTTCTTTCTGTTTTGCAGGCTCGAAGAGATTTAAATGATCCTGAGAATGCGATTATTGGTGCATTTGCTGGTATTATGATTACTTTGTAATGTACCCAGTAGTCCGATATCATGGTTTATATTATGAGACTCTTCTTTCCTAAAGTACCCATCTCGGACCTATGTCCAATAAATTTTTTGATGCCGGCACAAGAGTGGTTATCCAAATATATGAAGAAACATTAGAGAAAAACTGAGCATATGTCAAACATATCTGACCTCTTCTTCTGAGTCTCGAGTAACATAGACTGATGATTGAATCAAATGCCTTGCATGCTTAATTTGATCTTGTTGTAGGTGCATTAACTGGAGCAATAACAACTCCCCTGGATGTTATTAAAACGAGGTTAATGGTTCAGGTATAATATTTTTCTTGAAGATATTTATATATTCTTCTGGTTTATAATTATCAGCGATAATAATATTTGAGTTTCTGGTTTGTGGGTTTCATAGGGATCAGCAAACCAGTATAGGGGGGTCTTTGATTGTGTTCAAACTATTATTAGGGAGGAAGGGTCTTCTGCTCTTCTTAAGGTAGGAGTTTCTCCCGAGGAATCTACATCCACGTGTATTGGAAAATACTAGCATTTCAAGGATAAATTTGTGCATACATGCATAATTTTACACATGTATGCTGCAGGGCATTCAGCCAAGGGTGTTGTGGATCGGTATCGGTGGTTCAATCTTTTTTGGTGTCCTCGAGAGCACAAAACGACTGCTTGCGGAGAGGCGCCCCAAACCCCGTCAGGAATCAAAACATGATTAAGTCCTTGGACTGCGTCCAAGGTTTTCTGAATTTTAAGTTTCTTTACCTTTCTACAATTCACGATCAAATATTAGAAGGGGAAAATTTTAATGAAGAAATATTATTTATGAACTTTACCTCCCATTTGGTAATATAGGTAATTATTCTCTACCTTTTTCTGCTAACTCTCTGATCAATTTTATAAATGCACGTTTCTACATTAAGCATTTTTTATATCAAGTTGGATTGGGTTTGTATCTGAATTAAATCGGCTGTGTTAATCAAATTCTGGTCAAAATTGATTGATGTTGGATGTATTAACAATGACAATAAGGCGAAGGTAGTTTTTTTTTTATTCAATTAGCTGTATATGATAAGTCTGTTATTTCAAGAATTTTTAAAAATTAATATAATGTTAACTAACTATTAACTATAATAAGTGATTAATAAAAATATTTATTTGAGTTAACGGTATTATATTTTTGGGTTATTTTCTTGTCTGTTTTATAGGTTTAAGATGGTCTATACTAATATTAAAAACGTATTTAATTTTAATAAAAATTAGAAATTTAATTTATAATTATGAGTTAATAATTATAAAATTTCAATGGAAAACAAAGGAGATGGCACATGAAACTATAATATTTCAAAAACGAATGAACAAACTATACATCTCTTAGTCTTGCAGGAATGGTTATATGGACCCTTAAATATTCATCCGTTGCCAATGGCATCTCCAACCTGCTATAAATTGTTGCTAATTCGAAACACGAAAATTCTTCCTTTTTTCTTTTTAGAAAAAAAGGGAACAAATGAAACAAAAGCATTGTACAACATTACGATCGCAAAGCAACCCCCTCATCTAAAACTAAAAAGAAAAAAATACACTCTTCCTATCTTTTTTCTTCTGATTATGAGTTTGTGCAATCGACATTATATAATATGGAGGACATGTCATGAAGCTCCGGCAACCAATTGATGACTTTCATATCTTACCATTATAACCAATATCACATGTTCTTCGGTGATGATCGTAAGTGGCAATACCACGAAACTGTCAGTGGCATCAATGAGTATGATCATCCTATCAATCATCATTCCTCATAGCCATCAGAATACCACGAAACTGTCAGTGGCATCCATGAGTATGATCATCCTATCAATCATCATTCCTCGTAGCCATCAGAATAATCATCAGGCCCAGCCAAAAATCATATTCTCAAGAGTATCAACAATATGTCTCACATTAGTGGGAGGTAAGCCCCGCCGTGTCCTTTCCTTAAAACAAGTGGCGCTGCAGTGTCAGGGAACCGATCCAAGGCCTTCATGCAGGCATCCACCACATCAGTAAATCCAGTAGCTGAAGTTGCCAGCTGCAACCGTAGCCGCAGATCCCTAGTCCTCTTCAACAAGCATCTAAATGATCTCCCAAGGTATTTGGCCCATTCTGCAGGTAACCCTCCACCAGTGAGCCAAACCGAGAATTGGGATTGATCACCTCTAGCAACTACCTCAGCCCTGTAGAATCTTGCTAGTTCAATAAGCATAGATGGTTGAAGAGGAAGCACGGCCACAAATTCAGCCACAAAAATTTCTGTCAGTTCTGGATTAAGCATCTGATTCCAAAGGACTAGGGCCCATTCTGCCGGCTGATTAAGACCGTAGGCTTCTGCAACAATTAGAGCCTCCAGGAATCGAGATTGTTCAACTAGCGCGCGCCTAGCATTGGTTTCAGACAGGTGGAGCCACTTAGAATCTGGAATTCGTATTTGAAGGGAGACAAGGGAAGCCTGGGCACAAGCCCTACGTGTTTTGTTGCCAGCATCAATTGAAGCGTGAACTTCAGCAGCTTCAATGTAATAGCGCATCGATTCCAGGAGATCTTCATTCTGGTCTCTATCATAGCATTCAAACCATTGCAGGGAAGCTTGCTCCGCTCGTGACTCCAACAGAGATGCTGTTTCATGCTTCATGTCAAAGTGATTATATACCTGCAAATAAGAAAAGCATGGAAGAAAGAAACTGCTGAATAGAGCCAGTAACAGAACATACAGAATGACCATCATCTTAATTTTGAGCCAGTAGAGTGGCCATTATTAGATTATATCAAATATGATAGCCTGAATGGACCTATTCAAAGACCAAACCACCTGCTCAGGTCAGTAAGTCAGAACATAAGAGATTATGATATTATTAAATAACTAATGAGATCTTATTTAAATTCAATTTCTAAATGCATTTTAAAATATTTGAACAAATTTAGGAGTACACCCTTTTTAACATAGCAGAAAAAAATAAAAAAGGAAATAATCTCTAATATTTACAAGGAAATAATCTCTAATAATAAGCCTATCCCTAAAAATCAGTAATTAGATCATGACTAATATTTACAAGGAAATTCCTAGAACTAAGGTAGAGAATCTCCTTAATTTAAGGATTTCCAACACTCCCTCTCAAGTTGGAGTGTAGATGTCAATCGAACCTAGCTTGCCCATAATTTCTTCGAACCTTTTTCTGCTCAAGCTCTTGGTTAACACATCAGCTACTTGTTGTCGAGTAGGTAGATATGAAACACAAACTTCCCCTTTGTTAATTTTCTCTATAATGAAGTGGCGATCGATTTCCACATGCTTGGTGCGGTCATGGTGTACAGGGTTGTGAGCCATATTAACTGCTGCCTGGTTGTCACAGTTTAGTATTATAGGTGTTGTATAGGATAATTTTAGTTCTCCCATTAGCTGTTGTAGCCACATTCCTTCACATATACCTTGGGACAGAGCTCGATACTCAGCTTCAGCACTGCTGCGTGCCACAACCAAATGCTTTTTACTCCTCCATGTCACGAGATTACCCCAAACATAGCTACAATAACCACTTGTGGAGCGCCTGTCATTAATAGCACCTGCCCAGTCTGCATCAGTGTAGACTTCTATGCTTCGATTTACATTTTTCTTGAAATGCAACCCCTTACCCGGAGTCCCTTTTAAATATCTCAATATCCTGTAGGCAGCTTCCAAATGTTTCTCCCTAGAAGCATGCATAAATTGACTAATAACACTTACTCCAAACGCTATGTCTGGACGAGTATGAGAAAGATAAGTTTTCCCACTAACCTTTGATATCTCCCCCTATCTACCTCTTCTCCATCCTTATCAATTCCTAATTTAAGGTTGGGTTCCATGGGAGTCTCAGCTGGTTTGCAACCCAACAGTCCGACTTCAGAAAGTAGATCAAGAACATACTTTCTTTGAGAGATTGAAATACCTGCCTTTGACCTTGCTATCTCCATTCCAAAAAAATATCTAAGATTCCCCAAGTCTTTAAGTTGAAACTCAAGACTTAAGAATTCTTTTAGTCTTTCAATTTCAATAGAGTCATCTCCTGTCAATATTATGTCATCAATGTATACAATGAGAATACAACACTTCCCATTAGCCGAGTGTTTGTAGAATAAGGTGTGATCAGCTTGACCTTGAATATACTGTCTACTCGTCATGGCTTTGGCAAAACAATTAAACCAAGCCCTGGGGGATTGCTTTAGTCCATACAAAGACTTCTTCAACTTGCATACTTGGCCCTTGCTTCCTTCGAATCCAGGCGGAAAATCCATGTAGACTTCTTCGTTTAATTCTCCATTGAGAAAAGCATTCTTTACATCCAATTGGATCAAAGGCCAATCTAAATTGACAGCAATTGAGAACAACACTCGAATAGTATTTAGTTTGGCCACTGGTGCAAATGTTTCCTCGTAGTCCAACCCATATGTTTGAGTGAAACCCTGGCCACAAGTCTAGCCTTGTATCGATCAATGCTCCCATCTGGTTTAACTTTCGTAGTGAAAATCCACTTACACCCACAGTCTTCTTTCCAGTAGGTAGTTTAGATATTTCCCACGTTTCATTGTCTTCAAGAGCCTTTATTTCTTCCAACACGGCTTGCTTCCATTTGGTTGACTTAAGAGCCTCTTCTATTTCTTTGGAGTTTCTACAGAGTCAATATTAGAAATAAAGGCATTGTAGGATTTAGACAAGTTCCCATAGGATACAAACCGAGAAATGGGATGTTGAGTGCAGCTTCTCGTGCCCTTTCTGATTGCAATTGGAAGATAGATGGAAGGCGAAGGAGGTGAGACTTCTTCCTCAGGTCAGTCCTCGAGTAAAGATGGCATTGGCACTGCTGTTTCAGTTTCTGGCAGCTGATGTTTCCGAGAATATACACGAAGCTGCTGAGTTTTTTCTTGTTGTTTTTCAGAAGGAGGGTTGTTTTTCTTCATTTGTATGATTGATTGCCCTTGTTTCTTGTTGTTGCACAGTGGAGTCGAGTAAAATGGGGCCCAAATCAGGAATTACAATGGCTGTAGGACTTTCAGCAGTGTGGTAGGATTGATAGAGTCTGAGTATAATGAGAAGGTTGTTCAATGTCTCATCTTCACTAAATATCCCCCCTGAAGATGAGAGGCTGAAAAATATGGCTCGTTTTCGAAGAAAGTAACATCAAGGGACACAAACATCCGGTGTAGGGTTGGAGAATAACACTTGTACCCCTTTTGTGTAGGTGAGTATCCAAGAAAGACACAAGTGTGAGCTCTAGGATCAAGTTTAGATCGGTTAGGTTGATGATTGTGGACAAATGTTTTGCAACCGAAAGTTTTGGTTGGGAGATTAGGAACACGAAACAAGGGAAATATTTTTTGAAGAATATGTAAAGGTGTTTGAAAGTTTAATACCTTTGATGGGAGTTGGTTTATAAGATAACAAACAGTGAGAACAGCTTCTCCCCATAAATACTTCGGTACACCCATAGTAAACATAAGAGCACGAGCCACGGCTAAAAGGTGTCTGTTTTTCCTCTCGAAAACCTCGTTTTGTTGAGGGGTGTCAGAACAAGAACTCTGATGTATGATTCCTTGCTCAGAAAGATAAGGGCTTAGGATAGAATTGAAGTACTCTCTCCCATTATCAGTTCTAAGGGTATGAATTTTGGAATTGAACTGAGTTTGAATCATTGAATGAAAACTTTGGAAGACTCTAGAGACTTCGGTTTTTTCTTTGAGAAGATAGATCCAACAAACTCTAGTGTGGTCATCAATGAATGCTATGAACCACCTAGCCCCTGTGACATTTTTTACTCGACTGGCTCCCCATAGATCACTGTGGATTAAAGAGAAAGGTTGAGATTGAACATAAGGTTTCAAAGGATAAGGGAAACGAGTATGTTTAGACAGTTGGCAAACTTCACAATTCAATGAACTTATTTTCTTATTTAGAAATAGTAGAGGAAACAGTTTTTTCAAGTACGTAAAATTAGGGTGTCCTAGTCTACTGTGCCATAGCATGATAGATTCTTCTTTCGATGTAGATAAGGCCATCCCTTCTTGTGAACTGTTTTTATTCCAGATATATAAGCCATCATCAACTTTAGCAGTGCCAATCATCTTCCCCGATTCCTGTTCCTGAACCACACAACCGAAAACAGAAAATTCAACAAGAACTTTCTCATCCTTGGTAAGCTTGCTAATTGAGAGTAAATTACAAGAAAGATTTGGAACATATAAAACTTTATCAATGGAAAAATTTTCAATGAGTCTGATCGTTCCAATTCCAGCCACCGGGGAGTACAACTATGCGAATCCGGGAGTGATCATGACAAGGTAAATATGTGTGAAACAAACTTATATTACCTGTCATGTGGTTGGATGCACCCGAATCTAGTATCCAGATTGGTTCATGTGTAGTATTTAAGGCAGTACCTTGAATAGCTAGTGATCCAATGGTTGTAGGAGTCTCGTGGAGTTTATGAAGAGCCTCAAGTTGAGTTTTGGTGAGCCGAACATCCTGGGCATCTTCTTCAGTAGTAGATATCATTGCTGCCTTGTTTTCTTTCTGATTTTTTTCAGGATAACCATGGAGTTTAAAGCATTTCTCCTTGGTATGTCCAACCCGGTTACAGTGGCTACACCATGGCCTATTTGAACCGGAATTAGAGAGGGTTTCATTGATATCACCCATGAGAGAAGAAAAAAAGAAAAAAAATGTTTAGGAAGAGAGATTGGAGACAAATGAGTAGGATCGAATGAATCCTATGGCTCTCGATACCATGAACAAATTTAGGAAGAAGAAAAGTCTCTTATTTCTTCGAATAGGAGTACACCCTTTTTAACATAGCAGAAAAAAATAAAAAAGGAAATAATCTCTAATATTTACAAGGAAATAATCTCTAATAATAAGCCTATCCCTAAAAATCAGTAATTAGATCATGACTAATATTTACAAGGAAATTCCTAGAACTAAGGTAGAGAATCTCCTTAATTTAAGGATTTCCAACAATATTGATATGTATTTTGGGGCAGGAAACGTGGGAGGCACAGCCCCCTTTGTAGTTAACAGAAACCTTAACCAGTTGGTCCTAAATTAAGTATATTTATTGATTGCCTAAAATAAAACAGATAGCATTGAAGCCAAACGTGCACATACTAACCATAGCAAATGCATCAAGGTCGTAAGGGTTAAAACGCTTCAATGATGTCAGAACAGCCATTCGAAATCCTCTGTCAGCCTCAACAGTGCCAGCAGTTGTGTTTGCAGCAGCGGAATACTTCTGAAGAAGTAGACCTAATTGACCATTTTCTATGAGAATACCAAGAATGAAATTAAGGGCATAGAAGTTTCCGACTCCAGTTATCAAGCGAGCCAAACATGCAAAATCACCCTCAGAAACATAAGCTTCAACCCTGGTAGCAGCAAGGGCTACAAGAACATCAACCCCATCAAGGCATGCTGATGATTTGTAGAAATGGTGTGAAAGAATAAGAAGCTCAACCTGAGAACATAAAATTTCCAGTGAAAAAAATGCTCATGCATCAAAAACAAACCCTCTAAAGCAGGAAATATAACAAAATTTTTTACTTGACAATCTTGCACTTTTGCCAAATTAACAATTAGAAAGCAGAATAATTGCAAATTGATACAATTAAAGTTATGATAATAAGAATTACTTATCATATTACAGACGAAAAACAGTCATTACTCCGAAGACTCTCATGCCTAATATTAACTGTTGAGGATCGGTTTTTAAAATATGACCTCTTAGAAGATAGATGGAAACCAAAACATCAATACTATTCTGATTATAGTTCCACAAATTCCTAAAAGTTTCTACATGACATACATTTGCATATTCCTAACTCGCTTAATACTTTTATCCCCATAAAATGATGTTCTATTATTGTTATATCAAGAAAATACCTCACAGGCAAGCGGTATTTCTTGTCCAGTAATCACTAAACGCATTAATGCATGGCCAACTTCAGGTTCAGAAGGACACAGCTCAGCCCACTTCAAGAAATCTGAAAATCTCCACAAAAGAGGAGCTGGCCCTTCCTCTTTCTGAGAATCCATATATCCCCCACGATGAGCAGCCAATAAACCCTAAAGCATATTGAACGTGCGAGGTCAACAAGTTATATAGATATACAAACAAAATTAACATGAAACTGTCAGACGGTGCAGGGCAAAGATCTGGATTGAGACACTAACATAGAGGCTTCTCACTCAACAAAACACCATATACCAGAGGAAATGAGCATTCTTATAAGCATCATGACTCAAGTGAATATAAAGTACACTGGAAAATCACCTTTAGAAAGGTCTCTGCAAGAATTTGAGCGATACTAGCAGAAGGCATGACATGAGTTCGCACAAGGAGATTTGCTTCCTCAAAAGACTCTTGTGCTTTAAGAGAAAGTAGCTGTAGCAATTCAATAGCTTGTGTGCCAAATGCCTCTGAAAATGAAAGACCCAACACATTTGCAGCTTTGACTACTGCTATTATTCTCTTGCATAATCCACGTCCACTACCTTCAGTGAAAACAGTTGCTAAAGTCTCCAACACCTTTAATGTTCAAAATATAGGAAGCAGTTAGGAAAATCGGAAGAACAACTAAATAGAATGTAACAGAAGAGCCATGTTTAGCCCATAAATAGAAGAGCCATGTTTAGCCCATAAACAAGGAAAACTAGGATTGAATTTAACTACTTAAAATATAGATCAACTATTCAGATATGAAATTAGAGATAAGAAAAACTACATAGACGACAAGTACCTGCAGTGGGTAGATGAGATGTTGGTCGATTGGTTTATATGACTGAATAACAGAAAGAAGTTCCTCATCAAGCATTTCTATTGGTATTTGGCTGGTAGGAGTGGACATTGCAGCAAGTTTCAAAGCAGCATCCACGAGTATGAGTTCAGAAGGCATCTGTCCTGGTGACAGCTTCTGTTGGAGTTGCTTTGCAGCCGATATTTGTCCAAACTCCAGTAAGGACAGAACAGCCCTTTCTAGCTCTCCAGGCCCAATCCTCTCCTCCCACTTAGAAAATGATATTTCAATTTTTAAGCTTTCATCTTGCAACTGGACATCATTTCTAAGGTTGGGAGGATTGGAACTATCTTCAGGCTCAGGGCCTTTATCCACTGGGTCCACCATTGTCCTTCTTGATGATACATAGCCTTTGGCCCTTCGTTTTGTCTTTGAACTCCCAATTGTCACAGTAGAAGAACTTGAGTCTAATGCTTGGTTTCTGTGGAGTGGTTCCTTAGAATCATATTTCTCCACAGTTACATTCTTCATTGAATTAATATGATTGTCCATCTTTGCTATTATGCTAGCAGTTCGATCAATAATGCTGGAAATGTTCCTTGTCAGAAGATTCTGGCTAGAACCAGTTAAAATGATCTCCCCTTCACTTTTCCCTTGAGCTTCAGATTCTACGGCCAAAAGCCATATTCTAGTCTCAATTTCTCGCAGAAGATGTAAAGGATAAACTCTGATAAATGTAGTACAGAAATTAGAGACGAAACCTTAATATTTAGATGAAAAGAAGCAATTCAATTTGGACAAATCACTTACGGGTTGGACTTGGTTATCATCCCACTTAACCATTGAAGAGAGAGCAACAACATTTCATGAAGCTCTCTAGCTGGAAGATCTTTCTCCACTGCTTCTGCATGCTTAAGGAAAAACAATCCTGCCTGCAAGCCATATAGCAGCAAAATCCCATCGAGAATAAACGAGCATGCAGCCAAGAAACAAGAATTCGGGAGGTATCTTTCACATGTATGAAAAAGCATACCTGTAAAGCAGGATAGGAATATCTGATGAATAAAGTCTGGCAGTGACCCCATAAAGCAACTCTCTCTTCAGGCACATCCCAAAGGAATTCTTTCCATTCAGCTACCATGGATTCAGCCTAAAAGAGAGAGAGAGTTGATATTCAGAAGTTCAAGAGGTACTGCTAAAAAGGAACAATCATCGCAGAAGGTACTTAGCATATCCAAAGTCAAAATAAACAACAGTAGTCCACGAGTTTACTCCAGATGTGACCATATTTGGGATTCATCTTTATAATCATATATTGAGCATACCTAGTATACCCATTGTCATGCAGTAACCACCCTTACTTGTCAGACAACTCTAATATATTAGGTTACACTCAGGGCCTGGAAGATTCTCCCTCAAAGTTCTCATCAACTTCCAATTGATGGAAATCCAATTTTAAATTATATACCTGGTATGCATGAATATCAACTTCCTAGTGATGACATATCCTTATTTTATACACTTCCACAATTCATCCCTGTTCCAAAGCACCTATAACTACTGAACACTCTAAAATACTATTTCCAAGCCTGGAATATAACATCGAAGGTTGAAGCTGACAGAAAACAGAAGAGAAACTGAAAAAACAGAAAGAAAAATATAAACTGGAGTTCTGATTTTCTAATCTGCCATAATACATTTGTCCCCTATTTAACATTTAGTAATTAACTCCTAATAAAATACTCTATTGGAAGATAAAGTTTATCCAGAGATAAAGATGATAAGGACTCCTAATCTTAAAGGACTCTTAAAACAGTAGGTACTCTTAATAAAACAGTAAAGTAAACGTAATTAGGACTCTAATACAATATGACAATTCGACAGAAGCTTTCTTAAAACCCTTAGATTTTCTGTTAAAGTTTGGCACCCATTGGTCATTCCATCCATATGGGGACTAATATATGTGTATGTGCCTATCTGAGTTTGCTCCTTAAATATATCCATGACCATCTCCAATAGTCTTTCCCTTTCTCCTCTTGGAAGCTACTGAACAAACCCTCTTTAGATGTCTTTCAAGGGGCAGCAATGAAATTAGTTCATGCAAGCACTCTTCACACACCAATTATGCCATTATCAAGTTCCTGAGGAAAAAGCATGTAACGTTTTTCTTCTCTGAACATCTAAATCTTGACAACATCATGCATGGTAAATTCATTTTCTTCCCAAATGCAGGTACAATTATGTTAAACAGAATAAATAGATTGTCACAAGAAAAAGAAAACGGTATACAACAAAAAAGTTCTAATGGACGCAGAAAGGATATTCAAGGGAAAAACAAGACCACAAAGATCAGCAGTGAAGATAGTCTCGACGTCAAATAGTAAAAACATTTTCCCACACTTAATGCTGGAAGGATAAGGGTATAAGGCTGTCACGAATCCAGTTGCCTGAAGTGTGAGATATGACCCCTCACAACATTAGACATCATAAACAGAATTGATTCTAATTCCATATAAACATGCGAGTGGTAAACCATAGAAAATCCCTAAAATTTCTCCACATGCAAGTGTGTGAATGTGACACTGCTTAACCCAAATTAGCTGTTTTCTGACAAGTTATAGCATGAAACATAATTCACATGGCCTAATCCACAAGTTAAAAGACACAGTAAACTAAATTGCACTGCAAGAAGGGGTATAGTTCAAAGTACACCTGAGTTTCAGTGACTTGGTGAAAAGTAGATTTCCAAGGTCCACCACTAGCCTCCAACTGCCTTGCCCAGTTGCGTGCTTGCTCCCACTGCATGTTCTCTTCTAGTGCTGTTAGGAGGGAAGCATCATCAAGAGTTTCATTCCCAAGGTGCAGATCATCATTTTTACGCAAAGAAGGCTCTGCTAGATTAATTTTCCAATAAAGTTGTCGATAGCGAGCAGCCGCAGAGCCTCCATCTCCAAAGTCGGCAGCAGCAAGAAGTTGCAATAAGCACCTTTTTTCATAAGGAGATGGACAAGTTGAAAGTGTAGCATCAGCAGCTTTTATAGCAGTGGAACTAATCCATGACATTCCAATTTGCCCTTCTCTTCCAATATTTGTCTGTAAATGACTTGGTTCTTCCTTGATTCTAGCAGAAAAGGAACCAAGATGTGCTGAAGCTTCAGACAGACGCATTTGAGAAAATGCCTGAAGAAAAACAGAAAACAAGGGGGAATAGATCAGATTTTATACAACATGATTGATTCAATCCTCAAACTTATTTCAAACTCAAACCCATAATAAAATTATTACTATTACAAAACTATTAGCACAACTGCACAAAAGTTGAAGACATGAATGCACTAAATTGCACAAAGGAAAAGAAACATATTAGTTCTAAGCACAGAAAATAAGAGCATTCTATTTAACAAAAAAATATCATTACTAATTTGTTCCCAAAATCATCAAATAATCAGTTACGATCACTACTTAAGAGACAACTCAACTCAACTGAGACTTCATCCCTATACTATTGTTCCCTAAACATGAATATTGAGCTTGTTTTCTCCAGGCACTTCTGTCTTATAACATCCTCTAAAAGATTCAAATATGCCAAACACTTCCCATTGCTTCAATCTATGTGATTTTTGGTCTGCCTCTACTTTCTTCATTCTTTCTACATGAACACAGCATCCATGTCTTTCACGTTACATCCACAGTCTTATAATCTAAAAAAAAATTAGTCAGGTTCAAGTCTAAGAAAAAATTAAATTCAAGGAATGTCTTATGGTGTTCAAACAAACATGTTAATTTACAATAATATATTCAATTAAGAAGATGAAACGATAACCTGAATACTTATCATATATGTGTGGGGGTGGGGGAGGGGGGTGTAGGTGTCTATCATCACTTTAGTTTTTTCTGAAGCCCTTCAAATTTCACTTTTTAATTACTTTATGCTACGCACAATGTGTATGTTTAGCATCCAAACAACAAATTGAAGCGGCAAACACAGAAACTGCAGCCCCATGTCTGATGATTCAGGATAAAATGATGCATGTACCACCAGATGATGATAACTGGCTCACAAGGCTTCTACCACATAGATGGCAGTCCTCTCCTGCTTAAAAAAGTAGCAAATATAAATAACAAAGCTAGAATTTAGTCCTAACAAACCTGAAGTGCCCGGATAAATGGCAGGAAAGAACAAGAGGGGAGGAACAATTCAAATGCTCTTAGTAAAGGCAGAAACAAGCGCTGTTCACAAAGAACAGCAACCATCTTGGCCAGAGAAGCTGGACCTTCATTAAAATCACTTGAAACATTAATCTGTTCACCGAGTTCAATCTTTTTCTCTTCTCCAGCAGTACTGCACTCAGCAGAAAATATTCTAGTTGAACTATCGGATGCCCCAGGAAAAGGAGTCCTACATAAAGATTCCAAAAGCCGCCTTCGTTTTGGATTCCGCCTATTGTAATGAAATGAAAGTGATCTGCTGCCACATGACCAGGAATTGGTAGCTTCTACAGCTGCTGCAACATTATCTGCTATCTGGCTAGCTATGTCATTCACCTTGATGGATTTAGTTTCCCTATATGACCATATTCAATCAGATTTAAAACTCATCTATAAAAATTGGATATATTCACAAAGAAATGCAAAATCTTAGAAAGGATACGGAACTAGTAGTTTGATATTGAAGAGTGAAGACAGAGCAAAGTGAAAAAACCATAGAAGTGTAATTCATATTTAGTTGTAATAACCTGGCTGCAGTTATTTCCAGCCAAACTGTTAAGCATGCCAGTGGAGACACGTCTGGAAAGCATGATGCAATCATGGACAAAATAGACCAGGAGAAGTCTTTTGCTTTTAGCAATAACGCCTCTCCAGGGTTTTTCTGCTTCTCACAATCTGCTAAAACTCTAAAGAATTCTATGGGTATATATACATTTTCCTCTGGGAAGGGATTTTCACTCTTCTTATCCAGGTATGTTTGGGAGCTAGCCATTTTCTTCGATTGCATGCTTTTCAAAACTGTTAGTATGTGAATCTTAAGACGAGGATCACTGAAGTCCTTTGATGCCTGACACATTAATAGAAAGTAACAGGATATGAAGTGCTGCAAACTATTTTAAAAACATTATAGAACAGAATCAAGCATTAAACTTACAAAGACAACATATATTTAAAAGAAAAAGTTCACAAACAGCAAGCTTACAACTTGGAACACTGTGTCAAATGAGTATCCACCAATCTGAGCTTCACACAAAAACCCGACCTTTAAGAAGACAGGGAAAACAATAAGTTTAGAATCACATAAAAATTGTCATTCAGAAATGAAGTAAAAGTATTGAAGCATACCCAGTCATTATCTCTTGCTAATACAGCAAGATATTTTGTACTCAAGGGCAGCTGATGTATCTGACAGAAGAGAGTTACCAAACTCCAGTACTTACTAGCAGCTTTTTGTTGAGATCTCAATTCAGTTCCATCACCATTACCAGTTAACAGCCAAGATCCACATGTTCTTCCCTCCACTAATTGTGGAAGACTAGCCTTCTCTAAATGCTGCAAGACAAGCATAAGAACTCGAGAATGCTGTTTACTAGAAACTGAAATAAGAGATCCCCTTTGCGTAGAGTTACCCCCATGCATACATTCATCGGCCAATGCTCGAGCTAGAGACTCCATAATACTGTCATCATGTGTTGCAGCATGAAATGCTGAACCCTTAGATGGAAGTTGCCTAGAATTCTCCTTATTTTGAATGGATTTGTGAAAGAAAGATATTCGTCTCAATGAAGCTACATCTACTTGGAGCATGCTGGCTGATATGCCACAAAGCTCTAAAAGAAACGAACATGATGCCACCAAAACATTATCTTCAAAATGGGTAATAGCAAAGGGCATGACCTGAAAATTCAAAACATGAGTATTACGCAGCATCATATAAAACAATGCCTTGGTAATTCTGTATTGGCATAAGAAATAAAAATAAGCTTGCGCCCTTTAAGGGATTTTCATTCTAGTCAATGCTCAATTATAAATATATTATAATCTAAAGAACATGAAAAAAAAGCCCTTACAGATGAAAGAAGACACCCTTCCTTCTCAGATATAGGTGCAAGAAGTATCTGGACATCTGATTGAACATTTGTTTGTCCAGAAGCATTGGATCTCCCATCCATTTTCAACGTTTCAACTCTTGAGATCAGAAGATGATTAAAAGCTGCAAGCGCACGTCCACGATGCAAATGATGTTCAAGCCCAAGTCCAGTTTCCTAAAGTGTTAAGAAAAGAAAAATAGAACTACCGAGTTAAAATTGGTTACAGTTAAACGAAATAGATAATTCCAGAAACAAATTGATTAAAGCTGTAGAAAGTAGACGAGATTAGGAGTCTTTGTTATCTTAGAAGTCTATCGTTATTTGTATTTTATGATTAATCATTATCTTCTTAGGAGACATGATAAGTATTTAGGGGATAAGAGTTTGGAAGAAGAGAAACATAGACTCTATCTTGCATCTCACAACCTATTTTAACAGGTTGTGTTTTCTATTTTGAAAAACAAAACGATCAAGCGAATCTTTTCTCTTTTCTCAAAATCTCACGGAAGCAAATGCTTTAGTAATAGTAGCATTAGCCCAAATAAACATGAGAGACAAAGAAATAAAGCAGAAAGAATAAGGCATGACGATGTAATAATGCAGTTAATTTACAGAAGTTAACTACTCTTTTATACAAACAAGCAGAAAGAAGAAAACACAATTAACAAAAGCTGAAAATGATTTGACTATTTGGCCTCATCAAAGAGTTAGAATACCAGAAAAACTGAAGGGGAAAAGAAGAAACGACCATGATGAAATCAGACTTATTTAATAAAATAAATGCTCAATGTCTACACATTTGAAACGTAGTACGATGATGACCATATACATCAAGCTTTATTTAGTTAATCAGAAGACAAACAGAAGGAAAGACAATTTACAAGCATAGAAATTCAAAACAGCGGGACCCTTTCAATATAGGAAAATGAGTCCAATATTCCTCTTGATTTTCAGCTAGTGTATCAAGCAAGAACTTCAATTCGTCACTAAAATACGCATGAAATTTTAACTCAGATTTCAAAGTACACCATCCTTTCCCAATACACATGAGACTCTAACCCAGATATCTACTCTAGTGTTAGAAAAAAACTAGACCAGACACCAGTTGAACCAGGAACCAGTGGTCTACTGGGACGAGTATTATATCATTAAACCGGGAGTTTGTCAAACCAGCAAAAACCGGTTGAACCCTTAAAAACCCTGAAATTGCAAATACTGGTAACTCGTTAAATTTTTTCTTCAAAAATATTTATTGTATTGATGACATTTGAACCTTTAACCCCTTGATTTTATATCAAAGTAATACCCTTTACTCAAATAAATATTTTTATTAAATATTTAGTACTTATTCAAAGCAACCGACTTGTTCAACCAGAAATAGACAGTCTCACCAGTTTGATCTCTCATCTGATTTTTTAACATTGCAGATAGCAATACATCATCCTTAATGTAATGCAGGCAATAGGGAAAATATATTAAGTATATAAATTATACCACATGTTTATCAGCCATTTTGATATTATGAACTTTTTATCTTGGGTGAATTAGGATAAACCTTGAGTGAAGAGTGATAAAGTTCCTCTTCAACATGCTTTTGTATAGTTGCTTCCCAGGAGATAGCATTAATCTCAGCTTGTTCATCAGCATTTATGTAAAAATCAACGTCTCTGTCCAACAAAGATTCTCCAGTAGGCAAACCTGAAAGTGATTGCCATCCAAGGGGACCCTGCAATATTGTGCAAAGTAAATGACATGGAAAAGTAAATGCCAAAAGAGCAAGTGAATGGATGGAATTTGACATACAAGGGTTCTCAAATCTGTCAAAGGTAACATAAAATAACATTAATACAAGCATGATAAAGCCAGAGGGACACAACTTACCTAGTAACCCAGTACCCACCATCCTATATTTGACTAAAAGGAAAAATTAATGAGAAAAGAAAAGAGACCTGCAAATAAAGCTGGATCAATCGCCGTACAGCTTTAGGGAACCAGAAAGGCAGCATCTGTAGTAGTGAAGTATCATGTCCAGTAGAGAAGAAGATGTTGTCACGCCAATTTAAGTATTCTGCTAAAGCTGCACCCCAAACCAAAAGCAAAGAAAATTATGCCTAAAATACAACATATTTTTTTAATGGGCATGAATAAACAAGCAAAAGAAAGGTAAAATAGCAACCATTTTTTGCTCCGATGCGCGAGAAACCAAAAGATGTATCTTGTCCAAAACATCCAGATACAAGTGTGCGCCACAATGTAGGATAGTGCTGCAAAGTAGGTCTCAGATTTTCTAATGTGCATTGCGCTGTGGAGCTGTTATGCCTGTTGACACTTCCACTAGTTAAGCAATCTGGGATTGGAGCAGAAGCATACATTAGAGTAGCTAATGCTGCCATCTCTCCGCCTCCCTCTGCGATATCATCAATAGTATAAATTATTTCATCTACTTCGTGACCATGGAGGCTGCCATCATGAATCAAATTACGAGACATTATTGAACGAGCATTTTCAAAAGATGCATCATATTCATGACCCTTAAACCTTGACAAAAGCAACCATCTTGCCCAATGACAATCTCCCTGAACAGATGCATCAGACAGGAGAGGACATGTTAGAACATATAAGATTAGTTTATCACATAGAACAGAACAATATAGTAGACATTAGTAAACAAGCTGACAATATTTTTTGATAAAAATGGGAGGCCTTAAAACCCCCCTTCATACCCCTCAAGTTATGAATATAGCTTAACGGACAATATCAGAAAGCTTTAAGATAATCCACATATAAACATGATATTTCACATTGATGAAGTTCAAAAAATATTATAAAATGAGAGGTAATCGCCTTGAGCAAAGACAAGTCCAGTTATCAAACTCAACAAAATACTAAAGGATGGTTATTAAACTTCTATCAATCAAAAGGGATTAAAACAACAACAACAAAATTAACAATCACTGGACATTTTATGATACTTACAGCAGCTTCCTGTAATGAAAGAAGGGACTCATCATCGACAACCAACTTGTGACGATCAAGGTAAAGGTCCAGAAGATTTGGCAAGTTATGTTGTGCACAGTAACGAATGAGTAATTTATCCAAAGCTTGCACAGTCTCTGCACGAAAATTTTCATTCCTGCTTGAGAAATCTGTATCCCATGATCTCCCAGTGGAATTGTCTTCAAATGAAATCTTTAATCTCTTCGTAATGAAGCCTGATCGTGCAAGAACAGATGCTACCTCTGCAGTGCCCTCCCAGTATTCTTTCAAAAATATCAGTTTCTTTACAAGCTCCTTCTCTATCAGAATCCTTAACCACGTAGAACACATAAAAATGGAAGACAACCTAAAAATCTTAACATCTGGAACATCCATACATACAGCATCCAGTTCTTCAACAGAGTACATATAATTCCCGAAGTCGGGAAATCCGCTGCACTCAATTGTTGAGGCAGGCTGGAAACCATCCAAAGCTATTTGGAGGCTTCCAATTGATAAAACTGATGTAGGAATAAGGTCCAAGAGTTTGAAGACTTCCTCCCAGTCATTATGGTAAATGTGATATTCCAATTGTGACTCCCATGACACATGAACACCCATTACAAAAGGCTGATCCAATACTATCTGAAAAGCAGAAGTTTAAACAAAGACATCTTTACTTCTGCCACCCAATAAGCGTGTTAAAGCAAACATGAATTGGCATGCAATACAACAATCAACCTTCAAATATATTGTATGTTTCAGCTTCAAAGATTTATCCCACAAAAATAATTGAAAATATGATGCAGTCCTTTTAAAGTAATTAAGGCCCAAATTGTAGATGCCAATTTCACACAGAAAAATATCATTTTCAATTTAAGTTCAAGATGCTTGCCCTTTTATTGTATCATAACATATCAGACACATTGAAAGCTTTTTCCATTCCAAGTGGAATTGACTGGAACAAGGGAAGAACCTTTGATTTTAAAAACATATATTTAGCCATTTAAAAAGGATTTTAACTCCTGCTGACAGAGCCTTAACTCAGTTGGCAAGTTGCTATAGTGACATCCACAAGGATGTGGGTTCGAACGTGCTTATATAAAAAAGGATATTTAACATCCATCCTTTTTATCATATCTAGTCAATGGGATGAAAAGAAATTAAAGCCAAGAACTATAAACAATAGTAACCAGTGAACATGTCTTACTATGAAAATTTCATTTCCTTCCATTACGTTTCAATACAATTCATAACATTTTCCAAATAAATATGCTGCAAGTCAAGAAAAAGTTGCTTACACGATCAATGGTTCTCTGATCCCAAGCTTTGGACCACACAGCAGCAGCAGCCCAGTATCCGGTATGAACATCATCTTGTTCAAGCACAGTATCAGATGAATTTTCATTAACATTTGCCCATGCACCTAAAACGACTCCATCAATCTCACCACATTCAATTTTTAAATTGTTGAAGAAGTCCAACAGGCACAAATGAATTCCCTCTGGTGGGTTTAAGGTTGATGACACGTGCATGCACTCTTTCATGCGATCATGAAACGTTTTCCAGAAACTACAGCTAGGATAAATCCGCTGCCAAGAGAGACAGAAAAAATGTTCAGCTCCACAGAGATGGAAAGGGTATAAATGCAATTGCATTTACACATGGTTTAACAGAAATATTAGGCAAGTAACAGTAAATGTTCAGATACCTCAATAAGTGATATTCTCTCCATTATTTTCCACTCAACTGATCCCAGGTAACCATATCTCTTCATCTTCTCAGCAATTTGCACACGGAGTGTTTTCCTCACTGTGCCAAATAACAACTGCTTGAGGCAGATTTCAACGTCCTCTCCAAGCCTTTGTAATGTTGCTATAGCAAGCTCAGTTTCACCCTGTCGTTCATGTACAGTCAATATACTGAAGATATATGGAAAAATTCACTTTCAAGTACTTAACCTTTAATACTTCACCTTCAAAAATAGGTCATAAGCAATATCTCTTCCAATGTCACTAACTTCATTGAAGGTATCATGAGGCTCTTCATCAGAGTTGAATTCGATAGAACGATGAAGATGGAGTTGAAGAACAGCTAAAGGGAGGCGTCCAGAGAGTAAAGCATCTTTTACCACAGTTTTCAAATCCAGATTATCTATTTCCCAACGTGCAATCATCTCTTTTGGATTTTCAGTAGGAAGAATTTTCCCTGATCCCATTCCTCGTGGAATAAGGGCAGCTGCTTCAGTAGGATCCTCTAAGTCCACATAAGCTTCAGTGCTTATAGCATTCTTGGGCACCAAAGCAAGCTTCTCATTATTGTTGGGTGGGAATGCCAATGCAGGAATCTGAAGCTCATGTTCATTCAAGGTCTCCAGCGAATCTACTGAAGGTGTTGAAAACTGAAATTCATCCTGAAGGAAACTTGGATCTACCATACTTAATTGCTCCTTCCGATCCACCTGTTTCATATAGAAAGTGCATTACTTAAAATTCTGGGGTTAGACTACAACCAGCAAAGAGTATCCAAATCATACCAATCCTTGGCCGGGCTTTTTAAGTTTTGCTCTAAGTTGATATTGCAGATTACGAATAATCTCCAAAAAATGAGCCATCTCCCGAAGTCTTGTAGAAGTTCCTACTTCATTTTGTGTTTTATCAGGTAATACTGAAGGAAGAGCAAGGACATGGGGCCTATCTAAGCCCTGAAACATGAATGCATCCCTTTTAAGCTGGTTTAATCCATATTCATGGATCATTTTGGTAGCAAACCAGGTGGCTAATTTAAGTAGCCTGTAACAACAGAAAATGAAATGTAAAATAGAAGATATACATAGCAATCTGACTCGTCCATAAAAAATGCATTATCCAAATTTACACATAACCAACACCAAACCCACATTCAAAATTATATAGGTCTTGACCAAAACATGGCATAAATTTATAACTCATGCAAAACAAAGGAAAAACACTAGCTGATATGCAATCTAATATAATAGTCCTGTGATATGCATCCAACGCTTCATGTCAAAATTTGCGGGTGATTATCATAGCATCACACAACAATTCTCGATTTTTTTATTATATTTTTTTTATAGGAATAGGAGGCCTCATTAAAAACCTCCCTCTTAGTTGGCTCTTGTGAAAGAGTCAACTAGCGGAAAGAGGAAAAGAGTGCCTCATTTTATTCATAAACCATAATTACATAAGATACAACTTACATAATAAACATCCCTAGATAAAATACATAACACTACAACAACAAAACACAACACCTCAACCAATCCCCTCTTTTGCTAGCTTGTCTGCTTCCCAATTACAACTCCTTGGAGATTCAACCATTTAACTATGCTTTATGACTAAGTTTCCAAGTTAAAGCACAGAAAGAGATTTGCTCATCTAAGAGATGAGATATTTATTGAGTAATAAATTTCATATAAAGAACCTATGCAATCCATTAATATAGTTATAAAGATAAGAAGCTCCATAAGAAAGCGAGTGAAAGGTGATGCTAACTAATTAGATCGTAGAAATGTAAGTACAAGTCCATCTTAATGTTGCAGGTTTAAACCTAAATCAAACACCAGAGAGACCAATGACGACCAAGCAAAAGAGTCAAATACCAAGGATCCCCATCATAAAATAACAAACAAGGGCACAATACCTACAAGAAGGTAAAAGAAGAAAAGTGCTTATAGAAAAATTAGCTGAACACTACCGTTGAGTCCTTCACTTGGAAGGAATAGATGCTCAATTCATCAATCAATATCCTTATTGCTGAGGAGAGACTAAGGGTTTCTTGATAAATCATTGGAAAATTCATTGCATCATATATTTGTTGTTTCATTACTAACATTACTTGTAGGGTTGCATATTGTTGCTTATCAAACAACATCGAACAGTAGCTTTGAATTGAATAATTGTTGTTCCATTACTAACATTACTCGTAGGGTTCCAAACCTTACACTATATTTGGATAGAAGTTAGTTAAGGAAATTTTATAAAGGAAAGAATAGATATTTGTTTCAGCTGATTGGTGTTAGGTAGAGAAGATTTATGAATTATTATTGTAATCGATATTGAGGCCCATTATTAAGACCTAACATGATGTCATGTTGGAGGAGCAATTAAGATGGGATGCTACTAAGGTTCGATTGGTGTTCCTCGAAGATGATGTCAGGGTTATTATTAACATGATTATTGACCCCACCAAAGAGGATCTCCTTGTTTGGGAACACCAAACACAAGTAGCTTTTCGGCTAAATCGGGTTATAATTGGTTACTTAAGCGGGCTGGTACGGAGCGAGACACATTGACAATTTGGAGGACCTTGGCGAAACTGCCCACGCTTCCCAAAATCTGTATCTTCAGTTGGCGAATATGTCACAACACCCTACCTACCGATGAAAAACTAGATGTTGTTGGATTAGGAGATGGTGCTTGCCCCTTGTGTTTGAGAAAAAAAGGAGTCCTGGCTCCATGCTCTAAAAGATTGCTCTATGATGCAATCCATCCTCTCCCTCTCCGGCTTGAATAACACAATCATTCTTGATTCAACACACTCATGTAAATAGTGGTTGGAACGAGCTTCCTCCTTGCTGGATTGAAATGGTTTTTCTTTATTGATGATCTTACTTTGTAATGTTTGGAACAAGAGAAACAAATGGGTACATGACAATGAGATGCAAGCTGATCGGGAGATGATTAACGCATCTTGGGCTATTGCGGCAGATTTTATCGAGGTGACTGCAAGTCAAGGCAAGTCCCCCCTCTCTTCACATATTGCTTCGAAAGCTTACTAGCAACGACCTACATCAGGCAACATCAAGATCAATGTGGATGGTGCCTTCATTCAAAACACAGGGGAAGCGACAATAGTAGTGGTAGCCCGCGATCACCATGGGTTGGCGTTAGTGGGTGTGGCTCGCAAGCTCGAGTTCCCCAAATGCCTGAATCAAAGAAAGCAATAGCATTCATCCATGGTTTTCGACTGGTTGTAGAAAAAGAGTAGAGTCAAGTTACCTTTGAAATAGATGCAATTTCCATTATCTTTTTTTATAAGAAAAAGTCTCGTTAAAAACCTCCTTCATAACCATCACGCTACGAAAGTAACTTAACAGACATTGGAAGAAGGAAAAGAGTGCCTCATTTGTTATTACTACTGAAAAATACACCAACGTTAAAACCCCAAATGGATACAACCAAAACCCACAAAACTAAGCTTATCCCTTAATTTAAACACACCAACTCCCCAACATACAAAATACAACCCAAATTACCCTAAGCCAGCCTTTGCTAAACTATCAACTTCCCAATTAAAACATCTTTGTATATGCTTAATAATCACTTACGATCCAACACACAATCAACAATTTCCTTGACCATAAGACCATAAGAACCTCGACTCGCTCCCGGATTCTTGATCCACTTCAGTACATTAACTGAATCGCTCTCCAATATAAGACGACCCTTAACACTCCACCCCGATCCTAGAAAAAGAGACAAACCAACATGAATAGCTTTCAACTCAACTAAAATAGGAGGGCCAGGGCCAAAAGCAACCGAGAATGATCCCAACAACTTGCTCTCGGTATCCCGAAGAAGACCACCTATCCCATTGTACTTCCAATTGCTGCTTACAGCCCCATCTACATTAACTTTTCAGAAATCGGGAGGTGGGGGACTCCACGCGGACGGGGAAGACAAATTCTCCCTTAAACCTTTGCAAGAGTCAACAAGAGATGGATCCACCACAAGACAGTCAAGATGAACGGGGAAATTAGGCACTTTTGCCAAAAACCAAGCAGCCACCCTATATCTAGCTAAGAAAAACAATCGTTTGATCAAGCTTCCGTTTTTGAAAGACTAGTAGGTTCCGACATTTCCATAAAGACCACAAAACAACACCAGGGATGACTTTCCATATCTCTGACTTCGGAACTAAATCAGCCCAAGAGGCTACAAATATCTTTGGATTATTTTGCATAACAGTATGTAAATTCCAGCACCTCAAAAAACCTACCCATAATCCCCAAGCTACCCTGCACGATAATAAAAGATGAGAAACAGTTTCGGGCTCAAACCACATAGTGGGCAAAGAATGTCCTCAACCCCACTGACACCACGTATTATTTGCTCAATTTTTACCGCCATCTTCTGATGAATAACCTGCCAAAAAAGCCTCCACTTTAGGAGGGGCAATTCCAATCCACACCAACTTCGACCAGGACAGATCCAGCTCGGACAAGCAAGAATTTAACTTTAAGCACGATTTAACCGTGTACACGCCCTCCCCATTTCCAATCCATAAACAAGAATCTTCAACAACCTTTCCAATTCTAACATTACCCAGCATCAACAACAGTTCGGTCCTGTAGATGCTTAATTTGTCTGGGTAGTTAGGAAACCAGAAAAATTAGAGGGAACGGTTTGTAGAGAGTGGGAGTATGGTGAGTTATCAAAAAACTGTAAATGAGGGATGGTCAGTTTTTTTTAGATATAACCATTCATCAACACAAAAAAAAGAGGAGACCATCTTGTAATCAGAAAAAAAAAACGATTCCTTCTACATACATTTTTCAACAAATAAAAAAGACGAATTTCAGAAGCAATTAAATACTATTACGAAAACCAGAGAACAATTTTTATTTTTATTTTTTTTCACACAATAGAGCAAGAAGGAAGAACAAAGCAATCTTGGAAAGTAAACAGAGGCTTCCATTTTGATATACAGAGCATACAAGGGAATATTCTTCGACAGGTATTCAACCATTTCCATATTTCAGTAACTATTTTCATTTATTATTAACAGCATGTTCTAACCAAACAAAATGAAGAAGTAGAGAGATTACTTACCCTTAGTCTTAGAGTCCATTCGTTCGTGTCGTCGGGATTGAGAGAGGAGTTGTTGAGATTTCTGTTTTGAGTGGTCAGAGTAAAAGACCGTGTTGAATGGAGAGTGGTCATCGGCGAACGGTGGCCGGTGTGAAGAACTTGAAGCGTTCATGGGAAGAGAGAGATAGGATCGAAGTTTGGTCTAGTGTCGAGTTTAAGTGGGCGTTGAGCTTTGGAGTTATACTGGGTATCGAACGGAGTAGAGTCACCAAGACGTGGTGGCCGAGAGATGGAGCAGCGGTAGATTTCCTTTTCTGGTTTGGGCAATGTGCGAGCGTGGGGAAGAAGAAGGGAGAGATAGAGAAGAGGAGAGGAACGGCTGAGGGTTAGGTTTAATATGAGTGTAGGATTAGGTTTAGTTTAAAGTAGGTTTTATGTTAGGTTATTAGGGCTAATTACTCTGAGGTCACTACGTATGCTGTTGATTTCCATTTTAGTCCTGAAGCCGAGTATTGTTTGCTTTATAATTTGGTCTTTAACTTTTATGCACATTTGATTTTAGTCCTAAATGCTAGGGTATTTATTTTCTCTTGTTTGCATATTCGGTCTTCTAGTTTTGCATGTTCTATTTTAGTCCATTTTGTGTGTTTAATTGAATTTTGCAATGATTGTGATTCTGGCTCATTACTTTAAAAAGTTTCTATTTTGACCCCATTATTTATTCAAGTTAATATCTTGTATTTTTACGTTTGGTATGTAATTATGTTAATATTTTTATTTTCGTCCATAGATTTAATTTAGTCATAATTTAGACTTTTTTTTTAATTTAATTCTTTAAATTTAAATTTATTTTAACATAGTCCATTCTTAGATTTGTTTTTAAGTTAGTTGTTATTTCTACTTTGCATGCTTAGTTTAATTTTATTTTATTATGGTCCTTCATGGTAATTTTGAATGTGAAATCGAGTTATTAATAGCATGTTTTATTGTATATATTGTTTTATTCTAATGTATGTTAGTGTCGTAAATACATATGAATTTTATTGTTTTTTTTATCTATAGGAGTTAGAAGTTTGTTTGAGTGCATGGCATATTTTAGTTAATTTTGTTTTTGCATGACATTATTTTGTATAATATGCATGATAGCTTCATTTGCATAACTTGACCATATTCATAATTGGATTAAGGGTAATATATTTTTAATTTAAAATTATTGAAGTGGGCAGTCATAACTGATTTGAGGTCCGCTTTTAATGATTTTAAAATAAAAGTGTATCCCGAAAGTGAAACAAAAAAATTGATTTGTCATCTAAAATTTGGGAACGAGAGAAAAAGAAATGTTCGTTTATTTAAATATATCGAGAAAAGGTTGTTATATCTTTAAGATCTGATCTCGATATTTGTAAATAATCGAACATTCTTTATCTTTCTAAGATGACTTGGTAATTTTAATTTAATTTGTTTGAGTGTTTTTGAATGTTTTAAATTTACATTTTTACTTTATGGGATCAAGAATCAAAATAAACTCGAATTTATAAAGTTCATTGCAAAGACGTTAATTAATCGACAAGGTACCAATTTAGGGCGTTGTGGGGGTGCTAATCCTTCCCTACACGTAACCGACTCCCGAACTCGGATTTTGGTAACGCAGACCTCAATTTGTTGTTTTAATTAAAATTAATTTTTATTTAAAATGACAACATTTTTGGGTGCCCAATCACACCCTAATCAAAGATTGGTGGCGACTCTTTGAACTATATCTTTTCGATCATAAAGGAAATCTAAATTTTTTCGAAACGAGAGGTTTTCAAATCACATTTGTTTTTAAATTAAAACTCAATTGAAAGAGGTAAATTAAAAATTAATGTGGCTTTTAAATCGCACCTTCTTTCACCTTCAAGAAAAGAATCGTTTCGACAGCTTGGCGACTCTGCTGGGGAGATCTTCTAGAGAGTCAAGCCGATAGTCGATTAATTAATTGTCTTTGTAATTGAAAATTACAAATTCGATTTAATTTGATTTTTGATCCATTGTTTGGTTTTTAATAATTTTTGTTTGTATTTTGATTTCTTTAATTTAATTCGATTAACAATTAAATAGTTGTACTAATCTGTTTGTTAATGATTTCAGAATAATTATTTGTTTTGGGAATTGATTTTGAGTGTTTTTGATTGTTTTTTCGCTTTTCCTCACACACTGCACAGCTGCATTATCATAACATGAGCTAAAACCCCGCTCCGTCCTAATTAAGTAGGAGTGAGAGACTATGCCCTCGTGTGGTTTTCACCTCTGCATGGGATAGTGGATCGCCCCTGGAGCTCACGCCTTATGGTCCTCGTGATGGTATTCACCTCCGCATGGACATAAGGAGGTGTGTTCCCTCGAAATTGAACTCGATCCCCTAAAGCCTGTGATGGGCCAGGATTGAGGGTTCGGCAGCCCAAGGGGGCACCGACAAGGACAATTCGAGAACCTATTACTTTAGAACCTAACCCAGCATATAGTGAACGTAGAGCCTGAACTTAGGTTGAACCAAACCCGAACCTTAAGAATCCCGTGAGGAGGGTACACAAGGAAAAGCTTTTTTGAGTCATTTATTTTCGTTTTTTTCGAATAAATGCATGCGAATTAGATATCATGCGGTTAGGATTTATTTTTGTGAATAACAAAGCATGGGGGTAGATATCATGTTGGGTACAATCTGATAAAACATGATTGGGTAGCCAGCATGTGTGGGTAGGATTCTTGAATAAATTATTATCCCGACTTAATGGCTTTATGTTTACTAACCGATCTTTTGTTATCTTTGCCTTGTTTTTTTTATGTTTTGCATTGCACGATCCATTACATGGTGTTGATTTGGGGTCGATGTCCATATAGAAGGCCAGTAATATGGAACGAACGGTTTAGAGAGAGGTTGAGGACAATGCAGATGTTTTGAGGTGGTCGGAACAGTCCCAATTGACCAATGGAGACAGCGTGATGCCTGGATATGTGTCAGAGTTATTTGGTTACACTCACATCAACGTACGCCAAAATGATCTGAGTGAGCTAAGAGAGATATGGGGAAGATGGGAAGCAGCCGATAAGGAGATGTTTTATCAGTTGTACGGCGATATTCCTTATCTTCTGGATGTTTCTATTGACCGAAATTTGTTTAGAGCGTTGGCGTAGTTCTGGAATCCGGCTTATAGCTGTTTCACATTTGGTAGGGTGGACCTGACACCAACAATAGAGGAATATCAAGCTTTGGTCCGTTGTTCGAGGTCACAGATGGATAGAGTATATACCAAGCTGCCAGTCACTCCTTCATTTAAGAAGAAATTACTATTGATGACCGGAATGAGTGAAGATTGGGTAATCAGAAACATTAAGAAGAAGGGAGAGGGTGAGTGCATCTCTTGGGCTGCTCTGAAAGAAGTAATTGCTCATCATCCTGATAAGAGAAAGAAGTTCGACTTGTTTGCTTTAGGGATTTATGGGCTCGTTATTTTTCCAAAAGTGTTGGGATATGTAGACATATCAGTTGTTGATATGTTTGAAAGATTAGACAAGCGCGTGGATCCTGTTCCAGCTATTCTAGCTGAGACATTCCGGTCTTTGAGTTCTTGTAGGCGCGAGGGAGAAGGACGCTTTATAGGATGTGCGCCTTTGCTGCTAGTGTGGATTCTGAGTCATTTCAAACATGTTGAAAGAGCACCAGGACGAGTGTTTCTAGAGGGGTTTTCGCCTTTGAAAGATTTTCTTTCTAAAGAGTGGCCTGAGGGTTTCACTGAAGAAAAATGGATGGTCATCTTCAAGGATATCAGAGATGGAGATATTTTGTGGCGAGCTTCGTGGAATACTTCTTCAGATATACTTTACCGATGTGGAGAGCGAGATTGGGTTCCTTTGCCAGGTATATGGGGTTCTGTTGGGTATGCACCGCTACTAGTTTCCAGACAGTATGGATCGAGGCAGTTCATTCCAGCCACGTGGGACTTGTTAGGATCGGATTTTGCATTCAAAGGAGATCAGTATAAGGGTAAAGTTAAAGGGGTTGCTGAGGCCTGGAAGCAAACTCGTCGTGTGAATCTGTTCACTTATGATCTCGAGTTATCTCAAGAGTACGAGCAGTGGAGAAGCGGTCGAGTAAATGACAATATCCCGATGGTGAATCCTGAAAATATTCAGCCGGTGGAGGAACAGTTGAGAGTGGTGCCATCTCCATTAGAGTTAGCCAAGCGCGATTTCGAAGCAGAACGAAGACAATGGAGAATGACTTTGCAGAAGCTAGAAGATGAAGTGTATCAAAAGGGATTGGAGATTGACATTCAGAAGAGTAGAGCAGATCGAATTGAAAAAGTAGAGAAGCAACTTCGGCTGGATTTTGACGATCTTCGGTCAACTTATCAGCGAATGGTAAAAGCTCAGACAGGTTCTAGCTCGAGTAAGTCTGTGGAATTGAGGCAAGAGGTGGCGAGCCTCAAAAGAGTAGCCGGAGAGAGTCAAGAGGAGCTCAAGCAAAGCAGGCACCGAGTTAAGATTTTATCGAAGGAAAATGATTCTTTAGAGCAGCGGTTACAAGAGAGTCAAGTCCAGAATGAGAAGTTGAAGGAGAAAATTCCAAGTTTAGAGATTGCATTACGACGGTACCGAAACAAGGAAGGTAGCTCGAGCCAGGGAGAGGTTGAAAGTCTGAAAAAACAAGTGAGTGAGCTTGAAGCCATGGTTCAAGATTTTCAGAGGCAAGCAAGTGAGTTATCGATAGTTCCCTATGAGGGGGATATACAGTGGCGTTTTCGGTGGGAGCGAGCTTAGGCGAGAGTTAAGCAAATAGAGGATTTTATTGCTTGTTACCTAAACCACGCGCGGGGAATAGCTCAGTATTTGGTCATTCTATCTGAGGAAGCTGCTGATGTGACTGAAGAACTGGATCCCGAGGCTGAAGAAAACCAGAAGATCGTAGAGTTACTAGCACACGTACAAGAAATAGGAGAGATGGTGCAGATTTATTTGTGATATGTTTCAACTTTGTAATTGAACGTCGTTCTAATATAAAGAGTTGTTCTAAGGAGTCGTTCCAAGATCAACACCCTGCATTTTGCATATGCATTTTTAATGCATTTAATTTTTGCATCGCATTTTATTCATTCATAATCATATATTTTATATTCATTAATAAATATCAGCGATAACAAAATGACTCTGTGACAGAGTAATACTGGAAAATCCCAAGTATATCTACAGAACAAGGAAGAAAGTTATGGAAGACAAACTTGCCCAAATTGAGAAGGTTCAGTCGGAGTTACAAGATAATATCAAGAAAATGCAAGAAGATATGATGAATGCCCAAAAGGAGATGTTTGCCAAGTTTGCGAGTATGTTGGATGGAAGAAATCCAGAACATGGGAAAAGCCCTATACCAGAAGGTGTAACTGAAGACCCACTTCATCATCCAGGGTTAACCCCAGAACAATCTCAGAATGTTCAAGTGACCCCTGTTCATGTCGGGAAGGTGCACATTAATCCGGTCGGTGCTTCTGTTAACGTACAGCCTGGATCTAGTTCGTATCAGGAAGAACATCAATATCATCAAGTTCCGGACCTTGATGAAGAAGCCAAGAAGGACCAAAACAATCTGTTGGAAGAGAAATGGAAGCAGTTAGAAAGAGAGGTCAGAGCCATGAAGGAAGATACCAGTGTCTACGGATTCGACGCAAAGGAGTTAAGTCTAGTTCCTGATCTGGTCTTGCCTCCAAAGTTTAAAGTTCCTGACTTTGAAAAGTTTGATGGTACCAGGTGCCCCTCTGCACATATCACAATGTTTTGTAGGAAGATGACCGGATACATAGGGGACGATCAATTGTTGATACACTGCTTTCAGGAAAGCTTAACTGGCTCGGCAATCCGATGGTATAACCAGCTGAGTAGAGCTAATATTAAATCGTGGAAAGACTTGGCTAAGTCCTTTCTTGAGCAATACAAACATGTGAAGGATGTTAGGCCCAACAGGATGATGTTGCAAGGAATGGAAAAGAAGTCTAACGAGAGTTTTAGACAATATGCTCAAAGATGGAGAGATGTAGCAGTGCAAGTCCACCCGCCATTGGAAGAGGAGGAAACAAATATGCTTTTTGTCAACACCTTAAAGGCTCCTTTTTTCTCGCATCTTATCGGTAATCCTTATCGAAGTTTTGCTGACGTAGTTACAGCAGGGGAAATGATTGAAATGGCGATTAAGAGTGGAAAGCTCGAAGGAGGAGAGTCTAGTAAGAGGCCACCAACGAGGAAAAAGGAAAGCGAAGTCAGTAATGTGAGGCAATACGATTCTAATAACATCACTGTTTCCCGTCCTCAAGGAGCAGGGTCATCGACACAAAATGACAATAGACAAGGGGCAAGGGACCAGAGGAGAGAGAGACCTCAATTTGACCCCATCCCGATGACTTATAAGGAATTATTTCAGATTTTGTATGATCGGCATGTGGTTTCGCCGTATCACGTGACACCAATGCAACCTCCTTTTCCCAAATGGTATGATGCTAGTGCTCAGTGTGAGTACCATGCAGGGAACCCTGGGCATTCCATTGAGAATTGTACTGCTTTTAAGAAGGTTGTCCAAGCTTTGAGAACGAGGAATGTCATCAACTTTGGTGACAGTGAGCAGCCAAATATAGCTCAGAATCCGTTGCCAAGCCATGCAGGGGCAGGAGTTAATGCGATTACTGAAGAGAAAGGAAAGAGAATTGCAAAAAATGTTAGTGAGGTGGTATCACCCATGAGTTGGGTGTGGTGCCAGATGGTCAAGGTAGGATTGTTGAAGCCCAGTTTGATGGGTGAACAGTTTAACAGTGGAGAGGTATGTCAGTATCATAACAGTGAAGGACACAGTATTCAGCAATGTCCTGATTTCCTATCTTTGGTACAAGACATGATGGACAGTAAAGAAATTGAGTTCTTTAGAGAGATTGCTGAAAAAGAGGAAGCGGAAGTTTGCGCTTCAGAAGGATCGTCTAAAGGGGTATACAATGCCAGTTGTCCCCTAATTATTACTCCCAAAAATCGAGTTGTTGAGAAGGTAGCCCCGAAAGTGGTTATTACACCTCCATCTCCATTCCCATATCGGGATAATAAACAAGTGCCTTGGAGATATGATTGTCAGATGGGAGATGTAACAAAGGAGAATGATGAAGTAGATGAGGTGGGACGTTTTACTAGAAGTGGTAGGTGTTATTCTCTTAATCCACCTAAAGAGTCTGAGAAGAAGGTTGCAGTTGATAAAGGGAAAAAAGTTGATGTGCAGATAGAAGAGGATAGGCCTGTTGTCAATGAACCAGTAACCGAGAGTGAAGCGGTAGAATTTTTGAAATTTCTGAAACACAGTGAGTACAGTGTTGTGGAACAGTTACACAAGCTGCCTGCCCGTATTTCTGTTTTATCATTACTTTTGAGTTCAGAGGCCCATAGGAATGCTCTATTAAAGGTTTTGAACCAGACTTTTGTTCCGAAAGAATTGCCCGTTGAAAAGTTGGATCGGTTAGTTTCCAATGTACAAGCTGATAATTTTTTATCTTTTTCTGAGGATGAAATCCCTTCTGGGATGATGGGTAGTCAAAAGGCTTTGCACATTACAGTTAAATGTAAAGGGCATGTGTTGTCCCGGGTCTTGGTTGATAATGGTTCAGCTTTGAATGTGATGCCCTTAGTGACTTTAAAGAAGCTTCCATTAGATAGTACACTTATGAGAACCTGTCAAAGTGTGGTTCGAGCTTTCGATGGGACTAAAAGAGAAGTGTTGGGCAAGATTGATGTTCCTCTGAATATTGGTCCAGCAACTTATGAAGTAGAATTTCTCGTAATGGACATTATGCCAACGTACAATTGTTTGTTGGGAAGGCCTTGGATTCATCAGGCCGGTGCAGTTCCGTCCACATTACACCAGAGACTGAAATTTGTGATTGATGGAAGGTTGGTATGTATTCATGCTGAAGAGGACATTATTGCTTCTGTTTCTACTACTGCTCTGTATATTGAAGTTGATGAGCAAGCCGTCGAGTGTTCTTTCAGATCGTTGGAATTTGTCAATGCTACGTTTGTGGCCGAAGGCAAGAAGATACCAAAGCCTCGATTGTCAAACTGTACCAAGATGGGTCTTAAATTGACTCTTGGAAGAGGAGCAAAAGTTGGAAAGGGTTTAGGCCGACAGTTACAAGGACCGGTGAATCCCATATGCCCTATTACTAAAAAAGATCGATTTGGTTTGGGGTATCAGCCAACTTCGAGGGATAAGATGAGGGGAATTAAGAAGGGCCAAGAAATCAGAAAGGCCAGATTGGCTGGTGAAGACCTTAGTTGGGAACCCATGACCTTCCCGCCGTTGAGTAGCATTTTCATATCTGGGGGACATATGTTTCAAGGGAATTCGAGGAATACTGAGGTGATGGTTGAGAATGCCTTGGGAGATTTAGGCATTAACGTTATAACTGATGATGAATTTGAGGAAATGAGAGATATGGGCATTTATCCTGCACCGCCGGGCTTTGTGTTGAACAATTGGACCGCGGAAGAACTGCCTGTAGTTTACAAATCTGTTACAGAGTAATGCACTGGAACTTTCTCCCTGTTGTTCATACCCTGGGGCAATAGGTGATTTTATGTAAAGGGTTAAGCTGTTTGTTTTTTCTTGCTTTCAATAAAAGATGCATTCTGTTAGTTCCAAATGGCAAACATTTTCCCATTCATTTCATTCATTCATTCTTTGTTGTATATATGTATGTATTTATTTCCTTCTATTTATTTATATGGGAAAAGATCCTCCCATATGTATATATGTATATATATCTTCTCTTTCATTATTTTTTCAGGAGCTCAGATATCAATAATATGAATGCTAATGACTCTGACCCGGAGATTGATTTCGAAAAGCCTATATGTCAAGGGGAGATCGAAGATTGTGATGATGATGAGGGATGTGAACTACCTTCTGAATTGCTGAAAATGGTGGAGAATGAAGATAAGCAGATTTTGCCTCATAAAGAGTCTACTGAGATTTTGAATTTTGGGACAGATGAGGATAAGAGAGAAGTAAAGATTGGTACCACTCTGTCAGTTGGAGGTCGACATGATTTGATAGAATTGCTTCAAGAATACAAAGATGTGTTTGCTTGGTCATACGAAGATATGCCGGGTTTAGATACAGAACTGGTTGTTCATAAATTACCAATAAAACCTGAATGTAAACCGGTACAACAAAAACTGAGAAGAATGAGACCTGAGATGTTGCTCAAGATTAAAGAGGAAGTGAAGAAACAATTTGATGCCGGGTTTCTTAAAGTGGCCAAATATCCTGAATGGGTGGCTAATATTGTCCCAGTACCGAAGAAGGATGGGAAAGTTCGAATGTGTGTTGACTACAGGGATCTCAACCGAGCTAGTCCAAAAGATAATTTTCCTTTGCCACATATAGACACTCTAGTGGATAATACTGCTGGAAATTCTTTGTTCTCTTTTATGGATGGTTTCTCTGGCTATAATCAAATTAAGATGAACCCTGAGGATATGGAAAAAAACAACATTCGTTACCATGTGGGGAACGTTTTGTTATAAAGTAATGCCGTTTGGACTGAAGAATGCAGGAGCAACATATCAAAGGGCCATGGTGACGTTATTTCATGACATGATGCATAAAGAGATAGAAGTTTATGTCGATGATATGATTGTCAAAGCCAAGACAGAGGAAGAGCATATTGGGAATTTGAGAAAGCTCTTTAAAAGACTAAGAAGATGCCAGTTAAAACTCAACCCAAATAAATGTACTTTTGGGGTGACATCTGGAAAGTTGTTGGGTTTCGTAGTAAGCTGAAAAGGAATTGAAATAGACCCAGATAAAGTAAAAGCTATTCAAGACTTGCCAGCCCCACGAACACAAAAAGAAGTCAGAGGATTTTTGGGGAGATTGAATTATATAGCTCGGTTTATTTCACAGCTGACAGAAAAGTGTGATCCCATATTCCGCCTTCTTCGCAAGAATAACTCAGGAGAATGGAGTGAGGACTGTCAAAGAGCTTTTGAAGCAGTGAAAAGATATTTGTCGAGCACTCCGATCTTAGCACCACCCATCTCAGGCAAACCCTTGATTCTGTATTTGTCGGTTTATGAAAATACAATGGGGTGTGTGCTGGGGCAACGTGACCAAACTGAGAAGAAAGAAAGGGCTATCTATTATCTCAGCAAGAAGTTCACTAAATGTGAGACAAGATACTCACCCGTTGAAAAGTTGTGTTGCGCTTTAGTATGGGCTACCCGAAGGCTTAGGCAATATATGTTGTATCATACTACTTGGCTTATATCCAAGCTTGATCCCTTGAAATATCTAATGGGTGTGCCTGCATTATCTGGAAGATTAGCTCGTTGGCAGATCTTATTGTCCGAATTTGACATCCAGTATGTAAACCAGACGGCAATTAAAGGAAGTGCTATAGCGGAATTCATTGCAAGCAGGGCTTCGGAAGAATATGAGTCGTTGAGCTTTGATTTCCCAGATGAAGATTTAATGGCTATTTCGGTAGAAGAAGCCGTGGCATCCACTAGCAAATATTGGAAGTTGAACTTCGATGGTGCTTCAAATGCCTTGGGACATGGAATCGGGGCAATTTTGGTATCACCAGAGGGAGAGCATTATCCTTTCACCAGTCGGCTTAATTTTGATTGTACAAACAATATGGCCGAGTATGAAGCTTGTGTTATGGGTCTTAGAGCTGCTGTTGAACGCAAAGTAAAAATGCTCAAGGTGTATGGAGATTCAGCTTTGGTAATATACCAGCTCAGAGGAGAATGGGAGACAAAAGATCCCAAGCTTGTAGAATACCGTAAGTTGGTTATGGAGCTTGTTGAAGAATTTGAAGAAATAACTTTCAATTACCTCCCCAGAGAAGAGAATCAAATGGCAGATGCCTTAGCCACACTGGCAGCAGCATTTAAGATGAGCGAGCATTCAAATATGATGCCCATTGAAATGAAGGCTTATGAGTATCCGGCCCATTGTTTTAATATTGAAGAGGAAGAAGATGGAAATCCCTGGTATTATGATATCTTACAATATATAAGGTATCAGAGTTATCCAGAACAGGCTACTGAGAATGATAAGAGAACCATTAGAAGAATGGCATCAGGGTATGTGCTTGATGGTGAGACTCTATACAAGAAAAGTCTGGATCAGGTTTTGTTAAGATGTGTGGACGCGAAAGAAGCCAAATTGATTCTTGAAGAAGTGCATGAGGGAATATGTGGTACCCATGCTAATGGGCATGTTATGGCTAGGCAGATTATGAGATTTGGGTATTATTGGTCAACTATGGAAACAGACTGTATCAATTATGCCCGAAAATGTCACAAGTGTCAGATTTATGGAGATAGGATACATACTCCTCCTCATCCGTTGCATGTAATGACAGCTCCGTGGCCATTCTCAATGTGGGGCATGGATGTTATTGGACAAATTTCGCCCAAAGCTTCAAATGGTCATCGCTTCATTCTGGTAGCCATAGATTATTTCACCAAGTGGGTAGAAGCGGCTTCTTATGCAAATGTTACCCAGTCTACAATATGCAAATTTTTGAAGAAGGAGATCATTTGTAGATATGGTTTACCAGAGAGGATTATCTCCGATAATGCGTTGAATTTAAATAATAAGATGATGGACTCGGTCTGTAAACAGTTCAAAATAAAGCATCATAATTCCACCACTTATCGCCCAAAGATGAATGGGGCAGTAGAGGCGGCCAATAAGAACATCAAAAGGCTCATAGAGAAAATGACTGAGACCTATAAGGATTGGCATGAGAAGTTGCCCTTTGCTCTGTTTGCTTATCGAACTTCAGTACGGACTTCAACTGGGGCAACTCCGTTTTCTTTGGTTTATGGAATGGAAGCTGTCTTACCTATTGAGGTGGAAATTCCCTCACTTCGGATTTTGTCAGAGGTAAAGCTTGATGAGGCAGAATGGGTCCAAGCTAGGTATGACCAGTTGAATTTGATCGAAGAGAAGAGATTGAAAGCTATTTGTCATGGTCAGATGTACCAAAAACGTATGATACGGGCACATGGTAAGAAAGTTCGCCTTCGAGAATTCCATGAGGGAGATTTGGTGCTTAAAAGGATTTTGCCTATTCAGAAAGATTTCAGAGGAAAATGGATGCCCAATTGGGAAGGACCTTATGTTGTCAAGAAGGCCTTTTCTGGGGGAGCTCTAGTCCTAACTGAAATGGACGGATCAGAATTACCATATCCAGTGAATTCCGACGCTGTTAAGAGATATTTTGCTTAAAGAAGAAATAAAAGAGAAAAGAAGAAAAAAGAAAAAAATGATGATGGAAAAAATGAAAAAAAACGAAAAAAGAAGAAAATGGAAAAAGAAAAAAATGAAAAATGAAAAAAGAGAAAAATAAAAAAAGAGAAATAAAAGGAGGGTTCAAGATGAAAACCCGAAAAGGGCGTCTTGGAACCAAAGGAGGTCTCAAGTTGAAAACCCGCAAAGGGCGACTTGAGTTGAGTTTGAAATTCAGAATTCGTGCATGGTGGAGGTTCTGAATCAATTTTGGAAGTGGAAAGAGCTCCTGATATGGATAGTAACAATGACAGTTGGTGATCAGGGATGAGACTAAAGATTAATGAGTCCCGATTGAAATAACCAGGAGAGATATTGAATGCATATGAGATTCAATACTGGTTTAGGGCATCCAATGGTAGAGATTTGAGAGTTTAGAAGTAGCCTCATACTCTTAAGCATCATAATTTTGAAGATTTTTTTGACAGAAGCTACGCTCGAGACATTCTAACGGCGTGCCAGTTCAAAAGCATTTGCATTATTGATATTTGAAGACGCCTACTCTTTTGTTCTTTTACTGTTTCCAGCTAAAAGTTTGTCATTTAGTTGCCTAAAATTCTCTGTATTTATATAAATAAAGAGATGTCTTTTCTTGATAATTTCCCTTTTGCAAACATCTTATTTTGAAAGGTTAAAACATATGGCTTAACTTGAAGTACATGAGATCATTTTGTATTATTGTGCAAAAGGTTTTGGAAAATGCAGGTATTCTGAAGTTGACAATGGTTTAAACATGTAAGCTTGTGTGGCCATAGGAAAACTAAAATCCTCAAATTCAAAGAAAATCTCAGCCATTAAAGGATGACCCAAGGAGGTTATCATTGATCAAGAAGTTGGTCATGGGTACTGACGGGTTTCAAGAAAGAAATAAGTCAAGGTACTGTTAAGCCGAGAGATATGGAATTGAGATTGTTAACTGGGGTGAACTGGTCAAACGTTCTGGGCCCAAGATGAAGCCGAGTTCCATCGAGATCAAAAGGAGATAGAGTTCCTTCAAAGAAGAAAACTCATTGAATTGCATAATTGCATACATTTTAGGCATGAGTAGGATCATGGCATTCATAATTGCATGATGACTTAAGCATTTTGCAGGTTTCCCAGTGATAGTTGAAGATTGAAGATATTGAAGCATCGGGATGAAGATGTTTGGTTTGGAGATTTTGAAAAGAATGATGTTTATACCAAAACTGAGCTAAAGCAGATTCACATATCCAATTCAGAAGTTTGACCTTTGAAGCAAATCATCTATAAGCCTTCACGAAAGAGTAGTGAAGCAAATGCGTTTGTTGAAGATTGAGTCCTATACTCTCTGAAGGAATAGGGAGCGGACAAGTTCGTTGAAGATTGAGTCCTATACTCTCTGAAAGAATAGAGAGCGGACAAGTTCGTTGAAGATTGAGTCCTATACTCTCTGAAAGAATAGAGAGCGGACAAGTTTGTTGAAGATTGAGTCCTATACTCTCTGAAAGAATAGGGAGCGGACAAGTTTGTTGAAGATTGAGTCCTATACTCTCTGAATGAATAGGGAGCGGACAAGTTCGTTGAAGATTGAGTCCTATACTCTCTGAATGAATAGGGAGCGGACAAGTTCGTTGAAGATTGAGTCCTATACTCTCTGAAAGAATAGGGAGCGGACAAGTTTGTTGAAGATTGAGTTCTATACTCCCTGAACGGATAGGGAGCGAACACGTTTGTTAAAGATTGAGTCCTGTACTCTCTGAAGGAATAGGGAGCGGACCTGTTTATTGAAGATTTTTCGAGTTCTATACTCTCTGAAGGAATAGAAAGCGGACCCGTTTTATTGAAGATTGTTCAAGTCTTATACTCTCTGAATGAATAGAGAGCAGACACGTTTTATGAAGATTGTTCGAGTCTTATACTTCCTGAAGGAATAGGGAGCAGGCTCGTCATTTGAAGATTTTTCAAGTATTTATCCTGACGTAACATTCTCAAGACCAGACAAATTCGGTCATCTTTTGATCTTTGCTCTATTCTCGTTACACGACAATGAACAAAGAGGGGCAGCTGTAGATGCTTAATTTGTCTGGGTAGTTAGGAAACCAGAAAAATTAGAGGGAACGGTTTGTAGAGAGTGGGAGTATGGTGAGTTATCAAAAAACTGTAAATGAGGGAGGGTCAGTTTTTTTTAGATATAACCATTCATCAACACAAAAAAAAGAGGAGACCATCTTGTAATCAGAAAAAAAAAACGATTCCTTCTACATACATTTTTCAACAAATAAAAAAGACGAATTTCAGAAGCAATTAAATACTATTACGAAAACCAGAGAACAATTTTTATTTTTATTTTTTTTCACACAATAGAGCAAGAAGGAAGAACAAAGCAATCTTGGAAAGTAAACAGAGGCTTCCATTTTGATATACAGAGCATACAAGGGAATATTCTTCGACAGGTATTCAACCATTTCCATATTTCAGTAACTATTTTCATTTATTATTAACAGCATGTTCTAACCAATCAAAATGAAGAAGTAGAGAGATTACTTACCCTTAGTCTTAGAGTCCATTCGTTCGTGTCGTCGGGATTGAGAGAGGAGTTGTTGAGATTTCTGTTTTGAGTGGTCAGAGTAAAAGACCGTGTTGAATGGAGAGTGGTCATCGGCGAACGGTGGCCGGTGTGAAGAACTTGAAGCGTTCATGGGAAGAGAGAGATAGGATCGAAGTTTGGTCTAGTGTCGAGTTTAAGTGGGCGTTGAGCTTTGGAGTTATACTGGGTATCGAACGGAGTAGAGTCACCAAGACGTGGTGGCCGAGAGATGGAGCAGCGGTAGATTTCCTTTTCTGGTTTGGGCAATGTGCGAGCGTGGGGAAGAAGAAGGGAGAGATAGAGAAGAGGAGAGGAACGGCTGAGGGTTAGGTTTAATATGAGTGTAGGATTAGGTTTAGTTTAAAGTAGGTTTTATGTTAGGTTATTAGGGCTAATTACTCTGAGGTCACTACGTATGCTGTTGATTTCCATTTTAGTCCTGAAGCCGAGTATTGTTTGCTTTATAATTTGGTCTTTAACTTTTATGCACATTTGATTTTAGTCCTAAATGCTAGGGTATTTATTTTCTCTTGTTTGCATATTCGGTCTTCTAGTTTTGCATGTTCTATTTTAGTCCATTTTGTGTGTTTAATTGAATTTTGCAATGATTGTGATTCTGGCTCATTACTTTAAAAAGTTTCTATTTTGACCCCATTATTTATTCAAGTTAATATCTTGTATTTTACGTTTGGTATGTAATTATGTTAATATTTTTATTTTCGTCCATAGATTTAATTTAGTCATAATTTAGACTTTTTTTTAATTTAATTCTTTAAATTTAAATTTATTTTAACATAGTCCATTCTTAGATTTGTTTTTAAGTTAGTTGTTATTTCTACTTTGCATGCTTAGTTTAATTTTATTTTATTATGGTCCTTCATGGTAATTTTGAATGTGAAATCGAGTTATTAATAGCATGTTTTATTGTATATATTGTTTTATTCTAATGTATGTTAGTGTCGTAAATACATATGAATTTTATTGTTTTCTTTTTATCTATAGGAGTTAGAAGTTTGTTTGAGTGCATGGCATATTTTAGTTAATTTTGTTTTTGCATGACATTATTTTGTATAATATGCATGATAGCTTCATTTGCATAACTTGACCATATTCATAATTGGATTAAGGGTAATATATTTTTAATTTAAAATTATTGAAGTGGGCAGTCATAACTGATTTGAGGTCCGCTTTTAATGATTTTAAAATAAAAGTGTATCCCGAAAGTGAAACAAAAAAATTGATTTGTCATCTAAAATTTGGGAACGAGAGAAAAAGAAATGTTCGTTTATTTAAATATATCGAGAAAAGGTTGTTATATCTTTAAGATCTGGTCTCGATATTTGTAAATAATCGAACATTCTTTATCTTTCTAAGATGACTTGGTAATTTTAATTTAATTTGTTTGAGTGTTTTTGAATGTTTTAAATTTACATTTTTACTTTATGGGATCAAGAATCAAAATAAACTCGAATTTATAAAGTTCATTGCAAAGACGTTAATTAATCGACAAGGTACCAATTTAGGGCGTTGTGGGGGTGCTAATCCTTCCCTACACGTAACCGACTCCCGAACTCGGATTTTGGTAACGCAGACCTCAATTTGTTGTTTTAATTAAAATTAATTTTTATTTAAAATGACAACATTTTTGGGTGCCCAATCACACCCTAATCAAAGATTGGTGGCGACTCTTTGAACTATATCTTTTCGATCATAAAGGAAATCTAAATTTTTTCGAAACGAGAGGTTTTCAAATCACATTTGTTTTTAAATTAAAACTCAATTGAAAGAGGTAAATTAAAAATTAATGTGGCTTTTAAATCGCACCTTCTTTCACCTTCAAGAAAAGAATCGTTTCGACAGGTCCATTGATCAATTTCCCAATCCAAGAGATTTCTCCTCGTCTTAATATCCCAACACCAACCCCCCGAGTCGAAAAAGCCAAACTCCAAAATTACCCCTTTCTTATTAACCGAAAAGGCGAATGGCCTAGGGAATTTCAACTTTAGAGGAACACTGCACAACCAAATATCAAGCCAAAAGAGAATGAAATTCCCCTTCCCGACTTGCAAATGAAGATGATTACGGAAGCAGAGACCAAACGCATTATCCGACCAATAATTATTAATCACTCCCTTCCATAACCAAGGAAACTTGGGAGATGAAACATTATTCAACAAAAGGGATCTACTGTCCAAGTTATATTTACAACACACCATCCTCTTCCACCAAGAATCCCTCTCGCTAACGAATTTCCAAGCCCACTTCCCTTGAAGAGCCCTATTCATATTATTCAAATCGGTGATACCCAAACCTCCAAAATCTTCTTGTTTGCATACAGTCGACCATTTAACCAAGTGAATATGGCTTTTCTGAGCCGAGCTTCCCCATACAAAATTGGCCAGAATTGACTTCAACTTCCTTTGGACACTACAAGGCATCCTAAACAATGACATGTAGTAAATCGACAGTGCATTCAAAACAATATGCACGAGCACAACTCTCCCAGTAAGCGATAACGTGGCTGCTTTCCACCCAGCCAACTTCTGGAAAAATTTCTGAAGAGCCGATTCCCACAAGACTGACGAGTTCCTCCTAGAATCGAGAGGAAGCCCCAAATACTCAGTCGGAAAAACCCCTACTGTGCAACCAATCGATGCTGCCCAATCATTGGTAATTGGTTCTTCCATATTAATCCCAAATATCATTTCAAAAATAAGCAAAACTCTCTTAACATTCCTCAAATGACCTTCTGATGCACTGCAAAAATTTAACAAGTCATCAGCGAATTGCAAATGAAACAACAGAAAAGTTCTATTCGAGCAGCCGATCCGGAAACCATTAAAAAGACCCAACTTAACCGCCTTGGACAACATAAGATTTAACATCTCTCCCACTAAGTTAAACAACAACGGAGATAAAGAACAACCTTGTCGAAGCCCCCTCGATATTTTGAAATTCTCAGTGGGAGATTCATTTACCAATACTAAGATAGAGGCTGAAGATAAACACTTTAGGATCCAAGATAGCCATCTTTGCCCTAACCCCATATATTCCATAATTTTCATCAAGGTCAACCAATCTACTGAATCGTATGCTCTCCTAAAATCCACTTTAAAAGCAATACCTTTCAACCCTTTCTTCCTCCAACAATTAATGCCCTCCTTTGCTATAAAAGAACAATAAAGAATATGCCCTCCAGGAACAAAAGCAAACTGAGAAGGACCAATCAGAGAATCAATACACTCCCTCAGTTTTCTTGATAACACCTTAGACAAGATCTTGTATAATACTCCAACCAAGTAATGGGCCTAAAGTCCTCCAGACCAACCGGATTGGGTTTCTTCGAAATTAGTGTGATAAAAGAATGATTCACTCCTCTATCCCACTTCTTTCCAACAAAAAAATCATTAAAAAACTCTAATATGTCCTTCTTTAAAGACGTCCAAAATCTTTTAAGAAAACTCATTTTCAAACCATCCGAGCCTGGTGCCTTATTGCTATCGGACGAGGCAATTGCCTCCCAAATTTCCTCCTCCGAAAACCTCCTCTCCAAAAAGGAAACCTGATCGTCCGTTAGCGTAGCAAAATCCAGGTCCATATCTTCTACATCTAACGTTGGCTTCAAGTTATATGCCTCATTGAAATACCCAAGAACACCCGATTTAATCTGATCCGAATCCGAAATAATTCTGCCATCCACTTTCAAAAACTTCAGAGCATTTACCCTTCCCCTATTAGCAGCACGTTGGTGAAAATATCTTGAGTTCCGGTCATCATCTTGAATCCATTTCGCTTACGACTTCTGAAACCAGATTTGTTCATCTTTTCTATACAACTCCCACAAATCCTTTTTCGCTTTCACAATGGAGACCATTGACATTGAAGCAAACCCCTGTTGTTATGTCGACTCCATTTCGAGAATAGATTTTTCTAAGTTCAGAATTGATCTCGACAGCTTCATGTGACTATTGTTGGACCAGCTTTTAATAGAGATTTTTGCTCCCTTAAGAATATTCACAATTCCCCTCCTCGTCTTTCTTTACCTCTTTGATCGTTGATTCCATCATGTCTTGAATTCCCTCCTCATCCATCATGTAATTAAACAGTTTGAAATTTTTGGACCCCAATTAACCTCACACCTTTCCAATAAAATGCAATTTCCATTATCAACCACCTTGCAAATCGTCAAGAAGACATCCTACTACCGGATTATTACTCAACGAGGTCCACGATTCTCTTTCGCATCACCCAAACTTCAAGGTCTCTTGCACCAAGCGAGAGGCGAATAAGGTTTGCTCACACTTGCGCATTGGGCCTTGTCGATGACCAATCTACTTTGGTTCTACTATGATAAACTTCATTGTATCAAAAACTTTATACTTCTTGATGCCTTGAGTATTTAAATGAATCTCGTACCGTTTAAAAAAAATGACGATTTCCAATTTTTGGGCAGTTTTAGGGTTAGCATATATATATACATGACGAAGAACAAAAACTCCCTTGGCTTTTTTCTAAAAAGTTCTATCTTGGTCATTTCTCTCAAGTATTAGAGCTTCTATAGATTAAATGAGCTATACTTTTTATCACTCAACAGTAGGGCAATTTGCTCCGTTAAACCTTGACAGCCATAAGAAGCCTTTTGAAACTAGGCATTCAACAATGAGTTCTTCATAGAATCTCTAAAAAGGGGAAATCGATGCTGAAAAAAAGTTGTTTGATTAGTGAAATATGTTATTAGAAATTAATCCCGCTAAGCTAGATGAATCTATTTATCTTGAGTGACCAAGATCTTGCCTTTTATTCATCTAAGGATATGTAACTAAGGATAAACAAAGCCAGAGGTCCTAAATCCCACTTACAACTAGTGGGGATCTGGAAATTCTCTTATCATGTCATAGCGTAGATTGCGGAAACTTAGGGAATTATATCTACCTGCTAACATTCAGGATTTAACAATAATATAACTGCTGATTTTGTGTAATTTTTCCTAGATTAGGCTCTCTTTGTAACCTATAAATAGGTGCTACTTTTATCAATAAAATATATCAAGAAATATAGAGAAATAATCTTCTTCTCTGCACATACCACTTTTCTACATGGTATCAGAACTAAGAAAGTCAGAAAATTTCCAGCAAAATGCCTACATCTTCCACATCAGAAATCCAGTCAGGAACCACCTCAAATTTCAGTCTTGATATTACAACTGATGCCTTAAATCAACCTTGTCAAAGGGGAGGGTTCCTAGTTTAGCCTTTTAAAAAAACAAAAGGAAGAGGGTTCCTAGTTTGGCCTTTAAAAAAACTAAAGGAAGAGGGTTCCTAGTTTAGCCTTTAAAAAAAAACTAAAAGAAGAAGGTTCCTAGTTTAGCCTAAAAAAAGAACTGAAGGAAGAGGGTTCTAGTTCATCCCTAGAAAAACTAGAGGAGGAGGTTCTAGTTAAGCCTTAAAAAATGCTAGAGGGAGTTCAAATTTAAGCCTTGAGAAGATATGTTGTTAAGTCAACCACATTCCATAAGTTGAATGACAGCAGCAATCCAGTCCGTGAATGACAGAAAAAGCTAGAAGACATCTCAGAAGAAGATGTAGAAACCAGAAAAAGCTAAAAGACATCTCATAAGAAGATGCAGAAATCAGAAAAAGATCATCACTGGCATAGGAAAGCAGGAAGTCATCTCAGTAGGGTGCAGAAACCAACAACAATAGCTGCAAATTATCAACAATGACTGTGGGAGAACTCAACTGCCACCCGAAATAAGGGAGGGTTTTTTACTCTTTGAGACAGCACAGTCGCTGCCAAAGAGATGAGAATACATCCAAAATTCATGCCAAAAGTCTCACTAAGTTTACTCACCAGCTTAAGGAGGATGTAGATTGGTGTATATTGCCGGGGGGGGGGGGGGAAGGGAATTATATCTAGCTGCTAACATTTAGGGATTTAACAATAATGTAGCTGCTGATTTTGTGTAATTTTTCTTAGATTAGGCTCTCTTTGTAACCTATAAATAGGTGCTACTTTTATCAATAAAATATATCAAGAAATACAGAAAAATAATCTTCTCTGCAAATACCACTTTCTACGCATAGCTCATTAAATCCATGCAGATTCAAATTGCCCAAGGTTATCTACTACTAAATAATGCATCTAAGATTCGGAATGCAGCATGTCAAACATATCCTCAAGTGGGAAAATGCTGTGAGAATTTATGAATTGAGAAATAAGGTGCATGAGATGACTATAGCTGAATAATTTGATGAATTAAGTGTTCTAGAAAGGAACTTGACCATTACCAAGATCTCTATAAAGCGTGCAGCATGTTTCAAAGGCGCGGCAGATTCCAAAAATTATTGGACACGTGCATGATTTTCTTGTTGGTAATTTGGAATGTAATTAAATATGGGTTCAAGTACTTGGTAAGAACCGATTAGTTTTTAAGGGGGTTCTAGGGACCAGATTAATCATTTTTTCCTTGCAAGATATAGACTGGTGACCAGGTTTTCTGCAAAACACAGATTTTCCCTTGTTGTTCGATTGTCTAATTGGGGATCCATCTGTTGCGGATCATTGTGGCAGAAAGAGGAGTATGGTGTTATCTCGGTCTGTTTGGGTTCCGCCTCCATCAGGATTCTTCAAATTGAATGTCGATGGGGCTGTCACTGGTGATTGGTTGAAAGGGGGCATTGGCGATATTATTAAGGATTCAGGGGGTTTGCTGTTGGCTTCTTTCTCCGAGGCAGTGGGTCAGGCCCCCCCTACAGTTGCTGAATTGTTGGCAGTTAAAAGGGGTTTGAACCTTTTTATTGATTCTAAATGGGGTAGTAAAGGGAGACTTATTGTAGAGTGTGATTGCCTAGCTGTGGTTAATCGGATTAAGAACCAGGGTGGATGTCCTAATTCTTTGAGTTTGTTGTTGAATGAGATTTTACAGTTAATTAGGGCTAAGGATGTGGTGTTTAGGCATATTTCCAGGGGCTAATTGGGAGGCTGATAAGTTGGCAAAAGAGGGAATTGGATGAGTGGGGTTGAGTGTAGGAAAGATTAGTAGTTTTGGGGGGTTTTGTACTGTTATGTTTTTGGTAGCAGTTTGGTGTTAGCTGTTACCTCTTTGTAATATCTTGGATTTTCAATAAAATCTTGACACTCTTTTCCTCCTTCCAATGTCCTATGAAATATCCATATTTCGTAGGTTATGAAGGGGGTTTCTAACGAGGTCTCCCATTTCTATAAAAAAAAAGTACTTGGTAAGAACCCTTTGCATTTTTTAGGTCAAACCTATTAATATGTGCAACAAGAAAGTCAAAAGGTACACAGTTTCTGTTACAAGGCAAGGTTAGTTCCCAACTCCTTTCTTGAGCAGCAGAAAGTTTGTAACCGTGATCCATTAAACAAGAATCATTTACACTCTGATTACTGTAGGAAGCCAAGACATACTAAGGAGACATGTTTAGAACTAAAAGAATTGACCATGAAATTGTACAAAGCAAGGTTAAGAATAAGTTGACAATGAAGCTCAAGAAGGAAAAAGATAATAATAACGGTCAAGGAAGATGTTAAACGGTGAGGAAGCTAGAGAAAGGTCTCTTTGGAATTAAATGCAAGTGATTAGGGTATTATAGACATTATAATATAAAAGAAAGTTTAGCCTTTTCCTTTCACCTCATTTCCCAGATTTGGGAGAACTAAAATATAGGCCTTTTGAGCAACATGGGGGGTTGTTGACAATCTCTTCTTTATGCTTGTTTTAAATCCTAAGTTACCTACATAAGGGGAAGGGTTCCTAATTCCACCTCCTTCCCTTTCCTGTTCTCCCCTCAATCCAAACATAGCGCCAAGCATCTTCACCTTCAACACACTATCCTAGTGCATCTTTGGGGATGAGGACCAAAGCATGTATAAAATACATAAAACAAAGGCAGAACATTGTAATTATAACATATATTTCTATTGTGCATGTTATCAATAATATAACAAGCAGTTATGTTTTCCATTTGCATTGCAATGAGAAAACAAATACACAACAGCAAGACCATACTAGCCAGTGAATGATAGTCAGAAAATCTTAACCTTGATGCAGCAGAAACCTCATTATCATTGCCATTTTTTCCAAACATAAGATAAACTGCAGCAAAAAGCAGTCTTAAAACACCTTCTTCTGCCAGGTTGACACCCACAAGCATCTCCAGAGACCTGTCAATCCAGCAGGAGAAATTATTAATTAATTAATTCCTTGTTAAAAACAAGTCTAATCCATGGAACAATTCCACAATCCAATTCTCTATATACGAAACACTGAAGAATCAATGTATTCTTTTGGGCATGCAGCACAACAGAGAGGACAGCAGAATATATATATTACATAGGTTAAGAAAAATTGATAAGTAGAAAAGAAGTGAGGTTCAAAATAGAAAATTACAGCAATACCCTGTACAAAACAAAATCATAAAGAAAAACAAGAAGATAATAACATATGATTTGTACAGCATCTAAAAACCTAGAATACAACATGAAAATGACAGAATAAAATAAAATAATTGTCAAGTGGATAGAAACCATAGATCCCCCCTTTCTCTTGTTCAATCCCATATGTAGGTCGGAGTCATGTAAATACTAGTAGTTTCACTTACTGTTAATTTCTGCTTGTTAGTAGGAGTCGGTAGTTAAGTTATATTCCAAGTCTTGTCTTATCTTATCTTATCTAAAGTTTAAATAAGTCTTAGCTTATCTTATCTAAAGATAAAGGACTGACAGATAAGTTTTATTCCTAGTAGGTCTATATATTCAGCATATAAGTAGGTTTCTTTCTGTACGATTTCTTTTTTTTGATATAAGTAGGAGGCCTCATTAAAAACCTCCCTTATAGTTGACTCTTATAATGAGGCAACTAGCGGAAGGAGGAAAAGAGTACCTCATTTTATTGATATGTCAGAACTACATAAGAGTAAATGAATACACCATAGACAGCAGCTGACTAGAAAAACACATTAAGCTCCCTAGAAAATACCATTACAATCACCCAATCCCCTCCTTAGCTAATTTATCAGCCTCCCAGTTACATCCCCTAAGAATCAATCTCACAATAAACGCCCTAGCTAATACGAAGGACACAATTTCCATGACTAGGGTACTAAAGAAGGAAGGAGCAGTAGTAGGCAACAGAATCAAATCCACTGTTGACTTTCAAACACTTTCTACTATTAGTCTTCCCTTATGTGCCCAAACTGAGGAGAGAAAAATCTCAATGTCTTTTTAAATTGCTTTCAATTCGGCCAATGGTGGAGGGCCAAGACCAACACTTTCAGAAAAGGATGCTAAAGTGGAGCTATTCGAGTCTCTTAAAATACCTCCGATTCCACCAGCCAACCCGTCTTTCCTTATAGCCCCATCTACATTTATTTCGAAAAAATCTACTGGAGGGGGAAGCTAACTTTGCACCGGCCTACATTGAATCTTAGGGCAAGGAAGCCTATCTGCAAGAGAGGGGTCCCCAATCAGCATGTCAGCCTGGATAGGAATGTGTGGGAACTTGGCTAGATACCATTTTGCCAACCTAAATCTAACAATGAAGAAGTGGGAGGACCTGTCAAGTTTCATATTATCGAAAACAATTGAATTTTTGGCTTTCCAGATGGACCAAAAAACAACTCTTGTAATAAATTTCCATATGGAGGAATTAGCCCTTAATTCAGACCAAGAACTTAGAAGGGTAGGAGGATCACGGGGAAATGTTGTAGAGACGTCCCAGAAACTGAATAATTTGTTCCAAAGTTCACCGGCAACAGAACACAAGATGAAAAGATGCTACACAGATTCTTCATGCTGATGGCAAAGTGGACAGAGAACATCATCCAAGGGAACCCCCTTTTCTTCAGCTCCATTCTAACTGCCAATTTATTGTGGTAAACTTGCCAAAGAAAGGTTTCAACTCTTGGAGGAGCCAAACCCGACCAGACCCACTTATTCCAATTATAATTTTCCCCAGAATCCATCACCCTTCCCAGACCAAGATAGAAAGTCATCACCTGATTCAGACAGTTTAATGCTATTAAACATTGACATTAATTTCACCTACTGGTCCAATTCCCAATCACATAAATTCCTCCTAGTTTGAATATTCCACTCCCAGCCATTCAATTCGTAACTACCAATTTCAGCCACATTTCCCCATTTATTGGAGGATAATGCAAAGATCTTGGGAAATTGATTTTTCAAAGGTGTATCATTTACCCAAACATATTCCAAAAGGAAATAGACTTACCATTCCCCACTTGGATCCTAGAAAGGGATCTCAAACACGCTCCAACCGAATCATTCTTCAAGTAACTATTAACAATTCCTTTCCAAATCCATGAGTCTTGAGGAGAAATTGCCTTGCTGATTGACATGGACTTATTGTTGACATTGTGTTTGCTGCAAATCATATTTTTCCATGAGGAATCTTTTTCGTTTGCAAATTTCCACACCCATTTACCCAGCAAAGCCCGATTAGCTATATTCATATCCAAAACTCCCAGGCCTCCATATTCTAACGGTCGACATATTATTTGTCAATTCACCCAATGAATTCGACTCTTTTCTAATCCTTCCCCCCAAAGAAATTTTGCCATCAATGAGTTAATATTCTGACTTACTTTGTACAGCATTTTGAAATCAAAAAATTAAGAGAATAAAGACAAATTTCTCTTTACCAAAACCCTCTTCTCTACATAGTATCAGATTAGGTTCTCAATCTACAAAACTCATCCTTATCATTAGAAATCAGTTTTGGATCTACCCAAAACACTATCACCGATACCTTGAAGGAGAAATGCTGGAAATTCCATGTCAAACCAACAGACTGGAAGCCCAATAGAAAGAGGCAGCAAAGAGAGAACCTAGCAAACAAGGCTGAGAACAAGTTGAAGAATTACAGAAAATGTTTAGACAATTGAAACCATCGAATGATCAAAACCTGGGATTTGTAGCTCACCAAGGTAGTGTTCTTTTGCACATATTGCCTACAACACCACCTTTATCACTTGGATTGTAGACTCTGGGGCATCTGACCATATGACAATTGACACCAAATCGTTTCCAACTTTGCCAAAGATTAGCACTCTCCAAAGTAAAAACATCATATGGATCTCTATCCAGAATTGATGGAGTTGGCACAATTCAACTAAGGACCCTGTAATTAATTATGTCCTTTACGTTCCTCATTTAACATTCAACCTTCTGTCTGTTAACAAGCTATCTACTGATTTTAATCATTCCACTGAATTTTATTTAAATCCATGTGAATTTCAAGCAATGGACTCAAGGAAGGTGATTAGCAATGCTAGGCTATGCGGTGGACACTATCTCCTCAAAGGAGAACAACAACAACAACAACAAAACCCTATTCCCATATGCAACGGGGTAAGGGAGAGATTACTCCTAAAAGACAACTTTATTCAAGTTGCACATCTCAATCCATTCTCTACCTTATACTAGTTCCACTTCTTCCTAAAATAAAATTAAGTTATGGCATTATACATTAGGTCACCCAATTTTTTCTTATCTTGTAAAAATATTTCCCACTTTGTTCATTAATAAGAATCCTAAGTTCTTTTTTGATAGAATCTATCAGCTTGCGAAACATATGTCCAAAATCCAATTACAAACCCTCACAACCTTTTTCTATCATCCACAGTGCTCTTCTGAAGTAAAAAAAATATTAATGGATATAGATGGTTAGTATCCTTTATTGATGATCACTCTAGTACTACTTGGACCTTCCAAATGAAAGATAAGTCTAACACCGTTGAAATCTTCAAAACTTTATGTAATATGATTGAGAGTTAATTTAAAAGTCATGTCCAAATTCTCAATACTGATAATGGCAATGAATACTTTAGTAAGGCTTTAGGATCATACTTCAAGGAAAAAGAGATTGTTCATATTAGTTCATTGGTTAACACACCATAACATAATGGGGTAGTAGAGAGAAAAAATAGACACCTTCTAGACGTAGGAAGATCTCTATTTTTTTTATAGGAATAGTATGGCTCATTAAAAACCTCCCTCTTGGTTGACTCTAGAAAAGAGTAACTAGCGGAAGGAGGAAGAGAGTGCCTCAATTTATTATATAGAGAAACTATTACAATAAAATACACCAATACATTTAGGACAACAGATTAAAACTAAAATCCTTAAAGCTCCCTAGAAAAATACCCATACAATCAACTGATCCCCTCCTTAGTTAATTTATCGTCCTCCCAATTACAACCCCTAGGAATCAATCTAATAATAATTGCCCTCTCTAAAACTAAGGACACAATATCCAAAACAAGGGAACTTAAGAAAATAGGAGCAGAATTAGGCAACAAAATCCAATCTACTGCAGATTTGCAGTCACTTTCTAAGATCAGTCTTCCCTTCATAGCCCAATCTGATGATAGAAAATGTCTATGCCTTTCTTAATAGCTTTTTTTTTATAGAAGTTGGAGGTCTCATTAAAAACCTCTTTCGTAGTTGACTTTTTCGAATAGGAAAAGGTCAACCAGCGGAAGGAGGAAAAGAGTACCTCAATTTATTAATAACAGAAGCATACATTATAAGCCTTTACAAAACAACAAATACTTAGCCAATCCCTGCCTTAGCTAACCTGTCGGCTTCCCAATTACAACACCTAGGAATAAACTGCACTACCAAACCCCTGAACATTACATAAGACTTAATTTCCTTGATTAAATTACTAAAAAACACCGGAGAGAGACTGGGTAATTGGACCCACTCCACTGCATTCTTGTAGTCAGTTTCCAAAATTAATCTGCCCTTTGAAGCCCAAACAGAGGAGTAGAAAATGTCGACAGCCTTTCTAATTGCTTTCAACTCTGCTAGAGGGGGTGGCCCTGGCCCTGTGCTTTCTGAAAACGTCGCTAAAACGAAACCGTTATGGTTTCTGAGGATACCCCCAATGCTGCCCGTCATCCCATCCTTTTTGACTGCACCATCGACATTAAATTTAAAGAAATCAGCTGGTGGAGGGAGCCATTTCTGGACAGACCTATTAGTAGCGTGAAGACCCTTCTGCTAAAGTAGGATCAGATATTATCAAGTCCACCGGAATCTGCACTTGATGGAACTTTGCTAGAAACCATTTAACTAGCCTGAACTTTACGATGAAGAAGAGTGAAAGTCTGTCCATAACCATTTTATCGAAAACAATAGAATTTCTATAATTCCATATCGACCAAAGAACCACTGCTGGAACTAATTTCCAGATCAGTGAATTAGCCACCAAAACAGGCCAGGAACTGAGAAGGGTAGAAATATCCCCAGGCAAAACTGTGCTAACGTTCCACAAACTGAAAAACTTATACCAAATCTCATGAGCCACTGGGCAGACAATAAACAAATGTTGAACCGTTTCTGCACATAATAAACACATCGGACAAAGCTCCCCATCTGATAACAGGACCCCCCTGTTCTTCAGCTGGGACTTAACTGCCATTTTTTGATGAGTAATTTGCCATAGAAAGGATTCTATTCTAGGAGGGACCAAACCTGTCCATACACAATTTTTCCAAAGAGGATTACCCACCTGGCCTTTACCAATCGTTCTTCTACATGAGCCGACAGTAAACAAACCATCGCCCTTCCCTGTCCATGATAAAAAATCATCCACTTCCTCTAACAACTGAAAGTTGTTCAATTTGATCATTAGTTCCAGCCATTGTTCCAACTCCCAATCACATAAATTCCTTCTTGTACGAATATCCCATGTCCATCCGTTCGAATCATAACTTCCGAAATCACTTACCCATCCCGATTTATTTGTTGACAACACAAAAATTCTCGGAAACTGAATTTTCAGCGGTGAAGAATCAACCCAAACATCATTCCAAAAAGAAATTGATTTGCCATTCCCCACTTGGATTCTAGAATGAGATCTTAGCCTCTCACTAATCTCATCATTCTTCAAAAAGCTATTAACAATTCCTTTCCAAATCCAAGAGTCTTGTGTTGAATACGCACTACTAACCGACATCGACATACTATCGATGTTATGTTTACAACAAATCAAATTCTTCCACAAAGTATCTTTTTCATTAGCAAATTTCCAAATCCATTTCCCTAGCAGAGCTCGATTGGTTAGATTTAAATCTAATACCCCCAAGCCTCTTTCATCTCTAGGACTACACATTGTTTGCCAATTCACCCAATGAATGCGCTTCTTCTCTAAACCGTCCCCCCATAAAAAACCAGCCATCAACGAATTCAGTTTCTGACTTGACTTTATTCGGAAGTTTGAAAATTGATAGGAAAAAAATCGGCAAAGAAGTCGGGACTGATTTTAAAGGGACCAATCTACCAGCCATTGATAATGCCGAAGCTTTCCACCCTGCTAATTTATTATTAAACCTCTGTAGAATTGGTTCCCACAAAACCTCTGAATTCTTCTTAGCTCCTAACGGCAAACCTAAATAAATCGTCGGGAACGAACCAGCAGAGCAACCAATGGAGTTGGCCCAATCTAAGAGTGTAGGTTCTTCAATATTGATCCCATATAAATGGCTTTTCGATAGGTTTAGGTCCTGGCCGGCCATCAAGCTGAAAATTCTCAAAATTCGCTTAACATTTCTGATTTGCGCAATGGAAGCACTGCAGAAAATTATCAAATCATCTGCAAACTGAAGATGCGACAACTGACAAGAATAAGCTGACCCTCCAACTGTAAAACCATTAAAAAGTCCCATATTTACCGCCTTAATCAACATTAGATTGAGTAGCTCCCCAACCAGGTTGAACAATATTGGAGAAAGGTTGCAGCCTTGTCTTAAACCTTTAGACATCGGAATCTCCTTTATTGGGGTACCATTCAACAGAACTGAAACCGAAGCAGTAGATAGACAATACGAGATCCACGAACACCATCTATCCCCAAATCCCATTTCCTTCATTATTCGAAGAAGAATCGGCCATTCAATCGTGTCATAAGCTTTGCGGAAATCTGCTTTTAAAAACAACACCTTTCAGCCCTTTTCTCCTCCAATAATCTATAGCTTCATTGGCGATAAAAGCGCAATCTAACAACTGTCGTCCCGGAATAAAGGCGAACTGAGACGAGCTAACAATATCTCCAACACACGCAATGAGTCTTTTGGATAACACTTTAGACAGAATTTTATACAAAATTCCAAAGAGACTAATCGGTCTATAATCTTCCAAACACATTGGATTAGATTTCTTCGGAATTAAATTAATGAAAGAATGATTAATATCGTGCTCCCATTTCTTCTTCTGATAAAAATCAGCAAAGAATTTCATCACCGAATCCTTCAGAATAGGCCAGCACCTCTTTATAAATCCTATTGTTAACCCATCCGGACCCGGCGCCTTATTACTGTCTGGACACGATACCGCTTCCCAAACTTCTTGTTCTGAAAACTGCACCTCTAGACACTCCTTTTGATCATCAGATAATTTGGAAAACTCGAGAAATAAATCTTCCACCTCCAATGTATCAACACTGTCGAAAGCCTTTGTAAAGCAGTCTGTTACATGCTCTTTTATTTGATCAAGATTCAAAATCTCCTGGCCTTCGATAATCAAAGAAGAGATAGAGTTCAATTTTTTCCTGTTCGAGGCACAAAGATGAAAAAACCTCGTATTCTTGTCTCCCTCCTTTATCCATTTTTCCCTTGACTTTTGAAACCAAATCCTCTCGTCTAACCTGTGCAACCTCCAAAGTTCACTCTTAAGGTGCGAAAACTGCCTCCAATCTTGTTGCGAGAAACTGGTGTTTTGAAAATTTATCTTCAAATCAAAATTTTTTTTTCCAGCGTCGAAATGGAGTCTGAAATCTCAGTATGCCTGCTGCCCGACCAATTTTTAATCGCCTTTTTAGTACCTTGCAGGATACTAAAAATGCCTCTGCGATTATTTTCCCTGATAAGGTTAGAAATTGTAAACTGACCAACTCATCAAATCCCTCTTCCTCTAATAAATAATTAAAGAAACGAAAAGGTTTAGGGCCCCAATTTAGTCGATTCTCTTCTAACAAAACCGGATTGTGGTCCGAGAGAGACATAGGAAGAAGACTTTGAACTAAGTTCGGGAAAGCAATCAGAAAATCGCCACAAATGAGAAATCTATCCAATCTGACCCACGTTGGACAGTCCCTTTTGCTACACAAAGTGAATCTGCCACCCACTAAAGGAAGGTCCATTAACTGAGAATGATGAACAAAATCCCTGAACAACTCCATCGTATGCCAATTTTGAGATGCCCCCAACTTCTCCTCCGGCTGTAAATATGCATTAAAGTCGCCACCAATGCACACTGGGACATTTAGGACTACTACATACTCCATAAGCTCTTTGAAAAAAGCCTCCTTTTCTGCCTCAATAGACGGGCCATACACATTCAAAACTGCACACTCCACCCTTGACGATTTAAAAAAAAACCCACAATTGCTATAAATCTGCTAAGAGAAAACACTTGTTTGACTTCAAACACATCCTCGTTCCACATGCACAGCAAACCTCCTGCAGCACCCACGGCTGGAGCAAAAGAAAAGCCTTTAAGCCATGACCCGCCTATTCTCCTTCTTAAGTCATGCTGAAACAATTCACGCTTAGTCTCCTGAATCATCAAAATAATTGCTCTGGCCTTCTTTACAAGTCTCGCTACTGCTCTGACTTTTTCATGACTACCTAAACCCCTTATATTCCACGAAATCAAGCTAATTTTTAACATAAATAATTCTGAAACTGATAACACAACCCAGCAGAACAAAAGAAAAAGCCAAAAACTGCTTTATCCTCTCTTCAATTCCAGCTCCTTGATTTTCTGCTCTAGAATCTGATTTCCCCCTTTAAAGTAAATCCCCAACAAGTCACAAACCGCCCTTGTAGCTACAGCTTCCATTCTAGCTTCATCCAACTGTTGAGAAGACTGTGATGATGCCCTAATTTGGTCCAAAGACTCCCTGACCCTACTACAAAACGCCCTTCTATAAACTCTATCATGGAAACTAATAGTCACTTCACCCTCCGAGCAAGCACTATCAGACCGAGAAGGAGCAACCTTAAATTTCTTGTGCTTAAGAAGACTACTTGTGCGTGAGATAAATCTATCCGAGAAATTAGAACAGAACCCCAACATTCCCTCTGAAGTACTATCTTCGTTCAAAGGTATCAAAGGATTACACCCACCTTGATTCACAAAAGAAACACCATCACCAGCTCCCACAAAATTAGTAGGGCTAAGGGCCACCTCCTCCTCTACCAGAATCCCATTATTTGACAGAGATTTGATCCATTAAACCAACCCCCCTTTCTTGGGTTCCCTGAAGAATAAAGTTGACACCCTGATCCCCGTCTTCACTGCACCGTCCAAGTGACTGCCACTGCAACAGATCAACCTCCGAACCAGAATGAACCTCCACCTCAGCAACCGAACGAGCAGGATCACGCATGTGATTCCCACTAGGCCTGATAAATATTTTATTGCAACCTGACAACCCACTAGCAACTACTAGTCCCCTACTGACCTTTTGCCCGTAAACATGGACAGCATTATCTTGCTCCAAGGAGGCTTCCTTCAGGCTTGAACACTTTTCTCTCCCATCCACTGAAAATCCCTGCTTAAATTGCTGACCTGGAACTCCACCACGAGATGCCTCCTCTGGACCTAACAAAACAGCCTCAGCATGAAGAGCTACCTCAACCCCTAACCCACTACTATCGACATTCGTGCCACCCTCGTGAGGAATATCCCGGACCCATGCTTCCACCCTATTCTGAGAGAGTGACAAATCCAGGAAACCCTGCTGCCCATTCTGACCAATGACACCAGCCCCATGGCTCCTGACCAGCGAGAAATGCACTCTATGCTCCACTGATCCGACCTCTTGAACCACTTTATCAAAGACCGGGAAGAAATCATCACTACATTCCACCTTAATTTTAATAACAAACGACCGTCCAAGCGTATTACAAATGACTTGAGGCGGAATATCAAAAGGACTTTCAACCCTCAACAGCAACTGAGCTACTCTGCAGTCCACTCTTCGGGCTGTAGACTCCTGAATCTTCACAAGCTTACCCCAACTCGAAGCCAAACTAGAGAAAAAAGGAACTGACCAACAATTAAGAGGGACGCCTATCAAAGAAATATCACAGAACGGAAGAGGAATACCCTTCTCATCCATGACCTGCTCTAGTCTTTCGAACCAGAAGGATAAAGCCTCCCACTTATTCTCCAACGAGACAACTTTCTCCTCAACAGATCTGAACACTACTATGGAGGTGTTTTTAGCAAAGCCCCACCTAACCACCTTAACATTGAAACCTTCAGATCTTAAAGCCCCCTGCACAAAGTCAACATCAAAGGTTGCCTTACAAATCCCTGTTAAAGAAGAACTCAGCCAAGACTTATCCTCCACAGGAATGAATATATCCAAAGACTTTTTCACATCCCTCTTCTCACCAGAGCTACCCACTTTCAGACCTGCACCTAATTTAACACCCACTGTTGTATCCTTATAAGTTCTACCATCATAGAACTTGTTGAGGAACTCCTTCCCACCAGCAACTCGGGAAAAAGAACTTTTCCCTACTGGAGCCTCTGCACCTGCAACTCTAGCCCTCACCACGTCAGGGCGCTTCACAGACTTCCTCGGATATTTCGCAGTCGACACCGAAATTCTCCTCCCATCGACCATGACATTGTGCATCTTTTCCTTGGCCTCGAGCAAATCCTTTTTGCTATCAAAGTGAACAAAAGCAAACGTACAATCGATGTACTTAGGTTTCCTATTAACGAACGGAATGAAAACCTTAATCACTTTGCCATGATAACTAAAACGTTCCCAGAGAACACTTCTAGTCACTCTCCTGCTAAGGTTGTCCACGAAAACAACCCACGAGACTCCTCTAGGCACTGCAAAACCACATTCTGACGAGACACTACCAACCGACTTCTCACTCACTCTCTCTCTAATTTTCTCACTCATGATTTAATGTCATTCTATTGAACTTGCTTAGTCCTTTCTTAATAGCTTTCAACTCGGCCAAAGGAGGGCCTGGACAATAATAAGATCTCTATTATTTTTCACTAATGTCCCTAAGCATCTCTGGGAGGAAGCAATCCTCAATCCTCATTGCCACATACCTCACCAACAGAATGCCTAACCGAGTCCTACAGTTTAAAAAACCCATAGAGAAAAGTAGAGAGAGAAAAGTTAAAAGGGAAAATAGATTCCGGCGAGGTCTGAAAGGCTTTTGTCGATAATCTTAGCAGGAGAGTTTCTCGGCTAGAGCTTAGGGATATTTTTCGTCCCATGGGACTGTGGAGAGAGTTTTCATCCCGAAAGAAACCAAAAATCCAAAATACAGATTTTCCACTTTCGCTTTTGTTCAGTTTGAGAGGGAATCTAGTTTGAAGAGGGCAATCGAGATGTTGAATGGTTCACTGATAGATGGGAGAAGGATTTCTGTTGGAGTTGCTAAATACAATGATGTTCGTCCAAGGATTGTGGTAAACAAGAGTCCAGTTAAGTTGGTTCCAGATTTGTCCACAGTAGGACGTTCTAAGTTGAAAGAGGCAGATTTATCCAGTAGGAGTGTTAGAGATGATAGAACGTACAAAGATGCTTTACTTACTGAGGTTACGAGGATGAATGCATTGGAGTATAGGGAGATTTTCTGAAGGGAGCCATAGGGAGAAAACCAAGAAGAATGTATTGGAAATGTATATCCCAATCGACGGTCGGAGTTGGGTCAGAAGATCTTTAACAGGGATTATTAAGCTCTCTCTTGATTTTAAGTCAGTTTATGAGTTTTTCATTAGTAACGGTTATGAAGTTCAGATTGCTGATTGGGGTTATGCCCATAATTCCTGTGCTATCATCTTCAAATCTCAAGAGGAGATGTCGGAGGCATGGACAAAGAAGAGAGGTGTAATAGGCTTCTGGTTTGACAGATTGGCCCCTTTACTGAATGAAGGAGTGACAATGGCTTTCTGCCAGCTCGAGTTATCTGGGGTGCCTCTGTTATGCTGGGATGAATTTTTTTTGGTACGAGTTGCTGGGAGATGGGGGAATAACGTAGAAATTCATGAGTCCACAAAGAACAGGGATGATCTCACGTCTGCTAGAATTCTTATGAGAGTTGCTAGTCCTTTTGATGTTCCCGAATTTATTACTCTCGGCTCCTATGGTAGATCGTATAGAGTCTCCATTAAAGTTGGATCACCTAGTGAAGATTCAAATCCTTTTTTTAAATTTTCTCCGGCGACCGGAACATTTGGGAAACAGTTTAGTGAGACGGGGTCTGAGGAAGGCGATTATAGGGGGAAGTCAGATTATGAGGAAATTTCAATCAAATCAGCTGAGACGTTCAGACAAATGGTTGACTTGTGGATTGAGAAGGGCATGTCCTTTGGTTCAGAAGGTACTGATGGGGAAAAACATCTTCCAAGACTTACTAAACATGGGAAAATATTAATGGAGTGTCTGATGGTCAGAACGTTGGGAATATCAGAGGTGACTTTGCAGGTCTGGGTATCAGATTTTCAAAAAGTTCGGTTGATGGGCCAGAAGCCCAATCTGATGACTTTGAACTGGGTGGTTTGGAGGCTTCTAACATAATTCCTTATGGGCCAGCGTATACAATCAATAAATTTGGTAAATTGGTTCAGAACAGGGGAATTGCAGAAGCAAGCTGTGCCAGAAAACAATATAAGGGGTTCTGCTCTATTCCAGGTTCGTCTGGCAGTGCAGATCTGGAGGTTAACAAAACTAATTCTAAGCTGACAGTCCCTAGTTCAGAACTATCAAAGAGCTTATCAAGGGGCAGAACAAGGGTGGTGCGTAGAAGTTCCCTTTCTACAAAAAGTGAGCCTCTTTAGAGGAGGGAAATGGCCAACTTTAGAAGAGTCTACAGAAGATGTAAGGAGAGGAATTACTGGTATGGGAATGATCAAAAAGAAAATAATGCTACAAAGGATGTAATAGGTCTAAAGAAGGCTAATGAATATGTAACATCCTCAATACCGGGTTAGTAATTTAAGTATAAGATTTTAAAATTTCAGTGATCAAATTAAATAAATAAAAAAGTGAAGGAATTAATTAAAAGATGTTGGTGTAGGATGAATTAATAAGTGAAGGAAAAGTAAGAGGGTAAAAGGGTCATTGAGCAAATAAAAGGGGTTGGGGTGTTACAGAATAGGCTTATACGACGGTTCTCCAGATTACTACAATAGCAGAGTCTAATTTACGGGGCAGTGAGGTTCCAAATTTAGTGGATAAAGCCGGTGCCAGGAGTTTGGTTGAAGAGTCTGAGGGTGGTGTTGAGGAAAAGCATTTGTCTATCTAAAATTCTGACACTTCTAAGAGAAGGGCAAGAAGAATTCTGGTTAGAGAAGCTTTAGAACATGTCAATATTTATACAACATCTTCTTCAGGTTTCTCGGAAATCTTGGATGAAGCAGTAGCTACATGGCAAGTTAGTCAGATTCTGGGGGTTTCTTTTACACAGGGGAAGGAAGCTTTCTTGGATAAAATCATTGAGCTGGAGAAAGGTTTGAAGGTGGCAAACTGAGTTGCCATTTTGGGGAAACTAGATTATTCATCAGTTTTTATGAAGGATAACTAGCTATAATTTCATGGAATGTCAGGGGTTTGGGAAAAAGAGAAACAAATAGCAGTTCAGAGATTAGTCTCCAACTATCATCCTTCTTTTCTTTGGCTACAAGAAACTAAAATAGAAAACATCCACATGTCTTTTTTGAGAAGGAAGGGATTGAATATTTTTCAGGGGGTTATTGAATCTCCAGCTACTGGTTCTTCAGGGGGGTTATTATTTTGTTGGGATGAAAATGTGTTTGAAATGGAAAATCACAGTATTAACAGAAGATTCATTGCGGTTATAGGGAAATTCAGATTTAATCAGTTCAGAAGTATTCTCATTAATGTTTATGGACCCTCAGTGGATGAAGAAAAAGAAAGTTTTTTTGAAGAACTGAGTGTGTTCATTACTGGACAGGATCTGCCGGTTTGTGTTGGAGGGGACTTTAATGTCTACTTGTGTGAGGATGAGAAGGTGGGCAGAGCTCAGAACAGACTTTCAATAAGGATTTTCACTCAGTTTATTCAGTCAACAGGTCTAATTAATCTGCCTTTGAATGGGGGAAGGTTCACTTGGTGCAATAACCAAGATGATCCGACTTTTGTTAGGTTGGACAGGTTTTTGGTAGACGGACAATTTTTGGATGGTTTTCCCGAGATAATTCAGTCACTTATTCCTAAATCTATTTCAGACCATAATGCTATTCTTTTACAAGATGGCAGAGTTGATTGGGGGGGAAAACCTTTCAGACTATTTAATTATTTGATGGAGGAAGAAGGTTTTGAGGAAATGGTTTGTCATACTATAGCAGATTGCAAGGAGGATGGGAGAAAAGCTGGAATCCTAAGTGTTTTGAAGAAGTCTAAGGTTGCCATTAAGAATTGGACAGGGCAGAAAAATCAATTTCTGGGAGCCACAATTTCAGATTTGGAAAGGAGAATCCACAAGTTAGAGGAGGACGTTCAGATGTTGCAGGACAGCTCGGTTCAAGGGGAAATCGTGGAGTTACGTAATTGTAGATCAGAGTTGTGGAGACTCCTTAGAATTGAGGAACAGATTTGGTATCAAAATTCCAGAAAGAAGTGGATTAACGATGGGGACCGAAACACTCGATTCTTCCATACTTGCGCTTCAGTTAGAAGAAAACGTAATGCGTTGAATGCTTTGTTAATTGAGGGGAATATTACTCATGATCCAGTTGTAATTAAGGTCACTGTTAAAGAGCACTTTTTTAATATTTTCAATAATCGGTCTACTTTGGATGTGGAAGACATTGGGTTGACGTTTCCTAGAATTTCCGTGGATCAAAACATTCTTTTAGAGAAAGAATTTTCAGAGGAGGAGGTTTGGGAGACTTTAAAGTCTTGCGATAGTAATAAAGCTCCGGAGCCCGACGGATTGAACTTGAGATTTTTTAAAAGGTTTTGGTTTGTACTTAAAGGTAACATCATGCAGTTTTTTCACAGATTCCATAGGGGGGAAAATTGGGAACATGGTATTAACCACACCTTTATCACCCTTATTCTTAAGGGCTCTAACATTGGAAGTTTAGATGATTATAGACCTATTAGTCTAGTAGGAGGTGTATACAAGATTATTTCCAAGTGTCTGTCAAGAAGGATTAGAAGCTGTATGGGAGATATCATCAGCCAATCACAATTTGCTTTTATACTCGGTCGGCAAATTTTGGATTGCTCCCTCATTGCTAACGAGGGCATTGATTATTGGAGGAAGAAAGGGCTAAAGGGTTGTGTTTTTAAAGTAGATTTCAAAAAGGCTTATGACACGGTTGATTGGCCTATCTTATTCAAGGTGATGGAAAAAATGGGATTTGGTTCGACTTGGATTAGTTGGATCAGGAAATGTGTCTCTACTGCCTCCATTTTAGTGTTAGTTAATGGGTCTCCAACCGAGGAATTTTCGATGGCCAAGGGACTAAGACGGGTGTTCACTTTCACCTTTGTTATTTAATCTAGTAGGGGAGTTGCTGAATTTATTAATACTGCGGGCTGTTTCTGAAGGACTATTTTCTGGTCTGACAGTTGGCAAGGAGGAAGGTTACAGTTTGCTGATGATTTAATTTTTTTCTGTGGAGCTTCGAAAACACAGATTATGAATGTGAAGAGGGTGCTCAGAGTTTTTGAGGTTATGTCAGGGCTGCAACTTAACCTAAAGAAAAGCAGTTTGTTTGGGATTAATATTTCCCAAGAGGAGGTTCAGACCTGGGCAGCTTCTATTGGTTTTTCGGTTGGGAGATTCCCCTCTAATTACCTAGGTCTTCCATTAGGGGCAACTAAGAATGCATCTGCTATTTGGGAACCGGTGGTGCAGAATTTTCATACTAAATTAGCGGGTTGGAAGGCTGCTACACTTTCATTAGCAGTGATCAAATCGGTTCTGTTCTCACTGCCTACGTATTTCTTGTCTATGTTCAAGATTCCAGTTTCAATCCTTAAGGCTCTAAACTCGATCATGTCTAATTTTTTATGGGGAGGGGGAGGGGGAAATGGTTCAAAGAAGATTCACTGGGTTAAATGGTATGATGTATGTAAACCTAAGAACGAGGGTGGTCTGGGAGTCCGGAATCTGACTAGTATGAATAGAGCATTCCTAGGGAAATGGTTTGGGAGACTTGCAAATGAGAGACACTCTGTTTGGAGGAATTTTATCTGTAGCAAATACAACATTGATTCTTCAAGGTTACTGTTTGATAGCAAGGTTCCTCCTCAATCTTCTTGGCTTTGGAGATCGGTGGTTAACAATCATTACAAACAAGACTCTTTTGGCTCTAAGTTTCGAAGTTTGTGTAGTTTTTATGTTGGAAATGGTAAGCTTATTCGTTTTTGGCAAGATAGTTGGGCTGCAGATTATCCGCTTCAGTTTCTTTTTCCTAGATTGTTTTCGGTTTCTTCTAATAGATCTGGTAAACTTTGTGAGTTTGGGGAATTCCTTCCTTCTGGCTGGGTTTGGGATGTTCAAGTTAGAAGAAATTTAAATGATTGGGAGGTTGAACAATGGTGTAACTTGGTGAGCTTCATCTCTCCCTATTCTTTGTCTAAAGATTCCAGTGATATTTTACTTTGGAAAGGCAGTGGGGATGGTGTTTTTTCAGTCAGTTCTTGTATTAAAAGAGTTGCTTCAGGATCAGATGATGTTTGCTTCTGGAATAACATTATTTGGAGAGGTTTGGTACCCCCTAGAGTTGAATCTTTAATGTGGCAGGTTGTGCTTGGCAAGCTAGCTGTTAAATCCGAACTGATTAAAAGAGGGGTTCAAGGTATCGAGGATGATTTATGCCCTCTTTGTAAATTGGTTGAGGAAACTTCCACGCACTTATTCTTTACATGTTCGGTTGCATGGGCTTTGTGGTACAAATTTTATAATTTTTGGAGATTTAGTTCTGTGTTTCCTGCTGATGCAAAAACCTTTCTTACTGCTTGGGATGAGTTGAAATCAAATTCTTCTATTTGGACTTTCATTCCTGGGGCTATCATTTGGACCATTTGGAAGGCCAGAAATTTTATTGTCTTTGAAGGGGGAAAGCTTGATCAGTTAGAGTTATTTTTCTTATCACGAGTTAGGCTGGCTTCTTGGTTTCTAGCTAAGCACAAGGACGTGTGTATTCATAAGGATTCCTTGATTATGGATCCTTCATTAGCAGATTCCTACTCGCCCTACAGCTCTATGAAGTCTTCCTCATTCCCTTGGGGACCTCCCCCTTCTGGTTTTTTAAAATTGAATGTGGACGCAACCGTTGGTAGTGACTGGAAGAAATCGGGTATAGGAGGTATTTGGAGGGATCATTCAGGTTCAGTCCTAGGTTCTTTTCAAGAGTCAGCTGGTCCAGGACCTCCGACTATGATCGAACTTAAAGCTATTCAGAAGGGTATTTCATTATATGCTTCTGCTCAAGGGAGGGTCAAAGATAGGCTGATTGTTGAGAGTGATAGCAGGGTTGCAGTAGACTGGATCAACAATGTCAATTCATGCCCAGTTGTTTATGCTTTCGTTGTTAGTGATATAGTTGACAATCTTAGACCTTTGGGGGGTTATAAATTGGGTTGTTAGGTCAGCTAATATGGACGCCGATGCTTTAGCAAAGGCTGGAATAGGCTAATGTTTATGTTGTTTGCTGTTTCAGTTTAGCATTTGATTCCTGTTCGGGTGGGATTTATAGACTGTTGTAAGGGTTATTTCGAAGAGATTTATCGAGGTTGTAATCTTATTTTCTTTTATGAAAATCTAAGGCGCTCTTTTCCTCCTTCCAATGATTAAGGAGCTTCTTTTCAAGATCCATTAATCAAGGAGGTTTTTAATGAGGCCTTCTAATCTTATCAAAAAAAAATTAAAAAAATTTAGGTGTTCAACATTTGTACATGTTCATCATCAATTTCGAACTAAACTTGACCCTAGATCCATAAAATGCATCTTTATAGGTTATTTGTCTACTAAAAACGGCTACAAATGCTACTCTCCTATTATCAAAAGGTCATACACTTCCATGGATGTCACTTTTGTAGAACATAAACCTTTTTTTTAATAAATATGAAATTTAGGGGGAGAAATCAAATGAATTTCAATTTTTTTACAACCTTCAACATATTCAACTTATTCCTTCATACACCAAAGAACCAACAAACTCCACATCCTCGCCAAATCCTATCAATTTAACTTCTCCAGCGAAAACTCCTCCAAAACCGTAACTTGTTTCTTATAAAAAAAATCGTAACTTGGAAGGAAAGAACTTCATGTCTATACAAGGAGGGAAAAGCCTAACTCATAGGAAATCATACAACATGGGACTTGTCAAGAATTGGATCCAAATCAACTACCTCAAAAAAGTGATGAAGGTATGGAATCCTCTTACAATGAAGCTCTTATTCTCTTATTGATAATATTGATTTGCCTATTATTCAGAGAAAGGGGGGTCAAAAAATGCACAAGTCATCCTATTGAGAGGTATGTTGCATAAGGGAAGTTATTGCCTTCAATTAAAACATTCACTGTAACACTGGACAAAATCCAGAATCCTAAGTCAATATAAGAGTCTTTAAAGGGCCCTAAGGTGGAACAGATAGTAGAAGAGGAGATCACAGCTCTAGGAAGTAATAAAACTTGGGTTCTAATTGAATTACCTCCGGGAAAAAGGCAATAATTTGTAAAAGGATTTTTACAATCAAATATAACTCAGATGGGAGTGTGGAAAGGTTCAAGGCAAGGTTAGTAGAAAAGAGATTCACCCAATCTTATGATATTGACTACCAAGAACCATTTGCAAAATTAAATACAGTTATAGTGTTATTATCATTGGCAGCAAACAAAGATTGCCACTCTACCAGTTGGATATCAAGAATGTCATTCTAGATGGAAATTTGGAAGAGGATGTTTACATGAAAATTCCACTAGGTTTGAATACGATCTCAAATGATCACAAGGTATGTAAGTTAAATGAATCCCTGTATAGCCTCGAGGTAATGACCAAGGGCGTGGTTCGACATATTCACAAAGGCTTTTATGAAATATGGATACAAACCGTGTCAATCTGAAAACACATTGTTTGTAAAAATGTCTCCAAAAAAAGAAGAAAAATATTCTCATAGTTTATGTAGCAGGAGATGATACGAGAGAAATTAGCATATTAAAGGCATTGTTAGCTATTGAATTTGCGACTAAGGACCTTGATTGTCTTAGATACTTATTGGGTATGGAAGATCACAGGTTGAAATTATAATTAATCAAAGGAAATACATCCTTGGTCTACTTTTTGAAACCGGTATGACAGGATGCAAACCAACCGAGGTGAACAAGGAACAATACCAAAGAATGGTAGGGAAATTAATCTACTTGTCTCTTACCAAACCAGATATAGCTTTTTCAGTGAGTGTTGTAAGTCAACACATGAATGATCCTAGAGAAAATACCTTGAAGTTGTAAATACAATTTGAGATACCTCAAAATGACTCATGGACATGGTTTAATTTCCAGCAAAAATGAAAACAAAAAAATAGAATTTTTTTCTGTTCTGAGATAGGTTGGAGAGTCGATTGATAGGAGGTCTACAAGTGGGTATTGTTCTTTTGTACAGAGAAATTTAGTCACATGGAGAAGCAAAAAACAGTCAGTTGTGTCTATAAGTGGTCTAGAGGCAAATATAGAGCACTTGCTCTTAGACTTTGTGAAGGGACATGGATACAACGGCGGCTAATAGAAATAGAGGTGAATTGCAATTTGGATTGCAAAGTGACAGCTAATTAGCTATCAACATTGCTAAAAATCCCATCCACCATGACAGAACCAAACACATTGAGATAAACAAACATTTCATCTCTGAAAAGGTCAACAATGGTTCTGTAAAAATCAACTTTGTTCCTACATAGAAGCAACTAGCCGATGTTCTCACCAAGACCCTTCCAAGAATAACCTTTGATGAGTTCACATCTCCACAAGGTATACTCACCGGCTTGAGGGGGAGGGTAAATTGAAGTCATGTAAATACTAGTAGTTTTAATTACTGTTAATTTTTTGTATGTTAGTAGTAGTCGGTAGTTAAGTTTTACTCTAAGTCTTCTCTTATCTAAAGTTTAAATAAGTCTTATCTTATCTAGAGATAGAGGATTGACAGATAAGTTTTATTTCTAGTAGGTCTCTATGTATTTCAGCTTATAAGTGGGATCCTTTCTGTACGATTAAAGGTAAGAGAATAAAAACAAAATCCTCTTTACCAAAATACCCTTTTCTACACCATAAAAAATACTTTAGATATGGTATGATTCCTTATGCTTTAGACAAATTTATATGTTTCATGAAGCATAAACATATATAGCCATGACCCAATAGGCTGTTAGAAACAAGAGGTATACGAATAGATATATTCCATATTCCTATAAAAAAATAGATATATTCAATATCAGCATCAATAAATAACTAGGATTTGAGCATATTTTTTTTTATAAAAGTAGGAGGTCTCATTAAAAAACCCCTACATAGTTGACCTTTACCAAAAGGAAAGGGACAACTAGCGGAAGGAGGAAAAGAGTACCTCATTTTATTGATAAAAAAAGTCACTTTAGAAAGAAAAGAATAAATAAATAAATAAAAAGAAAAACCAAGACGAGGAAAGAGGAGAAAAAAGACTAACAACATAAGAGATAAGAAAGAATCTTACTGCTTTACTTCATCAAATTTCAAGTAGTCCAATGCAATTTGCAGCTGACGCATCCGTGAAAACTTCAGATCCCATCCTAACATAGCAGCAATTCAAATGAAATTTGGAAATCGAGTTCAGCATTATTTATTTATGCAACAATCTATGAGTCATCACAAGAAATATATGAAAGAAAAAATGATTACAGAAGGATGAAATCCCAAAACCGATTTTGATTAAAAAGAAAGGTCTCAATGAAAGCGCAAGTAAAACTTCTCTACTCTGGAAATACATCCCAACAATATGAATACTCCAGAGTGAAAACAAATGATACAAGAAAAAACTTATCTGAAGAGCATCACTACAAATTTTGCATATGAGAAGGTGATCTTTCATTTTACACCTCTGGATTATTCCAAAGTATTTCTCTGGAGCAAATAATGAAACAAGACAAGGAAGTATCTTTTTAAACAAACATTTTTTTCTTTAGAAACAACAATAAGAAAACATTTTACAACAGTATCCTGGCAATAAAATAAACCAATTATGTCATAGATGCCATAACCACTATTTATCTCTGCTAAATACAAGAAAAAAAAAGTTAAAGATGATAGAAGATTATAATTGAAAAAAATCAGAAAGACTTAACAGTTGCTCAAGCAACCAGCTGGGCCAATGGACGCAACTAAGTTGTCGTTGAAGCCATACCCACACCACAAACACCACTAGTGCCACCAAAAAGATTAGCCACATAATTAAGTAATCTAATGTTCAACAAGACACAAGTAAAATTAAGACTAAACTGATCATCTTTTGAATTTTAGAGTGACAGCTTTTTGTTTTTCATAAGAGTTAAAGGCCTCGTTAAAAACCCCTTCATGATTAATGGAGCTAGTAGAAAAGCTCCTTAATCAGCGGAAAGAGGAAAAGAGTGCCTTAAAATTTCATTAATAACAAGATAAGATACATAACAATTACAACACCCAGAAAGTTCCCTTACAGAAAAACTTGAAACCCCAAAATAACAACCCTTAACATCAACACTGAACTCAGCCTATTCCAGCCTTAGCTAAGGCATCAACCTCTAAGTTAGTTGTCCTAGCAACCCATCTAACAACACCCTCAAAATCTTTAAGCCTATCAACGATGTCTTTAACAATAAAAGCATACACATATGGACATAGTTCAACATTCTTAATCCAGTCCACTGCCACCTTACTATCACTCTCAAGAATCAAACGATCCTTAACAAGCCCTCGAAAAAGACAAAGAAAAGTAAACCCTTTTGAATAGCTTTAAGCTCCATCAAGGTTGGAGGACCCGGACCAGTAGGCTCCTTGAAAGAACCTAAAATCGAACCATTATCATCTCTTAGAACGCCACCTAAACCACTCCTCTTCCAGTCAAATCTAGAAGCAACATCTAAATTCAATTTAATGAAGCCCTTAGGAGGAGGAAACCAAGGAATCTTAGGTACAATCGATTTGAATACTGAACAAGAAACCCCTAGGGAAGGATCAGATATAAGAGAATCCTTAGGAATAGAAATCTCATTGTACTTGGCTAAGAACCAAGAAGCAAGCCTAAATCTTGCTAAGAAAAATAATTCGGTCTGGTCTAACTTCCCCCTTTCAAATACAATGGCACTCCTGACTTTCCAAATAGTCCAGAGTACAACCCCTAGAACAAATGACCAGATAGCATAATTGGTCTTCAAATCTTCCCATGCTAGGAGAAAACTCTTAGCATTTGCATGAAAAACATAATTGAGCCTCCAAAACTTCATAAATTTATTCCATAATGTCCACACAATAGAACAAGTAAAAAATAAATGTGAGGAAGACTCCTCCTAGGAGAAAACTCTTAGCATTTGCATGAAAAACAGAATTGAGCCTCCAAAACTTCATAAATTTATTCCATAATGTCCACACAATAGAACAAGTAAAAAATAAATGTGAGGAAGACTCCTCCTCCAACTTGCAAAGTGGGCATAAAACATCATCAATACCTTGAACCCCTCTTTTAAACAGTTTTGTCTTTACTGCCAGCTTCTGAAGAACAACTTGCCACACAAAAGACTCCACTCTTGGAGGCAACAGACCCCTCCAAATTATGTTTTTTCATAAATGAACCTCCTCCGAACCCGATGAACACAACTTAACACAAGAGCTAACAGAATACATACCATCCGCATTGCCTTTCCATATCAGACCATCATTGGATTCTTTAGATAGGCTGAAATTCGAAATGATTGACATCATATTAGACCATTGTTCAAATTCCCAATCATTCAAATTTCTTCTCAATTGAACATTCCAAAACCAGCCGATAGATTGATATTCACCAAACTCAATTAATTTGTCAAACTTGTTTGAGGAAATAGAAAACAGTCTAGGAAAAATAACCAAAAGCGGATAATCCATAGCCCAAAGATCTTGCCAAAACCGAATGAACTCACCATTACCTACTTGAAAACTACACATGCTTCGAAACTTCGAACCAAAAGGTTCTTCTTTGAATTCACCACGGATCTCCAAATCTAAAAAGCTTGAGCTGGAACCTTACTATCAAACAATAATAAGGATGAATCAATATTGTATTTGCTACAAATCATCTTCCTCTAAACAGAGTTTCTGTCATTAGCAAACCTCCAAGACCATTTCCCTAATAGAGCTCTGTTCATATTGTTAAGATTCAACACACCCAAGCCTCCCTCATTCTTTGGTTTACACACAGTGGACCAATTAACCCAATGTATCTTGTTTTTACCAATACCCCCTCCCCATAAGAACTTAGACATAATTGAATTTAGGATTTTGTTAACCGAGGCTGGAATCTTAAACAATGACAAAAAATACGTTGGAAGCAACATAGGACCAACTTAACCAATACCAATCTCCTTGCCAATGAAAGAGTAGAAGCCTTCCAACCAGCAAGTTTCTTGTAAAAATTTTGAACCACCAGATCCCAAAGAGTTGATGAATTCCTAGTAGCACCAAGAGGAAGTCCTAGGTAATCTGAAGAAAAGCACCCAACTGAACAACCAATAGTCCTTGCCCAGTCCTCAACCTCCTATTGATTCGAATTAATTCCAAACAATTTGCATTTCTTTAGATTCAACTGAAGTCCAGAAATAAGTTCAAACACTCTAAGAACCCTCTTGACATTCAAAATTTGCATCTTCGAAGCACCACAAAAGATTATGAGGTAATCGGCAAATTGCAAATGAGTTAAGTTCATAAACCCATCCTCCCTACCTATTACCAATCCAGAAAACAACCCCTCAGAAACTGCCCTTAGAAGTAATAAATTAAGAAGTTCCCCTACTAAATTGAACAACAGTGGAGACAGAGAACCATGACGAAGACCCTTTGACATTGGGAATTCCTCAGAAGGAACCCCATTGACCAATACTGACACGGAGGTTGTAGTTACATGTTTCCTTATCCAACCACTCCATTTGGAACCAAAGCCCATTTTCTCCATAACTTTAAACATAATAGGTCAATCAACTGTATCATAAGTCTTCTTGAAGACAACCTTAAAAACACAACCCTTGAGTCTTTTTTTCCTCCAAAAATCAATTCCCTCATTAGCAATAAGAGAGCAATCCAAGATTTGATGACCAGGGATGAACGCAAATTGTGTAGAATTAATGATGTCTCTGATGCAACTTCTTAACCTCCTCGAAAGGCACTTAGATAAGATCTTATATAACCATCCTATTAAGCTTATAGGTCTATAGTCATCCAAGCCACCAATGTTGGAGACCTTCGGAATGAGAGTGATGAAAGTGTGATTAATATCATGTTCCCAATCTTTCCCCATGTAATCTTTCCCCAAGTAGAAATTGTGAAAAAATTTCAGAATGTCTTCCTTTAGGACATATCAGAACCTTTTGAAAAAACCCAAATTTAATCCATCTGACCCAGGAGCTTTGTTACTGTCACACGAATTTAATGTCTCCTAAATTTCTTCCTCCGAAAACTCTTTTTCTAAAAGAAGACTTTTCTCCAAGGAAATTCTAGAAAAATTCAACCTTATATCTTCCAATTCCAATGTAGACCGAAAATAAAAAATTATGAAAAAGTGATCCCTGACAGTGGCCTTGATAACAGTAGGATCTTGGATAATCTTTCCTTTGACATTTAGAGCATTCATAACATTCCTCTTTCTCCTAACTGAAGCACAAGTATGGAAAAATCTGGTGTTGCGATCCTCGTCTTCTATCCACTTCGATCTGGAATTTTGGTACCAAATATGCTCATTTATCTTATAAAGTCTCCATAATTCTGCTCGAAAGGTATTCAACTATGCTGCTTTTTCACTATCACTTACATCTTGCAACTGTTGGATGCCCAAGGGACGATCGACGTACATGCATACAGTGACAACAAGAATCTACAGGCACTAAATTCAACTAAAATTCATATATAAAATTGGATAATGCTACTTCGAGGATAAAGGTGAACTTCACGGCAAAGGGTAGGAGGTGTTTAACCTAACAACAACAAAATCATGAATATGACATTCAACTGAAATTCATATATAAATTAAGGATTGCATTCATTTAAATAATAACTCGAGCTACTCAGGAGTTTCTAACATAGCCAATCAAAATAAGTGTCATTTTTTTTCAAAATAATATTTATTTTGAATAAAACCAATTGATATATTTATCTAAAAATTAATATATGATTAAGTTGAAAATAAGTTTTAAATATTTAACACGTATTTAAGCTAAAACTTAATTTGATAATACTTAAAATAAATTTAAAATTAATAGTTTTTATGGGTTTTTTAGTTAGAAAAAAGTATTATATAAAATATGAAAAGAAAAAGGGTAATTTTGTCCCAAATATATATTTTAACTTTCCAACTACATGAGAAAGTGACTTTCCTGCCTTTATTAAGAAGAATTGTATTCCCATAATTGACGGAAAGTAACTCCCAAAGGAAAATTATGTTCCCAATAAAATTGATGATTTGAGCTTAAACATGGAAATCGAATCACTCTCCTACCAATTAAATTCCTTGGAAACCAATTACTTTCCATCATGCCAAACACCCTCGTAAGAGAAATTAGCACAGACAAAAACCATGCAGTTCACAGTTTCCAGGTGAGTACTTCTCACACAACATAAATCACTGAACCTCCTAAAACAATATAAAAGCAGCGTGCTAGATACACACCACCTAAACATATCCAACCCTAAGCATCTAAGATAGAAGAAATTACCAGTTAAATGCTAAGTAAAGAAAATCCCAAATTCTCAAACATAAATTAGAAGGCCAAAGAACATTTCTAACAATACCCAAAAGTCAAGAATCTATTCAAATGCTCTCAAGTCCAAATATGTGAAATTGCAACAGCTAATTTACCTGAGCTCTAATAGAGATAGCAACAATATAAAATGATAACCAGCAACATGTCCATTGCAATAGACTATTAATATGGAAACTGGGTTTAATGTTTGCCCTCAATTAACTACAATAAAGATGCCTGAACAGCGATAAAAGGGTATGTTACTAACAGCAGTTACCTATTGCACATAAAAGGACCAACAAATAAATCATTGGCAACAGTTATGATGATAGTCGACAATATAATTGAGTTATATAAAACCTTTTTACAATTTAAAACTACTTAAATCGCGGTGAAGGAGGAATTGCTTAAGAGAGGAGTTACTGGGGTTGAAGATACTCTATGCCCATTGTGCAGGAAGTGCAATGAGTCGGTCTCACATTTGTTTCTGCACTATGATGTGGTGTGGGATTTGTGGGCTAAGTTTTTGAAGTACTGGAATGTTTTCTTTGTGGTTCCGGGTAAGTTGATGGATTTCTTAATTGCGTGGGATGAGCTAGTTCCGAGATCTATCATATGGAAGTTTATTCCTAGGGTTGTGGTGTGGTCAGTTTGGAAATGTAGGAATGAGGTGATTTTTCAGCAAGGGAAGGTAGATTTTGCACTGTTGTTCTTCATTACAAGATTCAGAATTGTTTCTTGGTTTGGAACTTCATTTAAGGATGTTCATATTCCTTTCGATTCTTTGATAGGGGATTTAAAATTAGCAGACTTGAATGGCAATCTGAAAAAGAGGTCTCCTCCGTCTTCTAGGTGGAGTCTTTCTCCGGAAGGGTTCTTAAAAGTAAACGTAGATGGTGCAATGGTCAAAGGTTGGGATAAGGGTGGAATAGGTGGAATGATTAGGGATGGCAGTGGTTAGGTGCTTGGGTTGTTTTCAGAGAAGCTAGGGGGAGGTCCTCCTTTACTCGCAGAGCTTTTGGCGATCAAAAGAGGGTTGATTCTTATCGAGGAAGTTGATTACATTCCAAGTCAGGATTATTTTGGAATCGGATTCTACTAATGCTCTAAAGTGGATTAATAATTCGGACCTTAGTACTTCTTTGTTTAAATCCTTGGTGAGGGATATAGCTACTCGTGTGGAAAGGAAGGGTATTCTCACAAGGCATATTTCGAGAGCTGCAAATTGGGAAGCAGATGATTTAGCAAAAGCTAGTATAGGTTGTTTTTTGGGTTTTTGTAGTGGTTAAAGGTGTCCTGCCTTGGTTGTTCTTATTAAGGGAGTTATTAGGGTGTGTTATGTATTCAGAGTTCTGGTTTAAAGGTTATGTTGTTAGTAGTTAGTATTTAGGTGTGGAGGTGTATTATTGTTCACATTAATAAAAGTTAGAGGCACTCTTTTCCTCCTTCCTAGGTACTTCATGTTATGTTTATAACATGTAGGATATTTTTTTATAGGAATTACAGGCCTCATTAAAAAATCCCTTCTTGATTAATGGATCTTTTGGGAAAGTTCCTTAATCAGCGGAAAGAGGAAAAGAGTGCCTTAGGATTTTATTGATCAATGGCACAGAACATAAAATACAACCAGAAGACAAACTAACAAAACCATAAAATTTACAGAACACTTAAACAAAACCCCCTATACGACCAGACCTCTCATAAACAATAGCAAAACTATCACAGTTCTAACAACCTCAATAAAACAAGACCTTACTGAAAACCCTCTAAGGCAATTATAAATATTCATCCAATTCCCTGTTTAGCTAAAGTGTCAGCCTCACCATTGTTGCTCCTCGGAATAAGTCTTACAATGATCTCCCTCTCCAAGATTAGGGAAGCAATTTTTTGAACCAACGACCTAAGAAACCGAGGAGATGATGTCGGCAACAAAATCCAATCCACCACTGACTTACAATCACTCTCAATAATTAACCTTCCTTTCATCGCCCATTTCGACGAGAGAAAGAAGTCAATGCCTTTCTCAATGGCTTTCAGCTCAGCGAGTGGAGGAGGACCTGGACCAACAGCGTGCGAGAAAGACCCAAGAATTTTCCTTTCCGAGTCTCTTAAAATGCCCCCAATTCCCCCAGCAGCCCATCCCCACTAACTGCCCCATCAACGTTAACTTTAAAAAAATAAAGTGGAGGAGGAAGCCATCCCTGAACCTTCATCCTTTTAGGTTCCCTAGTTGCTTGTCAGCAAGTGTAGGGTCCCCAACAAGAGAGTCAACCTGAATGATAACTTTCGGGTACTTAGCTAGGAACCATTTAACCAATCTAAATCTGCATATGAAGAAAAGAGAAGGTCTATCCAGTTTCCAATCATCAAAAACCACCGAGTTTCTAGCCTTCCATAATGACCATATAACTACCCCCGGTATAAAGCTCCATATTATTGACTTTGGCCTTAAGTCCGACCATGAAGACAGCAAAGAAACTGGATCTTTAGGCAAAACTGACGAGACTCCCCATAACCTCCAGAAACTGCTCCATAGGTCCCATGCAACCAGACACGATATGAACAAATGCTGAATTGTTTCCTCCTGTTTCGCACAAAACGGACAAGAGACCTCCTCCAAAGTAACACCTCTTCTTATCAACTCCGTTCTAACTGCCAGTCTTTGATGAGAAACCTGCCAGAGAAAAGTTTCAACTCTAGGCGGAGCCAAACCTGACCAAACGAACCTTTTCCAACTGAGGCTACCCCCTGAGTTGGAAGAAAGGGTCAACTTGCAAGCTTTAGTGGTGAACAATCCATCTCCCTTCCCCGACCACGCCAGAAAATCATCCACCGAATCATACAGACCAACATTCTCCAGTAATGACATCAATCGGATCCAGTAATCCATCTCCCAATCACAGAGATTTCTTCTCGTTTGAATGTTCCAAATCCATTTATTACTCATGAGACTGCCAAACTCTGAAACTTTTCCCCACTTCTTGTTAGAAAGAGCATAAATCCTTGGAAATTGATTCTTTAAGGAATCCTCATTTAGCCACACATCATGCCAGAATACAATCGATTTTCCATTGCCTATTTGAATCTTCGAATGAGATCTCAAACCATTTCCAATTGCGTCCTCTGCCAAGTAGTTTTTTGTAATACCCTTCCATATCCAAGAATCCGAAGGAGAGACTACCTTGTTGAGGTCTAAAGACAGAATACTCACATTATGTTTACTGCAAATCATGTTCTTCCAAAGTGTGTCTTTTTCATTTGCGAACTTCCATACCCATTTACCTAGCAACACTCTGTTAGCGAAATTCAAATCCAGGATTCCCAAACCTCCCTCCTCTAAGGGTTGGCAAACCCTTTTCTAGTTTACCCAGTGAATTCGGCATTTTGAAGACCCTTCCCCCCACAAAAAGTTTGCCATAATAGAATTCAACTTCCTATAAACCTTACTCGGAATTCTGAAAATAGAGAGGAAGAAAATTGGCAAGGAGGATAGGACTGATTTAATCAACACTAATCTGCCCGCCATAGATAGTGTTGAAGCTTTCCATCCGGATAATTTTTTGTTGAAACTTTGCATGACTGGCTCCCAAAGAGCCTCTGAGTTTCTTTTTGCACCTAATGGTAAACCTAAATACACTGTTGGAAGAACCCCAACGGCACAACCAGTCTCCTTAGCCCATATTCTATAAAAAACTACTTAAATTAAAATTTCAACAGAGTTACACTTATAGGCTCCAGCTATGATGCTAGTCAACAACAAGATTGAGCGAATAATACTTTGTTTACTATATACAACATGAAAAACCTATCACTATTAAAGGAATTCAACGTCTATAGGAAGTGGCAATACTAATTCAATAAAAAAATTCCCAGTTCCAAGCCCATACAACCTCATAACTACAAATTTGAAGTCAATGCTATAAAAACAATACTCGCCTCATAACACAGACCAGATATTCCAGCCTCTCTTTAGTAGTCACAAAATTTTCCATCACTATCTTATTTTTTCCCCCTTTTCTAGAACTAAAAAATTCATAATTTCCATTTTTCTAAAGCTACTCTCCAGGATCAATGCACAGAGTTAACTTAGTCACCAGCACCTTGGGATATCAGCGGCTAAACCCCAGCCACCATAACTAAATATCCATTATGAATTTGACCAGAATAGAACAGACGTTGATTATCAGGAAGACATCAGTTCTGTATAGTTAGTTAACAGTTCAGGAAAAGCCTCAAAGACAGTAGAAAAGATATGCATGAGAATGATATTTAGGATGCTGGACATGCTAGATTGTAAAGAAGACAATAAAAAACTTGATATGGAAAACAATTGTAATCACCAAATTTTTGCTGATATATTCAAGTAAACCGTAATAAGTTTTTTTCTCACCATTTTCCAAGCATAAACGATCTGCCTCTTCAGGACCTTCATAGAGAAGAACTTTATCCAAAATTTCAACTTTCCAAGGTGACCATAACATTTTTGGCTCTTCCAGTCCCAGAATATTTTTTGTGTGACATCCAACGCCAGTACCAATACCTGACTGCTGATAATCAGTGGTTTCAATGGGAAGGAGATTTGATGAAACCGAAACAGAGGGGAGAACTACCGAAAGACCACCATCAGCCACCAAATAAAAACAACCCTGGAAAGTACAACCGACAGCTTCTCCAATAGAAACTTCTACTCTTCCTTGGAGAGAAAAATTTTTGCTTCCCAAATTCAAGAATCTATCATCTTGGACTATCGAATCTGTGTGCAAATTAAAATGTACAATTTGAGAACTCTTGCGGTCCTTGATATTCTGCCTTCTAATGAACCGGGTAATCCCAAAAGGAGAAAAACAAATACAGTCATCATCACTATATCTATCTGTAGGAAGAAAAATCTTTCGCATAAGGTGAAAATGTATTTTTGAATCATGAACTTTCTCATTCATTACTTTTGAAGCTGAAGAAAAACCATTCAAGATTGAATCAGGAAGGCACTCATTTCCATAACGTTTCCAGCCATGGATTTTCTGAAGAATATTGTTTCCAATATTATCACAAAAGGATAAAATTTCATTCGTTTTGGAAGAACTATTTAAATTGCAAGAATTTGAAGAACCAATATATATCTTTTGGTGGCTTACATCCGAACTCCCTACATCCCAACCAACCAACATCCCAAGTCCTAAATGCTGATAATGTGGAAGCAATTTTTCAAATGCACAACACTTGTCTGGTAGACAGTCCCCAGCATATATCACATACACTATATTGAATTCATCAACCACAGCCAAAAGAGGTGTATATGATGCAACAAGTAGCCTCTTAAATGTTCTTCTACCAAATAAATCACTATGCTGATAATTTGACTTGTTTTGCATATCATCATTTAGAGTTGACCTTTCTGGTTCACGCAAATTCGCAAAACACTGTAACTCACAAGCCCGTAAAATATCAAGATGTGCAACATGCTCACCAGACACTGCGTTATAAAAGAACACTAAGCCAGAAGCATTGAGGCAAATAAGAAAATCACCAGAAAAGTGGAAGTCTTTCCAATCATCCAGTGGAAATGTATTTTCATTTTGTGGAAGCTTCACCAAAGAAACCCACTGAATTCCCCAAATATTCAACCTGGCAATGACAATTATATTCTTAATCCTTTTTTCACTTCCATCAATAGCATTGAAAGATGCAGAGTTCATGAGTGTTAAAAAGAATCCAATTATATGATGAGAACTGCTAGAGAACACTCTGCAGCATTTGTATGAAGTGCTGGAACCAACATCAGAAGTATCCAACTCAACATTTTCATGGGAACCATTTTTTAGATTTCTAATAGTCTCTCGGCAGCCCTCCCCACTTGATGAAGAGTTCTTTTTACTAAGGAATCTCAGAACTGGGAAATCACTAGTAAAAATGCTAAAAGAAACAACCTTCGCAGAGCAAGGAAATGATGATTTAGGAGGAAACCTGGTCCAAATGCCACCCTCATATTCAACAGTTTCAGCTTTAGTGAAAAATGATCGCAACCACCTCTTTGAAGTGTCAGTTCCTGACAATACGTCAGCTCCAACTTTCTTACATATCTTGTCTGGAACTCCTAAATTTCCATTTGTGATGCTATTTTCAATGGTTTTCTGAGACGCTTCAAAAGACAAATCAATTGTCTTCTCTTTATTGTTATGTTGAAATGATGAGGACGAAGGGCCCCACTCAACCCATGTCCCTTCCCTGAACTCACCTGCTAACATTGCTTCAGTCACGCGGCTCTTGTCAGGCTGGGAGAAGGCATGTACCATCACACCTTGATTGCCAGACACAAAAAGAAGTTCTCTAAATGAACCATCTTTGTGCTGATTATAGGTATCCCCACACACACCCCAAGCCAATGAGTTTACATCATAAATAAAGGGATAACCGTTACACCTTGAAAATCCAGGTTCAAGGGAAATACCGTTATCAGAATCTATTGCTGATCCAGAAGTGCATGGAATATCATCCTTTAAATTAGACCTACAAGCTAATAAATCTAAATTTTGGGGTCTCTCATCATGATGACTTTGACAAATATCAGCATCTACAGAGCCCCCTGCAAACCAAAAGGGAAAAGTCAACAACTGTAAAAGTAAATCAAATACCCATGCAATTGAAACCAAGTTCACAACAACAGCAAGTAATTGATTAAAGGAAGCCCCATCTGAAGACCTTCCAACCCAAACAAAATGCAATACGATTTTGGCAGTCTAGAAACAGAGAATAAGAAATATTAACCTGTAGTCAAAGGAAGTAGCAAAGCTTGGCATTGGTACGAAAGCAATAACAGTAACTCCCTTGTCGGAGATATAAATGCTTCATGATATTCCGACAGATTGAGTGGCAACTCTGAGGGACCCCATTTATGTAACTGCAGTATAGCAGGACCCTCACCACTGGCAGTATGGTCCATTCTGTTCATAAGAAGAATCAAAGATGCAAACCATAAATACTATAATCATACAAAAATCTAAGTCTAATTCCTAAAATGCATTTTAACATTTAACATTGCCATGTAAAACCAATCTACTATGCATCCCAATCTACATGCCTATGCCAATCCTATGCCAATCTAATCAGAAGAAAGACATCTACAAAATAATCATTGCAAAACAGTACATGGACTAGTGCAATTCATTTTAATGCACAAGTTGCAAAAGGTATTCCAGTAATCGAACTGATAAGATAAATCAATCACATTTTCCTCCAGTTCAATCATGGGCGGGGACACTCTAGTAGAAGGGGTGTAACACCCCAAACCAAAATTTAAAATATATATTTATAAAAATATTAAAAATAAAATCGATCCCATTGTAAAAGAATATTGGCACCACCTAAAGTAAATTGACAACCGCCGTTTGCTTAAACTCCATTCGCTTGCATTCATAACAATTATAAATAAATAAACTAAACAAACAAACAAAAAGGATAGAAAATTTTACTAAGTGAACCTAAGTTAATAACGTTTACTGTAGCATTTAAAAATCAATCCATTTCTTCCGTCTACACTGATTCGTTTTTTTCAGCAATCAACCCGAAGCTAGCCAATACCACCCCCCACCCCCCCGAATTAACTTCGAAAAAGAAAATCTTCTAAACGAATTCAATAAGAAAATGAATCGTGCATCAATTACACGATTAAAATAGACTAAACAACAAAATTACAAAAGAAATCTAGAAAATTAGATAGGAAAAAAGACGATACGAATAGATTCTAGAATGAACCTGGAGAAGTTAAAACGGATAACTTCAATTGAATAACGACATCTCCACAAATCGCAAGAGCCTCTGAGCTTTTTCTCAGCAAACAAGATTGTTGTTTTTCTCCTTACGTGCTTGTTCTCCTCTCCCTTTTTTTTCTCCTTGTTTCAGGGGGATTTGAGAGAATAACTTTTTATTTATTATTTATTTTCGAGAGAAGACTACAGACATGTCGAAGTATGAAGGTTCGGGGGAAGAAAGAAGCCAAGGAAATCGAATGAGGGCCTTTCGGTGATTTCCTCTCTTTTCTAGGGTAAATTATAACTTTAGTATCTAAACTATTAACTTTATTCCGTTTTGGTATCAAAATTTTATTTTGTTTCAAAAATATACCTAACGTTTAGTTTAGGTTTCATTTTGTTATCTTCTGTTAAAAATTTAACAGTGATGTTAACGTGTCACCATTACATAATATCACGTCATCTTTGAATTTTTTTTTTAAATGTTAGATCAATATTAATAATAGGTACCAAATTGAAACCTAAATTAAATATTAAGTATGATTTTGAAATAAAATAATATTTAGGTACCAAAACAGAATACAAATAATAGTTTAGAAATTAAAAATGTGTAATTTACTCTTTTTCTATTATCTAAGCCGGGATTGAAATAGTATGTACGTATTGGGTTATAATGGATGAGAGGAAATGTGTTCTGTAATTTCTCATTGATCTTAAGGCATATCCACCTTTATTACCAAAATAAAATATAATCTAATATTTTTAATTACTCTTATTTGAAAATATAATCTCAATATTATCTTCTTTTTAAGGATTATATTATTAATATGATATTTGTGATCATTATTAATTATTTTAATTTAATTACTTATTTAATATAAATGAGTTATTATTATTATTATTATTAAAATAGTTATATAAACAAAAATTGAAATTAACAAGTAAATAAATAATCATTCATCAAAATTAAAGAACAAAAAATTGTTATAATAAAACTATTTAGATATGTACCTGATGGTGTACTTTACTTTAGGTAAGAAGGCGTCTACTTATTAAAAAAATTAATGTGGTTATCGTATTATTTTTTTATCTAATGTGGCCCTTCAACACAAAAAAAAACTTAATCTAACCCTTTAACCGACGTTTTTTATCATTAATCAACGACGTCGTTAATTCTTACTGATGTGGCATGTCAACTAATCCACCTCCCTTCGCTTAATGTTGACTTGGCGTTGATTGGATTTATATTGATCTAAGTTAGAAATTAATTAATTAAAAAAACTTTTACATTAGAAATCAATCGTCGGTGACGACCACCGCCGATGGTCATCTCAAACAAAAGGATAAGGTCGAACTTTTTTGGCCCCCTGAAGTCGAATATGTTGTTTGTTTTCCCAGACATCTCCTCGATCATTGCAGATCTACAAAATGATTCTTCGACCGCTGTGGGTTTCATCTCCTCGATCTTCGTCGTTAGTCGTTGGATGAAACCACCTCTTCAGTATGTTGCTCTCATTGTCATGGTAACATCTTCACCGTTAGGATTTACCAACGGCCATCGGGAATGCCGCAAACCAAGAGCTCCTTATCCTCGATGTCCCCCTCTCATTTTTCTTTTCATTTCAGCTTTGGTTGCTTGTTTGGGTTGTTGCGTTATTATCATTTACTTGCATATGGTCATGGTGTCCATCGCTGGTTGTTGAAGCCGACGAGAGCAGTTGTTGACTACAATAGTGGAGTGCTCAATGGTTGGATTGTTTGAAACCCTCATGTTTGAAAGCCACATCTTCATTGTTGATTGCTTTTTTTTTCTTTTTTTTTAATTAATTAATTTTCAACTTAGATTAATATAAACCCAGCCAACGTCGAGTTAGCATTAAACGAAGGGAGGTGGATTACTTAACGTGCCACGGCAGTAGGAATCAACGGCGTCCTGGATCAATGATGGAAAACATCGAACAAATGGCCAGATTAAGTTTTTTTTTTAGTTTGAGTTGGATTAAAAAAATAATATAAGAGACACATTGATTTTTTTTAAAGTACGGGATCTTAAGTGCCCTTTCGTCTTTACTTTATTATACATTTTCTAAATTAATTATTATATCAATTAAATAATTTATAGTATATTTGATAATATACATCGTTTAAATATTAATTGTAATTCATTTTCAAAATCAAACTCAGGAAATCTCTCTTCTTTTCTCTTTAAATAATTAATTATTGTATTTTAATGTTTAATTATATTATTTTTGATTTTTTTAAAATTTTAAAAGTTATTACGAATTTGTTAATAAAATTTAATTATTAAATAAATTTTGTAATATCAATAATCATGTACATTGAAATGTAAAAATACTGCATAAAGTTGTGCATACTAAATAAAATTTCTCCTTAAATAAATATGTTTTTAGAATGGTGCATTATAATGACTAAAAAAATTATGAACATTTATTACTTTATAATTACTTCAGACTATTTAAAAATAAATAAAATTTATCGACGAATATATTTAATTAATAATTTGATTATAAATAAATGTTTTTAATTAAAAAAAGAATTATATTCTAAAACTCATCAAGTAATCTCTTAAATGATTAAAAAAGTTTATATATTAGACTATTTAAAAAAAAGGTATATTCTATCAATAAATATTAATCAATTAGATGATTAAGGGCGTGGCTTCAGGACCAACATGAATGCGCAAACAATTTATACTATTCCTGTTACTCCGTAGAATTGTAACTGAAGTTTCAGACCTTATTGTCGATCTCGGTGGAATCCAATAACTCTCGTTTTTCGTGATTTGTTGGTCGGACCTGAATGCATCCGTCGTTCCTTTCCGCCAGACTTGGACGAGGCATTACCGTACCAGATCATTCCTACAACTGCAATGACCAAATCCAGAATTACACGTAGGTTAAGACCTTCTTTCCCAAAGAAAATGGACCCTAAAATCAAGACAGGAATGGTCTTCATATGGCCAAGCACTTGGAACTATACGGCGGTAAACCTGCCAATGCAGATGAACTGGCTGAGGTTGGTTCCCACTGCAGTGGTGCATGATAGGATTGTAAACTGCATGCAAAAGAGAAGCACATATCATTTTATACTAACGATTTACCTGCAACCAAAACCATATTTAATATTCATATCTGAACTTTGCATATGCACGACCACGATCGAATCTAATTACAAATGAAAATATATCCACAAAGACACCACCATAACTTATTTTAAGAGCATAAATATAACATGTATTAAGTTATTGAATCAGCTTAATATATTAAGTGAACTCAATGTTAAAAGAGAATATTGTTCTCCATATGTGTAACACCCCAATTTAGGGGCTAAATTTTAGAAATTATAAAATATTGGATTTAATTGGTATTTTGAAAGAAATCGTGGATTAAATTGTAAAATTTTAAAATTGGTAGACCGTTTTAAGAAGTGCAGAAAGTTCAGTGACTAAACTCATAAGTTAGCCATTTTTTATGAGAGAATTATAAGTTATCTTCCCCTTAGTGTTTTCCACAAAAAATCTCTATTTTCCTTCTCCGGTCAACCCACTTTCAACTCCGATCTACTCATCGACCGACGTCCGATCGACGAACTGAAATCATCATCGTGGTCGTTGTCGACCGATGAACAAAACCCCTCAAACTTTTCGTCGTGAATTGTCGTTGTTCGTCGTTAATTTCAGTCGGAAGTATCGTCGGTAATAACTCGATTTCAGTTGGTTTTTCATTGATTCACGACGATCCGATGATCCGTTTACGACACCTCCCGCACCATCGTGTTCCTTGCATCGTTCCGAGTCTGCCGGTGTCATCCTTAGTCTCCGTCGACGGCGGCGCATGAGGAGGAGAAGCGGTCAAAGTTTCCAATTCGTTGAAATCGAGCACTCCACCGTTCAAAAATGTGAACCGAGCTTAGTGAGTGCCTCGAAATCGCTTAAAATAATTTTTAGGAATTTTTCTGTAATTTATAAGCTGCCGGAAGAGGTCCCACGCGCCGCCACTGCGAGTGGGGAAAGGAAAAATGACCGGTTTGACCGGTTCAAACCCGACCCGATCCGTTTACCCGACCCGACCAGTTGACCCGACCCAACCCATTGACCCGACCCGTTGACCGCTGACCACAGTTGACCAAAACTTTGATCGGCTTTGACCAGCCATTAAACGACCTTTGACTTTGATCGAGTATACTTATCCTGACGTTTTTCGACGTCCCAAATCCGATTTTGCAGTTCGTTTTTCGAAATTCGGACCCAAAGGCCTCGAAATTACCAGTCAAACCCGTTGAATTTGATTTTGACCGAAAATTCCAAATTTTTGAAAAGTCATGTTTTATGCTTTCGACGTCTTGAATCCGAATCCGAAGTCCGTTTCGCCAAATGTGAACTCGGTAAGCTATTTTTCATTGATTTATCATCTGATTCGATCCGTTTTTCAGAATTAAGTTCCGTTTTTGATATAATTTATGTTGATATGGATCCGAGGAAATATTGGAAGATGATTTAAAGATCGAGGGCGTTCGAATGGAATTTAATGGTCGATCAGTATTGCACAAAAATCGAGGTAATACTTTACTACCTCTTTATGCTTTATGAAATATGTTGATATTGGTAAATGCATGAATAAGATAATGTTGGTCACTTTTGTGGAGTTGAATAATTTATACACTCGATATGAATGTGGTAGAAATTCTGTAACTGAATACGGATCGAATGATTAATATAAGAGATTGAGGAATTTTTAAAATTAAATTACAAGTTTGTGATTAGTGATAAAGAAATCAGCCCTGGATTTGTAACTTATATTTTATATCATCAAAGGTTAAATGTTAAAGGTACTTGGATGGGAAATTATTAGAATACTCCTGTAGGGTAAAATTACGAAAATACCCTTATGTTGTAGGATGACAAGAATTATCCCTAGAAGTTGGTTAATAACTCTGAAATGACATATTGATATGATATAATTACAGATGTGCATAAGAAATGATTGTTTTGTTTAGAAAATTTGGATAACTGGTTTTTAACGCCAAAAATGGTTTGTGCAAGATGCTAGAAGTTTTTTAAGGAATAATTTCAAGATCAGAGAATGTTCGGGAAAGCAATTGAACATAGGATCTTTAAATTATAATTATTTTTGTTAAGAGATAATATCGAAATTATCTGGTTAAGAAATTACGAAAATGCCCTTGAGATGTAAAATAGTCTGAGTTGACCCTAAATGAGAAAGTACTTTGAGGATTTGTACTTAATTTGATTAAGTACAAATTTAATTGTTAAGATCCTGACTTAGTGCAGAAGAATTCTTGATATTCCGTTGGTAAAAATCTGAGAAGACACTTGACCCGAAAATGTCTAAGTTATGAGTAAATACCTGAAGAACAATTTATCGGAGGGTGCTCTTTTATCAGAATTGTTCGAAGGGACTGAAATAGATGATAAATTGGAATTAAATAATAAGATAGGATGGAAGGAAATTATTGAAATACATCGGATCTGTAGAATGACCAGAATACCCCTGTAATGGAAATGACCCAAGAATACCACCAAGCTCAGGAATGATTGGATATCCTCGAGATCTGAAATGAATAGAATAAAACGGAGCACCAAAATTACCAAAATACCCTTATAGCCTATACTAAGTAAATGTCTTAGATTAATTAAGGAATCCAAATAAGCATAGGTGTGGGACTACCTTTAAAAGTTATGGATCACAGCTTAAGTGAGCTGATCAGCCTTAATGATATGTCAGTACCTGAACGACATAGATATTATTCGAACGCATGTTCGTCTTCTCAAGTTTAGTTCAATGATAATTTTGGAAATATTCAGCTCAGCAACTCTAGATCACATTCAATACTAAGAATTTTATATTTGTTCGACAAATCAACTACGAAGACCGAACTGAACAGAAAGGAAGTACAATATGTATCCAAAATTTAGAAACATCCGAAATTACTCTAGAAAATTCTGAAGTAGTTGGAATAGACTTGACTGCTAAATGAACTAGGTAACCTCAAGGACTGAGGATTAAGTAAGAGATTGGAATAAGCGTGAAAACTCGGATGAACTTACGTGATGTATCATCCCTATGGATTATGAACCAAAAATCAAGTACGTCGATATATCCTGATATAGTTGACACATGGAAATGAAATAAAGACCATTAGAATATCTGTTAGTCTCCTTAAGATCTGTTCAGTGATGACTCAAAAGGTGATCTATGGATAAGAATATTTGGTATTAAAGAGTAAATACCCTGGAAGGTTAATGAATTTGATAAATTGACAAGTATTAGTTCTGGGAGTTATTCATATGGAGTTGTTAGATAATTTGATCAATCGACATAGATTTTAAAGGTCTTGAATCTTCGTTATTCCTTATCAGCTCAAATCACTATGGTCTTGTATGAAAACATAAGTAACTCATATGTAAAGAATTTTGAATACCCTTCTTATTACGTAGAGCTTCCAATAAATATCCGAATAAGATGATCATGATAAGAATATTATGAATAACTGATGATTTTGTCAGTTAACAAACTCTTCTAATAGTGATTCTAATTTCTGGCATTCTATCGGTAAAATGAAGATTTGCGTTTCTTTGCTCGATAAGATTATCTTGTATCTCTAAATAATATATGGAAACTCTAGTGTGTTCCCTACTTATATGAATATTTTATCTGATTTCTGATTTGAATTCTGTTTTGACATATGATCTGAAATCTATTCTGATTCATATCCTGGATTTTGTTCTGATATCTGATCTGAATTATGTTTTGATTTTTGATATCTTCGTTTACCGATGGAGAAATGTTTTATCTGGGGTTTATTATTGGAGGAAGATTATTTGCAGACTCCTCGGCTTTGTGCTCAAGGTCTAAATGGCATGTGCGGTTGGGTGTATGGTTCTGGGGAACCTGTACATTTATGATGTGAACGGATTGGGGTATATATATATATATATATATATATATATATATATATATATATATATATATATATATATATATATATATATGTTTTAAAAGATCTGTATCTTTTTACTGGTTTTACGGGAACACGTTAGAAAACCTATTCTGGTCTCCTGAACCTAAACATCCGAAATATTTCCATCTGAAATGAATATTATCTGTTACTACCTGCGATATCAATGGACCTCAACTCAGCCTAAAAATCTGTAGATAACTGAACCAATAAGGAAATGTATGTTTATTTGTATCTGCAAGTTCTTCAGCATCATCTGGTAGTTCTGTATTACTGAGCTTTCCGAAGCTCACTCTATTACTCAACATTGCAGGTTAAAAGAATTGTACCAGTGCAGCTATCGACATCAGTAAGGGAGTTTTATCGGCGTTGTTGCAGAGTATGGTACATGGTACAAATGATTTTATAAGTTTACATGTTCTGATAAAAAAATTTAAATTTTCCGCTATTTTTACAGTGGGTCACTCCGGTGACCCTAATGTGACAACCCAGATCAGATCGGGTTACCCGCATCGGTCTGAGGGGGTTACAATATGAACTTTTTGGAATGTAATATTATATTTGAGAAAAAGATTATCGGGACGTAATATTACTCTAAAATTGTTGTATTATCTTGTTTGGTTTGTTTAGTAAGAATGTAATATTAGTGTTTGATTTGAGGAATATAAGATTACTTAGATGCATATTTGACCAAATTATCTTTCTGATATATGTTTTTTTAACATGTTAAACGTTCATATTAAATTATAAACATTTGAATGAAAATTCATAGAAATATTTTAATTGTTATACTATCTAACTTTTGAGGGGGAAAATACATATTTAGCATATAATTAATATAATTAGTATATCAAACTTATATTTTTAAATAATTTTCATAAGAATCATATTTATTTATATAGAATATAATATAATAAGAAAAAATAATATTATGGTCTCGAGTGGACAAAGATATTATTTTTCAATGTATAAGATCTATATTTTTTAATAACTCAAAATTACATATTATTTTAAAAAAGGCAAAAGGGTAACTGTTGGGATTATGATGAAGTTCAATTGAACAACCGAATATTGCCAAGAGGGGGTGAATTGGCTTTTTAAGTTTAGGGAGTAAGGAGTAAAAAGAGATAAATAATTTCCACAAGAATTTATAGTGGTTCGATTTCTCAACCAAGTCTACATCCACTACCTAAGCTCCTCACTTAAGATTTTCTAACAAATTCACTAGTTTGTTCTTTCTTTTTACAGGATCAAGAGATAACATTTACAACTCCCTAACTTTTAAAAGGTTTAGCTAAAACTAATCCCCTTTTCAAAAGAAATAAAATGTAAACAATAAAAACCTGTAAAAAAGAAGGTGTTTACAAATATTTAAGCTCACAAGAGAACAAATAAAAGATTTGCAATAAGCTCAAAACACAAATATTTACAATAGAAAAGAAAATAGAAATGAAAAAACTCTTCTCTTGTGTTTGATTGCTTAGATAGGTGTTCTAACCCGTCTTCAAGTGTCGTCAACTTGTTTTATATGTTGGAATGAGTTTGTGGCCGTTTCTAGTCGTTGGGGATGATTTGGAGCCTTTGAAGATTAATTTTCTGCAAAATAAAATTGCTCAGGACAGAGAGTATTGATACTCCTTTAATGAGTATCGATACTACCTTTATAATTTTTAAATAAACTAGCCATTAAAAACCGTTGGACTTAACCAGTATCGATATTATGCTTCATGGTATCGATATCACTGTGTAAAGTAGTATCGGTGCCCCTTTGAGTATCGATACCTATTTTGCATTATGAAATTTGAGCTATTTGAAAAATAGTTGGTAGTATCGATGCTACCTAAAGAGTATCAATACTTCTCTTACCTTTGGTATCGATACCACATGAATAGTATCGGTACTGTTAATGCAATATCGATACTGTAAGAATAATATCGGTAATACGTACCAAAAAAATTGTTTTGTGCTCAAATTCTAGTTTAATGGACTTTGAATTTTTTTTGATAACTTTTGAAAACTTTGAACAAATTCAATCAAGTCCAAAAACATTTTGCAGTAATTGTTATATCAAAATATTTTAAAACATAGTTCAACAGTAACTTTTGCCCATATAATAGACTCAATTTATCATTTTCGCCCATATCATATTTTCGCATCAATTTAGCCCTTGAAGTTGTTCAATTGTATCATTTTATACCCTACCCCTAACTTAAAGAGAATCAATTAAAAAACTTTGAGGCCTAAATTGATACGAAAAATATAATATGAGTGAAAATGATAAATTGGGTTTACAATAAAGACAACGGTAACCCTTAAACCTTTAAATAATTACATATTTTACAATAATATCATTTTTTCACCTCACAAAATTATTCACGATTAACATATTAACTATTAACTATTAAAAATATAAAATAATTTTAACTATTCAAATTTATTAATATTTTATTAAATCAAACTTTTTGTATATTACTATTATGTTTATAATTTTGAAAGCACGAATGATAAAATTGAGAATAATCCATATGAAAAGAATTTATTATTCTATGGGTGTTTTTATCCAAAGCGACAAAAATTGTATAATACCTAAGAATTTAGAGATAATGATATTCTCACCATTTTAACAAAAAATTACAATTATTGATAATAAGTTATTACATAGTAATAATCTTTTTCGTGAATTAAACTCCGAAATGTAATTCTAAAAATATTATTCCTCTTGATAATGATTTTTTCCTGAGCCGAACGCCCCCTTAAAAAATTTGGTTCAAGTTATACATTGTTAATTAATTAAAAAATACTTAATATATACCATCAGAATTCATAGCAGTGAAAAAGAGCAAAACATTACCACCTATATTCTAGCTAATTCTAAAAAGAAGATTACCACTGATGTCACAGTGTACTCCTAGGCATAAACCTAAAACCTTTTTCTTTGTTAACCAGTTAATAGCAGGCTTGCAACGGAGCCGTATGTCCACTGAGAGGGACGAATCCATGTTAGTAATATGTCATAGGTGGGAGGGGCAATTCCAAAAAAAAACTGATGGTCTAGTTTCCTCTTAAGTCACTAGTAATTTTAAAATCATTGCAATTAAGCCCTTACTCCTCTTAAATTTTTGGTATAATTATTATTTAGGACATTGTTGATTTAAAAATTAATGAAATTAAACTCTAATCCCAAATTTATATGGTTTAATTATATTTTAAGTTCTTTAATTTTAAAATTAATGAAACTAAAACCTTATTATATCTCTTAATTTTTTTGGTTTAATTATTTTTAAGACCCTATTTATTTTGAAGTTAAATAAATTGTCCCCTTATAGTTCAATCATGGTTCCGTCCTTATTCTTTGATGTGTTAATTATTAAATCGTTAACAATATAGTGAAGTGAATTTCATATCAAAACGACATTATTATTTTTTTGTCATTCTTGTTTCTAAGGCTTCGTCTTGATTAATTTGAACCGATCTGGGTTGAACACCTGGTTGTGGTTGGTGAGTCTTCCAGCAGAGATTTTTTACATACACAATGACTCAAACTTGAGACTTGCTTAAGCGATATCAAACTGCTTACCACTTGAATCAACCCCTGTTAATAAAACTATGGTATTTTAGTATGATCGTTTTAGCACCTAGGTTGACAATTGTCAATCACGTCACCATATCATTAATAATTTAATGATGTGATAATATAATTAAAATCAAAATTTAAGATTACAATTATATAAATTCAAATTTTAAAAATATAAATGGTATATCGTCTAATTTTTTTAAAATAATATATTTACTATTAAACTCATAATTAAATACAACGAATGATTTGCAAATCGAATTATATATATATATATACATATATATTAATTTTATGATATTAAATTAATAAAAATGTTAATAACATATTTATTTTATTATAATGAGCAACATTTTTAATTTGAAAATGATGAAAAAATAGAAAATTGATAATTATTACGGCGTTTTTCCTGAAATATCACCTTTTACCATTAATTTTCCCTGTCAGGCACCATTCATATTATTTTTCTCGATATAACACCCTTTGCAGTAAGGCGCGCCCCCTTCAGCGCGCTTTATGCTGATCTGGCGCCACGTGGGGTAAGGTGCGCTCTATGCTGACATGGACACATGTGTCTAAAGCGCGGCCCCTAGGGCTCGGCTTACGCCATGTAGGGCTATAGCATGGGGCAGGAGTCGCGCTTTTCAATTATCACATGCTCAATTATCAGACATGCATAATGCAAGGTTCGGTGCAGGGACTGCGCCATGCATAATTTACCCGAACCTCTCGGCTTTAAAGCATCCTCTTTCGGCTATAAATAGCCCTCTCCCCGTAAACTCTATCACAATTCCCTCTCAACCGAGAAATTAATACAACAATCTTTTCAACCAGTAAATAACACCTGACAATCCTCTTATATTTGATTCAGAAGTTCGTTTGATCTTTCATTATAAGGTAATTTTGTTATAATATTTTTTTATTATACTTATTGTTTGTTATGATTATTTGAAAAAAAATTATAATAATTGTTTTCAATTAATTTATGTGTCAGTTCAAGGGGAAAGCGGGAGAATACGTCGAAATATTTTTGCGTTGCAGGTAATAATATAAAATTATATTATTTAAATTATTTACGTTTATGTGTAAAAAATTTATTGTGTTATGTTTTCGTTCATATATTATTTATTTAATCAGGTTTGTTTCAGTTGTTCTTTTGCAGATATAATATTGTCGCACTTTTAAACTCTAAGAATGGCGCGACTTTCATCTATTGTTTATTATGATGGAAAAATTCGAAAAGATAAAATCGGGGTTGTTTTCGTATCAAATGAGCATGTCAAAATATCATTCAAGAGAAACATAACTCTTGAGGAGCTAATAACGAAGATTTCGAGGAAGGTTCATGTTGGAAGTAGTAGAAGAATGTCGTCGTTGCAGTACAGATTTCCAACATCATTGTTGTCATTAACTTATACAGCGTTCGAACTATCGAACAATGATGATGTTGAAATGATGGTTGATTCTCAAAGTAATTATTCAGACGACGATATTGAGATGTATGCAAAGTTTGTTCAAGTGCGTGCTATTCGGGGTCAGTCATTAAGCTCCCACTATGGGTTGGCTGAATAAGTTGATCAAGTTGACAGCCCGACTACAGTAATGTGTAATGATTTTAACGCCATAATGGGAAATTCGCATCATGGTGTCGTCACACCAACTTCAATGGGGAGAAATTCATCCCCAACTCCTTACGATATGTATCGAGGTAGGTCCAAGAACAATCCGTATGGCAACATCACGTCCAGTTCAAGGGGAAGGCATTCATCTGCAAATTTCTTTGACCTTAATATGGAGATGCCATCGACGCAACAATCTGTGCAGTTTCCATTTGACACGATGTCTTCAAGCTCTAGGGGGAGGCATTCCACTATGAGCTTTTTCGATCACAATGTCGATATGCCTTCTAGTTCAAGGGGAAGACGTGCAAGTAGTAGGTTCTTCGACCTAAATGTGGAGAGCATCGAGGAACCATCATCTCCACCAGAAGAACCGCTTGAGATTGGACTATTCATTCACTCAGAATCACCGCAATTCAGCTCCGATGATGATGATAATGTAGATGAAGTTCCATTAAATGTGGCACAAACTGACCCTCCAGCACAAACGGGCCAGAATTTACAAAATGCCTCATCTCGGTAACTATGGATATTACACATCAATAAATAATGGTGAGTTATCTTTAGGCATAGAGTTTTCAAGCAAAGAAGAAGCGATGATGGCTATAAAAAATTACAATATCCATAATGATCTAGTTCTTCGCGATCGAGGCTAATTTAGGCTGGTGCGGAGGTTGAATCCTGGGAAAATTGTGGACTTCAAAAACTCCTATGCATATCATAATGATCTAGTTCTTCGCGATCGAGGCTAATTATACTGGGTTTTTTGGACTTACCCAGAGTGCGTTAATGTTGTCAAATATTGCAAGCCTGTTGTCCAGATCGACAGGACTTTCTTGTATGGGAAATACAAGCAAGTTTTATTATTGACAGTTGTTCAAGATGGCAATCACAACATTCTTCCAGTTGATTTTTCTCTTGTTGAAGGAGAAAATACAGATTCTTGGGTTTTTTTCCTCCGAAACTTACGTGCACATGTTATCACGAGGGAAAAAATCTGTCATTTCAGATCACGGAGTTGGGATCAAAGCAGTAATGGAGTCTTTGAGTCCAATGTGGCAACCACCCTTTGTCCAACATAGGTATTATCTCTGACACATTGTTGTGAACTACCATGGAAGGTACAAGAAGAATGATGAGCGTCAATTAATTGTGCGCATGGGTAAGTGAAATTGATGTAGTTTATTTTCTTTCGATCATTTTAATTTTGCAAACAAAGCAAGTTAGTAAGTTATACATTTTTTGATCAGGTTATGAACTACGTCCTCAAACGTTTGAATCAATGCTTCAAGATTTGCGGGCAAAAAATGAGGAAGGATACGATTACATCAGCCTCATCGATAAAGAAATGTGGAAGAACGCATATGATGGTGGATATCGATATCGACACATGATGACCAACTTGGTTGAGGCAATCAATTCAACCTTAAAGGGTGTACGTCACTTATCTATAGCGGATTTGATAAAAACTATATATTTTTGTTTGGGGGCTATTTTGCGAAGCTCTAGGACAAGCTCAAACCTGGATGCAAGGCGGTCATGTCTATCACCCTAGATTAGTTGCAGATCTACAAAAAAATTGATACATCAAATGGAATGTCTGGAACAAGCTTCTCTAGAAGACATGAAATGTTTCGTGTCACAAAGTTGCCGTGACCTCTTCAAAAGATTAAAGTTGTGTCGTTAAGAGCAAATCTACGGGACAGAACGTGCGACTGCGGGTTTTTTCAAGCTCTAAATATCCATGCTCTCATGTGATAGCAGCTTGCTCGCATACACATCAAGACTATAACAGTTTTGTGGATCTCGTATACCTACTATATGAAGTTTTTAAGGTATACGAATTTGAGTTCCCCTATAGGTAATGACAAAGACCCTGATGAGGTTCAGGATTAGATTCCGATTGTACCAAATCCAACTTTATTGAGGGAGCGTGGTCGTCTAAAATCCAATCGAATTCATTGTGATATGGATATTCGAGAAAGATCTAGACAAGACAGAAGATGTGGGCATTGTAGAAACCCAGGACACACTAGAAAAACATGTCCACTTATGCTGTCATCAAGTAACAATTGATGAGGAACTGATGTAGTTGTTTATCAAATAAGAATTCTTTTTCTTTAATTTGCATTTACTTTAAGTTAATGTCATTCGATAACCGCTGATGAAGATTAAAAAAATGATACCAGAATATGAGATTGGACGTTGGCGTTATATGTGATTATAATAAAAAAGATAATAAGTGACAAACTGAAGAAAGTTATCGAACACAATTATTAAATTTTATCAAACTAATAACAATTTGGTATTTGAATATAATTTTCAATACAACAAACTTACGATAAGTATTAAATGGTAAACGATAAACAAATTACAATAACTAATATTAAATGGTAATAAACAAAATAAACTAAAATACATTAAAAAAGTCCAATAAATTTAACAAAATAAATTAAAATAAATCCAACTAAATTAATGAAATAAAGTAAGTATTAAATGATAAATAATAAAAAAATTACAATAAAAAAGTTCAATAAACAACTAAATACAAATATAATAAAAAACAAAATCTATCGATGTGTAACACCCATAACCCGTATAATTATACCTATACAGATTATAGATGTCACTCGAATTTCTAAAACCATTTAATGTCAAAATACATTTATAATTTTTTTCTTAAAATGGTAACTGATATTATAAAAATATCATATCATATAATTTATATTACGCTATAAACAGTGAATAGTGAATAGTAACAGTGAAAAAGTCCCGTGAACAGTGGGGGTATCGATTCCCCTGTAGGGGGAATCGGTTCCCTAAATGCATTATGGAAATTTTACTTAAAACGTGTTACTGTTCACTATTACCCAAATGCAATCCTTTTTATTTGATATCAAAGGTAGTCTAGTAACAAAATCCATAGTGACTCTTTACTATTTTCACTCTGGAATAGAAATCAATTGCAACAATTACGAAAGCACTTTATGCTCAGCTTTTACTTGTTGACATGTTAAACATGTAGTAACAACTCAGTAATGTTTCTTTTCATACCTGGCACCAAAATGACTCTTTACATCATGATACATTTTGTTCCCACTTATATGCATAGTCAGTGGACAATAATGTGCCTGAGAAATAATATCTTTCTTCAACTCATCATTATGAGGAATACAAATTCTTCCTCGATAAAATAGACACTCATCAGACTTGACTTCAAAGTCTTTAGTCTCGTATTTTTTTTTTCATCTTTCATTTTGTTTTCTCTATTATCCAATATAAAAACATCAGTTTTACTTTTAATTCATCTAATAGTACGCCATTTTTTTCCGACTATAATCTCACATCCATAGCTCGCAAAGGTACAAAAGTTTACCGACTAAGTGCATTTGCTACAATATTTGTCTTACCTGAATGATAATCAATGATTAATTCATAGTCCTTTAAAAGTTCTATCCATCTTCGTTGTCTCAAATTGAGCTCTTTTTGAGTCAACAAATATTTCAAACTCTTATGATCCGTATAGATATGGCATTTCTCACCATACAAATAATGACGCCAAATCTTTAGAGCAAAAACGACCGCTACTAACTCAAGATCATGAGTAGGATAATTCCTCTCATGCATCTTTAATTGTCGAGAAGCATAGGCTACCATCTTACCTTCTTGCATAAGTACACAACCTAAACCATTATGAGATGTATCACTATACACCACATACTCTTTCTCCGATTCCGGTTTTACCAACACTAGTGCTTCCGTTAAAATATTCTTTAAAGCTTTAAAAGTCTATTAACATTTTTTTGTCCAAGCAAATGAAACATCATTTCTTAAGAGTTTGGTCAAAGGACAAGCAACCATCGAAAAGTTTTTCACAAACCTTCGATAATAACCAACAAGTTCCAAAAATGTCGGACCTCTGAACATTCTTTGGAGGTTTCCACTCCAATATTGCTTGAATTTTTTTTCTTATACCTTCTGTCGAAACAACATAACCAAGAAAAGAAACTTCTGATAGCCAAAACTCACACTTTGACATTTTGGCATATAACTTTTTACCCTTAATTATCTCGAGCACAATACGAATATGAACATCATGCTCTATCTTTGTATTCTAGTATACCTGAATGTCATCAATACAAACCACCTCAAATTAATCCAAGCAAAATTGAAATACTTGATTCATCAAATCCATGAATGATGCCAGAGCATTTTTCAAACAAAACAACATTACTACAAACTCGTAGTGTCTATACCGTATTTTGAAAACTATCTTTAGAACATCTTTCTCTTTAATATTTAATTGGTGATATCCCGAACTAAGATCAATCTTAGGGAAAACATCTGCTCCCTTAAGTTGATCAAACAAGTCATCAATCCTCAAAATAGAATATTTGTTCTTGATAATTACTCTATTTAACTATCGATAATTTATGCATAATCGCATATATCTATTTCTTTTTTTTTTAAACAATACCGGTTCAACCCAATGTGAATTACTCGGTCTAATGCATCCTCGATCTAGTAGTTCTTACAATCGGTTCTTTATTCTCTTAATTCAATCGCAATCATTCGATATGAATCCATAGATACAAATTAATACCTTGATAACCATTAATATTAAATTCCACCTCTCAATCTGGAGGTAACCCAAATAATAAATCTAAAAAGACATATGGAAATTCCCAAGTTATAGAAATAGCATATGATCTTGGTTCAGATACTTGAGTATCTATCACCTTAGCTAAAAAAGCTATGCATCCTTTTTACATCATCTTAATCGTAACCATTGTTGATATCATTTTAGTGACGATTTCACTTTTTCATCAATCATTAAGACTTTTAATTTCTCCGTATTTTTCTAAATTAATCACTTCTTGCGACCATTAACCCAACCTTATTACAGAGACAACCAACTCATGATTAAAATGATCTTAAACTCGTTAATGATAATCCCATAAGATTCATCAGTAACATAACCTCTTGAATCTTCATCGGACATTTACTATTTTTCCTCTCACTAGGAATCTGACACTTTTCAAGTTCTTGAGAGTCAATATCAATCTAAACAATAATTCATTGCAGCATGGAAGATTAGACAATCCATTTTCTCATATTTACCTCCACAAGGTAACTCTATCCATTTTTATGGACTTGATATCTATTCTCAATCCAACTCATAATAATTTGATTCACTAATAACTCAACTTTCTGTAAACTTTTAGCAGAATCATATTTACCGCTTACACAATTCCTCTTACTTAATCAATAATGCTTTAAACAATTTAATGCTTAGCTTAACTATTTCTCACTTATTTAAGCTTACCTGGAGAAACCTCAGAATCATCACTAGATTCAGAAATCTCATCTGGATCCTCATCCAATTCGATTTTTCTTGTAAGTTGTTCAAACTTTTTAATTGATTCTTCCATTAAGAAGCTTCAACAAAATGGAGAAAAATCTCTTACAACATCCACCCTTCTAAGGTTTTTTACATAAGTCATTTCGGGTCCCTTTTTGGTCGATTTCAATCTCGACTTTCTTTTCAACATTTTCAACTTTCTAACATTTGTCTTTAATTCCAACATCTGAACATAGTCAGAATCATCATACATTAGTAAAGAATAACTTTATTCTCAATAAGCATCATCACAATATATATACAACTATCAATAACTTTTGACATCCTAGTGGCATGTATACACTTTTTAACTCAAAATAACCTCGGTTTAGTCCTAGAATCGGCTAAACCTGTAGCTCTGATACTAATAAATGTAACACTCATAACCCGTATAATTATACCTATACAAATTATAGATGTCACCCGAATTTCTAAAACCATTTAATTTCAAAATACATTTATAATTTTTTTCTTAAAATGGTAACTGATATTATAAAAATATCATATCATATAATTTATATTATGCTATAAACAAATTTAATTCAAAAGTTTTTTTATGATGAGTACCGTGAACAGTGAACAGTAACAGTGAACAATTCCCATGAACAGTGGGGGTATCGATTCTCCTGTAGGGGGAATCAATTCCCTAAATGCATTCTGGAAATTTTTCGTAAAACGTGTTACTTTCTCCAATCTCTCCCTAAGATGTTCTGCAATGTCATTCTCCTCCACATTACATATTATCTTGTCCTTGTCACTTTCTTGTATATACACCAGCATGTATGCATTTGAATATTTGTTAAATCTAGGTGGAGTATTATTGAATCCGAGATTTGTCTCTGGGAACTCTTCCCCACCGTAGTGCTCCTCTAATGCCTTTTCCGTATCTTCTTTGGTTACTTTTTCATCATCAAATTTATACCACTGATCAGAAAGAGTCGGCCTGATATATGCATAATAATGTCCACCCTGCTCACCACCACTATGAACGAGGACACTGTGAAGCGTGTAAAGATTCCGAACACCCCTATTGGCTTCTGGTGATAAGTATTTTCCATCATCTCGGTCAAGGTCAAGTTGTAAAGGGAACTCATAACGGTCATTAATCTTGACCAAGGTGTTCCGCAAAAAATCATATTCAAATCTTTTAAGCTGAAGTTGAAGGACTGGAGGGAAATCAATGAACAACAAGCCCTTCTTAGCATCCTGCAATCCATATTGCTCAGCCTGATACTTATTATCACCTTCAAGACGTTCAACTTCTACATACTTGTCAAAAGAAGCATATACATCTCGGCAGCCTTTAAGATCAAACTGAATGTCATAAAATGACTCATTCCTGGAAGATGTATAATTCACATTAATGCACTCGATGAAGCTCACAATGTTCCCTGCAAACAGTTCCCTGCAAACATTGATTTCTCTCCAGTCCTTCAGCTTAAAAGATTTGAATATGATTTTTTTGCGAAACACCTTGGTCAAGATTAATGACCGTTATGAGTTCCCTTTGCAACTTGACCTTGACCGAGATGATGGAAAACACTTATCACCAGAAGCCAATAGGGGTGTTTGGAATCTTTACACGCTTTACAGTGTCCTCGTTCATAGTGGTGGTGAGCAGGGTGGACTTTATTATGCATATATCAGGTCGACTCTTTCTGATCAGTGGTATAAATTTGATGATGAAAAAGTAACCAAAGAAGATACGGAAAAGGCATTAGAGGAGCAATACGGTGTGGAAGAGTTCCCAGAGACAAATCCCGGATTCAATAATACTCCACCTAGATTTAACAAATATTCAAATGCATACATGCTAGTGTATATACGAGAAAGTGACAAGGACAAGATAATATGTAATGTGGAGGAGAATGACACTGCTACAGTAACTTCCGAAAGTTACATATAAAATTCATAAAAATTAACCTTTCATCACTATCAATTTATCATTTTGTTTCCAAATTAATTCAACAAAACAAATTAAACATTATCAAATTACATGCAACTATATAAATCAAATTCCATCATAGGATGTCTTACTGATATTGAAATATACTCATCGATGCTTGATTCACTTTGAACTCTTTATTCCATTACTAGCTTTTTACCTATGCGTGAAAATCATCACACGCTAAGTATAAACTTAGTGAGGCAATTAAAAAAATAACAGTGCAATACAAGTCATGCATGATTTTTAATGTAAATTTAAAAATGACATAAAATAATATTACCAACATATCCAATATTTTTCCATGATCAAAATATGATAAAATCTCTTACCATTTATCCCATAAGCTCGTAAGCTTATTTTACCAATATACTTGCCATTATTCCATAAGCTCGTAAGCTTATTTGCATGCTTACCATTTATTAAGCAATATACCATAAACCATAACCCATAGCCCAATATTAAACCTTGAGGACCCTGGGTATTCGAGTAAAATACATGCACCGTAGTGCTAAACCTGCACTAAGCTTATGCCATAGTGCTAATCCGGACAATACACATAAGGTCGTGCCCACCACCTATACTAAGCTTACGCTATAGCGCTAATCCGGACATAAACCTGCACTTAGTGTCCTTACACACTGTAGTGCTAATACAAACCTGCAGCTGCTATACTCTATGGCATGCCAACTATACCCTGTCCCTCAATAACTTATTTGGGCATATAGTATATTTTATTCAATCCATGCATGGCAAAGTATATTATCAAATTTAACATTGGACAATTCATACCCGAAAATATTCATGGTAAAATATCACATTTTTCATGATCAATGCATTTTAATTTCATAGCGTGACATTTCAATGTCATGTCGAAGTTATAAAAATAACATATATCATGTTGATATAAATAAGGTCGATTTATCGCAAGTCTTCCTGATGATGTATAAAACATCAATGTATAATTTCATGCATGTATTGCACTCACCTTGACACTTTATAATTTTTCCAAATTTTTGCCTCACTATTTTCCACAATAAACCCACTTGACTTGCTTCAATCGCAAATCAATCATAATCTGTATAATTCACAATTTCATAACGATACATATGTTAGTATTTTACTAACATAAACATATCCCAAAATAACTCCATAATATTTTTTATACTCATTATCTATCAAAATACTTAAATCTTAATAATTCCTTTTCACATTGGAACCAACTTTTGCAATTTACACAAAATGGTCCTTCACCATTTTATCACTTAGATTCTTAATACCAATAATTCCAGCATTGAAATTATTACCATTCAAATGCTTTTACAAAAACATTATTACATTTAAGTACCCCAACTATGTGAGTTGCACTTAAATCACAAATCTTTTCAAACTTCCAAAATAGTCATATTTCACATCTTACACTCATTTCAATTCCCAAACAACAATTCATCAATTTTTCAGATTCAGACCACTCACACTACCTTTAAAGAATCAGTATTCTGTATTGATATACACACTGAAATTCAATTTTGTTTCTTCCGTTGAAAACTAGACTCGAATACAAATCTATCCATATAAAGAACTTCTTTTAATTCATTTTGTACAATTTATGGTGAATTTTCAAAATTGACCAACAGAATCTGTTTTGCAGAATCTGCTGTCCGATTTTTCTGACCTTTCCTTGGTTAAAAATCCATATCTTTTTTATACACCTTGAAATTGATCCCCGTTTGTTTTAAACGAAACTAGATCGATATATGAACACAAATATATAAAAATAACCTCGAAATTATTTTTATATAATTTCTTATGAATTTTCGAACCTACTGCCAGATTTAAAAATCCAAACTGTTTTCTTTAACTTCATTCTTAGGTTCTTCATCATTTCTTACAACCAATTCTTTAAAATCACTTAACTCTTCAAAACCCATAAAACACAATAATCAACATCCCCTTCATTAACTCAAGCTGAACTTGAACATGAACCCTAGTAATATTCATGTCAAAATGTAGAGAATTGAAAGTAGTATATTTTTCCTAACCACACTGAATCTAGTTCTCAATAAATAGCTTTAAAATTGAAACTAAAAATGTTTACATTTCTTGCTTGCAAGTGCCGGCCCCTGGAGGAAGAAGAAGCTGGAAATGCTCTTCCATGATTGATATTTAATGATAAATAAATCTATCACATGGCAATATATATTATGATGACATTTTTTTTATTCAATCTAATAGGAATTTCCATTTTTGCCATTAATGAATTTCCATATTCACCATAAAACCAAGCCATCTGATCATTATCATAATACAAAGTCAAATATGAATTAATTTGACTTTCATTTCTGAATTTCCCCTTGAATTTCCAAAAATTGTATTTTAGTCAATAAATTCCACTGTTTCAATTAAATCTGAAAAATTGCACAATTCCAAACCAAATTTCTCTGATGTAAACTATTAAAATAATATTTTCAAACATTTTATAACATCCTTCAAATTTTTATAACATTCCAATTCGATTCGAATTTCTGATTCCTTATCGGCTTTAACCCTTTCTAATTTTTCTTTACTAAAATTCCAAATCCAAAAATATGATCTCTAACTAAAATTCCAAATCCAAAAATATGATCTCTATAAAACCCCACTCTCAAGAGTAAACCATCTATTTATGGAATAAAATTCTTTTTAGGAAATTATCACTTAATTCCCTAAACTTTTTCCCAATTTTCTACTTTGACCATCAAACTTTCAAATTTTTTATTTTGGTAATTGTCTAATTTTTTTGGGTATTACACGATGCCTGCAACGCTAATGTGTTCCGCAGGGCAGTGGTTGTCGGTCTCAAGGAGGATTTCTTCGTATCACTAGTTATGACTCCTCGTTATCATCATCATCACCATCGTCGTCGTCATCGTCGTGAGTAGCTACATTAGGTTGATGAGGAGCTGATGACGATGAAGGACCTCCATAGAATAAGGACCCTGGAGGTGTATGACTGACTATCCCATCGGCATGCGAAAACTGAGAAAACTCATAACACCCAGACATCACTGAGTGTGAAAATTGTACAGGAGGTGTTTGTGCTGCGGCCATGGGTGATGAGGCTGAACCTGCCAAAATGTGGGCATATGAACCCCAAGTCAGATCTACAAACATAGACCCATAATATCCTCCTGGGGGTCATAAAACTCTATGACGGCGATGGCGGGGTCATAAAACTTGGTGACGGTGGCGGCGGTGGCATCGGGTAAGGAAACAACGGTGACAGCATCATATATGGCTGTGGTATATAAGTCAATGTAGACAGTGGCTACTGTGAAGGTTCTTTTGGTGCAGCTGAGGATGAACCTGAAGCACCTACTCTCCATCCACGAGTTGGGGGACGATGGTGTTATATCGGTGAACGTCTTTATCGACATCGCTAAAAGGTCCTCCCTCGTGCATCCTCGGAAAGCATAAACGGTTTCCCGTTACTATTAAACCACTCATAATAACCGTTAGCAACCATCAAGAGGTCAGTAAAAATGGGCTCTCTACGGAGAAGGCGCCGATGTCGATCCTCCCACAACATGACCAACTCATGATGCCTCACCAGCCAATCTGTATCAGTCTTGCCGAAACTATCTGTGTTATGCAACTCGTCTATATTACGAGCTGCTTCCGAAATTGGTTGAAAACAACCAAATTACCAGAGCACACGATCAGTAGAGTGCCACTCGACGATCGCATAACAGATCAAAGGGAACATCGCCATCCAAACATCTAATGGGCCTCACAACTCAGGTGGGATCACCATCCTCACATCATCATTAGAATATGACACCCATTCAAACTAAAACAAATATATATAATTTTTATCAAAATAATAATCTAATTATACAACTATAATCTAAAATCAATTTTTAAACATTAAAATGCATACTTATATGCCAGTCTTCTGATTGATTAACACCCTAATTTTTTCTAAATCATCAGGTTGCTTCTGATGATTTTTCCTATCAGTAGACCACCTATTTAAGGAAAACAAAATTTATTATACACTGTATAAATTTATTAATATATGAAATCAGTTTTATAATTACCTCAATAGTAGCGGAAATATGAATGGGTTCTTGTCAATGGAACATAAAAAGGGCAATCGATACCATGCCCAAGACTGCAGTAGCAGGAGGCATCAGCTGATAGCATTTTTCTTGTAGTCAGTGGCTCGACACATCTCCCTGTACAGGAAAGCCAAAACTACCGAGCCCCAACTGAGTGATCTAGCCAAACAAAAGTCGCTAAGATGTCGCAACCACATACAGTGAACTTGGTTGCGCTATTTGTCTGACATCAGCAACCCTCCTATCAGCTGCATTATGCATGCCCATGCATACATTTTAACTTCATCATCAGAGGCGTCCTCGCTCAACTCCCAAAAATTTACGTCTAACCAATTTAACGAAATCTGATCACCGTTAAAACTTTCCGGGACACGTCCTAGATAGTCCCGACCAAAGCAATCCATGAACCGTGCGTCATCCCCGATATCACATCCCCATCCATCAGAAGCCCCAGGTGCATAGAAACATCCTCAAGTGTAATTGTGCACTCTCTGCACGGAATATAGAATGTGTGAGTCTTCGGCCTGCACCGCTCCATTAAGGCAGCAATAAGGTCTAGTTCTATCTTACAGTGACCCTCATATCTACCTATGTGACTTAATCCAACCTATACTAAATACGACAAGACACGGTTAGGTATCACTAACTTAAGGTTCCTAATAAAATGATCTAATACACGGTCTCTCTCCTAAAATTAAATAATTAAAAAATTAATTTTTAAACTAATAATTATACATTAAATAATTAAATTATTACTAATAATTTAAATTAAATTAAAACGTTAAAATGTTACCGTATCAGCAAAATGTCGAGATATATAATTTCCATCCAAGCGAAGTAGATTGCCTTCCATTTTCTATCTGCAAAAAAAATTAATTAAATAAAATATTAAAAAATTTAAATTCTTGAATAAATTAAAAATAAAATATACCTTAAACAGTTATAAGAGAATATAAAAGTATTTGAGAGAAGTTGAGAGGATTTGGTGTGATAAAAGTGATTGGCAATGGGGTATTTATAGGGAGAGGTGGGGGTGTGAACGGCCGGGATAGGTGGGTAATTAAACATAAGGCGCACCTCAGGGGGGTGCCTTTCTGACGCGTGTCAGATTTAAAGGTAAGGCACGCCCCAGGGGCCGCGCTTTAGCCACGTGTATCCAACTCAGCATAAAGTGCGCTTCACGGGGCATGACTTACCCCACGTGACGACAGATCAGCGTAAAGCACGCTGCAGGGGCGTGCCTTACTGCAAAAGGTGTTAGATCGGGAAAAATAGTCTGAAGGGTGCCTGACAGGGAAATATATAGGGTATAGGTGATATATTGGGAAAAACTCCAATTATTACACCTAGTGGCTGTGATATTGGTGGCGGATCAGGGTGAATGATCTCCATTCCCTAAAAATTCACATTTTCTAATTATTTTAAAAGCTTATATCATAGATAAGTGCTTAAAATAGGCCATCTTTTTTATTTCAATAGTTAAAATATTTTTAATCAAAATAAATATTTAAAGTTATATTATATCAAAATAAGAACTTAAATTATTTAATTTTTTTCATCTATTTCAAAAAAATGACATATAATATTAATTAAAGGCTTAATACCAAATAAATGTACAAACTATACCATTTTTACCAAAGAGGTGTCTACTGTAACATCCTTAATACCGAGTTAGTGAATAAATCGTAAAGTTACAAAATTTGGTGATTAAAGTAGAATAATTGATTATTTCAAGGATTTATATGAAATGTGTTGTAGGATCAAATTGAAAAGAATGAGGAATAGAAGGATATAATGGTATTTTTCAAGGAAAATAAATAAAGAATGAATATATATATTAGCTACAGGTGGAAGAGAATGAAGAAAAATACAAGCTTTCAAGAGTTCTTCTCTTCTCTTCTTTTCTCCACACGTGAAGACTCATATCAAAGGTGAGATTTCTCATGAGCTGATTATGTGTTGAAATTTAAGTTTGGTTTTGATCATTAGATGCTAATTAAGCTTAAGGAAAGCTTAATTTGTTTTAAAACAACAAGATGAAGGGTGTATGAAGAATTAAAGATTATGAGTTCTTGAATGGAATTTTGAAATAGAGTTCATAATGAGAATTGGAAGTTTAATTTGACTTGTCACCAACTTAATTAAGGAATATGAAGTGTTAGTTGGAATTTGAGTGAGATTCTTGAATTCTATGTGGATAATTGGATTTTGAAGTTTAAGAGGTATTGAATAGGTATTAATTAGTTTAAGTAGGTGTATACAAGTTAGGGATATTAAAGGAGATGAAAATTGAAGATTTGAGCTTAAAAGAGAATGAATTTCGTGCATAAAATGGAATTTCTAGGTTATATGCATCGGTACATCTTCAATGTGTACCGATGCACTATCAAATAAATAAACATCGAATACAATTAGTGCATCGATGCACCCCCTTAAGATGAAAACATCGAATGTGATTTGTGTACTGATGCATAGATAGTGCATCGATGCACACGTTAAGGGATGCATCGATACACTATAGAGTGTATCGATACATACCTTCATTAAGAGATGAAATTAGCCTTTATTTTAGTCTAAGAAGTGATAGTTTAGAATATATCAATTAGTACACTGATATGTATCAATGTATTACTATGTAGATTTAGAGCGTAATCTTGTTCCAGAATAATCGAAGGATTAGAATCGAGTCAAATCAAACAAGGCTAAGGTGAGTGCATACCCTAGATGAAATTGTATTGAGATAAGACTTACGATCAGTCTATCTCTTATAGTTAAACTTATAATTTCATATTCAAGCATATGCATACTTATATATATGTATTAATGTTATAGTGATTTAATGCATAATTCAGTCATGTTTTAATATGAACTTATATGAATGAATGCTATTATATGAGAATCCATTCAGGTATGGAATAATGAAAATGATCATTTGTACTCATATGAAATGAATTATGTATTTATGTGAAAAGTGATAGAGGAGATATGAAAATGAGAATTTTATTATAATTAAGCCCATGTTACTTAATGTGAGAGATGTAGGTATAATTGGCATGTCAAGAGTCGAGGGATTATAGTGGTCCTTCAGGACATAGTGGTTATTCGGGACAAATATTCAATGCCCCTAGTGGGATTTTATTCGAGCCGCGGTGACAGTATTGTGCACAACCTCAGTGTACTCACGTACCTTCTATTCTTAATAATGTACATGGGCAATCCAAAGATAATTAAAGTGAAATTAGCATAATAATATAAGTTTTATATGTGCATGTTATCATCATATATGTGATAGTGTAATAGATGCATGCAAGTTGAAATATCATAATTAAATGATAAGAATACATGTTCATGAATTCATGGTTATATCTATATATTCGTATTATGCCTCACTAACTATGTGACTTAGCGTGTAAGTGATTTACACGTAGGTATCAAGAATCCAGAAGAGCAGAAATAGCATAAATATGAGTAGCAAGGATAACATCATTGCTAGAAGATGATATCAGAAGTAACTGATAAAGTATGTATTTTATTGCGTATGGTGTGTTGGCATGTAGGAAACGTGTTAGTTACGAATGCTCTGATCGGTCTTGTATGGATTGGTCAATATTTTTATAAAATAATGATTTTCATGTTAATGAAAGTTTAAAATTTCCTTGATTTTTATAAAGAGTCAAAGTTTGAAAATTTAATGTGACACCTCAAACTCGTATCCGGGTCGGATACGGGATGGGAATGTTACATTTAATGGTATTAGAGGTACAATTTAGTCGATTCTCGGCAAAAACCGAAGTCTAGAGTGTCTAATAAGGTATATATGCCAACAAAATAGTGAAACCTTCTAATCTGATATAATAGTAAGCATGTTGTCTTGCTAATAGAACGATATGGTTATGTTTTTATAGATGTCCGAACATGGTAGTTCTAGAAGTGAAGTGGGAGATGACAGTCCCACTGAAAGTAGTAATTCACCTGCTCTGGCCAGGCAAGGTGAAAACATGCACCTTCTGGAGTGCCTGTGAGTGATCAAGATACGTTCTTCAAAACGTTGGACGTTGTCTTGGCGCGTTTCACCCCTTCTATTATTTCAACTCCGAGAATGAATGTTGCAAATGAGTTGAAGGGTTTGGGAGCACCTGAGTTTAGAAGTGAAGCCGAAGAAGATCATGTTGCTGCGGACCTTTGGCTTAATGACGTGAAAATTATACTTGAGCGACTTTATTGTTCTGATGCTGACAAGATGGACGGAGTAGTCTCTTTACTCCGAGGGCATGACAGGATTTGGTGGACCAATGTTACATTGAGAATGTCTGGTGATAAAGTAACTTGGTCCTTGTTTTTAGAATAGTTCAAGCATAAATACATCGAAGATCAATTTATTCGACAGATGAAGCAAGAGTTCATGAATCTGAAACAATGGAGCTGTACAGTATATGAGTACGAATGTGAATTCAACAAGTTAAGCCGATTCGTTGCTGAATTAATTCCTACAAAGAAGGATGCTTGCGAATGGTTTGTAGAGAGATTGTTTCCTCAGTTGAAAGAGATGCTTACTGTGTTAAACTTATCTTCATTTCAAGAAGTGGTGAATCATGCTAAAGCTCTAAAAAGGGCTCAGAATGAAAGATTTGGTGATTTTCAAGCTCAAACATCGAAAAGAACGGGTGCTTCTTCGAGTTTTGTACCATCAAAAAGGGGTCGAGATGTTGGTTCTCGACCTCAACCTAGATCAGAGTCAGTAGCCTCCTCAGTGAGAGGAGCAAATCCAATGAGAGGTCGACCGACACAGTCAGTGGGATCTAGAGCTGGGAGATCTAATCCGAGTCAAGTCAGACAATGTCTATATTGTGGAAGGAATCACTCAGGAATATGTAGGATGATTTCGGGAGCTTGTTTTAAATGTGGGGACACCAGACATTTTGTTCGGGATTGTCCCATGTTAGTTGGTGAATCTGCTCAGCCAGAGAGGTCTACCTCGGCTACCCAGAGGGGAAGAGGTAGAGGCAAAGGAAGAAGTCAGTCAGATTCATCGACTCCACAAGAGATACATTATACAGCTCGTGTATATAATCTTAAGACTAGTGAGTATCGAGATGACCCAGAGATAATAGCAGGTATTTTTCAGTTGTATGATAGGAATGTTTTTGTATTGATTGATTCGGGGTCTATGTATTCTTATATTTGCAGTAAGCTAGTAAAAGAATTGAATATTCCGTTAGAAGCTACTAACAGTGAGGTGATACTGACTAATCCGTTAGGGCACAGTGCTCGGGTCAATATGATGTGTCGAGGGTGTCCCATACGGATTCAGGGAATTAAATTCCCTATTAATATGATGGAATTACCCTTCGATGAATTTGAGGTGATACTGAGAATGGACTGGTTATATCATTATTACGCTTATATCGATTGTAGAGTGAAAAGAGTAACATTGAGAAGTCCATAAGGTATAAAAGTCATTGTATTTAGTGAAGGATAGAACCCATTGGCTAATGTACTATCAGTGATGTCGGCAAAGAAGTTATTACTACAGGGATGTCAAGGGTTTATTGCTAGTGTACTGGATGTTAGAGCTAAAGAGAAGGGGATTGAAGAAATTCCTATAGTCAGAGAGTTTCCTGACATTTTTCCTGTAGAGTTACCGAGTTTGCCTCCAGATAGAGAGGTTGAGTTTCAGATTGAAGCAATGCCGGGAACTATACCTATTGCTATGGCCCTAAAAGAATTACAAGAATTAAAGATTCAATTATAAGAATTGCTGGACAAAGGGTTTATCAGATCAAGTGTCTCACCATGTAGAGCTCCAGTTTTGTTTGTCATGAAGAATGATGGATTCATGCGTCTTTGCATTGATTATATGCAACTCAATAAAGTAACCATCAAGAACAAGTATCCCCTCCCCCGAATTGACGATTTATTTGATCAGTTAAAGGGAGCTTCAATGTTTTCGAATATTGATTTACATTCTGGTTATCATCAATTGAAGATTCAAGATAAAGATATTCCAAAGACGACATTTAGAACGAGATATGGGCACTATGAGTTTATTGTTATATCGTTTGGAGTTACGAATACACTGGCTGCTTTCATGGATCTCATGAACAGAATATTTCAACCCTATCTGGATCGATTCGTAGTGGTGTTCGTCGATGATATTTTAGTTTATTCAAAGTCGGAAGAAGAGTATAGTTTGCATTTGAAGATTGTTCTACAGACTTTGAGAGAAAAGAAGCTTTATGTTAAACTCTCTAAATGTGAATTTTGGTTGAAGAAAGTGACGTTCCTTGGATATGTGATCTTTGCAGAAGGAATTTGAGTGGATCCCCAAAAGATTAAAGCTATTTTAGAGTAGAAAGTTCCAAAGAATGTGTCAAAAGCTCAGAGTTTTCTGGGGTTAACTGGTTATTAACGAAGGTTTGTTAAAAAAATTTCGATAATAACATTACCCCTAACTAAGTTATTGAGGAAATAGGTAAAATTTGCTTGGACTCCGGAATGTCAAGAAATGTTTGAACAGTTAAAGAAGATTTTGATAGAAGCTCCAGTGTTAGTCCAACCTGATTCTGGCAAGAACTTTGTAGTGTATAGTGATGTGTCTCATAACGGTTTGGGATACGTAAAAGGCAAGGTGGTGGCCTATGCTTCGAGGTAACCAAAACCACATGAGAAAAATTATCCAACGCATGATCTAGAGATGACTGCAATAGTGTTCACACTTAAGATCTGGCATCACTACTTGTATGGTGAACGATACTACTTGTATACAGATCACAAGAGTTTAAAGTATTTGATGACTCAGAAAAAATTAAATTTAAGACATATGAGATGGGTGGAATTCTTAAAGGATTGCGATGTAGTGATCGATTTCCATCCAGGGAAAGCAAATGTGGTAGTAGATGCTTTAAGCCGGAAAACGTTTGTAGCCTTACGATCTTTGGATACTAGACTATCGTTAAGTAGAGATAGTGTTATCTGTGCGAAATTGTCTCTTAAGCCATCATGGCTAGATCGAATAAAAGAATTACAAGCTAGAGATGAAAAGTGTTCAAAGAAGCTACAACAGATAAATGATAAAGAGTTTACTGATTATGAGGTGAAGGCTGATGGGAATTTATATTATCAATGGAGATTAGTGATTCCTGATGATGATGAGTTGAAGAAAGACTTATTATCGGAAGCTCACTGTAGTCCATTAACCATGCATCCTGGAAGAAATAAAATGTATATGGATCTCAAGAGTCTATATTGGTGGCCTGGAATGAAGAGGGACATTACAGAATTTGTATCCAATTGTTTGACTTGTTAGCAAGTCAAAGCTGAGCATTAGGTTCCGTCAGGACTGTTGCAACCCATGTCTAGTCCTCAGTGGAAATGGGAGAACGTTACAATGGATTTTGTAACGGGGTAACCTCTAACTCCGAACAAAAGAAATTCAATCTGGGTGATTGTAGACAGATTGACTAAGTCAACTCATTTTATTTCTGTACGAGTTGACTTTTCCATGGATAAGTATGTCGAGTTGTATATCAGGGAGATTGTACGTTTACATGGTGTACATGTTTCCATTGTTTTTGATCGGGATCCTAGGTTTACCTCACGGTTTTGGAAATCATTACATAGAGCTTTGGGAACTCAGTTGAATTTCAGTACAACGTTTGATCCTCAAACTGATAGACAGTCTGAACGAACTATCCAAATTATGGAAGATATGCTAAGAGCTTGTGTAATGGAATTTAAAGGATCGTGGGAAAGATATTTGCCACTTGCTGAGTTTGCATACAACAACAGTTATCAATCAAGTATCAAAATGACACCTTATGAAGCTCTTCATGGAAGAATATGTCGTACACCTCTAAATTGGTTTGAGCTTAAAGATAGAGAAGTTCTTGGTCCTGAGTTGATCCAGGAAGTGGAAGAAAAGGTCCAAATAATACAGAATAACCTCAAAGCTGCAGCTGGTAGACATAAATCTTATGTAGAATTAAAAAGAAAAGAAATTGAGTTTTAAATGAGAGATAAAGTGTTTTTAAAAGTGTCTCCATGGAAGAAAGTTTTAAGGTTTGGTCAAAGAGGAAAGTTAAGTCCTCGGTTCATTGGACCCTATGAGATCGCAAAGAGAGTTGGACCAGTGGAATATCAACTGGCGTTACTACCAGAAATGGAAAACATTCATGATGTCTTTCATGTTTCAATGTTTCGGAAGTATAGATCTGATTCCTCCCATATTTTAACTCCAGAAGAGATCGAGATTCAACCGGATTTGACATATGAAGAAGAACCGGTTCAAATCTTAGCTCATGAGATTAAGTAACTAAGTAACAAGACTATTCCATTAGTTAAAGTCTTGTGGAGGAATCACAAGATAGAGGAAGTAACGTAGGAGCGTGAAGAAGATATGAGGAATAAATACCCCCATATCTTTGCGCAATGAAAATTTGAGGACAAATTTTTTTAGGGGGAGATTTGTAACATCCTCAATATCGGGTTAGTGACTAAATCGTAAAGTTACAGAATTTTGTGATTAAAGTAAAATAATTGATTATTTCAATGATTTATATGAAATGTGTTGTAGGATCAAATAGAAAAGAATGAGGAATAGAATGATATAATGGTATTTTGCAAGGAAAATAATTAAAGAAGGGATATATAAATTAGCTACACGTGGAAGAGATGAAGCAAAACACAAGGTTTCCAGAGTTCTCTTATTTTATTCTTTTCTCCACACGTGAAGACTCATATCAAAGGTGAGATTTCTCATGAGCTGATTATGTGTTGAAATTTAAGTTTGGTTTTGATCATTAGATGCTAATTAAGCTTAAGGAAAGTTTAATTTGTTTTAAAACAACAAAATGAAGGGTGTAGGAAGAAGTAAAGATTAAGAGTTCTTGAATGGAATTTTGAAATAGAGGTCATAATGAGACTTGAAAGTTGAATTTGACTTGTCACCAACTTAATTAAGGAATATGAAGTGTTAGAATTAGATATAGAACATGTTGGAATTTGAGTGAGATTCTTGAATTCTATGTGGATGATTGGATTTTGAAGTTTAAGAGGTATTGAATAGGTATTAATTAGTTTAAGTATGTGTATACAAGTTAGGGATATTAAAGGAGGTGAAAAATGAAGATTTGAGCTGAAAAGAGAGTGAATTTCGTGTTTAAAATGGAATTTTTGGGTTGTGTGCATCGATACATCTTCAATGTGTACTGATGCACTCTCAAATAAATGAACATCAAATGCAATTAGTGCATCAATGCATAATGAGTGCATCGATACGCCCCTTAAGATGAAAACATCGAATGTGATTTGTGTACTGATGCATAGATAGTGCATCAATGCACACGTTAAGGGAAGCATCGATACACTGTAGAGTGCATCGATACATACCTTCATTAAGAGATTAAATTAGCCTTTTTTTAGTCTAAGAAGTGATAGTTTAGAATATATCAATTAGTATATTGATATGTATCAATGTATTACTATGTAGATTTAGAGCGTAATCCTATTCCAGAACAATCGAATGATTAGGATCGAGTCAAATCAAACAAGGCTAAGGTGAGTGCATACCCTAGATAAAATTATATTAAGATAAGACTTGCGATGAGTCTATCTCTTATAGTTAAACTTATAATTTCATATTCATGCACATGCATACTTATATATGTATTAATGTTATAGTGATTTTATGCATAATTCAGTCATGTTTTAATATGAACTTATATGAATGAATGCAATTATATGAGAATCCATTCAGGTATGGGAAATAATGAAAATGATCATTTGTACTCATATGAAGTGAATTATGTATTTATGTGAAAAGTGATAGAGGAGATATGAAAATGAGAATTTTATTATAATTAAGCACATGCTACTTAATGTGAGAGCTATAGGTATAATTGACATGCCAAGAGTCGAGGGATTATAGTGGTCCTTCGCGACATAGTGGTCCTTCGGGATATAGTAGTCCTTCGGGACAAATATTCAATGCCCCTAGTGGGATTTTATTCGAGTTGTGGTGACAACATTGTGCACAACCCTAGTGTACTCACGTACCTTCTGTTCTTAATAATGTACATGGGCAATCCAAAGATAATTAAAGTGAAATTAGCATAAGAATATAAGTTTTATATGTGCATGTTATCATCATATATGTGATAGTGTAATAGATGCATGCAAGTTGAAATATCATAATTAAATGATAAGAATACATGTTCATGAATTCATGGTTATATCTATATATTCGTATTATGCCTCACTAAGTCTGTGACTTAGCGTGTAAGTGATTTACACGTAGGTACCAAGAATCCAGAAGAGTAAAAATAGGAGTAGCAAGGACAACATCATTGCTAGAAGATGAGATTAGAAGTAACTGATAAAGTATGTATTTTGTTGCGTATGGTGTGTTGGCATGTAGGAAACATGTTAGTTACGAATGCTTTGATCGGTCTTGTATGAATTGGTCAATCTTTTGTTAAAGTAATGATTTCATGTTAATGAAAGTTTAAAATTTCCTTGATTTTTATAAAGAGTCAAAGTTTGAAAAGTCAATGTGACACCTCAGACTCGTATCCGGGTCGGATACGGGTTGGGGGTGTTACACCTACAATATTTTTTACCCATCCAGGTGCCTAACGTTACAAACGTGACCAAATTAGGCGTACGGGATGTAACGACCGTTAATTTCTCCATTAAGTGACACATGTTAGCATCTGGTAATTTTAAAATTTATATATATTTTAAAAATATTAAAAATATTAATATATTTATAAAAAAAACTCAAATTTCTTTTAAATTACAAAAAAGCCTCAAAATCCCTAAAATCCCCAAATCCTAACATTAACATCGTCGCTGACGTAGTCTCTGCCATCATTGTAGTTATATATCGTCGTAGTTGTCGTCGATTGGTTATCAGAATAGCATGGGATCACGATTTTCATCCTATGGTATGCAGGGTTTAAAACGTCTATTCGTCGTCAATCAACTGTCGATCAGTCACGATTTCATAGGAGTTTTGGTCGGGTGGGAGGTGATATCGGGTGGAGCTTCGTCGACAGCAAAGGGCGGTGTGGGTTTAGGGGTTGAAATAAAGGTTTCAAAATTTTTGGGTTATTTCAAAATCTATATGTTTTATTTTTAAAAAATACAAAACTTTTTTTAAATTTTATAAAAAAAATTAAAATTATCATATTGTGACACGTGTCACTAAACGGAGGAAATTAATATCGTTGACCTCCCGAACACTTAAAGTGGTAACGTTTGTAGCGTTAGAAACTTAGATGGGCCAAAAAATATTGTAGGCACCTATTCAGGAAAAAGAGTATAGTTTGGGTACTTATTTATTATATAAGAATATTTTAATTCACAAAATAACTGTACAAAACTATTCACTAGTTTGAATAAAAATCATCTATCCCTTTTTGTGCCCCTATCCCTTCCTCTTCATCTAAAATATTGACATGTGTTTGTTTCAATTAATTGTTCAAAACTGTGTTTGTCTAATATAAAAAGGTTTTTGTTTTTTTTCTTATTTTGTTTACCTTTAAATTAAAATTAAAAAGTTTGTTTTATTAATAATTTTTAATACCAGTTAATATAATATATTTATATCAATAAGAATTGATATTATAATTTTTAATTTATTTTAAATATTTTTAATATAAATTTGAATTTCGGTTTGTAGTTTGTTTGTTCTACTATAATTGGTTTTCCAAATTATTATTCTTACATTTTAGTGTTTGATTAGCAAAAAAACAGATCAATCAATGTAATTTATTTTTCAGGTTAATATTTTTTTACATTTTCTAGAAAATGACATATTATCTTTTTTCGTAAATTATTTTCTAAATTTTTATTTAAAGTATAAATACTCAAAATAATATTATTTTATATATTTAATATTAATATAATATTTGATTATTAAATTAATTAAAAATTAATTGTTAAAATATATATATTAATAATTTTAATATATAATATTATTTTTAGTATTATAATAATATATGATATTATATTGTAATGATATATGATATGATATTTTAATTTTAATATTAGTATCAATTAAAATAAATTAAAAATAAAAAAAATCAATTCTTATTAATATAAATATATTATATTAACTGGTATTAATAAAACAAAACTTTTTAATTTTAGTTTAAACGTAAACAAAAGAAGAAGAAACAAAAACCCTTTTTTATATTAAACAAATAAAGTTTAGAACTAGTAATTGAAACAAATATGTGTCAATATTTTAGATGAAGATACAAGATAAGGGCACCAAAAAGGGGTAGGGGATTTCTATTCCACTAGCTCGTCTATCATCGCTCCAAAGGCCAGAGTTAGAACCATCAGCAATGGAGATTTTCTTTCCAAACTCTGTAATTGGAATGGCTAGAATCTTTGCCTTTTTCCTATTTAGCTACATGTTATTTGGAAAAGTGGTTAATCCAAAAAACTCGAACATGATGAAGAAACCACCAGAAATCGTCAGTCGAAGGTCGTTTTGTTGTGAAGTTAAGAGTTAGTTAGCAAGTTTGTTAATTAGTTAGCAGTTGGTTAGAAGTCAGTTAGTATGTTAGCTGATGTAAATGAATTGTATATAAATATAGTATATTGAAATGGTGAATAATAATAAGAATAGAGGTATATTTTCCACACGTGTTTTTTACATGGTATCAAGGAAAGGTCTCGTGTGGGGGCTCGACCTTTCTGATTTTTTGCCTCTTTCTTCACTGATTTACTTTCCTTTTTCCTCTCTGTTTCCATGGAATCGATCGATTTCACGTATCCTCTCTACCTTCATCCGTCGGATATGCCTGGGACTGTATTGGTTTCGCATCAGCTAACGGGAATTGAGAATTACAATCTCTGGAGCCACTCGATTCAAATCGCGTTGCTAGCAAAGAACATGTTAGGGTTCATCGACGGTGATTGTGCTAGGGATGATTTCGTTGAACTCTTGCAATCACAGTGGGATCGATGTAATGCAATCACAGTGGGATCGATGTAATGCAATCGTTCTTTCGTGGATTTTGAATACTGTAAGTGCTTACCTCTCTGCGGGATTAGTGTTTGCTTCCACTGCAGCACTTGTTTGGAAAGATCTGAAGGAACGCTTCAGCAAGATTGATGGATCACAAATCTTCTTACATCAAGAGATTCCTCTCTTTACTCAATGTGATTCATCCGTTTCCACCTATTATTCACGCTTGAAGTTACTTTGGGATGAGTACAGTGCATTGATTCTTGTATCTTCCTGTAATTGCATTGATTCTTCGCAAGCCTTGAATCATGTTCTTCAACAACGATTATTTCAGTTTTTAATGGAACTGAATGAGATATATTCTGCGATTCGGAACCAAATTCTTCTTCTAGATCCGCTCCATTTGTTTAATTGGGCGTATTCGATAGTGGTTCAGGATGAGTCACAGAGATATCTGCCTTCAAGCGTTTCACGTCTTTCTGATGCGACAGTGATGTACTCCAATTCTTCTAATCCTCTTCGTGGCAGGTTTAATGGAGTCTGTGATTTTTGTAAAATTTATGGCCATAAATGTGAGCAGTGTTATAGGCTCAATGGCTTCCCTCCTGAGTTCAAGTTCACAAAGGCAAAGAAGTCTTCTTCTTCCATGGTGGCTAACTCTGATCAGAATGATACTCATTCTGAGTCTTCCCCTTTGACTGATCCTTTGGCGCCGATGTTTACCACGGACCAGTATAACCGTCTGCTGGAGCTCCTCAACAAGGATGTTCATGATTCTGGTGATGTTGCTACTGCCAACTTTGCAGGTATGATTCATAGTGGTTTACATGCTTCTAAACGTAATTCAATTACTTGGATTCTTGACACTGGAGCTACTAACCATATGTTGTCTAGTTTTGAATGCTTGAGTAATCCTGTTGCATGTACCTCACGATTTGTTCATCTCCCGAATGGTAAAACCCGGGCTATAACACATATTGGTTCCTATTGGTTTAATTCCTCTCATTGTTTACAAAATGTACCATTTGTCACTTCCTTCACTCACAATTTGTTATATGTTTCCAAACTGACAATTGACTTAAATTGTGATGTTCAGTTTTATCCTGATTTTTGTGTCTTTCAGGATCTCTTCAATGACAAGATGCTGGGGATTGGTAAGAAACAAGGGGGCTTGTACATTCTTCATTCTTTTGGTTATTTTCTTAGTATTGCTTCTAAGGTACCTTTCAATGTTAAAACTCATTGTATGTCATCTGTTACTAATTAAACTTCCATTTGGCATGCTCAATTAGGTCATGCTTCTTTTCTCAAATTGCAGCATATGTCATTGAATGACTGTAAATTGGATTCCTCTGTAATTTATTCTTGCTCGGTTTGTCCGTTAGCCAAACAAGTTCGGTTGCCTTTCACAATTAGTCAGTCTCGGTCTAGTCTCTCTTTTCATCTGATTCATATGGACTTATGGGGTCCATACAAAATTTCTACTCATAGTGGCCATAGGTTTTTTCTGACAATTGTTGATGATTGTACAAGAATGACATGGGTATATTTACTGAAACTAAAGTCAGATGCCATTGTCTCTTTAAAGAAGTTTTTTTCTTTGGTTCATAGTCAATTTGAGGCTTCTATAAAAATCGTTCGTAGTGATAATGGGTCTGAATTTTTCAGCAAAGGTTGTTATTCTCTTTACTCTTCTTTTGGTATTGTTCATCAGTCCTCTTGTGTTGATATTCCTCACCAAAATGGGGTAACTGAAAGGAAGCATAAACATTTATTAGAAGTAGCTCGTGCACTTTGTTTTTAGTCTTTGGTGTCTGTTAAGTTTTGGGGAGAGTGTGTCTTAGCTGCTTGTTACTTAATTAATAGGTTTCCTTCTGCTGTTCTTAATTGGAAATCTCCATATGAAATGTTTCATCGTAAGCTTTCTTCTTTGTTACATTTAAAGGTCTTTGGTTGCTTGGGTTATGCTACTGTCACTAAGCCTCGTGATAAATTTTTCCCTAGAGCTATTCCTTCGGTTTTTATAGGATACTCGGATACTCAAAAGGGTTATTTGATGTTCAGTCTTGTTTCTAAGACTTTTTTTGTTAGTAGGTATTGAAGAATCAGGCAAAGATAATGAAAGAACACAAGAATTTTAACGAGGTTCGACAATATGATTACGTTCTCAGCGCCTAGGCGGCGCTAGAAGTTTTATTCAATGTCTCATAGGTTTAGGTTACATCTCTATTTATAATAAAAAAAACCTGGTACATTTATGAGCCATACCTAATAGTAGGGATGTTAAGTTTCATGAGGATTCTTTTCATTTTCATTCACCTGAATTGTCATCTAGGTTATTTCCTTCTCAACCTGTTATACTTGATTCAGAGTTTTTTATCACTGACTTGTCTATAACAGATGTGCCTTCAGCTCATAATAATCCTTCCAATTTGTCTTCTCAGCAGTCTCAATCTAGTTCTAGTGTTGGTGATTAGGTGTCTCCTACATCTTTTACTTCTCATTCTTCTAATGTTCCTATTGATCCAGTTGTTAGGAGGTCTTCTAGAGTGTCCAAGCCTCCATTGTGGTTAAATGAGTATGTTTCTTGTCAATCATCCACTTCTAGCAATTATCCCATTTCAGATCACATTTCTTATTCTCATCTTCCATTCTCCACTCAATCTTTCCTTTCTTCCACTTATATTATTGAGCCTACTAGTTATAGTGATGCCATTAAAGATCCTTTGTGGGTTACTGCCATGCAAGAGGAGATTCAAGCATTAGAGTTAAACAATACTTGGTCTGTAGTTCCTTTGTCACCGGGTAAGGTTCCCATTGGATGCAAGTGGGTGTATAAGGTCAAGTTTTGGTCCAATGGTGAGATTGAACTCTACGAGGCACATTTGGTTGCGAAGGGGTACAATCAACGAGAAAGTGTGGATTTTGTTGAAACCTTCTCGCATGTTGCTAAGCTTGTCACGGTACAAACAGTTTTGGCACTTACCTCTTTGCAATGTTGGCCCTTGTTTCAAATGGATGTACATAATGCGTTTCTTCAAGGCAATTTGCTTGAGGAGGTCTATATGCAGTTTCCTCAAGGATTCTACAGCCAGGGGGAGAACATGGTGTATAGGCTGCATAAGTCTATTTATGGCTTAAGCAAGCGTCTAGACAGTGGAACATGAGTTTGACTGAAGCCTTGGTTACTGCTGGATATATTCAAAGTAAGTTTGTTACTCACTTTTTACAAAGAGAGAATGAACAAATATAGTGGTCATGCTTATATATGTTGATGATATATTGATTACTGGAAATAATGCTGCCATGATAGAAGAGTTGAAAGCAATCTTGCATGCTAGTTTTAGAATGAAGGATCTAGGGGAACTTAAGTATTTTCTTGGCTTTGAGATACTTAGATATAGTGAAGGAATTTTGTTGAACCAAAGGAAGTATGCACTAGAGTTAATAGAATAAACAGGATTAGGAGGTGCTAAACCAGTTTGCACTCCTATGGAGCAGAATGTAAAGCTTACTTCTACTGGTTATGATTATGGTTTGGTTGAAAATGGTAAAGAGAATTTAGATGATGAAGTGCTGCAGGGTGATAAAGAAGTTTTCCAGAGATTGATTGGAAGGTTGATTTATCTCACTCATATAAGACCATATATTACCTTTGTGGTACATCACTTGAGTCAATTTATGCAGCAACCAAAAAGATCACACTTGGAAGCTGCTCTTCGAGTGGTTAAGTATATTAAAAAGAATCCTGGTCAAGGAATTTTGTTGTCTTCTGCAGGACAATATCAGCTAACAGCTTTTTGTGATGCTGACTGGGCAACTTGTTTGATGACAAGGAGATCAGTTACTGGTTTCTGTGTTAAATTAGGAGATTCTTTAATTTCTTGGAAGTCGAAAAAGCAAAATACTATAGCAAAATCATCAGCAGAGGCAGAGTACAGAAGCATGGCAATGGTGGCAGCTGAAATTGTGTGGCTAAGAGGTCTGTTAATAAAGTTGGGTGTAAAGGATGTCCAACCAGCCAGACTTTACTGTGATAGCAAGGCAGCACTGCAAATAGCAGCAAACCCAGTCTTCCATGAGAGGACAAAGCATATAAAAATAGATTGTCATTTCATCCGAAAAAAAATACAAGGAGTGATCAACACAACTTATGCTTCATCAGCAAATCAATTAGTAGATGTTTTAACCAAAGCCTTGGGAGCTCAACAACATGAGTATTTAATTTTCAAGTTGGGAGTCAAAGATGTCTTTAGACTACCAACTTAAGGGGGAGTGTTGTGAAATTGAGAGTTAGTTAACAAGTTTGTTAATTAGTTACGGTTAAAAGTCAATTAGTATGTTAGCTGATGTAAATGAATTGTATATAAATATAGTATACTGAAACAATGAATAATAATAAGAATAGAGATATTTTTTCCACACGGGTTTTTTTACACGTTTCTCGGCCCCCTCCACCTGTTAGGGGGTCCAAAGCCAGCGAACATCACGTTGGGTAACTTGGCCGACGAATAAGGACCCCACCCAAACACTAATTGTAAGCAATTCGGAAGTCGCTAAAGAGTGTTTCACTACCAGCGATATGGCCTTCGCCAGTCTTCCGAGAACTTTAGCGGCGGAGCTTTTGGGTTTCAACTTCGCCATGTTTGGGTTCAGCCCTTACGGCCCTTACTGGCGTCACATTCGCAAGATAGCGACGCTCGAGTTACTGTCGAACAGCCGATTGGAGAAGCTCAAACACGTACGAGAATCGGAAGCCAAGGAATCAATCAATCGACTTTACGTGTTAGTAATCAACGGTGGTTCGAAACCGGTGGTCGTGGAGATGAAGAGATGGTTCTGGATTATTAACATAAACACGGTTTTGAAGATTGTTATCTGGAAGAGATACTCGGAGGTTGAAAATTCACATGGGGAAGAGGAGAACGAGGAGCGTAGGAAAGCGGTGAGGGATTTCTTCGGATTGGGGGGGGGACGTTCACAGTGGCGGACTCGCTGCCGTTCTTGCGGTGGTTGGATTTGGGTGGACATGAGAAAGCCATGAAGAAGACGGCAAAGAAACTGGACCAAATTCTTGAGGAATGTTTGGTGGAACATAAACGGAAAAGAAATTCAGGCAAACCGGCGGCGAACATGATGACTTCATGGATATAATGTTGTCGTTTCTTGAAGATGCCGGAAAACTCCCTTCTTACGACGCTGATACAATCAACAAAGCTACCTGTCAGGTTAGTTCCACCTTTCTCACCATATATCTGTACACTATATCCACTCTGAAATCTAATCGAAATAATTTTAAAAAAATACTCTCCTTATTCTTTTAAAATATCTTTTAACTTCCAACATTATAAAATAAAGATTAAAAAACGTTAGGAATTAATTTTATTTAAAAGATATTAAATAGAAAAACCAATAATGTAAATCATCAAAAATTAGATGACCGTTCTTAAAATTTTATACAATTTAATTATTTTTAAATTTTGTAATGTAAATCATCAAAATAAAATCCATTCTTCTAGTGTTCCTTTGCGTTTGATTTGCTTTCTTTAGTGAGCGTAGGTCGAGTAAGGCTTAACATTTAGCGTGGAGGAAACAAAGTTTGGAGAGATCCAAGATTTTATCGCAGGGATAGGAGTGTCCAAGACGAGACAAATCAAGACTTGTGGGAAATGGTTCTTACGATAGAGATGTACTTATGAGCGTGTTAGTCCATTTCATCACTTAACGGCAACAGTCGAAGTAAACAAAGTCTTTGTGGGAGGTCGAGTCCTTATGGGGGACGTGAGTAAGTGGAGACGTCGAAAGGCAACTAAGTTGATGTGAATTATGGTGCGAGGGTTCGTGAAGTTACATGCGGCAGAAGCCAAGGCAAGCAATTCATATGGGAGGATCGCAACAAGACAAGACATTGAGAATTATCCAAGGTGATGTTGCCTAGGATCGTCGAGTGGAGCGATGAGGGCATCGTTAAGTTCAGTGGGGGAGAATGTCATGGGCCGTGATCTTTGGGTCCAAGACATTGGTGCAAGTGTTTGCTAAAGAGGTTTTATGTAGAGTATGGATTTACAGCCACCAGTCTTGGCTCATCACTTGGAGAATGTTGTGGAGCCCGTTCACATTGACTGTGCAGAAAAGGAAAGTGACATAAAATTCGAAGATGATCACATGAGTTTGGTAAATATGGCAAGAGACAACAAATCAGGAAGATATTGTAGGGAATCTTACCATATCTGGTGTGAACACATATACAAAGAAAGAATCTTAATAATTAATGTAATTATATATGATTGAGTTGAGTTTCTTTAATTCAAGGGATTTGTAATTAATTGGGCAGATCTTAGCCGTTGATGTAAATCGATCTAGGCCATTGATTGAGAGGGAGCTCAACTATAAATAGAGAATCTCTCATCCTCATTTGTATTCATCCATTCCATTCATTCTCTTTGGATAGTAATAAAACTTTGAGGTGTTTACTCTATCTCTTGTGTGCTTTGTTCCTAAGTTTCTTTGTGTTGTTTCCTCTCTTGGTGGCTAAGAGTAACCACACTTGTGTTTGTATTTCCACACCATAGTCCAACCTTGGTGGCTTGGAGTGGTCACGTTAGTATTAAAGCTTCCGCATCCTAGAAATATTGAGGGTTTGGTTCCAACCTTGGTGAGTTTGCATGCTCATTAACCTTGGATAAGGCTTACTTAGTCGCAAAGAGGACTTAGAAGTTTCAAGAAGCGTCTAAGGTCACACGTCTCTTTAGACCTTAACTCATATTCCGATAGTTTGAGCTTGAAGGTTTTGAGGGCATGACAAGTGGTATAATATAAAAATGTACATTTGTTTTTATATAGAGAGACAATAATAGTTCATGTATTTGACTGAATTGGTTTTATTCAATTATACAAAGAAGGGTACAAATTAATATTGTAAGTGTTATTGTTGCGTACATCCGATAAATATACGAGCTGTAAGAGTTTTGCTACACACGCAACCAGAGTAGTACATTTTTGTCCGACATATATGGTAAAATAATGCTCGAGTTAAAATTATTTTAAGGTATATAGTTGGTGAAAATTTATTTAAATATTTATAATATTTATTACAGTACGAATTTTTAATTTATTATAATAAATATCATAAATTTTAAATATTTTTTATCAGATGTATATTTCTAATTTTTCACCAATAATATTTCCTTAATTTTTCACCTTATCTATGTATTAACGTTATAATTTTATGTTAATATTTATTGGTTTATAATTAGATTTAAATAATAAACGTTTTCATTATTTAATTTACATTTATATTTACTCGAGATGAAAAAACATGCATCATTCCTTATCCCAGTTTTAGATATGTGGAGCCGGGCAAGTTACCTTACGCTTTAGGCATGTCTAGTTTGACACAACACACAAGTCGAATAATATAAAGTCATTGAAGAAATTATTTTTCATTACAGTTAAAATACTACTTTTAGAGTAAAAAAATACTTTTTAATATCATAAGTAATGAAGAATAATAAATTTATTGAGCCACCTCAAAAGTAAAAAAAATATTATTTTTTAAGGATCTTGAGTTTAAATAATTATGTTTGCAGTTTGTACATAACGATTGTTTTGTGTAAATATTATTTGTCATTTTATGTAGGGTAAAATATACAAATGATCCTCCAACTACAAGATGTTATTTTGTTGAGTCACTTTATTATTAAAAATTACAAAATGATTCAATTTATGGGGTGCTATTTTTGTTGAGCCTTCTATTATTAAAAATTATAAAATAGTCATTGACTACTCATATGTTTCAAATTCATCCTTTTTCGTTAAAAAATTAGTGCTCGTCTAAGTCGAACGTTAACTTGCTCACTTAGATATGATAAAATCTAATCACATAGTTATTTGAATTGTATTTTGTGGATTAAATATCTCTTTACATTTATGTCGTTGAGTTAGTGCTTGAAACATTATGTTATCCAACCAATGCTTGAAAGCAACGATAATGTTAGTAGACATTAAAATATAATTTTATCATATCCCAAACAACATGTTAACGTTTAATTTAGATGACCATCAATTTTATAACGGATAAGGGCGCATTTAAAATATATGAGTAGTCAAATGACTATTTTGTAACTTTTGATAGTTGAGGGACTCAACAAAGTAACTCCTTGTAGTTGAGGGTTATTTTGTGAGATACTCAACAAAATAACTCTATAATCGAGAAATCATTAGCATACTTTACCCTTTTATTTACTCGCTAGATTTTTATAAATATTTATTTTACGTAAATATTTTTCATTATATAGTATGTATGTAATAAAATTTAGGATAAACGACACGTTTAATATCAAAACTATCAATTTTATTTTATTTTAATATCTAAACTGCACGTTAAAAATGATTTTAAAATAAATAGAAGTAAAATTAATAATTAAGTGCTAAACTTGCAGTCTACCCTAAAAGCTAATATTGGGATATTGGTGCTTTTACGGACAATAATTTTAGGTGAAACGGACACCACAACAGTGACGATAACTTGGACCCTGTCGTTACCATTAAACCATCGGGATGTCTTGAGAAAAGCCCAACATGAATTGGACACTTTCGTCGGTAAAGACAGGCTGGTGCAAGAATCCGACATGGAGAATCTACTCTATCTCCAAGCCATTATCAAAGAAACAACCTGATTATACCCCGCCTCGCCCCTCTCCGTGCCGCATGAATCCGTTGAAGACCGCACCATGGTCGGCTACTTTATTCCGGCAGGCACACTCCTTGTAAACATTTCAAAGCTTCAACAAGATCTTAAAATATGGTCCGATCCTGAATAGTTTCGACCTGAAAGGTTTCTTACGACGCATAAGCATATCAATGTCAGGGGACAAAACTTTGAGTTTATTCCATTCGGTAGCGGTCGAAAAGTTTGCCCTGGAATATCATCTGCGCTTCAAATTTTAAATCTCAACCTTGCTGTTCTGCTGCAATCGTTTGAAATTACGACGCCGGATGATGAGCCGGTTGACATCCGTGAGGGTGCCGGTTTGACAAATCTCAAAGCTGCGCCACTTAATGTTGTTTTCACACCTCGTCTTCCTCCTCATCTCTATGAATAAACTACTATGCCGCTTGATGAGCCGGTTGACATGCACGAGGGTATCGATTTGATTAATCTTAAAGCTACGCCACTTGCTGTCGTTTTCACACCTCATCTTCCTCATCTGTATGACTAAATACACAAACATATGTATATTGTTGCTTGTGGAATCGTTTTTAGTATTTTGAACTAGGACGATCTGGTACCGTACTTAAACAATAAACACGGATACCGAACTAATCCTGTTTGAACGGTACAATAATTATATATTAATTTATAAATAATGATAAATTAGGATTAAGTTCGAACTTATAGAATAATCTCATTATTGAGAGAATGTAATTTTTTCTTAAAGTTTCGGATTCAAATATATAAGTTTGTATGATATGGAATTCTAATTTAGACAGAGGGTCATGATCAGAAAGATAAAACTTACTTATTTTAAATTGAATTTTACACTATTTCACACCGTTACATCTGAAATTATATTTTAATGATTTTTCACTTAATGCTGTAAAAATTATCATCTATTTATGAACATTATGTTTAATATATATACACACACTACATGCAATTTATAAAGTGCATGAATAGTATATACATATGCTGCAAAAATAAAAGGAAAGGTTAAAATATTAATTTTAGAATGAAGAAGGAATTTATCAGAACATATCTCCATCTATTGTCAACTCAATAACATATTAAACAATATGAATTAAAGATGAACATTCGATTAACTCAAATCAAGTAATTTTTTTTAAGTTCATCGAGTTAACAAGTCCTATTTTATAACTCAAATTTGATTTGAATTTTTTTTTGAGTTTCTATTTAGTTTTAATTCTAAATATTTATAATATCATGATATTGTTTGCTTCCAATTTAAACGATTTTTTATAACTATGTACAATACATATTTATTTATTCATATTTTTTCATGCTATATATATATATATATATATATATATATATATATATATATATATATATATATATATATTATACAGAGTCGTGAAATTCAACTAAAACTTGCACACCAATCCGCTAATTACTAAAAATTTTGAATTATTCGTGTTACTATTCAAGTTGCATTTTATAACTCAACTTGAATTTGAATTTTTTTTTAGTCGAGTTTATGAAATTACAACTCGAAATCAATTCGATCGAGTCGAGTTTTGCTCACCCCTAATATGAACTTAATTTAATCAATTTCATTTTGTCGAGAATATCTAAATTAAATATTAGGTATGATCAGTTTTAATTAGATAGAATCAGTCTTTATTCTATTAGTTATTAGATAGGATCATTTTTAATTAGATAGAATCAGTTTTTTATTCTATTAGTTATTAGATAAGATCATTTTTAATTAGATAGAATCATTTTTATTCTGTTGCTAATTTTATGCATCTTTTTATGTAAAGTTGTTACATTGTAAACTCTATTTAAGTCAGTCATATTCAGCAGAAATAAACACGATTTATTCGGAACAAGTTTTTCCGTCTTTATGGTATCAGAGCCAAAATGGCCAAACCCTACGATGATACCTCTGGTATCGACTCTATGAGTTCTACTCGCTCACCTTCAATCACCCTAAACACTGAATCCTTCCAAAACATATCCATCACTTCTCACAAGTTGAATGGAAATAATTTCTTAAAGTGGTCACAATCTGTGAAACTGTTTATTCGTGGCCGTGGAAAATTCGACTATTTCTCAGGTACCACTACGAAACCTGCCGAAGAAGATGAAGAATCTGAAAGATGGGAGGCAGAAAACTCGATGATTATGTCTTGGCTCATAAACTCCATGGATCCGAGTGTAGAGAGAACTTATCTCTTCCTACCTACTGCTCATGACATTTGGAATGCTGTGAACGAGACCTATTCTGATCTCGGGAACGCAGGACAATGGTTTGAACTAAAAACTCGGTTATGGAGGCTAAAACAAGGAGAAAAAACTGTCACTCAATACTACACTGAACTCAAGACCTTGTGGCAAGAGGTTGACATGTTCAGCGACTACGAATGGAGTTGTGCTAAGGACAGGGCTCTATTCCAGAAGATGGTGGAAAAAGAACGGGTCTTCGAATTCCTTGTCGGCCTTAACAAGGAATTGGATGAAGTCAGAGGGCGCATTCTTGGTCGTGAACCACTACCAAGCACAAGAGAAGTCTTCTCCGAAGTCAGACGAGAGGAGAGCCGGCGGACAGTCATGCTTGGAGGCCACTCACCAAATCTCACTGAGTCTTCTGCCTTGTTCTCGGGTAAGCCACCACGTCGCAACGATCGTCGAAACGATAGAGATCGGTCAATCTGTGAGCACTGCAACAAGCCGGGACACACTAAAGCCAAGTGTTGGAAGCTACACGGGAAGCCAGCCAAGAATTTTTCAGCCAATCGAACTTCTCGTAATGCAAAGGGATTCCATGCCTCATCTAAAGATGCTTCTGAAGAGCCGAAACCTGCCTCAGAACTGTCTGCCTTCAGCAAAGAATAGCTAGAGCAATTGTATCAACTAATGAGTTCTCATTCCATATCCAACACTCCTAACCCATCATCTTATATTGCCTCTTCATCATTAGCCCAGAAAGGTACATATCCTACAGCTTTCATAGCCGGTTCTAAATCAAACCCTTGGATCATAGATTCAGGGGCAACAGATCACATGACCGGTAATTCCTCCATATTCTCATCTTATTTTCCTTTATCTGGTAATCTGAAGGTAAAAATTACTGACGGCTCCCTAACCTCTATAGCTGGAAAAGGCTCTATCATTATTTCTCCATCTCTCACATTACTAAATGTCCTACATGTCCCAAAGCTCTCTTGCAATCTCATCTCTGTTAATCGTATTATTCATGATTGCAAATGCATTGCTACAATAACATTTGCTGGATTTGAATTTCAGGACCCTTGTTCGGGGAAGATGATTGGCAATGCTAAGGAGGTTGATGGACTCTATCACTTGGTCACGGACAATTCTTCAGATAAACAAGTTCAGAAACTGAGATGCTTTACTACCTTGTCTTGTGAGAATGAAATAATGTTGTGGCATTATAGATTAGGCCATCCTAGTTTTAATTACTTGAAATATTTGTTTCCAAATCTTTTCAAAAAAAATATGGTTTTTCTTTTCAGTGTGAAGCTTGTGAATTGGCAAAACATCATAGATCTGTTTATCCATCTTTAAAGTATATGCCATCAAAACCTTTTTCTCTTGTGCATATTGATATTTGGGGCCCTTCACGAGTAAAAATAGCCTCAGGATCTAGATGGTTCATCACATTCATTGATGATCACACTAGAGTCACGTGGATTTATTTACTAAAAGAAAAATCCGAGGCAGCAAGTGTTTTCAAAAATTTTCACTCACTGATCAATACTCAGTTTCAAGCAAATATTCAAGTTCTTATAATCGATAATGGTCGAGAATATTTTAATGCAATCTTAGGTGATTTTTTGAAACAAAAAGGAATTATTCATCACAGTTCTTGCGTTGATACTCCCCAACAAAATGGAGTTGCTGAAAGAAAAAATAGGCATTTATTAGAGGTGACTAGGGCTTTACTGTTTGCTATGAATGTTCCTAATCGTTTTTGGAATGAAGCACTCTTAACATCGTCTTATTTGATAAATCGAATGCCTACAAGAGTTCTTAATTATATTACTCCTTTGCAAGCTCTAAAGAATATGTTTCCTGAAAATAGATCTTTCACTGATTTAACACCTAAAATTTTTGGTTGCATTGCTTTTGTTCATATACACGGCCAAAATAGAGGAAAACTCGATCCCCGAGCACATAAATGCATATTTCTAGGTTTTTAACCGACACAAAAAGGGTATAAATGCTTTGATCCTAAATCTGGGAAGTATTATGTGAGTATGGATGTCACGTTTTTTGAAAAACAACCTTTTTTTGATAAAAACTCTCTTCCGGGGGAGAATGACTCTGAAATGAGTTTTTGGGAACAAACATCCTTGCCAAAATCGGTTGTAAATAGCTCAGTGGAACCAATTCATATTTCCGTAACTAATCCTAGGATTTCACAACCTATAAATTCACAACCTCGTGAGACTCAGGTAGAAACCAACTTGGAACCACCTATTAAACTTCGTGTTTATTCTAGACGGATGACTCGACCAAGTAATGTACCACCGGCCCCCAAGGTATGCCAACCATCGGACTCGACTATGGTCCAAGGTACGACTTCTCTTTCTCCTATTTCTTCTCCAAATTTAGAGCCTTCTACAGAATTCTTTGAACCCATAGCCTTGCGCAAAGGTGTTAGATCATGTACCACAAAACATCCAATATCCAATTTCTTATCTTATAATAAACTCTCTCCAGATTTCAAAGCTTTTTCCACCAGGATTATTGATGATGCACTACCTAAGTCGATACATGAAGCTCTAGAAGTTCCGAGATGGAGAGAGGCAGTTTTTGAGGAGTTAAAGGCCCTGAAGAAGAATGGCGCGTGGGATCTAACTCCTTTACCTGAGGGAAAACGATCTGTAGGCAGCAAGTGGGTGTTCACCATCAAATACCATGCAGATGGCTCGGTCGAGAGATACAAGGCAAGACTCGTAGCACGAGGCTTCACTCAGACATACGGCCTTGACTACGAGGAGACCTTCACACCTGTGGCCAAACTAAACACCGTACGTGTCCTACTCTCACTAGCCGCCAATCTGGATTGGACTCTCAGACAGTTTGATGTGAAGAATGTGTTCCTAAACGGTGAGCTAGAGGAAGAGGTGTTTATAGAAGTTCCTCCAGGCTTTTATGAATTGAAGAAGGATGGCAGGGTCTGCAAGCTAAAGAAATCCATTTATGGATTGAAACAATCTCCGAGAGCCTGGTTCGAGAGATTCACGAGAGCTGTGAAACAACATGGTTACACTCAGGCCCAGTCTGATCATACTATGTTCTACAAACACAATAATGGTAAAATTGCTATTTTAATTGTGTATGTAGATGACATTGTTATGACAGGAGATGACACAGTACAGTTGGAGTCGTTGAAGAACTTCTTATCCAACCAGTTTGAAGTCAAGGATCTAGGACAACTCAAATATTTCCTTGGAATGGAGGTGGCTAGATCCTCAAAAGGTATAATTATCTGGCAAAGGAAATATGTCCTCGATATCTTGAAAGAGACCGGATTACACGGATGTAAACCAGTGGCGACTCCTATTGATCCGAATCAAAAACTCGAAAAAGAAGATGGTGTTGAGCCTGTGGACAAGAATCGGTATCAGAAGCTGGTGGGGAAACTGATTTATTTGGCTCATACGAGACCAGATATTACATTTGATGTGAGCTTGGTTAGTCAGTTTATGCATTGTCCCTCATAAAAACACTCCAAGGTTGTTTACCGGATTCTTCATTACTTGAAAGGGAGTCATGGTAAAGGAATCATGTTTTCGAAGAATGGAAGTCGAAGAGTGGAGATCTTCACTGATGGTGATTGGGGAGGAAGTTCTACAGACAGAAGATTTACTACCGGTTATTGCTCCTTTGTCTGGGGCAACTTAGTTACTTGGAGGAGCAAGAAGCAACCAGTTGCCTCTAGAAGCAGTGCGGAGGCCGAGTTCAGAGCCATGGCGCAAGGAGTATGTGAGTTGTTATGGCTTAGGAGGATCTTGGAGGAGCTGAAGGTTGAATGAGATAAATCGATGAAGTTGTATTGCGACAACAAATCGGCAATCAGTATTGCTCAGAATCCTGTACAGCATGACAGGACCAAACATGTCGAAATAGATTGACATTTCATCAAAGAGAGGCTGGAAAATGGCGATATCTGCATACTGTTTGTTCCATCATCAGAGCAGCTCGCCGATGTTCTCACCAAGGGACTGTTTACTACGATGTTCGAAGGATTTCTGTCCAAGCTGGGAATGATCGATATCTATTCTCCAGCTTTGAGGGGGGTGTCGAGAATATCTAAATTAAATATTAGATAGGATCAGTTTTAATTAGATATAATCAGTCTTTATTCTATTAGTTATTAGATAGATCATTTTTAATTAGATAGAATCAGTTTTTTATTCTATTAGTTATTAAATAGGATCATTTTTAATTAGATAGAATCATTTTTATTCTGTTGCTAATTTTATGCATCTTTTTATGTAAAGTTGTTACATTGTAAACTCTATTTAAGTCAACCATATTCAGCAGAAATAAACACGATTTATTCGGAACAAGTTTTTCCGTCTTTACATTTAATCACCAATATTGTTTGCTTCCTATTTCCATGGTGTTTCTGACCTTCATATACACAACCAAAAGCAAATTTACAAGATAGCAATTTATAAAGAAGACAAGTCGAGAACGTTTATGCCATAAATTAAAGGCATTGCCTTTGCTCCTTTTCCCTCCATATAATCTGTGTAACTGTGTCCTGTTTATTTATATCTTGTTCAGGAACCTACTACTTGATAATGCCATCGATGCTAATCTCACTTGCACTTATAACTTTGCCGGAAGAAGACAAGCCCAGATCAAAGGGTCCCAAAGACTCCGTCTGCATCCACATTCCATTAAAAAAATTAATAAATAAATAAAAAATAATAAAATACATTAAAAAATGGCATCATTCTATGTTACTCGTACATGGCTGAGTGTTGTATTACAAATGTGTTCAACACAAATGTTTTCAATTTTCTTAATAATTTTCATGCATTAGGAAGATCATATCTGAATACCTGTCTCCAGATGTATATTGAACACGTACAGAATTCGAATACCTAGACAGAGTCTAGAGAAAGAAATGAATAAAGTACCCATTTAATATCTGAGAGCCCCAGACTGCTTTCATTGTTATATACTCGCGAACAAAGTATCAAGTCTGTGTCTGACTGTTGACAAGCCTGGACTTGTAATTGAGTATTGGCCTGTGAAAATAAATTCTTGAAATGTATTGTGCATGTCATAACTCAATAACCAAACTTAAAAGTTTACATCCTAATTAATAAAATATAAGCGCTTCAAGGGAACAAATATGTTATATGTATCAAATAGCTGATATGAAATTGCTGCCTCACAGATGATCTTAAAGACCAATTAATATAATTGATGGTTGTTTTAAACATAAAAAACAGCATGATAGAAATGACAATCTTTTCCATAAGAACTTTTTACTGTTTGAAATCACATGCCACGTAAAAATAACAAAAATGCAGAATTGCTCAATGTGATAGAATACTGCCAACAGCAATAGAAAACTTCAATCACTAGACTCGGTAGCTTTTAGCAACAAAATATAATAAAGAAGCTTGATAGCTATTCTACAGGAAAATATGTAAAACAGTTCTGGAATTGTGATAATGGAAGCTGGAAATTATAAAAGCAAACCTCTGTTGGATGGGGGTGCTTGAATGACTTAGAACTGGTGTCCTGACTGCAGGCATGAGAATAAGCACTTCCACCAGAAGCTATAGCATTTTTACCCAATGAAGAAAACTTTTGGAATGGAAATGCATGGCATGTATCATCAGCATCTAAAATTGAGGAATGTAAGTCCTGAACTGGCGGTCTTTGATTTTTAAAGGGATTCATTTGACCAGCAAGGAAAGCATCAAAGGAATCAGAGATTAACTGAGATGACCCTGAAGTGATCCCATTTGATTTTGGATCACAATTACCAAACCTGCCCTGCAATGATGCTTCTGACAGCAGGCCTCCTATGCTAATATTAGTTAGACTGTCTGCCCAAATTGCCAATGACTGCCCAATGCTGCTATCCATTGCCACTTCATTTTCCTAACAGATGGGGAAAGAAAAAGCAGTTTCAGAAAGGAAAATTATTTGACATGAAACTTACTGCAATCTAGCACTCTTTTGGACATAAAGGTTTTAGTTTTGTGCCAAGAATCAGATAACAAACATAATGTGACCCCAAAGCTAACTTTCATAAGCCAGTAAAATTGTCACCATCAGAATAGAGGGGTAAATATAATAGACAATATTCAAAGAACCATCTAATATATCTTCCATGCCTGTAATTTTTAGCAACTCACAACCTAATTAAATGCTTGATTGAGGTTATAAGTTTGATTCAGGTTACTGGCAATGCAGTTTCACAAAAAATTAACATAGAAAAGGCATTAATCTCTAGGCGAGCTAATAAGCAGAAAACTGGTCATAGGCACTGTACCGTAGAACCAACTCCTCCATTAGAAATCTTCTCAGCAACAGCTACATTTGTTTCTCCACTCATAATGATTGGTTTTCCAGACTCTTCACTAGAAACCTTAGCTTTCTCACCATTTCCATATATATATCCTCCATGTACGTGTTACAACTTTTCTGTGCATCTTCAAGTTCTGAAGAGGCTCTGAAAGGAGTTGATACAGAAGGTTGTCCCAAGGTTTTTTGTTTGAAGATCAGACACCCACCCATATCTTCAAAGCAGAAGCCGGTTACAACATATCAATATACTTTTAGGAGCCACCATAAATAGCGAGTAAAATGAGAAACCAAAAAATAAAGATTAAGAAAGGCATTCAGGTATTGGACCTTAAACGAAACACAGATGGGCTTCCAATTGTTTCATAGACATCCCTGGCACTGATACAAATGTCATTTCTTGTCCATCGGTAACTGGTCAGATTTTCTGCGACATATGGGAAAAACATGGGCTCCCCAACAGCGATGCTTGAACTGCCCCACTTGCTATCAATGTGCTTAAGCACAGAGGATATCTTCTTTCTAGTACTTAAAGTCAATTCCAAGTATGGATGAAACCCATCCTAGCGGAAAGAATAGTCAACCCTCAGTCTAGATAGATCTTCTGTAAACAGCTAAAAGTGATTTTAGGTTTAGGGTTTTACCTTTTCTAGTCCTAGACGAGTGCTTTCATCTATCGGGAAGAGCTGCAACTTAATCTTAGTGGAAGGATGAAGTCTTTCTTCTGAATTCAGGTCAAGTGCAGGTGGCGTTGTAAATTCTTTCACGGAATTGGCTTTTGTAGCTTTAGACCTCGAAGATACTGCTTCAACCAAACCAGAAGGTGATGGTTGCTCATCCTTGTCTGATTTTTCTATATTAAAAGATTAAAAACTCAAAAGTTAAAAGAACAATTCAGGCTCACCAATTGATGAACGCATCAACATTTATACTTAAAAAGATAAATTTCTTGGTAAGGCAAGACAAGTAAGAAAAAAACAAGTCCAATGTCCTGCCTGTTGCTCCCTGAAGCTGCTTCTCCACAAGTGTCTTTCTAGATTTATTAACTCCCTTATAACCATCACGCGGATTAATTTCTGAATGTGGTTCCAAGGCTTTTATCCTTCTCTTTCTACTAGTTCCCATGTGATAAAAGCCTTCCTATCAATCAAACCAATTGTAAAAATATTAAACTGAAAGTACTTTACCAAAAATATCTGCCAACATCACACCTAAAAAGGAAAAAGATGATCAAAATTCATCTGAAACTCCATTTCTTCTGAGGTCTGCCCCCGATAGCCTTCAATTAAAAATCAGTGCATAACATTTCAAATTCTCAATCTTTAAAAAACAAAAAGTTAAAAGAAGGTGAATTCCAGCTTTAAACGCGGAGTATTTAGTTTTACGTCTTTCTGTTTCATTGGAGCATTTAGAGTCTAGCATTTTGGAACTAACAACAGAGGGAGGGAGAGAGGGAGGGGGGAACAATATAGTCATGAATTGCAAGTTGGAGTAACGCCAAAGCGGATTCATTTAAATTGCGAACGAGTCAAACCCTAATTCTCAAATTAGGGATACAATAAAAGATATTAAAGCATAACGAACTTTAGCGATTAACTGCAAAGAAACAAAGTGCTAATTAAATCATCAAAAATGGAAGTATACGTCATCTGAAAATTCTAAGTTACATAAGGATTGATCTATAGTAACGGTGTTGAATTTTAAGGATAGAAAATCAAAAGAAGAAGAAGAGAAAATCTAGGGAATTAAAGTTATTTGCAAATAAATTTAACTGAAAATCTTAATTCAATTAAAATAAAAAAAAGGAAAGCTTCCTGTTTTACCTGAATAGAATCAGAACAGCATAGAACAGAAAGAGAGATCGAGAAATCTGAAAGTGATGAATAGTATTGGCGGGAATTTTAGGATCTTCGGGGAAAAACTCTAAAGAGTTCAAAATTTGAAGGCAAATGGCGCTACATCAGTTTACGGTTTCAAAAGGATACAAAAGCTATGGGCAGGCCCTGAAGTTGAGGCCCATTCATGCCCTAAATGACATTTTAAGAAATAAAGGCCCCTTTGAATACAATCAGGATTGGATAGAACGTATGACTTGCTCGTTATCTATTCGAACGGATTCAAGCGTTTACAAATCCAGTCGAAAAACGAGCGCCGGACGGAGCTCCCTTCGGTCCTCCGGCCCATATTAAAATTTATATATTCGATATAATTTTAATTTAATAGTATTATGGTTTATGTAAAAATAAATATTTAAATTTAAAAAATATAAAAAATTATTAAATATTTAATCAAGTAGGAGTCGAACTAAAGAATGATGAGTCTTCGTTCTCAAATTTTTTATCTAATTACAATCTAAGTCATTGTAAGTTTAAATATCAGACAAAATAGAAGTTGTCTTTCGAGTTTTGAGTTTTTTTTTTAATTTAGGGTGAATACAATGTAATATTTGTAAAAAAAAACTTTCAACTATTTGACAATTAACGCTCATACCCCTACATACGTGTTTGAACTCGGGACGTCAAGGATAACTACAATCACTTAATCACTAAGTTCAATTGATTCATACTAAATTTTGAGTTTAAATACCTTATAAATCTTTTAAATAGTCTAATATTTTAACCTCTGCCAATATTTAATTTTGACTCCGTCCATCAACACATCATACGCTCCATTCTTAATCTGGCTGCTGATCGTAACTTTTGGTAATTGATATGAAAATTTTTTGTTATACACAATCATATTTAGTTTACCGAATTCAAATAAATTTTAATAACATGATAGTTGATGGGTATCGAAATTGCAGTCCTTACAGCATTGTAAGCTCTGATTCTCTCTTCTGTTCCAGATGTCATTAAGTCTCTGTTGATTTAAATATTAGAGTGAACATAATTTTTATTTAAATATTAATTTATTGTGGAAATTGATTATATCGATCTCTCTTGATTGTATCTGCCGGCTTTTATATGCTCCATTGATTTTGGATATGATTTTGATAGTAATGAATTTGAAAATTCATCGTTTTCTGTTTACCTGTTTATTTATAAAAGGAGAATATGAAATAATTTGTTCTACCCGCCAAAGTTGGTTGGTTCATTAAACAACAAACTTTTGAGAAGAAAAAGAAAATCGACATTCCTTGTTAACACAGCCCGGTTGCATTGAAACTGGAGTAGAACAAATTGAATTCTGCAAAAACAAAGGCATCCCATTTTCTTTTTATTTCTACAATAAATTCCAAACCAAGGTCGGCTAGTTAAGTCACTTCCCTTTCTGGTTTTTTTTTCACATTCCAATAGACTTTCTTGTGTATTACTCTGCCACTTAGCAATCACCGGATCATGCATCGAGTCCCCGCGATCGGCGTCTGAGAGGCCATTGATGCAGCAGTAGTTATGGGATGTGTTCAAGGCAAGTATACTTCAACGTACTCCCCGTCTCGGCGAATCGAAGAGGTCAAGCATGAACATGGATACGTTAATAGAGGGGATGGACTGCAGAAGTTTTCGTCAGGAACGAAGGATGGAGGCGATGATAAGAACCTCGGTCTGGCCCCTGGGATGGCCGGAAATGGACCGAAGGTGGTTGATAGGGAAGGGGAGACCGTGAGGAGTAATGATGCTAATGGGAATGTTCCGCAACGAAATGTGTCGAGGAAAATTGGTGGCGGCGACGATCAGGTTGTTCATGGATGGCCTAAATGGCTTGTTGATAATGTTCATTTTGAGGTTTTGTCTGGTTTGGTTCCAAAGAGTGCTGATTCCTATGATAAGCTTGCCAAGGTAAAGTATTCCATGAGTTTGATGATTAGAGATATTTGATTTTCAATTAAATGTGGTATCAAAGTGCTCGTATTCGAATATCCATAAAAATGAATGTTAAATCGACAATTATTCGATCCGGTTATGCAGGTAGGGCAAGGAACATACAGCAATGTGTACAAAGCTCGAGACAAGGACACCGGAAAGATTGTTGCGTTGAAGAAGGTCCGTTTCAACACTGCAGAGCCTGAGAGCGTTAAATTCATGGCAAGAGAGATTATGATACTTCAGAAGCTGAACCATCCAAATATTATCAGGCTTGAAGGATTAGCCACTTCAAGGATGCAGTACAGTCTTTATCTGGTCTTTGATTTCATGCAGTCAGACTTAACCAAAGTTATCTCCCGGCCAGGCGAGCGGCTCACCGAACCTCAGGTTTGAACTTCGAATCTATGTTGCTCCGACTTATCATTTTTTCCAGAAGTACTATCATTCAATACTCGAGTACCATATATTATCTCAAAGGATCCTCCAAACACCAAGTCAAAGTATTTGTGTTTATTATGATGCAGATCAAGTGTTACATGCAACAGCTGCTTTCAGGACTGGCGCACTGTCATGAAAGAGGGATATTGCACCGAGACATTAAAGGTTCAAACCTGTTGATAGATAGGAATGGGGTGCTGAAAATTGCAGATTTCGGGCTTTCCAATACTTTCAACCCGAAACCAAAGAAACCCCTTACGAGCCGGGTCGTAACACTTTGGTATAGAGCTCCGGAGTTGCTATTAGGATCCACAGATTATGGTGTTGGGATTGATCTCTGGAGTGCAGGTTGCCTCTTAGCTGAGATGTTTGCTGGAAGACCTATTATGCCTGGGAGGACTGAGGTACACCTTACCATTCCCCATTATTTCTACTTAGACTAAGAGAATATGGCCTTTGGAGTATGAAGTATATATATATATATATATATATGAGTCTAAATACCAATGAATGGATAGATTATTTTTATGAATGCATGTAAACTTTTAACATCCTCTAAAAGAATAAAAATTGGTATAACACTAAAATTAGCCCTAAAATTTGTCTAAATGAACATTTTAATTCCTATTTTTTCTTTTCCGATTACTTTAATTTTCAAAGTTTCAATTATTTTGTCAAAATAACTCATACCGAATGAAAAATTATTAATTGACTAATGATCCACCATATTAATGACGTGACATTTTTATACGTGTTAAATTGATGACATGTCACATAATATAATGATATGACATGTGTCACGTTAATAATTAAGAATATATGAAAATATCATATCAACAATATGTGGTGACTATTAATCAACTAACGGTTTCTATTCTACATAAGTCATTTTGACCAAGAATTTAAACCTCATGACTAAAAAATAATAGGGGCTAAAGTAATCATTCTAGTAAATTTCGTTAGGGGCAATTTTCATTCATCTATAAGTGCTTTGTAGCAATGCATTATCTCAACTGGATACTAAAAATGTATGTTGTTCGGATTCGGATGTAAGTAGCAGACATGGTAAAAGTATGATAGTCTTGCCAGTGACAAGTTAAGCTTGTGATCAGGTTGAGCAGCTTCATCGAATTTTTAAGCTCTGTGGTTCGCCCTCAGAGGACTACTGGAAGAAGATGAAGCTACCAGCAAGCTTTCGCCCACCGCAGCATTACAAGCCTGGATATCAAGAAGCATTTGGAGACTTCCCCAGTTCTTCATTTGAGCTCCTCGTAATGCTTCTTAATCTGGACCCATCTTATCGTGGCACTGCAGCGTCTGCTCTTCAAAGTGAAGTAAGCTAAAATCAGCACCACCCTCTACAAATACAAAAAAAAAACCCTAATCATGACCAAATGCTTCGTTTCATCTTTTGTTTTTGCAGTTTTTTTCTTCAATTCCTTTGGCATGCAACCTTTCAGATCTACCAGTGATATACAAAGAGGAGGATGAGCCATATAAAGCCAAAGATCGAAAGAAGTATGTTAACTTTTCAAGTATTATAGATTTCTGCTTATGATTTTAACTGATTGTGGTGGCTTTCCATATTGAAGGCACAGAACATCAAAAACAAAGCAAACTTCTGGAAAGAAACATGAAGGTCATGAGACAAAGGACCTAACAACAACGGATCAAAAGAAAGATGATACTGATACTTCCAGGGAGATAAATGTTAGTTGCACTTTTATGTTTTATAAAAGGACCAAATGAATAGTTGATTAGCGATCAATTCTTTTATCTTACCAGGATAAACATAAAGGAAATGGGAGTGCGAGCAGCTCATATCGAGTGAAGCCGATAAAACATAAAGAAGACGTCTTTCCAGTATCGGTTTCTCCACTTCTACGTTCCAATCCGAAAGCAGCTGCACGAACCGAGGCTCATCCGAATGCTACTCAGAACATTCAGAATTTCACTCTTTTACAGGCTTCTATAACCGATATCATGAAGAACAACCTCGGCAATCCTCAGTACCGCCGGTCTCTGTCTACATTGGATTTCCGAACACTTGATCCTGAGAAGATATCTAAACTTTTTGGTGTTGAATAAAGAGAATGGGTGATGGGGCAGTGATCTCTCTATTGAGGTGAAATTATATAATGTAATATGACTATGTGAGTTACTAATTTATTCCTTCTGTCATTTGGTTATAAATAAATAAAACATTATTGGTCTTATTGTTTAGTCCTAAAATGAAAGAAGTTGTTGTAACAAGTCAGTTATTAATAACATTTATGTATGAAACATTTGGTGTTGGTTTTCTTCTTTTTGAGTTGTCTGGTTTCTGATATTATAATCCTTAATAGGCTTTCAGTTCATGATTTAAACAAAGCTTAAAGCGCAGTTGCAGAAGAATTTAATTCATTGAATTGGGATCTATGTATATGAAATATTACATGTAGAATTATTATGTATTGCAGGCCATAGAGATTACTCAAATAGGAAGTACGTGAAATAATTGTAGTGTGATTGCCATCAAGTTTTGACACCACATGGCTGGTTCACACGGCTCGGCTCATGCCAGACCGCAACATAATCACCTGTTGTAAAGGAAAGGAAAGGATCCTTTCAAGTCATCTTTTATCAATCAATTCCTGCCTGCTTTGGCATGCTGTCAGCCCCTCATCCCCGATGGCTCGGCTGTATGAGGTTCCATTTCATACGCATCATCACCTCATCAAAATGCAGGTGCTGGCCCTAGCTTGCCTTGGTTCCAGATTTGAAACAATTTGATCAAATAAATAGATCTAATAATATTAAGAGGAAATTATATCATTAAATAGATCAACATAATTTAGTGACCTTTTGTATATTTTACCCTAATATTAAAAACAACAAAGATAAGTTTGGAGTTAATTGCACAAAAAGTCTCCAAGCTATGACTCTCATTTTAAATTGATCTATAAACTTTAAAACATTCTATATTAGTCATCAAACTATGACCCTTATTCTAAATCGATGTCTAAACTTCAAAACGTTCTATGTCAGAACTCAAACTATCATATCATATCATATTGATCATTCTATTAACATGTCGCTAATTTTACCGACTTTTGAAGGTCTTAGGAATTGAACCTATGATTAAAAAAATAATTTGTTTTTGAAGGTCGTGTGAATTTTTTAGGTCACATGTTCAATTCTGACGACCTTCAAAAACACATTAAATTTTTATCAATAAAGTTAACGAAACGTTAACGAAAAGATCAAAATGAAACGACATTATATTGATAGTTTAAAAAATAATATATAATATTTTAAAGTTTAGAGATTAATTTAAAAATGGATCATAATTTTTGAACATATATAAAATATGTTAAGGTTTAAGGACCAATATAAAATGGGGTAATAATTTATGGATATCATATATATATATATATATATATATATGTATGTATGTATAAGTATGTCATAAATTTATATAAAACAAACTATTATCATATAAAAATTTATATAAATACAAAATACTACAAACATGAATTATTATGTTATATATATACACACACACAATAAGGCTACACAAGTTATCAGATGCTACACTAGGGCAGACATGGTCACAATCCTTCCATATACTAACAACTAGTGATTGTCATATGGTTTGGAGCACAAGGTAGCCCCATTCACATATCTATTGTCTCCCTCCTCTGAACATATTTACCCTTTTGCTTTGGCTTGGGTGCACAAAGAAATACAAAGCTTTTCTTTTCCTTTCAAGTCAACCACATACACATGTGAAAAACTACTTAAAATTGTGTATAATCAAACATTCAATACTTTTTATTTATGGATGAAAATAAATTTAAGTAATATGTATAGAGATTATATAAAAAATTATACGTTAAAAATGATTCAAAATGTTTTACTAATTAATTCAACTGATATCGCTGTGGAAGACATGGATTTAAATACATTTAATTACACATTATCTTTTTATTTATAGGTGAATAATGATATATTTAATTTAAATATTATATTAAAAAAATTCAAGATATCTTTAAAATATAAAAACAGTCATTGTCGAAGATTTGAAGGTCGTTGTCAATCCCTCCATATCATACTCTTCTTTCTTGTAGTATTTCTTTATTTATATTTTCATTACAACAACAAAAGCCTGAATGATATACCTAAGTTCATGTGCTGTTGTTCCCGGAAGCATATTCTTGAGGGAGGTCAGTCATGGTGCATTTTTAGTTGTGTTTCGGGTGATAAACCTGCATTATGAACGTCTCCTCTTCAAGGCCATTAATTAGTCGTATAAATTATGTTTTTCATTTTGAGGACAAGGAGGACCCCTCCAGCAGATGACTTGAGCTCACTTCACGTGCCTTTTTCCCTTCATGAAATTGTCCATCACCCCACCAGGTGCCCGTTTTTATACACCCAACAGAGGTCGAATCAGACAAACTAGAGGTAAAGTTTTGAATCTCTAAGTAAATTTGTATAGCTTTATGTAGTTTAATAGTATGTATTAGTTTGATAGGTAGATGGAGATCCAATCTGTCAATCTGAACTCCTATTATTTTTCAGCAAGAAATATGCCGGTGGCTAAGGAAACTCAGAAACTACTCCATAATGATCAAGTGCTTACCGCTACAGAAGATCATGGAGAAGATAATATTAAGGTTGATGAATTAGTATCTATGGACTACAGTCCAGCAACAAGGAAGCCTCCAATCCACAATTAATCACTAAACTTGTGTATATTAAAACAAGTACTCACTATAAATTTCTCTCTAAGTTCGAACAATTATTTTTATATATTAAAAAAACCTTATAAAAAAATATTATCTGGTAATCAACTCATACTATTACAAAAATACTCACTAGTTAAACTCTTTTTTTCTGGCTTTGTATATACATTTCTGCATAGTAGGAGGGATAAAACAGGGAAAAATGGTTTACATATGAGAATCAAGCATTGTCAATATAGAACCAGATATATTCACATATTCTCTAGGGTTTACGTTTTTCTTCTTCTTCTTTTTTTGTAAATAAAAACCATCCATGGAGAATTGAGAAACCTTGGATTGTATTAGTATTTGAGTTTAATGGTACATGTAAAATACCTACATGTTTCAGTCATTAAACTGAATATCAAACTACAACAAGGCTTTGTTTTCTCTCCTGATATATAAAGGTTCAACAGCAGGCAGCAAGAGGCGCAAAGTTGATGAATTAAGCAGGCAATTAACAAAAGAGAGAGTACAAGGCGGGGATCTGATTTGTTTGAGACATGTACTGGATGATATTTTGAAGTATATTTTATATAAATATATGTCCTCTAAGATTCAACAATTATTTCTATAGATAGAGAACAAGTAAAATAAAAATGGATAAATACTCAACTAAAATCAAGAGAAAGAAGAGAGCGAGAGAAACAATAAAAAATATTATTAAGTATAGTTTTTGTCAGAAAAATAAAATCAGTAGATACCGATATAAAATTAAGAACAATAAGAATAAAAGATGGGTAAAGTATATAAATTGTACCTTTATGATAGGGTATTGATTTGTTGAGTCTCTCGACTATTAAAAGTTATAAAATGATCATTTGATTATAAGATATTATTTCATTGAATCCCCATATTATTAAAAGTTATAAAAAAATCACTCGACTATTCATATGTTTCATATTCGTACTTGTTAACATGTTGACTAATAAAATAATAAAATCATATTTTAGCATGGTTTTCAGAACCGGACAGGTTAGCGAACTGGCCATGCTACCTGTTCACTGTCGGTTGAATCGGTCCGACCGGTCGGAAGAACCGGACGACGTCATAATTATTTAAAAAATTAAATAAAAATACCAAAAATATTTAATAAAAAATAATTTTTTATATCACAAGTCATATTCAAAGCTAGTCATAACATATATAAGTTAAAAATCATAAAATCAAGTGAAACAAAATGATTCAAATTAACTACAACATAATATTTAAGGTAAAACATATTAAATAATAAATATAATTATATAACTATAATTAAAAAATAAATTTGGGGCTAAAAAAATCATAACAAAATGATATTGTTTGGTTTAATTTTTTTTTAAACACAATCCCACATGGCTAAGAAACATAGAAGATCACCCCAAAAGTCTAAAGAGAAAATATGAGAACAAAACAATCCCACATGGCTAAGAAACATAAAAGAGCATCCCAACTAACCTCTATAAATAATAGAGGTAATTTGACATTCAAAATCATGGAGCCTTTTGGTGAGCATTGAGTTAACTATTCTTTCACTTCAATTAAGCTCGAATTTTAGGCTTCAATCGAGCTTCTAATTTTTTTTGAGTTCAAGCTTTTTCGAGTTCAAGTTTCAATATTATATTTCGAGTTTGAATTGAACTTGATAATTTTTAGCTCGTGAGTTTGAGTCGAGTTAATCTTACTTTTAAAGTTTTCAAGTTCGAGTCGAGCTCAACAATACTCGAGTTCGACTTGGCTCGTTTAATAAACGACGTCGTTTGGTTTAATTTTTTTTTTTAAATAATAATAAAATTGGCGGTTTTTTCCGATTTTCAGTCGTTCCGGTTCGAACGGTTCAACGGTTTCGGTCAGTTCACTAGTAGCGATTCAACCGATGTAGATTGAACCGGCCGGTCCGGTTTGATTTTCAAAACACTGTATTTTAGTGATGTTTTCCAGCACTGACTTGACGACATAATATTTCAAGCATTAGCTCGATGACATAATGTAAATGAAAACTCGTCCCATAAAATAAAACTCAAGCGGTTCTCATATCTCAACGAACAAGTTAATGTCCAGCTCAAATAACAACAATTGTTTTAACAAAAACGAACAAATTTAATCTTGATTATAACTTTTAATAGTAAAAAGATTCAACAAAACAACACCCTTAATCAAAGAACTATTTTCTAACATATAATAATCGAAATACTTAACAAAACACCACCTATAATCCGAGATCATTTATGTACTTAACCTTAAAAAGATTTGAGAAAGTAATTTGCTGACATAGTTCGGACATCATCTTACATCCAAGTATTATAGACATTTCCATACAAGATAACATAAGAATGGTTCTCTCTCTCTTAAAGACTATGTAAATTGTCAAATCAATTAGAACTGCGAAGTACAAGCATTCTTCAACGAACTTATTACACTTTAATGTTAGATCCTGAAATCTATCCTGGGTATGGAGGAGTAATGCAAAACCCTTGACAGTCCCCTAAACCCTTTTGTAGACAATATCTGGTTTACCCTTGGTGACGGCAAAATGATCGACCTTTGGTCAGATAGGTGACTCAAAAATAATCCTTTGAAAGATGTTTTCCTTTGAATTTTCACATTGGTTGTTAATAAAGTTGGGAAGGATTGTTAATTCGCCAAAATGGACAACGATTCATGGCAAAGGAACATTCAGTTGCATAGGCACCAGTTGGCCTGGGATAACCTACACAGTGCCCTTCAGAATGCCCTTCAGCTGCATAGACGGAGAGCAAAACAGACAATACACGACAAGTACTAGAATCGGATCACCATGGTTCAAGAGTTGAAGTACAAAAAGTTTACAACCAATAATTAGAAACAAGAACTGTGTTTTCAGACATCCAAGGAAGTAATGAAGCAGCAAAAGCTCTCAAGCCAGGTGAAGTCAAAATATATTAGGTGGCCACTGCGAATGTTTTTGAGAAACAAGCCTTTGGATTTATCATCATCAACAAAACCATCAAAACACATAAAATTAATGGTGTTAACAGGTACCAAGAATACAGGGTAGTATGACAGCATGCAATAAAGTGTAACAAAATTGAATTTATGGAGTAACTAAGCAAAAGCCTAAATAAAATAGCAGTACTTTCAAATACAAGATGAGTCTTATAAGGTCTCAGACATCCAAGGAAGAAATGAAGCAGCACAAGCTCTCAAGCCAGGCGAAGGTGAAAGCTCCTAGGTGGCCACTGCGAATGTTTTTGAGAAACAAGCCTTTGGTATTTATCATCATCAACAAAACCATAAAAAGACATAAAATTAATGATGTTAACAGGTACCAAGAATACAGGGTAGTATGACAGCATGCAAGAAAGTGTAACAGAATTGAATTTATGGAGTAACTAAGCAAAAGCCTAAATAAAATAACAGCACTTTCAAACACAAGATACGTCTTATAAGGTCTCAGACATCCAAGGAAGAAATGAAGCAGCACAAGCTCTCAAGCCAGACGAAGGCAAAAGCTCTTAGGCGGCCATTGCGAATGTTTTTGAGAAACAAGCCATTGGATTTATCATCATCAACAAAACCATCAAAACACATAAAATTAATGATGTTAACAGGTACCAAGAAAACAGGGTAGTATGACAGCATGCAAAAAAGTGAAACAAAATTGAATTTATGGAGTAACTAAGCAAAAGTCTACATAAAATAGCACCACTTTAAAGTACAAGATAGTCTTATAAGGTCTCAGACATCCAAGGAAGTAACGAAGCAGCACAAGCTCTCAAGCCGGGCGAAGGCGAAAGCTCTTAGGTGGTCACTGCGAATGTTTTTGAGAAACAAGCATTTCAAGTTATCATCATTGACCTTATTTACCTTCTCAATAAAGTTCGCTAACCTCATGCGAGTATGATTACACTCAGTTCTTATAATTTGCACTAAAAGAACAATCAAATTTAAATTATTATAACACTTCGATCAATAGTGATCGTTGAAAACTAACCCATGTCAAGTAATGAAACAGGCATCATCTTCACGCAAGTAAATTCAACAATATTCAAAATACCGAACCAATCCAAAAAAAAAAATTGAACCTTTTTACAACTTGAAAGAAAGATCATCCAGAAATAAGATCAATACAATGCTTAAAGAATCAGCTAATTCTTTTAGATACCAAGACACATATTAATACTTCAGCAACAAAAAAATCAACTATCAAAAGCAACAAACAAATATAATCAGGAACGAACTGTTCAAAAACATCAGATTTTGATAAATATTTTGGGGAAATTAGGCAAGTTAAAGTAGATGGAAGAAGAGTCTCAGACATCCAAGGAAGGAGTGAAACAGCAGAAGCTCTCAAGCGCTGCGAAAGGCGAAAGGCGAAAGCTCTCAGGCGGCCACCGCGAATGTTCTTGGAGAAACAATCCTTTGGAATTGTCATCATCGATCATTCTTCTTTTCAACTATTTTATCAAACAAAAAAATCATTTCAAAAATAAAATAAAATAAACAAAATTAAACGAAAGTTAGGCATTTAAGGTTTAGATGCTGATGGGATAGAACTGAAGAATAGAAAGGTTTATAAAGAGCGAATTTAGGGTTTTAGCCATTTTAAGAAGGGTAACCTACAAAATGGTCACTAATGTTTGAGTAAAATCTTATTTTCTCCACTTAAGTTTCAAAAATAAAAATTTGGTCACAAACATTATCAATTTATAACAAATTAATCACTTTTCATTAACCATCGTTACTGCAGTAAAAAAATGTTGACGTGACATGTTAAACCAACTGACTTAAAATGTTTTATTACTCCTCTTTTTATTCCATAGCATTACCCCGACTAGAAGAAAATCAAATAACATTCTTTTAGTATTATTAAACACAAAAAGTTTAACAGAATAATTCTTTTAGTGTTAATTCAAGAAGAGCATGACAACAAATAAACTACCAAGTGTAAAAATTCCTCTCAAGGAAGATCTTGAATAAAAGACTTGCATATTGCAATATTGCTTGGCTCTCCAAGCTGTTGAAAGATCCTTCTCTGAAGTCTTCAGTCATGATTATAATATCACCTAGAGCAGTAAAAAAAATGAATTTAACTCCTTATACACTGGAACTTCTCTTGTTGATTCTCTTGAATCAACCTCTTACAATGGAAGGGTAAGTTCCATACTCTTTAACTAAGATTATCCATTTATTGCTACTGTTATTTTCATTTTACAAACGAAGAAACATGAGACAACGACGAACAACCTTTAAACTCGACAACGAGTAATGGCGCCCCAACCTTAGTTGTAAGGGTTAACTTGCGCTCCCGATATGCAGTTATAATATGATGTTCCCCTATGAGAGCACAACATGGTGTCACTCTGAAGTGTTTCGTAGCTTGTGTATTGTGTGTTCGTCGTTTGCAATATGCGCTTGTTGAACTCTAACTCATCATCCATGTTGTTAGCCATGCACTCGGCCGTTGAATAACTACTGGACTCGTTCGTCATCTTCGTCAATACCCAGCTCAAGCTGTGTACGCCGCTTGTAGCGAAGGCTGACACGACGATGATATGAGTTGCAGTGCCAATGAAGAGTAAGGAAATGGTCAGGAGAAAAGTAGAGGGATTAACCATTTGTTTTGGATTTTGCTTTGCTTTTTGTATGTTGCAGTTTATTCCAGTGGAAGGAGAGACTGGTGGATTTTTAGATTGGCTTAAAGTGGATTTAATGAAGAAGAAAAAAAGCTAAACGGTGAACGTGTTAAGTCCGTTTCGTTCAAACGCGCTAAGTTAGCTTGTTTAATTTACTACGTCAGCATTTCGTTACTATAGTAACAACTGTTAATGGCGAGTTGCCAATTTATTATAAATAAATAATGTTAGTGACAAATTTGTTCTTTTTAAAACTTTAGTAGGAAAAACGAAAAATTACACAAACACTAATGATCATTTGTGTAGTTTAGCCTTTTCAGAAAGTAGGTTTTTTCCTCACCGTTTTACGCATAAGAACGACTGCAATTCGTTCCACCATTAATGAAAAACATGGGCCAGGGGCACCTTATATATATTTTTGGATAATTTAGAATTTTATTACTCAAAATAGCAAAGTCATGCTACAACCAATCAACCATTCAACAAAAGAAACAAAAGCCTAAATACAAATCAATGATTGGTTAAACTATACCCCAAGCATTACAGAGGTTAGAGTTAGTATTATCTAGTCTGTTAATAGCTTTGTCCCTAAGTCGAATACCAACAATATCAATGATGTCTTTAAGAATAGCATCAACATCCCAAAAACGAGCTTGAAAAGTTATTTGATTACGTTCCTGCCATAGGTAATAGATAAACGCATTCCATGAAATCTTCAAAATGGTGGTGAGTAATGACTTCCCCTTCCAAGTTAAGCAAGCACGAGATATCATTCCTTCCCATGTCGAAAAATTATGATTCATCCCGTTCAGATTTAAGATAGAATTCCATAGACGAACAACCATGGGATAGTTAGAAAATAGATGGTCTCTAGTTTCTTGATGTGAATTGCAGTTAACACAGAGACCATCAGTGAAAACTCCCATTTTCTGTAACCGATCTTTGGTTGGTAACCTGTTCAAAATGGCCATCCAAGTGATTAGGCTGTGTTTTGGTATATGCATTGGATACCAAATGAGACGATACCAAGATACTTTATGCCCTTGTAATCGGATGCTATCCCATATTTCCTTTGTCTGTAGCGAACCAGTAGAAATAAGAGGAAAAACAGTATGCCTCAGCTTTAAAATCCGTCTAAAACCCCAACTGACATTAGATCCAGGTTCGAATTGCCAGAAATCCTGCTCTTTAAGGATATACTTTTTCAACCATGAAATCCATAGGGAACCATCAGCAGCAAGTATTTTCTTAATAAGGCTGATAATACAAGCTTTATTCCAAATGGAAATATTAATCAAACCTAGGACTCCTTCAGATTTCGTAAGGAAAATGTTATCCTAACTTACCCGAGCACCGACAGCAGGCTTGTCTTCTCCTTTCCATAAGTACCGTGAGCAAAACTAGTCCACGGTTTTTAAGATAGAAGCTGGGAGAGCAAGCTGTTTGCACCAGAAATTACTAACGTTGAACAAAACATACCATATTAATTCTAGTCTGCCTGCATAACTAAGATTACGGGTAGACTAGTGGTGCAGCCGTTTCCTAATATTGTCAAGGAGAGGTTCACAATCTTTCGTAGTGAGTTTGAGGGTTACAAGAGGGATGTCGAGATACTTGACAGGAAGAGATCCAGATTTGAAGCCAGAATTAAGCTTAATGATCTCTAGCTCCCTAGAAGAGATACCCGCAGTAAAGAGTTCACATTTGGAGGGATTAAGTTGTAGCCCTGAAAGCTGATAAAACTTTTCGAGAACACTTAGAACACCCGCCACAGATTCCTTGTTACCTTTGCAGAAATGAGGAAATCGTCTGCAAAAGAAAGATGAGTAAGCCCAATCTTCTTGTATTTGGGGTAGAAAGTAAATATACCTTTATTAGCAGCCATATTTAGCATTTTAGAAAGGATATTCATTGCAAGAACGAATAAGTAGGGGGAAAGATGATCCCCCTGTCTTAGTCCTCTTGCCCTTTTGAAGTAACTGATTAAGGTTCCATTGAAGGAGATAGAGTAACGAGCTTGAGTAAAGCAAATTTCAACCCAAGTAATAAATCTTTGCGGAAAATTCAGGGCTATAAGAATTGAAGAGATGAAGTTCCAGTGAAAAGAATCGAAAGCCTTATGGAGGTCGATATTCATTGAGCATCGAGGGGAAATACCTTTTCTGCCATACCCTTTAACCATCTCCTGAGCAAGAAGGGAGTTTTAAATGATGTTTCTGCCATGAATGAAAGTAGTTTGGTTCAAGGAAACAATATGTGGGAGGAAAGCAGTCATTCTATTGACGAGAATCTTAGTGATAATTTTATAAATAACGGAGCAGCAGGAAATCGACCTGAAGTCTTTAACCATGCAGGGGTTGAGGACTTTAGGAACCAAAGCAATAATAGTGGAAATAAAAGTAGGGTGAATGTGAGAATTACAGAAGAAGTATTTGACTACTTTAATGATATCTTCGCTTACAATGGACCATGAAAATTTAAAGAAGTAAGGATTGAAACCGTCCGGTCCCGGGGCCTTATCATTTCCTTGGCAAAAGATGGCATTTTTGATTTCATCAACAGTAACATCCTTAACAAGAGAAGAAGCAGCCTCAAAAGGCAATGAAAAATTTAGGAGATCTTGAAGAAATGATGGATTTGAATACTTAACCATAGGATCTGTCGTACCTAGAAGATTGGAGAAAAAAGAAAAGACTTCATGGGCTATGGCATCAAAAGATTCAAGTCTATTCCCTCTGTCATCAACAAGTACTTTGATGGTTTCCCTTTTGTTCTTAGAGGCCACAATTGAATGGGGAAATTTGGTGTTTTTATCACCTTCTTTTATCCATTTAACTTTTGCCTTTTGTTTAAAGAGCAAAGATTCAGTTTCTTCAAGGGAGTTCAATTGTTCTTGTAATTCAAGTTCCTTATCAATGGGATCCTCGCCTTTAAGAGTAAGAAGTTGTTGATGTTCAAGCTCTATTCTCTTAGCTTTAACTCTATCAGAAAGGTTGTTATAATGGTCTTTGTTGAACCTTCTGAGGCAGTCTTTAAGTCATCTAAGTTTTGTGAACAGAACTATCATAGGATTGCCTTTAACTTCTTGTTGCCAAGAATTCCTTACTACATTCAAGAAATTGGGATTGACAGCCCAAAAATTAAAGAATTTGAAAGGCTTTGGCCTGGAAGTAGGAAGATCTTTAGAAAACCAAAGCATGGCCATGCTATGGTCTGAGATTCCAGGGGCAAGGAATTCCACTAAAGATTGTTGAAAGATGGGAGCCCAGCTAGGATTTATCATAACCCTATCAAGTTTCCTGACCAAAAAAAAACTCTTGTTGCTTATTACTCCAGGTGAATTTTGGCCCAAAGTAAGGGTGGTCCAAGAGACCAAGCTCTTGCATGAAATCTTGGAAATCTTTCATATCAGGAGAAGAATAATGGCCAATCAAATCATGATATGAACTTTCTTGGGAATTGAGGAAAATATTGAAGTCTCCACCCAAGACCCATGGGGATTGGTTAACTATGGAATTAACTTCCTTAAGTTTGAGCCAGAGTTGTCTTCGAATAACCCCATCATTATTTCCATAGATGACAGAGATAAACACCGGATTACCTAGAATCGTTCCTTTAGCAGTAATACATTGGTCAGAAACATGAAAAATAGATAAGTCTATTCCCTTCTTCCAAAGCATCCATATTCTACCATTAATGGCATGATCATAGTTATAACAAAAATTCCAATTTGAGAATTTAATGCTTAATATAGCCTGAGATTTTTCCATTTTCACTCTTGTCTCCAATAGGCAAAGAATATCCACATTATTATTCATGGCTCTAAGAACCACTTTATTCTATTTTAGAAGACTGTTAAGTCCTCTAATGTTCCAAAAACTGATTATCATTTGGAAGAAGATCCCAAGGAACACCCTTGGATTTCAATAGGATTACTTTTAGCTTTGTCAAGCTGGTCTTTCTTCTTGGATTTAAGCTCTTTTACCAAACCAGCAACTCCTAAAGATGTTGCCCTAGGCTTCCTTGGTAAAATGTCCATATTAGGATCTTCAACAGAGTTTAGTACTTCAAATCAGTTTTTTGAACCAGAAAGGCAACTCTTGGCATTTTCTTTACTTGGTCTCCCCCTTTTAGAAATTACTGTCTGAGTGGTGTTGACTGAACCAGTATCTTCCATAGTCAGAATATTAGTTAGGACTATAACAGCAGCAATTTTATCAATATTTAAAGAGTCCTAAACCACTTCGGTTAAAGGTTGAATACTCTGCAAGGTTGTGTCAACAGAAAGATCGTTATGCTCAAGTTTATCAGAAGGTTCAACTACTATCTTCTCATGCTGGATGAAATCATTTGCTTTAGTATTGTCATTCTGATTTGGTTCCTGTAGGACTTCAACTCCTCCCACAACAGTAGCAGCTGAGTTAGGAATAACATGTCCCTTTTTTTTCCAGACTTGGGGAATAACAGGTTGGACATTAGATTTGTTGGGACAACCTTTATCAGTATGCCCAAATACTTTGCACTTCTTACACGAAGGTGGTAACCATGGAACCTCAATATAAATTAAGGTTTATTTTCCATCTTTAAGAGCAACTTCAATGTACATAGGAATTGTATCATTTACCCCTATTTCAATACAGACTTTGGCGAATTCTAGCCTAGTTTTTGAAGTAGTTATGTTGTCCATTGAGAGAGATTTGCCAATGGCACTAGCTATGTAGCTAAGGCCAACACAAGAGAAGAGTTCTAATGGGACATTGAAAAGATGAACCCAAACCAGGATCTTTGCTAAGTCAAAACTAAGAGATTTCAAGCATGGTTCCCATTTTCTAAGTAAAAGAGTTTTGTTCTGTACATGCCATGGGCCATTGTCTAGCACTCAATCCCTAGAAGTTTCACTATCAAACGTGAAAATAAAGAGATTATTCCCAGCAGTACTAACCTTGACTCGCGAACCCCCCAAGGCTTTACTCCATAAGCTGTCAATAATTCGTTGTACAGTTGCAAAGCTTGGTGTGACTCCAAGGAACTGACCCACTAGCGATAATCTCCATTCAGAAATTCCAGCATCAATGATCTCCTGGGGTGGGAGAACAATCGGGGCTCCCTCACGAACATTTGGGGGAAAATATTATAGGTCATGCGAATCAGAGCATTTGAATAATTTCCTCCAGTCCATTTGTAAAGCAGTAATGTAGCAGAGAAAATGAAGAAAGTGAAAACCCAAACAGCATCGAAGAAGAAAGAAAGAACCGGAGAAACAATCGGCGTCCGATCAATTGAGAACTCGAGTGCCATTAGTCCCGCTAACTTGCACCCAGAGCATTTCCATCGTAATTTTCCACCCTATATTTGGGCTTTAAACCCATTATTTTTATTTTCTATATATTTTTAATTATAAAATAAAAAAACTTAACCATATTAAAAATAAAAAATATGATAAATAATAAGTAAATAATAACCTATTTATCATATAATGACGATTTTTAATAAAGTTTGTCTTTTTTAAATTATTATATTATTTTTAAATTTTATATTTATCAAACAGTTTAATTGTATACAATACTTACTTTTGAGTGTAATATTGAATGAATTTTTTAAAACATCTTAAATTAATCAGATCTCATCTCATCTACTCAGACATAATTACTTAAAGAGAAAATCGCCTCAGTGACCAAAAAAAAGTTATAATATACGATTTTAACCAACTTTTTTTGGATTTGCCAAAATGACCAACAAAATCGCAACGCGAAATAAATATCGCAACGCGATCCCCAGAATCGCAAATCAGTTTCCAGAATCGCAAATCAGTTTCCAAAATCGCAACGCGATTCTTGAAAATCGCGATGCGATAGTACAAATTCGCATTGCGATTTTCCAAAATCGCAACGCGAATATGAAAATCGCAACGCGAACACATAAATCGCAACGCGTATCCGTAAATCGCAACGTGTATCCGTAAATCGCAACGCGTATGGGTAAATCGCAATGCGTATCCGTATATCGCAACGCGTATCCGTAAATCGCAACGATAATACATAAAATCGCAACGCGTATCCGTAAATCGCAACGCGATATTTAAAGCGCCATTATAATCGCTACGCGTATTTTATTTTCAAATTACAAAAAGAATATTAAGACAAAATCCCGTAATCGCAACTCATAACCTAAAACCTAAAATCACAACTCAGTCCCATCTCCATCTCTCACTCTCTACGGCGAAGAAATCCGTCCCCATCTCCGAAGATTTCCGTCCCCATCTCCGGCGAAATCCCTCACAACCATTCACGGTCAGAAATCCCTCACAATATTCAGAAATGGAAAATCAACCTCCGAGGGTTAGTTTTTTTAATTATTTTATTTTGAAATGTTTGCATTATTGTAGGTTTTTCATATTGAAACTGATGATAAGTTTACTGGTCATTTCAATAATAGATTAACCATTTCACTTAGATTTCATTTCGCGTTACGATTCTGTCGTTGCGATTTTCATTTCGCGTTGCTATTCTCTCGTTGCGATTTTCAAGTTAGTATTTGTCTTTGTCTTTGTTCTGTCTTTTGGTTGAAGTAATGCAATCCATTCAAGTTTCAATTTGCAGAAGAGTCGCAACGAGATAAATGAAAATCGCAACGAGAGAATGACTGTCGCAACGAGAGAATCGCAACGCGAAATGGAAATCGCAACGAGAGAATCGCAACGCGAAACCAAAATCGCATTGCGATTTTCATTTCGCGTTGCGATTCTCTCGTTGCGATTTTCATTTCGCGTTGCGATTCTCTCGTTGCGATTGTCATCTCGCGTTGCGATTCTCTCGTTGCGATTTTCATTTCAACCAAAAGACAAAACAGTGTTGCAAATTTTAGTTTAAAGAATAAACTACTACTTTTTATGTTTATTGTTTTTGGTATATCTTCACAGTGTAGTTTTTGGTATATCTAACTTGGTATGTTTATTGTTTTTGTAGAAATTTTTTTCGGCTCAATTGACCTTGAGAAATAAAGTCAGCCTGGCCACTACAATTGCAAAGAAGCTTTCACTTGCTCAAAGACAATTGTTTGAGGAAACCTGCTTCGGGCCATGGCTGAGAGTACAGCATCCGGGTGGAGATGCTAATTTGACCCATTTGTGGCTTCAGACCATGACATCAAATCTACCCGACAGTATACAACGTGGTGAGGAAGAGATATGGTTTCATTTTCCACCAGCGTATACTTGCTTTGGGCGGAAGGAGTTCTGCTTAATCACTGGTCTACGATTCGGACACGATGATGTAGGCCGGTACACTCGTCATATCGCCCGCCCATCATGGTTATCCCGGGTTTTTCCGGATGAGTCAATGGAGAAGCCGAACCTACATGTCGACGACCTGAAGAAATTATTTAATAAGAAAGCTGGTTTCACTCGGATGGAAGACGTCGATGTTGTCCGAGTATGCCTTCTACTACTTGTGTATGCCGGCTTTTTAGGCAGAGAGGCCAGACAACCTATTCATCGGGAGCTAATAATATTGGTAGAGGACCTGAATGCATGGAATCTGTTTCCGTGGGGTTCGTATATATGGAAAGCTACCTGGACTAAGTTGTCGTCTGCCTTTGATGACCGCAAAAGTTTGCGGGGCGATGGGTCCAAATACACTTTGTCAGGCTTTGTTTGGGCCTTTAAGGTAAGAATTTCTATATAATGTTTCTAAAATTATAATTAATTATTTAACAATTACTAATTTTGTTATTATATTGTTTGTAGATTTGGATATTCGAGGCTTTCCCCAGCATGCGTACATATGCAATAAAAACGTCAAATGATATTCCCAGGGCTATTTCCTGGAAGAGGAAAACTCTGTTGGATTGGGAAGACTTAATACCATATGCCACAATAAATAATGTAAGTTAACACAAATACTTTCATATAATATAAACAAGTTATTAATAGTAGACGTTTAACTTTGTTTGAGTTTTTATATTTTAGGAGGCCAACATTCCATTACAAAGACTGACACCCACGGAGGAAGAGCTTGCCACTGATTGGTGGCAAGCTAGTCAGAATTTTTTGATGGCACGGATGATGAGCAGCATCCACTTCCTCCAATTCGAGAGCCATCACCTCACCTAGAGCCATCACCCGATCGACCCGACTATACATCTCTAGAACGAGAGCCATCACCTATCCCGTCACATCATCGAGCCTCTTCTCCACCATCACCTCATGATAGGCGACCGGCAAAGATGCCACGACTCCTATCTCCCTGTTCTCCACCTCCACCTCAACGGGATGAGTCAAGGGAGTTACGTGATGAGGTCAATGCCTTGCGTGAGGAGATCGGTACTCTACGCGATAACGATGGTGCATGGCGTGTGGAGGTGTCAACTTTACGTGGTGAGGTTGCCGCTCTACGTGAGATGATAGTATCGTTGCAGAATGAGGTTCATACTCTACGCAACGAGGTAAGTTTAAGATTTTCCATATTTAACTTAATGATAAATTTACTCGTAATTTCACTTAGATTAGCCATTTCACTTAGATTGCTTAGTAAATTTGTTCGGTTGCTGCCAATTCTGCTAAACTGTGTATTCTTTAACACTGTGAAATAGTATTTGTCTTTGTTTTGTCTTTTGGTTGAAAGTAAATTTGTTCGGTTGCTGCCAATTCTGCTAAACTGTGTATTCTTTAACACTGTGAAATATATTGTCTTTGTTTTGTCTTTTGGTTGAAAGTAAATTTGTTCGGTTGCTGCCAATTCTGCTAAACTGTGTATTCTTTAACACTGTGAAATAGTATTTGTCTTTGTTTTGTCTTTTGGTTGAAAGTAAATTTGTTCGGTTGCTGCCAATTCTGCTAAACTGTGTATTCTTTAACACTGTGAAATAGTATTTGTCTTTGTTTTGTCTTTTGGTTGAAAGTAAATTTATCCATTCAAGTTTCAATTTGCAGAAGAATTTATAGTTTACTTTCGCAACACGAAACTTAAAATCGCAACGCGAAACCAAAATCGCAACGCGAAATGAAAATCGCAACGACAGAATCGCAACGCGAAACCAAAATCGCAACGACAAGATCGCAACGCGAAACCAAAATCGCATTGCGATTTTCATTTCGCGTTGCGATTCTTTCGTTGCGATTTTCATTTCGCATTGCGATTCTGTCGTTGCGATTTTCATTTCGCGTTGCGATTTTGGTTTCGCGTTGCGATTTTAAGTTTCGTGTTGCGAAAGTAAACTATTTCTTCTTCTGCAAATTGAAACTTGAATGGATTGCATTACTTCAACCAATAGACAAATCAAAGACAAATACTAACTTCAGGGTATTAGTTTGAAACATATTTTTCTTTGTTATCTGATGCATTTTGTGAACTATGATAGAATAATGACTTGGGTGAATACAATGCAAGTTTGAAACATATTTGTCTTTGTTTTCACTGTTTAAATATCATGTCTGTTTATTTACTGATTTTTGTATTTAATTATTTAGCGGCCCGATAGAGTGGATGCTTTACGTCGGGTTATGCTTGCACGACGGAGTTCACGCATCAGACAGCGTGCACGTGCTATTAAGTCTCCGTACACCCCAATAGTGCGAAGACACCGCAAGAAGAAGCCCGACTCGCCTGTCATCCCTCAAGAGTCCACTCCTATCGTTGAAACGATCTTTGCTTGATTTGTTAACTTTTAGTTGATAGCCATCTTTCACACATTTCGTATATAAAGCTATCTTCAAGTCTTCCTTTGTATCAAAACAATCATCTTTCTTGATACGAATAACTTTTGTGTAACAATCAACTGCTTTCTTTATCAACTCTTCTTCCGGTATCTGAAGTAATTCTGGCATATTCCAGTTATACGCCCGTGGCATTTTCTTTTCTTCGGGGACTTTTTCTTCTTCTTTTTCTTCTTCAGGATTATATGAATTACAGAATGGATGTTCAACATGTTCATTCACAGTCGTAACTTCCTCCTCATTATCATCAACATTACATTCTTCGGCAACGGCTGTTTCATCATCAAAATTCGGGTATTGACCAATATCAATATCATTACACGCATGGTCTGTTTCTTCTTCTGAAACATCATCAAAATCCGTGTATTGACCAATATCAAAGTCCGGATATTGACCAAGACCAAATTTCGAATACTGACTAGTACTCACAATTTTTTCTGTTGGCTCATCATCGTCTAACTGGTCAATACGAAAACCGGAATTTGGTGCTGAAAGTTGATTGGGATTTGGATTAGAGAAAGGTTGTGGGTTTTGAGAAAAACTTAGTTGATTACTACCCGCTACTGACCCAACAATACTACTTCTAGGTTCAACAACATACAATGTAACATCATCTTGTGAAACACTAATGTAAGCAATGAATCGTTCAACATCTTCATTGTCGGTTAACAAATAAACTTTACCATTTCTCTGATAAGATAGCCTAAATCCACTTAGGGGCTCTAAATTCAATTTATTTGAAACACGTAGCATTAGAGTTTCATAAGTTAACTTTTGTAAAGACAATTTTAGTTGAAGATTTATGGGTAAAGGCATATATTGTAAAACACCATTAACATTATCCCATGACCCTCCAAAACACAAATCTATCCAAACATGATCAACATTAGATGATTTCATGGTTGTAACTAAACAAACGAGATGCGAAACTAAGACCTGTTGCCGGATGGGGAAGGATGTCGTTGGATATAGGAACGGATGTCGCCGGAGAGAGTGATAGATGGAGATGGAATGAGTTGCGATTTAGGGATTTAGTTTATGATTTCAGTGTTATATACCCAAAATTTCAGTGTTGTGATTTACAGATTCTCGTTGCGATTTACGGATTATCGTTGCGATTTACAGATTCTCGTTGCGATTTACGGATTATCGTTGCGATTTACGGATACGCGTTGCGATTTACGGATTATCGTTGCGATTTACGGATACGCGTTGCGATTTACGGATACGCATTGCGATTTACGGATACGCGTTGCGATTTACGGATACACGTTGCGGTTTACGGATACGCGTTGCGATTTACGGATACGCGTTGCGATATACGGATACGCATTGCGATTTACCCATACGCGTTGCGATTTACGGATACACGTTGCGATTTACGGATACGCGTTGCGATTTATGTGTTCGCGTTGCGATTTTCATATTCGCGTTGCGATTATGGAAAATCGCAATGCGAATTTGTACTATCGCATCGCGATTTTCAAGAATCGCGTTGCGATTCTGGAAACTGATTTGCGATTCTGGGGATCGCGTTGCGATTTTTATTTCGCGTTGCGATTTTGTTGGTCATTTTGGCAAATCCAAAAAAAGTTGGTTAAAATCGTATATTATAACTTTTTTTTGGTCACTGAGGCGATTTTCTCTTACTTAAATCCTAATCACTGATAAAAAAATTAAATATTCTAAACCTTTAAAATCACTTAATGCATTAACATACAAATTAGGTTTTGTAATTAAATAAATATTTAACTTTTAACAATTAAGTCTTAATTTATGAAATCAGAGCAAAATCAATTAATTAGAAAACAACATCTAACTTACACATGAGACGACTATAATTTAAAGAGAAAATAACTTCAGTGACCAAAAATACCTTATAATATACTATTTTAATCAACTTTTTTTGGATTTGCCAAAATGACCAACTAAATCGCAATGCGATCGATAATTCGCAACGCGATCTCCGGTATCGCAAATCAGTTTCTAAATTCGCAACGCGAACATCGACTATCGCAACGCGAACATCGACTATCACAACGCGAACTTCGACTATCGCAATACGATTTTCCATATTCGTTGCGATAGTCCAAGTTCGCGTTGCGATTTATTCCAAATTCGTTGCGATAGTCCAAGTTCGCGTTGCGATAGTCCAAGTTCGCGTTGCGATTTATTCCAAGTTCGTTGCGATAGTCGAAGTTCGCGTTGCGATTTATTCCAAGTTCGTTGCCATAGTCGAAGTTCGCGTTGCGATTTATTCCAAATTCGTTGTGATAGTCCAAGTTCGCGTTGCGATTTACCAAATTCGTTGCGATAGTCCAAAATCGCAACGACTGGTGGTATTGCATTTGTTTCTTAAGAATTTTCTCTAAAAAGATAGTATTCGCGCGGACGTGTTGAAGATACGTATTACCACGACCACGACCACGACCATGACCTGACCCGAGACGAGACGAGACGGACGGACGGCGGCGGCGCGCGAGAATCCCCCTTGTTCTCTATCACTCAACAAGAAAGTGGGAAAGCCAAGCCTTAAATACCATTCCCAATAGTGTTTCCAATACTATGTGAGATTGAGCATTACCAACATTTGTTCCCAATACTATGTGGGATTGAGCCTTAAATAGTGATATTATTTGTGAATTATAGTTAATGACTTTAGTATTTATATGAAAAGTATTTGTGGTTCGTTTAGTTTTCATGCAATTCTAATTTATTTTCAATTGATTATAATTGCATGATAACATTTTTTTTATTCTCGCGAGTAAAGCAATTTTTTTTGAATGTTTTGCTTAAAATTGCAATAATCGCGATTGATTGTAGATTGACTTTTAATTATGACATATTTAATCGTATAATACTAATGCAATTAGTTGTTGATTCAGTTGTTTTAAAGTACATGATTGTTAATTGTTTCATGAATAATTACATAGTATTGGAAACAAGTGTTGGTAATGCTCAATCCTACATAGTATTGGAAACACTATTGGGAATGGTATTTAAGGCTTGGCTTTCCCACTTCCTTGTTGAGTGATAGATAACAAGGGGGACTCTCACGTGCCGCCGCCGCCGCCGTCCGTCTCGTCTCGTGGTCGTGGTAATATGTGTCTTCGACACATCCGCACAAATACTATCTTTTTAGAGAAAATTCTTAAGAAACAAATGCAATACCATCAGTCGTTGCGATTTTGGACTATCGCAACGCGAACTTCGACTATCGCAACGAACTTGGACTATCGTAACGAATTTGGAATAAATCGCAACGCGAACTTGGACTATCACAATGCGAATATGTAAATCGCAATGCGATAGTCGAAGTTCGCGTTGCGAATCTGGAAACTGATTTGCGATACCGGAGATCGTGTTGCGAATTATCGATCGCATTGCGATTTAGTTGGTCATTTTGGCAAATCCAAAAAAAATTGGTTAAAATCGTATATTATAAGACATTTTTGGTCAGTGAGGTTATTTTCTCTAATTTAAATACCTCATGACATGACACCAAAATCAATTAGTTAATATTTTGATTCAAAACATTAAAATTGAAGTAGTTGACTCAAATATTTTCATTCAAATATATTTGAAGTTTATGATAAATTTAAAGTTGAATAAATTATCTTTTTAAAAAATAATTTAATTTATGTATATTTTAAAAGTAAATAAATAAAAACCAACTTTAATAATATTAATTTTTATTAGTATATGATACATGTCCAATTGTGATTAAATATATATATTAAATATTTTTCATAAGTTTGAAAATATTAATATTTTTATAAATTTTACCACCTTTTCAATTAAATTCTTAATCTTACTCCAAATCTAAAAATTTTAATTAAAAAGTTATTATTATTTTAAATAAATTATTAATTAATGATCAATATTTTTTATTTAATATAAAATCCTCTACAATCGTCAGTAAGTATTGGTACAAGCTGTTGGGATTTAGGAATTTGAGTTTGTAAGGTCAAATTCGAATCCTACCATCTTTACTCTTGAAATGCAATCTGTAAATTCCTATATAAATCTCAATTGAATCTTAGATAAGAGAGCAACTCCTGACCTAAACTTTTATGTAAAAAAAATTGCTCTATAATCATAGATAATATGCACAATTATTTTTTTATTATAAAAATAATCACTTATTCTAAAAGGCTTCTACCTTTATCAAATGTTTTGTTTCCACATAATTGTTAACTTAAATTCTTTACTAGTTGATGAAAAAACCTCTGTTGAGTGTTTGTTAATCTCAAACCTCTGTTGAGTGTTTGTTAATCTCAAACCTCTGTTGAGTGTTTGTTAATCTCAAACCTCTTTTTAATGATTGTAACCTCATTGTACAGGTAAAAAATTAAAAATAAAATACTAATTATTCAAATAATTATTGTTTTCATAAATATCGTTAATATAAGAACATAAACTGCTTTAACTAAGACAAGATTACATAAAATAAAATATAAGATTCTAAACTTTTATCTGATTAAAAAAAAATTAAATTACTAATTTGACTTTATTAATAAATTACTTATAAAGGGTTATGGATTGAATTTGGACGAATTTTTTATTTATTAAATTTGATTTGAATATTATATATATAATTAGGATTTACTTACCTAGTGTAAAATTCTTTTAGTTTTATATAGTTTTAGGACTATTGAATAAGTAAAAGGTAGATGTATGAAATTAACTTATTGTTTTTTTCAATGAATATATTCTTATATTTTATTGTTAATCTCAACCATCTATTTTCAATCATCCACCGATCCTAAATACGTGTAAAACTAAAATAATTTTACATTGTGTGAGATGATCTTATCCCCCCATATATATATATATATATATATATATATATATATATATATATATATATATATTAGATAAAATAAAAATTAATTAAAAATTATAAAAATTCATATTATTGTAATTATCTTTAAATATATGAAAATAATTATATTATTTTTTTAAAATTTAAATTTATATATTTAACTTAATTTAAATTTAATTATTTTAAAAGTTTTAATTAAAATTAAATCAAAATTTAGGTGTTGTTTGTTTTTGCAGAGGTAAAAGATCTGCAGTCTGCAGACCACATCTACAGGCATATGCAGCAGAAGAGGTGGACCAAAAGTCTGCAGTCTGCAAGAAGAAGACTGTTTGTTTTTTAACGTCTGCAGACTGTTAAAATAAACTAAAATATAAATAAACTGATTTTTTAAACTTAAAAGAGATTTACAATACTGAGATTTAAATAATTTTAGTTTTACAATATTGAAATTTAAATAATTCATACAACTACAATAATAATTTTTTTTAGAAAAATAAACACCACCTTATTAATTCTATTATAAGTCTCACATAATCACATGTATTATTAGTTTTATAAGTTTTATAGAATAAAATTTATAAATGATCATTAAATTATATGATTTTTTTAAATATGCAATTATGTAATACTTTTAATTTTTTAAATATATATTCATAATTTATTTTTATAATTATATGATATTTTTAGAAAATATTTTAATTTATAAAATTATTTTATGATTATTTTTTATTTAATTGTGATTATATTTTAAAATTTTAAAAACATAATTTATAATTTTTTATATTTTAAAATCTTAATTATCAAACAATGAAATCATTTTTTATTAAACAATGTGGTTTAAATACTTACATTTTGTATAAAAAGTTTAAATATAATTTAAAAATAATAAATCCAAAAAAATATTATATTTAAAATTAAATCAAAATAATTAAAATAAATATAAAAATTTAATAATATATAAAATAATTTATATGATATAAAATTAAATATCTATAATATAATATTAAAAAATTAATATTTAATTTATTTAAAAATTAATATTAAAATTAATATCTATAATATAATATTAAAAAATTAATATTTAATCTATTTAAAAAAAATAATATTAAAATTAAAATCAAATATAATATAAAATTAAATATAAAATCTCTTTGAAGAGGTTGCTGCAGATATAGGGTCACGTTTGCGCCGCGCATACGTTAGAAGAGCTTATATATTCTAAAAGATAAACGGTTTAAGAAGCTTAATGTCTACGCGTGATCTGCGTGACGCATACATAAGAACATTAAAGACTTTACACAGTAAAATCAAACCGTATACATCCATAGATATTACCGCCAAATATATTTTTTGGAAACCTAAACCGACACCTACCCCAAAAGCCCATTATTCACCACAAGACATTGCGTCAGATGCAAATATTGGCTTGATAAAATGGTTTCCCTATTTTCTATTTTTCTTATCTAAATAAAAATTAAAAGCATGTAAATGTAACACTAGAGCTCTGATTCATCAAATCTCTGATCTGACCTGCCGACTTTCCTCAAACTACACATGGCGGAAGAGAAAGAGTCAACGTCGATTCCGCTGAGCCAAGCCGAAAATGGTGGCGTCGATCCCGAAGATCCGGCTAAGTCTCCTCCTAGCTCCCCCAATTCCTCCACTCGCAAGGTCCATTTCCTGCCCTTTTTACCCCCCCTTTTATTTATTTCTCTCTTTTAGCTTTGACTTCCCTTCAAATTATGGACCAATTAATCACGGTGATTATGGACCAATTATTCACGGTGAGTTTCTGATCTATGTTGTACGACTTTTCTTAAATTTATATTTGTCCAAATGTAAATGAATTTTGTACTTGTCGTTTGTGACTAACCAAAACTTGAGTGCAGATAAGAGAAATCCCTGCTAAATTTGGGATGTAGGAACTGAAAATGGTCAAATGTCGCTTAAGATTTGTCATAATCTCTTCTTGACTATGTTTAATAACTGCCAAACCGTTTAATTCTTCATACAAACAAAAAAAAAAGGAAAGAAATTGATTGAATTTTCAATTATATACAGAAATTCTAATGGTTTCGATTGTCCACGGGTTTGGCTTAAATATGTTTTTAATGTCAAAACAAATCAACAGAACTATATTAGGAGGATGAAAAGGTTCAGGATAAACGTTTCTGCTTTGAGGACTAGGGTTTAGGATTTAAATAATACGTTAAAAAAAACTAAAATATGGAGAAATTGGATGACCTTTACCAGGAGTGCTTCCAATATAAAGTTTATTCTATATACAATTCTCTGTTAAACCAGTTTGATATATCTAACTTTGAAATACCTTACGGAGGTTTTGAGAGATTTAAATATATTCAAGTCATTAAGATGAATTTATCTGGGTTTAACTACTTTTAATGGTTTTAAAGTAATTGTGTTTGCAGAAAAAAAAGAATAATAATCTGCTAGTTTCATGTAAGTCTTAGAAAATGTATAAGCTATTACAGCATTTTCCTAGAATAAATAATGAAACAAATAAAGGAATTTTTATTTTCAAGTCTGAACATTTTTGTTTTATGATTCTCCAGGCTTGTTGTTTTGTTCTCCAAAGTTGGGTCTCAAAGAAGTTCATGACTGGATGGTATTGAGCTTTTATATTTCCCAAAAGCATTTTCTATAGTCCATTGTTTCTTTCTATATTTCAAGCCCAACAAGTGACAACGTGTTGACATGCAAAATTGCAGTGTGGTCCTTTTTCCTGTGGCAGTGACATTCTTCATTACTTGGTGGTTTATTCAGTTTGTTGATGGTTTCTTCAGTCCACTATATGAACGACTTGGCATTGACATATTTGGTAAGTTTAATTGCATTATTCGGGGCTTTGATGTTTGATGAGTCAAGTATGGTTAAATTATAAGTTCTTGCCTCCAATGGCAATTATCACTAGTCCAACCATGTTTCACAATCATCAAACCCCTAAGTTTCTTCATAATCTAAAAATGTAAGTTTATTGCAAATAATGAATTGGCTGGTAATCTTACTATAGATAAGTTCAAGGATAGAACTCAAGATTGCTATTGAGGTTTTTAACTCCAAAATGATAAACATTTCTGAAGAAGTTGTAGCCCGAGGATTTTAAAATGTCATATTTTTCCCTTATTCTGAATATCATCAGAAGCACATATGACCTGCATAATTTTTTAGCTTGTGAGTTTTGTGATCAATTTGGAATTATTATTATATGGTCCATGCCACAGCCTACTGCATCATCCAAGAGAACTCTTCTTCCTCTTCATTCTTGCGTTTTATGCAGATCTTTTTGGTGATCTTTTTTTTTTTTGCTCCAAGCAATGATTGTCTGAGCTGTGATTACTTTCTGCAGGACTGGGATTTATCACATCTCTGCTCTTTGTCTTCTTTGTCGGAGTTTTTGTTTCATCATGGATGGGAGCTGCTGTTTTTTCAGTGGGGGAATGGGTTATAAAGCGAATGCCCTTTGTTAGGCATTTGTATTCTGCCTCGAAACAAATTAGTGCTGCCATATCCCCAGGTTATACCTAATTAACTACTCTGATAAACTGTTTTTTCATGTAAATCTAGTTCAATAAGTTATCTGCATCCACAAAAGTTATTTCACGTGTTTTAATAAGTCAGGATATACTGCTTAGTTGGCGTGAAAGCACAATAACTATTTGATATTTGGCAAATAATACAAAGATGTTATCTTTGTCCTTGTAGATCAAAATACTACAGCATTTAAGGAGGTCGCTATCATTCGTCACCCACGTGTTGGTGAATATGCATTTGGCTTTATCACATCAACTGTCACCCTTCAGGTACCATTATAGTATCTTGTCTGTTCTTTTGCTAACATATACTGTTGTTCCACGAATGCCATATCAGTTCTTCATGTAATATTGGGTTATGCAATGGCCATTTAAAACTTAAATTTAGCTTTTATACCGGTATAATTAATTTTACTAACAACAAAATATAATACCCCTCCCCACCCCCAAAAAAAAACACACACACATATATATTAGATTATGGGTTTTGTATGGTGAACAAGACTTGTTATGCTCTATGAGACATATTGTCATGTCTCTTACGTACTAATCCACTGGCATTTCATATATGTTCTCTTAGGTTACACAATGCTAAATAAAGATGAGATTTGATGTTATTGTTCTCATCTGTTCACATTGAACATATAGTTTCCCCAGCAGACAAAGGCGTTCCTGTCTTGTCATGCTTATCATAGAACTGATCTTATGATCTTTCCTGAAGGAGATTGGTATTGCATTCTAACGACTATGAAAGAAATAGGTCTCCATTAAAACAACTGCTAATCTTTTTATAATTAATTTAAAACTTTAAAGTGTTCTAATGACAACCCTTGTTCGGTTTCATTAGGTTTTTCTTATAGTGTAATGGATTGCCAAAATCCTATTTGGTCGTAGTGGAGCTATGTTTATCAAAATGCAGTCACAGTTTGACTTGGAAAACTGTAAACCTTTACTGTCAGTCAAAATTCGTACAGTTGTAAATACAAAGGGCACTATATTTTACAATGTGTCCAATACACATTGTGATAAATAACCTTTATATTGTCATTGCCTTTCATTAAATGTGGATGAGACATCATATCATTATTCTCTCCCCCACGCCCTCCCCTCTGAAAACAACCTCTGTAATAGGGAAGTGCAGAGCCAACACAATAGGCCAAGAGACCAGAACCTCAAATTTTCATCAGACTGTGTGCGAGGATGGGAGGGTTTGTGTGTATGGACTGGTGGGGGTCTGCGGGTTTTCAATCACATAAAATTATAAGAATTGAGTCTTGTGGTTACATGTTAACCGGCACTAGAATCTGATTATTAGCTAGGCTTAGCAAAGATGTTACATCCCGTTCAATCTTGGTGGTTGATAATGCCTACTACATGGATGGTTGTCATAACCACACTGGGATGATTGTAATGTCACTTATTCTATGAGATCCCAAATGAATGAATGCCGCTCTTGGTTGTAGTTTATAGGCGTGTAGTAGCAAAATGCTCTTTTCTACAAGGATTTTTTTGGTTCCCCCCCCCCCTACACGTTCTCTTAGTAGCTCTGCTTGTTGATTGTGCATGTAGAGAGAAACTGAAGATGAAGAGCTATGCAGTGTATTTGTCCCAACAAATCATCTATACATTGGTGATATCTTCCTGGTGAACTCCAAAGACATCATAAGGCCCAATCTTTCGATCCGAGAAGGCATAGGTATTTTCTCCGTTTTCCAAAAAAGTTCTTACCTTGTCATGCTTTCTCATTCTATATATTTATTTAAGAATGCCTGCATTTGAAAATTAAGTAAAACTTCTTATTGCCCTTTTTGGGTATGTTGATTTATGACATTTTACATGTCTGGATAGTTAACTAGAAAAGACTTTGTTTAGCTGAACCATATTGTTGAGGTTATTGAATTCATGGCAAAAAATCCCCGACTTGGAAAAGAAAAAGAAAGTTAGGACTTCCGACTTCAAGTTTTAGTGGACCTTTCACTTTCTCCAAAGAGGAGAAAATTTGTTGGTAAAGATCTCTAAAACCAAGAAACTTCAAAATACAAGTTATAATGAACATAAATTGTATACGTTTCTTGTTTATATCTGTACTTATTTGATTTAGCATCAGCCAAATTCAAAACCTGTCAAACTGTACGAGTCCTTTGCAGTAGAGCCTAATATCCGTGCTATGGATCTGTGCACTGTAAATTTGTTGAAGTTTCTTTGTTGGTTTACAGTGGATGCCAATACCTGTCCTGCGTACATGTATACTTTCTAGCCTTGTTGATTTCATGTGTAAGAATGAATCGTGGACGATGAATCCGTTAATCAGCGTTGCTCTTCTCTGTTATCGTTGTTCTTACCTTTTGGTGATAATGCAGAGATAATTGTTTCTGGAGGTATGACGATGCCACAAGTGATATCTCCGCAAGAAAGGTTTGCACGGCAGAAGGAAAGAATCCCTTTAAACAGGATGATGTAACAAAAAATACATAGAGAGAAGAGGAATGTCAGATAAGCTCCATAATTTACTTTCATTCCCTTAAAGTTGGAGTGTATGATAATATTTTTGGTTATAAAATCCTAGGATAAGGATGCTTTATTATACCTGCGCTTTCCGACAATTTACATAAATAAAAGCAGTAGCTTTTAATCTCACCGTTGTTTATTAGTGTATTTCTTACTGCTTCAATGTTCTATACAGTCATCTTTATCAAAAGACATCACTTATTGTGCAGAATGTATATTTTTAATATCTTATATTACTCTGATATGAGTATGTTGAATTTTATTTAAGTTTTACATTGATTAAGATGATGAGTAAAAATAGACAATTGAGATTATTTTTTTTTGGGGTATAATCACCAGTTTTCGATTTATCAATCGATTAATTCAGATTGGATACTGCAAAGGTGAGGACGATTCTTTCAATTCAATTTACTCCATTCACAAATGTCAGGATATAAATCACTGATCCTTACTTTAGAGATATAGTGTCTTATCTTACTAAATTAATTAATTATATATAGGGTTGGGCACGGGACTTGAACCCGATGGGATTCGACCCGATCGGGTCGGGGGTTTTTTATAAAAAAATTCGGGTTTGGGTCGGGTTTAGGGTGAAAAATATCCGACCCTACCCGAAAAAAATATATAATTTTATCTTATATATTTAGAAATAATTACAATAATATCCCTTTATATATACTTTTTTTAATTAAGTTATTGTTTTTATTAAATAAAAATAATAATTTTTTATTATTTCGGGTCGGGTCTGTTCGAATTTCTAAGTTATATGTCGGGTTCGGGTCGGGTAAAATTTTGTTTTGGTCGTGTCGGGTCTCGGGTCGGGTCCAGTGACAAAAAATCCAACCCATGCCCATCCCTAATTATATATTGTTATAATTAATCCCTATGATATCTCATTCAGATTTGAAAAAAATCAACTAATTTGAGAATTATTCCTTAATTTAACTTCCGAGTGACCATGCAAGTAACCTTTTATTTACCTCTATGATAAAAAATAAAATTTATAAATTTTGTTATTGATGTAACACTATTTTATGCTTAAACAATTCTATTTATTAAATATAAAAATAATTTGATGTGTTTAATTTTAAAATTATTTATGATTGAATCAAAGTCGAAGTTTGTGTAAAGTATTTTTTGGAGAAGACTGGATTGGATGTTGCATCCCGGAAGATAAATATTGAGGACTTGACAAAATAAAAAGAAAATTATGGGGCAACATATTATGTACTTCAAGACTCTCTTATACTTGACTGAAAGAAGGTAATGAAAATAATGAGAGTTATCATCCTAGCAAACTGGTTATAAGGTTAGGGATTGAATCTTGATTGAAAGTATTAAGGACTTAAAAATAAAACATATTTCACTTAAAATCATAATTTATACATTAATGCTGATAAAAAGATTAAATTCCTCTCAAAATAATTAAATGAATACAATTTGATTGAAAAGAGGATGGAGGTAGGCTGGGCTGGGCTAGGCTAGACAGCGGGAGAGGCTTAGGCCGATGAGAAAGAGAGAGAGAGCGGTCCAATCGGAGGAAAGACCGCGACTACAGTTGAGGAAAGCCCTACTCTCTCTCAACTCTGGAACCGGAGTAGAACTGAATTTCGATAAATACCTTTATTTCAAAGTCCTCATATTTCATACATACAAACAAAATCCTCATTTAAAAGGAAAAACAATTAAAAACTGTTTCAATCTTCCCGACCTTATCGCCTGATCTTTAAAATTTTGAAATTCGTATTCCCATTCAAACTTCAGATACAGGGACCAAAAAGAAAAAGAAAGGGTGTTTGGTTTCGGTCTCAGTTTCCATATCTTAGTTTCTGTGCAGATAGTTAAGGTAAATCCAACAGAACCCATAATTTCTTTTTGTTTGTATTTAGGGTTTTGATTGATTTCTGCTTTTGGTTTGATAGTAGGAAGAAGCCAATTGTAACTCAGAGATGGATCGGTATCAGAGGGTGGAGAAGCCGAAAGCAGAGATTCCCATAAACGAAAATGAAATTAGGATAACAACACAAGGCAGGATGAGGAATTATATTACTTATGCAACCACTCTCCTCCGAGTAACTTCCTTTGTCTTCTTTTAATTTTTTTATTTTAACATTTCGCTTCATGTTTTGCTTTATTTCAGATATTAATGTCATTTCCTTAATACAATTGTTTGCATGAGTATCTATGCTACTTCGACACGAGTGTGTGTGTGTTTTTTTTTTAAGTTTTCCATTTATCCGGAGATTCATGTCCCGTACGCATATCAAAACGTACATGCATCAAACATAGGTACATTAAGAAGTAGATTAGACGTATGGAAGTTTAATTTTATGCTTCATAGTGTCAATATTGTGAGAATTGGAGTTTAGTAGGTGCATCATTACTCAAGTATATTTTTTATGGCGGTATTAGGTTATTGGAAAACAACGGTTGAGTGGCAATGTTTTCATAAAAATTCACTCTTCGTCTACTTCGATAAGCTTCATAGGGTATTTATTGAACATGTTGTAGTCTTAATGGCTAACAGATCTTTCGCGTGGCTAGCAATCAGTTACGGAAATTATATTACCGACTGAAGAATTAATGGGATTATTGCAGTTTGAATATTTGAAATTTTCCTGGAGGGGGAAAAGGCTTAATATTAAAATTCCTTCATATAAAATTAATTTTTTTTATTAGACTTTTTTCCCTCTACATTTTATGTAGGAGAAAGGTTCCAGTGAGATTGATCTTAAAGCAATGGGCAGGGCAATTAATAAGACTGTTATGATTGCAGAGCTAATCAAGGTAGCTTGAAGATGTCTCTTTCTCCCTGTCTCTGATCCCAATTACATGTTTATTAGTATATACATACATGTCATTTTCTTCATTTATATCAAGGTTTCTGTTTTCAGAGGAGAATTGCTGATCTTCATCAGAATACTTCGATTGGATCAACTGATATAATTGACATGTGGGAACCACTAGAAGAAGGCCTCCTTCCGTATGAAACAGTGACTCTTTTATGCTTATTAAGTTCTTTGCATTTGCCATGTGTTTAGACCATAGATATTATGTTGATCGGTTTTCTGTTTTATTACAGTCTGGAGACTACCCGTCACGTGTCAATGATCACTATTACATTATCAAAGAAGGAGCTGGATGTGTCCTCTATAGGGTAAGTAACTGAGAACCAATTTTTCATTTACAGCTAAACAGTTGGTGCCTGCTTACACTTATTTTAATTGTTTCAAAAGGTGGTAGTCTAATTTCTGTCTTTGGATTTAGACATTAAATGTTGCATTTGTGTGTGTCCCTTGTTTTTGTTTCATCCGAATAATTGTCTTTTTTTTTACGACTTTATGGTTCTATCTTTTTCTCATATAATATGGATATTTGAATACTGTTTATTCAGTTTTTCATTGAGAAGCATTGAATACATTTGAGCTTTCCCATTCTTTAATTTTGAACCGTGCTTCTCAGGTCATATCTAATTACTCTTAAAATGCAGATATCAGCCTCCTCTTTCCGCTGATCAAGTGAAACCATTAGATGAATTTGAAGACGAGGGAGGTAAGCAATCTTGTTTCTTAGACAAGTACTTATTGAAGGGAGAATGAATTTGTAATACCTAATATTTTGATCTCATATAGCTCCTGAGGCTCCACCAGGTACGCAAGTAAGGGGACGAGGTGGTCGAGGAAGACCTAGGGGTAGAGGTATTCTTTCTATAACATATACAGTTTTTAGTTCGAGTATGCCAACTTCTCATTACTCTTTGCTACTTTTTTTTGATAGGAATAGTAGGACTCCTTAGGAACCTCCCTCATAGTTTACATTTGATGTAAACTGATTGAGGGAGGAAAAGAGCACCTCATTTTATTGAAAAACCAGAATTACATAAGATACACAAAACATCCTGATCCTGAGAAACACAGGATAAACATAACACTCTAACCCTCGAAAATACACCATGACCATAATACAAAAAGCGATGGGAAAAAAACACCCATCAGCCTAACCCCACACCAACATTATCGTAACGAACACCACTAAGCCTTCAACACTCATCCGATTCCCTGCTTAGCTAACCTATCTGCCTCCATATTGCAACTCCTAGAAACCCATCTCAGAACAACACCCTTTGTAGAAACAAGAACTCCTATTTCCTCCACCAACTCACTGAAAATAGTAGGGGAAGGACTCTGTTTTAAAATCCAATCTACTGCATATTTGTTATCACTTTCCAAAATAAGTCTTCCCTTGTTGGCCCAATCGGATGAAAAGAAGAAGAGCAATCCTTTCTTAATCGCTTTCAGTTCAGATAGAATAGGGGGACCAGGGCCCACTGCGGAAGAAAAATTAGCTAAAGTGCAGCTGCAGGAGTCTCTCAAAACCCCACCAATACCACCCTGCATCCCATCTCCAGTCACTGCCCCGTCGACATTGAGTTTGAACATATCAGATGGAGGAGGAGTCCAGCAACTAATCTTCTTAGCACTCGAATTAGAGGGTAATAAATCCGCCCGCGTAGGATCCCCTACTAGAAGGTCTGTCAGAATCCGAACCCCCGGGTATTTAGCCAAGAACCATTTAGCCAATCTAAATCTAGTAATGAAGAACAGAACAGTAGAGTCACATATGCCATTTTCAAATACAACCTCATTTCTGGCCTTCCAAATAGACCAAAATATGACAGCCGGAATAAACCTCCAAATAAGGGAATTTTTCCTAAGGTTCGACCACGAACACAAAATTGAAGAAGGGTCTTGAGGCATCACCGTAGAGATATTCCATAACCTTAGAAATTTACTCCACAATTCCGAGGCAATAGGGCACGTTAGGAACAGGTGTGCAACAGTTTCATCCTGATCATGACACATAGGACAAAGAACATCCGAAATCTGAAGTCCTCTTCTCTTCAATTCCACTCTCACTGCCACTTTCTGATGACAGATCTGCCATAATAAAGTTTGAACTCTTGGAGGCGCCAATCCATCCCAAACCCACTTCTTCCATACAAAACTCCCTTCCGACCTATCTTGTAACGATAATCGACAAGATTTGACCGAGAAAATGCCATCCCCCTTTCCTGACCAGCCCAAAAAATCATCCACACATCGTGACAGCGACGACTTGTCAATCAAAGACATAAATGCAATCCACTGGTCCAATTCCCAATCACACAACATTCTTCTAAGTTGTATATTCCACACCCAAACCTCATCTTCATACTCACCAAACTCAGAGATCTTCCCCCATTTGTTTGTCGACAAAGCATAAATTCTTGGGAATTGTCTTTTTAAAGGCAGATTAGTAATCCAAATATCATTCCAAAAAGCAATCGACCGCCCATTACTCTTTGCTACTTGAATTTAGAATAATTATATCAAAGCTATGTAGTTGCGCTGGTGCATCTGATGATTCCTTTTTTCTGCACGGTGAAGATTGGTTATATACTTTTCTTTTTTCTATAGCCATTATATATTGTCTTATTATACTATTGTCGTTGCATCAATCTCATTGGTTTATATTTGCATCCATTACTTTCTAGTTTTTCACTTTTCTTTCATGTTGTGACTGTTTTTATAATTTGGTAAATATTCTCATTGGATGTGTTCTGCCTCTTTGATGGGTTCAGGAAATTATGGTGCAGTAGGGGGATACAATGGTGATGGTTGGGATGGTGGGCGGCGTGGCATGGGTGGCCGAGGTCGAGGGCGTGGAAGAGGTAATTCTTTCCATGGTCGAGGACGGGGTTATAGTGCTGGAGAGTACTATGACTATGGTGAGTCCGATGCACCCCCTGCCCAAGGTCGCGGTAAGTTTGTGATTTGGAACAGAGTTTGAACTATGTTGCATTCATTTGCTGCTATCTTGTTGTTGAATAAGAGAAATGAATGTTCAGTTTCACATCTTGGAAGTGGCACACATGATTTTAAATTTAAAATTCATCTTTGTGCAGTGTAATAACAAGATTAACTGCCTACCGTAGTAAACATGCAAAAATTTCAAGGACTTTACTGTTTATATTGGAGTGAAATATCTCCCGGCTTTGCCACCATGTTTCCAGAATTTAAAAATTTTCATTTCAACAATGCAATTCATGTGACGAAGAATGTGCAATAGTTAAAAGAACTGGGATATAATAAATGCAGTAATTTTATTATAATATGAAATGCCGTCCTTTTTCCAACTGTTTTATTGGACGACTTCACATTAGATTCTATCGGTATTGGTCTCTTCAACCTTGTAATATCATCAGCAGTATATGATTTGGTTTTTATCATATGTTTGTAGGACGTGGTCGTGGCCGGGGAAGAAGGGGCCGCGGACGTGGACGTGGTAGGTACTCCAGGCCAGACTTGCCAGTCCAAGCAAACGCGGCTTAAGATGATGGCAACACTGTTGTTGGTGTGTGGTATTTAGAATTGTGGATGGATGCCTGCTCTGGTCATGAAGTTGAAAGGTAATGTTATGTTTTGGTTTGGAAGCAAGTTAAAAGTGTAGCAGACTGCCATTGGTGGCTTGCAGTTTTGTCATTTCTAATTGTGGTTTAGGGAATGTTTTTGCTGTGAATTCTGACTCAAGTCTTTACGGTTTTACACAACTAAGAAAAAGTTGTACAGTTCCTTTTCTTTTTAGGAATAATAGAGCAGTACATTCTTTTATTCTTAATTGCACTTTGCATGCTGTAAATTAAGTGAAAACTTGGGTAAGTTTTTTTATCATTTATTTTTCACAGTTTTTGAAATGCAAGTTCTCAGACACTACTTTAGATTTTAAGCAATATACAAATAAAATACAAGACTATTCTTATGGTTTTATAATTGGATGAAAAATAAGCACTCAGATCATTTGTCTGTTTTGTTCTAGTTACTTTAATTATTTTATCAAAATAAATGTCAAAAATTGTTTTTTAATATTTGATTTAATATTCACATTGACTTATCCTTTTTTTTAAAAAAAAATAAACTTTAACAGTTTGCTTTTTAGTTTTGATCAAATTGTCTTTATTTGGATGAAATTATTATTTTTGGTATACCAGTTTTTGATTTATTAATCGACTAATCCCGATCGAGTATTGTACAGGCAAGGGCAATTCTTAATATTTATAATTATTAATTTAGATGAAAATTATTAATATTTATAATTGATGTGACTGGTTCAAATGTTTTGATATGGTATAATATTGTATCATTAATAAATGCCGACTGATATTCAATTAATAAATTTTATCAAAATAAGGTTATTTTGATTAAAATTGAAATGTTGATGATTAAAATAATTTAAAAAATAAAGAAACAAAAACCAAAGTAATTATTCGGTTAAATATTGTAGAACTGGATAATAAGTATACTCACGAAAATATCTTAATATCTTCTTAATCTCCATACGAGCACCAACTATACTCACGACAATATTATGATATGATAATAACTCAAAATGATTGAGCTCATTATGTCTGACACAAACTGTTGATTGTCTTCGAAGCCGAAATTGCTGCATTTAGCCACTGCCATTGTTATGTCTTTGACACGGGCAGGTTCGGATATTGTCGTGGGAATTGAAAAACAAAACCGTTCACCTAAGCTAACACGGCGTAGTGCCGCCACCAAAAGGCATGTGGACCACGCCGTCACCACCCCGTTCGGCAGCATCAACGGAGACATGCAAAGAAATTGCGGACCTTCAAATAGCAACAAACAAAAAAGAAAAACCAAGGAGACAAGATGATGGCAAGGGGTTGCTGCCACCACATCACCATGACGTTATATTTTTCGAGCACATCAGAAATTTATATACACAGCGAAATGCAACACATTGGATTCTTCATCTTTATTACAGAACCCCAATGGACGTATAAAAGAAAAAGAATAGCAGGTGAATGCGCATGCAATTAGGGATGAATTGAGGCAGCGATCGTGAGTCGTCTTTGAAAATTTTAAATTTTCATATAATTTGAATATTTTTTATTGATAATTACTTTTATCTCTCATAATATTTTATAAATTGATTCTTTTCAAAAAAAAATTATAGATTCGTTCCACTTATATAAAATCCTACTACCATTTATCTCCATGTAATTTACATGAAAGTTGAAATGAAAAGCAGTCACTGATGCCATTATGCCAAATTGAAATCATCTAAAGTGTACCCTTTGCTCAGCACTCAAATATGCACACTTTTCCCCGGGCTCACTCGTAAAAATTCACTATATATAAACGACACCAGTTCTCTCTTAATGTCTAAACAAAAACACTGCTAAAACACACAGCGATAACATAAATTCTTGCCATATCTTAACCTTCAAGGGCTTCGTCTCCTTGTGAATGCTCTCCAGGAACCGATGCCTCCGCTTCTTCATCGGTCTGGAAATCTCTTCTTCTTTCCCGAAAATCTCTTCAATCAGTGCAGAAGTTATCTCATCTCGTCTTTGTTCGAGACATTTCTTTCCTTTGATCTTTGCTTTAACGTTGTTGTTGATGTCTTCATTGCTGTTTTTGTTATCTTCATCTTAGAGTTGCATAAGCTGTTGAGCCGCTGCTGCCATGTCCGAGACCCATCAGTAATAACCATTGTAAAACCAAAGCTCCATTGATTTGGTTAATTTTGGCAAGTTTTTTCCCCCTATGGGGCAGGCGTAAAGCGTGTTTTGGAGGGTTCGTGCTGTGTGACGTCTAAAAGGAAGAAAATGAAACTGCCGCGTCATTGCTTTGAAGTTTGCAAGGAAACATCATTGATTCAGCTTTTTCCTCAAATTTATTTTATTCAATCTTTTTGACAAAATATAAAAATGTTTTTAATGTTTGATTAAATATATTTTCATTCAAATCCAGGAAAATCAACCCCCACTGAACCTACCTAGAAAAGCAAAGAAACCAAGCCGAAATTATAAACAAATCTTAGAAGCAATGAGGGTGTGGGATTCACTTGCAGCCAACTGGAATCACTTATGGGTCTTGTTGTTCATGGAGCTCACTAAACTTGCGTGTTTACAAGGTAGATTTCCTACCATTACTCTTCTTGTTTATTGTTCTACGTTTACTGTCATTGTTTTATCAGCTGCATTTGTCGCTGATCTGGCCGCTATTTTTCAATATATTCTTGATTCAAAACCAGGTTCAGTTGCTCTAAAGCCTGCAAAGGAGGCAATGTTAAGCTGAATTTGCCCCGCCCACATTCGTCACGGTCCTGATGAACTTGCTCGTTGGACCCCTTGGTTTGGTTGAAAACCATGCAGCAAATGAAGGGTAATTGATATTCGTCACGATAGTTAACTGATTATCAATAATCAAATCATTAATTTTCAAATATCACTGAGCATTTTAAACAATGTTCGAGTGATGTGCCATTGTCCATTCAACGTCTTGGCCGGTTAATGACTGTCATTATCTGTAGTTATTACTTATATTTTAGTCGAATAATTTAAAAAATAATATTTAAAATCTCCGAAATTAAAATGTAGAACACAAAATATTGATAAACTTGGATTTATGAGCATTACATTGGAGAAGACCAAACATTACAACAAATGAGACAAACATTTAAAAAGAAAGAATATAGGGGAGGGATCTTAAAACTCCCAAGAAAAAGAATAATACTAGACCAAAGAAGAAAGTGGTCAGCCCTATCTACAACGGCCCAACCATAATTATTATTTGCCATACACAGATACCAAAACTTCTGCTTTGCTCTCCACAACTCTTCACCACCACCACTCCCTTTTCACAACACCCTTTGCCCATTGCAAGTGAGATGATTCAAGTGCCAAAGCTCTTTTCTTTATTTTTTTCTCTCGAATTTTCTAATCGTCACAACTCAGCCCGCAAATTTCTAAAACCGGTCCGTCTTTGGAGACAAACGGGTTTATTCGGACCCACATAAGGGTCAAGATCGAGGCCAGCAGGATTGACCACACTAATATGATGGTTGGCATCCGGTCTTGTTTCCCGAGTAAACCTTTTGAGGAAGGGATAAAGGTGGATAATAACCCAAAGGGCGAAAAATAGTCGCCCGAACAATGGTCCCCATGAATCATACCCGTTATTGATGGCATCCGAGATTCCGACCACGACGCCGACTATTTCATGATCAACTAGGTGGTGGGAGGGATGAGCAAGGATGTCCACTTGAAGAGGAAGAGCTCAGAGAACTCACCATCATCAGCTGCTTTCGAGGTCACGGTGAAGCTTGCGCTGACACCAGCTAGAACCTTTAGTAAACCCTGAAAGAGGGCGAAATGATGTGATGAAGCACCTCCAATCACCCAAAACTGCTCATTTCTCCACCAGTCATCGATACCGACACCTCCCCACTGCATCTCATGAATGCCAGTTGCAGCGATTGATATAAAGTGCGCCATGAATATAAGACTGGCATAGTTGCTGATCTGCAAGTGTTGGAATTCAATGTTTAGACAAGGCCATACTTGACAAGTAGAAGTTAAAAATCGAAACCATATACAGGCAGAGATCTGCTTACGATAAACAAAACTCGAAAAATATGCAGTTATCACTGCTATTCTTACATGGTCAATGAATGAGCAGTTATCAATGCATTAATATCAACTCAAAAAGAGTAAAAATGCAAAATTTAATCAAGTATGGAGCATAAAACAAAATAAAAGTGAGTTCTTAACTCTGGAACAATAAACTTCCCAGTAAGAAGACAAATAGCTGGAAGGGTACAGTACACAAGCAAGGGAATGGAGGTCCATGGATATACAACCGAGTTTATGTACGAAAATCGCTCCAACCATTTCAACCCGCGTCCATATCCATACCATATGGGACAATGTCTGCTCAAGAAAATTTCGACAGACCCAAGAGCCCATCGCAGAACTTGGTGTAGACGATCTGAGAGATTAATAGGAGCTGAACCCTTCAAAGCAGGTTGTTTAGGCATGCAGCACACGGATCGCCAACCATGACAGTGCATCTTGAATCCAGTCAAGATATCCTCAGTCACAGAGCCATATATCCAGCCAACCTGGTTTGCAAGTTCAAAATTTGGATGATAATGAGATGTTAATATATTACAAACTTGCCTATATTATATACTCGGATTTTCCAATTTTTACTTACTTCCTTTCCCCATTCTGTTTTATCTTCATAACCGCAACTTATGACTTGGATTGCTTCACTCAGTAATAATGTAGGGCTTGAATGTCGAGGAATTCCGCCATTCTCAAGAAGAGTGGAAGCAATGAAAACAGGAGACTGGCCAAATTTCTTCTCCAGTTTCATTTGAGACGTCTCAGATGACTCCTGAGAGTTTCACTCTGACAGTAGCACAAAGATTTCTGGTTTAGAATGTTATATTAAGAACACACTATAGAAACGCAGTTAGATTAATGGAATTCTCAGTTGCCCCCTCTTAAGTAAACACTTACCTGAAACCCCTTCAATGTTTTCAAGAACGTGTATCTGCTTTGAAGCTTCCCTTTGCTTCAATTTCATTGCCGTCTTCTTTTGCTTCGTTTTCTTGTTCTTTCTAAAACAACAGCAGAGACGGAAGAACCATTTTGGCAAACAAATGCAGGTCTTACAGGGCGGCTTCTTGGTGACTGGTGCGTCATAACCATAAAGTGCTTGCCTTCGGAAAACACACCCTGTTCCCACATATATCGGTCCTTGTATGCCATCTAATCCTTTCATGTTGATCTGGTTTATGTTTACGGGATTAGGTTTTGAAAGATAAAAGAAAGGACATGTAATTAGCAAGGAAGAAATGAAATAAGCTTACATCAAAGAACACAACATTCCGATTCGAGTATCTATCATGTCGATCAATTCCATCAAATCTTTGAGAAAACTGTACACAACAAACTTTCTTTCCTGATGTTGGATCCATCATGAAACACATGGCTTCTCTAAGTGCTTTGCTATTGTTAATATAACGATCACAGTCGACGTTCAGAAGAAAAGGAGCGTTTGAGAGAACGGCCGAGACTCGTATCTTCAGTACAAAAATAAAAGTTCATAAGCTTGAAACCATGCGTTAAGTGTTAACTGCTAAAAGAGCATGAAACATAAATAACTTGTGCCTTACCAAAGCATTCATAGCCCCGGCCTTTTTATGATGTTCAAACCCTGGCCTCTTCTCACGAGAGACATAAACTAGGAGAGGCAACTCATTTCCGTTCTCATCGCAAACGCCACTATGACCAAGGAAAACCTGAACATAAAAGGAATCAAAGATGATTCATGAGCTACTCTGACATATCACGAATAAAATAAATAAACCCTATTTCCAAAGAAAGCATCAATGGTGCTGTGTTCCCTACAGCAAGTCAGACAAAACACCGTCTCACCTGAATCATTCCGGGATGGTCACGAACACAGTTTCCAGGCCAAGGAGTTCCATCCTGCATTGTCCAACCATCCTCCGGAACCTTCTGTGCTGTGGCAACCAATCCATTTATCCTAACTTTAAATTCTTCGTACTCTCTCTGCATGATTAAATAATTTATTAAAATATATTAAGCATTACATGATATCAAGAGCAAAAACCATAGTTACTAAATACAACCTCAGATTAGTAGTTAGAACTTAGAAACAGCAGATTATTTTTAGAACTCAAAATATGAAAGAAATGAAAGAGAACACATGTTAAAATGCACGACAAGAAGTCACATACCTTCATTGCTCGCCTTTCCCTGACAAAAGTTGGATGGACTTTGTCTGTTAGGTAGTCTATCTTCTGAGAAAAATACCACTCTGGAGCACGGGGCTCAATATTGAATTTTTTACAGAAAGGAACCCATTTCCTAGCAAATTCAGATGTCTCGGAGAGAGCCTCAAATGTGAGCATGGCAGCACCATCATCTGATACATAGCATGCAACTTTATCAACCGGATAATCAACGGTGAGGATGGACAAAACAGTGTTTGCCGTGATCAGCGGAGGTTCTTTCATTGGATCTACTGTACTCACAAAAACATCTATACTAGCTAATTCAGAGGGTTTCCCTTCTTTCTCATACCTGTGAATAAAGGTAAAATTAGAAGGAAAAAGAAGTACCATCATATTGAAAATAGCATGAAGGAAATTTTAAACATGGATGTGGAATCTAAATTTATGTCAAATAATCATAACACATCAAACATAAAAAGCAATGGGCAACACCACAAACATCAAAGATAGTTGATCCAGGTATGTTTCACGCAGTATAGGGTACCATTTTGGAAATTGATCCAGAATCCATGAAACGGCAAACCATATTTCAAAAATTACAGAAGTCAACCACAAGCCATAAGCATCTCTGACTGGGTGTAGAAGTCTATAGTGAAAAAAGAGGCCAAGAATTGCAAGACGAAGGATGATAATCATTCTGTATGGATTTATCTTGCTTGATGGAATCGGTTGCTTCCTTGAAAGTGGTTGCCTGCCTTCATCCATCCTGAAAAGACAAACCGTATTTTAAATGACAAAGCAACTACATAACGGATACAAAGGACACCATGCTGGAGAATTCCAGGGGAAAAGAAAAGTCCACCATAAAACCGTCAATGTCTGTAGATACTAGTTTAGTAGCAAATTAAAACCATATACTTGGAACAGTCACTCGCATTGGCAAGTCAGCATCTAGATCATCTCCATCAAAGTTTCCACCATCACCCTCTCCTTCATGCTTAACTACCTGAAGTTTGTCATTCTGCTTTTTTCCACTCCTCTATCCGATCCTTCCATGAGACACTTCCATAACCATATACCGCTATATCTTTCTTAGGAACTGTAACATCCCATATCAGGGTCAATGACTAAATTGCAAATTTTGAAAGTTTTGTGTTCAATTTAGAAATGAAATTTAAAAGTCTTGGGATTTAAGTAAAGAATTTTAATATTGGATTAAATAACAAAGATAGATGAATTAAAGGGGCAAAATGGTCTTTTCATGAGAAAGATTTTTATCTTCCCTTTTTGAGTATTATATAAACTTGGGAAATATGAGAGAGTTCCAGACTTCTCTTCTTCATTCTCTTCTTTTCTACCGTGAAGCCATAAGCAAAGGTAAGATCTCTTGTTAGTTGATATTTAGCTGAATTTAGGATTTGGTTATGATTATTGGATGATAATTAAGCTTAAGGAAAGCTTAAATCATCTTAAAAACAAAGGATGGTGGAATTAGGAGAGATTAAAGATTTTGAGTTTTTGAATGAAATCTTGAAATAAAGTTGATAAGTTGAATTTTAAGTTGAACACTTGTCAATAGTTGAATTAAGAGTTTTGGAGTGATAGAAAGGAATTTAGAACATGTTGAAATTTGAGTATAATTATTGAATTTCATTAAGAGGAGATGATTTTGAGAATTAAGATGGGTTAAATGAGTACAAATGGGCTTAAGTATGTGTGTTTGAGTTTAGTATATGAAAGAGGTTGAAATATAAAGTGTTTAAGATGAAATGAAGTAAATTTCGTGTTGAAAATATGATTTTTGGGCTAGGGGAATTGGTACCCATTCAAGGGGAATCGATACCCCCTCAAACGAACCAGAAATTCCAGAATCTCATAGGGGAATCGATTCCCCCATAGGAGGGAACCGATTCCCCCTAAAGGAAAATTGTGAATATGGGTTTAATAAGTTCGTTTAAGTTGCTAGTATCCAATTACAAGGTGTAGGTATCTAATGCTTGCCTCAAAATGTACATTTATGTAGATTCTGTGCGTAAAGCAATTCCGGAACATTTGGCAAGTAAGATCGATCAAGGGAAAAATAAGAGATTGGAATTGACTAGTTAGGCCAAGGTGAGTGCATACTAGTGACATGTGGTGTTTAATGGAAATAAGACTTGCGATGAGTCTATTTCCTAGAGTAATATGCATGAAGTCATAGGCATGATTATGTGTTGGTTATAACTATATGTGATTATATGTATTACATTGATTGTATGTATGCATGACTAAAGATAATGATATGCTTTGTATATGCTATATGATTTATGTAAAACTTTATTATGTAATAATGGAAGAACATGGAATAAATTATATGATAGAGTCATAAGAAATGAAATGAACATGAGAGAATAAGATAATCAAGTATAAGTCATATGATATGGTATAAGTGATTATACGAGAAATGTTAGGAGACTCTAAGAGAATAGTATGAATTCGAGGGCATAAATAAGGATACATAAGTTATATAGAGAAGATTGATAAATTAAAGGAAACTCTGTTTATGTATTAAAGTGAAGAGCTACAAAGTTTTATTAAAGAGTATTGTGGAAGTCATGAGAAATTGAACTAAATAAATAGATGGTTTATGTGAGTAAAAAGGGAAAATGATATAAAATAAGTGGAAATTATTGATAGGATAGAATGATACTAATTGAACCTGTAATATAAACTTTATAAAGGAGTACTTGGGTAAAATCATTATATGATACAATTATAGAATATTACTACACAAATTATATTAAAATAGTATATATGAGAATATGAGTAAGTTTATAGATTATTGATGGTACATATAAGAGTATATAAATGTATGATAATATGAAAAAGTGAACTAAGTTTAATGATGTTGAAGCCTATGAGTAGAAGTTATGTGATTATAAGTAACATGATTATATGATCACAAGATATGATACATGATATGAGATATATGAAAGATAAAATATATGTTATATGAAATATTATATGACTATGTGATTATATGAAAATGTTATACGCGTAAGTGAACCATGTGTTTATATGTATATGGGATATGTGATTTATATGACGATGAGCTATGTGAAAGAACTACATGACTATGTGTATATGTGAATGTATATTAACATAAATATTAATGTTTATGTTATGTGTCATGAGAGCTAAGGGTATAGTTGGCATGCCAAGAGTTGAGGGTCTATGTGGTCTTTCGGGACATATATGTATTCTTTGAAACATGTGTGAAGTCTGGTGAGACACATACTTGATCCTTGGCATATGTATATGATTCTTAAGGAATGATATGTGGTCCTTCGGGACATATATGTATTCTTTGGAACATGTGTGAAGTCCGGTGAGACACATATTTGATCCCTAGTATATGTATATGATTATTAAGGAATGATATGTAGTCCTTATGGACATTATTATATGGCACTACTGTGCAATTCTACGCGGCACTCCGGTGCAATTCTACATGGCACTTCGGTGCAATTATACGAGCTGTGGTGACAGCATAGTGTACAACCTCTATAGACTCACATATCTATAGTTCTTACATGTGTACATGGGCTTTGAAAAGAGAACATAATTTGATATAATGATATGTGTATTTCTCGTGACATGATAGAAGTGCATATATGTCATGGTGATATGAGATGCTATGGTTTATGTATTATATGATTATAGAAATTAGTAATGTATTATGGCATATTAAAATATATATAATATATTTATATTCATTATATGCTCATATGACGTAATTGAAGTAATGACAAGGGAATTAGTAAGGATAAATAGGTTGGTGATATGAGAACAATGTATGTGATATATGTATATGATGTGTGATATGAATTGTATGATATGATATATGTGTGATAGGGGTTTTGGTATCTGTTACATAATATACATGAATATATGTTGATGTATATGTAAATGAGTTGTATAATTTGATAGTATAAGACAGTCATGCATGATTAGTGGGTATGAATTCCATTAGATATGTTTTCTTTATGTCTCACTAAGTCATCGACTTAGCGTGTGAGTGTTTCACCCGCAGGTTACCGAAAGTGAATATAGAAGCTGTGAGGAGCAATACAGGTCAACATCTCCCTTACAAGATTTCAGATCAGAAAATAGATGAGTTAAATGATTTTTGTTATTTTGAATATAGTTGGCATGTACTAATTGATTGAGTTAAATATGCTCTGATCGATTTTGGTTATTGTGGTCAAATTATGTAACTAAACTGCTTTTGCTTTAATGAAAGTTTTAAATTTTCTTTGAATTTTGTCAAAAGTCAAAGTTTGAAAAGTCAATGTGACACCTCGGACTCGTATCCGAGTTGGGTACGGGTTAGGGGTGTTACAGGAACCATCGATCTAGGTTGCACTGCAGCAATGGATATGCTAAGGTGCAAGACTAGAGAAGATTTATTTAGAATCAATGACGAACAGAAGGATAATGACTTACAGGGTATGGATGGATCAGCGTAACTCATTGGATGAACTCTATTTCCGTGACCCATAGACGAGGTTACAATGAGAGCATGATGATCAGCAGAAATCTCCAATCCCTAAAACAATAAAAACATTCTCATAATGTAACTATTGCCATTGCAGTACAGTGTAAAAACACAGCATCCATAATATGGAAATTCTTATAAACTGGGAGATTAGACGAGAGACTAACCTCCTCGCCATAGGTCAAGAGAGGAATTTGAGAGCTAGGAGGAGAATAATATAGTTCTGAGTGTGCAGGTATTCCGGAAGCATTAAGGTGGGAACCACGGCCAATGTTAAGGCGTGCAGTAAGCATAGCCTCAGTAACTTGTTGAGGATCCAAAGTGTCATAGTCAAACTCATTGTCCAGATCATCTATGTCATCTTCTTCTTCATCACCTTCAACTCTAGGACTGCCTGCAGTTTACATCATTGGTTAGGGACACTGGTAACTCTTTTTTGGGTGCCAACGTAGACCAATACTTGCAGTAAAGATCTCACCTTTGATTCGTTTTTATCTGGTTTTGCACTGAGGGCAAGCCTGGTTTCCCTCTCTTCTCTCATATTCATAGCAGGTTCGGCAAACAGGGAAAGCACATTCATTGCAGGCAACAAAGGGCTCCCCATCTACTGTAATCTCAATCTCATCTCCACAAATCTGGCATGTTTGACCACTCAACTCCTTCACAGACTTTATCTGGTAAAAACCACAATCATAAAGAGAATGCCATCAGTACTTATAACCAATTAAATGTGACAACAAATTAAGCAAAAATTAAGATTACTGATGAATGTTCTACTTCCACAGCCTTGAAGGACAATGGTTCTCACTGAATCTCAAAAATGCTGGAAAGTACTAGAAACTAACTAGTTACTTACATCAAAACTTGACCAATTACCAATCAAAAGTAATAATTTGCTTATCTTTTTTTTGGATAATTAACAACTTCATTTCCATTTAATTACCATACTTAGAAACAAGGCACAATTTAACTAATTAATATTTACAAGACGTGAAGAGCTCAGCAGTTTCAATAAATTCACAATATCCATTGGTCAATTTCCAAATGATTTGGATATTTCTGAAGAATCCAAAGTTTGGCATGTACAACATTTACACCAGAAACAGAATCTTATTCTTTTCTTCCAAATGGTGCCAAAATTCCCAGAATCAATACAAACGGAACTCCAAAATCTTAAATGCAAAATATAAATCTTAGCCACACCTAATAAACCCAGAAATCATTCAATTAACAACAAAAAATAAACCTCTCCTTCACCTGAATCAACAAATAAAACCAATTTTCTGGAAAATGCTTATTAATCAAGTAACACTAGAACAAGTCAACATTTGCATCCTCCAGAAAAGTAAATGTCAATATTAGAGATTTAACGCTCAAAATAGCAAGACATAGGTACTAAATCGAGTAGATTTAGCATTAAAAAAAACCCTAACTTGTTACATTTTAGCGAAACCCGGATAAAATGAAGTAATGAAGTAAAAAAAAAGAAGATCAACTTTACACATTTTTAGGAATAAACACAAAAAAGAAAGAGGATCGAACTTATTTCATAAAGCAGTAAAACAAGCAAATCCAATTCGTCAAATTAACAAAAAAGGCCAAAAAAAACTGATATTTTTTTAGTGATATTTGGAATGTCTTACTCTTGCATTTTCATCAGCATTTATCAAGACAAACTCATTTCTGTTGTGAGAACCAGCAATGAGTCGTCCTACAGTGTGTCCATAACTCGATACACCAACAAAAAACAAGAAACAACCCAACTCAGAAAACTGTTCTTCAATGAATAAAGTCAAATGCGATACGAGTACCAACAACTTCCTTTGAAAAAAAAAATGGACCCTTGACCTCCCATCACACGAAACCCAAACCGGAGTTCCACCGGGAAAAGGGAAGCCAAGTGGTGATATATAAACAATATGATTTTTTATAATAAAAAAAGGCAAAAAGAACAGAGGAGATAAAGAGTTTGGGTTTTTGTTTGGATTGAGAAACAAGCTCCGTGTATTCTGTAATCTGGTTGGTAGCTTTGGTCTCAATCTAAAATGGCAATTTCAGAGAAAGAAAGAGTGTTGAAATTTTGAAACGTAACAAAGAAGGAGATGACAAACAGAATACAACTCATCTAATTATAGAGAATAATAAAATATTTATAATTATAAATTTTAATTTATCAACTAATAACGAAATAATTTTTTATTAGTTCGTGGTGGGTAAATTTGTTCGGATAATACATCGCAAAAATGAATTTGTTAATTTGTTCTCGTATTATCTTTTGTGTATATCTTTCTGTCTTCCTAAGCTTTATTAGTAGTGTTCACATTAGCTCTCGCTCTTTTTCTCCAACAAATGTCATCAAAATCTTCAAAAGAGTCCATCATTTCACCATCTCCGACCAGCTCTTTCGCGCTCAGAGACATGCATAAAGATTGAAAAAACATCATATACTTCATGCGTCTTTAGGAAGAAGTCAAATAATCTATATATCTTCTCTGGTCCACTATAGAAAACACTTTACTTTAAGAAAATAAATTTAGGTGAATCTTATTTGGAGAAATTTTTCTTCATCTAATTATTTCGATGATTTTATCATTTATACAGTTGATTATAATATAGTATCTGTTCAAAAATTTTATTTTATTTATTAACAATATATACACCATACAATTACAGCCGTCCAAATTTAATTTTTTTAAAATAAAATAATATTTTCTTCTAATATTAAGATAATTATATAAATTATAAAAATAAAACCAAAACATATGTAATAGGATGAAATTGATATATACCCATATAAACTTTTTAATATGTAAATTTTTTACTTATATTATTTTTGTATCAAGGCAGATATTATACGATATTTTAATATATTTTTTTGTATCTTATAATCAAATCGTTACTCGAGGTTACAAAATTTAGTTGGTTGAAGGGTATCCTTTCATATATCATAATGTATCAATCAAATCAGTATATATTGCCTAAGAATAATCAAATATAATTTATTTTCTAAATAATTATGGAACACTAATGAAATAAATGAAAAAGTCATTGAGGCATTAGGATTTGTTCTAGGGTTTTTCTTTCATTTTTTTTTATCATTGTTAGTTTCTTTCTTTTTATTGTTTATGATTGACGATGACATCAATTTTGATGTTGGTCGGCGATTATTTGTATTAATTAATTTTTTATTTTATTATAGTATATTTTTATTTTTTTTGTTTCTAATTTTTTAATAACTCTGTCTTTATGATACATTGTTTGTTGTTTGACTGTTATTTTTTGTTTATCTATTTTTTACGGTTATATTTGACATCGTCACGACTGATCAATATGACGCTTATTTTGTTATCATATTGATCTTTCATGTTTTGGATCATCGGATTAGATTTTGGTACGCGATTTGCGCTCGTGGATAGTTTTTTCACGTCGCTTAACTCTAATTTGCGATTTATCAGTGGTCTTTTAATAGCTTGATCTTCTTTTATGATTTGTTTGCCAATGCAGACAGATCTGTTTGAATCTACATTTTTTTTTGATAAACTTGAATCTACATTTTGTTCGAGTCTACTTGGTTAGATTTTTTAACTTTTTCCTTATATGATCATTGTATGATCTTAAGTATGATTATATGAAAATATCCATGTAATTGTTTACAATTATAATTATAAAATTTTATTATAATTTGAATATTTTTTATTTTGAAAAAAATATATATATAGAACATCAATGGTCCCCATATATGCCCCTGCTAGACATAAATCTTCATTTTTTTTTTTATAAAAAAATCTATTATTGTAACGTTTTGTAAGTTTTGGGACATAACTTATCCCTTCTATAGTAATAATCGGAATTTGCATTGTAATATAATAATAAGCATTTTTATTAATTTGATAGTGGGTGTGTGTAAGAATGCCAAAGCAAAACCCAAAAGAAAGCTTAAGAAAATGAAGGATACATTACAATGCATGGAAACGTAATGTTCAGAACCAGGACAATAAATAACATGTTCTGTCGATCTTTATTTTTGTTGAAAAACTGAATCCTGGACTACTCAATACTAAATTCAAAGGTATTATTGTAAAAGTATAATTTTTATAGGATTCTTACTAAATTTTATATTTAATATATTATATAATACAAGAACAATAATATATAAATATTAATATTATTAATAGTTTAAAAATTTTAAAAATAATATATTATTTTTTTCGAATTGTTCGTGAGTTTTACGAATTAAGTACGAAGTAATTCACTTCAACTCATTAAAACTTCGAATCGAATTTATTTAATTTGAGTATTGATCAAACTCTAATCAAATTAAACTCTTGTCTCATTAACATTCATCTATAACCCATCTATAACCTTTGGTTTATGCTTTGATCCGAATCAAGAAAACCCCAAGTTTGATGAGTCATGGATTTGTAATCATTGAGGATAAGTTTTGAAGGCAACGTGAATTCAAAGAATAGGCATGGAAGGCGAAGTCAATTGAACCACGAGGATTATTACGTCATTTCCCCCAAATAACCACATGCCACGTTGAAGAAAACTAGGGTTAATAACAATATTTACTTAATTACGATACTTGGACCTTTTTTATAGTTGTCTTTTTAATTATGATATTTAGAATTAGACCTTTTTAATTATTACGTTTAGCTTGACAGAATTTATATATAAAAAAGTAGTAAATATTTATTTAATTTTGCAAGTAAGAAATAAAGAGTGTGGTGATTGGTTGGGTGGAAAGTGAATCGTAAAGCACGGAAAATCTAATAGGATTAGGTAATGGAAACAACCGGTTCATAATGCTCTATTGCTCTTTAACTTGCTTGTGGTACTGTAAAGTTTTTTTCCTTTTTTATTTGAGGTAATTATATTATATGTCTGCAAATTATAATTTTAAATTAATCTTTAAAATTTTGAATATTTCAATTTTATCCCCAAACTATAGCTGTCTGTTTAAATTAGTCCTTAAACTTTTGAACATTATAATTTCATCCCTGAACTATGATATTTTTTAAAATTAGTCATCAAACTTTTGAATATCCTAATGGCATAACGACAAAACTACCCCTAATGTTTGCACATATGGTCACTTTGCCTCTTATCCTTTTTATGGAGCATTTTAGCCCTCCAACGTTTCATTTTGGAGCAAAATATCTCCTGATTGGATGAAAACCATTAGTTGAATAACGGTTAATGTTTCATGCGGATCTTGCAAGTCCATGTGTGATGCCACACCATCAAATTTTTTTTATAGTAAACTATAATTATAATTATTTACATATATACTTATAAAAATAATTTCAAAATATTTTTTGATGACATGACATCACACGTAGACCTATCATGTCAATAGAAAGCATTGATCGTTAGTCAACTAACGATTTCCATCCAATCATGGGGCATTTTGTTCCAAAATAAAACATTGGGGCTAAAATGTTCCAAAGAAAAAGATAGGAGACAAAGTGACCATCTGTGCAAATGTTGGGAGTAATTTTGTTATTATGTCTATTTCTAATTTTATCCTGAAATCCATCCAAATGTGTAATTATTTTCAACCGTAATTTAACCCTTTTCTTTCAAACATATAATAATATAACTCAGACTAATAATTTTATTAACAAGGGATGTGATTAGTATATACGTATAGCTTGGGATGAAATTAAAATGTTCAAAAAGTTTGGGGACCAATTTAAAATGAAGGTCATAGTTTGGGGGATGAAATTGAAATATTCAAAAATTTAAAGACTATTTTAGAATAATAGTCATTGTTTAGGGATGATGTTCGAATATTTAAAAGTTTAGGGGACTAATTTAAAATAGAATTATACTTTATGAATATGTGATACAATTAAATTTTTTTTTATTTTTTTCTTTTGAGGTTGGGAGTAACTTTTCCTTTTTAATTTGGGATTTTCATAAAATGCTCCAAAAATAGAATAATATTTTATAAAACGAAAATTTTTATGGGTAAACTATATGTTTAGTACATAAATTATTAGTTTTGTTTCATTTTAATACATAAATTTTCATTTGTTTCAAAATCATAACTAACGTTTACTTTTTGTTTCATTTCAGTGTCCGTTAAAAACTTGATGGAACTGTTGCATGTGGTATTTTATGGGTAAATTACATTATTCATCACTTAACTATCTTCTTACTCCTACTTTGATCACTAAAGTTTAGAAAATTTAATTTAACTACTCAACTTTCAAATTGCTTATGTTTTAATCACTCTAATTTATTTTATTAATATTTTTGTCACGAGACATTTTTATTTTATTAATATATAATTAAAATAAAAAAATAAATTTGAAAGTTAGAGTGATTAAATTAGAAGTAATATGAAAGTCAAATAATCAAATTAAAAAAAATAAACTTCAATGACTAAATTAAGATTGAGAACATAGGTGAGTGATGAATGATGTAATTTACGCATAAAAAAGTGTCATGTTGTAACATTTACGTTAAGTTTTTAATGGATAGGTATCAAAACGAACAAAAAAGTAAACGTTAGGTATGATTTTGGAACAAATGAAAGTTTAGGTATCAAAACGAAATAAAACTGATAATTTAGGTACTAAACTTATAGTTTACCCATTTTTAATCCCATGTCTTAGCCCTTAAGTTAAATTAATGTAATCTCTGATTGCTAATTTTTTAATATTTTTTTCTTAATCTTTTTATTGTTTAAACAATTTACATTGTTATTACGATCGAACGATCAAAGACGATGTATATAAAGAGTGGGGAAGGATCTTATCTCTTCTAAAATTTTAATTTGATAGCATTTTAAGTCTTTATCAATTTAAATTTAAATAAATTTAAACTTTTATCTCGTACAATTTTTTTTAATTAAGTACGTAATAAGTTCCAATTACATTGAATCTAAATCCTTTCTCTTCTTAATATTTAATCATGGTCTTGTCATTGCGAACAATTTGTTATATTTTTTTAATTTTTTTCATTTATTTAAAATTTTATATTATTTAATGTATTGTTTTAATACAAAACATTTTGGATGAATAAATATAAAAACACTTTGAGTTAATTAAAACATGTAAATATTTTAATAATATTTTTATTAATAAAAATAAAAATTTAAATCCTAATGTTTAAATAAAATAGATAATATTATAATCATTTTTCAAATCCAAAATAATATAATTAGATTCATAAATATCTTGGGGGCGAGGCAACAACCCCATTCATTGGGGCAAGGGAATATTTAAAAGCGCCCACCACACACCCTGTAAACATCTCAGTAAGCATGAGTGCCCGCAAAAATGACATACTGAGATAAATATCCTAGCTTTATATAATTAAATCGAATTTAAATGGTTTTGATTATAATTTATAAATCTCTTCTGGTAATTTTAAAATTATATTTGAATTATTTAATATGAATAGATAAAATTATAATATTTTATGTTATAACTTAAAGTATTATATATTTTTATAATATTTTCAATTAGAAATCTAAAATGTTATGTATAACAGTTAGGATACGCCTATTTTAACTTTTTTTTTAAAATTTAAATTAAGGTATTTCTTTTATACTTTCCCCCAATTTGAATGAGATATTCGATGGGTCGACTGATCCTTGTGTACGTTAATATTCGACCGTTGCACCATCTCCGATTTGCTCACACATATTAAGAATAGAGATGGCAATAGATCAGGTTGGGTCGAATTTATTGCCAACTCAAGTGAACCTAAAAGTATATATTCTTCATCCGAATTCGATTCAACTCAAAAAATGGATACACTCCATTCGCTTGATCTGACCTGAAAATCACATTTTCTCTACCCTAACCTGATCCAACCCGAATTTTTAGAGTTTAAATCCGATTTGACTCAACCCAACCTGATATAAAGCAAGTACCCAATAAAAAATACTGTCGAGAGAGGGCATTATAACAATTATTCATAAAATTTGTATGTAAAAAAATACACTATTACCCTCAGATCGGGTCAGAGATTTTTCACCGTTCACCCAAAGCCGACTCGAGCCGACCTCACCTTATATAAAATCCAACCCAAACCCAAAATTGAAAAAAAAAACATACCTTATCAGATCGGATTGGATCATGTCGAAATATATCAATTTCAGGTTAAATTGTCATCTTAGTTTTAATCTTTCAAATAAGGATGGTAAAAAAATCAAAATTGATGAATTTTGATCTATTCAAAACGGATTACTTTTATAAAAAAAAAGGTATAGGATGGATTAAGGTAGATTTTATAAAGGATAGGATTGAATCAAGGTAAAAATAATGACATTGAATCTGAATTAGTTTCATCTGGATTATAATATAATTGTATAACATGTTAAATGTAATTATATTTCTTTGGACATATCTTATTCAAAAAGTATAATTATATATTTTTTGTGTCATGTTATATATATAAATTAAAATTTTAAAATAATATTAATTATAAAATTAAAAAGTGTAATTTTGCACATAATCATACCGACTCTAATTCATTCTCTTATGAATTGAAGAGTATAATAACGACCTCCAATCACATCAAATTTAACGAGATCTACACATAGAATTGTATATATGTTATAAATCTCTTTTGGATTCGAATTTTAGTAATAGAAAGAAATTGATCCTTATGAAACAAATCAAGCATGGAAGTTTTCGGTAAAAATTGGCTGTTTGTTTTACGATTTTGAGTTTATTATATTATTTTAGATAGTGTGATTGTGTCGTTTGTATCATTCAAAGGCAGTCAAAAAAAATTTCGATGAAGACATCAAATTCACATTCATAAAGCCTAAAAAGAGTGAATAAAAATTTTAGAGTCCAATACTAACAACTAATTGATTTAGTGAGATTATGCACTAGATCTTTTAAGTAATATTAGGAGCTAGAATCATGACGTTTGCAAATGGAAGAAACTGGGTTGACAGAGTCTCCCCCATAAACATTTAACGTCCTAGTAACTAAAACTTTGTAAATCGATAACGTAAGTGACCGGAACATTACTATTTTAAAAAATTAATGACAAAAATAAATAAAAAGTAAAACAGAATGATCATTTTAGTTATAAAAATTAATGAATATATGTTGTCAGAATCCAATATTAATGCAAGAACGTATAGAAAAATGATCTCATAAAATAATTTTTATTACGAAAAACTCTTATTTGAAGTGATCATTCGTATTTTTATAACTTCTTATTAAATACCATGAATACGACGCAAGCGAGGAAATTCATGGTTCAACTTATTGCATGGAAAAGTAATCGAAACCCATCCTTTTGTTGAATTATCAACATCTTGCTTTTCCTTATTATATATATATATATATATATATATATATATATATATTGAAATGATTTAACTGTTTATAAAATGGAAGCTTATAAGATAAGAAGATAGGAGATGCATTGTAATGTTATTTTCATTACATTCATATTAGAATACAAGAGTATTTGGTTCACCTCTAAATAATAAGGATGAGAAGCGGTCATGGATCGACAGAGATGGATTCAAGAGTTTATATTATGGGACGAACTTTTATCATTTTAAAGAGTGATAAATTTTAAGACAATTTTATATTTATTTGGACGAATTTTATGCAAATTTTAAAAAATGAAAATATTTATTTAACGAAAATAAACTAGCTATAAGATTGAAAATACACATTTTGAAAAGTAGAGTAGAAATATATAACGATAGATATATACCTTACGATTTATTTCTATGGCAAAATATTTTAGAATTCAAATTTAATACGATTTGAATCAGATTAATCTAATTATAAAAAAAAGTAAGAAGCTGAAACAAATATTTTTAGCGTTTTTCTCAAAAAATCACCGGTGACCGGTTTATTTACCGATCTAACACTGGTCATATTATATTTTTCGATCTAACATCCGTAGCAGTAAAGCGCACTCCCTGCCCCACGCTATATGCTGATTTGGCACCACGTGAGGTATAGATCGCCCTATGTACCGCGCTATACGCTAACATGGCTTACACGTGGGTATAACGCTGCCCCTGGTCCGTGCTATAGTTGTTTATCTAACACGTGGGGTATAGTGCGGTACAGGGGGCGCGTTATACATTTAATTACCCCTCCAATCCTCCCAATAAATACCATCATCCTCTATTACTTTCATCACACCATATTCTCTTAAATTCTCTCAAATACTCTATCTATTTAAGGTATATTTTATAATATTTTTAATATTATGTATTTAATTTATTTAAGTATTTTACTTTATTTAATATTTTACTAATATAATTGTTTTGCAGATATATATTAGAAGGCGGTCTACTTCGCTTAGATATAAATCATATAATCTCGACACTTTGCTGATACGATAACATTTTAACGTTTTAATTTAATTTAAACTATTTGTAATAATTTGTTGATTTATTTAATGCATGATTATTAGATTAAGAATTAATTTGTATAATTATTTAATTTTAGGAGAATGACCGCGTATTAGATCCTTTTATTAGGAATCTTAAGTTAGTGATATCTAGTCGTATCTTGTCGTATTTAATAGAGGTTGGATTTGGTTACATAGGTAGATATCAGGGTCATTGTAAGATAGAACCAAACCTTATTTCTGCCTTAGTAGAGCGGTGGAGGCCGGAGACCCACACATTCCATCTTCCGTGCGGAGATTGCACGATTACACTTGAGGATGTTGCTATGCACCTAGGGCTTCCGGTGGATGGAGATGTGATATCAGGGATCTCGCAGGGTTCCTGGACTACTTTATGTCGGGATAATCTAGGACGTGTCCCGGAAAGTTTTATCGGAGGTAGGATACCGTTAAATTGGTTAGATGCTAATTTTCAGGAGTTGAGCGCAGGCGCCTCTGAGGATGAAGTTAAGATGTATGCACGGGCATGCATACTGCAGTTGATAGGAGGGTTGCTGATGCCGGACAAATCACGCAACCTAGTTCACTGCATATGGTTACGACATCTTAGCGACTTTCGTCTGGCCGGATCATTCAGCTGGGGCTCGGCAATTTTGGCTTTGCTGTACAGGGAGATGTGTGGAGCCACTGACTACAGGCGTAATGCTATCGGTGGATGTCTCCTGCTGCTGCAGTCTTGGGCATGGTATCGATTGCCCTTTTTATGTCCCGTTGTGAAGAACTCATTCGTATTTTCACTACTTCTGAGATAATTATAAAACTGATTTTGTATATTTATAATTTTATACAGCGTATAATTTTTTTTCTTGAATAGGTGGTCTACTGATAGAAAAAATCATCAGGAGCTACCTGATGATTTAAAAAAAATTAGGGTGCTAATCGATCAGAAGGCTGGCACACATGTATGAATTTTAATGTTTAAAAATCGATTTTATATTATAGTTATATAATTAGATTATTATTTTGATAAAAAAATATATAATATTTGTTTTAGTAGAGTAGAAATATATAACGATAGATATATACCTTACGATTTATTTCTATGGCAAAATATTTTAGAATTCAAATTTAATAAGATTTGAATCAGATTAAGTCTAATTATAAAAACAAATTAATAAAAGTAAGAAGTTGAAACAAATATTAACCAGGAGTAAAGCCATTTTTTCTATCAATACTTAACTTATTAGTCAACAATAACATAGTTGGATACCAACATCATTGGATGATTAAGGGGAGGGAGGGGGACGTTTGGACTGTTGGAGGAGTGATGATATCAGAGACGAATGTAAGAATTTATAAATTTATAAATTATAATAAAATTATAAAATTTTAGAAGACGGAAATATATTATTAATAACACTAACAAAAAAATTTTAAAATATAAAAACATTTGAAAATTTTAAAATGCAACTCAAATAATGATAATGGGATAATCCACCGATGGTGGGAGGGAGGATGACTGGGATAATCACAATGAGGCGTAAGCTTCACATATCTAATCTCTTATACGAATTTGATGCAAAGGTGCCTTAAAATTATTATTTTCAATCATGAACCATTTTTCCTTTGCTTCACTAGAATCAAGTGTATGATGCCACAATCCTGCTTAACCGTGGCGTCATTTCGTTCCGTAGGCGCACGCTAGACCTATTCATAGTAAGTACAATTTCTTTGATTTGACACGTGATCAATTAAATTTTAAAATGAGTCAATTTATATAACTCCTGATTCTAATATTTATTTATTTTCTTTCTATTACGCGAAGAAATTGTAGGGTTCATTGTTTTTTTTATCATAATTGTTTGTGAATTGGAACGAATATAGAATTTTATATTAGAAAATTGAATTTTAAAAAAAATCTTAAGAATGGGTATTTAAAAAGTATTAGGTGGGAGGTGAAAACAAATTATTAGTAAAAAATATAAAAAAATACCTTGAATATATGTTAATTTAAAATTTTAGGGATAATTGCTCCCGCTCACCCTTATTTATAAATAAAATAGGATGTGTAATAGAAATAGATTATTTACACGATAAATGATTAAATTATTAAAATAATACACTTTTCTTTTCTTTCTTTTTCTAATTAAAATAACATTAAAAATACTTTTCAAAATTGCACACCTACTTGATAACGTCTTTTTGAAAGAATCTTCCTCAAAGAAATACATTGCTTACATGATCGGCCTAAGATGACATCAGTATTTCAAGAAATAACTCATGTGACATGTCACGTAAGCAAAGACAATTTCACAAATATTAAAATGTTTTATATCTAAACAAAATCTTATAATTAAATTGAATTGAAAGTATAATATATGTTAAATAATAATTTAACCTTAAATTAGCTATACCGATATGAATTTAAGAAATCCTTATTTTAAACTCAATTTTATTTTGACAAAATGTATAAAATCAAGTGCATGAGTTGGTCATTAATCATGTCTATAATAATAGATGTAGCGTGAGGTGTTGGATAACCACCGAGTGTGGTTGGTGGCATGATGGCAATTCCACTTAGGTGACGTTTGGTTCACAAGAATCTCTTAAAATTAGGAGAATTGAAATTTGATCATACTACCCTCATTAATCTTTTGATAATTTATTTATATATTGAATAAAAATATTTTTTTATTATTTCAGGTTGGGTCGGGTTTCTAATTCATATATTCGGGTCGGGTAGGGTGAAATTTTATTTTTGGTCGGATCAAGTCAATTTTTTTAAGTGTGATATTCGGGTCGGGTAGAGTTCGGGTTTAGGGTGAAAAATACCCGACCCGACCGAATATATAATTTTACCTATATATTTAGGAATAATTACAATAATACCCCTCTATCTATATATATATATATTTAATTAAGTCACTGTTTTTATTGAATAAAAATAATTTTTTTATTATTTTAGGTCGGGTCGGGTTTCTAATTCATATATTCGGGTCGGGTCATGTGAAACTTTATTTTGGTCGAGTCGGATCGGTTTTTTTTAAGTGTGATATTCGGGTCGGGCTGGGTTCAGGTTTAGGGTGAAAAATACCCGACCCAAAAAATATATAATTTTACCTTATATATTTAGGAATAATTACAATAATACCCCTCTATATATAATTTTTTAAATTAAGTCACTGTTTTTATTGAATAAAAATAAATTTTTTATCGGGTCGGGTCGGGTTTCTAATTCATATATTCGGGTCAGGTCGGGTGAAACTTTATTTTGGTCGAGTCGTGCCTCGGATGGAGATTCCCTTGTTCTCGGGTCGGGTGGATCAAAAACCCGACCCATGACCATCCCTTATTGAGATGATTTTAACTTATATGTTTATTAGCATGATTTTTATAATTTATTGAAATGAATAATCAATCAATAAAATTAATATTTAATATTTACTATTTTTTAATTTTTTTATAATATATTGCTACATGTAATTTATAAAACAAACTAAAATTAAGGGAAAAAAAACAAGAAGGTCAATCCTGTCATTTTACATTACTGAAATCAAATTTATCTGACGTGTTTGCGAATCAAACAAAATATGGAATTGGATTCGAATTCAATTTCCTGTGATGGATTTGCTTGAGCATTTGAAAAGCCATCATATGTAAATGTTTTAATTGTTTGTAATTTTCACGAATTAAACGATTCAGTGATTAAGAGTTTTGTTGTTATTCTTTGAAATTTTAAGTTTAAGCATTGCATATACATTAGTATAAACGTTTATTGTTAATTGGTTGAGATTTTTTTAAGCTGATACTACCTTATATTTACTCCAAATTTATCAACAACAACAAAAATTTTACCGTACGAGTTGTTAATTGACTAAGAAAATTGTGAATAAATTTATATTGTAATCACTCTATATTATTAAATTATTTTTTAGTGTTTAGAAGATTTTAACAACTTTTAATTTTGAACTAAATTACTATGATCATTCTTATGGTAATAATAATTGTACCATGTTCATGTTCATATCTTTTAAATTATGAATTGTTGTATTCATTCCGTATATGAAACAAATTAATTAGGACAAATTTAATATTTTTTATTTTAAGTCTTTTTTGTTGGGGGTGTCGTTCATCTATTTTTCTTTTTGTCTTTGTTAATAGGTGACGGCACTAATTTTAATGTTGATTACCAACCGTCGGTATTCTTTATTGTCCTTTTATTTTCCTAGATATTTAATAAATTTACATGTATGACACGTTTTTATCTGCCTTTATGATATATTTTCTTATGTCATTTGGCATATTTTCGATCGTTTGGTCGTTGTTTCATTAATATTTTTCTAAGAGTTGATTTGACATTATCACGACTTATCAAGATGATATTTATCTGTTAACTTGTCGATCTTCCCTACTTTGAACTATCATATTGGATTTGGATTCTCGATTTGCGTTCATAGATAACTTTCACGTCGTTTGAATCTAATTTACGGTTTTTTGGTAGTTTTTCACTAGTTTGATCTCCTTTTGTGATTCGTTTTTCGATGTGATCATATCTATTTGTATATATATTTGTTCGAGTTCTTGGTTATGTTTTTAATCTTTCATTGTATGGTCCTTATGATCTTAAGTGGCTAATTTTGTTACTATGATTATAGAAAATTGTCCTAATTATATGCTTAATTTACGATTATGATCGTAAATCCTCATTATAATTCGGAATATTTCTATTTTAATAAAATTAGGTCTTCTATAAAAAATGTTTTTATTTTAAGTAGTTATGATATTACTGCTACATGAACATATCTAAATCATCTATACCAAGTAAAACCACGATAAAATAATAAATTAATACATAAAAGAGCCTTTAACACTTGGCATATATTCTATATTAGGAGAAACTTTAAAATTTACCATGTATTGTTACACTCATTTTAAGAAATGAATCTTATCTAATTAAGTATACTTATTAATTTATTATGTTATGTGATTTTTTAAAATCATTTTTTAATATTTTTAGAGTGTAACACTTCAAGATCACAATTAAAGTAAACATAGCAAAGAAACTATTGTTAAAACATAAATTGTATTGTGTTTTTTTAAACAATAATACCTGAATTTCACTAATAAAATAATAGAAAGAACCATAATTGCAATCCACTAAATATAGAGAAAAAATGAGGACAATAATTACAAAAAAAAACTCATACAAAAATAAAAATATTAAATCCAAAGATACGAAGAAAAATGAAACATTCATTTGAGAATGACGACGAACATCAAAAGAACCTAGAAACCTTCATAAAAACTCCTTGTGTCTATCGAACAAGACGTTTTATGAAGTGATAAAGGAGGTGTGAGCGAACCAAACCATCTGGAAGGTTGTTTCGCTACACAATTACGATTATATCGACAACCAACTTTTTAGCAAAGAATGGATTTGACTATACGTGACTGCCGACAAACCAATCATAAAAAAAATTATCATGAGTGTCTTTGTGCGAGTACCAAAACGACCGTAAATGTATGCGAAAAACATACCAAAGTCATAAAGATCGTGCCGCAAGAGCAAAGAAAACCGTTTCGCAAGGACATAGATTCTTATTTAAAATTGAAAAATACTCTAGAAAAAAGGAAAAGAAAAATAAAGAACATATATGAAAAAAAAGATAATTAATAATCATCGACGATCGAGAATCAATATTAAAATTGGTATTGCTACCGACTAAACAAAAAATAAAAGGAAAAGACAGACATGACATAAAAATATTAAGAAAGAAAAAAATCTAATTGTATTGTGCATTTTGTATTTATATTGTTGATGAAATCCATTTACTTACCTTTCATTGTAGTCAAAGTGATGCAATAAGTCAATCGGCGTGAATTTAGAGAAGTCGTTCCATCATAAATCTTTAGAAAACATAAAATAAAATAAATTAATCAAAAGAATAATATAATCGTAAATTAACTAATTAAAATTAATCTAAACATGAAAATTAAGTAAATAAAAATTTCATGTAAATCTTTGTATCTTTTCCTCTAACCCTTCTGATGAAAAACCATTCATCTTTGATACAAAAGAACTATCCATTTTAAGATACTATTTTTAAAGTAATTCAATAAAAATAATGCATATTAATTCCATTGCCTAGTCCCCTCGCTCTTCAACTTATATATAAACCCTCCTTCCATTGGTGCATTCACTTCACACTGCATTGCTCTCTTCAAGAAGAAGAAGAAATTAGGAAAGAAAATGGAGAAAAAGAAGCCCTATCTCGCTGTAATTCTCATACAATGTATTTATGAAGGCATGTTCTTGGTCTCCAAGGCTGCATTCGATGGCGGTATGAATAATTTCGTCTTCGTTTTCTACAGACAAGCTGCTGCTACCCTTTTATTGGCCCCTCTCGTCTTGTTCTTCGAAGTGTAAAATAAATTTCTCAAAGTAATTAATTTCTTCAACTTTCTCTGATAATATAATTATTATTTTCTTTCCAAACTCAAGGAAAATTGCTCCACCTCTATCGTGTCCGACTTTCTGCAAGATTTTCATGCTATCTTTAATCGGGCAAGTCTACTTGAAATCGCACTTCAAGGTATCATTATATATAGAGATTCGGGTTTTCAGTCTAATTATGTGTTTTCTGAAAATATTTTAGGATAACTTTGAGCTTGGATATCAATGGCGTCGCCCTGATTTATACATCTGCAACTCTAGCTGCTGCAACAACGAATTGCCCGCCCGTCATCACTTTTTTCATTGCTGTGTTATTACGGTAAAATATTATAACTTTGTCTCGTAATATAAAATTTTGCATCCGATTTGGTCGTGTTACAGAACCTGAACTATAGACCGCACTGAATTTACTAAAACAGTGAAATCTGTGTTACAGGATGGAGGCGTTGAGACTGAAGACAACTGCCGGGATTGCAAAGCTTGTAGGAATACTAATTTGCTTGGCTGGTGCATTGAACCTTGCCTTTTACAAGGGTCCCCATTTCAAATTCTTTTGCATCCATCACCTGTTAGAGGACCTCCATAACTGGACGCTTCCGAGCCGAACATCCTCCGGCGGGGAGACATGGATAAAGGGTTGTCTCCTCATGTTGTTTTCCAACATGTTTTGGTGCTTATGGCTGGTTTTAGAGGTAACAAACCATTTATACCTGAATCAGTACGTGCAATATATCAGGACAATAAAAAGGCTATTTGTTTGTGAATCAGGGTCTGGTTTTGAAGAGCTACCCTTCGAAGCTTCTCTTTACAGCTCTTCAATGCGTTTTAAGCACGTTTCAATCATTTGCTATTGCTATTGGCGTGGAACGAGACCCTTACCAATGGAGACTGGGCTGGAATCTTAGACTTCTTGCTGTAGCCTATTGTGTAAACATCTAACACTACTACCATTGTTATTATCCCACGTAGAAATGCACTTTAAACCATTGGCATGATCGTGCAGGGGATAGTGGTGACAGGAGTGACATATTACCTACAAGCATGGGTTATTGAGGAGAAGGGTCCAGTGTTCTTGGCCATGTCCACGCCATTGAATCTCATCTTCACCATCTTCAGTTCTGCTATTCTCTTATGCCAGATTATAACCGCAGGAAGGTCAGATTCTCTCTCTCTATTGTTACTGATATTAAAGAGTTTAAACCATCTGATCAATTGCTGATTAATCTTTGCAGTCTGTTGGGGGGGCTTTTATTGGTCGTGGGGGAAAACCAGAGAGCAAAGAATGATGGAAGATGGAAATCGTTTACCAGCACATCAGGTAGACAAAGGTTGCACCACGGAGTTGGTTGTTTAGGGCTAGTTTGATATTATTATTATTTTTGTTGTTGAAAAAATTCGTATAAATTCGTACAAAAGTTTATCCGTATAAACCAGTAGGGAGTATTTCCCAGGCGTGCATCTCATGTTTCATTTGCATGTGGGGTGGAGTGAGACCCTTGGGGTATATTAGATCTTCAATACAAGCTTTACCGTCCATATTAGAGCTTTCAGCAGGGCCTTTTTATATTACAAAATCCATTTATTTATAATGGTCATTCTTTAATATTTACAGCCTCACTCTCTAATATCATCACGAAGCCGTCAAGTTACTGAAACTGTTTTTAGGTGATTCAAAAATGTCAGATCCTTCAAAGCTCATCAAGTAGATGACACCGTCATCAATCATTTGGGTTACAGACGATCGAATACCTATAATTTGGTTTGCATTCACTATTGCAATCAAAGTCGGACTTGAGAATTAGTTACACGCGAGGATGGTTAAAACACCCACATAACATCCAAAATTAATACTTCTAATAAACATATATTATCTTGGCTTCCGGAAAAAAAGTTATTTTTATGTGATGCATGCTTGTCGGAACCGTCTTTCGGTTGGACCCGGAATTGAGTTTTGACTTGAATAATTGGGTTAGGAGTCGCCACCGACCATTTTAAAACGAATTTAGGTGGGTCGGACACCATCTTACCTGATCTGCATTGTACCAGAAACGTGTTAAGCTTGGGAGTCAGTTACGGTCAATGAATGATTAGCATCATTGAATCGCCCTTTCGGTACCAATTAATTTATCGGTTATCTTTAATTACGAAAATTACAAATTTAAATTGAAATTTAGAAATCCGACTCGAATTGTTTACCTCTGATTAATTGAGATTATTACTCAAAAAGGCAAAAAAAATGTTAGATAGAAAAAATAAATAAATAAAAATGAAAAGATAAAAAATATAAAAAACAATGGCACTAAAAAATAAACCAAAGGAAAAGAAAATAATAATAATAAAAAATTATATATACCAAAGAAATAGAATAAAATTAAATAAATAAATAATAAAGAAGCATTAAATAGATATAAAAATTATTTTAAAAGTAAAAATGAAACTAATATGAAGAAAAAATAATACTAATAATACTTAAAAGCATGATAATAATAATAGTAATAAAATAAATAAGAATTTATGTAACACCCCAACCCGTACCCGACTCGAATACAAGTACGAGGTGTCACATTGACTTTTCAAACTTTGACTCTTTTGAAAAATAGAGAAATTTAAAATACGTTAATTTACATAAAAATAACCACACAATACAAACTCCATCAGAGTACTCGTAATTAACAACTTATTACATGCCAACACTCTATACACACCAAAATACATACTTTGTCGATTACTTTTGATCTGATCTTCTAGTAATAATACTGTCCTTGCCACTTTTATTCTTGCTCTTCTCATTTCTTGGTACCTACGTGTAAATCACTTACACGCTAAGTCATAGACTTAGTGAGGCAATAAATAAACATTTAACAACAAATTCATGAATATACATTCTTATCATTCGATCATGACATTTCAACATGTATGTATCTATTACACAATAACATATATAAACATGTCATGCACATATAAAACTTACCTTATTGTGCCACTTTCACTTTAATTTATCTTTCAATTGCATTGCCCATGTATATTATTGAGGATAGAGGTATGCGAGTACACTAAGGTTGTGCACACATATGCTGTCACCACAGCTCGTATAAATGTCCCGAAGGACCTATCATCCCGAAGGACCTGTCATCTGTGTCCTGAAGGACCTGTCATCCCGAAGGATGTAATCTGTGTCCCGTAGGACTTATCATATGTCTTATAGGACATATGTAACCCTCGACTCTTGGCATGCCAACTATACCTATAACTCTCGTATCATATACTATGGGCATTTATTATGAATACATTTCTCATCACTTGTTCTTTCTCTTCTATCACATACCACATGTATGTGTAACCATGTATTTCATATCATATCACATATATCACGTATTACATATTCATATGTCATTTCATATCATATCACATGTATCACGTATTGCATATTCATATATCATTTCATATAGTCATATAGCTTATCTCATTTCACATTGGTCATGTCTCATAGCATATATCACATATGCATATTATGTAACATATAAAAATCACCAATCAAATAACATTTTAGGAGTCACTTCTTACCATAGTAACTCCATCACTGACTCATCGCAAGCCAATGTTCGTTCAATAATATAAGTACAATTAAAATTGCACTCACCTTAGCCTTGTTTGATTTGAATCAATTCTAATCCTTTGATTATTCTAGAACTTGTTTAGGTTTAATATCTACATAAATATAACATTTCAAAACAACTATCAGAAGCCTAAACTTTAAACTTGATGTTAATAACTTAAACCGATTTAATGAATCAAATTCTATTTTTTTCATTTAGGGGGGAATCGATACCCTACAGGGGGAATCTGTTCCCCCTGCACATACTGGAATTTTCGTCCAAGAGGGGGAATCGATTCCCTTCATAGGGTATCGGTTCCCTCTACCTAGAAATTGTATTTTAACCCCGAAAATCATCAATTCTTCACTTAATTCTTATATTTTAAACCCCTATCATGTCATTAAACTCAACTACCATTACTTAAACCAACTTATATCCATGAAAATCATCTATAACTTCAAAATCCTATCCTTCATATGTAATTCAAGAATCATACTCAAATTTTAATATGTTCTAAATACAATTCTAACACTTCATATTCCTTAATTAGCATGATGACAAGTCAAATTTAACTTCAAATTCAACTTATTAACTCTTTTCCATGATTTCATATAAAAACTCGTTTTCTTAAATCTCTTATAACTTATTCATCTTTTGATTATAAGACAACTTAAGCTTTCCTTAAGCTTAGTTATCATCTAATGATCAAAACTTAACCTTTAATTTAACAAATAACCAACAAATCAGAAAACCTTTACCTTTGCCTAGTTTCCACGGTTGGGAGAAGAAGGAAGGAAGAAGAAAGAGTTTTCAGATAACTTTTTCCCCCACCCCCCACGTGATTCATTCATATTATTGGGGGAAAATATCTTTCATGCTAAATGACCATTTTGCCATTTAATTCTTTGGATAATTACTATAAACTTTTAGGAAATATTTCCGAACAAATCATTGAACTATTCAATCATCTTACTTTAATCAATCACCAAATTCTGAAACTTTACAATTTAATCACTAACCCATATTTTGGGATGTTACAATTTAGGGATCAAATTGCAAAAAAAATATAAATGAGGACCAAATTGAAACAATTGAAACAATTGAAAATCCAGCGGCCAAATTGAATTTGGTGACTGAAATGAATTACGACTCAAACTTACAGGGATCGAGGAGAGAATTTAACAATATTCTAATTGCACATTAGTCCTCGATATATAAATACCAAGGACCCTCTATTCCCCCCTCATTCTCACCATTTCCTTTCTCTCTCCCTCTAAAATTGAAAGAAAAATTCTCTCTTCACTCTCTAAGGCTCTCTCGCCGGAGCTACCGTTGGCTGCCACTACTCACCGCGAGCGAAAAAAAACACACTCACCAAAACACTCCCCTCACCAACCTTAACAAAAATCCGAAGCCAAAATCCCCAAAAAAACCCACTGAACGGAGTAGATCTAGGTTTGAAGTTCCAGTTTTTACCCCTTTTCGTCGTTGACCCTTGGATTTCCGATGCTTCTCCTCCAGTGCCGTTCTTCGCTCCTGTTGTTGAGAGAAAGGCCTCGGCTTTTCTCATTTTTGTTGGTATTTGGGGCGATTTTTGTATGATATACTCGTGTTGATTTTTTTGTCTCAAATTACTGTGGGTACTGTCGTATTTTGGTTATTTGTGGTTTTGATTTACTGGCTGTATATCTCTGTTGATCGATGATACTTGGTTGATGGTTCTCTGTGGTTATCTCTTTGGTGTATTGTTCTCGCGATGGTACTGTGTTTGGTTTCGTTTTTTGGCAGTATGAGTTAATGGTTTTGTGTGTTTGGCCGATGATGGCTTTTCCTCCCCCTAGCCGTCGTTGATACCTTGATATTTATAGGCTCCCGTTGGGGCCATTTCCGGTTGTGGTTGGAGTTGATCCCGGATATATATATATGAACGAAAAAAATATAAAAATAAATAGTAATATAAATAATAAATAATAAATATGTATATATACATATTTATTATTTATTACTATTTATTTTTATATTTTTTCGTTCATATATATATATATATTAACTTTAGTTTTTTATTTTATTTCTTTAATATATTTTTTCATTTTTTTCGACTTATTCTTTTTTATTTTTTTAATTATTTTACAATATATTTGTTTAATTTTTTATAATTTATATTATTTATTTATTTTTTAGTTATTATTCTTATTCATTTATTATTATTATTATTATTATTATTATTATTCTAACATTTTTTATCCCTTTTAGAAGAACTCCAACCAATCAAAAGTAAGTAATTCGAATCGAATTTTTAAAATTTAATTTAATTTCTTAATTTTCGCAATTAAAGACAACCGACAAATTAATTGGTACTGAAAGGACAGCTCAAGGGTGCTAATCCTTCCTTGACCGTAACCGACTCCCGAACTCGACACGTTTCTGGTACAACCAGATCAGGTAAGAAATAAGGTATCCGATCAACCCATTTGTCTTAAAATAAATGATCGGTTGCGACTCTAATCCAATTCCATTATTTCAAGTCGAAGCCCAATCCCGAGGCCCAACCGAAAGACGGTTCCGACAATGCTATAACACAATGAATGAAACAAAACAAAAAATGTGTTAATAACAACAGTAATAATATGTTTAAACAATAATAACACATGAGAAAGGATTCAATTGCAAAAGGAAAAAAAGTTAAAGGGACTAAATACAATTTTACTATGCAAATAAGGATCTAAGTGATATAAAATAGAAACTAAATTATTGCAATTGAAAAGGCAAAAGGATCGTGAATGGAATTTACCCAAAGGTTTCAAAAGGTGCAGATAACCATGAATCTGGGTCGAACATTGAATTAAATATCCAAAACAATGTTGTTTTAAGGTCTGAACAATATATTATTTAAAAGCAATTTCTTTGAAGTAATTGTTAAATGAGAAAATCGCCTCAGTGACCAAAAAAAAGTTATAATATACGATTTTAACCAACTTTTTTTGGATTTGCCAAAATGACCAACAAATTCGCAACGCGAAATAAAAATCGCAACGCGATCCCCAGAATCGCAAATCAGTTTCCAAAATCGCAACGCGATTCTTGAAAATCGCGATGCGATAGTACATATTCGCATTGCGATTTTCCATAATCGCAACGCGAATATGAAAATCGCAACGCGAACACATAAATCGCAACGCGTATCCGTAAATCGCAACGTGTATCCGTAAATCGCAACGCGTATGGGTAAATCGCAATGCGTATCCGTATATCGCAACGCGTATCCGTAAATCGCAACGCGTATCCGTAAACCGCAACGTGTATCCGTAAATCGCAACGCGTATCCGTAAATCGCAATGCGTATCCGTAAATCGCAACGCGTATCCGTAAATCGCAACGATAATCCGTAAATCGCAACGCGTATCCGTAAATCGCAACGATAATCCGTAAATCGCAACAAGAATCTGTAAATCGCAACGATAATCCGTAAATCGCAACGAGAATCTGTAAATCACAACACTGAAATTTTGGGTATATAACACTGAAATCATAAACTAAATCCCTAAATCGCAACTCATTCCATCTCCATCTATCACTCTCTCCGGCGACATCCGTTCCTATATCCAACGACATCCTTCCCAATCCGGCAACAGGTTTTAGTTTCGCAGCTCGTCTGTTTAGTAAATTAATTTACAACCATGAAATCATCTAATGTTGATCATGTTTGGATAGATTTGTGTTTTGGAGGGTCATGGGATAATGTTCATGGTGTTTTACAATATATGCCTTTACCCATGAATCTTCAACTAAAATTGTCTTTACAAAAGTTAACTTATGAAACTCTAATGCTACGTGTTTCAAATAAATTGAATTTAGAGCCCCTAAGTGGATTTAGGCTATCTTATCAGAGAAATGGTAAAGTTTATTTGTTAACCGACAATGAAGATGTTGAACGATTCATTGCTTACATTAGTGTTTCACAAGATGATGTTACATTGTATGTTGTTGAACCTAGAAGTAGTATTGTTGGGTCAGTAGCGGGTAGTAATCAACTAAGTTTTTCTCAAAACCCACAACCTTTCTCTAATCCAAATCCCAATCAACTTTCAGCACCAAATTCCGGTTTTCGTATTGACCAGTTAGACGATGATGAGCCAACAGAAAAAATTGTGAGTACTAGTCAGTATTCGAAATTTGGTCTTGGTCAATATCCGGACTTTGATATTGGTCAATACACGGATTTTGATGATGTTTCAGAAGAAGAAACAGACCATGCGTGTAATGATATTGATATGGTCAATACCCGAATTTTGATGTTGAAACAGCCGTTGCCGAAGAATGTAATGTTGATGATAATGAGGAGGAAGTTACGACTGTGAATGAACATGTTGAACATCCATTCTGTAATTCATATAATCCTGAAGAAGAAAAAGAAGAAGAAAAAGTCCCCGAAGAAAGAAAATGCCACGGGCGTATAACTGGAATATGCCAGAATTACTTCAGATACCGGAAGAAGAGTTGATAAAGAAAGCAGTTGATTGTTACACAAAAGTTATTCGTATCAAGAAAGATGATGTTTTGATACAAAGGAAGACTTGAAGATAGCTTTATATACGAAATGTGTGGAAGATGGCTATCAACTAAAAGTTAACAAATCAAGCAAAGATCTTTTCGAAACAAGGTGTATGATTGACAAAAACTGTACGTGGCGTATGATTGCAAAGAGAATAAAGATTGCAAAATGTTTCAAGTTAGGACTTTTATTGATAAACATACATGTTCAAGAACCCAAGTTTTCCTCACCATAGACAGGCAAACAAAAAGGTGTTGGGTGGTTTTCTGGCTGAGTTAATGTTTTTGAATGGCAGGGTATATCGGGGACATGAAATTATGACTGACTGAATGCTCGGTTCAAGATTAGTATATCATATTCTCAAGCTTGGAGAGCCAAATGTTATGCCTTGGAATTGTTGAGGGGGTCGCCAGAAGCATCGTTTGCCCAACTGCCGGCTTATTGTCACAATTTAAAGCTGAAAAATCCTGGGTCGGTAACTCATATCAAAACAGATAGAGATGGACGCTTTGAGTTGCTGTTTATCGCCATTGGTGCTACGGTTAGTAAATCAATATAATTTTGTTGACTCATTTTTGTTAGTTACATGCATTTCACATTTAAATGATTATATTTCTTGTGTATATTATTTTGTAGATTCGTTCGTTTATTACTTGCATGCGCCCAGTTATTATAGTTGACGGAGCACATTTGAAAGGTCGATACCTTGGAGTAAACTTATTAGCAGTAGCCATGGATGCTAACAATGGGATATTGCCAATAGCTTACGGGGTTGGCAAATCTGAAACCTCTGATTCATGGACATGGTTTATGGGGCATCTTAGGGATTGCATAGGTCCTATTAGCAATCTGACAATCATATCCGATAGGGCAAACTCAATTGACAACGCTGTTAGAAGGTGTTTCCCAGATGCTTTTCATGGACTTTGTGGTGTTCATTTGTATAGAAATCTAAAATCAAGGTCTGCTGGTATAAAAAAGCACAAATGGACATACTGGAAGGCTGTAAAAGCTTATCGGGAAGTGGATTTCAATAAGCATATAAATTGTTTAAGACGTGTTTTGCCTCAGTGTGCTCAAACACTAGAAGATGTCGGGTTTGAAAGATGGTCAAGAGTACATCAACTTGGAGCAAGATATGGTTTCATGACGTCTAATAGTGCAGAATCAATCAACGCTCTAAGTCGTCATTCCCGGAAATTACCCATTACTATGTTAATGGAGTTTTTTCGAGCCTCTATTCAACAGTGGTACTACAAGAAAAGAAACCATGCAGGTATTATTTCTTTGAATTCGTAACTTATATTTATATATTTTACTAAGTATTGTTTATTTAAATTTACAGGAACATTGGAACATCGTGTTACACCATGGACTGAAAAAAAGATAACGAAACGTGTGTGAAGTCAACGTCATGGAGAGTTGAACCATGTTCAAACACTTTGTTTCAAGTACTGGATAATAACTTAAATGGGCTAGTCGATCTAAATGCAAAGACGTGTAGTTGTATGAAATGGCAAACATCTGGTTATCCGTGTGGCCATGTTATAAAAGTTGCTCTTCATTTAAACCAAGATGATTCAAGCGCATACGCTATGGATTGCTACACTACAGAAGTTTATCGACAGACTTATGCCGAGATTGTCTACCCTATTCCACATCCTTCTGAGTGGGACATACCAGATGACTTACAAACAGTTTTGCCACCAGCCATGGACAGAAGGCTACCTGGCCGACCAAAAAGTCACGATCGTATACCGTCTAAGGGTGAAGAGAAGAAGAGATCGACATGTAGTCGGTGCAAGGAAAGTGGTCATACAAGGTTGACATGTGGATCACCAGTGCCATCAAAATCATCTTTTCCTCTACCAAAATATGGATCCTCATCAAAATCCAAAGCTCATATGGTGTCAAGCAAAAGGCAATCATCTTTAAAATCCCAATCACGATTGGCTTCACCTTTTGAGACTGTTAACTTTGGTGATTTTTAAATGCAAACGTTGTATTATGTGGATTTTATGTGTGAACTTTTAACATTTTCAGTTGAATTAATGACTCAGGCCAACCATTTTGACTTAACCAACTCTTGTTATTCAGTTGTTATCACTATTAGGCATGCATTTGACTATCGCAACACGGAAAATACAATCGCAACGCGAAATGAAAATCCCAACATGAAAATCGCAACGAGAGAATCGCAATGCGAAATGAAAATCGCAATGCGAAATGAAAATCGCAACGAGAGAATCGCAATGCGAAATGAAAATCGCAATGCGAAATGAAAATCGCAACGACAGAATCGCAATGCGAAATTAAAATCGCAATGCGAAATGAAAATCGCAATGCGAAATGAAAATCGCAATGCGAAATGAAAATCGCAACGAAAGAATCGCAATGCGAAATGAAAATCGCAATGCGAAATGAAAATCGCAACGAGATAATCGCAATGCGAAATTATAAACGCATTGCGATTTTCATTTCCGCATTGCGATTTTCATTTCGCATTGCGATTCTCTCGTTGCGATTTTCATTTCGCATTGCGATTTTCATTTCGCATTGCGATAGTCATTTTGCCTTCAACATAATGCAGATTGAAATCAACAAAATCAACCATTACATTTCAATCAATTAAACAAGCACAAATAAGAATTATGTTCGCATCAATTACACAAATCAACTTTTACAAATCATCTTTTACAAATCAATTAAACAATCAAAAAATAAGCAATAATTCTTATTTCCGATCATCTACTATTGAATCAACTTTTACAAATCAATTAAACAATCAAAAAACAATCAATTAAACTATTGAATCAACTTTTGCAGCTCGACATCATTTTCACGCAGTTCACTTCTGAGATTAACCTGCAGAAACCAAACATTTGTTCAAACAACACTTTCTACACATCTAAAACCTACAAACAGCAAATTATTGAATTCTAGTTACTTAACCAAACATTTTCAAACCAAAAGTATATAAACTTACCAATTGTTTATGGACATTTTTATAACGCGGATGCAGGTAGGCAGCGTCTCGTATATATCGATTTAGCCATATAATGCCGAAACCACAAGCCTACTGCAGCTTTATCTCTATCGGTGGGAGGTAGATACTTGATGCTTCCCGTCGTCAAACGCTCCAACGCCAAGCATACGAGAGGACCACAATCTCCTCTGGCTCCGCTCGTTTGTTGTGGCGCGGTCTCGTCTCTAATAACTGTAATATTGAGCTTCTTTGGCTTCTTGTTTCCAGAACGAGTCCAATAATTGATCGCATCCAAGAATTTAGCCAAATGAGAGCTCCATCCCTTAATAACATCTCTTAAATCAGCCAATGATATGTAATTTATCATGCTGTCATACACTATTGTCTTAAGGGATGGGAGCTGAAGCTCGACGAGAATCCAATGTTTACGTTCCAAAACAGGGATAAACACCTGCAATCATAAGTAATAATTCATTCATTTGCGCACTTATTTCATAAAACCTTTAAACTCAATCTAAAATAAATACTAACCTTATCGACCTCCCACCATGCAGGATAAAGTTTAGCTTGTCCATTGCCCAAATCAAATGATTCATCTCGTGCATTCTTCAAGTGAACGGCGTGAAAAGACGTCGGCATTATTGTATATCGTATATTTTTATTTTTCTTAAGTTTTCTTATTATTAGAAGACGTGTCACCCACGCATCGATATGCTGTTTTACAAAAAAGACATATATTAGTGACTTACATAAATTTAAAAAAAAAATTAATCAAATTGAAATATAAGAAAAATATAAGACTTACCCCCCCATCGAAATAGCCATTGTCTTCGACCCCTAATAATACGCCCCACCAAGGCCGTTCAAGCAACAAAAAGATATCATCGGTGAGCTTGCATATGTCAGTGAAAACCCCTTGCTCCGCTCATGTAGATAAAAATCAACTGCGGTCTTAGCCCAAAGGGTGTTATCCAAAATTGTGTCCGGTAGTTGTTCCCTCTCCTCTTCAGATACCGGTATGGTACTGGCCGGTAACTCATACGAGAGCCAACTTGAATCCATCATGTCCGGCACGTCAGGGTTTCTCAAGAAGCCTACATATGACGCCATGTGAATCGGGCTCTTGAATGGTGGGAGGGACCTCTTCAATGATGACAGTGGCCTCTTGAACGGTGGGAGGGGACTCTCGAGGAATGATATGGGGGGCCTCTTCAACGATAGGAGTGGACTCTTGAGGGATGACAGGCGAGTCGGGCTTCTTCTTGCGGTGTCTTCGCACTATTGGGGTGTACGGAGACTTAATAGCACGTGCACGCTGTCTGATGCGTGAACTCCGTCGTGCAAGCATAACCCGACGTAAAGCATCCACTCTATCGGGCCGCTAAATAATTAAATACAAAAATCAGTAAATAAACAGACATGATATTTAAACAGTGAAAACAAAGACAAATATGTTTCAAACTTGCATTGTATTCACCCAAGTCATTATTCTATCATAGTTCACAAAATGCATCAGATAACAAAGAAAAATATGTTTCAAACTAATACCCTGAAGTTAGTATTTGTCTTTGTTTTGTCTATTGGTTGAAGTAATGCAATCCATTCAAGTTTCAATTTGCAGAAGAAGAAATAGTTTACTTTCGCAACACGAAACTTAAAATCGCAACGCGAAACCAAAATCGCAACGCGAAATTAAAATCGCAACGACAGAATCGCAATGCGAAATGAAAATCGCAACGAAAGAATCGCAACGCGAAATGAAAATCGTAATGCGATTTTGGTTTCGCGTTGCGATCTTGTCGTTGCGATTTTGGTTTCGCGTTGCGATTCTGTCGTTGCGATTTTCATTTCGCGTTGCGATTTTGGTTTCGCGTTGCGATTTTAAGTTTCGTGTTGCGAAAGTAAACTATTTCTTCTTCTGCAAATTGAAACTTGAATGGATAAATTTACTTTCAACCAAAAGACAAAACAAAGACAAATACTATTTCACAGTGTTAAAGAATACACAGTTTAGCAGAATTGGCAGCAACCGAACAAATTTACTTTCAACCAAAAGACAAAACAAAGACAAATACTATTTCACAGTGTTAAAGAATACACAGTTTAGCAGAATTGGCAGCAACCGAACAAATTTACTTTCAACCAAAAGACAAAACAAAGACAAATACTATTTCACAGTGTTAAAGAATACACAGTTTAGCAGAATTGGCAGCAACCGAACAAATTTACTTTCAACCAAAAGACAAAACAAAGACAAATATATTTCACAGTGTTAAAGAATACACAGTTTAGCAGAATTGGCAGCAACCGAACAAATTTACTTTCAACCAAAAGACAAAACAAAGACAAATATATTTCACAGTGTTAAAGAATACACAGTTTAGCAGAATTGGCAGCAACCGAACAAATTTACTTTCAACCAAAAGACAAAACAAAGACAAATACTATTTCACAGTGTTAAAGAATACACAGTTTAGCAGAATTGGCAGCAACCGAATAAATTTACTAAGCAATCTAAGTGAAATGGCTAATCTAAGTGAAATTACGAGTAAATTTATCATTAAGTTAAATATGGAAAATCTTAAACTTACCTCGTTGCGTAGAGTATGAACCTCATTCTGCAACGATACTATCATCTCACGTAGAGCGGCAACCTCACCACGTAAAGTTGACACCTCCACACGCCATGCACCATCGTTATCGCGTAGAGTACCGATCTCCTCACGCAAGGCATTGACCTCATCACGTAACTCCCTTGACTCATCCCGTTGAGGTGGAGGTGGAGAACAGGGAGATAGGAGTCGTGGCATCTTTGCCGGTCGCCTATCATGAGGTGATGGTGGAGAAGAGGCTCGATGATGTGACGGGATAGGTGATGGCTCTCGTTCTAGAGGTGTATAGTCGGGCCGATCGGGTGATGGCTCTAGGTGAGGTGATGGCTCTCGAATTGGAGGAAGTGGATGCTGCTCATCATCCGTGCCATCAAAAAAATTCTGACTAGCTTGCCACCAATCAGTGGCAAGCTCTTCCTCCGTGGGTGTCAGTCTTTGTAATGGAATGTTGGCCTCCTAAAATATAAAAACTCAAACAAAGTTAAACGTCTACTATTAATAACTTGTTTATATATTATATGAAAGTATGTGTGTTAACTTACATTATTTATTGTGGCATATGGTATTAAGTCTTCCCAATCCAACAGAGTTTTCCTCTTCCAGGAAATAGCCCTGGGAATATCATTTGACGTTTTTATTGCATATGTACGCATGCTGGGGAAAGCCTCGAATATCCAAATCTACAAACAATATAATAACAAAATTAGTAATTGTTAAATAATTAATTATAATTTTAGAAACATTATATAGAAATTCTTACCTTAAAGGCCCAAACAAAGCCTGACAAAGTGTATTTGGACCCATCGCCCCGCAAACTTTTGCGGTCATCAAAGGCAGACGACAACTTAGTCCAGGTAGCTTTCCATATATACGAACCCCACGGAAACAGATTCCATGCATTCAGGTCCTCTACCAATATTATTAGCTCCCGATGAATAGGTTGTCTGGCCTCTCTGCCTAAAAAGCCGGCATACACAAGTAGTAGAAGGCATACTCGGACAACATCGACGTCTTCCATCCGAGTGAAACCAGCTTTCTTATTAAATAATTTCTTCAGGTCGTCGACATGTAGGTTCGGCTTCTCCATTGACTCATCCGGAAAAACCCGGGATAACCATGATGGGCGGGCGATATGACGAGTGTACCGGCTTACATCATCGTGTCCGAATCGTAGACCAGTGATTAAGCAGAACTCCTTCCGCCCAAAGCAAGTATACGCTGGTGGAAAATGAAACCATATCTCTTCCTCACCACGTTGTATACTGTCGGGTAGATTTGATGTCATGGTCTGAAGCCACAAATGGGTCAAATTAGCATCTCCACCCGGATGCTGTACTCTCAGCCATGGCCCGAAGCAGGTTTCCTCAAACAATTGTCTTTGAGCAGGTGAAAGCTTCTTTGCAATTGTAGTGGCCAGGCTGACTTTATTTCTCAAGGTCAATTGAGCCGAAAAAAATTTCTACAAAAACAATAAACATACCAAGTTAGATATACCAAAAACTACACTGTGAAGATATACCAAAAACAATAAACATAAAAAGTAGTAGTTTATTCTTGAAACTAAAATTTGCAACACTGTTTTGTCTTTTGGTTGAAATGAAAATCGCAACGAGAGAATCGCAACGCGAGATGACAATCGCAACGAGAGAATCGCAACGCGAAATGAAAATCGCAACGAGAGAATCGCAACGCGAAATGAAAATCGCAATGCGATTTTGGTTTCGCGTTGCGATTCTCTCGTTGCGATTTTCATTTCGCGTTGCGATTCTCTCGTTGCGACAGTCATTCTCTCGTTGCGATTTTCATTTATCTCGTTGCGACTCTTCTGCAAATTGAAACTTGAATGGATTGCATTACTTCAACCAAAAGACAGAACAAAGACAAAGACAAATACTAACTTGAAAATCGCAACGAGAGAATAGCAACGCGAAATGAAAATCGCAACGACAGAATCGTAACGCGAAATGAAATCTAAGTGAAATGGTTAATCTATTATTGAAATGACCAGTAAACTTATCATCAGTTTCAATATGAAAAACCTACAATAATGCAAACATTTCAAAATAAAAATAATTAAAAAAACTAACCCTCGGAGGTTGATTTTCCATTTCTGAATATTGTGAGGGATTTCTGACCGTGAATGGTTGTGAGGGATTTCGCCGGAGATGGGGACGGAAATCTTCGGAGATGGGGACGGATTTCTTCGCCGTAGAGAGTGAGAGATGGAGATGGGACTGAGTTGTGATTTTAGGTTTTAGGTTATGAGTTGCGATTACGGGATTTTGTCTTAATATTCTTTTTGTAATTTGAAAATAAAATACGCGTAGCGATTATAATGGCGCTTTAAATATCGCGTTGCGATTTACGGATACGCGTTGCGATTTTATGTATTATCATTGCGATTTACGGATACGCGTTGCGATATACGGATACGCATTGCGATTTACCCATACGCGTTGCGATTTACGGATACACGTTGCGATTTACGGATACGCGTTGCGATTTATGTGTTCGCGTTGCGATTTTCATATTCGCGTTGCGATTATGGAAAATCGCAATGCGAATTTCTACTATCGCATCGCGATTTTCAAGAATCGCGTTGCGATTTTGGAAACTGATTTGCGATTCTGGAAACTGATTTGCGATTCTGGGGATCGCGTTGCGATTTTTATTTCGCGTTGCGATTTTGTTGGTCATTTTGGCAAATCCAAAAAAAGTTGGTTAAAATCGTATATTATAACTTTTTTTTGGTCACTGAGGCGATTTTCTCTTGTTAAATTAACGAGTGTTCGACCAAGAAAGATCCATCGACTAAAGAAACCAAAAGTGTCCGACTGAATTGGGGTCGAAACAGGTTCAAATACATGCTTATAAATTGAATCTAATAAAACCACATATGTCTATGTGAACAAAGTATAGATAGCAAAATGTGCTTTTAAAATAGATTTTTTAATACGAGTGAACGTATGATTTTACGTCAACAAATAAATTTATAATATTATAATAAGAAAATAGTTAAAAAAAATAAAAAAAATAAAAATAAAAATTACAAAATTTATAAAAATTTGTAAGTTTTAGAGGGCGGCTGCAATTTCACTTTGCTACTTCATCTTCAGTTGCTGCTGCAGTTGCTACTGCTTTGAGTTCGACAGCCAAAGGTTATGGCACCTTCTTCTCCATTGATTCTTGCTCCACTGCCTCTGATGGTTCTGTTTCTGTTGGCTTTGCCTTCGATGGCAGGTCATCATCGGTCTCGGTCTCAGCGGCTCCCTTCTTTTCAGTGTGCAAATGATGCTTTCGTTTATGGTCCTTTTTTCATACCGACTATTAGTTATATCAAAATCAATAGGAAAACATTTGTAGGATTAATATTATTTCTTCCTTTAGTTTCGCTTTCTCACCAACCAAACGGTACAAAAAATCAGTCAAACTCCAGTGAAACAGATAAACATATTGCAAGACGAGTATGAAAGTATTCAAATGAAAGTGATTATTCCCTTTATTTATGCAATATATTAATACTATAAAAATGAATTAAAAACGTAAACAATATAGTCACGGTATCAGAAAGTGATACCTCGTTCAACAAGTTACTAAGAGATTCTCCCTTGGTTGCTTCATTATCGACGACAACATCAGCACCCTACTTCGCTTCGGGAGCAGCCGCAACGGCTTCTTTCGTCGGCTCGGGAGGCATCGCAGCAGGGACACTGCTGTCGTTACCCTTTAAAACCTTGGGTTTGGTGGCGCAACCTCCCATATTTCCTCAGCTTTCAGAAACCAGATAGAGCCGAATCTAAACAATTTGTGGTAAAGAAGAATACAAAGACAGACAAAACGACAACGGAAACTAATTGATATATTTTCCAAAAAATATTTGTAATAAGAAGAACAAGTGGATCAAGCTGTAAAGGTTTTGATCACGTTAACGTTGATTAAGAGAATTATTACCATGTTTCTGGATTTATCAGTGGGCAAATGAAGAAGTTGAGGCTACAGCTATTAATATCTTTGTAAATGACTCCTTTTCAGCTTGTATTTTGGAAGGAGAAGGGAGCATATGCCATGAATGGAATTGGGTTGTAATAGAGTTGTGTGGGACATGTCAATGCACGTTATTTGAATATAACTAGTGATCTTAATTATTTAAGAGAGTGTTGTTCTTCTTAAATATTTTGTATTCGAATAGTTACATTTACAGGATATGTGCACATCATCAATAATTAAAAAAATATGATAAACAAATACTATCTTATAATCATCATAACATATTAAAAAGACTATTACAATTCACATTGAATAATAAAATAAAAAAATATTTTTATAATTTTAAATTCCATGTAATTTATGACCGAATATTGGCTTACATGTTCCGAGTATACATCTGTATATGCCTATGAGAATGGATTATTTAACTACAAAACCAAACCCAGATTTAACTACAAAATACAAACAAAATACAAAATGCCAAAAAGTCAACCAGTTAAAATTATTTCAAATAGAAGCAATGTCAAAGCTAAATGATTACATTAAAAATATTTCTACTTGAACAACAAAGATAAGAGTGAGAAGAAAGTTCAGTGATGAAAAAGATAATTTACCCTTAAAATATATACGATTTCGTACAATCCCTGTCGAAGAGAAGAGGACGACCATCTCGGCCTTTTTTCTGTTTCTCCACAAAAGGGATCATTTAAAAATAGTTAAAATCAGTTCTTTTTACTCAAAGAGCAAAAAACCAGAGCTTTGATCGGTGCTGCCACTTATTAGGGCAGGTGGTTTGGCATTGTTTTATCGGATTATGCAAATTTTCAGACGCCGAAACATCTTTCTACTCAAGAATTCGTTGATTCCCTCTTTCTTACCTGCAAAACAAAAGGCTGCTGCTGCTACAAGCCATGGCGGCTCATTTCATTCCACGCCTTTTACCTGTGAAAAATGGAAGAACAAATGGAATTTTGTGAGCGTTTCTTCTTCTTCTTACCTTGGTTTATTTATTTTTTATGTTTTAAATGCTATGGGTGAGCTTGAATTTGGATTTTTATTTTCATTGAAAAACAAGTTCATGAATTTGTATTAGAAATATTGATGGGTTCTCTGCAATGAATATGCCATCTTTTTAACTAAGTGTTCTGTGAATGACCGTGCTGACATCAAAATTAGACATGTTAAAAATGTCTAATTGGTGATTTCAAGTATTTAATGAAATAGTACTTCGAATTATCTAAAGGCTGAAGCAATTGATATGTTCAGCCTATGGAGCAAATCGACCAACTGTTAGATGATTGAATACTCATGTATACTGTTACTGTTAGCAATTTCCAACCTTTCCCCCAAATTGTTTATTCCTAGTTCTGATCAAAGTTGTTTTCTGTGTGAACAATTATTCCTACTTCTTACTCCCCTCTGGACTGGGAACAGCATAGAATTGAGCTTTAGATTTCAGTAATGTGGTAATGAATTTTGGATAATTATGTACTTTTCCGAGAAAGTTCGACAATTAACACTGATTTTTACAGGATAAAAGAAGCACTCAACAACCAACTAAGGTATGCAGCTTTGCAGGCTTTCTCATTTGCTCATGTATCTCTTAATTATCTTGAATGTTGATCCTGTTATATGAGATAGGTGTGTCTTAAGATTGATATTATTCTAGGCCTGGCATTTCGGCTCGGTCTGTTGGTGCATGATCTTTGTGTTCTAAGAGCATTGTTTGAATCCCCCTTTCCCACAATAGAATAATAAAAAGAAGATTCGTACTTAGACTGGGAACTTTTCTATAATCATTTAGTGCAAATAGACGCCTAATGCATCTCAGGAAATTATTTGCCGTGGTTAATTTTAATGTTTATGTTGGTCAAGTTATGGGCGTCATCTTCTAATAGGTTAAGATACTGCTATTTGTTAATTTCATTCTTCCTAAGTAGCTTTGTATGAACACTTTGCATTCTTCTGTCAGTTTACTTTCTTACTTCATTTGTTGTTTTCAAAAATAGAACTTTTCTGGCATTTCAAATATGAATGCAGAGTTATGAAAGATATGCAATACGTCAAAAGCGTGCTGAAACAAAGAGAGCTTTGAGAAATCTTTTCTTTAGTGACCGAGCCTCGAATATTTCATTTCAGGTAAACTTTTCTTGGACTCTTGTTTGATTTAGAACACTTACCTTATTGAAGGTGTTCACTTACATTGTCTCCATGCACTGTTTACATTCCCGGAGTTCTAATAAGTAAAGCAAGCTGGAACATTGCTTGAATTTCAACATAAGTGCATGCCTTGGAATTAATTTTAGTTTTTTCATTGTCTGCATTGCTGTAATTTAAATTATCTTATTTCGCACCACATTCCTGTGAAATATCCAAATAGACTCCAAGCATAGAAGAAGCTTATGATTTTAGTTACGCTGTTGAAAGAATAAAGTTGCAGCCTTTTGGAAGTGGCTAATGACAAGTTCGATCTCACTTTTTTAAGACTAAAGGTCATTTACTTCCCAAATAAACTAGTGGTCTCAAGTGTACAGCACCGATACCTTTATCCTGCTGCTCAATTACATTATACCCGAGATTGGGCTTATGCATTTCACTAGTACCTGAAAGGACATTATTGACTTATGCATGCCTTTGGCTGCTACATAGGATGAAGATCCAATATGGAAATTTGATGGGACAGACCGCTGGGATTCAGATGGCTCTGTTAAGAAGAACCAGTCGAGGTTTTCTGGACGATGTGCTGGGAAATCTAACTGCAGGAAAAGTAAACGTGAGCTTCAACTTTTTTCTCTCTTTAAATGATTTTAAAAAAATAACAATTGCCTCTTTCATGCATTATTTTCAGAGCTGAACCGGATATCTTTTTATATCCTGAATTATCAGCAACATAAAATAACTTTAGAGTTTCCTTGTGCACAGTAGTATCTGGCTTTGTTGGTATAATCTTAATGTTTTATTCATCGATCTATTATTTCAAAACAATGAGTAATTAACTCAGTCTGACATGATCGCAACCAATTACATCATTTCTTTCGTGTACAATTTACTGAATTTAGTAGGACGAAGGACGGAAAGGGGATTTGAATGTGTTCTTGTGCAATTACAGCTGCTCGTTTGAAAGTAGTATCTAATCTCATTAGTGAAATGCGGATTAATTTTCCTGCGTTTTAACAGTGGCATGCCCATCGGTGAAAAAACTTTTTCTTGTTCGATGGAATGTTGACTTCATATTTATCTATCAGACTAGATAAATAAGAATTTAAAGGAATCAGAGCTTTGGTTTGTTTATATAATCTTCATGTTGTGTATAATGCCTGGATATCAACCAATTGTTTGAGACAATAATAGATTAACAAGCTAAAATTTTACGACTGCTTGGCCTCATTTGTGACTAAGAAGTTAGACGTCTTTCTTTTACATGCACAGGACGGCTTAGAAGAGAGAGTTTCTCGGAGGACTTTGATAATCCCGAGACTATATTCGAATCTACATTTGGGAACAAGTGGTATACTTGGTCTTTTAGGGGCGATTTTACTTTCCGAAATTCAGAATCTGAATTTGAGTGGATAGAAAAATCGGACCGTACTAATCGAAGAACAGGAGAGCAGGACACTCCTAGTGAAAATGAGTCCGAGGATAAGGAATATGCAGTAGTGGGATCATGTTCTGATAGAGTGATCCTTGGACTACCTCCAACTGGCAGCTTAAAGCTCGAAGATGTTAAAAAGGCGTAAGTACTTTGCCTGTTTGAGTGTTTTCATGTTTAGTTTTACCTTTTCTCCACCTTTTTTATTTTATTTTAAATGATGTATTGTAAAATCATTAAAATCATCTTGCAGCTTCCGCTTATCAGCTTTGAAGTGGCATCCTGATAAACATCAAGGTCCTTCACAGGTTAGTTATATCCTTTTCAAGAACAATATGCTTATGCACTTGACTTAGTCGTGCCGATCAGTTGCGGCAAGTCGCATGATATCGACGTATTTACGCAGGCAATGGCTGAAGAGAAATTTAAAACATGTGTTGCAACATACAAATCATTATGTCATGCTTTAGCCCGAGGCGATTAGTATTCCTTCGAATTTAAGCTCCAAGTAGAGAATAACTACAACAGTAATGTATACTTTTTTCTTTTGTAATCTTTTAAATAAGCAATTCTCATCCACCCAAGTTCTCTTCAAAAGTTACAGTTTTTGGTCTCATAATTAACAATGGGCCATATATGTATTTTTAACAAGGGAACAGAAATTTTATAGCTTAAATAAAACATATGTATTTGCTTATGCAGGCGCACGAGTGAAATAATTACTACTTTATCAGAAAGTTCTAACCTTGTTGAATGCTGAGGCAATTCTACACTGAGTCATGCTTTACAATCACAAGCAAACCAATCAAAACAAACCATTTCCCACTTTTTTTCCTCACTTTTCGAAAGCTTAAAAATAGTTTATTTGAAAAACACAGTTTATTCCACTCACTTTGTCTCGCATAGTTTATTCTAAACATATGATGATGAACCTATACATTTATGGCCATGCTGTATCAAAAGAAACTTCTCAAAACTCAAATATGCTCTCCACACAACTATTTTACAGACGCTACACTCTGGACCCTGACTCACTTTAACAAAATTTAAGCATTCAAAAAAGGAAATTTCACTATTTGTCTCACTATCAACCAATATTTGCCATTGGAGAAGGATCATTACCTACAATTCGATAAGCATCTCCTTCTCCTCCTCCATCGATGTTTCTGGTTTCATCCCGAGTTTGATCAACATTCTCGCTTTCACCATCCTCCGTTGTTGCTGATTCTTGATGTGGTCGTTCTTCTTGAGCAGCCATCATGTGAATCAAAAGTTCTTCGGGTTTTAATTCATAACCGGAATTAACCGAGCCATCAATCCTTTTAGTTTTTTCTTTGTATAGAGCATCTAGTCGATTAAAGTAAGGACATGTCTTGGAATCCTGAGGGCGTTTCTTATTGCTTTCTTTCACTCTTTTGAAGTACTTGTTCATATTCTCCCATTTCTCTTTGCACCTCTTAGCACTTCGGTTGTAGCCAAGTTTTTCATTGCTGTCGATATCCTCCCATAGAGGGCCTTTGGGTCCATTGTCTTGATATTGCAAATCAAGAGTAGTCCTCAATCTTATCAAAGCCTCCGCTTCATCTTTGGGCCAACGAGAACTACTTAGGTGCATATAACTCTCGCTACCATTGCTATTTTCTTGCCTATCAACGGCTTTCTCGACAGCGAATGTGGTCTCGGGCAATTGCACCGAGGTTGATTGATCCGAAAACTTCTGTAGAAATGCTAGCACGGCAGCATCTTTAGCTGCTGCAATGGATCTCTCTTGCACCAAAAGCTCGCGCTCCCTCTTAATCCGAGCCAATTCTTGTACCTTCCATGCTTCCTCTCTAGTCATCCTATCCTGTTCAAACTTCTCTATTGCCTCTATAAGCTTCTTCTGCAAATTCTCTTGCTTCTCCATCATCTCCCTCATCAACCCCTCGAAATAGTCTGTCAGTTTCCTCTTTTTCTTTCTAGTCCCTTCCGATTCATCCGGTTCCTTACTGGAAGAAGAAGTCATAGAGGTAGAGGTTTCATTGAAATTCAAAGCTGGGTTTTGGACCGAAAACGGAATAGCATCATGGATAACATTCAAAGGCTCTACTGGGGTGTTGAAATTCCCACTGGCAGGTGCGAGCAAAGAAGGTTGATGATCCAATGCTTCTAATTGCTCAAAAAACCTATAATTCTTCCCATTTAATTTTCCGGACCGACCTCCTTTGGTTCTCCTGTGGTATTTGTAGATATTCTCAAATTTCTCTTTACATTTCTTGGCACTTCTAATATATCCCAGCTCAGCCATTTTCCTGATAAAAAAAACCCCATTATTGCACCTCAAAGTTAATTACTTTAACTTACCAAATTAATGTAATAAACTGAACTTAACTAACTATAAATATTAAAGATAATAGATTATTGAACCTGGGAGTGAATTTAAAACAAAATAGCATAAAAAACACTTTTTTTGCCCATAAAACTTTTTTACTGTATTTACAGCTCTCTAAGTTCTTTCAAAATAGTGCAATTAAACTAGAAGGAATTCAATATCCCAACATAAGTAAAACCCAAATGTTTCCATATTTTCTGTGTAAAACCCTACATTTCCCAGTAAATTTTCTCAGAGAAAAAAAATCCAAACATGGTTCAGATGAAAAAAAAGTAATAAAACCTGGAAACTTCTTCCCAGAGAGGAGACTTGACACCGGAGTCTCTAAAAACGACGTCCATTTCAGACCTTATCTTCAACAAAGCTAAAGTCTCTTGCATCGGCCAACGGTTCCCTGAAGAAAAATTCCGTTCACTCTCTTCATTCTCTAAGCTGACGTTGTCGGCGACTGTATTGTTTTCTGGGAAACTTGGATTTTCCATCATCACCAAACAGAGCAGTTCAGTAAATTAGTTTACAGTCCCCCAAAACTTAAAAAAGGAAAAAAAAGTGAAATTTTAATTGGGTTTTGCTTGAAGGTTTTGACAAAGTAAATATTTTTAGATTTATGGGATGGGTTTTTCTTTTGCCTTAAGAATTCTACCATTTTATTGGGTCAAGTAGGTAAGAAAGGTTGAGGTGAATTAGGGTTTCTTTTATAAGATAAGATGGGGACTGTGTGTGGGGCTGAAACCAAGCTGGTATTTTTTTTTCACATTGTTCATATTGTTTATAATTATGTTAAAATGGTAATAATTCAAAAATTTTATTTAAATAGTATGATTATAAGATAATATTTGTACAAAATCTTATTATATAACATTATATAGACGTAACTGTTTAAATCAGTAACTTCTAAAAAAATTAATATATCTGAACACTGTCAGGTTTAATTTTATCTACCATTTTGTCTTTGACTTTTTGAATGTTTGGATTCAAATAGTTTGGTCAACGCAAGTGTGCTTTGAGCAATTTGAGCACGAAAAGATACTTGGACTCTTGGCAAACCATTTGAAAAATTGAAAATTTGCATTAAATTTCAAAATTCAGTTAAGAATTAATATCATATTAATCATTTTTATATTTAAAACATATAAGTCTTGTGTCATATTAAACTATACATGTTAAAGAGAACAGTCCTAAATCTTAGTTATACCACAAAACTAAAATATTTTCATTTAAATAATTAAATCTTCAATCTTAATGGTTAAAAAGAGTGTTGTTCTCCTTCGATGAGGGTTCGAGAAGTTGTGTCTGCAGGGTGAAAATTGTCGATGACTAAGAAATAGTGTGAATGTATATTATTTATAATCATCCTAAATTATTAAAAAAAAAAAGTTGTTCGTAAGAAAATCTAGAAAAATAAGATGATTTTACGTAAGAAGTGTAGAATTGGTTCACGAAATCGTTTGGTATACGGAGATGTTTTCACATTACCTAGCAAGTATCAACTTTTTAATGCAAAAGTCTAAGCTTTCAAGCATGGTTAAAAAATTCATAATGTGGTCTTAAACTAACCAACGCATTTGCATGGGACCCATTTGATTGCGACCCACGGGATTAAAATATCTACACTTACAACTAATTTCTAATTATTTCGTTTTATATTGGTTAATAATAAGGGCAAAGTACACAAATGATCTCTCGATTATATAATATCATTTTATTAAGTCTCTTAACTTTTAAAAGTTATAAAATAGTCACTTGATTATTCATATGTTCTAAACTTGTCATTTTTCGTTAAAAATTGACGGCCTTTGAGTTGGACGTTAACATGCTGAATGAGATATGATAAAAATCTGATATATAACCGTTTGAGCTTTATTTTGTGAATCAAGTATTTATTTATATTATGTCGTCGAGTCAGTGCTTAGAAGTAACAACGATGTCTATAGACATTAATAAAATATGATTTTATCATATCTCAAACAGTATGTTAACGTACAACTTAGGTTGTTGTCATTTTTTTAATGAAAAATGACATTTTTGGAATATATGAATTGTCGAATGACCATTTTGTAACTTTTAATAGTCGAATGACTCAACAAAGCAACACCTTATAATTAGGGGACTATTTGTGTACTTTACCCTAATAATAAATATCATGTTCAAAATGCTTTATTTTTTATACTATAGGATAAAATACACAAATGGTCCCTCGAGTATAAGATACTATTTTGTTGAGTCCTCCGATTATTAAAAGTTACAAAATGGTCTCCCAATTATAAGAAGCTATTTTGTTGAGTCCCTTGACCATTAAAAGTTACAAAATGATCATATGACTATTCATATGTTTCAAACTCGTCATTTTTCGTTAAAAATTTGATAGTTATATGAGCTAGACGTTAACCTATTAACTGAAATATGATAAATAATATTTTAATGATGTCTTATGGCACCGCCATTGCTTTCAAGAACTGACTTGACGATATAATGTTTCAAGCACTTGCTCGACGACATAATATAAATAGAGAGTTGATCCACAAAATATAGCTCAAACGATTTAAGATCATATTTTTATCATACCTCAGTCAACAAGTTAACATCCAACTCAGACTACCTCAAATTTATAACGAAAAATGACAAGTTTGGAACATATGAATAGTCATATGGTCATTTTATAACTCTTAATATTTGAGAGACTCAACAAATCAATGTCCTATAGTTGAGGGATTATTTTATAATTTTTAATAATCAATGACTCAACAAAGCAATACCCTATAACCAGTAGACCATTTGTATATTTTACCCTATACTATAAAACTTCATTCATAAGATGTAGGTTTTAATTAAGCCACCTCATCAGTAGTAAAATACAAGTAATGCAACACATTATTGGTTCACAGCTGGAGGGACAAATAAACCTTACCTTAGATCAACTCTCTAACTCTAATTAATTACATTTCGCATCAAATTCCGTGCTAATAATTGCAATTACAACGAGACACCGATTTGAAGGTTTAAAATATGATTTATTTTAATACTTAAAATTAATTTGTATCAATATTTTTATGATTTATTCTTTTTAAAAAAATATTATTATTATTATTATTTTGGTGGCGTGATCTTTAAAATATATCGTCTCAATTAATTTGATATTTCCTTTTAAAATTAAAAAAAATGGTTTGAGAAGTTATCACAAATCTTTGATTAAGGTGTGATTGGACACTCCAAAACGGTTGTTGTTTTAATAAAATATTAATTTAAATTTTATTAAAACAATATTTTTAAGTCCACGTTCCAAAGAGTTAAGTTCGGGAGTTGATTACGCATGGAGAAGAGTTAATATCCCCACAGTGCCCTAAATCGGTACCTAGTCGATTGATTAGTTGTCTTTGCTATGAGATTTACAAGTTAGAATTTAATTTAATTTAATTTAAGATCCCTTTAAATAATACTTCTTGAATTTTAGGAAGAAAAACGATAATATTTAATTATTTCATATTGAGAAGAAAAGATTTTTCATGCATTAAAGCAGTCATTTCTTACTCCAATCGAAATAAAGACATATCATTATTCCATTCTTAAATTCATTATTAATTCAAATTTGTAACATCCCAAAATACGGGTTAGTGACTAAATTGTAAAACTTCAGAATGTGATGATTAAGTAAGATATTTGAATAGTGTAATGATTTGTTCGGAAATATTTCCTGAAAATAATTAATAATTATCAAAGGAATTAAGGGGCAAAATGGTCATTTAACATGAAAGATATTTTGTTATCTCTTTATGAAGAGATAAACGTTGGGGGGGAGTATTTAGAAAACTCTTCTTCTTCTTACCTTCTTCTTCTCCAACGTGCAGAGCATAAGGTGAGTTTTCTATTTGTTGGTTATTTGTTAAATTGAAGATTAGGTTTTGATCATTAGATGATAACTAAGCTTAAGGAAAGCTTAAGTTGTCTTATAATCAAAAGATGAAGAAGTTATAAGAGATTTAAGAAAACGAGTTTTTATATGAAATCATGGAATAGAGTTGATAAGTTGAATTTGACTTGTCATCTATGAGAATAAGAAGATAGAAGTATTAGAATTGTATTTAGAACATATTAAAATTTGAGTATGATTCTTGAATTACATATGAAGGATAGGATTTTGAAGTTATAGATGATTTTCATGGATATAAGTTGGTTTAAGTAATGGTAGTTGAGTTTAATGACATGATAGGGGTTTAAAATAGAAGAATTAAGTGAAGAATTGATGATTTTCGGGGTTAAAATACAATTTCTGGGTAGAGGGAACCGATACCCTATGAAGGGAATCGATTCCCCCTCTTGGACGAAAATTCCAGTATGTGCAGGGGAACAGATTCCCCCTGGGGGGATATCGATTCCCCGGGAACAGATTCCCCCTAAATGAAAAAATGGAATTTGATTCATTAAACCTATTTAAGTTATTAACATCAAGTTTAAAGTTTAGGCTTCTGATAGTTGTTTTGAAATGATATATTTATGTAGATATTGAGCCTAAACAAGTTCCAGAATAATCAAAGGATTATAATCGAATCAAAGCAAGGCTAAGGTGAGTGTAATTTTAATTGTACTTATATTATTGAACGAACATTGGCTTGCGATGAGCCAATGATGGATTTACTATGGTAAGAAGTGACTCCTAAAATGTTATTTGATATGTGACTCTTATATGTACATGAATACATGATAAGCATAAATATAAGAGCATGAAACATAAGATATATGATATGATATACATGATTATATGCATATGTGATATATGTTATGAGATATGACCAATGTGAATATATGAAATGACATATGAATATGCAATATGTGATATGATATGAAATATATGGTTACACATACATGTGGTATGTGACAGAAGAGAAAGAACAAGTGATGAGAAATATATTCATAATAAATGCCCATAGTATATGATACGAGAGCTATAGGTATAGTTGACATGCCAAGAGTCGAGGGTATTGTAGTCATTCGGGACGTAGTGGTCCTACGGGACATATATAGCAGTCCTTCGGGACGAATACTGAACAAATGTTCAGTGCCCCATGAGGGAATTTATACGAGCTGTGGTGACAGCATTTGGTGCACAACCTCAATGTACTCGCATACCTCTATTCTCAGTAATATACATGGGCAACAACAACAACAATTGAAATATAAATTAAAGTGAAAGTGATGCAAAAAGGTAAGTTTCATGTGTGCATGACTTGATTATATATGTCATAGGAAATATATCCATGCATATTGAAATATCATGATCAAATAGTAAGAATACATATTCATGAATCTACTGTTACATGTTTATTTATTGCCTCACTAAGTCTATGACTTAGCGTGTAAGTGATTTACACGTAGGTACCAAGAAACGTGAAGAGCAAGAATAGAAGTAGCAAGGACAATATTATTACTAGAAGATCAGATCAGAAGTAATCTACAAAGTATGTATTTTATTGTGTATAGAATGTTGGCATGTAATAGGTCGTTAATTATGAGTACACTGATCAAGTTTGTATTTTGTGGTCTCTTTTATGTAAATTAAAGTATTTTGTTTTAAACAAGTTTTAAATTCCCCGGGGTTTTTCTTTAAGTGTCAAGGTTTGAAAAGTCAATGTGATACCTCAGACTCGTATTCGGGTCGGGTACGGGTTGAGGTGTTACAGAATGCATAAATGATGATAAAATAAAATAAATTAAAAATTACCAACGAAATAAAGAAATATCATTATTCCATTCAAAAATTCATTATTAATTCGAATGCATGAATGATGATAAAATAAAGTAAAATAAAAATAAATTACCAATCCTTTTAGAGATAAAAAGGATGTTCGATTATTTAAAGGCATCGAGATTGGACCTTTTATAAGTTCTAACGATCTTTTCTCGAAGAATTTAAATAGACGAATATTTCTTTCGTTTCCAAATTTTAAGCGTAATCAATTTTTCGGGTTTTACTTGACGGGACACATTTTTATTTTAAAATTATCGAAAGTGATTTTCTTATAAGTCAAGACAATCACTTCACACAACCATAAAATTAAAAGGTGTTACCCTTAATCCAATTATTTGAATTAAATCAAGTTATACTTGTGAGGATCATACATATTATGCGGAAGTGATGTCATGTGACTAAAAATATTGAAGCATACATAGGAAAATAACTACCATGAAGAATAAAACAATCACGTAATAATAAAATATGTGTATTTAACAAGATATTATAAGCTTGTATACATGTCATAACATATAATATACGCGTGACTTATGTTTACCAAATAACAAACATAAATTATATTAAATACATACATGTTTCGGAAAGCAAAGATATAAAACCACGCGTACCATACAAAAATATTGATAAAATAAAACAAAATCTTTGGAGGCTAAGTGCACCAAGTCTAGTGTCAAAATCATGGACTAAAATGAATGAAGTTATAAGGGAATAGATTCAACTCTCGGGGCTAAACAAATATGCGCATTGTAAACACCTATTTTTATTCGGACAAAAAAATATTATACCATTATTATTATTATTATTTTATATATATTTGTTGGGTTGTAGTATGATAGATTATCTACTTGGAATCCCATGAAATCCGCTGTACTTGACCCCATTATCTGACATTAGAGAGTAATGGCTTTGTGGGTCCTTAAAAAGTGGGTTTTAGGTGCATTGGTGGCTCCTGCCACTTGCTTGATAAGGCACGGCTGCTCTAGCTTAGTGGGGGGCGGGGGGGATGGCGACGAGAGAAGCCATTTTCCATGGCTTCAACGTTGGCGACGTCTCTCTCTCCTCCGCCGGTACCTATGGAACTCCAAGTATCCAATCGTCAAAAGCTGCTCAATTCTATTCGCCAACACCTTTCCGACGCATCTCGCCCCCATCACGACTTCGTTCTCCTCCAGGGAGGTGAAGAGAAAACGCGCTATTGCACTGATCACCTCGAGCTCTTCAGGTTACCTGCTGATTATGCTGTTTGGATGGGAGAAATAAAGCCAGTTTCCTACTTTCAGGAAAGGTACATGGTTAGCATGGTAAACTACACTGATGAGATTGCTCAGGTCTTGGTTGACCAATACAAGGGTTCTGGAAAACCTTTATTGTTCCTCTTACATGGGGTTAACACCGATAGCAATAATTTCTCAAAACCTACAGAGTTTGAGGGAATAGAAAAATTTGAGACAGATTTAACAACTCTGCTTCCTATATTGACCGAGTGTCGAGTTTGCAAGTCAGACTTGGAGCTTGCTCTTATCCAATTTGCCAACGATATAAGTTCTGAAGCTCATGTTGAGGTTATGAGAAAAACCAAATTAGGCATGAAAGAGCATCAACTGGAAAGCATGTTTCTTCGTCATACCTATATGTACGGAAACGGTAGGCACTGTTCATATACATGTATTTGTGCTACTGGTGAAAACAATTCTGCTCTACATTATGGACATGATGCTGCTCCTAATGACAGGATCTTAGAAGATGGAGATATGGCCATGCATTTGAGGTAGGAGCCCGCCGTCTCTTAAGTGTACCATATTTTACACATTTTTTTAACATTTTTTTCTCTTAATTTATTTTTTTCTCTTTAATTATTTAGTATTTATTTTTTTAATCTAACATTTTTTTTTATTTTTTTAGGGATAATTTTAACAAATAAAAGGTAAATGATTTGAATTGAGTATTTAAATTTTAATTTTAATTTTTGCAATTAAGATAACCGACAAATTAAATGGTATCGAAAGGGCAGTTTAAGGGTGCTAATCCTTCCTTGACTGTAACCGACTCCCGAATCCGACACATTTATGGTAAAACGCATATCAGGTAAAATGGTGTTCGATCAACCAATTTTTCATAAAAAATGATCGGTGACGGCTCTAACGTTTTTTTAAGTCGAAGCCCAATTTTAGGCCCACCCGAAAGAGGGTGGCGACACACATCATTACAATATGGGATTAAATCGAGCAAGAAATAAATAAGAAAGCTCAAGTATACTTTTTTTTAAAAAAAAAGAGCTTATATCACAAAGAAACAAACATGTTTAAGGACGAAAATTAAATTATCATAATATTCATGGCTCAAGTTAATAAAGATAAAACCAATACGAAATTTTGATTCAAGACCTTCAACAAAGCATCTCGATGTGCCTCAGAGCTCAATAGAAGAGCAAGGATCGAGATACAAGCATGTAGCTTGTGCAACTGTTCAACGATGCTATATTCGTTGTGTTTCAAGAATTTCAAAAATTCCACAACCTCGTTCTCGGTCACTGGCTCGTTGATGGCTGGTTCATCCACTTTCATCAATAAGTCAACTTTCTTTCCTTTATCAGTGGTAGATCGTTTCTCACGTTCTTTGGGTTGAACTGAGGATTAACATCTCTCACTCCTAGTGAAATGGCATACTTGCCCCATTTATTCTTTCTCCTTCTCCATATTGTCCATCTTACACTCATATTTCCAAGGAACTTGCTTATTTTCTTTGTAAGGAAATGGAGATGGGTTTATCACAAAAAGTAAATTTCATCACAATTAAGTTAAATTATAACATCAAACAAAAAATGTTTTAGTGACAAAAAGACATATTACAACAAAATTTATTTTCTCAATATTTTTATTTCGTCACTAAATTTTTTTATAACTTTTTACTGTGACTAAATAATTTTGTTAAAATTTGTTGTTGTGAAAGAATATTACTTGTCACAATTTTTTATGATGATAAATTAATATTTGTTATTGTGAAAGAATATTACTTCGGAACTACTTGGCTTTACTCCATAACCAAGTCCACGAATGTAACCATATTTTGAATTTAAAACTTTTTCTAAAATTTGACGTCCGTTGTCCGATCAACCAATTTTTCATAAAAAATGATCGGTGACGGCTCTAACGTTTTTTTAAGTCGAAGCCCAATTTTAGGCCCACCCGAAAGAGGGTGGCGACACACATCATTACAATATGGGATTAAATCGAGCAAGAAATAAATAAGAAAGCTTAAGTATAATTTTCTTTTTAAAAAAAGAGCTTATATCACAAAGAAACAAACATGTTTAAGGACGAAAATTAAATTATCATAATATTCATGGCTCAAGTTAATAAAGATAAAACCAATACGAAAGTTTGATTCAAGACCTTCAACAAAGCATCTCGATGTGCCTCAGAGCTCAATAGAAGAGCAAGGATCGAGATACGAGCATGTAGCTTGTGCAACTGTTCAACGATGCTATATTCGTTGTGTTTTAAGAATTTCAAAAATTCCACAACCTCGTTCTCGGTCACTGGCTCGTTGATGGCTGGTTCATCCACTTTTATCAATAAGTCAACTTTCTTTCCTTTATCAGTGGTAGATCGTTTCTCACGTTCTTTGGGTTGAACTGAGGATTAACATCTCCCACTCCTAGTGAAATGGCATACTTGCCCCATTTATTCTTTCTCCTTCTCCATATTGTCCATCTTACACTCATATTTCCAAGGAACTTGCTTATTTTCTTTGTAAGGAAATGGAGATGGGGGTGTGATTATCACCTTAGGAGTTACTTTTTCTACCACACGAGTTTTCGATGTGATAATTAAGGGACAATTGGCATTGTAAACTCCCCTAGAAAAAACCCTCGGATGCATAGATCTCTATTTCTTCTTCGTCAGTGGCTTATTTGTAAAACTTCATTTTCTTATCATCCATCATCCTTTGTACTAGAGCTTGGAACTCAGGACAATGTTGTATGGTGTGTCCTTCATGATTGTGAGAATGACATGCATTCTCATTCTTAACTTGTTCAGCTGCTAGATTAGGGACCAATAGACACGCCTTGATCATTTGACCCTTGATCATTTGACCCCATATCCAATGCATTGGTGATTTTAACTCATTCACCTTTGTTATGATTTTCTCTCATCTTTCCTCAGCAAGTACCTGCATGGTTTGACAGTAGGTTCTGAGCCACGATTGGTTACTCGCTATCACTAAAGTTTATGATGTTCTTTGTTCTCAATCGTTGAACGATCTTCTTAAAGGAAGTTTAATTCTCAATTGAATGTCTAGGAACCCCTGCGTGACACTCACATTGGACGTTAGCATCATACCATTTAGGGTAGGGAGGTTGTAGAGGTGACACATGGTAAGGTGACACCACGTCTGTCATATAATATATGGAATAACTCATTGTAGGACACAGGGATCAAATCAAATTGAAGATTCTCTCTCTTTCCTTGGCTCCCTTGCCATCTGCTTAGCAAAATTTTGTGTAGATGATCACGTGGATTGTGATCGAGACACAATGATGTTATTGAAGTCATATTTTCTCATGTTGTTGACCTCATTATCTTTCTTTATCACTGGCGGTTTCTTGCTAGACTCACCTCCATCGAGTCTCCCAGTCTTAATTTACATCTCAATCATCTCTCCAGCTGTAACTAAGTCAACAAAACTCTTAGATGAATTCCCTATGAGGTGGCTAATGAAAGGAGCTCTTAAAATGTTTATAAAGAGCATGTTTGTTTCTTCTTCTTCAAGTGGTGGATGAACTTGTATAGCCACGTCTCTCCATATCTAAGCATATTGTCTGAAGCTCTCATTGGATATCTTTTCCATGCTTTGTCGTATAATTCGATTGTGCCTCACATGCTTATATTTCTCAAGAAAAGCTTTGGCCAAATCTTTCCACGACCTGATATGAACCCTGCTCAGCTTATTGTACCAACGAATAAATGATCCTGCCAAACTCTCTTGGAAGCAATGAATCAACAGTTGATCATCCCCTATGTAACCATTCATTTCCCTTCAGAACATTGTGATGTGAGCAGAGGGGAATCTCATGCCATTGAATTTCTCAAAGTTAGGAACTTTGAACTTCAGAGGCAACACCAAGTCAGGAACCAGACTCTACTCCTTAGCATCGATTCCATACACACTACTATATTCCTTCATAGCCCTGATTTCCCCCTCTAGCTGTTTCCACTTCTCTTCTAGCTGTTTGTTTTGCTCTAACCTAGTTTCTTCACCAAAATCTAGGACTTGGTGATGCTGATGTTCTTCCTGGTGTGAGCTAACTCTAGGATATAAGTTCATAGATGCACCAACTGGATTAATGTGCACATTCCGTTTATGAATAGGTGTTTCTTAGAGTGTCTAAGATTGAACCAGGGTGAACCCAAGTGGGTAGAGTGGTCTCTCAGTCACAGTTTCAGGCATCGAGCCTTTTCCATGCTTCAAATTCCTCCCTTCAAGTAGACTAGAAAACTTAGTAAACATTTATCTCTGGGCTTTCAACATATCTTCTTACATATTTTTCATGTTTTCTTGTATATCTTGCCGAGTTTTATCAATTTGGGCAATTTTTTCATCTATTGCTTTTTCCTGGTGTTGTACGGATGCTTGGAAGTTCCCAATATTCTGTCATAAAATCTTCTTTATTAAAGTTGATATTTTATTAATGAATATGAAAAATACGACTATGAATTAATAGAATGTAATGTGTAAGGTAAAATGCAAGGTGAAAATTAAAATACAGACGTAAAATACAAGGTGTTAATTCTAGAAGGATTCCTTAGAACAACTTTTTATATTATAAACAAAGTTATTTTACAAGGTTTAAACATATCACAAATAGATCTTCACTATTTCCCCTAATTGTTGCATATATCCAAGTAACTCCAGAATCCTCTGAGTTTCTTTAGTTTTGAACAAAATCAATTAATTCTTTATTACTGAGATTAAAATCAATTAATTCTTTATTTATTGAAATTATCTATTTTATGTTATTAGTATTTCCTTTACGCAGAAAAAATTTGCATATCTTATTCATGAAGGATGTGACCGTTGAATCTCTGCAAAAAAAAAATCATTCATATAATTTATCTTTACGCTTGAAGTATAATTTATATATTTATGTTTAGTTGTGATTTCTATTTTTTTTATCTATCATTTTTATTATGCTATAATTTTTTGTTGTGGTCACCACTTGCATATTTAACGATATCTAAAATATTCTTATCTAATCTTTCAAATGATATATTATCTGAGATTTTACGATACATTATTGATAATTGTATTGATGATTTCTTACACCTCCACTTAACTTAGTAAGACGTTTGCTTGGCTTCAAATTCAAACTGTGTATTTTACAAATATTTGATTGTATAATGTCTTGAAATCTTCGGATTATTGTAAATATTTGCTATTACGAAAGATTTTTCTTTCAAAAAAAAATTCTCAAGTCTTCTTTAGGAAAAAATATATTAGAGTGTTTTTCAAGTACTATGTAACACCCCCAACCCGTATCCGACCCGGATACGAGTCTGAAGTGACACATTGACTTTTTAAACATTTATTCGTATAAAATAGTGGGTAATTTAAAAACTTTGATAACATTTAAATTATTTCCAAACGTTTACGACAGATATCAGAGTTCATACCATTTATATCTTTAGACTACATGCCAACTACACTCTGTAAACAGTACATACATTTTCTGATCTGACATTTGGTAAGGAAAACTGACCTGTCTTGCTCCGCATTACTCTTTACTCTTCTCGAAACCTACGTGTGAAACAATCACACGCTAAGTCGAAGACTTAGTGAGGCATAACGACTTATAATGCACTTCATAACATATATCAATACATGCATGTTCTGTTCTATCATGTTATACCAATTTCATGCATTCTTCGTATCATATAAGATCATATCAGATTAATTACAGTAAATACATACAGACACATAATTCATCATTAACAGTTTATCATGTAATCACATACTCTTATTGTTAACAATTTTCAATCAAACACTATACACACACAACATCATATGATTCACGTAACACATTTCAAACCACTTATAAACCCATCGTATACATATCACATTCAGTATGCTTGTTTAATCACTTTATTAGCCCATGTACACTAGTGAGAACTTAAGGTATGTGAGTACATTGAGGTTGTGCACACATATGCTGTCACCACAGCTCGATCAATGTCCCGAAGGACCAGTCCATAGATTCCGAAGAACCTAGGTAATCAGTCCATATGTCCCGAAGGACATAGGTAAACAGTCCATATGTTCCGAAGAACATAGGTAAACAGTCCATATGTCCCGAAGAACATAGGTAAACAGTCCATATGTTCCGAAGAACATAGGTAAACCCTCGACCCTTGGCATGCCAACTATACCCCTAGCTCTCATATCACATAACATGGGCATTATCATTTATAACAGTTCACATTACTTATTCATATTCTTTCTCTTATAACCACATATCTTTTCTTTTCAGTCACGTATCACATGTACGTGTAATCATTGATCTCATAACATATACTTGTTTTCACATATATTTCATATCATTTCACATATACACTTTCATATCACAAGCCATATAAGCTCATATCTTTCTCATGCAGTCACATAGTTCAGTTTCACATATGTTCATATATATACATTACATAGCACATACTTCTCATAACATTACATTCAAAAGCATGTTAACACATATAATCATGCATACATACAATTCATGTCATTCATATACGTATAATCATATATTCATGCATTCTAACAGAGGAAAAGACTTGTCGCAAGTCTTGTTTCCATTTAGCACCATAAACTAATTAATATGCACTCACCTGGCCTCACTAGTCAATTCCAATCTCTTATCTTTCCCTTTGATCGATCTTACTTTCCAAACGTTCCGGAATTCTTTATGCGTAGAATCTACATAAATGTACATTTCGGGACAATCATTAGATACCTACACCTTGTAATTGGATACTAGCAACTTAAACGAACTTATTAAACCCATATTCCCAATTTTTCCTTTAGGGGGAATCGGTTCCCCCTATGGGGTATCGATTCCCTCCAGACATTCTGGAATTCTGTCGTTTGAAGGGGTATCGGTTCCCCTTGAATGGGTACCGATTCCCCTTACCCAGAAATCATATTTTCAACCCGAAAATTCCTTCATTTTCACTCAAACACTTCATATATCATCTCCTTTTCATTCTTAACTCTAGTACACATACTTAAACCAATCTATATTCATTTATTTCATCTTAAACCTCAAAATCCTATCTTCCATATATAATTCAAAAATCATATCAAATTTTCTATATGTTCAAAATCAAATTCTATCATTCCAAATCTCTTAATTTAACCATTGACAAGTCAAATTTAACTTCAAATTCTACTTATCAATTCTTTTCCAAAGTTTCATATAAAAACTCCAAATCTTTAATCTCTCATAACCCCTCCATCATTTGTTTTTAAGATGATTTAAGCTTTCCTTAAGCTTATTTAATACCCAAAGAATCAAAACTAAGCTTAAAACTTAAGAATTAACCAACTGAAATTAACTTACCTTTTGTAGCTAGCCCCACGTGAAGAAGAGAAAGCAAGAAGAAGAAAGCTTCCAGATAGCTCTCTTCCCACGTTTTTCACTCTTATAAAAGGGGGAAGAATATCTTTTAAAGGAAAAGACCATACTACCCTTAATTTCCTTTAATAATTACCAAATAACCTTTAATATAAATTCAAATAATCATTGAATTCTTTCATTCTTATACTTTAGTCACCAAATTCTGAAACTCTACAATTTGGTCACTAACCCGGTATTGCGGATGTTACAAATCTCCCCTCCTTATAAGAAAATTCGTCCTCGAATTTTCACTGCACATCTTAATAGGAACATATCTTCTAATGTTCTTATGTTGCTTCCTTGACTTATTCTTTCTTGTCATTATCAGAAACTTACTTTTCAATCCTTTAGTTTTCCAACTATCTTTTTCGTTTATACATCATATCTATATCAAAACTATCCTCTGTACTTCCATACTTATCGTATATGATTCTTTTAAATCAATCCCTTTCATTTCTTTACTCCTTATTCCTTATACATAAATCATATATTTCCTTTCATATTCACACTCTTGTCTTATCACTTATACTCATCTTTATGTACCAATCTTCATTGCATCCTCATTATTCTGATAACCCCTTTCTTATACATAACTTCATTCTTTATCATTTCTTATACTTGTATTTTCCTTCCTGAAGGTTCCATTCAAATACTTATCTCTGTTTCTACATCATAGCTATCTGCTCAGAATATACAATTATATTCAAATTCATATCATAATCAATTAACTCCATTCTATTTTTCCTCCAATCTTATAACTCTAGCACATTTACTCTGACAGCTAGATAATAACTTTGGTTCAGTCTAGGGCACAATCCCTCTTATACCAATCATATACATTCTTTCAAATCTAATTATCTTAACATTCGCTTACTCAACTTATCAATTTCACCTCTATTCTCATACATCCTGAAATTTCTTTTACTCAAACTCAACATTCTGACTTCCTGTGTCCTATAATCTGATCATCGATATACATATTCTCAAACTCTTCTTATCAATCCTCAGCTTTACTTAAATATACAAATTCTTACTTTGTTTTCCTTTACTATACCACATTACTATGATCCAAATATGCAACTGTATCCAGATCCATTACGGATTTGGTTCTCATATCCTGACAATATCTTATAATCTTATCATTCCAGTACATTTTTTTTTATCAAATACTCTAGTTAGCCCATACTAACTCTTTTCATCTTAATTGCAAACCCTTATCATAACCATACTCTTGTTTATGCGCAATACTATCACTTCGTTTCAAACTCATAAACTCTGACTTTATACATCTTATACACTTGTCACTGATGCACTTATCCTTAAGTTCTTCTATACGTACTCATCACGTCCTTAGATCTTTTTAACATTCTTATGGTGACACCCGTTCACCATATTCTATCTTATCCACATAATAACTCTATATCGTTTTTCCGATTCCAAACGATGAAAACTTTCTATCATTATTCAGATATGATTTCAGCTTTCTGAAATCAACTTTTGATCTTACTAGGCATTTCCTGAGGTGTCCGCTCTTCATCCTGCCTGGCCAGGGCAAGTGAATAGCTATCACAATCAGGAATATCACCTTTCACTTACTTCGAAATTATCACGATCGGATTTCTACTGTATTAAACTATTCTTATTCTATTAGCAAGACAACATATTCCTTACACTATCAGATCAGAAATTTTTCAATCTATGTTGGCATGTACACCTTTATGACACTTTGGACTTCGGTTTATGCCGAGAATCGGCTAAACCTTAGCTCTGATACCATTAAATGTAACACCCCCAACCCGTATCCGACCCGGATACGAGTCCGAAGTGACACATTGACTTTTTAAACATTTATTCGTATAAAATAGTGGGTAATTTAAAAACTTTGATAACATTTAAATTATTTCCAAACGTTTACGACAGATATCAGAGTTCATACCATTTATATCTTTAGACTACATGCCAACTACACTCTGTAAACAGTACATACATTTTCTGATCTGACATTTGGTAAGGAAAACTGACCTGTCTTGCTCCGCATTACTCTTTACTCTTCTCGAAACCTACGTGTGAAACAATCACACGCTAAGTCGAAGACTTAGTGAGGCATAACGACTTATAATGCACTTCATAACATATATCAATACATGCATGTTCTGTTCTATCATGTTATACCAATTTCATGCATTCTTCGTATCATATAAGATCATATCAGATTAATTACAGTAAATACATACAGACACATAATTCATCATTAACAGTTTATCATGTAATCACATACTCTTATTGTTAACAATTTTCAATCAAACACTATACACACACAACATCATATGATTCACGTAACACATTTCAAACCACTTATAAACCCATCGTATACATATCACATTCAGTATGCTTGTTTAATCACTTTATTAGCCCATGTACACTAGTGAGAACTTAAGGTATGTGAGTACATTGAGGTTGTGCACACATATGCTGTCACCACAGCTCGATCAATGTCCCGAAGGACCAGTCCATAGATTCCGAAGAACCTAGGTAATCAGTCCATATGTCCGAAGGACATAGGTAAACAGTCCATATGTTCCGAAGAACATAGGTAAACAGTCCATATGTCCCGAAGAACATAGGTAAACAGTCCATATGTTCCGAAGAACATAGGTAAACCCTCGACCCTTGGCATGCCAACTATACCCCTAGCTCTCATATCACATAACATGGGCATTATCATTTATAACAGTTCACATTACTTATTCATATTCTTTCTCTTATAACCACATATCTTTTCTTTTCAGTCACGTATCACATGTACGTGTAATCATGATCTCATAACATATACTGTTTTCACATATATATTTCATATCATTTCACATATACACTTTCATATCACAGGCCATATAAGCTCATATCTTTCTCATGCAGTCACATAGTTCAGTTTCACATATGTTCATATATATACATTACATAGCACATACTTCTCATAACATTACATTCAAAAGCATGTTAACACATATAATCATGCATACATACAATTCATGTCATTCATATACGTATAATCATATATTCATGCATTCTAACAGAGGAAAAAGACTTGTCGCAAGTCTTGTTTCCATTTAGCACCATAAACTAATTAATATGCACTCACCTGGCCTCACTAGTCAATTCCAATCTCTTATCTTTCCCTTTGATCGATCTTACTTGCCAAACGTTCCGGAATTCTTTATGCGTAGAATCTACATAAATGTATATTTCGGGACAATCATTAGATACCTACACCTTGTAATTGGATACTAGCAACTTAAACGAACTTATTAAACCCATATTCCCAATTTTTCCTTTAGGGGGAATCGGTTCCCCCCTATGGGGTATCGATTCCCTCCAGACATTCTGGAATTCTGTCGTTTGAAGGGGTATCGGTTCCCCTTGAATGGGTACCGATTCCCCTTACCCAGAAATCATATTTTCAACCCGAAAATTCCTTCATTTTCACTCAAACACTTCATATATCATCTCCTTTTCATTCTTAACTCTAGTACACATACTTAAACCAATCTATATTCATTTATTTCATCTTAAACCTCAAAATCCTATCTTCCATATATAATTCAAAAATCATATCAAATTTTCTATATGTTCAAAATCAAATTCTATCATTCCAAATCTCTTAATTTAACCATTGACAAGTCAAATTTAACTTCAAATTCTACTTATCAATTCTTTTCCAAAGTTTCATATAAAAACTCCAAATCTTTAATCTCTCATAACCCCTCCATCATTTGTTTTTAAGATGATTTAAGCTTTCCTTAAGCTTATTTAATACCCAAAGAATCAAAACTAAGCTTAAAACTTAAGAATTAACCAACTGAAATTAACTTACCTTTTGTAGCTAGCCCCACGTGAAGAAGAGAAAGCAAGAAGAAGAAAGCTTTCAGATAGCTCTCTTCCCACGTTTTTCACTCTTATAAAAGGGGGAAGAATATCTTTTAAAGGAAAAGACCATACTACCCTTAATTTCCTTTAATAATTACCAAATAACCTTTAATATAAATTCAAATAATCATTGAATTCTTTCATTCTTATACTTTAGTCACCAAATTCTGAAACTCTACAATTTGGTCACTAACCCGGTATTGCGGATGTTACATACTATGTCAATATTGATATCGGATATAACATTTTGAATGAAGACTCTACAATGAGTATAATTGAAGCAACATAGACATTGAGTATACGATTGTTTCACATTAAGGGAGGTTGGGAGAGAGATATGAAGTGTTATTTGTTCTTAGTCCAATGCATCTAATGGAAAATAAAAAATAGTTTATGCATTGTAAAATCATGACCGCGTAATCGCATGTACTGTTGTCAACATTCTATTAATTTCATATTTCATGAAAATTTTACAAACATATTACCAACGTGATGGAATTTATAAGATTTGTTTATTGTGTTTGGAAACATGAAGGTAATAATGTAATAGATTTCTTTTATTACTTGGGCTGATTGAATGTAAGTTTTTTTTTTTAGTTTAGGATTTCATCTACTAAGTTGTTCCATGTAGTTGTTTACTTATGGTTCATGTTTTATGCTTTGAATGTGTTTTACAAATTAATTTGTGCATTGTAATTCCTTTTTTTTCACTAATTAATTTTATGTTATGTTCGAATTTATTGTAAACTTATTGTAAATTTTATATATTGTAGTTTAGGATTGGTTAACGTTTTTCTCCTTTAGGAATTTCCTACATGTAATTTTAAATTTCTACATAAATTATAGTTGAAGTTATTTTGATGGGTATCAAGTACATTAAAACTAATTGTACATAAAACGGATCAAAAATAAAAGTAAAATTTAAGTTATTAAATTTAAACTATTTAAAATTGGGATAAAACTTACAGAGATTGGAGCATAAATGTGGAAGGCAGAACTGATAGAATTTATAAAAACGGGGTTAAATTTATTAGATTATTTAAAATTAAGACAATTAATAAATTTTGCTAATGTCAAGATTAAGTTGATTGAATTATTTAAAATCAAGGTCAAATCGGTAAAATTTGCAACAAGAAAAACTAAATTTGTTGAATTAGTTCGAATAGAAACAGAATTCGTTTACAAGCATTGAAGATAAAATGAATAAACGTGAAGATCAAATTGTAAAAAAATATAAAGGGGGGGGGGACTAAATTAGTTGAATAATTTAAAATTATGATCAATAAGTGCTGAGGATTGAGTACATAATTATATAAATTAAAAATTGAATTTTGTTATCAGCTCAACGGACCGGGTACTAAAATGAAACTAAAATGTATCAGTAGTGACTAAATTTATAATTTTTTCAGTTTGTTGATCAAAGCAGAACACACTTGGTAGTTTGATTCTTACATTAAAAACCATAAGATTTCAAAACAAGGTATCAAATATAATTCCCATCAAAAGTTTGACCACAAACTGACACTAATTCAAATCTTACAACAGCTATTAACATAATGTTCTCAGGAGCATCACAATCACTCTATTAAGCAACATGTTTGAGGGATGCATGAAAAGGAAGGACCAGAGAGAAGCAATTGTCTGTCCTCCAACATATCTGGAAGGCCTGCCATCTCAAATAGCCATGACACCGGCGGGAATCATAAGTCACAACAGATGGAAGACTTATCGATGTATCCCCGCCTTCAATGCTTCCCCACATGACCAGCCTTGGATTCACTTGACATAGGACACGAAAAAGCCAACTAAACTGAAAATGTAACTGACCAAGAAAGCACTTACAAAGCCTTTTAGAAACACTTCCTGTGGACAATGGATGGACCAGACTCATCGTACTCGCCCTTGGAAATCCACATCTAATGCAACAGGTAAGCCAAGATATGTCGGTCTCAGGCAACAAAACTAAATGGAAAGCAAAATAGCTGTTTATATGCAAAATTATATTTCACCTGCTGGAAGGTGCTGAGTGATGCCAAGATGGATCCTCCAATCCAGACACTGTACTTTCTCTCTGGTGGTGCAACGACCTTGATCTTCATGCTGCTTGGAGCAAGGGCGGTGATTTCCTTGCTCATACGGTCTGCAATGCCAGGGAACATAGTTGAACCACCACTGAGCACAATGTTGCCGTAGAGATCCTTCCTGATATCCACATCACACTTCATGATAGAGTTGTATGTAGTTTCATGGATTCCAGCTGCTTCCATTCCAATGAGAGATGGCTGGAACAGGACCTCGGGACAACGGAATCTCTCAGCACCAATAGTAATGACTTGTCCATCAGGTAACTCATAGTTCTTCTCAACAGAAGAGCTGCTTTTGGCAGTCTCTAGTTCCTGCTCGTAGTCCAGAGCAACATATGCAAGCTTCTCTTTCATGTCACGGACAATTTCCCGTTCAGCAGTGGTGGTGAACATGTAACCTCTCTCAGTAAGAATCTTCATCAAAGCATCAGTGAGATCACGACCAGCAAGATCTAGACGGAGAATGGCATGTGGAAGGGCATATCCTTCATAAATTGGCACAGTGTGAGAGACACCATCACCGGAATCCAGCACAATACCTGTTCCAATAGGTAGATAATTCAGTGGTGGATTGATTCAAAACAATCTATAAAGCTACGAAACATTTAGAGGGACTTAGTGAACCTGTTGTACGACCACTGGCATACAAAGAGAGAACGGCCTGGATGGCAACATACATGGCAGGTGCATTGAAGGTCTCAAACATGATCTGGGTCATCTTTTCTCTATTGGCCTTGGGGTTCAGAGGTGCCTCAGTGAGAAGAACTGGGTGCTCCTCTGGAGCAACACGGAGCTCGTTGTAGAATGTATGATGCCAGATCTTTTCCATATCATCCCAGTTGCTTACAATACCATGCTCGATGGGATATTTCAAAGTAAGGATACCTCTTTTAGATTGTGCCTCATCTCCTACATAGGCATCCTTCTGACCCATCCCAACCATGACACCAGTGTGTCGTGGTCGACCAACAATGCTGGGAAAAACTGCCCTGGGAGCATCATCACCAGCAAAACCAGCCTGAATGATAAACAAAATCAGCTCAAACAAGAGAAAGTAAAGCTCTTCATTAAAGAAATAAACAATAATGGAGAGAATAACTCGTGTCTACAAGTCAACTAACCTTCACCATTCCAGTTCCATTGTCACAGACAAGGGGTTGAATATCCTCGGTATCAGCCATCCTTTAAAATTCTACAAACAAGAATTGAGATAGTGACTAGTGAGTTTAAGAAAATAATTATCAACCGGGAAATCTATCTCATTGGCAGATCCATTTCTAGCTCTTCTTATTTTTTAGTTTAAATACATTTACAATCTACAAATTTATAAACACAAGCAAACCCAAAATCATAATTTACAATTAATTTAATTAAAAATAAAATTAATTAATTAAAAACCCAACCAAAATCTAAACCACCGTGATGTGACACGTTTCTATTAATATCAGTTTGAGTATACTCGCCCCCCTCCCCTTACCAAATCAGCCGCAACCCAGACCATCCAATCCCATCGGACGGAATATCTAGCTTTAAATAAAAAGAAAAAATCTGACCAAACCGAACGAAGGATTATCTCGGTTATGGTGTATATCTAAGGTCGGCCGGGTCGGTCAATTTTGGTATATTGATCGATTGATTCGATTTCGATATGTAAAAATCTAACTGATTGAAATTTACCGATTTGCACCCGTTTAAGCTAGAAAAAAGTTTTGTTAGCCAACCAATTTCAAAATTCTAAACGAAGACAACATTCATGAACGGTTAAGCAACCTATGGACAAGAAACAGAATCACTTATCCAAAGAAATAAAAATAAAAATTAGAGCCTCCAAATCATTTCAGAATAAAACTCGGGAAATCAATTAAAATTAGAACCTGAAAGAATCAACCAGAACAAGTTGGAAGTCAAAATGAATTTTCTCGTGAAGATCTACAAAGAAATCGCAAATGTAATGAAGCAAACCAAGCTAAGTAAGGATCCAGATTAAAAAAAAGAAGCAGATCGAGATAATATCAAACTCTCTGGAAACTAAAAACACTTAGATCTCAGTTCCATCATCGGCAAAACATCAAAATCTACAGATTGGTTGATTTAAAACTAAAATAGAAGCAAAATAAATGATTTACCTGAATGAGAACGGAAGAAAGAAGAAGTACTAGAGGGAGAAAGAGGGAGACGAAGACGGAAGAAAACGACGTCGCTTGTTCCTCTCTTTCTCTCAGGTAGGTGATGCTGCTGGAGACGGAAATGAAGACGAATGGAGAGAAAGACGGGTATTTATATATGAAAATTTAAGACATTAAGGAATGTTTCAAGGGATTGAATTTTTTTAAATAAAATGATTTAAAATATTTCATGAAATTGTATAAACTTTTTTCTTCTTCAAATTCTAATCAAATAAAAAAGTTAATTGCAACACACATCCTCAAATTATGATTCTAATTTTAAATTGATCAATAATTTTCAAATATTTCAATTTCATCATTAAACTATGACTCTCGTTCTAAATTGATTCTTCAACTTTTTTAATATTTTAATTTCTTCTCTAAAATATGACATTCATTTTAAATTTATCCTTAAACATTTGAACGTTCTTCCCAAATTATTGATATATGATATGATATGGTATAAACGATAATAAATGTTGGATTTAAATAAAATAATGATTTAACTTTTGAATGTAGAAATAATATAAACAAATTGGTAAAATAAAAATAAAAAAATAAAACTTTTTTATTTCATTCAAAATAATGATTTCGGGGGCCATGATAAAATATTAAATATCATTTATGTCCTATTAAAAAAAATTACTATATTCTATGTCACATCGTATTAATATATAATCTACACAGTGTTGACGTGATAAATAATAATTTTTTTAATTATTTTATTAACATAAGATATGATTAGCATATACCGATAGTTTGGGGATAAAATTAGAATGTTCAAAATTTTGAGATCAATTTAAAATGTGAACCACTGTTTGGGGATGAAATTAAAATGTTCAAAAGTTTATGAATCAATTTAAAATAAGAGATTAAGAGTCATAATTTGGGGACGTAATTAACACATTTAAAATTTTAAAATAAATTTAGAAGGAAAGTCATAATCTAAATATGAATTGTAAAAATTAACTCAAATAAAAAAATAAATCTAGTTGTTTATATACATAGGGTTGGTTTTTTAAGTAAACAATTTATTTAGTCATCCAACAATCACTTTTGTTTCGTTTTGGTCCTCAACTATTTTATTCAAATCATCACTAACGTTACGTTTTACTCATTTTAGTCACATGTCGTTAAAAAATTATTAGAACTACTGAACTGCAATTTTATTTTTTTCAATGAGGATGTGGCATTATCTTATGATGACACGTCAATATTATCGTAAGTTTTTTTTAATGGCGGTGACCAAACTGAAACTAAAATATAATATTAGTGATGATTTAAAATAAAATAGTTGTGTCATCAAAATAAAACCAAAGTGATAGTTGAGTTACTAAATATGTAGCTTATCATAACTTTTATTATACTTATTTAAAAAAAATATAAATAACAATTTATATTATATTTAAAGTTTATTTTGTATATAAATATGGGGTGAATACAAGGTAATATTGTGATATGTCAACATCACTATTAATTTTTTAACGGTAAGTGACCAAAATGAAATTAAAATATAACATTAGTAATGATTTTGAAAAAACAATTGAGTGACCAAAATGAAACAAAAGTGATAATTGAGTGATTAAATACATAGTTTATCATATGTTGTATTATACTTATTTTAAAAAAACCATAAATAACAATTTATATAGTATTTAAATTTCTTTGATATTCGTATCAACTCTAAACTAAAGGCAACGGTGAATCATTTCGACCACCACGAGAAAAGATAAGAGTGACCTGGCTGGCAGCCTTTTTATTTGCACAACCACTTATCTCGCGTTTTTCAAATTTATTTTACAGTTGGATTATACATCGAAATAAAATAAGTTATGCTGATGTAATTTAATGTTCTTCTCCTTCCTGTTATTAGGGTGTGAAATTCACTGTTATTAATTTTAAGGATTTTTTATTTTAATTACTGTATTTTTTTTAGAAACAAAGTGAAAACGAGTAGTTCGATGATCATTTCAACTGGAGAAATTATCGAACGATGACAAAAATGATAACGGTATGAAACCATCCACATAGTAACTGGACTTCTAAAATGTGACAAAATATGAGTTGAAATAAGTAATTTACTTTTTATTGGATAATCTTATATTCAAAAAATAAATTTTAATATTTGAAAGAATAAAATTATTTTGAGTGATAATATAATATTATTATTAATAAACTCTTGGTAGGGATGAAACCAAGATGAAATGTCAAGAAATCAAGTTTAAATGATAGTAAAATATGATGTCAATATCTCATTATTAAGACATAAATTTAGAATTTTAAAATTGAGATTTAAGGTGTAAGTGATTAGTTTTGAAATTTACATAAACCTAAGAAGTATTTAAGCAAAAGAAAACTGAGGGCAAGGCTTACTTCAAAATTAAGAGGGAATTAATAAATATTAAAATTTTGAAAAATAAAATCAATGTCTAATCTACCTAATTTTTAAAAATTAAAATTTCATTTATCTCTCAACTAATTTCGTTCTCATAAACAACGACAATCATGATGACATAAAAAAACATTTACGCTTAAATAGGATACTAAGTTTGGGGTTGTGGCCACTAGAGATATAATTTATGTTGTGCGACAATTAATTTAAGATTAGTTTAAGATGATTTTTAACTTAAAATGTTATTTTATTCAATTTAAAGAGTTATACAAATTTATAACAAAGAATGTTATATTACAGTGGTTTTACAGTTTATAACTGAAAAAATGAAACAATTTATAATAATTTCGAATACAATCGAAAAATGTTATAGAAAATATATATTTTTGGTTCAACTTAAAATATTTTCATGCCCAACTTAAAAAATTATAATCTTAATAACAATTTCAACTATAAAATACTTTCCACCGTTTTTTAATCTTACATTAATAAGTTATATTTCAGATTCTTTATATACGAGAATAAAAGAAAGATAAAGAAGTGACATTTGTGGTACTCCATAGCTCCCATGGTTTCTTTCGGATTTACAATTATTTTATCACATCCTTCACATTACAATAATGCAGCACGCACGTTTGATTAAAGTATAACATGTCCATGATATAAAAGTATAATGAAGCACCCACGTTTCTGAGATTTTGTTGGTTCTAGGGCGAATAAAAGAATTAGGCCCCTAATCAAAGATTTAAATTACCGTTTAAATTTTACTTCGGTCGTGTTGTGTTTATCACTATTGCAGATACAGCGGATGATATTACGGTCACTGTAAATATCGTAGTTGTGAATTTTTAATAACATATGATATTATGGGCATAAAAATTATGGATATCACGATTTCGGATGATATCGTTACTATTACATAATGATTGTTGTTGTAGTTGCAAACCATTTTTTAAGTAGTTGTTCCTAATAACAAATGTTAAAAAAATAAATTTAAGGGTAACTCCATATAATAAGCATTGAAAATTTTGGTCTCTAATAAAAAAATAAAATTTAAGAGTATGCCCATACTAATAAATATTGAAAAAATGGACTTCTAATAAAAAGTACTGAAAAAATAGACTCATAATAATAACAAATAAATTTTAGAAAAGAAACTAAAGTTTAGAAGTATGCCCTATAAAAAATGTTGAAGAAATTGGGCCCCTAATAGCAAATGTTAAAAAAATGAACACTTAATAATAAATATTAAAAAAAATATTGGTAAAAAACTAGACAATAATACAAATATTAGGAAAAAAATAAACTATAAGAATAGGCCCCGATAATAAATATTAGGAAAATATGAACCTATAATAATAAATATTAAAATAAAATTAGACCTTCTATAACAAATATTAAAAATAATTGGGCTCCATAATTTATATAAACTCATTTTATATATATATATATATAGTATATTATAGAAATTATGGGCCCTAGACAGGTGCTCCTCCTGCTCAGGCCTAGATACGGCCCTGCCTATAATACGGTGAGAAAAATAAATTTAATTATTAGGAGTAATATTTATATTTATATTTCATTTTTTTTATGTCAAGGTTTATAGTTTTTTCCAAACATTTTACAAGAATAATGAAGTCAATAATGCAATTTAATTATAAGAAAGAACTTACAAGAGTTCTTTAATTATTCAAATCGTAACGTGACAAGGAGTGCGATTTGAGTATTGAATGGGTGAAAAGGTAAATTGAAAGCAAAGAAATAATAACGAAGTCAATATGTTACTTCTACTATGGTATATTTATTTGATGGATAAACCATCTCAAATGTCAATAATTTTATTAATTTGTGTATTATTTTTTATCATCAATTTTAAATTGTTTTTTAATTTGAATATAAAATTTAAATTTTAACTATAATTAGGGTATTGTGTTGTTAAATTATCAACATTTGATGGCGTTTTCGTTTCTGTCTCATGAAATTTTGTTTGTATATTAATTTTGTTATTAAACTTTTAAATTCTTTAGTCTTAGGCATTAAATCTAAATTTAATTATTAAATTGGTCCATGAAGAAAATCATCAACTTCTTTGTTCGTCACTATAGGTTAATTGTTACTTGTCACCAGTCACCGATTGCGACAAGATCTGTACCAAAATGTTCACATCCCACTACACTTTCTTCTCCTCGTATTGGTTTTACAAGAAATACACTCAAAATCGACGAAAATACAACTAAGGGTGCGTTTGGTTCACGGAATGTAAGATTACCAGTGGGAATAAAAGATTATCAGGGAATAAGATTACTGTGAATATTGTATTTTGTGTTTGGTTGGTTTAGCAGGAATGTAAGATTACCGTGTTTGGTTAAAAGAATAAAAGATTATTAGAATGTATATTTGACCAAATTGTCCTTATTATATGTTTGTATAATATTACAAATTATAAAATATTTATATATTTTCTTTAAAAAATTAAATTCATAATATTTATATAATTTTTTTTTACAAAATTACAAATATAAAAAAAGTTTAATGAAAAGGTAAAAAAAAATTTAATCCATGAACTTCATATAAAATTTTAATTATAGATTTTTTTTTGTAAATCTAAAATAATTTAAGGATAAATTTGTAATTTAACTTTCGTATAATTTTTATTATTCAATGACAGAAGAATGATATTTTTGAAAAAAAATAAAAAAATTAAGGGCATTTTAGTCCAAAACGCCGGTAATGTTACAATACATAAGGGAAGGGAGGTAATGACATTCCCGGTAATATACCAAAAAAATCTACTATTGGTAATAAAACATTACCGGGAATGAGATTCCCGGCCAACCAAACATGGGAATGTGAGATTCCCATCCCATATGGGAATCCCACAATCCTTGAATCAAACACCCCCTAAAGGTTTGGATTTCAATGCTATCATCTTCTCCGACAATCGTTCAATAAGACTAGTTTTGAGGTATGTTGTTCGTCTTTGCAAAATAATATTTCATGCCATTTGGATTTTTAAACAAACACCCAAAACCTTTCAAATCTGATAAAGTCTCTAGACCCCTCAAAACGATACTATTTTCATGTTTATTTTCATGAGCTTTAAAAATGTTTTGAAAAAATCTAAACCAAAAGTGGCAGTAGAAGAAGAAGAGACGAGTTTACTGACATCTAAAGTAACCACAAAAGATATCAAAGAATGATGATTCCTGAAGATAAATTAAAAATAAGTAAAAAATCAAAATTTTCATAAAAAATAATGAAATGAAATATTTTTTTTAAATTCACGCCAACACCAAACTACAATGTCATTTGGTTGTTAATGGTTTTAAAGACACAATGCTTTAATTGAACTCAAAAGTAAAATTCAATGCCAGTAAACTGTGTCTATAAATCAAAGTTGGGTGATAAAAATCCTAAAATCCAATGACATTTGAGATAATTTACCCATATTTGACTTACAAGCATGACGCCAGTAAACTTTGCTTAGCTTAGCTATTAAGAAGAAGAAGTCGCCTTCTTGGAGTATTATCAAAGTCAGCGCTGGTGGGAGATCCATCACCGAATTATTTTTATGAAATAATCCCCAATAATTCATTTAAAGAAACTGTAACTATAAATTTAATATATACAGATGGGAAAAGGGGAAAAATAAGTGGTTCAGATCATGATTCATGTGAGTTTGAATATGTCAATTGGTAACGAGAGAAAATAAAGAGATGGGTTGGCAGATTAATTATGAAATCAGTAGAACGGAACTAGGATTGAATTACGAGGGGGTAAGTTGTTTAATTTTGAAATAAATATGGTCTTTAAAATTAAATAAATCATAAAATTTAAGAGTTATGATTTAATTTTATTAATTTTAAAATCAAAGGGTCTTAACATGTAATTAAACCATAAAAATTAGAAGTCAAAATTTGATTTTAAAACTGAAAAAGTCTTAAAATATAATTATATCAGAAACTTTTGAGAGAGAAAAAGACTTAATTATAATAATTTCAAACATATTAGTACCCTAAAACTAGGGTTGTAAATGAGACGAGACAGATCGTGAGCTATTCGAGATCTACTCGATCAAGGCTCGATAAATACTCGGATCGAATGGACTCGACTCGAGCTCGAGCTCGACTCGAGTTCTTAACGAGCTGAAACGAGTTACTCTATATTCGACTCGAAAAGCTCGTGAGCAGCTCGAAAATATAATATATTAAGATTTTATTTAAAAAAAGAAAATAATATTAATATTAATATTTATGTATTGATTTTTTTTTTAAAATACAGTAAGATTTCATGTATTTAAGGTTTATGTTCGAGTTTGAGTTTGAGGTTCAATCGAGTTAAGTTTAAGATTTTTTTTTTTCATTTCGAGTCTTTTCGAGCTGCTCACGAGCTTCAGTTCAGGATTTCGAATTCGAGTCGAGCTTGAAAATTTTAAGCTCGCAAGTTTTCGAGTCGAGTCGAGCTCAGCAATACTCGAGCTCGACTCGGCTCGTTTACACCCCTACCTAAAACTAATCGAACCATCAAAATTAGGGGGACGATTGTCCCTCCCACCTTCAAGGTGGATTCGCCCCTAGAAATCAATATATTTCTTACCAATAAGTATTTGTAGTAAGCTTATAATTATAATAAATGTGATATATTTGTAGGATGTGTTATCAACAGTTAAGAAAAATTATAAACATATATTATGTTATAATTATCTAAAATCACTTTTAAAAAAAATATTTGTTGTCCATCAAGCAATATTTATCTCATCTTTGAAAAATCTCAAATAGATAATCAATTGGAAGCCCGTCTTTCTTTTATTAATAGAATATAAAATCTTTTATGCTATAATGGGTTGAGATTAACTCTTTTTTTTAATTAATATTATTTATTTATTTTTTACTGTTAATTTTAATAATTTATTTTCATTAATCCAACGATATTAAATTTGTATAAAATTAAAAAAAATTATATTAGATAATAGAATCTTATTTCATTTAATATTTTATAAAAATTTAAATAATTCTATCATGATCATGTCATTGTTATCGTTCATCACTATCTAAAAGTGTCCCGTGTAAAATTTATATCTCAAACCAGTTAAAAAGTTTAGATTATGAGACCAAATTTTAAAATTAAATATCTAAAATAATCAAATAAACTAAGATAATATTAAATCTAGATGAATCAGCCTATAATGTATAATGCGGTTAAAATAAGATTACTAAAAGACTATTAAAGTGGTTAGGATAAATTACATTAATAGTCATTGAAGTTTTAAGACATTTACACTTTATTAATCGAAATTGAAAAACATTCATTGGAATCATTATCGTTAAAGAAAAGTTTCTAATGACAATGCGATCGTCCGCCTAGCTTAATTACCATAACAATGTCTTGTCATTTCTAATGAAAATTACATACTATCATGTAAGTGAAATTGTATGCCTTATAGTAATACTCTTTACGTCCCTAACAAGTATCAAACATGAATTCTAATTTCTCAAACCTAGCTTATGAATGAAGAATCAAAAGCCAAGCTTAGAAGACTACGGATGGTAACGGTTTCATAAGTCGACAGGCTTGGATTCTACCCAATTTTACTGTGTTGAGTTTATTTTATATAAAAAAATAGGTTCGGGCTCGGGCCGGATCAAGTTTTTTAGATAACAAATTAGGGTCAGGTCGAGTTTGAGTTTAGGATAAAAATACTCGACCTAGCCTAAAAAATAATATAATTATACCTTATATATGTAGAGATAATTATAATAATACTATCTCTATATTTTTAATTTTCAATTAGATCCTTATTTTATCAAATAAAATTAAGAATTCTTTTTTATAAATATATTTGTGCAGATCAAGTAAAGTACAAGCTTTATCTAAAAAAATGGGTCGAATTTCGAATTGGATGAAGTCATCTTAAATCCAAATTAGGTCAAATTTCGAGCGAATGATGCATATATTTTAGATTTGGTCGACTATCGGAAACTGACCCATGCCCATCCGTATTCCCTAGTGAAGATTGCTAGTTGGTATTCCTTCTCCATGTACAACAACCAAAGTGGAAAAGAGAAGTAAATGAAAAATAAAGATGGAGCCTTGAGCTTGCCATTAAATAAATTAAGAAAATATTATTAATTTTCAGGAAGGAACTAGAGCCGAAGTGACGTGAGTTGTCCAAATACAACGACTTAAAAAATGTTTTTAAAAAATCAAAGTGGTGGGCACTTTAATAAAAATGAACCTTTGATTTGATTTGATTGCTTTGCTTATCAGATTAAGGTGCTTCTCAACTACTTACAAATGAACCTTATCATGTTTTATTTTTCATAATTTAATAACTTTCTTTGATGAATTTGAGAATTTACAGTGATCTTGAAGACAGTTAAACTAGTAATGATTGTCCAAAAATGGCAATGAATTTCATTCACCAGACAACAGACACAGAATTTTGATTTTTGAAATATCCTTGTCTAAGAACCTTATCATGATTTTCTACTTCTTTGCTATATGCTTTCCTGCACCGGGAGAGATTGTTCCGATGGCTCTGCCCTGCAGCAGTCGACAACAGTCTTTTGGTCTGTTTCATTCAGGCAGTGCCTGCAGGTAGGACACGAAGAATGCGAACCGAGCCATTTATCTATGCATCGAGCATGAAATCCGTGGTTGCACCGGGGCAAAATCCGCAGACGTTCCCCGACAGCAAACTAGGACAAGCATATAACACAAGCCGAGTCTAAGCCCGGCAGTTTCAACTCGGGTGTGAATTTCACAGTCGGGAAGGCTTTCAATGTATTTTTCTCGACCCCCGCTTTCTCCAACTTGGCAGAAGCGTTTGCAGCAACTGAAATCGAGCATCGAATTGCGCACTTGACGATACAAAACAACCCCAAGGAAGTAATCACACTACATAAGAGGACCGAGAGAACAAAAATCACATTGGCATCAAAGTTCTTGTTGATGATACCGTGATTGTTGTCTAGAGCCGGGGAAATCATCGGAGATTCGATCGAATAAAGAGACGAATGTTGCAGAAATTTCCTGGGGTGAAAGTTTTCAAGGGAGAAATGAGAAGATGTTGAAGAAGTAGACATGTTTTCAAATGTCTGCAATTGTTGTATTATGAAGTTGGTTCCATTGAAGGATGATTATATAAACATGAAAAAAGTAGAAATAAAAGGTAGGGTCGAGCCTATATTTTAAGATTAATGCAGCCGTGTATATCTGACAATATTTTTTGACGCCACTAAGCTTTTTCCTTTTCATAATATTGGAAAAGAAACAACTTTTCATCCACTGTTTTCATCAAATGAAAGCTCAGTCACTAACCAGTCGTGCTGGAAAGGACATTAACGGATGTAATATGTTCGGCTGTCGGACTACCAACTTATAGAGATTGTTCGAGATTGACTCAAATCTTCAATAATGTAGTGGTTTTGGTTCTTAACAAGCAAATTAGCTGTCTGGAATAAAAGTGAAAACCGCAATTTGCAGGTATGATTACTTGGATAAATAACTTGCAAGTTGTTAGATATAAGCCAATGATATTCATGTACATTGAAATAACCATCCAGCTCAATTGGTAGAGCACAAGATTCTTAACCTTGAGGTCGTGGGATCAAAAGTCCTATGGAGGGCATTTCATAATTTGGAGGTCTTTTACGGAAGCTGTTCTCAACCAATGTTGGGGGTAGTCTACTATCTTACCTCCCCTTACCCCATTACATATGGCAACAAGGGACAGCCAGCCAAAAAAATATTCATGTACATTACAGTGGAAGTTGCTTTTCCTTTCTTCAGTGGCCAACCCGTCAAACTGACACAAGTGGTTGCAATTTATAATAATAATACAGTTATTGGTGAAATCTACTAGATAAGATCTGGGGTTGCTTGGTGTATTTATTTTGCTGTCAATCCTAGCTTTCCAGCAGAGGGAAAAAAGGAAGAAAAATAAACAAGTGATTCACTTGTGGCTATAAGTAGAGCAGAATTATCTGTAAGATCTTCCAGGAACACTGGGGACGTTTTTTAAAATTGCCAAATTGGTATAATCAAAGGTTGGCCTGAATCTATCTTATGATACTGCATATAAAGGGGAAGTATTTGTGTTCGTACTGGGTGTATGCCACTAAATGAATCTATGTCCTTTTGGTTGGATCGCAGTAATCTTGTTTTGTTTGGAAACCTGTAAACAAATAAACACTAGCTTATTTATTATTTGGCTACCATTTACAGGTAAGCATATTAGGAGTACATGTAGGGGATTAGTATCTATTAAATTCTTACACGATCACAATTAGATTTGGTTTACAAAATCAAGCCACCCTCCTGGCTCTAAATTAAAGTTACATAACCTATTAAGTTCTTAAAGATAAACATGTGGTCCAATTTCATAATTAAGAAACTAACAACTTAATAGTTTAAGGTACTTCGCCTTTTCAAAATAAGACTGATATCTATCTCCTTGCAGATAAATAAAACAATTCCCATTTATAATATGGTAATTTGACTCCAAATCGATAGATTCTGATCCCATTTAATTTAATAGCGTCGATTTTTTTCTAATATTTAGGATTGAGTTGGGTTTTATATGAGGTGGGGCCGGATTCTATTTTGGGAGGATGAAAAATCTTCTACCCGAACCGAGGGTAATAGTATAATTTTTCATGTTAATTTATGAATAATTATTATAATACCTCTCTTTCTATATTTTTTTAGTCATATATATATATATATATATATATATATATATATATATATATATATATATATATATATATATATATATATATATATCAGAACAAATTCGAATGAAATATATATATATATATTTAATTAAGTCAAATTGATAAAAATACTGACACTGGCCCATGCCATCTCTTATCATAGACTATAATGTATTATAGTATAGTTTTCGCATTTGATAATTCCATCAAGCAACAATCGGAATTATAATTACAAGTGTGGTTCGTCTTATCTGATAGGCCCAACTTGTATTTAGGAATCGCAACTGGTTAAATATTTGTGGGGTTTTTTATTATTTAAATCTGGAAATTTAGGTTATAATTTAAATTTATTTTATCCTTTAATTATTAAAATATTATTATTTAACCACCAATTAGTCTAGTGGGATGAGACACTAGATTCTTTAAGCAAGGTCAGGAGTTTGAATACTGATTTTTGTGAATGGAGCAAACTGGATTGGGAGGGTAGCCCTCGCCTCTGTAATACCCAATCAGGATTATTCGATAAATAGATCGAAAACAAATGATTAATTAAAAAAACTATTAATTTAACTTTGAATTATATATTATTATCAAATAGATATTTGAATTTCAAAAATATAAAAATCTAAATCATATATAAAATATCAAAATTTAATTTTGTTAAAATTTCAAATACTAAAGTTCAAATACCATCAGAAGTAAGCATATTCTTTATTTTGTAATTTAGAATCAAATTAAGTTATTTGAATCCGAATCTACGTTAAGTAATGTTTATTGGAACAATGAATATTCAAGAATGTTTATATGCTCTACTCTAAATTCACAATGGATAATAACTTGAATATTTAACTCAAAGAAAAAAATTCGAAGATGTTAGAAACTTTGGCTACGTCGAAACAAATACATTTTCGAGGACAAGTTTTTAGAGAGAGAAATGATTACGAAGTGTAACACTAAAATGAAAGATGAGATTTTAAGGGCAGCAGCACAACCACCTTTACAAAACTGTCATGTACTGATGTACATGATGCTGATCTGCGTCTAGAGTGGCGTTGCCCACCACCACGATGGTTTAGGACCAATACCTTGTGATTATGTTGCTGCAGCTGGCGGTGTTATTAGAAACAATGTGTGGGGGGGGGGGGTGGATCTTCCTCCATGTTCAGAAGTAGATTCAGAAATATTTTTAGGGTACACATATATTAATAATATAAAGTTTTTGTATGTGCAATTTTAGGTAGATACAATTAATAAAATAAATAATTATTCGAATAAAAATCGAATTTCAGGACGAGTATATACCACCCTCACCAAGGAATGCATCCGTCACTGTCCATGATCAGTACTCACGGTCGAACTTTAGGTATTTGTATGGCTGCTGCTTGTACTATTTTTTCTTTTGTTTCTGTCCGCTACTTGAATTGCTACTTTCACTGGCTGATTTAGTTACTTTTGAGTTATCTCTTACTGTGTTATTATCTATGGATGAGTTTTTTTTTTCATTCTTCCTTGTCGCTTTCCTAATTCTATCTGCAGTTAGATTGTCTCCATAGGTGTTTCAAGTTTATAATCTCAGTTTCTCTTAAAAGGGTGTTTGATTGTTCCACTTTTAGTTTTAAAATTCATGGCATCAACTCATGGGAATTCTCACAGTGAAGCAGCCTAAATGGAACAAGTTATCACTGAATTCTTCTATAAGAGTCTTTTATAATACTTGAATCAAGGTCTCCTTATGTGTCGTCACGAAGTTATAGTGGTGAACAAACTGTGTCGTCTCCATCTTCGTCCTCGTCATGTTCATCTACTGTGAGACCAAGAGATAAATGGTTCAATTTAGCTCTTAGGGAGTGCCCTTCGGCGATAGAAAATCTTGACCTTTGTTGACAGAGTAATTTTGAGCCACTGGTCATTAATGTTATATTGGAGCAGAAGTCACTTGACTGGGAACCTGCAAGCTTTTCCCCCAAAAGGGATCTTGTTAGGAACTTGTCGACTAAAGATAGGAATTTGTTGTTCTGGAATTCTGATTAAGAAGAATCATGCAGTTTGATAAGAAGTGAAAAGATCATAGAAAGATAGTTGGTGCAGCAAGAAAGTAGAAAGGGTAGAGATTGCAATTTAGGGAATAGAAGGTCAAGTTGTAATAATTTTAGTGCATTATATAAGAAATTGATATTGCTGTTGCGGTCCTTATACATGACTGTTAAGCTTTTACCTGCTTACAACATGTTTCGCGATTTCGTTTCACCTGGTCAAATTCGTGCCTTTAAGCTTGTTCCTAGGGTATCTTCTTTTGTTGAACCCTTGACTCGCAAGGAAGAGGCAGATATTGCAGCGATTTTGGTTTACCCCTGTTGACACTTCTTAAGGAAGGCTTTGCCTTTCTGTTTTGTACTATTCATCGATCTCAGATACGAGTTCCGGGTCTTCAACTCCTATATCTCCTCAATTTATACCAGATTATGTTGGAAGCCCATTGGCGGACCCACTGAGGAGATTTCCTTCACTTCCTGTGTCACACGGCTTTTTGTCGTCTTTACCTTTCTCAAGAAGGCATAGTTGGAGTTATGACCATCACCAACACATTCAGAGTCATAAGCTCTAGTTTCTAACCTGCGCTCTCACCGGTTGCCACCTATGAGCTTACCTCCTCACTCTCCTGAAACATCACTAGCTCATAAGAAGATTACAAACATATCCGAGTATTGTCCTTCCCCTAATTTCTCTGCTTCCCCTTCCCCATTACCATAACTCCCCATCCACATTCCTAGGTCTCGTTTGTCAAAAGCTCTTTTACGCTTTGAAAGTGCTCCTGTTGACATACCGGTCCTAAGCTTGCTAATTCCCTTGCTTTGTCCGGCAAGCACAATTTGCCACCTTCGCCTCCCCTTCAAATTACAAGAGCCGGTACCTCTAGTACTGATAATATTGGGGTACCTGGTGAAACCGGTGAACCATTGAGAAGGTATTTCATATACACATCATCATACATTGTTATTTCTAGTGTATCTTGTTTTGCAACTGGGAAATTATTTATCTTTTGTCTCTTGTAACTGTTCTTTTTCGGGAAAGAAGACTGTTGGAAATATTCTGGAGTGAAGGTATCTCCCAGCAGTTCACAACGAATTTCATGTTCCAGAAGTTCCAGAAGTTCCAGAAGTTCCAGTAGGCCTTTACAAGATGATTTTGATAAGACCGAGTTTCCTTGCCCATTTGATGCGGAGGATGATGAAATGATGGACCCTGGTAGCAGGTAATCCACAGAATTCATGTAAATTGTTTTCTAATACTTCTTATATAACCCCTTCGAATCATTTGTGGTTGATTCCAATGCATACAATTAATTTACTAAGTTCACTTTAAATTACTTGATGTTATTTTTATCCTTATTTCATGAGGATTTGACATCTTTTTATTTGTTGTTATGAATCTGAGAGCTGCGGCATTAATCTGATGACTTGATTTGGTTGTTTTAACTGACCCTGGGGTTAGTTTATCTATGCTACCGTAGCCTACTGCACAAAGTGGTATAAACTTACTAAAAAATCTTGTAAGCCATCATGTAGATGCTAATAGTGAATCTCCTTTATTTTTTTTTTGCGTGCGAGTGAATTGTCTCGAACGAGCTTTGATCTCTCCAGTGGTAAAGTATCTGGTTTTAAAGGTATTGGCGTAAGTATCTGTTTATCATCTGCAGAGAGTTACCATATAACCTTTGCTTTCTAGTTTTGAGAAAGAAAACCAGGTGGTTATTAAAAAATTTGATATCTAGCCCGATTAGTAGCCATAGTTGAATATCTGGTTCAGGATTTGGTATAGGTTTCTGTTTATCATCTATGCAGAGATACCAAGTTCACTTTGCCTTCTAGTTTTAAAGGTAGTTTGGGTGTAGGACATTTTCTTTTCTGCAATTTTGTAGTTATGAATTATCCCTCGAGAAAATCCGATGATCATATGACTGAAGTTGGTCCTTAATAGAAAATGAGTAACGATTTCCATCTCCAAAGCCACTTCCTTTTTTCCCTCTGATATTTCCTAAAATTCTCTGAATCATTAGTTCTTTTGCATATTGTGTAGAGCCGAGTCTTACGATAGAAGAGGACATCCAGCTGATCCAAATGATGCAAGGTTGTCCATAAATAGAAAATCCCAAGATGCTGCAGTTGGTTCTCTTGTCCGTATGCTTAGAAAAGCCCCCCTCTTTGCCAGGACATCTCTGTCATGGTGGGAGGAGAAGGGCGTGAACGCGAAGAGGATGAAGGAAAATTGGGGGAAATGAGACGAGGGTTAGGGATTGAGAATGATAGATTGGGAATTATGGCACGAGAGGGAAATGAAGACAATTTACCTTTGGAGCGGATCAGAAGTGGAACGGATCTGAAGCAGCAAGAGAAGCCCAATAGCCCATATCTGCAAAACAAATGAGAAAGAAAGAATTTGTTAGATTCTGTTACAAAGGATTGCCAGCTGGCATCCTTAGGATTCTGGTATTGTAACTAAATAAAACAAACTGTGATGATGTATTTTTCCTCATGTTATGAATGAACAACCATTTCTTCTCTGAAAACTCTAAATTCTTCTCTATTCTTATTCTCTATTTCTCGATTTCTCTTCTACTCACCTAAAACCATAACAAATTGGTATCAAGAGCTACGATTCTGGCAAGATTTTTGAGGGCATGCCAAAGAAGAACCAATCGATGGCAGAAGCTGATTTGGCCGGGATTCAGAAACAGATTGAAGACCTTGTTGCTTTGGTGAAACAAGGTCAAAATGAGACTAATCCACCTAAATGGTGGGAGACTCAGGAAAATAGGATTATTGCATTGGAGGCAAGAATGACCACGAATCACAGCTATGTGGAAGATATATTGAAGATCTTAACTGGCAGAAATGGTGAACAAGAGCAGCCTGCAGGGGATCAGGTATACTCTCCTAATAACTCTAAAAATGGGGAGAAAAATCCTATTTTGGTGACGGTAGTTAAGGATAAATCAAGATTTTCGTATAAAACTGATGAATCGGGGATCTTGAAGGATAAGCCTGATGCTTGTTTAGCCATTAAGAACAGTTCTAGGCATGAGAATTTAATGGGTGAAAATAGTAATATTAGACCTGTTATGCTGGGACTGGAAACTGAAAACAGGGGAACAGGGGGGTCATTTAGCAGCTCGGGAACTATGTGGCATAGACCCAAAATAGAGTTGCCATTTTTTGAGGGGGTAAATCCTAGGGGATGGCTTCAGAAGTGTCTCAAGTATTTTTCCTTATGCAATGTTCCTGTAGATCAAAGGGTAGAAGTGGCTACTATGTATCTTACAGGAAAAGCAGAAATATGGTTTGATGGCTATATTATGCAGAAACATCATGTAACTTGGCATGAGTTTGAAGCTGATTTGTGCCATAGATTTAGTGACAGGTCTTTTTGTGACATTGTGGAGGAATTCACTAAACTTACTCAAAAAGGATCTGTTGAAGATTATCAAGAAAGGTTCGAGGAGTTACAACCACACATGCTATTACAGAATCTTACTTTGGGTGAGGATTTCTTTGTGTCACTTTTCATAAGTGGATTGAGAGAAGACATCAAACATAGAGTAAAAGCTTTAGATCCTAAAAGTTTATCTGAAGCATGCAAACAAGCTAAGCTCTATGAGTTATCTGTGGAGTTTGAAAACAGAAAGTTGAGACCTTCCTTTAAGGTCCCACCCTACCCAAACCCCATTATTACTTCCAAGACAACTTTAGTACCCCTACCTACTAAATCCACACCAATTTCCAATCCTAAACAGAATCTTATTGATTACAGAAGGCAGAATAATCTTTGTTTTAAGTGTGGAGAGAAATTTCAGCCAGGGCATCAATGTAAAACAAGAAACTTTAATATGATGATTGAAGAGGAAAGTCCTATACCTACAGAATATGTTCCTCCTGACTCAGACCAACAGATCATGCAAGAAGAGGAAAGCTTAAAAATTTCTATGAATGCAATCACTGGGTGCATTAGTCATAACACATTGAGGATTCAAGGAACAATTCAAGGCAAACCCTTGAACATACTGATTGACAGTGGCAGTACACACAGTTTTTTGACACCACAATGGGCTGATGCTGGCATTCAAGTCCTAACTCCATACCCTTTGGCTATTACAGTAGCTAATGGTCAACAGCTATTTAGTTCAGCTAGATGCAACAAAGTAGAATGGCAGATGCAAGGACACTCTTTCATACATGATTTCAGACTTCTTAAATTGGGAGGAAGTGATATGGTGTTAGGGGTGGATTGGATAAAATTATTTAGTCCAATTCTGATGGACTTTAATCAGATGACAATGAGCTTTAAACATCAAGGGGAGAATATTGTTATACAAGGGCAGCAACCTTCACTGCTTTTGCAGCAGATTTCAGGTGCTACCTTACTAAAAATGACAGCTTCAGATACACCTATTTTGGGACATGTGGTTTTACTCAGTATGACTGAGACTCCTAAAACCATTCCTCAAGTTCTTAAACCTCTTTTAAAGAAGTACAACTCTATTTTTGATGAACCTAAGGGGTTACTACCTAGAAGAGCTCATGATCATGCTATTCCTCTCAAACATGGATCTAGTCCCATTAATTTGAGACCATACAGATTTCCTCATAACCAGAAAACTGAAGTGGAACAACAAATTGCTGCTATGTTATCTTCTTCTATTATCCAACCTAGCAAGAGTCCCTTTGCTTCTCCATGTCTTTTAATTAAGAAGAAGGATGGCACTTGGCGGTTTTGTGTTGATTATAGGCAATTAAATAATCTGACAGTGAAGGATAAGTTCCCTATTCCGGTTGTGGAGGATCTATTGGATGAGCTACATGGTGCAGTTTATTTTTCCAAGATTGACTTAAGGTCAGGCTATTGGCAAATCAGAATTAAAGAAGAGGATATCTACAAAACAGCATTTAGAACTCATCAAGGGCATTATGAATTCAAGGTAATGCCTTTTGGTCTAACTAATGCTCCTGCCACATTTCAAGCATTAATGAATGATTTGTTTAAATCATTTCTTAGAAAGTTTGTTTTGGTGTTCTTTGATGATATTTTAGTTTACAGCAATTCTATGACAGAACATATTACTCATTTACAACTAGTTTTGGAGGTTTTGCAAGTTAATCAGTTATTTGCAAAGCTGTCCAAATGTTTCTTTGGACAGACTCAGGTGGAATATTTGGGGCATATTATTTCAGCAGCTGGAGTAGCTACAGATCCTACAAAAGTAGAAGCTATGAGGAATTGGCCTCTTCCTAAATCTTTAAAATCCCTGCGTGGATTTTTGGGGTTAACGGGTTACTACAGGAGGTTTATTGAAAATTATGGGTCCATAAGTAAGCCTTTGACTCAATTGCTTACTAAGGATAATTTTCAGTGGACTACTACAGCTTTGACTGCTTTTGAGAATTTAAAACAGGCTATGTGTGTTGCTCCTGTTTTAGCTTTACCTGATTTCAGTAAAAGTTTCTGTTTGGAAACAGATGCGAGTTCAGGAGGAATTGGTGCTGTGATATCTCAAGATGGAAGACCTATTGCTTATCTAAGTAAGGCTCTAAGTCCTAGACATACTGCCCTCTCTATCTATGAAAGGGAGTATCTTGCTATTTTATTAGCAGTTTCTAAGTGGAGGCATTACTTAGAGAGCAAGCCTTTTATTATTAAAACTGATCATGAGCCTTTCAAGTATCTACTGGAGCAGAAACTAACAACCACAATCCAAAAGAAAGGGTTAACTAAATTACTGGGGCTGGACTATTCTATACAGTACAGAAAAGGTAAGTCAAATACTGTAGCAGATGCTTTGTCAAGGCAATGGGAAGATGCTGGTAAATGTCTAGCTATAGGAACTACTTTGCTTATTCCTAGCTGGGTACATGATGTCGAAAACAGCTATAAGGATGATAAATTAGCTGCTGACTGGATCAATATTTTGACTGTGACACCTACTGCTGATCCTAATTGGAAATTTTCAAAAGGAATACTCAGATTTAAAGGCAAAGTTTACATTGGTTCTACTGGGTTTCTTAGACTACAAATTCTTCAAATTTTACATGACTCCCCTCATGGAGGTCATTCTGGGACTCAAGCTACTTATCAAAGGATTAAATCCTATTTTTATTGGCCTAGGCTTAAGGCTATGGTAGTCACTTATATTAAATCTTGTACAATTTGTCAGCAAATTAAGGTGGAGCATATACCTAAACCAGGACTACTACAACCCCTTCCTATTCCTCAACAGGCTTGGGAGGTGATTACTATGGATTTTATTGAAGGCTTACCTACTTCCTTAAGGAAAAATTGTATATTGGTGATAGTAGATAAGTTTACCAAATATAGCCATTTTATGGCATTGTCTCATCCCTACACTGCAGTTGAGGTTGCTAAGCTATATCTAGACAATGTCTACAAGCTCCATGGTCAACCTAAAATGGCTATTTCGGATAGAGATAAAACATTTACTAGTCTCTTTTGGAGAGAGCTAATGAAGCAGTTGGGTACTACAACTTTATTCAGTACTGCTTACCATCCTGAAACAGATGGTCAGACAGAGAGGGTTAATCAATGTCTTGAGCAGTATTTAAGAGGCCTCTGTTTTTTGCAACCTAAACAGTGGGCTAAGTGGTTGGCTCATGCTAAGTGGTGGTATAATACTACCTATCACACAGCCTTAAACCTAACACCTTTTCAGGCTCTATATGGTTATAAGCCTCCTACAATGGTTTGGCAACCAGATGCTACAGTTTATTCTGTGGGTGAACTAATGAAAAGCAGGGAAGAAATCAGACAAGTGGTGAAGCAACAATTAGAACAGGCTGCAAACAGAATGAAGCAACAGGCAGATAAAAAGCGTTCAGAAAGAAGTTTTGCAGTAGGGGATAAGGTTTACCTGAAGTTGCAACCTTATCGTCAAACATCCCTTGCACTACGAAAGAATTTGAAGTTAGCAGCCAAGTTTTATGGGTCGTACAAAATTACAGAACGAATCGGAGAGGTCGCGTATAAGTTAGAATTACCTGAAAATTCTCGATTGCATCCAGTCTTTCACGTCAGTATGTTGAAGAGGCATATTGGGCCAGTCGCAACATCTTCGACAGAACCTCCTGTGGTCAATGAAGAAGGTCAGTTTCGCATAGAACCCAGTCAAATTTTGGGAAGGAGAATTATAAATCGAAATAACAGTTACTCAGTTACTCGTTCGATGGACTAACATGGACGCCTCGCATGACACCTGGGAAGATTATTCAGTGCTCCAAGGCCAATTTCCGTCTTTTGATCCTTGGGGACAAGGATCCTCTCGAGGGGTGGGTATTGTCATGGTGGGAGGAGAAGGGCGTGAACGCGAAGAGGATGAAGGAGAATTGGGGGAAATGAGACGAGGGTTAGGGATTGAGAATGATAGATTGGGAATTATGGCACGAGAGGGAAATAAAGACAATTTACCTTTGGAGCGGATCAGAAGTGGAACGGATCTGAAGCAGCAAGAGAAGCCCAATAGCCCATATCTGCAAAACAAATGAGAAAGAAAGAATTTGTTAGATTCTGTTACAAAGGATTGCCAGCTGGCATCCTTAGGATTCTGGTATTGTAACTAAATAAAACAAACTGTGATGATGTATTTTTCCTCATGTTATGAATGAACAACCATTTCTTCTCTGAAAACTCTCAATTCTTCTCTATTCTTATTCCCTATTTCTCGATTTCTCTTCTACTCACCTAAAACCATAACAATCTCCCTTAATTTTTTAGAAGCCTCAAGGCCAGAAATGTGGAGCAACAACATTCAAAAGCAAAGTCAGATCTCGGAAGCCACAGCTGTTGAACCTTTTACTGCTTCGAGTACTGCATCTTCTAGTCTTGTTGCAACAAAGACGACAGCAGATGCGTTAGAGCCACGTCGGGTTTACAAAGTGATGAAAAACTCGTTGCTTGGTGAAGGGGGTAAGGCTTACACGTCTGCTAACTTTGCCTCTGCAGCTGAACATTCCAGTAGAAGCAAAGGTACCAGAAAATTATGAACTATTATATCGGTATATCTTGCACATATGTACAGCGTTATAGTTTCCGAGATTACTATACGGCTCAAGTCATTTCCTCCTTTTAGGAGTAGATAAATGTATATACATATGTATATGACACAAGTTTTGGATAAGATTTATTCTACAAGAGAAGTGATATCTGGACAGGAAAACTTTGTAAAATGCACTCTTTTCTCTCTAATCTTCGTTACTGTGTATATATTGTAGATGTTAATTGATTCTTATATTCCAGATTGTAAACTTTTAGCATTCGAACCTGGTAATTGATTTTGTCTAGGAATGTGAAAAAAAATTGTTGAACATGAACAAGAATCATTCTAGAATAATGATTCGTTTATATCAAACAACAATTAAAATGAGAGCATATTGGATGGCCTTAACTCATTAATCACACACAGCAACTAAGTCATCCATTCCCACCAAAAAATAAAGAAAAATCATTGGCACAATCAAACCACTCCACTAAAACGAGACAATGTTTTGGAAGGTGCAGCTTAAAATAGTGCTTGGCAACAACACTTGAGATGCAGATAACCCATGAAGGGTCAATGTTAATCATATCAATTCCAAAAGTGCATTATTATTATGATGTGCAACATCTACTCAGCCTGAAATCTGATCAGACATTACAGAAAAATACAAAAAAAGAAAGATAAAAAAGATAAAATCCTTCCTGTCTCAATACTTTGATGACCAAACTTGCAACTCATTCTTCAGGCGAATCTGAGCGGAGAGCTGATATTAAACCAAGATGATAATCCATCAGAATACACTCATTAAAGGAAAATAATGATATCAACAAAACATTATTCTGAGAAGGGATTAAAAGAACTATAGCAGGATAGACCGATGAGAGTAATAGTATTCTACAGATCATTTGAATCACGTAGTCAGCTTACAATCACATACGACTTCACATATGGCATGATCCAAGAGAAATGAAGATGTAGTTAAAATCTATGAGATAGAAGTAATTTGATCAAACATGAACTTTCTTATTTTAACATTTTTACAATTACAATGATAAATAATGTCTGACAAAACAAACTGCATACAGAAACAGAGAAAATCATGCAACCTCATACAGCAAATAAAGAATTGCTATATAGATATCAGAGATATCTGCAGAAAACTAAATCTGAGTTCCTTTCATACATTACATTAACCCATGTAAATATTGTAGTAGCAATACGATGAGAAAGCATGAAAACAATATAAATTGTGGAAATGACACAAAATTCATACCAAAATAACTTCATCACTTTAAACTAGAATTACTTTTAAATCTCTTTCTCATAATAGATTTGAAAAGATAGACCAATGCATCAAAACTAGAAGCCAGTGACACAATTCATTGATCAGACTAGGTAATGATTCATAAAAGCAAACTACATTTGATATAATTTGGTCTGATCAACTTGTTTTCGCAAATTATGTCAAGTAAACCCACAAGATATGAGCTTTGAGCGATCAAGCAGTTTATTCAAGAATGTAAGTCACAGTCCACTGCAATAGTTATCTTTTAATCAGGGAAAGTTCCCTAGCAAACAAAAAATTTGGCAGATGCAAAGCACGCATTAATGCGCTGCAAAAACCCACCCAAACTAAACATTGCATCGCATTGATTCAGAAAGGTGTACGGAAAAATATAACAAGTTAGCTGTAGTCACGGATTTAACTCGGGTAATTATTTAATTTTATTTTAAGAAGCAATTATATAAAGTAACAACCAAACAAACCCCGAATTTAAAATACTTTAGCGTTTTAGCATAACTTCAATCTCGAGCCTCTTTTCTCTGTTCAATAATTTTATTTTTGGCTACAAAACTTAACAATCAAAAGCGAAAGATTTAACAGATTTCAAATCTATAACACATTAGATATAACATCATTCGCAATCATAAAGAGGCCAGTTCAAAGTTTTATTAATCATCCAAAAATCTAATCAAAATAGCAACTAAATTATACAAAATGGATTAGAAATGACAGAGAAAACCCAGATCTGAGATAACACGAAGAAGATGGTAAAGAGAAACATACTGGGCTTTTCAGGCTTGCCATCGGTCCACTTGGAGATGGAGAAATGGACTTTCTCACGAGTAAGGGCTTCCGTCTTGTAAGGTTCCTTCAAGCAGTTCCTCACGAGGTTGGCGCATATGTTGGAGTAGGTGATGTAAGTCATGCCGGCTGCACGCCAGAACGGCACCGCCGCATTCGACGCCATTTTTCTTCTTTCTTTGGCTGTGTTGTGGCTGCGAGTAGTACGAAACCGTGGGAATTAGGAGATTGTTTCGTCTTTCTTCTTATTCTTCTTCTTCTTCAGTTTCAAACAGCCGATGCCCAATGGGGGCCTTTATTTATTTTATTTCTCGGATCTGGGCCTATGAGCCTGGGCTTCATTATCCCAATAGGCATTTATCTATTTGGGTTAATTCATCTTACATCCCTACATTATCGCTTAAATTTTAATTTAATGACATTGATTTGGCCCACTAAAATCAAATTTAAACATACTAAAAGATTTTGAGTAGAATTTTTCAAGGGTTGGCTAGATATTTGAGAGAATTGGTGCAGAAAATATTAGACTCAAAATATAATTTTTCAAAAAAGATTATTTTTAAATAAAATATTTTCTTCTCTTAAAATATGTTCGATTTAAATAAGCAAGTCTTTATATATAAACAAGGGAAAATATTATCTAATATTATTTCTAACTTTAAAAATACTTTTAATCTTAAAAATATTTTTCAAATATAATGTTAAAGTGTTATTATAATTGACATAGACGAAAACAATAGATTTCTTTATATTTTTGGATGAAAATTTATTTTTATTCTCTGAAAATTTTATAAATGACTTAATGAGTTAAACGACATCTGTCTTTATTAAACATAGATATCAGAAATGTTTAGAATAAAATGAGCGTACATGTAACTGATGCACTCCTCTAATGCCAAATATCATGTAAGAATGATGGGATTATTTATGAAAATATATTCATTAATTTATCTGACATAACAAGTGTCGCAAAGTCTTCAACAACTCTTGAAGTTGATCGCGATTTGTCTAATCTGACTGCATGGTTCGAGCTTGCGCTTATCTTACCTAATGCCGGCGATAAATATGATGCAACTTCTTCTTCTTCTCAAAAAAGCATCTGCATAATTTAAAGTTTGCACTTTTGACTGTTTCATTACCTGTTAATTTCTTCCAATGAACTAAAATGTTCAGAAACAATTTCAAGCGACAAGCTGGTAAATGAAAATTTTACTTATATATATACACACACACAAGATTTATTCTCATACGAACAGAGGATATGGGAACTAAAACAATGGGCAGTAAATAAAACTCCATATACATCAGGTGAGTACGCCCCCAAGTCCTTGTATTACTATTAATTTCCAGTAAGAAAACAGAAACTGAAATTAAAAGAAGCCAAAAAGAAAAAGAACAAAGTCATCATCACCTTTCTTCTTTTGAAGGACTGGTGTTCCCCTGTGATCCTCATGGTGATCTCCAGCCACGTAAGCCGAGGTCATTGTGTTTCCTCGAAGGACCCGAAGCCGGAACCGGTAGACGTCTAGGCAACAATCCGACGAAGTGGCCTACGTAAGTAGATTTCGGGCTGATTTTCAAAACGTCGGTGGTGGTGGTGGTTCTTGAACCATGGCAGTAGCTAAGAACGAACGTAAGCATTATAAAGAGGCAGAGGAGTAGTGGAACCAGTTGCCTTGTACAGTGAACCATCATAGTAGGGGGAACTAGGTGGTACTTTGAAGGGTTCCGATGAGAGAAAAAGGTGGTAAGCGAGAGGAAAGAGAGAACAAGAGGGGGTGACCTTTCAAACAAATTCATGTGCTTTCTACATTTCTAGAGAAGAGGACTACTGAGAGATGAATACATTATTGGGTTCAAATTTTGACCTTTAATATCAACCTATAACAATCTTGTTGCTCCAACTATGAGAAATGAAAAAGGAAGGGGAGCAAAAGGATTGGGAAAATAAAGTTTGGGCGACGGTGGGAGCAACGGTTCTGATATGTCATCTCCTTTTTTTCCATGGTTAGGTTGGAGTTTGGTCCTACTCCAATAAGGGAATTCCAACTTTTCTTACTTTCTACTCCCTGTTTTCGTGGGCCTCTGATTTGAAGTTTACCTGCATACTTGCAATATCGCACATACATTAAATAAACAAATATATTACTATATTCAGTTATTAATGAAACAATTATGGTTGGGTTTATTTTAGATAATTTATCTCGCTTGATTTAGGTAAAAATTATGGTTAATGTTCTGTGAAAAACATCAGAAGTGAATGAGTTCAAGAAGACAATAGACATCGTTAAAGATTCTCCATCTTTTCTCGTTCACTCTTATATATAATAAGATTTTTAATGATTATTTGTAAGTTAACAGGTTAAATTATATAATATTGTATTTGTTGGATCTTATTTTATGGGTTAAACCGGTGATTAGTGGTTTAATTAATGAACCGACTCCAACATAGTCGTTGTACATGATAAACAACGGATTATGGATTCGACGTATGTATGACCTATCCAACAGACACGGGTCTATCACATCAAATAAACAAATATTTCAAAGTCCTCTGCTCTGTACAGTTTGAGTGTACCCTACTTCCCCTAACCATCTTCACGCCATCTCTGTTTGTAGTCCCTCATTTTAGGAAATTTTAAAATCTTTATTAAAGATATAATTTTTAAGTTGAAACCCTAAAATGATAGTAAATTTGTTTTTAAAGTACAAGGGACAAGACATGTTTTTGTTTCAAGAAAATTGAATTTGAGAATGCAAAGGGAAATGGGGAGATAGTAATACTTTCAAATTTTTTGATAGTATAATGTAATAAAATAATCATATCGTTTGATAGTATTGTCAAATTTGTCCGTGTTATTTTTTTTTGGAACATTTGACCCAAAACATGGTTAAGAGGTTCATAAAAGGAAGAAGAAATTACATGTCAAGAGGGGACGAAGAAGGTATTTGATAAAATGTGTGAGATGCATATCGTATATGTTCAACATTTTGTGATGCAAAAGATTAACAAATGAATGATTTGGCTTGGTGGTTAGGTGATGGGATTTCAAGCATGTTGGCCTAGGTTTAACTTCCCATGAAAGCATATTCTGTTTGGTTTAAATTTAAACTAATATGATGTTGACACGTGTCATCATCTTATTTGACTGAAAATATTAAATAAAAATATATAAATATTAAGAATAATATTTTAATTTTTATTTAAAAATCTGATGTGGCAGTGACACATCATCATCTATCATGACTTAGACACATCACATCAGCATCTGAGTTTGCGTGTTCTTGCTTGGTCAGCATAATGCGTTGATCGTCAGTTGACTAACAGTTTCTATCCAACGAATGTGATTTTTGACCCAAAATGAAACTTTTGAGGGTCAAATGTTCCAAGAAAATAATACGGGTAAATTTAACAATACTATCAAATGTTAAGATTATTTTATTGCAGTATGCCTTTTTTGAAACACCTAACCATACCTTTCTATGATTTGGGTGCTACCTGTGCAAAAATCACCTATTCAATCCTACCATTCTTAGATTTCAATGAACAATTGCAGATAAATATCATTTTTTCCCGTTTTTAATCTTTAAATTGACATACTTGGGTAAATTGACTTTTTCTCTTGGTGTTCTTGAAACAAAGCTCATGCTTTACTTAGTTTTCTAATGCAATTTTCTTTTACCAATCTAATGCGATTTTAAAATATCAATGGCAACAGAATGTTACAATCATTGGAGCTGTGGGGAAGTCCACATGAACAACATTGATGTTCAACTCTGATTGTGTGGCTTACAATATTCCAATATTAGACTTTGATTGCCACTGGACAATTCATAACGAAGGTCTTTCACGGAAGTTGCTCTTAATTTGGCGTTGGGGGCAATTTACTACCCTACCTCCCCTTATCCCATTACATATGGGAATATGGTCAACTAATTTTTTTATTGAAGTACAAAATAACTGTGAAAGTGAAAAGTAGAATTTGAAAAAGAATATTTAGAAAAGGTGTGGATTATATGCTAAATTGTAAAGTTTTATTCCCATATTCAACTTCTTTTTAATAGAATATTAAACACATTACGTGTATAAAATCAGAGTTATTTAAAGAATAAAGTAGGTTCAAATAATTTATTAAATATTAGTCAATTAATATGAAGGGTTGCTGTAAACTTTATAAAATTATCTATTAGCATAGTGTTAGCATTCATTCTTAACGTTTTCTAAATAATTATTTTGAAAAAATATTTAGTCTCTGGCATTATTATTATTTTTGTGTGTAAAATTAATATTTTTTAACAATTCAAACCTGGAGGGCAAGGTGGAGAGAAATTTTACTTCGAAGAAAAAAGTATCAAATTAAAGCTTTTAACCAATTGATTTAAAGACTGTTGACATATTAATTTATTTTTGAACGAAAATCATTTGCCAAAAATAATCGATGCTTATTACTAATGTGACAGATTTATCTAGACTAAAGTACTAGTATTTTAATGATGATGTAAGTAATATGTGATTAATGATAATATGATGTTGACATAACAAATATAAAGATAGTAAAATTACTTTTTTTTAATTAATGGTTAAACTATGTGAATAATTCCCTTCATTTTTTGTCTGACCGACTTTGATCGTCAATTTAAAAATTAAGGATATGTGATCCCTAACATTATCAATTTGTTTGATTTTAGTCCCTCAGCTCTCAACTCCGATTAACCCTTTAACGAAAGTATTATGTGCCAATTAAAAATTAAAAATTAAAAAAAAATCACACTTCTTCTTCAGTACCATAAACGTAACCCATAAATGGTGATAATATCATCTAGTTGGACCTCTCCGAAACTCGTTTCTTTTCTCCTTTGCCATTCACTGTTATAGAGACAAGAAGCTCCTCAACCTGCAACACCACTTTCAATGGAACCACAATTGGGACACTTTTGCTTTGACTTGTTTGTCTCATAAATCAAGTAAGCTTTCTTTTTATTGATGTTATTATCGTCATCATCAAACGAAAACTCCTCTACATTACATCGTTGGCCAAAGCTTCACCATTGTTTCATTTTCTACTTGTATGAGTATCTCTGTGACTATTTTTCCTTTTCTTTCCTTTTTTCTTGCTAGGAATAGAGAAGACGACCATTATTGCTTCCTTCTCTTTTATTTATTTGGGAGTGGAAAACTATATATGAACTTTAAGTTTATCTCGACTTTGTTTTTAATTAGATTATGCGATTATAATTGGCTTATATGATTTTACTTCTATTGTATAATAATTAATAAGATGATTCTGATGCTATAATCCCCTGTAAGTTTTGTAGTTAGCTATGGCGATGAGTCCTAAACTAATGGTGAGATGGAAAAATTTGTGTTTGGGGTGTGGTCAGATCAATAAAGGTATGTTCGATAGAGCTTCTGGCCCGTTGTAATGGTCCAATGTGGAAGTGATGGATAAGGAGTTACATTTATAGCGAAGAAGAAGACACGTGGTTTTGGATTTTGGATTTTGGTTTTTTATTTTTATTTTTAATTGTCACTCTTGAATTTCATTAAGGGGTTAACGAAAGTTAACAGTGAATGAATTTAAACCGAATAGATTGATAATGTTAGGAGCTTAAAATGAACGGATCGGTAACGTTAAGTATCATTTATCTTTAATTTTTAAATTGGTGACTAAAATCAATCAGATTGAAAATAAAGAGCACTATTCACATAGCTTATCATAAATTAATATCATTCAAAAAATTTAAGTATTATATTGATAAAAAAATTGAAAAAATAGGAATTTCAAGTTGACTTGAACTTGAGCATTTAGTGCGAAAGATCAAACACCTAACTTCTAAATCAAGATTAAATTGCATCCAATTAATTATTTTTTAATACTATTAAATAAAGTGAGTCAATTTGATTAAAACAACAGTTGAATAACTGTATTATGTCGTAAAACAATAATAAATTAAAATTAAATTGTTATATCAAGAAGTAATAGAAAGTAATATAATATATTTTTAAGGAGAAGAACAAAAATTACATTGATAAAAATTAAAATATTAAATTTATTAAATTATTTCGAATTATATTTGTAGACACTAATTTTCGGGTGCATAGTCAAAGCCCCGTTTTTCTGGGGTTCAACGAACAACAGCAACTAACCTCAGTTTCTCTCGACGCCAACATCACCACCAACGAATGTGATTTTCATAGACTCCAAACAACCAACAAACAAGCATTTCAGTCCTATTAAGACTCTACAACCAAGTCTAAAAATATGACGTTTACTACTATAAATAAGAGAATGAATTTCATACGAGGGGGGATTCATTTGACGGAATCGGAGAGGAAAGCACGGGGGAAGCCAAACACCGAACAAAAACTGAAGGGGAATCACGGGCAATAGAGATTCAAAGCAAGTTACACAAAAAATCATTCGAAAAAAACCCGAAATCCATTTGAAACAAGAGACCGAAAGAAAACAAAAGGGAGGAAAACCATACCTTGATTGGAGGGACATCAGGGAGTTCAAAAGGTCGCCGGAATCTCTTCTTCTTTCGAATATCTGACAGTCAGGTTATCGACGGTGGAACCTTGATTCTTCGACGAGAAAGCGACAGAGTGCTCTTCCCCCCTCTCTCTCGTGTTATGCTCTGGTAAAAAAGATGAACCCATTTTAAATTTGTTTTGGGTTTTGACCATGTATCATGTTTATTAATATATTAGATATATTATGCATGTAACCATTCTAATTTTGAATGAAGATTAGTTTGGCCCCTTTCTCTTAAATTAAAGCATTTGGGTCCCTTATTTATATCTTTTGTATATACGTGCACATATGTATATATACTATGTTCTAGACATATACCAACATTTTAATTTATTTTCTTTAAATATGTTTTTATTTTTTTATTTTTTATTTAACATTGTTTTTTCCCATTTGATTTATTATTATGATTTATTATTTTTATTTTATTTTATTTTTATGGTTGTTTCCTTGATTTATTTAATAGTTGTTTGTTATTTATTATCTAACATTTTTGACTTTTTCGAGAAATTACAACCAATCGAAGGTAAGTAATTTGAATCAGATCTTTTAAATTTTAATTTAAATTTCAAATTTTCGCAATTAAAGACAACCGAAAAATTAATTGGTACTGAAAGGGCGGTTCAATGGTGCTAATCTTTCCTTGACCGTAACCGACTCCCAAACCCGACACATTTATGGTAAAACGCAGATCAGGTAAGATGGTGTCTGATCCACCTAAATGTTTTTAAAGTGATCGGCGGCGACTCTAACCCATTTTCCTAAGTCGAAGCCTAATTCTGGGCCCAATCGAAAGACGGTTCCGACACCTTGGCGACTCCGCTGGGGACAGGTAAGGGAGTCAGGCCGAATTAATTTTCGGCTGTCTTTTTTAGTGAAAATTGTAAGTTTAAATTTTAATTTAATTCTTCGATTCTTATTATTTATCTTTGATTATTTGTTTCAAATAAATAGTTATACTGACATTTTTTTAACGATTTCAGATTTTTGAAAAGTTTTCATCTCTAGCTCTATACCCGAGCTCTGAACCCTATTTAAGTGAGGGTGAAAGGGACACCTTCGTGCAATTTATTCACCGTGCGAGACTAGCAAGTAGCCTTCGAGATTCATATACCTTATGTCTTCGTGTGAATTTATTCACCGTGCGGGCATAAGGGATTGTATCCTCTCGAGTTTAACTTAGTCCACACAAGTTTGTAATGGGCTTAGGACTAAGGGTCTGGCAAGCCCAAGGGGCCACCAGCAAGGAGAACTCGGGTACCTTTTTTTCAAAACCTAAACCGGGAGACTACAAGGAGTTAGAGCCCACTTCAAAACCACATTCCAAACCCTAGGCTGTTTTAAGACTATTCCCTGCTTTATTTCATGTTCAAAGCATGTGAACTAGAAATTTATGCGGTTATGACTTGTTTAAAATCAACTTACGGGATAGAGATCATGTATGGGTAGAAATAATAAGCATGTTGGGTAGATATCATCTGAGGTAGGACTTTTATTTTCATGATTGTTTTTAATTATTTTTACTTCACTAACTCTTTTCATTTTGTGTTCCCTTTTATTTTATTTTCATCATCTGCATCATTCAAAAGAGGTGTTGATCCACCAAAAAACGTGTTCGTTAACCATAAATAATTTGCATTAATGGACAAAGGGGTTGTAATACAAGAGATGAAAGATGCAGGCGTCCGACTATGGTCAGAAAAGACTCAGAAAGAAAAGGAGGACAATCTACAAGGCAACTATGTGTCACATTCGATCAAGAAGATGTGGCGCCCATAATCAAATGTATCAAAAGTTAACTTTTTAAAAATGGGTTGACAAAGGTGGTAGAGGCAAGACGAGAAAAAGGTTACTGACATGGATAGTCCCTTCAAAGACAACAAGAGCAAGATAACAAAGCGGTAGCTGAATTGGAAGCCATTGTCGACAAATTCAAGAAACAAGCAAATGAACTTCGGATAATCCTTTTGATGGAGGATTTTAATGGAGTGTCCGATTCAATAAAGGATGAAAGTCAGAGATGCAATCATTCGATACTTCTGGGAATAAGTATAAAAAATAGCTCGTCACTTGCACGGTTTAGCCAGAGAAGCCGGAGCGGTTCGGCAGGGTATTAGATCGATGATAGACGAAGAAAAAAGACTAGTCAACCTATTCCGGGTCTAGATGATTTAGTCAGAATATACCTTTGATATTTTTGTCTCTTAAAAGATAAAACACTTTTGTCCCAATAAAGATTATTTATAATAACAAACATGTTTTCAGATCAATACCTCGAACATCTCATGCATTTTTGCATTTTTCATTTTGCATCTACATTTCTTTTTAAGCATTTTCATAAACATGAAACTAATTCATTGGGGATTTGATGAAGTGGTCCTAATCACGTGACACCACATGGAAGCAAGATTTAAACAATTAAAGAAAAAATTGAAATCATTACAGTGGGAGCATGACCAGCTGGTTGTATGACTGTGCCTGCCAGGATGATTTGAGAAAATAGTCCCCATATCCTAAGGGCTACGATGTTGAGGTTGTGTGCAGTTACCACATAGGAAGATCCATACATTCCTCTGAGAACTGTAAGGCACTGAAGCGCAAGATCTAAAACCTGATGAATTTAGGGGCATTGAAAATTGAAGAAGGGGGCATTGCATTTACCATTTGTATTGAGAGCATTGTTTTGTTTGAACACATTTTTGATCTTTCATATTTGTTTAATCTTTTAAACAACCAAGCTTTTTCTACCTTCTAAGGTTGAATAATTGAACAAATTTTAATCTTTAGTTCTTCGAATATTAAATCAATTAAAGATTCTTTTAATTCTTCAAGAATTATAGATTTTTGACATATGAAAATATTAGACCTCTCTTGTCCTATCCAAAACCAAAATAAAATACCTTGATTCTTTACCCATGGTCATTACCAAAAGACCAGATTTTGACATTATCACCCTTTGAAACTTTTGAACCTTTCTTTGAGTCAATAAAGTCACACCATTCTCTTTTTAGACTCAAAATTGACTTTTTATACCATTAAAACTCAAGGCATGGAGTTGTTTATTTAAACATGAGCATTCTTCTAAGACACAACATGGGGCATCTCACAGGGAGCCTGAACATTAAGACATGTTGGGACCAAGAAACAAAAAGAAGAATTCATTCAAAATAATTCTATCATGCATTGATTATATTGTTTTCATGTGAATAAAATTAATCCTGAAATTCTACCCCCCTGGGGATACCTCTTCTGCGATGACTTTTGTGTATGAAATGATGAACGGCTTTCTTTCTTTATCCCTTCACAACAGGAGAAAATATATATCCCTTGTGTCCCCTTTTGAGCCTACAATATTTTTCTTCTGATTCAACCCTAACCAAGGATCACCCTCCACACTGGGGGGCAAGGTGAAAGAAATCTGCTCACATGAGTGAAGACATCAATCCAAATGAGATACCAAATGCCAAGTGCGAAGTGCGAAGATCCAATCAGAACAAAAAGAAAAAAGAGCAAAAAAAAACAAGAGAAAGTAAAGAGAAAATAAAAAAGAGAGAAACAAAAACAAAGGAAAAAGTGAAGAAAAAAGAAGATAATACGCATATGCTCTCTCGATTCAAATGACGCGTCGAGATTCAAATTATGAGATTGATCAAGAACAATCATTCCAGAATCACTTCACTCGAAGATCATGGAACATCCAGAGAAAATCAAGAGAAACACATACGAGCATATTCAAATTGAGCAAGAGAAGATTTAAGGCATCAAAATGAATTGATCATTGGTTCAATACCCTGAAACACTTGTTTGGGCCTATTTATCCTTTTCTTCTATAACCATGAACCATGGCCTACATTACGTGCCTTAAAAGTCCCTTATAATCATACATGAATTTCTAAACAGAAGAGACTATCTTCATATTTCATCCTGCCCGTCAGAATTAATCTTTATTTGCAAAAAGTTTTCTAAAATCTTCAATGCATGATAGAGAAAAATAATAAAATGGGGTTCAAGACGTAAATTCTGAATGACGTCTTGAAACCAAAGGAGGATTCAAGTTGAAAACCTGAAAAGGCGGCTCGAATATAAAATTATGCAATTGAGGCAATTACACAAGTTCCTTGATAAGGCATCGCACAATCCGAGTGTGATCACGAAGGTTGAGAGTCAGAGAATACTTCCAGTAGAGGAGCATGCAAGCTACCCCATCAAACCATTGAGCATCAAATAAACAAAAATGCCAAACCTTTGACCAAACACAATAACCTGAGATTTTTTTCCTTTCCTTACTTAACTATTTCCCAAAAATAATTTTGATCTTGGCACATGTCAAATAGCTATAATTTATTGAAGAATTAACAATGTAATTAATTCTTTGATATCCAATGAACTCTAGTTTTATGATTCGTCTCAATTATGAAACCGATAAAGGGGTAATATTTTCAAAACCGAGAAAGAGAAAGAAAAACATTTTTTCAAACAAAACAATCTCTCTAGAGTGGATCTTGGAAAATGACATGTGGCTCTCAGACATAAAACTCATGCTCAGAATCAATGTTGAAGCAAGAAATGAGGAACATTGGGGGCATCTTTGAAGATTCAATATAAAATATTGGAGCATTTTTAGAGATTCAACATCGAATATTGGGACATCTTTGGGGATTCAACATCCTGATATGAATTATCAGACATTCTAAAGGCATTTCCTCCACATACAGGAACAAGCAGACAAAGCACAAGACTCCATCCAGGAGAAAATAGAACTAATTCATGTTACATGCATCTTAGACATACTTAAGAGCATCACATTTATCATTTTTTGTATACATAAGTTTTAGCTTTTAGAGTCAAGTTTCAAAGATACTCGATTTAAAAGCATATTCAAAAATTTATGGTGGTTGCTCAACTTCACAGCGAAGGGGCGATTCAACAAACAACTTTCCAAGTTTCATTCAGAGCCAATTTCAACTTCACGACGAATAACCAACTTACTCAAGATTGGATTTCAACCTCATGACGAGGGATATCCAATTCGAGGCTCAACTTCACAATGAAGAGGCCATCCACGATTTCAACTTCACGACGAAGGATATCGTGCCCGATGAAGTGATTTAGTGTCGCAACAAACATGTCATCCACATATTTGACTTTCTTAAGTCAACGATTAGAGCTTCTGAAAAGATTTCTTTAACATGCATGAACAAGCAAATTATCGATCGCCTTTGAGATTGTTTATCTCGAAACAAGGGCTCGTCTTGCTTAAGACTAATTTAATCAAAACAAATTTTTGTCTCTCTTGAGACAGTGTCCCTTGAAAAAAAATCTTTAAATCTGTTTTCCTTGAAACAAATTTCGTCTCCCTTGAGGCAGTTTCTTTTGGAACTAAGTTTTGTCTCTCTTGAGACAGTTTTTATTGAAACAAATCTTATTTCTCTTGAGACAGTTTCCCTTGAAACAAAGTTTTGTCTCTCTTGAGACAGTTTCTCTTGAAACACCAATCTTTGAATATGTTTCTCTTGAAACAAAATTTTGTCTCCCTTGGGACAGTTTCTCTTGAAAGACAAAAAAAAACATTTGAAAATGTTTCTCTTGAAACCCAAGACCTTCGAGTTCGATTACACTCATCTTCGAGGGTACATCATTTGCAGCATAGCTCAAGGCAAGAAGGGATATCTGTCAACAAAATTGTCGAGTTCGATTTCATTCAGCTCGATGACACATCAATCACACTACCGCCCGGTTGCAGTCGTGGTTTTCAAGTCGAGAAGAAGACCTGAGTTATCCGTGCCTTAGTGACAAGAAACTGTTTTTCGGCAGCATAACTTAAGTCGAGAAAAACTATCTGTCAATAAAGACCTTTTGAGTTCAATTTCGTTTAGCTCAAGGGCATATCAGTCACATGGTGGAGTCAAAAAACTATTTTCCAAATGAATTTTTAAACCAAGGTCTTTAAATCGAGAATATGATCGAGGTTGACTACAATTTGGTAACGAGAAGCCATGTTCCGATTCAAATTCTGAATTGTGGCTTCAATTCCATATTATTTCAAGATGGACTCGAGTTCGCGATAGATGAGCCATCTGCAACGCAATTCGACAGGGAGGTTGTAACCTCCACATACCGATGCGGGTAGCCCGATCTGATTCGGGAAGTCACATTAGGGCCACCGAAGCGAACCACTGTAAAAATAGCGGAAATTTTAAAACTTTTTATCAGAACATGTAAACTTATAAAATCATTTATCACTATTTAAAAAATAAAACAGATTTCCAAACTCGTATATAAATCAAAATACAATTACATGCCCCCTAATCACAAGTACCATTCTCTGCAACCACGCCGGAAGAACTCCCTTACTAAAGTCGATAGATGCACTGGTACAATTGTTTTAACCTGAAAAGGTGAGTAATAGAGTGAGCTTTGGAAAGCTCAGTAATACAGAACTACCAGATGATGCTACATGACATATAGATAAATGGAAAGCCATATAATTTCCTTATTGAAACATATGTATACTGGCTTGCAGAATAATTTGGGGTTCCCTTAGAAGTTCATCGAGTAGAAGCCATGAATCTCAGTTCATAAGAAACCTTTCAAAGTATGACATTTTCAGGAGATCGAATAGGATGTGTAGTGTGTTCCAACAGTATAATAAAATCATAATAGGTACAAATCATAGTCCAGTAAATCTCACAATTTTGTAAAAGAGTTTAACTTTTGAAAATCATAGTTTAAACCCTTTTCTGGTACACCATCAGTAGTTCCCAAAATTATTTTCCATATAGCTTACTTTATGCACATAGCAAAAAGAAAGCCGACTTAAGGATAGGCTATGAAGCTTGTATCCTTAAGCCCAAGTCAATAAGTCCATATAGCTTACCCTAAGCACACAGCAAAGGAAAGCCGACCTAATGAAACATCTTGGGGCCCTCAAGAGTCACATTAGGCCCATTTAGCTTGATCAGAGCTATTCCATCGTAATTCAATTCCAAAATTCAATTGCACCGTGACATAAATTCCATAAATCCAAAAACATGGTAATCATATACCATTTCAAAACAAAAATTAGATAGCAGCCATATTCCATAAATTGTCACATTAAATTGGTGCATCCATAAAACAATAACCAATGAATTCGGTGTACCACATATTAAAACCAATAAAACAATTTAGTAATAAGTAGGGAACACACTAGAGAATCCAAGTATTTCCAGAGGCCATTGTAGTTATCATTTTGGATAACATGAAACTTATGAAATTTGATCGAATTCCTGGAACAAGGTCCTATTGAGGAGAATCGATTACTAACCGATCTAGCCAGACATTTAATGTTGATACATTAGAATCCCACTATATTTTCGTGTGCTTTAGGAAAACGTTCAGGAACCTTTATACATAATAATTCTAAATTCAGATTTACTGCGAGTGATTCCATTACCCAAACAATCAGGGGTATTCAGGAATATACTTTAAATTCATAGGATTTCAGCCCAATTGAACCAAATGAGATATTCAGAATCTTTTTCATCTGCGTTACTTGTTTTTTTTTCAAACATGACCGAAGTGATTTTAGATGAAATATAGAATCGAAGATTCAAGTCATTTACAATCTACGACTATCGATCATATTATCAAACAACTCGAGTTACACAACTCTCAAACTGATGCATGTCAACAAGTCAATTCATTATCCTTCCAGTGTATTCACTCTTTAATACCATAGTGCAGATCCATAGATCATCCCCATAATCATCACTGAATAAATCTTCCAACGGTCTTTATTTCATTTCCACGTTTCAACAATATCAGGAAATACTGACGTACTTGATCCATGGCTCATAACCCATAATGACAATTCATCATGTAAGTTCAACAGTGTTTCCAAACTCATCAAATCACCTATTTAATCCTTAGTCATTGATGTTAGTTCGTTTGGTAAGCAAGTCTATCCCGATTACTTTAAAGTTTTCCAGAATAATTCAGACGTTTCTAAATTTCAAATACACGTTGTACTTCATTTCATTTCAATTTATTCATATAATAAAATCATTCAGGTAATGATATAGTACTAACGTTGGTTAATCACTTAAGTTGCGTTCCACAACTTTTACTGGTTGCACAACATCCATGTTTATTTGGATTTCTTAATTAATCCAAGACATTTACTTATTCTAGGTCATAAGGGCATTTTGGTCATTTTGGTGCTTAACATTTTTTCTATTCATTTCAAAGCTTGTGTATATCCATTCATTCCTGAGCTTGGTGACATTCTTGAGTCATTTTCATTGTAGGGGTAATTTGGTCATTTTATAATTCTAGAATATTTCAATCATTTCCTTCCATTCGGTCTTATTATTTGATTCAATCTTATCATTTACTTCAGTCCTTTCGAACAATTCTGTCAGCAGAATACCTTCGATAAATTACTCTTTAAGTATTTACTCCTTATTCGAATATTTTCGGGTCAAGTGTCTTCTCAGATTTTACAAACGGAATATTATAAATTTTTCTGTACAAAGACAGGATCTTAACAATTAAATTCGTACTTAATCGAATTAAGTACAAATCCTCAAAGTACTCTCTCATGCAGGGTCAATTCAGACTATTTTATCTCTCAAGGGCATTTTCGTACTTTCTTAACAAGATAATTTCAATATTAGCACTTAACGAAAATAATTATAATTTAGAGATCCTATGATCAATTGCTTTCCCGAACATTCTTTGATTTTGAAATGATTCCTTCACAAACTCTCATAGGATTAAAACCGGTTATCCATAATTTCCAAATAAAACTAATATTTCTTATGCACATCAGTAGTTATATCGGATCAATATGTCTTTTCAGAGTTATTAACCAACTTCCATGGCAATTCTTATCATTTTCCAACATAAGGGTAATTTCGTAATTTTACCATATCGGAGTATTCTCATAATTTTTCATCCAAGTATCTTTAACATTTAACCCTTGATGATATAAAATATAAGTTACAAATCCAGAGCTGATTTCTTTATCACCTATCACAAACTTGTAATGTAATTCTAACAATTATCAATCTCTTATCTTAGTCATTCGATCCGTATTCAGTTACAGAATTTCTACCACATTCATATCGAGTGAATAAATTATTCAACTCCACAAAAGTGACCAACATTATCTTATTCATGCATTTACCAATATCAACATGTTCCATAAAGCATAAAGAGGTAGTAAAGTATTACCTCGATTTCCGTGCAATACTGATCGACCATAAAAATTCCATTCGAATGCCTTTGATCTTTAATTCAACTTCAAATAATTCCTCATATACATATCAACATAAATTATATCAGAAACGGAGCTTAATTGCGATAAACGGATCAAATCGGTTGATAAATCAATGAAAGACAACTTATCGGGTTCGAATTTGGCAAAACGGACTTCGGATTCGGATTCAGGACGTCGAAAGCATAAAATGTGACATTTCAGAAATTTGGAATTTCTGGTCAAAATCAAAGTCAACGGGTTTGACTGGCAATTTCGAGGCCTTCGGGTTCGAATTTCGAAAAACGGACAGCGGAATCGGATTTGGAACGTCGAAAAATGTCAGGATAGGTATACTCGGTCGAAGTCAAAGGTCGTTTAATGCCCCGTCAAAGCCAGTCAAAGTTTTGGTCAACAGTGGTCAACGACGGTCAACGGGTCAACGGGTCGAGTCAACATGTCGGGTCGGGTAAACGGGTCGGGTCGGGTCAATGGTTCGGGTCGGGTTGTGAACGGTCAAACCGGTCAACTATGCACCAAAACCGGTCAAACCGGTCATTTTTTTCTTCCCCACGCGCAATGGCGGCGCGTGGGGGCGCGTGAACAGTGCTAAAATCCCGGAAAAATTTCTAAAAATTATTTTGAGCGATTTCGAGATACTTACAAAGCTCGGTTCACAATTTTGAATGGCGGAGAGCTCGGTTTCAACAAATCGGAAACTTTGACCGCTTCACCTCCTCACGCGCCGCCGTCGACAGAGACCAAGGATGACACCGGCAAACTCGGAACAATGCAACGAACACGATGGTGCGGGAGGTGTCGTAAACAGATGACCCGATCGTCGTGAATCGATGAAAAACCTACTAAAACCGAGTTATTACCGACGATACCTCTGACTGAAATTCACGACGAACGGCGATGATTCACGACGAAAGGTTTGAGGGGTTTTGTTCCTCGATTGACAACGAACATGATGGTGGTTTTGGCTCGTCGTTTGGAGGTCGAACGGCGAGTAGATCGGAGTTGGAAGTTGGGTTGTTGGAGAAGGGAAATCTGGAAAATATGAAACCTGCGCACGGGGAGGAGCTTAATCTGGAAAATATGAAACCTGCGCACGGGGAGGAGCTTATAATTCATCATTTATAAGAAATGGTTAAATCATGGGTTTAGCCACTGAATTTCCTGCACTTTATAAAACGGTCTGCCAACTTTAAAACTTTACAATTTAATCCCCAATGTTTCTTTCAAAATATCAATTAAATCCGCTACTTTATAATTTCTTAATTTTAGCCCCTAAATTGGGGTGTTACAATTCTCCCCTCCTTAAAAGAATTCCGTCCTCGAAATTCATTCATGTCACATAATTGTAGAAATGAAACTTTCATCAACTCTTCCATATCTTCGAGTAGCTTTTTATAGAAATACAGATTCTCCACTAATCCTTAACCAGTTGAGTATACATTCTTATCAGAACTCTTCCTCATTTCAATAAAAGAATCTGAACGAAAATTTTCTCGAGTAATCAAAATCTTCAGAATTCTCCCTCAGTCCAAGTAAGTAATCAAAACAACTTTATCCTTGTGAAATCAATTCAGCCTTGGTTACGTGAATAGGCTCGTAGAGCAGCAACATATCTCAATTTTATTTCTGGAGTCGAGTCAGAATTTCTCAGATGAATAACTCTCACATGGCTAAGGTAATTTACTGCGTTAAGACAGATGTTACTGATATTTCTTTTTGTACAAGTATAGCCTTAACGGATAGAAACTTCAGTTTATTCGTTACAGATAGGGACTCAGCCCTGGAGTTCCGGCTCAGAGAGGTATGATTGCAGTCTAGGGGCATGTAGTGATCAGACATATTTTGATATTCGACCGGCCGATCTATCTTGAAAAATTTTGACTTAAACCATAGCTCTGATACCACTAAATGTAACCCCCACAGACCGATGCGGGTAGCCCGATCTGATTCGGGAATTCACATTAGGGCCACCGAAGCGACCCACGGTAAAAATAGCGGAAATTTTAAAACTTTTTATCATAACATGTAAACTTATAAAATCATTTATCACTATTTAAAAAATAAAACAGATTTCCAAACTCGTATATAAATCAAAATACAATTACATGCCCCCTAATCACAAGTACCATTCTCTGCAACCACGCCGGAAGAACTCCCTTACTGAAGTCGATAGATGCACTGGTACAATTGTTTTAACCTGAAAAGGTGAGTAATAGAGTGAGCTTTGGAAAGCTCAGTAATACAGAACTACCAGATGATGCTACATGACATATAGATAAATGGAAAGCCATATAATTTCCTTATTGAATCATACGTATACTAGCTTGCAGAATAATTTGGGGTTCCCTTAGAAGTTCATCGAGTAGAAACCATGAATCTCAGTTCATAAGAAACCTTTCAAAGTATGACATTTTCAGGAGATCGAATAGGATGACAGGTCGGGTCGGGTCAACGGGTCGGGTAAACGGGTCGGGTCGGGTCAACGGATCGGGTCGGGTTGTGACCGGTCAAACCGGTCAACTATGCACCAAAACCGGTCATTTTTTTCTTCCCGGAAAAATTTCTAAAAATTATTTTGAACGATTTCGAGATACTTACAAAGCTCGGTTCACAATTTTGAATGGCGGAGAGCTCGGTTTCAACAAATCGGAAACTTTGACCGCTTCACCTCCTCACGCGCCGCCGTCGACAGAGACCAAGGATGACACCGGCAAACTCGGAACAATGCAACGAACACGATGGTGCGGGAGGTGTCGTAAACAGATGACCCGATCGTCGTGAATCGATGAAAAACCTACTAAAATCGAGTTATTACCGACGATACCTCCGACTGAAATTCACGACGAAAGGTTTGAGGGGTTTTGTTCCTCGATTGACAACGAACATGATGGTGGTTTCGGCTCGTCGTTTGGAGGTCGGACGGCGAGTAGATCGGAGTTGGAAGTTGGGTTGTTGGAGAAGGGAAATCTGGAAAATATGAAACCTGCGCACGGGGAGGAGCTTATAATTCATCATATATAAGAAATGGTTAAATCATGGGTTTAGCCACTGAATTTCCTGTAATTTATAAAACGGTCTACCAACTTTAAAACTTTACAATTTAATCCCCAATGTTTCTTTCAAAATATCAATTAAATCCGCCACTTTATAATTTCTTAATTTTAGCCCCTAAATTGGGGTGTTACAGAGGTATTCTTCAACTCCACCGAACGAAAATTAGTGTCTTTTTGTCTTTGTCCTATTTTTTGTTTCACAAAAAAGGACAAAGAGGGGTAACTGTAGACACTAATTTTCGGCTGCATAGTCAAAGCCCCATTTTTCTAGCGTTCAACGAACAACAACAACTAACCTCCGATTCTCACGGCGCCAACATCACCACCAATGAACGTGATTTTCATAGACTCCAAACAACCAACAAGCAGACATTTTAGTCCGATTAAGGCTCTATAACCAAGTTTAAAAATAGGACATTTACTACTATAAATAAGAGAAGGAATTTCATACGAGGAGGGATTATATTTGACGGAATCGGAGAGGAAAGCACGGGGGAAGCCAAACACCGAACAAAAACTGAAGGGGAATCACTGGCAATAGAGATTCGAAGCAAGTTACACAAAAAATTATTCGAAAAAAACCCGAAATCCATTTGAAACAAAAGACCGAAAGAAAACAAAAAGGAGGAAAACCATACCTTGATTGGAGGGCCATCGGGGAGTTCAAAAGGTCGCTGGAATCTCTTCGTCTTTCGAAGATCGGACGATCAGGTTATCGGCGGCGGAACCTTGATTCTTCGGCGAGAAAGCGACAAAGTGCTCTCTCCCCCCTCTCTCTCGTGTTATGCTCTGGTAAAAAAGATGAACCCATTTTTAATTTGTTTTGGGTTTTGACCATGTATCATGTTTATTAATATATTAGATATATTATGCATGTAACCATTCTAATTTTGAATGAAGATTAGTTTGGCCCCTTTCTCTTGAATTAAAGCATTTGGGTCCCTTATTTATATCTGTTGTATATACATGCACATATGTATATATATTATGTTCTTGACATATACCAACACTTTAATTTATTTTCTTTAAATTTTTTTTTATTTAACATTGTTTTTTTCCCATTTGAATTATTATTATGATTTATTATTATTTTTATATTTTATTTTTTATGGTTTTTCATTGATTTATTTAATAGTTGCTTGTTATTTCTTATCTAACATTTTCGACTTTTTAGAGAAATTACAACCAATCGAAGGTAAGTAATTTGAATCAGATCTTTTAAATTTTAATTTAAATTTTGAATTTTCACAATTAAAGACAACCGAAAAATTAATTGGTACCGAAAGGGCGGTTCAATGGTGCTAATCATTCCTTGACAGTAACCGACTCCCGAACCCGACACATTTATGGTAAAACGCAGATCAGGTAAGATGGTATCCGGTCCACCTAAATGTTTTTAAAGTGATCAGCAGCGACTATAACCCATTTTCCTAAGTCAAGCCTAATTCCGGGCCCAACCGAAAGACGATTCCGACAATATTAAAATTGATTGAATATGTAAATTTTGAGGACTATAATTATTATTAAACCAAGCCACATTTGCAAATTAGATTCAAAATCTGACATTTGCAAATGGAGTAAACTGGATTGAGAGGTTGTCCCATAATATACCCCTATAAAATTCGATTTGAATTAGTCGATCAATAAATCATATAATAGTAATTAATTCAAAAAAAGAAATCCATTTATAATAATATGTTAATCAAGGGACTAAATTCTAACGTTTAAGTGTTCCTATGATTTCTAACTTAATTTTAGGAGTAAGCTGACATTTCCTCCTAAAATTAAGTGTTCCTATGATTTTTGAATTTTATACTAATCTAACGTTTGGGCTTAATTGATAAATGTGGCTGACATTTGATCATCGGTTTGGGTAATCTATTTAATTTTCTTAGATACAATCGAGTGTTATTTGATATATTAATCGATTAATACAATTTATAAAAATCATGCTTAATAACTTGATTAGATGATTGATAGGAACAAAACCTTATACATCTTTTTTGTTTTTTTTAAATGAACCAACTCAACAGAAAAAATAGAAGATTTATTAGGTTGCCACGAAGAAATGTTGATGCAGATGTATAACCGATTTTGTTACGCCCTCGATACAAAAGGGCATTAAGCTTAACTGGCTACTGATGTGGGTGCAGATGTTTTGATAGAGAACTGCGGAATGGTCCCCTTCAGTATCTTGATGACTGGCCCCAAGATTGACACTGATACTGGTTTTTCCTCCTTCTAAGCCACTACCAGGGTTTATCTCAGTGAGTTATTGATTACCATCGCCTCTAAAGTTCACTTGGATGACTTAAAGGCTAGGAACGAGACGGTGAACCTCCATAAGTTCTTCGAAGATGTAGACAATGTGAAGGCCAATACGAGAGTAGTTGAGCAGGTGTACAAGAGATGGCAACAATCGAATGAAAAGTCCAAAGCAGCTCACAGTGCTAAAGCCGTGGAGGATATTTGAGCTCGAATGTCGAGCAGGTCTTACAACGGGTCAAAGTCATAAAGGAGAAAGTTGAAGCACTTGAAAAATCAAACGCATCTCGTCAGAAACTTCCAGGATGTTGTCCTGAACCATCGGCTTATATCGAACCAGGACGTCTGTTGTTAGTGGCTTAGGCAGTAAAGTAAAGGCTGTGATGGATATGATTTTCATGGCTTAAGAGCAAATTAACAGCAGAATACAAAGAAACCATAGAGAGAGGATACTTTACAGTGACTGGACAGGAAGTAGATGACGAAATGATGGAAAAACTGATAGAAAGCGGAGGAAGTGAAACGCTCTTGCAACAGGCAATTCAATAACAAGGGCGAGGGCAGATTCTGGATACAATTCAGAGATACAAGAGAGGCACGATGCCATGCATGAATCGTAAAGAGTTTGATCGTGTGGCTTTGGGTGGCGGTGCCTTCAGCTTCTCTTGCATTTCTTCATCAACCATGCTTCATGTCAACTCCACTCCCTTGTGTGTTACTCCTGCAAACTCTTGAACTCAGCCGGCTTCCCGAAATACTTCTACATCATATCAATGAACCTATCATTATCTTTCACCTTCAGCAGTAATCTCCCAATACTGCGTTACATCTATTTTTGACAACTTCATTCCCCCAATTTTTTTCCCTTCTAAATTTTAACTGATGCTTGATTTATATTTAAAGTGAGAGTTAAAATAACTACTCAACAGTGTCAACGTGATCAAACAATGTCAAATCAATCGTTCAAATGTGTTTCATCAAATTTTTGTAATTGTGATAACGATTATTATCGTCGAGTGATTAATTTATTATAAATTAATTATATTATAATATCAATGCTTTTAAAACATTTGCGGAGAGAATAAGAATTTACTCATACTTTATTAATGACAATTTTATATAATTTGCCATAAATTAAAAGTCACCTCACAAAATTAAAGGTGCACGGGTCTCCTAAGTCCTGAAACTACAAATGATGCAAAAATCAAGACCGACCAACTGAACCCTCTGGTGGGCCACTCACTTTACCATCGTTAATCTACGCGTATATTTCCCTTCATCTAATCTCTACCGTACATTCCATCTCGTGATCTGAATTATTAATTTTCTGACTTTCATCAAACGGCCAAGAATTTAAACCCCAAAATCTGAACTTACACGCGCGTGAAGATTCCTCCCACAACCAAAAAATTCTCACGTGCAACATTCTTAATATACGATTAAAAAAAGATGCTATCGGTTTTGTTATTATTTTTTAACAAAACTAATAAAAAATTATCAAAAACATTATTATTTCTATCGTTTTTTTATTATTGGACACTTTTCCGGTTTTGTTATTATTTTTTTAACAAAACTAATAAAAAATTATCAAAAACATTATTATTTCTATCATTTTTGTTATTATTTGGCACTTTACCGATTTTGTTAATATATCCGATAAAACGTTACCTAAAACATTATTTTTTCTACTAATTTTATTAGTATTAGACACTTTACCAAAAATATTAAAAAACATTAATATTTTAAATAAAATAATAATATTTTAAATAATTTTTTACTGATTTTATTAAAAAATAATAATACCGATAACATATTTTTTTTAATTATATATTAAGATTGTCCCATTATAAAACTTCCCCCAAAACCTTACTCTCCTTTGACCAATGTTTCATAAAAGGCGAAAAAATAAAAAGAATATTCTTTCTTAAAAAATAAAATAAAAGGTGAATTTTATGACGTCAGTTGTCCTTTGACTGATTCCCTCCCTTCTTTAAACCCGCACCGTTCCCTCCCTCTTCGATCTCCCCACTTCTCTTTCTTCCACTTTCTCTTAGAAATTTTAATTTTTCTCTCATTTTCTTTCTGTCCAAACAAGGAAAAGAAAAAACTTATATGGGAAGAAACGATTTGTACATTACGGTCCCGAGTATCTTTCGGTGTCCGATATCGTTGGACGTGATGAAATCCCCAGTGAGCTTGTGCACGGGCGTAACCTACGACCGAGCCAGCATCCAACGGTGGCTGGACAGCGGCAACAATACGTGTCCGGCAACCATGCAAGTTCTCCTAAGCAAGGAATTCGTCCCGAACAGGAATTTACAACGATTCATTCAGATCTGGTCCGACTCAATTGCTCACCGTCAGCTGGAGGCCAATTCAGCTGTTCCTTCTCAAGATCAGATCGGTCTCTTGGTCAAGCAGCTCGACAACAGCAATTTCGTTTCATCGTTGAAGAAGATCGTTTGTTTCGCTAGAGAATCGGAGGAGAACCTCGAATTCCTGGCTCGAATCGATGGCTTTTTGAACGCGATGTTCGATTTCATGAGAAATATGGAATCGGACATCAAATTAATCGAACAAGTGGTTGAGATTTTGAATTTGACGTTGAGTAAAATCTTGGAGAAGAAGCCGTTGTTGGAATCAAGTTCCTTGTCGATGATCCTTCTGGTTATACAACGAGGAAGTTTAGATTCGCAAATCCATTCAATTAGATTGCTGAAGTCCATTGCGGTCGATAGAGAGTCCAAGCTCAAAATAGCCGAAGAAGAAGGACTACTGCAGGAACTGGTGAAATCATTCAGCGGAGAGAAGGATTCAAGCTTGATCGATGCAAGCTTATCTTGTTTGATGGAAATCACAATGCCCAAAAGAGTAAAAATCAAAGCAATCCAATCCGGATCAATCCCAGAATTAAAGAAACGCCTATCCGAGCCAAACACGAGCGTTTCCATAATCGAGAAGTCATTAAAACTGCTTGAAACGTTTTCGTCTTGCAGAGAAGGAAGGGTTGAGATATGGCACGATTCCATATTGCTACAAGCGATTGTACAGAAAGTATTGAAAGTATCGAACAAAGCGACGGAGCACGCGGTGACGATACTCTGGTGCGTTTGCTGCTTGTTTAGGGACGAGAAAGCGCGAGAAGCGGTGGCTAATAGCAATGGGATGACCAAGTTTTTGTTGGTGATGCAAAGCAACTGCTCGGCTGCCGTTCGGCAAATGTCGGCGGATTTGCTCAAGACTTTCCGGGTTAATTCCAAGTCTTGTTTATCAAGTTATGACACTAAAACTACCCATATCATGCCCTATTGATAAAGAAAGGGGGAAAATCGTAAATAAAATGAAATTAATTTTTTTTAGTGAAATATATTAAAACAGAAAATTCAATCGAACGCTACATCAAACGAATCAGTTTGGTATTTGTATCACGGTGATTACAATGTTTTGGGACTAATGAAATCGTTGATTCATTTATTGCTCGTTTTGTTTCAGAAGGTACATTTTTGGTTTTTGATTTGATTTTCGACAACGAAACGTCAAAAGCGTGGCCTGACCCATTCAATGAAACACTATGCTTGTAATTTATATCAGTTTGCAGCTTCAAGTGTGGTACGGTAAATTGCGGTGATTTACAGTTATCAATTGTTTTTTTTAAAGTAAAAATATAAATATTTTGAAGTATAAATATAATTAGCTGATAATAGATTTCAGTTATAGTAGATTAATCAAAATAATATCGACATAAAAATAAGACATATAAGAAGTGAGATTTTAACGTAGTTTGATTTTGTTTACCTCACATATGAGAAAAAAGAATTCACTATAACCGCAGAAATTATGAAGAGTACAAATACATAATATCATATGTATCATTTGACAATGAAAGTCCAATCATCCTTGCGGTGTTAGTGCTCGAATCCATTACTTTTAGAAACAACAACATTAGCTATTGAGGTAATTTGGTTCGTACAAAGTTAAATAGTATTTACTTGTGAGTCTATCAATTACAAATAATTATTATAATCATGTCTAACATCAATATTAACGGTTGCTATAAAATTCCCAGTCAAGATCAAAAGAATGATATGAAATCACATTCATCACTTTATCCTTTCTTTCTCACATGAAAATGGGAGATCTTAATATCGGTTACTTATCATTTAATCATTTACTGTGACTTTTTATCTAAATTCAAAGTATAAAGTTAAATTTTAAAAAACTTAGATATGAAGATTTAATTTGAATATATAAATAGAAATTGCGTATGGTCATCTACTAGGAACCCGAGGCCTAGAAGTAAAGGCAAGTGAGTTTACTTGTAAAAGTAAAACAAAGCAAAGAATCCAGGCAAATGAGGCAAAGAACTTGGACAAACAAAAAAGCTAGTGCTTAATTACAGAGAAAGCAACAACAAGAGGACAAAGTGCCCGCAGTTGCTGAAATGGAGTCTGCTTTGCTGACTGTAATTTCAACATCCAGACCTTTAATTAACACAAAAACAGATCAGTTTTTCGATTGAAAAAGGATTGGAATCACAATCTGAAAAGAGAAATTTGTTTATAATATATATATATATATATATATGTGTGAGGGAGATAGATTTGACCAATGCGCCCACTTTAGTATAATCTTAAACAAGATGAGAGAAGAGAGGTGTTGAATGCACTGAAACCCTAAATCTAAGCAAAGAATTAATAAACAATAGGTGGTTGATTGGATTTGGGGTTTTGGGGATTGGAAGGGATGGATTTGGTTCTTTCCACCACTCTTAATTCCCCCTTTTTCTTTTGGGGTTCGCCAATATTCATATATTTTATTTTATTTTATTTTTTGTACAAATAATTCATATATTTTTATTGGATTTTCGTATCTTACGTTTGAGATATTATTTGTGTATGTCTATGTTCGATTCTTTTATGTTTGTAATTTTATAGCTAGATTTGATGATGATTGATCATGTGTTCTTCACGATAATATTAGTTTTGATGTTGATCATCGATTGTTAATATTTATTTTTTTTAAATTTTATTATGTTGTATTTTTATTTTTTAATTAATTATGTTTTTTTTGACACGTTTTTATATGTCTTTATGGTACTTTTACTTCTTCCTTTTGACACGTTTTCGATCGTTTGACCTTTTATCATTGTTGGATTTAATATCTACACGACTGATCAAAATAATATTAATTTGTTATAGTGTTGATCTTTCTTATTTTGGATCTCGAATTGGATTTGGATACACAATTTATGTGTGTATATTTATTTCACGTCACTCAACACTTATTTACGGTTTATAGACATTCTTTCAATAGTTTGATCTCTTTTTGTGGTTCGTTGGCCAATACGATCAAAATTGTTCGTATCTACCTTTTATTTGAGTTTATTTGGTTAGATTTTTTAAATATTTTCCTTGTATGGTCCTTATGTGATCTTAAGTGATTAGTTTCTTGTGTTATTAATTACAGTAAAATATTCTTATTATGTAGTTAGTTTACTATTGAGATTATAAATTTTTATTATAATTTGAATATTTTTTTTATTTTAATAAAACTAGTTTTTATGAACAAATAACATCTCAATTGGATTTTAGTTCAATTGATATTGATAAATTAATACATTTATATGCATAGTAATTTTTAATCTAACACTGAATATGTAATGTTCATAAAAAAATTATTTTCTATAATCAAAAGGTCTGTTATTAAACAAAAATAATAATAAACAAAAGAAAAAATATAGAGATTTAAAAATAGTTTATACATCTTGTCAAAAAAAAAATAGTTTATACACTTTCTTTTAGAAACTTAAATATCAAATAAAATTTAAATTCAATTTCCAAAATTATGATGATTTAAAACATAGCATCTACTTCAATATAATATATTAAATAAAAAATTAGATAATAATTAAATAATCATTAATTATCACACATAGATTTGTGAGCCGTAATTGACGGGTGTAATTGAGTGGGATGTCTCATAATTCCATGGCTAAATTGTTGGGACACATCTTACATTTATAATTATTTTTAACCTTTAAGCTATCATATTATATGATTAAAAATGTTAAATTAATGTTTGATGGATTATCGGAATGCAATTTTTGCTTATAATTTCGCGGGACGTGTGAAGAGGGGCTAAGATTCTGGGTATAATTTCGTGGGACGTGTCAAGTGGGACTTGTTTAGATTTGTTTTCCTTTTTTATTTGGGTTGTTGATGGACTGTGATGAATTGTTTGATTGATTTTCGATCAATGTAGGATAGATTAGTGTAGGTGGAAATAGTTAGCGGTAGTATCAGAACTGACGACGGTAATAATTACCTAGGGTTATGATGAAACCCTAAGTGAATCGGGTCGAATCGGATCTTCTCTTTGAGTCGATTCAGGTCGACTATTGGGGCGGGCTGTTGTATCTGGGTTGCTGGGTGTTGTAATTGAGCTGGTTGGTTTAGTCTTCAGGTGGGTTGTTGTATCTGGTTCCTTGTAATGAGTTTCGGTGGAGCCTGCAAAATGTAATAATAATAATAATAATAATTTTTTAAGATCCAAACAAAAATAAGTGTCTATATGATTAAAAATGTTAAATTAATGTTTGATGAATTCTCCTAATGCAATTTTTGCTTGTAATTTCGTGGGACGTGTCAAGAGGGGCTAAGATTCTAGGTATAATTGCAAACATTTTGTATTTTTTCTTATAACTATTCGCATTCAATCTATTAATTCATATAAGGTATTTGTAGGAGTGAGAACGACTCTCCCAACCCAATTTACTCTATTCGTAAAAGACAAGATTCAAACCACTGACATTACTTAAGAATTTAGTGACACATTCCACTAATAACTAACTCATATAAGATGAAACAATATAATTATCTTTTATCATTTAACCAATTATATTTTAAATACACATAATTAATGTTCTACATAATCATTTTTCCTTAACAATCTTAAAACTACAAGTCAAGACACTCCAACAACATTAAAGAATAATAATAATAATAATAATAATAATAATAATAATAATAATAATCAAAGCTTCCAAAATGCAAATCAAGAACAAATTGTGTCAACTTTGAAAATTTATTTATACTCACATCATATAAATATTTTATATTCTTAATATATATGTTTATATATAGCTTAGCTTACAAGATATTTCTAGATCCATTAAAATTCACTCTAAATTTTATTAATATATGTTATTAATCCAACTCTATTAAATCAACAATTAACGCTTTTCTTTATTTTAAAGCAATGTTTATATTCTCTATTTTTTTTAGTTAATTACTGATATTCAATCATTATATTCTCTATTTTTGTTGCAACTGGTACTTTTTCCTCCTCTGCAGCACTTTCCCACAAATTATATATATAACCATGAAATTAAAATGACCATCAATTGGAACTGGTGTCTTAATAACATGGCTGGGACGTTTTTCTACTAAATGATTAGAGTATAAATTACAAGTTTAGTATTTAAATTATTATTATTTTATTTTTAATATTTTATTTTTTAAAAAAATAATATCTAATTTCTAGTTTAAGTTCTAATTCGGCACTCGTCGTTAAAAAATTAATAGAACTGTTGATATAATATCTTTTAATTTTTTAATTATGCCATTTCATTACTTTATAGTAACATGTCAACATCACTATTCAGTTTTAAACGGTTCGGTGTTAAAATAAAATCTAAACTAAACGTTATGTATAGTTTTGAAAAAAAATAAAGTTTAAGTACTAAAACAGAATAAAATTAATAGTTTAGGTACTGAACTCGTAATTTACCCTTATTCTTATTACGTTTGAAGATACAGAAATTTAGTAATGAAATTAATACAAAATATTAATGCCCACAATCATGTTGCTTGGTAGCAGCAATCCTGAGCTAACGAAAGCAGCGCGTTGAAGATCGGGAAGAACCCGATCGGCAAAATTTCTTCTTCGGCTTGTCAAAGATTCCAGGTCCATAAGTGGAAATGAAAATCTCCACAAGCAGCGGGAACTGCAGAAATGCGAACAGAGTAATCGGCATACTAGCCAGCAAGATGATCGGAAACGAAACCCACGCTATTCTTTCCCGTAGAACTATGTACAACGCAACCCCAAAGCTTATCATCATCGTCGCAAGCGAGAAGAAAAGCATGGAAAGTCCGACCATCAGCTTCGTCGGCACCGTCTTCAGGAAATCTTCTTCCCTGTATCGAGACGTTAGTATTCCCAAGAACATCAGCAACGACGTCGTGGAACTGAAAAGCGATAACGCGTCCGATATTATGAAAACCAAGAAGGAGTTTCGGTTCAAGTAGATCGGGACGCCAGAGTTATCGTATCCTCCGGGAGCCGTAAACACGGCCGAGAACATAATGGTGACGATGAGAGCGGTGACCACGGTGCATGATTCGGCTGTGTCCTTTGTCCATTGCTCCCCTTGTTCCACTAGTTTCTTATGATGATCCGAGAACAAAGCTCGTGGTGTCTTGAAATGGTTGTTGATCATCTCCTTGTACTTGGGTTGCACAACTCTCTCCACCTCCTGCAAATTAAATCAATCCTGTGAAAACATATAAGAAAATCTAGTACATACATGTAACATGTTTGTTGAATCGGCCGTCACCTTGAACCATTGAAGCTCCCTTTGCATCTGCAGAGCTGCACCCGAAACTCGATCGAGCTGAGAAGAAGGGGCTAAGAACGCAGCCTGATGTAACATGTTGTTATAGTCCTCATCCCAATGAGTAGCCAGGGAGTGTTGCTTGGCACCCATTTTATATATAAGGCTGAAAATCTTTTCTTGGCATTCCGCCGCCGCCACGAAGAATATGTTCCGGTCTTTGTCATCGGCGAACCATACCACTTCGGGATAATGCTTCATAATCTCGGTGACAAACTCCACAATCCCTTGCTTAACGGCTTGAAATAGTGATTTTTTCACCAGAGCTTCCAGTTTTATATCGTCTTCTAAATTCAGATACCTCTCGGCAAATGCAAGTTAGAAGCTCTTTGGCTTGAAGATGTGTCAGCTTTAACTCGTATATGCTCGTAAATCCCGGGACTGATGTCGAGAAGTCGATTAATCAGACTAAATCAAATATAAAAGGTGTAGGCATGCAAAGTTGCTTGTTTCTTACCAGATAGTTTCAAGCCTTTCCAGAAAATTTTTGATAGTTGGTGAAGTACTGCAGAAATGAAACTAGATTTTCAACACAAGAACAAACTTGTTGATGTTGCGGATCTAAAACAATAATGTACCTCGTTTAGTGAAGCTCCTTCGATGAGGCGCACCCTCGTTAGGCCTTTCGATGTCTCCCGAATCGATGAAAGACGCCTTTTCCCGATTTAAATGAATACCTGAGATCAAGATAATTCGATCAATGTAACGACTATGTAGCGAAAATTTCCGTGTCGTTTCAACCAATGACAAGTTACCGAGTACCAACATTTATAAGTCCAGCGCTGCCAAAATGAAAGCAGAGTTCCACTTGGGAATGCAGATGGTTTTTGAGCCAATATATACAGATCTGTGTCTTTATCGGTGTCTTCGGCAGTTGCCAGTAGAGGGTAGCGCTGGAGTAGATCCAAAGCGATATCTAAAGAGAGTAACAATTAGGGAAACGATGTTTTCGGATGAAGGGTCGGAGGCTAATGACGTTCACCCGGAAGATCTGTCTCGAACCTCCGACCCTCTGCTTGTATCACAAGGAATCAAAATAGATGAAAAATGAAAACAATCCTTTGGTTTTTTGCATACCATAAAATTCATCCATAATGCAAGCTGTAAGAAAAATAGCTCCATGGTTTGTATTCCTGGGATCAAGCTCTTCAATGGGAGTCTCCAAGTAAAGATACTGCACTAAATCTTTATGTCCATAGAGAGCAGCAACAACAAGGGGGATCTGATCATAATCATTTGGAATCGTAAGCAAGTCTCTATTCTTTTCCACCAATAACTCGGCAATCTCCGTGACTCCTCCGATGGCGGCAAAATTAAGGGCAGTCGAACCAAGTATCTGTTTAACCGCTACATCTTCTGCCGACATGCGCCCCACCAACTTCTCGACGATGTCTACGTGACCGGCTAGGACAGCGATGTGAAGGGCGGTGTCTCCGTCGGTAGAAAGGCTACCGTACAATGCATTGGGATACTGGTCCAGGAACTTCTTGGTAGCTTCCAAATCACCACCATCCACTGCTTTGTACAATGGGAGATGTTCAGTGGTACTGCTCGTTGATCTCCTATAAGGAGGGGCCAAATCACCATGTGTAGCTTCCAGTGGCCTCATTTTCTAATGGATAAACAGCCTATTTTTTAAAAATTGAAAAATGCTTAATATCACGTTAGAACAATATAATGAAAACCCAAAGCAAACCAAAATTTTCATATGATCACGCTTAAATAAAAATGTATGCAGCATATGATTTCATTATATTATCACTTACAGGCTATATTTTCCAGGCCTTTTGCACTGCAAGCATGAACTGAAGGCACTCCAATATTTGACAACCCATAAGATTATATAAAGAAACAAGAAGTTAGTCTCAGTCGTTTATTTCTACTCATCCAATGACCCTAAAAAAATATAAAATTAAAATATTTTTCACTTTTTGAACAAATCTGGACTTTATATATATATACATGTATAATATATTTGTGTCCCTTAGAGTAGTGTTCCAACTGTGTTTTATCCCCACATGCAGTAGCTTCTTCTACTTTTCTCTACAAATTGCTAACATTCCAGTTGATGAAATTGCTTTTGTGCCTTGCAAGTATAAACAAAGAATAAACCCTGGGGTATTGAAGAGGACTTGGAGTACAAGTTTAAAGAAGAAAAGAGAAAAAATAATGCAAAGGGAGAAAGCGCAAAAGAGAAAAGATGATATTGTTTGATGCTAATTAGTATTCAAAAATTCATTTAACAAGCTCCCATATGGTACTGTTCAATATAAATTTAATATTATTAATTATTAAGCATAAATATGATTTACACCTATAAAGGTAGGTATTATATATATATATATATATATATATATATATTAATGTATTAAAAAATAATTGACAAAATAATAATAGATTAATTTTCAATCATCTAAAACAAGCTAATTTATGGAAATAATACTTATTTTTAATTTGATTACTAAAATAACACTCAAATAACATTATTTAAAAAAATAATACTTTTTATCACACAGCGTAAAGACGTATGCAACTGGGGATATCTTAACAAAAGACGCTCTCAAGCGGATACGTCTTTTTCCTACACGATAAGAAACACTAAAATTCTTTATTTTGATTGACTGAAGAGGAAAGACGTAGATTTGTATTTTTACCTCCCATCCAAAATTTTAAAATATTCGAAGACATACTTTTTTAGCCGTACCATTTAATTTAGACATCAATATTTATACTCTCATCAAACTTATATTAGTATGAATGATAAAGGCTACCAACATACCAAACAACTCGTCTCTTCAACATCATCCTAACTTCTCATAGGAGACATGGTTTTAGGTTCTTCAAATATATTTAGTCTGTTGAATAAGTTTTTTAATAGTTGGAAGCAATTATAAGATAGTATTTATTTAGAATTTTCATAATCTATTGGTAATGCATACATACCTTACAGACACAACTATTTAAATCTAAGACCTCTATAAAGAATAATCTTTCTTTTTACGGCTGATATCACTTGATGGGTATGTGATCGATCTATAGTTCCTGCAACACTTCGTTTCACTAGCTCTAGTATTCAGTAAACAAACTTTTCTCATAAGTTCTTAATTTCTCTCAACCATTCTCTATAATTTCTTCCCTTTCACATAGGGTTATGCTTTATCTGTCTTTTTGAAAAATTAAAATTATTTTATAAAAATTTATAATTATAAAATTGTATATCCTCGTCTAATCTGCCCTTAATATCATATTATTTTCTTTCATTTTTAATATACTAAAATCAAATTGATTATGTATTTGCTCAAAAATTTTTAAATCTAATGACAATGTACACATATAGTGAAGACGTAACTGCGCAAACTCAAAATCTCTAAAAAAATAATAATATTCTTAATAAAATCAGTTAATTAATATCCCAAACACCAAATCTTATATCTATCTCTAGATATTATCCCATAATTACCTAAGATCGGTTAATTATTATAAAGATGTTCATTGAAACCGGAAGACAGTTTCTTAACGATTATAAAATAAATAATAAATTGGCATTTTCCCGCTGAAAGGAAAAAGAGTAATAAGCTTGTGGCCAGAAAGAACTTAATAAGTATGGAATGGAGAAATATTAGAAACAAAATAATTTAGCAGAAAATAAGAAAAAGACTAATTGCATTGACTATTCTTAATCTTCGTGTTTTCCAAAGTCAAATAATGTTTGCCTCAGTGTTCACTTCATCTACCAACAATTTTGGTCCTCTCTTTCCCTTCTGCTTCCCCCGCAGAAAGAATCCACCCTTTCTTCGCCGCTCATCATCAGCCATGGATTCTCAGTTTCCCACCGGCGGGACAACCCCAAAGCGTCCGCTTCAAATCCAAGGTCCGCGACCAACTCCACTAAAAGTCGGCAAAGACTCCCATAAAATCAGAAAACCGCCTCACCCACCACCCCACGCCGCAGCTGCAGGCCCACCACCAGCTGCAGATCAACGCCGTCAGCCTGTCATCATCTATGCCGTCTCACCCAAAGTCATCCACGCCGAAGAGTCCGAGTTCATGTCCATCGTCCAACGCTACACGGGACTTTCATCCGTCAACTTCTCTGGAGACGGCGACGTATCCCCTGCGGCGAGGTTGGCAGTGACGGAAAAGGCGAGTCCCGGCCCTAGAGAGAAGACACTGGACTCGGAGATTATGGGGGATGGTGGGATGGAAGAGGGTCTGATTCGACCGCCGACAGGGATACTTTCGCCTGCACCGGATACGTTGCCGACTGTGTCGACGGGGACTTTCTTTACACCAGCTTCGGAAGCGAGAATGATGTCGCCTTGGCACGATTGGAGCCCGATGGTACATGGAAGTGGGTTCATGGCTAGCCCTTCAACGTTGCTTTCGGGGCCTTTAATTTCTTCTCCAAATTCCGACATTTTTGCTCAAATTTGGAACTTTTAGCCATTCCTTTTGAATATTTCCGAATCAAATTTTGGGGTTTACAAATCTGGGGATTCTATTACTAGATTAGATCAGATTCCTTCAAATTGTAATAATCTTAGTTAATAAATAATGTCTCAAATTTACTAACTTTTTTCCCCATATAGTATATAGAGAGAATTAGAGTAGGATGGTTCATTTGTTCTCAAGGGATTTTGTCTGTGCGACTTATTTTATTTTTCTGGGAATTGTAATTGTAGAATATGGGAATTTCTTGGACAATGGAGACTGACTTTTCTTTGTTATTTTATGATGACAGAATCATTTTGTTGTATTTCCTTCCATTTAAATTATTTTCTCTAAAATTAGTAATACTTGTAAACAAAAGAAAACAAGCACCAATTTTCTCTAAAATCTGGAATATATAGATATAGATATAGAAATATATAAAGATGTGTACCTTCCTCAAATTTGGTCCCATGCCATAAGATTGTGATCTGGTGGTCCATTTCTCAATTATTATGTTGGAGTTTTCTTCCATTTCCCACGAAAACCTAAGATACCCTAGATACTTTCTTTGACATAAACATAGATGTGAATGACATTTGCAGAGAAGTAAGAGGTAACCACCTACGATGTCGGAGGAGGTAACGGCAGGCAGCCGAGAAATGTCTGCTACAGTGCTACTGAGTAAATGACCATGTTTAAGTGATGGTAAACATTTGTGCAAGTTATACATTTTTGCCACCAATTTCCGGAACCTGGGAGAAGAAAACCTGCTAAGCATTCGAAATAGAGAACGACATCAGAGGTAAATACAAGCCAGTTTTTCACAGTTAAAAATGTTAAGCGTCGAAGCAGTTATGACATAATGAAATAAACCTGGAGGTCCCGTAGCAACCAGGGCTCCGATGAACTCTTTAATTACTGATCTTTAAACCTTGGATCTCTTCCACAAGTAAAGGAACTGATGATATAAGAAAAGAAATAACAAGCCAAAATGTAGTACTCAATCCCTTGTGCCCCTCACAACTGCTTACCACAAACATTATAAAATTCATGTCAAAAGTCATTGAAGAATCGCTTGTTCGATTGAGATTGCTACAAAGTTTGAATAGGACTACGTTCTGCATATTTAAGTACAAAATCAGCAATGATGATAATCTTGATTGGTCGAAAGAGTGGACTGAACTTCAGACTTAATGGTTTTCATCTCGGTTTTCAAACGAAAACTCTCAGCATGCTTAGGCAATGAAAAACCATCAGATACATTCTTTTTTTTCCTGGGAAATGAAAAGCAAAGTAGGAGAAGTCCCTACATGTTAGGAAACTGCAGTGGATATCTTCATGTCCTTGCCACCACTGAGTTCCATGTTCCTCCGATCAATGTACCGACCTTCTCTCCCTTTATTGCTTTTGAAATGTTACCGATTTTGTTCAGATTGAAGACAACAACTGCATTGAAAGAAAGACACTTAGATGAATTAACTCCTATTCCCTTCAGTTTACTCACTTCGCCAACTTGCAAATCCCAAATATAAACCACTTCTAAGTTACACTTATGCAGATTACAAAAGTTTAAACATACCGGGAATGTTATTTTCTTGGCACAGAGTAATGGCAGTCATGTCCATGACGGATAGATCTTTAGAAGTGACCTCATGATAAGTTAGTGTATCATGAAGACGAGCACTTGGATTATGCCTAGGATCATCATCGTTGCTGCATTGACTGAGCCAACAAATAGAACATTAGTTCTATTTCAAACCATAGCTTTGTCTTGGCATTAAAAGAAACATTTATTGGAAAAAAAGTTAAACAAATTCACATTTTAAGTCTGTTAACACTATTCCAACAAAATTCATCTGTGCAAGATTTATATATAGTACACTCCAATAGTGTCAATGGCTTTGGATATAAAAAATGAATTCAGTTGAACAATTGTCAAGCCAAGCTCAAGCAGCTCGACTTATTGAGCGAGCCAACTTACGCATCCTGATGCCCTGCATAAGTAGCTTGAGAGAGAGAGATTAAACCAGCGGTTTGTTTCGAATATTCAAACTTGAGCTTGAGCACAAAAATTGAGATAAAGTTAAGAACTTGAGCAGTTCAATATTTAGCTCCATCAAGCTCGACTCAAGTTTTGAGCCCCTAATTCTGAATGAAGAAAAAATTACTTACTTTCTGCACAACAAAGGGCTGCAGCAGTATCTGTAGTGAAAAACGGATTACCAGTTCCAGCTGCAAAAATGACAACCCTTCCTTTCGCCAAATGCCTCGCAGCCCTCCGACGTATATATGGCTCTGCAACCTCTGACATACAAAATGCAGTCTGGACACGTGTTGGGATGCCGATACTCTCCATTGCTGCTTGAAGAAATATAGCATTTATTGCGGTTGCTAACATACTAATAAAACAATGTGGCAATAATACACATAAGAAAGCGAGAGATAAAATTATACCCATTTAGTTATGGTCTTTGAATTAATTTTTTTTTGACAAACTACAACAAAGGAGTATCAATTAAGCACTTTAAATGGTCAATTAAGGAAATAGAATCTCAGTAAAAAACCATAAAGACATCTGAAACAGATAACAAAACATCAACTAAAATAAAATATTTACCCGATGTAGTCGGCAGACGAACGGTCAAGCCCACTCGATCCTGCCCAAGAGGATCCACGAAAAATGTTACCCCCACCAACCACAATTGCGACCTGTGGACATGTACTTAAATGATTCAGACATATAAAACAAATCAAACAGTGTTGTTTCTAATCTCTTTCAGTTAGCAAGTTCACACAAACAAGGGTGACTCTTTCTTGCTAAGCAACATCCTCCCAGAATTTTTTTAATAACTTCATGAGAAAGCATTTATCAAGTAAGTTACAACTCCAGGTAATTTATAGTCTGCTCAACTTCATTAACAAGCAAGATTGATGCCATTTTATTTTGTAGTATGAACTGTTTATCCTACTCAAATTAAACATTATATTGCAATAATATACTTACTAAAACTGAGAAAAGATAAGTTAAGCAACCACAACCAAATTTAAAGGACTAGAGAAGAAAGAAAAAGGCACAAAGTATATAAATGAAAGAAGAGAGTTCAGACTGGCCTCAATGCCCAAGCATGTCACTGATGCAACCTCCGTTGCAATAGCCATTGTAATCTGTATCCAAGTAGACACTTCATACTTCATTTATTATCAAGAAATATAACACAAACTAAGACAGTTTATTCACAGGTCAATGTTTTGAGACTGATCGCCTGCAAGTGCTTATCCACTTACTTTAAGCAAAACCCTTTGCCATTTATAAGAAGGTTTGTCATTCGTTTGCATTCCAAACGGATCCAAGGATGACATGTGATTATGCCTGCTAAAACAAGGTGGTTAAAAATGTAGATAATCAAGTGCATTCAAGGATGTTGAGAAAAATGAAGGGGTGTGGGAGGGTTGGAGAGAAGTTTCAAGCAAATATAGAGCAAACCATGGGACCATAGCCCACATGTATGAATCAAGAATTTCAATTCAGTAACCTTCAAAACAGCAATGGAAGATTGAACTCTCAAGCATAAATGATTATAATAGCATCCTCAACAAGCTAAAAAATTAAATAAAAATATAAGGATAAATCAATAATTCTGATTCCTTAACCACAGAATTATCTAAGGAGAAAATCAGAGTCTCAAGTATTAGATATGAGCTAAAATGATTTCTTATGCACGTGAAAGAACCCGCCAACATAGCTCAAGACTGATACTAAGAATTGTTAAGATAAATTTATATCTCTCATATACCTTTTCCACTGCCAAGATGAGCACAAAGTAAGCATGAGACCATCGAATAGTTTGACTATTAGGAATTAAAAAGACAACGTTGTACACAGCTAAAGTTCACCATAAATTGCTAGGTTCCTTATAACAATCATTTCATATCACTTTTACATTAGTCATAGTAACTTCAACATTTTATAGAGACTTTGCAACTGAAATAGGATTAAAAAAAATTGAAAAATATTGTTCAAAGAGCAAATCCATTTATACTGACATCGGATACATAAGTGCAAGAATTTTGGAATTTCCACTTTTCCTCGAAATTAATGCCCGCTTATTATCAGAATTATAATAGAATTACCAACATAAGCACATACCATAGAATATATAATCAAATTCTAACAATACGACAACAAGACCCACACTGAGCATCAAAACTCACAGTACATAAACAAAAATAGAACGATGAGACATACCTTGAGTTCATGGGTTTTCACAGAAGTACGACTAAAAAATGATGACTAACATGAAGAGATTGGACCAAATGAGATAATGGGTAGAAAAGGAGTAGAGACTGGCATGGGAAAAACTGGGTTTTTTTTTTTATTTTCTTTATTTAGAAACAAAAATGAAAATTTGATTTACTGCAAAAGAATAATGGGCTGCTTCAAATTGGTGCCGCCAAAGTGATAAGCTTTGAAGTTGGGTCATAAACTAGGATAGATGGAAAAAAGCCCAATTTAGGCCGAAACTAAAACATATTCTTTCCTTTATTTATGTTCATGGTCCAATAGCCTTCTCAAAGAATTAAAAACTTAAGCCCATAAAAAAAAAACTCAAGAAATAACTCAAACGCTCGTCACCCCTCTTTCTGTCTCACTCTGCATCTCTCTTCCTCGTAAAACAGCAAGCAAAACCCTAGCAGCAATGGCATCCATGCTGGTAACTTCACTTGTCTTCACTCATTTTTCTTGGTGTTTTGAATTTCTTTTTTAACTGCTGCTAAATCTTTTCCCCTTTTTTTTGTTTCAGCAACCCCAAATCATTCTTTTGAAAGAAGGGACGGACACTTCCCAGGGGAAAGCGCAGTTAGTCAGCAACATCAACGCTTGCACCGCCGTGGCTGATGTGCTTAGAACGACCCTGGGTCCCAGGGGCATGGACAAGCTCATCCACGATGACAAAGGAAATGTCACCATTTCCAACGATGGCGCCACCATCATGAAGCTTCTTGATATTGTCCATCCTGCCGCCAAGATCCTCGTTGATATAGCCAAATCTCAGGACTCCGAGGTCACTCTCGCCGTCACTCCTTTTTTTTGTTGTAGATTCCGAATCGTTTTCTCCAGTTTTAGTTGAATTGTTTTTTGTATAGTTGCTTAGACCTTGGGTTTTCATTTGAAAACGTTTAATTTCAAGTTGGTTTTGTTTAGCATCACGAATCTGCTGAAGGTATTGGTGTTATCGAGATCCACTGTTTTTCATGCTATTTAGTTTATTTACACTACTTTCTTTTTGTGTCGTGCAGGTTGGTGATGGTACTACAACTGTTGTACTGCTAGCCGGAGAATTTTTGAAAGAGGCCAAGCCTTTTGTTGAGGATGGAGTCCACCCTCAAAATCTTATTCGCAGTTATCGAACTGCTTGCAATTTGGTTAGTTTGTGTTTTAGCCTCCTTTCATGGATTAGATGTTGCAGTAGTTTTTATGATTCTATTTATGCTGAATGTTTTACGCTACGGGCAGGCTATTGAGAAGATCAAAGAACTTGCTGTCAGTATAGAGGGGAAAAGTCTAGAAGAGAAGAAAATCTTATTGGCTAAATGTGCTGCAACAACACTTTCTTCTAAACTCATTGGTGGAGAAAAGGAGTTCTTTGCATCAATGGTTGTGGATGCTGTTATTGCAATTGGCAATGAAGATAGATTAAATATGATTGGAATTAAGAAGGTAATCTTCTGCTTCGTGCCTTATTGTCAACCTTTTTTACCCTTAACCTTTTTTTCTGATATTTATACTTGGATCTTTTAAAATGACACCTTAAATTTTGTTAGGAAAATGATATTTTGGACACAATGTGTCTTATATTTTTCTATCTTACTTAGCTGTGTGTAGCACCTGGCCGTTCTTTATGTTTAGATTCTCATCCATTAGTGATTTAGCTTCATGTAAGTGTAAGTGCTGCAATGTACCTTTAGGAAATGAGGTAGGCATCAATTTGACTTTGATTTCTATAAGATTTAATTTATGGGTCAAGGTTTTATGTTTCTTGTATCATATATCACTGTCATGCCAATAATTGATTTTTTTTTCTTTTGCAAGGTTCCTGGTGGTAATATGAGGGACTCTTTTTTGGTTAATGGTGTTGCCTTTAAAAAGACATTTTCATATGCTGGTTTTGAACAGCAGCCAAAGAAGTTTTTGAATCCCAAAATACTTCTGTTAAACATCGAGTTGGAACTGAAATCTGAGAAAGAAAATGCTGAGATAAGGTAGTTGTTTTTGCTATCTTGGGTTTGAATTATTTTTCCTTAAGTCAGTGTTGACTCTACCTTTTGTTTTATATGCTAGACTTTCAGATCCATCACAATATCAATCAATTGTCGATGCGGAATGGAATATCATTTATGACAAGTTGGATAAATGTGTGAAGAGTGGTGCAAAAGTTGTGCTCTCACGGTTGGCTATTGGTGATTTGGCAACACAGGTGTGAAATTTTCCCTTGATCGTAAATGCTGCATTTGTATTTCTTTAAACATGTCTCTGGTTGTGAAAATTAGTTTTACCTGGTGACTACAAAAGACCTATGGCCTTCTTCTCTCTTGCTACTTCGTTACCTGCTTGTGTGAGTTCTTTTGTTGGACCTTGTAAAAAAGTTAATGTAGCCATGTGCATGTTCTTATTTGAGACCTTATTATTCTGACATATCTATTTCTTTCCAGCTCCTGTGCTCTCTCTATTGATAGTTTTGCTTTTGCATGGAACTTTGAGGAGTGATGTTTCTCAGTTATTATGACTTCTTTATTCTCTCAAGTTTTATTGACTTGAATGTTTGTTGGCAGTATTTTGCAGACAGAGATATTTTCTGTGCTGGTCGTGTAGCTGAGGAAGATCTTCACCGGGTGACTGCTGCAACTGGTGGAACCGTACAGACATCAGTTAACAACATAATTGATGAGGTTTTATATACTTATGGAAATGTGGCCAACTCCCCCTTCCCAAGTTCAACCTTTCCAACTTATCAGTGCTTATTGAACTTCTTGAATCTAAGTTTCTTCTTTGTTGTTTTAAAGGTTCTGGGAACATGTGAGGTTTTTGAGGAAAAACAGGTTGGAAATGAAAGGTTTAATATATTCAGCGGTTGCCCATCAGGACAGACAGCTACCATAGTTCTACGTGGTGGAGCTGATCAGGTTTTCATATTTTTACTAGTGATTTTTATTAATATGACTACTTTTTCATGCTGATGTTGGAGACTAAATGATTATTTTCAGTTCATTGAAGAAGCTGAGAGGAGCTTACATGATGCAATTATGATTGTTAGAAGAGCTTTGAAGAACTCTACTGTAGTTGCTGGAGGTGGTGCAATAGATGTATGTATTTTACATAACTAGTGAATTGTTAAAGCATATTTGAAGACGATTTTTTATCTCGATATGTGATACTTGCCTTTGCTGGCAGATGGAGATAAGTCGATACTTGAGGCAACATGCACGCACAATAGCTGGGAAATCTCAACTTTTTATCAACTCTTATGCAAAAGCACTTGAGGTAGGTGTTTCTTCCCTCTGCTTTTTCTTCCTGGCTTATCTCAGATGTCTTTCATCTTCCTTAGAAGATAGACTCTTGCAAGGCTGGGCCTTGCAAAGCTGTTTTTTGATTTTTTTAATACAAAATAAGTCATTACCCTGCATGGATATACACATGTAGTCGTGCCACAACATTAATTTATGCCAAAGCCTCACTTGATTTTGATGAACCTTTTTTGAATTTATAGTCCCTTCGGGGACATCCGATAAAAAAGCAAATCTGAATTTATTTATTTTGTCAAAGGGAGCCTGTTGTGTTAATAATTACCAGAATAAAAGGAAGTTTGATATATCCGTGGGAAGATTCTATATACAGTTTATTGTCCTTCCTTGTTTATGCTTTTGTTTGGAGATATTTGGAGATCGCTGTTTAATTCCTGCCGTAGTATGATTTCATCATGAATGTATGAAAACAATAATATGATGAGAACAATATATTTGGGAAAGTAGGATGTAACATTGCCTTCTATCAAGATGAAACTTTTCAATTTGTGGGGCAATCGTTTGACATCTTGATGTTCTCATCTTCAGGTTATCCCACGGCAGCTTTGTGATAATGCTGGCTTTGATGCAACCGACGTGTTAAACAAATTAAGGCAGAAGCATGCACTTCCATCTGGTTATATTCTATAAAAAAAATATTTTAAATTTTTTTTTTTAATCATTTATTCCCTATTGTTATATGTGAAAGATTCTCCTTTAACATTTGAGGTTCTGGGCAGGTGAGGGTGCATCTTACGGAGTGGACATCAACACTGGTGGAATAGAAGATTCATTTGCAAATTTTGTGTGGGAGCCATCAGTTGTAAAGGTGGCTTGACCAATTTCCATCTAACAATTAGTTATATGATTCTGCACCTTTAATTTCTGTACTAATCTTCTTAAGTTTTGTGCCTCTGGCATCTAAAATGTTTGCTTGACAGATCAATGCCATCAATGCTGCAACTGAGGCTGCATGTCTTATTCTTAGCGTCGATGAGACTGTTAAGAATCCCAAGGTAAATGCATTGTTCCCTGTCTAGAAGTACATGCATGCTTTTTTATATTCCGTGGTTTTTCATTTCCTTTTTTATCTGTGATCCTTATATCTCTATATTGCTCAATAAAAAATGCTCCAAAATTTCAAGAGTTTGGTGTCTTTATGATACTCATAATCATTGTTGTCAAGGTGTATTATAATCATAAGTGCAGTTTGTACCCTTGATAAGCTTCATAATCCCTCTTATTTTTTTATCAAGTACTATATGTCAAAATATCGATTATTGGAGCTCACCCTTAGCTTAAATTTTGTTAGCGAGACCTTTTATACTATTAAGTAGACAATGAGAAAATAATTGATAATCAAACATATAGATGAAATTACATTTAGATTTTTGGTTATGAACTCCAGGAAAGTCTTCTAGTTGTTTTCTTCTCTAAAGTAGACTAGAAAGTGCAAATGAGAGTTATCTTATTTATCTAATTATTTTCTTTTTTGATCGTGTGAAAATGTCTTTAATGAGTACTGAATCTTAATACAATTAAAATATGGGAGCAGAAACTGTGTACAAATGTTGGAAAAGGAAAAAATAAGAAAACTGGATGATAGTTAAGATGTTGAATTCTTCAATCACCAACTTCAGGTAATCACCATTAATAAAAGACACTAAAATTGGAAGCATGCTTTATTCAGTTCCTTTACTAGTATCCTTGAAGGAAACTGAAACTTTAAGCACAAAGCTTTGTTCTTGCATCTTTTGACGCCATAAATTCTACTGGTCTTGATTTGTTCCCATCCATTTACAGTGTTGTAAAGCTCCTTTATTGCTTTGGTGTGTTTCATTTTGCAGTCGGAGAGTGCACAAGGAGAAGCCGCTGCAAGTGCCATGGGTGGCAGAGGGCGTGGAGGTGGTTTCCCTGGCCGGGGACGTGGAATGAGGAGACGATAGACTCTACCCCGTTTTGTTTTTGTTATCAGAATTGGTATGTCTGATCAGAAAACGAGATATTTTAGTTTAATTTGGTTTTTGTTATTCACTTCCTTTGTGTTGGGATGTGGGATTGAATTTTTAGGTGCTTTCGTTTGCTGTAGAAAATGATACTTGTTCCTTTCATCTTATTTTTCGAAGGAATTTTACATGAAGCAAAATTAAAATCCGTTTCCTTTCTTTGTGGATGTTGAAATTGTACATTTTGAGAGAAAAATAAAATAAACATAATTGAATTTCATTGAAGAAAAGGCATTATTACGAAAGGTGAGGAGATCACTTTGCATTCTGACCCTTCATAATGGGGAACATCAACTCAAAGAGACCACCGGTTCCCATGAGCAACCTTGACATCACTTCTCTTGTACTTTATTACCATCGCAAGTAAGATTGTAAATAAGAAGATATATTGTCTCAACAAGTTGAAGTTGAAGTGAATTATTTGATATTTGACTTGAGAAGTTTAATTAATATTTAAATCAAAGAACTAACATATTAAATTTTTAATTTCTTAAATTAAATTATTAATAATATTAATGTTTATATATTTTTGTAAAAAAATTAATATAAAGTTCATATATTTAAGATTCAGATTCAATTCGAGTTTTAATTGAATTAAGTTTGATAATTTTTTTGAAGTTTAAATATTTTTAGTCCGAACTGAGTTTTAATATTTTATTTTTTAAGTTTGAGCTGAGTTTGTTAATTTTAAGCTCGCAGATTTTTAAATCTAATTCAACAATACTTGAATTCTATTTGATTAGTTTACGGCTCCAATTACAAGGCATTGTGATCCATCCCTTTTAACACCGGTATCGACGTACCAGTCACCGTCGCCAAAGAAATCCAGAGGAGCCATGTTACTAGATGCGTCCTTGTCACTTGAAAGTCGTGATCATTGATTCTACTCCTGCTAGGTTGGTCCATCCCTTTAGTACCTGTTTTGTTATTGTTATTCATAACAAAGTCGATAAAAATTACTGAAAACATCATTATTTCTATTGGTTTTATTATTATTTTAGCAGTTTATCAGGTTTTTTAATAAAATTGATAAAAGCGCTACCGGTTTATTGTTGTTGTGCATAACAAAACTGGTAAAAATCATCGAAAACATCATTATTTCTACCGGTTTTGTTATTATTGACATTTTATCGGGTTTCTTAACAAAACCAGTAAAAGTGCTACAAGTTTTGTTATTTTTTTACTTGTTTTGTTATTGTTGGACATTTTACCGAAAATGTTAAAAAAATTGATGTTTTAGATAAAAATAATAATGTTTTAGGTAATTTTTACCGGTTTTGTTATGTTAACAATAACAAAACCGGTAAAAATAGACTTTTTTAATAACAAAATTAGTAAACACAAAGATTTATTTCTAACATTTTGTCCAATATGATTCTCAAACATAAAGTTTCAAAAACAGTGTAAATACATTTCTTGTAAGTATCGATCATCAAAATATCGAAACCAATTATTATAAAGTAATAGGTCAAATATATCGGTTTAATGAGATAATAGGTAAACATATGTGTCGATACATTTTCTAAAAATATCGACCCAAAAACATCGAAACCGATAATTATAATATAATAGGTAAATTTACAATGTACCAGGTAGAAATATACCGATTTTATGAGAAAATATGTCTACATAATGTATGGACACGTTTTAAGTTTGTGTCGATACTTTTTTCCAGAATGAATGCCCAACAAGGTGCACACATAAAATGTCGATACATTTAAAATTGTATCGATCCCAAAAACATCGAAACTGATAATTATAATGTAATAGGTAAATTTGCAATATTACCTGTATAAATATATATGTTTAGTTATGTCAATATAAGCATTACCTAATATATTATTGTACTTGATAATATTTCCGACTAAATGCTTATTTTATTATATAAGCGATGTCTATTACATTATATAAGCTCTACCTAATATGTTATTGTACTTGATAATATTTTCGGTTAAATGCATATTTTATTATATAAACGCTACATATTACATTATATAAGCGCTACCTAATATGTTATTGTACTTGATAATATTTTCGGTTAAATGATATAACATAATCGGTGTAAATTTTAACCGGTCACGCCGTTTTTTAACCGCCGCATAACAGAATATCGCGATACAGGAATGTAAAAAGCATGCAGCTTCTTGTTTTCGGCCCTTGAAGGCAACAAGATGGATTACAGGTCCAAATAGGGATGGGCATGGGTCGAGTCGGGTTTTTGGTTCATCCGACCCGACCCGAGAACAATGAGTCATCCACCCGAGACCCGACCCAACCAAAACAAGTTTTCACCCGATCCGATATATAACTTAAAACCTCGACCCGACTCGAAATAAAAAATATATTTTTATTCAATAAAAACATTGACTTAATTGAAAAAAATAATATATAAAGGGGTATTATTGTAATTATTCCTAAATATATAAGGTAAAATTATATATTCTCGGGTAACCCAACCCGACCCGAGCATCACATTAAAAAAAACACGATCCGACTCGAACCTGAATTTTTTATAAAAAATCTAACCGATAACCCGTTGGATTTGAGTCCCATACCCATCCCTAGATCCAATGGTTAATACCGTAGTGTGTAATTAGGCCACAGTTTTACCTTGAACTGATTGACATATGTTTACGGTTTGGTCATTTACGTCAATGTAAATAAAATGTGTTCGAAGAGATTGTTTATACGCATCATATTTTTCATCTATAACAGGTTACCCTGCTCCACTCACAAACCAATAGTTTTTCCCCTCGTGACTGGGCACTACAGTTGGTACTGCCTTGATTAAATCTCTTTCACTGGTAAAGAAAACGATATATAAATCAAACCTATTGTAAACTTTATCGAAAGCAAAATAATTTAATATTTGTTCCAAGTTACTTTTATTCTTCAAATATTATTTTATTTGGGCGTTTGTTGAAAAGTTCAATCAACTGGAAATTTAGAATTAATATTTTAACAAAATGAAAACCACCTCGTATCAGTCTTCTATGATCCAAAGCTTAATTTAAGCATATAATAATTTTTAAAATCACTTACGTAATATAATTTTGATTTTAACATTAATATTGTACGTACGCACTTATATGTTATTATTTAAACACATCGATCTCTTTGTTTTATAATGAAATAAATAACGTATATATAAATCTGGCATGTAAAATAATTTTAGAAAATGTATCACAGTCCGATTTGCTTTGATAATATTAATCTAAGAATTGTTGGGACAGTTCTCGAAAGAATCACCCTCCAAAAATAGGCGTATGCCACTTTGAGCGGCAAACACACTGTACCTTTTTAATAAGAAACAGAAGAATAGTTCGCTACGTGCTCTGTGCTCACTGCACGGCTCGTGGATAATTGGTTAGATATGGGCTTTTATTTATACAAGCCGCTTGGGTGAACTTTGCTTGTCTACAAATGATGTGGGATTGTGGTCTTTAAGTTTCGTTATTCTTTTATCCATCCTTTTGCTGTTCACCTTTTCACCCCCAATTTTCTTAGTTATTTCTCACGGTTTATTATATAAATCAACATGATTTGTTTCTTCCTAACTGAAATATTTCATCTTCACTAACAACCAGTTCATCTAGTGGAATGAGACACTAGGTCATTTAAGTAAAGTCAGAGGTTCAAATCCTGACGTTTGCAAATGGAACAAACTAGATTGGGAGGGTCGCCCTTGCCTCTGCAATACCCGACCTGGATTAATCGGTCAATAAATCGGATACTAATAATTAATTAAAAAAAAGAAATATTTCATCTTCAATATAACAGGGCAGGCAGAATTGGATTCAATTTAAAAAAATTAATTTTTTTGACTTAAAATTACTTTGAATCGTAATTTCATAAACTCGACTCGAAATTTTTTAAAAATTCTAGTTGAGTTATAAAATAGAATTTGAATAACTCGAAGTTTTTAGTGATTAATAGATTAGTTTTCAAGTTTGAGTCGAATCTCTCGACTGTATAATATATGTCACATATGAACAAATATAAAGAAATATATATACGTATCATACGGTTATAGAAAATTATTTAAATTGAAATAAAATAATATTACAATATTATAAATATTTATAAATAAATAAATAAAAATCTAAACAACTCAATTCAAATTTTATAAATATGATTAAAAAATAATAAGTAGGTGTTGAGTTTACAATATTATAAATATTGGAATTGAATAAATTAAAAGCTTTATAATAAAAATCATGTTTTTTTACCTTTAGGTATGTTTTCTATTATAAAAGTTTTTTCATCCGAATAGACAATGCAACGCTCTCAAGGTCACGTTACTAAATGCAATCTAACATATCTAAAGAAAAAAATCCAAAATTTATAAATAAAATTTATCAAATATTTGTAAAAAATATGAATTGCAAAACAATTTTTATTTTTAGTCTTTTTAACATACCAGAAAAAGGTTTATCCAACATAAATAAAATAATAAAGAATAAGAACCAACATAGTCTATATTTGTAACGATTCTTGTTTCATATTAAAATGAAATAAATATGTCTGTTGTATATTTCAATTACATAATGTTTAATATAAAAATATGAAAAGTATTAAGATGCATAATTCCAACACCCATTCTACAACCGTCAGTAACACGAGTCATTAGAAAAACCTAATAATAGGTCGAAAGAGAAGGGAAATTTGACTAATAATTGTTGGGGCGGTTCTCGAAAGAACAACCCTCCAAAAATAGGCGTATGCCGCTTTAAGCGGCGAACACACGGTATTCTTTAGTAAAAGGCGAAAGAATAATTCGCTTTGCGTTCACCGCACAGCTCCGTGAGAGTAAGAAGGGGATATGGGCGTTTATTTATATAATCCGCTTGGGTGAAACTGCTTGTCTCCAAATGATGTGGGATTGTGGTCTTTAAGTTTCTTTTGCTCTTTATCCCCTTAGCTGTTAACCCTCGATTTTATTTTCCACGTTTTATTATGTACTTTAAACTCTCAGTATGATTTTATTCTTCCTAATTGAAGTATTTATTTCATCCTCCAATAATTTCATTTCAGTGTGTGAATTTGCTTGGTAAGTGCAATGTCTGTTATGAATAAATATTATATCTTAGGCCGAGTGAGATGTAGGATATGTTGCAAAACAATTTAAGAATATTGTTAATGTTTATCATAATAAAATGAAAAAGATGTATAATGATTTGAAATAAGCTACTTCCTAAATATCGAGTAAGTATAAGAAATCAAGATAATTAACTTGGATTATAGGTGTAAATATCTAATGTTTATATGTTCGTATCATACTCACATGTTCATGTTTATGTTTATGAAACTCGTGAAATATGATAGAGTAAATGTATATCATCGAGCTTTTTTCTGTACAATTATATATTTTGTAGATCACGACGGGACAATTACATAATTGGTGAGTCTCAATGAAATTATCTGATTATAATGATTATTTACATGAACATATAAAGGTTAGAATTCTATCCGAGCCAAGTTTACACATATTTATTTGTAGGGTAAACTACATATTTGATAACTGAACTTTATTCTCTCTCCTATTTTACTCATCGTACTTTCAATTTTTTTCAATTTACTCATTGAACTTAATAGTTTGAATTTTTTGGGTCACTTTGCCTTTAAAAAACTAACGGTGTTATGACATGGTCGTATTTTAATCAAAACATCGTCGTTTTAGTCTAAAATTTAATTCTTTTGAAGAATTAAAAACGACGTCGTTTTGATGTAAGTCTTCATGTCATAACGTCGTTTAATTATTTAACGGTGGAGTGACCAAAAAAATTCAATCTCTAAAGTTCAATGAGTAAAATGAAAAAAATTTAAAAATACGATGAGTAAAATAGAAGAGAGAGTAAAGTTCAGTTACCAAACTTGTAATTTACTATTATTTGTATATCTTATTTTTAAAATAATGGAGCTCTAAATTTTATATAAAATGCTTTTAATTTGAGAATTCATGGCCGATATTGTTTTAAAATATTTAAGTTACCCCGTACAGTTTACAAACTCGAAAAAATTTTAAGTCGGATTTAAGATGTTATATCTATCAATAAAATATATTTTTGAATTTAAATTTTATACAACATTTTTCTTCAGATATATAATTTCTTATTATTACTTATCACGAATCATTATTATTTAGATATATTTTTCATACAATTTATAATTCTTTTGATATTTGTGTAAATAAAATATATTTTTTTTTTGAACAAACATATTTGTTTGTTCGATTGATCAAACTATTTATTTTTGTTTCCTCATATTTCTTTAGGCTGTCAAACAAATATATTATATTTTTGATAAGTCAATTTTTTTAAAGTACACAAATGATCTTCCGATTATACACTGCTATTTTGTTAAGTCCATCGACTATTAAAAGTTACAAAATAACATCCTGACTATATAACATTATTTTTTGTTGAGTCCCCAACTATTAAAAAAATTATAAAATTATCACTCGACTATTCATATGTTTTAAAATCATCATTTTCTATTAAAAAATTGACGATCGATTGAACTGAGTTTAACATATTCAAGACTCAACAAAGTAGCCCTTTATAATCGGAGGACCATTTGTGTACTTTACCCTAATTTTTCACAGACTTCAAGTATACTACAAGGATTGATGTTGTACTTTTACCAAGTTTCCCCTTCGATTAGGTTACATAGATCTCTCTAGCTTTTCATTTCACCATTTCTTAGAACCATCTCTTATGTATTGGCTCCTATTAGTTTACCTTAAATTTAGTAGTATTGAGTTTGTTTCCTTAGAATCTCCCTTTATTTAATCAGGGTGTAAATTATATAATACCGGTGGCGGAAATACAGAAACTAAAGCCGGAGATCTACTGGTTGAGATGGTAAACCATAGAGGGTCGTCTCTTATGAAAAACGTTTCAACAAACAAATCAATCTATAGGAGACAATCTCCCAGGGCCATTGCTCTTTACATATTCTTGCTCTTTGCTTTGTCCATCTTCTTTTTTGTCTTCAATGCTGGCAACATTGAAGAAGAACAATTCAACCCAATCTCTGTACAGGTTTGTGATTCAGTATTTCTTCTGTTTCTGTAAATGGGTAGTCGTATTGGAGGCTTTTCAAAAATGAGTCACTGTCTTTTTGCACTATCTGAAATTTATTTGCACAAATTAGCAGCAATCTTACCATTGTTCTTATTATTAACTGTAGAGTTTATTTTTGGAAAATATTTTTTTTATAAAAGGGAAATTCAAGGATAAATTGCTTCTATATTTCCTTTTTGAGTTGTGCAGATAACTGATGAAGAACTTTGGGATCCTCCTTCTAGCCGTGGCTTACGTCCTTGTGCTCATCGTACGCTCAAATATATAGGTAAAAATCTAGAAATATATTGGTTCTCCTTCATTCCTGCGCTCAATTATCGCATAATTGTAATTTCTATTCTGTTGAAGACTATCCCTTTTCTTTTTGGATCAGTTCTTTTGTAGAGCTTGCTCTTTTATTCAATGTCTAATTGTTTCTTTGTTTATCTGTCTGTAATCGATAATTTTGGTTTTCTCTAATTTCATTTAATGCTATACCAGGTTCTCATGGATCCGACCGGTATTTAACAGTGAACTGTAATGGAGGATTGAATCAAATGCGTACTGGTGTATGTTTTCTTTTATCTTTCTCTTTTTTGCTTTTGCCTGCTCTTTCCGTATATATGTGTCTAACTACATTCAGGGTCTCATTCTATGATTAATGATTTTATAGAATTAGAAAAATGCTTGCGTGGTTAAGATAGTTTTGCCACCTATCATAGAATTTTCTAAGCCTTTATGGAGTTTATGCAGTTAATAATTGTGCTCATCTTCTTACATGTTAGCCTCCTACAATGGACTACAGTTCTACGATACTCAGGCCTATAAAAAAACAACAATTTGATCAATTTCAGTTGAAATCAGTGGAGTTCTGTTTCCCAAGGTTAAGTGGTTTTTATTAATGATATGGAATAGCCTATATTTTAGGTCAGAACTAAGCTATAGATGCTCAGTACTCTAAGAGTAATATGCATATCAGTTTTTACACTTTTAATTTGGTTTTGGGTCTATAACTACCGTTGGCATAAGCTTTTAACAGTTGGCACACCACAAAAAATTGTCTCGATGTATAACCTGCTTAACTGACTTGAACTTGTGTTTCATTGAGTGCATTTATTGAGTGGATTTGTTAGCTCTACAATCCATTTTTTTTTTTGCTTTCAAGTTTCATGGATGTTGCACTGTCAGTTCATTGGCCAAAACTTTGGTAACCATTCTCTTGTAGATATCAGACATGGTGGCTGTAGCACACATAATGAATGCAACCTTAGTTATTCCAAAGCTGGATAAACAATCCTTCTGGCAAGACTCAAGGTATTCTCATTTGTTTCTCTCTCAACTCCACCAAAATCTGTAATTGTTTTGGTCTTATTTAGTTTCCTGTTATTACTTAAGGTCTTCCATCTTGAATGGAACAGTGCATTTTCTGATATATTTGATGAGCTTCATTTCATCGCAACTTTACAACAAGATGTGAAGATTGTTAAGGAACTTCCAAAGGAACTGGAACATGTTCCTCAGGCTCGAAAGCACTTTACTTCGTGGTCTAGCATGGGTTACTACAAAGAAATGACTCAGCTGTGGAACGAGTATCAGGTATTTACTTGTTGGCATTATTTGTTTTTGGTTGTGGCCTGTTTTAAATACCTTCCTAGATGTGATTGTTCTGCAGTGATGACACGACAATCTGTCTGAGTTAATGTTTTTCAGAATATAATGCACTGTTACATTTAATCCAAGGATGCTGACCAAGAAACATTTGCAGGTTATCCATGTTGTTAAATCAGATTCTAGACTCGCGAACAATGATCTTCCTCTTGACATACAGAGGTTGAGATGCCGTGCTGTGTACCATGCTCTTCGCTTCTCTGTCCCCATTGAGAACTTAGGAAAGGTGAATTGCCACTCTTTGGTATTTATACCCTTGTGAATTTACTGCCCCCACACTGAAATGAAAGGCATAAGAAGCTTTTGAAATGCAGTAAAATTTAGGATCTTATAACAAATTCATTGTGCAATGCTAGAATATAATAAGCACAACAAACATTCATGTTTGATTTCATTATTGATTGATTTAAGAGGTCTCTTACGGGACTTCCTCTTTAAATTATTTTCTGAGTATGCATGACGGTGACACCACAGGAGCTGGTGGATCGTCTGAGAACGCAGAGTGGAAAATACATTGCACTTCACTTAAGATATGAGAAAGACATGCTTGCTTTTACTGGTTGTACTTCTGGTTTGACTGGTGCAGAATCTGAAGAGCTGAGAATAATGAGGTGGGAACCTATCCTTTTTCATGCATTTACTTTCAATCTTAACAGGAATCCTTTTCTTTACCAATTTGTCTTATTGAAAACAAGACACTTTATCAAGTAACCTGTAGGAATAATCTAACCTGGTAATAGTCTCGATATACAGACTTCAAAATTTTTTATTAAATTCTTTGAAATTTTGGGAAAAAATTGTGCAGTTTCACCTTATCCTTGATGTGCTTTGAATTATGGGTTGTTAGTTAAATTTACTAAAATTTGGGGAAGAATGTGACTAAATTGACCAATTTGAATATGGAAGAAGTAATTTTTTTGGTTCTCAGGTGTTTGTGTTTTAAGCTTATACTGATTTTTCTAAATATCTTTACAGGGAGAACACAAAACATTGGAGGGTTAAAGATATAAACCCTACTGATCAGAGAAAAGGTGGCTTTTGTCCACTAACCCCCAAAGAAGTGGGAATATTTCTTCGAGCTACTGGTTATCCTCCATCAACACTAATTTATGTTGCATCTGGTGAAATTTATGGTGGTGATGCTCGCCTTTCAGAGCTCAAGTCATATTTCCCAAATCTAGTTTTCAAGGTTTACTATTGTCATTTTTCCTTGTTATAAATAGTTTGATGTGCATAATCTGCCATGAGGATGTGGTGCCTTCATGACTTGGTGCTTTTATTGATGACAGGAGACACTGGCAACAGAGGAAGAGTTGAATGCATTTGCTAACCATGCAACTCAAAGTGCTGCACTAGATTACATTGTTTCTTTGGAAAGCGATGTGTTTGTTCCATCATATTCAGGTAACATGGCACAAGCTATTGAGGGGCACCGCAGATTCTTGGGCCATCGAAAGACAATCTCCCCAGACAGGTTACAAATTGTGAAAATGGCATTTGGTTTCTTCTAGGAATAGGTTTTCTGTAAGGACATGAACCATTAATACATGTAGTATTCGCATAACCATTTTATGCCATAAGTGTGACTTAATGCAATTCATTCATCCAATTTATCTTTGTGACTCATTAATTTACAACGATGTGAGAAGTGAGCGGTTGATTTTTCCAGAGGAATTATCTCTTTGGATGAAGTTTGTGTACTTTGTTTTAGGTTCCAGTAACAATATTTTCTTGGAGAATAGCATAGCATGGCCTTGTCTCATCTTGTCTGGTCTTGTTAGTTAGTTTGTTTGTCTAATTCTCTTAATACAAGGTGATCAACTTTAATGATGTTTTTTCAACTTCTTTTCTAGAAATACTTTGTACTGTTGAGTGACACCCTATAAGAACATTTTTTATGATTTTATTTCCTTGAAAGAACTAGCATTCTTATCAAAGCAATTTATACTCTTATCTCAAGTTTGTTAATATTTTATGCAGGAAAGGACTTGTCAAGCTTTTTGATGAGTTGGAAAGAGGAAAAATAAGAATATCAACGTTCTCTGAACTTGTGTGGCAGATGCACAAAAACAGGTAGCTATTGCAACTATGCCTCTATGATGGACCTAGCACAACTAGGCCGTGGAAACTTGTACAAATTAAGTACCAAGGGATGTGTAATTAAATATCAATGGTATCTGTCTTATTGCAGTGTTCAATGGAATGGTATATTTTTTTTAATGAATTTCGATATTCTTTATATTTACATTGTAGAAAAGGAGCTCCAAGAAAAAGAAAAGGTCCTTCACCAGGAGCCAAAGGGAAAGAACGTTTCAGGACTGAAGAATCCTTCTACGAAAATCCATATCATGAATGTATATGTAGTCCAAAGGGTGTATAAAGATGGTCATGACCCGATTTGGCTTGCCATCTGCAATATGATTTATCAGAGTTGCCTGAGAATCCCCCATTCGAGTGGTTAAGATAAGTTGAACCCCGATGGTAGGTGCCCCTGAAATGAAGTTTGAGCAGTGGCTGCCTGCCTTCTATTTGATTGACCCAAAGTTCTAAATGCATAACTCAGTTACAGTTGCATCACATAGTGCCTGCAGTTAATAGGTAGTTGAATTTTCTTTAATTCCCCCTTTCCTCTTAATAGGTAAAGCTCACACATTTTGCCCCCGAATTTGATTTCAGATAAAATCTTTCCCTCCCTCATTTGTTCTTAGTTTTGAAGACATGATGATGGTTTTCATGTATAATGAGGACACATAGAAGAAGCAATTATGATTTTGATGTAACTTATTAGATAGTTTATACATATACATAAATCCTTTGGTTCTCCCCTGCCATATTCTGGTCTTCACTATAAGTCATTAGATTGTTCATTTAGTGGAATCCAAATTCCTAGAGAGAATCATGTATGTATATTCATGTAAAGGAGCACCAACCAAGCGACTACACTATACCTCAGATTTATAAAAAAAAATATCAAGTAAAGGAATTAAAAACCGTGTAAATTAAAATAAACAAGCTTATATAGTCTACAATATGCCCGTACATGTATCAAATAATTTTTTATACTGAATATATTATTAAAAAATACAAAATATATTATAAACACATAAAATTTTAGTATTCACGAAAAATATTAAAGTATAAAAATTTACCAGCGAAGCTCCCGTCTTTTTCGTGATAATAAAATTCTCAAACCCCATTTTTTTTATAAAATATTAAACAATTACAAAAAAAAAAAAAGAATATATACAAAAAATGTAAAACATTATGAAAATCATCAAAATTTTCACAACTGTTAAAAAAAACTTATTGTGCTTTTCCCATTCACCTTTTCTTTTTGGCCAATACAAAATAAAAAATATTTAGAAAAATCATCAAAATACAACCCAATCAGTGAGATAAAGCTTCAGTAATCGATTAAAGTTCAAACATCCAATCCTTGGCACGGTCGGCCCGCAAAGACTGATCGAACTCCGATTTATTTTTAAAATAGTATTTAAACAATAATTTTATGACAAATTACAGTTTTAAGAGAAAAAAGAATTAACAACTTTCTACTGAAATACACACGTTGGCTTTATTTATTTATTTTTACTATTTTTACCATATTTTGTATTATTTTTTTAACTTTAAAAGAAGTATTAACCAAAATTAGTAGTAGAAACTCAATGGAAGGAGACAAGTCAAATAGAATATATCCAAAGCAAACAAACCAGCTATACGAGTTTCTAATGAACCAACCTCACTCTGAAGAAAATGTGATGAATTGTAATGTCATATGATACAATCAAGCATTCTTTTCTTGCTGATAAACTATATAATGGGAGAAATTACACCCGGGACACGCCATTAACTAAACTCTGATGAATCCACACAAACTTTACTTATAGCATGCATTGCCATCCATCATTTGATTGCGAAAATGTATCATCTTTAAATGTGAATGTCGCATGTACAAACTCATATTATCCATGGCAAACTGGTGCAAGTTTTGAAGTAACTGCTGTTTCAATCTGTAAAGACCTCATTTCAGAGCCATCTCTTACCTTGATTTTTTTTTGTCCATGTTCAAATCATTCTGTACAGTATGCGATGTCTGAGAACAGGTAAGTCACATTCTAGTAGAAATCATAGTAATTTAATCACCACGAGCCAGAAGAACTGAACTGAAGAATAGAAGAGAGCTCTGCTATGGAAAAGTTTGCTTGCTACCCTTCCTATGTTATATACGCCGATACAGTTACAAATTCCTCAAACCAAGATAAGACGGGCCACAAACTGGTATGAATCATCCTTCTCCCTTTGCAAACTTTGAAGTTGATGCATGGCGAACCATCCTTGTATAATGGGCATCTTTTTCGTATGAAAATCTTCACTAGTCTGATTTTAGCAAACATGTAAGAATGGGGCACCAAATGAGATCTGAATTCACAATATTCCATTCAAAACCCTTTGATAATAATCGTACTGCCGTGTCCGCCATGCATCTAAACTGATGCTGATCAGGGAAAGCACCAATGACACACATTGCTGCAAGAAGCCAACAGATAACCACAATCAAGATTAAATGCAGGGCATTATTAAAAATAGATAAAAAGCTTAAAACAACAAACCTCTTCTGTCAGACTTAAGTGGAACCGTTTTCTTAAATTTTGTATTCCTCGAGGACCACCTTTGAAGCATGGGTAACCAGAATCCTAATACAAACAAAAATATGTTGAGTATATATGTTCTTTCTCCAGCCTTACATATTACTAACATGTCTTTCTAGACAGCTCAACCTTTTTCTTTTTCCTAACTATATATATTGTGTGTTAGTCAGCGAGACACAACCAGGCTCAGTTAACTGTGACTCGCAGCCTTGAAGAAATACAGGCTGTCCCTACTCCATTCTCTAATTATCATGTGGTGATTATGTGAAAAAAATATAGTATCACCAGAAATAAACTATAGCATGTTACCTGCAACATTTCAACAACAAGAATTATGCGCCCTGCATGCTTACGGCAGGTTAGGAAACCTTGGATGCATAATACCTGAATTTAAGGGATAAAGATATCAGAATCAATTTAGCATAAGAATAATATTTACTAATTAAGAGCTGGAGTTTCAGTTCGTACGCACCAATTTGGTATAATATCAATGAAATAAGAAAGATTATATAATTTTTTTTTATAGGAATAGTAGGCCTCACTAAAAACCCCCTTCATGATTAACGGAACTTGAAAATAGTTCCTTAATCAGCGGAAGGAGGAAAAGAGTGCCCTAGGAATTCATTAATCTTAAAACATTACAAAGTAATACAAAGACTAATCTCCCTCCAGAGATAAAAAGCCAAAAGGAAACAGCCCTTAACAGAACATAATTCTCAACCAATACCAGCCTTAGCTAGAACATCCGCCTCTATATTGGCTGTTCTACTTACCCATCTAATAAGACCTTCATAAACACTAAGCTTTTGAATAATTTCCTTAACAACTTGAACAAAAACGACAGGACAAGAACCAACATCCTTGACCCAACCAATTGCCACCTTACTATCACTCTCGATAATCAATCTCTCTTTAAATCTGTGGCGAATATATTCATAATAATATAACCCCTTTAGGATAGCTTTCAATTCCATCAAAGTTGGAGGTCTAGGACCAGCAGGGTCTTTGAAGGAGCCAAGAATCGAACCAGAAATATCTTTCAGAACACCACCTAAACCACTCCTCTTCCAATCACTAGAAGTAGCCGCATCCACATTAAGTTTAATAAAACCCTTTGGAGGAGGGGACCAAGGAACCTTAGTTGAAATCTGATTAGTATGAGACGAGCAAGAATCCACTAAGGACGGGTCGGCAATAAGAGCATCCTTGGAAATAGAAATCTGAGTTTCCCTAGCTAGAAACCATGAAGCAATCCTGCACCTTGCTAGAAAGAATATTTCTGCTCGATCAAACTTCCCTCCTTCAAACACTATATAATTCCTAGTTTTCCATATTGTCCATAAGACCACTCCAGGGATAAATGACCACATCAGAGAGTTGGTCTTTAAGTTAGTCCATGCTACTAGGAATTTTTTTGCATCTTCATGAAAAACAGACTGAAAATTCCAATAATCCATGAATTTAGTCCATATTGGCCAAACAACCGAACAGGAAAAAAATAGATGAGATGAAGACTCTTCTTCTAGATTACAAAAAGGACACATAGAATCATTTATGCCCTGAACACCTCTCTTAACCAGAGATGTCTTCACTGCCAGCTTCTTTAAGATAACTTGCCAAAGAAAAGTCTCCACTCTTGGAGGCAGTAGGCCCCTCCAAACAATAGATTTCCAAAAATTAGCTTCCTCCAAATCGGAAATACCCGAATAATATAGATTGGCACATGATTTAACATTGAAAACCCCTTCTCCATTCCCCTTCCACAACAGTCCATCAACAACATCAGTAGAAATAGAAAAATCTGAAATAACAGCCATCAAGTTTGACCATTGTTCAAATTCCCAGTCATTCAACTCCCTTCTCAACTGGACGTTCCAAAACCAGCCCCCAGAACTGTAATCCCCAAACTGAAATAATCTTCCAGTTTTGTTCACTGCAATAGAGAATAGTCTAGGGAACATGACCATCAAAGGATGATCCAATGCCCAATTGTCTTGCCAAAATCGAATATTCCTCCCATTGCCAATTTTATAGCTATAATTGCTTCTGATACTACAGCCCATCGAATCAGCTTTAAAATGATTATTCACCAAAGATCTCCATATCCAAGAAAATTTAGGAGAAACCTTACTGTCAAGCTGCATCAATGAAGAATCCATTTTGTATTTAGTGCAAATCATTTCCCTCCAAATCGCCTTCCTCTCAATAGCAAACCTCCAAGCCCACTTTTCCAATAGAGCCCTATTCATCGTATTTATATTAGGAACTCCCAAGCCTCCTTCAATTTTTGGTTTACAAACGCTGGTCCAGCTTACCCAATGGATTTTCTTCCTCCCACCTCCTCCACCCCATAAAAAATTTGACATAATAGAGTTTAGGGTCTTGTATACTGAAGCTGGAACCTTAAACAATGACAAATAGTATATAGGAAGTGAACATAGGACTGATTTAATCAAAACCAGCCTGCCCGCCAGTGACAAAGAAGAGCCTTTCCAGCCTGCTAACCTCTTATTGAAGCTTTGAACCACTGGGTCCCACAGAATGTTAGAGTTCCTGTGTGGACCAAGAGGGAGTCTCAAATATTCTGAGGGAAAAAAACCCACTGAACATCCAATCGTAGCTGCCCAATCCTTAATTTCCTCTTCCCTTAAATTCACCCCAAACAATTTGCACTTCTTCAAGTTCAACTGAAGTCCAGAAATAATCTCAAACACTCGAAGCACCCTCTTCACATTTAAGATCTGTTTTTTCGACGCACCACAGAAAATTATAAGGTCGTCAGCAAATTGTAGATGTGTTAAATTAAAATTCTTCTCCTCATTTCTAATCATCAAACTCGAAAAGAGACCCCCTGAAACAGCCTTAAGTATCAATAAATTCAAGAGTTCCCCAACTATATTAAACAACAACGGAGACAAAGAACAGCCTTGACGAAGACCCTTAGCCATTGGGATTTCCTCGGTTGGAACCCCATTCACCAAGACTGAAACAGTTGCTGAAGTGATGCACTTCGAAATCCACCCTATCCATCTAGAACCAAAGCCCATTTCCTTCATAATTCTGAACAAAATAGGCCAGTCAAGAGTATCATATGCCTTCTTGAAATCAGCTTTAAAAACACATCCTTTTAAACCATTCTTCTTCCAAAAGTCAATCCCTTCATTGGCTATAAGGGAACAATCCAAGATTTGTCGACAGGGAATAAAAGCGAATTGACATAGACTAATCAAATCTGAAATGCAGCTCCTAAGTCTCATTGACAGACATTTAGAGAGGATCTTGTACAAACCACCAACTAAGCTAATAGGTCTAAAATCGTCCAAACCACCAATGTTTGAAATTTTCGGAATAAGAGTGATGAAAGTGTGATTTATTCCATGTTCTCATTCCTTCCCCAAGTAAAAATTCTTAAAGAAGATCATAATATCTTCCTTAAGGACCTGCCAAAACCTCTTGAAAAAACCCATATTAAAGCCATCAGGACCCGGAGCTTTGTTACTTCCACAAGACTTCACAACATCCCAAACTTCCTCCTCTGAAAATTCCTACTCTAAGAACTGATTCTGCTCCAAAGAAATTCTGGAAAAATTCAGATTTAATTCATCAATTTCTAGAGTAGATCGGTTATTGTAGATCTTAAAAAAATAATCCTTCACAATGTCCTTAATTGCAAATGGGTCTTCAACTGTTTCTCCTCTAAAATTAAGTGCCACCAGTGCATTCCTCTTCTTCCTAACCGTAGCACAGGTATGGAAGTATTTAGTGTTGCGATCCCCGTCTTCAATCCATTTAGATCTCGAATACTGAAACCAAATCTGCTCTTGGATCTTGTGCAGCTTCCACAATTCTGCTCTACAATTATTCAACTCAGTTAATACCTCACTATCGACAACACCCTGCTTTTGTTGAATATCAGCCTCTATCTTCGAAATTTTCTTCTCTAACTCAGAAATCAAGTCTCCTGGATACTTATCTCTGTTTCCAGACCACTTTTTTATTGCATGTTTGGCACTCCTTAAAAGACTAAAAGCACCTGCCTTCTTCTGACTTTTCTTAGAACTCTGAATAGAAGAAATAACCATATCCTCAAAACCCTCCTCATCCATCAAATAGTTGAACATTTTAAACGGTTTTTGACCCCAGTCCACTCCTTTATTCACAAGAATTATGGCATTGTGATATGACAATGATCTTGGTAGAAGAGACTGCAAACTGTCCGGAAATAACTCTAGAAATTGACTGTCAACCAAAAAATGATCTAATCTTACAAACGTGGGATTCTCTTGGTTATTACACCAAGTGAACCTTCCCCTATTCATAGGAAGATCAATTAAGCCCGTATGAAGAATGAAGTCATTAAAGATCTCCATTGAGCTCCTAGTTTGACCTCTGCCCATCTTCTCACCTTCTTGTAAATAGACATTGAAGTCCCCTCCCACACAAACGGGAAAATTCTGTCCACTAAGAAAACTGCTTAATTCTTCAAAAAAACCAGCTTTCTCTTCCTCCACTGCTGGACCGTATACATTGATGAAACCACAACTGAAGTTTTTATTCTGAAATTTACCAAAGGTAGCTATAAATCTCCTACTAATAAACTGACTCTCCAACTCAAAGATATTGTCATCCCAACAACACAACAGGCCCCTCGCTGATCCAACTGAAGGAGATTCCAAAACTCCTTTAAGCTTATTAATCCCACTTCTCCTAAAGAAAGACCTCTTAAATTTTTCAGTCTTTGTTTCTTGCAACCAAAGGAAAGTAGGATTTAAGCTAGTGACTAAATTCTGAACAACCCTCTTTTTTTCATTTTTCTCCAAACCCCTAACATTCCATGAACATATTACTAACTTTGACATCTTCATAAAGGGAAAAAGGTACAATCAAAACCCTCAATCAACCAAACCTTGATTAATCCCAATCAAGCCTTTCTCTAGAGCTATGATTTTTTCCAAAAATGCTTCTTTCCCTTCCTTAAAAGATACTCCCAAAAGCTTACTAACCTCCCAAGTTTCTACGACTTCTTTCAATAAACTCGAGAAAGCTGAGGAGGATGTTGTATCAATGCTCACCTGGTCAAGGGCTTCTCGAAACAGGATCCTTCTAGCTCTCCTCTTCCTTCTAATTAACAAACCAGATTTGGGTCTTAAGCATTCACCTTCAGAAAAGTAACCTTCAATCTCCCGCTCTGCGGTCCCATCCCCAAGACCATTAACAAAGCTAGGAAGAAGACTCCCATCAGCAATGAGCTCTGCTGAAAAACAAATATGTTTTGCAATGCTGGAATCCATATCCAACTTCCTCTGCCCAACCTTGGTGCCATTTATTTCATTCGTAAAGTTCAACAAATCTCCATACCAATATCTTCTTTCCCTCGACCTGCTATTGACCCTTTTGCAACTGCTCAAACTTCTAGTTTCCAGCACCTCACTCTCAGATGAGACCTTTTTTCTAGAACGGTGTAACTATCTCCCCCTTGAGATGTTTCCTAAATTAGTTGTAACCGGTTCAACCAACCTTAAACTTTCTTCTTCAGCCTCTATTTCTGCATTAACCAACTTCTCTGTAATTGGGCTCGTCTCCAATACTCTAAACGTTTTCCTGTTTTTTCCTGCTAAATTAAGGTTCTCCACAAAATCCCCACACTTATTAACTGTATATGCTGGCCCATAAATGAAACCCGAAAAATCTTTTGACCCAGACTGCCCAGAGTCTTCAGAATGGGCCTGAGATCCATCAGCCGAATAATGTTGACTTCTAATCCCCAAACCTACAAACTCACCAACTTTTAAACTCCCAACCTTTTGACTTTCTGGCAAACTACAAGTAATACCTTTCCTATCTAAGGAAAGCCTTGCTAGCTGTCTATTCTCACTAACTCCTCCAGAACCACTGAACACACCCTGATCAATCCAATTGTCCACTGACAGACGATTTTTCCTTGCTGCACATGCCTCACCTTCCCCATGATCTGACAACAACCTGTCTACATCCTCCTCAGACCTAATTTCTTCAGAAAATGCCTTATCGGAATCCTCCACCGGAAAATTACTGAAAAATGAACTTGAATACTTACTTGCTGATCCAATCTTAATACTTACTTTGAATGATCTTCCATAAGATCCAAGAGTGATCACCTCTGGAACATCAAAGGGGCTTTCCACCCTCAATAAAATTCTTGCCATTGTAAGGTCTTCTCTTTTCCTTGTACTCTCATGAATACCTACCACTTTGCCCCATCTACCAGTCATCTTCTCGAAGAAAGATTCATTCCAGCATAACAAAGGAACCCCTATTAATTCTGCCATGCAGAAGGCCGTGGGAACTCCGGCCTCATTCAGTAAAGGTTCCACTCGTTCAAACCACTGTTTTAAAACCTCTTCCTTTTTGCTCCACAAATCCAGCATCTCCTCATGGGAATTAAGAACTAAAACTCAAGAGTTCCAAACATAACCCCATCTAGCAATTTGAACATCATAGCCTTCCTTAAATAAGGCATTCCGAATGAACTCAACTTGAAACGAGTATTTGATAATCCCTGTTAACGACCTCTTCACCCAATTGGCACTTTCTGATGGAATATGCATCTCCATAATGTTTTTCTTGACATTCCTCCTTTGGATATCCTCAGACAATAGTTCTTTGTACCCCCTTGTAATCTCATTTGACATCAGAGCATCCCTATAAGTTCTATCGTCCCTTCTACTTCTGCTAATATTTTCTCTTTCTCTTGATTTCGAAGAATCTGCATTAATCTGACCAGAAGCCTCGTTTGAAGAAGTATGCACCACCCTTGACCTTGAACGTTCATCCTTAAATCTGGCAGGACTAACTAAGATCTTCCTTCCATCAATCACAACCCCGTTTAACTCATCAACATCCCTCCTTAAATCTTCCTCCCTCTTAAATTGAACAAAATCAAAGGTGGAAAATCTGTACTTAGGATTTCTAATTTGATTGGGAATAAAAACTCTTATAACCGGACCATGGACTAAGAATAATTCCCTAAGCGTATGACGAGAAACCCTCCTACTCAGGTTGTCAATAAACGCCGACCAACACTCATCGGGAACTGATTTTTTTTTTAAATTCTCTCTCTCTACGTTTTTCTCTTTCTCACTCATTTTTTTCCTCTTTGCCAATATTAGTTCAGTTGTGTTTTTATTATATAATTACATACAACTTCACATATTGGTCTTTTAGTAAGTATCGGTTATGTCTTTATCATTCACTTCATGTTTTCATAACATTTATTCTCAGTAAGCAAGCATCTTCTAACAACTCTAATTTGCTATATGTTGGTGTGCATGACGCCCATCACAAACTTACGTAAAAGAGTGAACAGACCACACAGGTCTTAAACACAGAAAGAAAGGGCATTAATACCTTAAAGTAGTCAAAAAATTCACTTGGAACTCCCTCAGCATCGGAATCCATGACCTAGCACACCCAACAATTGAGCATTAAGAGCAAATCTGAACTAACTGATAGAATAGTGTCAGACCGACAAATATTGAGCTATAAGATAGAATCTCATGTTCAGCAGACTTACCTCAAGAAGTTCACGGGTTAATTTGAATGGTGCACTCTCAAAATTTACACTACCAGGTGAATTGGAGAGCATGAAGCCAAAATCGATATGTATTATGTGACCTTCTTCATCCAGTAGCAGATTTCCATTATGCCTATCCTTCACCTACACTTGGATAAATTGGCAAATTAAAAATAAAAAAGGAGTATATAACATGATAAGCTCATCAAATTTATAACCACCAAGAATCAAACACTGTTATAATAAGCTTATGGTACAGAACAAAACCATCAACACTCTTAAAAGTTTATATCCCATGATGCTCACTTAATTTCTGCGTTGAATTGATAAACAGAACGAGAGAAAACCATACATACCTGCAGAAGATAGCACAAAAGGGAATACCCAGCCATACTTTCAACAAAATTTCTCTGCAATAAAATTAGCTTAATGTGAGCAATAGAAACATTAAACAAAAGAAAATATGCACCTTCTATAGAAAAAATAACATCACAATTTGACTGATTAAAACATAAAGGAAACAAAATATGAACAAAAATAGCAAACTACAAACACGTTCTAGTGCATTCAATAAACACCAAAAACAAAAAGAGCAAAACCTAGTATTTCATGAACTTTAGCTAATAAAATATTGGACATTCACATGCAAGATAAAAAAGCATGTTAACAGAAAACTCTGGGTAATTTCAATTAAATCAGCAAACCACAGAAACGTTCATCTTTCCAAAAAACAAATGTACACATTACAGCATTTTGAAGATGAGAAATTGATTACCATCCATCAGAACACTGCCACTAAAGTATCTTGCTCCTACATCCCATTATCACATAAGGCTTGGACTTGACCAGTGCAGTTAGTCAAGAAGACTCTCATAATCACAAATTTTATTACTAAAGAAAGATACCAACAAGAGTGATCCACCAACTTACCAAAACCCATCGCATCAAGCAATCAACATATACAAGGTAACTATCATAAGATAGCAAGATTTGACAGTAACCACAAAAAACTGGTTACATAGGATGGTTGGTTCAAAAAGAAAGTAACCTTAAAGTAACTCAAAAACAATAAACTTTAAAATAGTATAAAATGTAAATCACACTGCAGCTTAAAAAAGAGTAGGAAAATTTTACATCACAAACCAAAATTGTTGTCCAACTCAAAATTGTATAGAAGTGGAAAGGAATGTTCCCGTGTTTCTCTTATTTAACAGCAATCTTTGCAATTACTAGAACATCACCATCGTAGTATCTGCAGTTATACAGAAAAAATATTTTTTCCAGGGTAAAAAGAGAGAGAAGCAAACTCTGACTCCTCCTAATGGTCCAATAAAACTCCTAAAAGCTTAAATATAAAGCTAAAATATTTTGTAAAATACGACAATTACTTGAAGAGTAAGAATGAACTTGCCTAACAAACAAATAACAGGAGAGACCTGCCTCTTTGCTACTAGATTACCTGTGCCAATTTAAAACTAGGAGAATTTTCCAGATATTTAGCAGCAAAGAATTCACGTAAGCTTGATACATTGGGATATCTACTTTTGATAGAATGAAGAGAAGCCTGCAGAAAACAGCAAAGCTATAACCATTTAAACAGCCTAAGTTTCAACCATAGATACAATACAGTCGGTTGAACAGAAAAAGTGATGTTACCGTATCTGGAATTGTTTCAATAAGAGCTGTATAAGAAGATGTAACCAAAACTTCATAAGGGCGCAACCATAGAGGAAGACCTGCTTCTTGGAAGATATCTAGCATTTAAAACCATAAACACACTTCAACCATGATAATGGAACAATAAACAGGGGCCAGTGGGGGCCCTGGCCCCACCAATATTTTCAAAAAGTTAAAAATTTTAATTTGGTCCCTTCAAAAAATTTAGAAATTCTTATTATGTTTCAAAAACTTTGAATATTTTTAATCAAGTCCCCTCCTAAAATTTTTAAAAACTCTAATTAAGTCTCAATTAAAAAAAAAACTTACTTAAACCCCTTTTTTTTAAATTATAAAATAAACTATTCTAAATTTTTGAAAATTTTAATTTAGACCTGAATTTAAAAAAAAATTAAGTAGGCACCACTAAACTATGTTGTCAAGATCCGCCACTGACAATAAATCAGTTATGAGTTCACTAATGTTTGACATCATGATTGAAATACATATACATTATGCACCCATGAATGTAATTTTTACAGTTTATTCAACATAATGCATTCTTGATCATCTTTGTGCATGCAAAATCATGTCACCCTTTCTAGAGGGGAAATATGATATTCACTGCCTTGACATTTTCTCAATTCATTTCTAATAACATACGATGTAGGAAGAAAACGTGATTCCAAAAGTTGATGCTTATACAAAGACTAGGTTGGATACAAAGCAAAAGAGCAAAGAATATTGGGAGAAAAGAAGCACAAAATGTAATAAAGGGACATACCATAAAAATGAGAGAGAAGCTGCACAGAAAGATGCTCTTGCCTACAATCATCCCCACTCTTTACAATAACCTACATGATACAAATAACAAAGGGGGCGTATTTACTTAAACCAAACTAAATAGCACATGATAGGAACCTAGGCGTTTTCAAATTTCCAGGGCCAGAGGGAGAGAGAATCTGAGTGACGTTTAAACAGCCTTCACTACCGCCATCCGTCGCTAGCCTTCCACCGTCCGTCGTTTGTCGTCCTCCGACCACCGCCGCACTCCGACCTCCTTTTGACGCCGTTTTTCTCAAGGATCTTCGTCTACCCACTGCGTTTCCATATTCCTGGTTCTTTTTGATAGATTCCATTTCAATCAGAGCAAATCTACTCGTCTTTCTCCGCCGATTTTTTCCACCAACTTTTTTCCGTGTTTCAATTCATCCGTTCCACTGTGCTCGCCGGAAGCTCGTGACAAAAACCCAAGTTCTCTACTGTGAATACCCACTGCCGTTCACCGGAAATCTTACTGCGAAAATTTCCGTCACTGTTCAGGAGTTCTTATATTTCCAGAACGTTGCTGCTGGCTCTAGGTCTTCACGTACGGAGGCATAAACTTCCCTAGCAAAATACTTCTCTGGTTTTTTTCGTAAAAATTAAAACAGCTCGGAAGCCTCTGCATTTAAAAATGACGTCCAAGAATCGCGATGAAGTAACAGAGAAACGGGATGAAACCTCAGCTTGCCAGACTAAGAATCGTCGTCAGTCCGAGATAGAGGAACATGAGATCGTAAAACCTTTGAAAAAACCAGATTTTATGGAGAAACGGGTGGATTTTATATTGTCAAAGGTGTCTGAAGGGGAGAAACAAAATCATAGAGATGGGCAGCAGACAAGGACTGTGCAGAAATCAGAGGAGGCGAGGAAGAAGCTGAGTAGTACAGTGGCAGCGGATGAATATGAGAGGATGGTGCTGGTGACAAAAAAGAATAGGGATGATTCGTTGGTTGAAGCAAGGAGTGTGGAAGGGGCCATTGCGCAGATTCCTGAGGCGGAAATCCTACCACAGAATTCCCACATTTTTAATTACTGGTGGAAGAAAGATTATCCAATAATCAACAATGGGTATAGAACTAGTTGCTTTACGTTATACATTGATAATTTACCAGAGAAGATTCATTGGAAGCGGTTTTGATCGTTATTTTGCCCTTACGTTCAGGTTATTGACGCCTTCATTCCAACTAAAAGAAATTCAAAGGGGGTACGTTTCGGTTTCATTCGCTTTGCTACAATTGGAGAAGCCCGTAGAGCGATCTCAAAGATGAATGGCGCTCACATTGATGGTAGTAAAATTGGAGTCTTTTTTTCTAAATACAACCAAAGACATTCTTTTTGGAGAAAGTCTTCGCCAGTTGTCCACCAAAAGCCCGAGACGGAAAATGTTACAAGAAATAATCTCTATACAGTAAACGGCGTTGTTGATGAAGCTAAACTTCAAGTTTTGGATAACTGCCTAATGGGGTGGTGCAAGAACTATACCAAAATCGGCGATCTTGCTAGCCAAATGCAAGACAAAGGACTCAAACGGTTTCTCGTTAATGAGAGCTGCTGGGAATGTAGTTCTCATGATATTCGAGGACTCTGCTACGTTGAAAAGGGTTAAGAATGAACAATCATAGACTCTTGCAGGGTGGTTTTCTAGAGTTGAAGCTTGGTCGGAGAGTCTAGTGGTAGAATGCCGTCGAGTATGGGTAGTTTGCGAAGGGATTCCTTTTCACGCGTGGAATTGGGGTACTTTCAAGAACATTGTGGCTAAGTGGGGCAAATTAGTATCAATTGATGAAAGCTCTCAGTTTCCTTCATCTTTTGATCGTGCAAAACTTCAAATCCTCACAAATACTAAATTGAGGATTGATGAGTCCTTGAGTTTGAAGGTCGGTTCTAATTTTTTTGAAATCATGGTGCATGAAGTTGAGCCTTCTTTCAAACCAAACTCTTGGATCCCTGAGGAAGTCGATGATTCTCCATACCTGATTTGTTCTCTTGGGACAACGTCGAAGAATTCTCTGTCAGGATCGTCAGTGTCATCCCCAGGTTTAAATTGCCCCGTCGAAGATGTTGCAATTAAAGGTCCCCACGTAGAAAAGGTTTCACTCATAAAGAGTGTCAAAAGCGATGAGAATCCGAGTAACAAATTGGGGTTGCACACACTGGAGGCTGTGGATCAATCAAAATTAAATATCGTGGATCATCTAGCTAATAAATCAGTTGATCATTCTGATGGTGTTAGCCTTAGGGCCTCGGAAGATGTTCTTATGATGGGTCTCATTACTTCTCATGGTTCATCTAGTGACACATTCCAATTAAAGGAAGATACCCCAGTGGTGCCCCCTATCCTTGGGAAATTAAGAACTAATCGTGTGGCGAAGAAATGTAAGACAAAGAAAAGAGTTCTGAATTAAGTGGCAAGGATATATTGATTGAATGGAAGGAAGTGCGATTTTGGTTCATTGAGGATAACTTATCGAGCTGACTTTTTTGGTGATTTTGATACATGTTGGTATTTTGTGGAGTTCCCTTCATAGGCGGATGTTTTTGGTTTAATGGTTTTAGGTGTTGTTTTAATGTATGTTATGTCATTAACTGTTGGGTTGTTTTCCTATTGATGTAGGCTTATCTTAGGTTTAGGGTGATTGCCTCTTGATTTTTGTGGTCGAGAAGGCGAGAGTTTTAGGTGATTATGTTTTTTGTAATGGCGTCTATCCTCGTTTGAGGGTATTTCGTGTTTTCATATGTAATGGGTATTTTATTCAATGAAATATGAGGTACTCTTTTCTTCCAATGTTCGTTAACATACTTCTTAGTATGTGGACGAATACGAAGGGAGTTTTTAATGAGACCTCCAACTTCTATAAAAAAAATAGCACATGATAGGAAGAAAAAGAGTACAGAATTAAATAGCATTCACCAAAAAAATCAGCCTTACACCAAAATGATAATATCAAATACCTTAATCAACTAATGCCAATTACATAGAAAAGGACAAAAAAGGTTCATGTCAAAGCTTTAAATGCCAAATACTAAAACTTTTGTAGGACCAATAAATTATTTCTTGCAATCGAACAAGCATCTCTACCAGCTGCATCAATGGGACTAATAAACAATAAAGGTTGATATTATCATTTTCAAGGGCTAGCTGGTGACATGATGCCATTTAAAGGCAGCAGTGAAATGAAAACAAATGGAACTAAGGTCACTTTGTTAAGTAAAATGGCTTCCAGAAATTGTCTACAATGTTCTCTTATTTTTTTTCAACTTTCTCACAACAAAGCCAACTTGCTCTTTACCTTCAACACCTGCTTAAAGCCAACCCATTACCATACAATCAAATACCGCAGCCGGAACCTTTGCCTCTCCTTCAATCTCCCTCTTCACTTAAGAAATCTCCACTTTTCCACTTTCTCATTGGCATTCCCTTTCACAGACAGCTGCTCTCTGTCTCTCCCCCACACTTTTCTTAGAGTGATAACTCCTCCCTTGCTTCACTTAAACATGAACGGATTCTTTCTCCTTTTCATCACCACTCCAAATTGTCCCTTCTTTCGTTTACAAATTGAGACTTTTCTCCTGTTCTTTTCTCCTTTCTCTTCTCTCTATCATTATCAACCTCAACATATTAAAATTGTGTCCACAAACTTAACAGACCCAAACCCATGTACTACATCTCAAGTTCCAAACACATCATCTCTGTCAGTTTTTTTTTGGGGTGGTGTTGAGGATCCAAAAAAGAAAAGTTTTAGTTATTTAATTGAGATTTGTAGGTGTAGGGGAAATTTTGCTGGTTAGAGGTTCACAGCTAGTCATTGTGATAGTTATGGTAGATGGTGGATAGATGATTCTCTACTAAAGACAAACAATAGAAAAGATCTGTTAGTGATCATACTAAACAGAAATCCATTTCTTTATACAAATAAAACCATTGTGCAACTAATTAGGCACATACAACCATTTTGCCTTTTATGGATTGAGCCAGCTGAGTTATTCGGTCTCTGTTTTAGCTGTTATGTTTTTGTTCTGGTCGTTGGGCTATGTTAGGAAAAATAAACCGAGTACAAGTAATTTCCCTATAACCAGATTAGTGAGAATGTGAAATAAAAGCGGAAAAATAATACCCAAAAATTGATAACAGAGTTCAGCCAATTGTGCTTACGTCTCCGGGCTGCTGCAGATCTTTTACTAAGAGAGAAAATTTACAGGTGTTTACAAAACACTCACTACTCACAAGAAAGCTCTCTAGTATAGGAAGAAAGAAATGTTTTGGGATGATTTTGAAGCTAAATGGGTAAGGGTATTTATAGTAGAAACTTAGGGACTAATCTTTGAAAATACCCTAAAGTGCAATGACTAAAGTGAATTTACCCATTCCTATTTTCAACAAACATCTACCAAAATTTTACCAAACTTTGAAAAACATTTTTCAAAGAAACATTTACCAAACTTTGAAAAAACATTTTCCAAAGTTGGTTGCCAAACTTTGAAACTTTTAACAATCTCCCACTTGAAGACTGATTTTAATATGTCTTCACACCTCGATCAATGCAGCAGCATGTCTGGTCTTGTTATTCTAGCATGCCAACTGAAGCTGAACATAACTTCAGTTTGTCCGTAGTCACCGTCTTTGTCAACGTGTCTGCCGGATTTTGAGCTCCACTAATCTTTTCAAGTTTCAAAATCCCATCTTCCAGAAGAGACCGGATAAAATGATATCTCAATTGTATGTGCTTTGTCCTGGAATGAAAAGACGGATTCTTTGCTAGATGGATAGCACTTTGACTGTCGCAATACAATATATTGTTTTCTTGTTTCTTGCCTAACTCTTCCAAGAAACTTTGGAGCCAAACCATCTCCTTGCTGGCTTCCGTAACAGCGACATATTCTGCTTCAGTTGTGGAGAGAGCAACTATCTTCTGTAGTTGAGAAACCTAACTCACTGCAGTTCCTCCTAGAGTATAGACATACCCTGTAGTGCTCATTCTGATGTCGACATTTCCGGCTAAGTCAGCATCTACATAGCCTGTCAGTATCATATCTCCACCTTTGAAACAAAGTGCTTTGTTTGTGGTACCCCGAAGATATCTGAGGATCCATTTGACTGCTTCCCAGTGTACCTTGCCCGGATTATTCATGTACCTGCTAACAGCTCCCACTGCATGAGCAATATCTGGTCTGGTACAAACCATGGCATACATCAGACTTCCAATTGCTGAGGCATACGGCACCTTCACCATGTGTGCACGTTCTTCCTCCGTCTTTGGTGATTGGTCTTTGGAGAGTCTGAAATGAACACCTAAAGGTGTACTTACTGGTTTAGCATCTTGCATGTTGAATTTGGAGAGTACTTTGTTGATGTACTCAACCTGTGATAACATCAAAGTCCCCGACTTTGTGTCTCTCTTGATCCTCATCCCAAGAATCTGCTTTGCAGCGCCCAGATCTTTCATAGCAAACTGTTTCGACAATTTTTGCTTCAAGTTTATGATCTCTTGCATGTTTGAGCCTGCAGCGAGCATGTCATCAACGTACAATAATAAAATAATGAAACTATTGTCGAACCTCTTGATGTAGCAACAATGATCTGCTTGGCATCTGGTAAAACCACTGTTACTCATGAAACTATCGAACTTCTTGTACCACTGTCTAGGAGCTTGTTTTAAACCATACAAGCTCTTCTTCAACCTGCATACCAGGTTTTTCTTGTCTGCCTCTATGAAGCCTTCTGGCTGCCTCATATAGATCTCTTCCTCCAAATCACCATGAAGGAAAGCTGTCTTTACATCTAACTGCTCAAGATGTAAATTCTCCGCAGCTACAATTTTCAACACCAGTCTGATTGTAGACAGTTTTACGACTGGAGAGAAAATTTCATTATAGTCAATACCTTCTTTTTGCTGAAAACCTTTGACAACCAATCTTGCTTTGTAGCGTTTTCTCCCATCATGTTCTTCTTTGATCCTGTAAATCCACTTGTTATGGAGCGCTTTCTTGCCTGGTGGTAATTCAGCTAATTCCCACGTCTGATTTGACATAAGCGAGTCCATCTCATCTTTCATGGAAGACTCCCACTTGACTGAATCCTCCACCTGCATTGCTTCATCATAGCACTCTGGTTCACCATTGTCAGTCAGTAACAAATAGTGCAAAGAAAGCGAATACCGTTGGGTTGGTTTAGGAATTCTGGAAGAGCGTCTCAGTTCTGGTGTGTGTGGTTCTTCTTGAACTGCTTCAGGATTGATCTGAACATCATTTCCAGAAATCTCCTCGAACTCAGCAAATTCCTTTGTTTCAGCTTCGGTATTACTTGATTCTGCGGTTGACCTATCTTTGTACATCACATTTTCATTGAAAATGACGTCTTTGCTTCTGATGATCTTTTGATTTTCGTAATCCCAAAACCGGTAACCGAACTCATCACCATCGTAACCAACAAAGACGCATTTGTTGGACTTGGCATCAAGTTTACTTCTTTCAGCAGAGTTTATGTGTACATAAGAAATATAACCAAACACTCTTAAGTGTGAAAGGTTTATTTCTTTCTTGCTCCAAGCTTCCTCTGGTATTCCGCCATACAAAGGAACTGAGGGCCCACGGTTGATCAGGTAAGCTGCAGTGTTGATAGCTTCAGCCCATAGAAATTTGGGCAATCCGGCATGTATCCTCATGCTTCTAGAACGTTCATTCAGAGTTCTGTTCACGCGCTCTGCTACGCCATTCTGCTGCGGTGTTATGGGAACTGTTGTCTCCATCTTGATCCCATTGTTTGCGCAGAAATCTCTGAAACTACTGTCTCTGTACTCTCCTCCATTGTCAGACCTCAACCGCTTGACTTTCAAACCAGTCTCATTTTCCACCATGGCCTTCCATTTTCTGAAGGTATCAAAGACTTCTGATTTCTTCTTCAGAAAATAAACCCACACCTTCCTTGTTGAATCATCGATGAAGGTGACATAATATAGTGAGCCTGCAAGAGATGGAACAGGGGATGGTCCCCATACATCAGTATGAACCAATTCTAACCTTTCTGCTTTGGGAGTCTTGCCAATCTTTGTAAAACTGACTTTCTTTTGTTTTCCAAAGATGCAATCCTCACATTGTCCGACATCTACATTCTTTAGATCCTTCGCACCTGTGGCCAAACTAAACACCGTACGTGTCCTACTCTCACTAGCCGCCAATCTGGATTGGACTCTCAGACAGTTTGATGTGAAGAATGTGTTCCTAAACGGTGAGCTAGAGGAAGAGGTGTTTATGGAAGTTCCTCCAGGCTTTGATGAATTGAAGAAGGATGGCAGGGTCTGTAAGCTAAAGAAATATATTTATGGATTGAAACAATCTCCGAGAGCCTGGTTCGATAGATTCACGAGAGCTGTGAAACAACATGGTTACACTCAGGCCCAGTCTGATCATACTATGTTCTACAAACACAATAATGGTAAAATTGCTATTTTAATTGTGTATGTAGATGACATTGTTATGACAGGAGATGACACAGTAGAGTTGGAGTCGTTGAAGAACTTCTTATCCAACCAGTTTGAAGTCAAGGATCTAGGACAACTCAAATATTTCCTTGGAATGGAGGTGGCTAGATCCTCAAAAGGTATAATTATCTCGCAAAGGAAATATGTCCTCGATATCTTGAAAGAGACCGGATTACTCGGATGTAAACAAATGGCGACTCCTATTGATCCGAATCAAAAACTCGAAAAAGAAGATGGTGCTGAGCCTGTGGACAAGAATCGGTATCACAAGATGGTGGGGAAACTGATTTATTTGGCTCATACGAGACCATATATTGCATTTGCTGTGAGCTTGGTTAGTCAGTTTATGCATTGTCCCTCAAAAAAACACTCCAAGGCTATTTACCGGATTCTTCATTACTTGAAAGGGAGTCCTGGTAAAGGAATCATGTTTTCGAAGAATGGAAGTCGAAGAGTGGATATCTTCACTGATGTTGATTGAGGCGGAAGTTCTACAGACAGAAGATCTACTACCGGTTATTGCTCCTTTGTCTGGGGCAACTTAGTTACTTGGAGGAGCAAGAAACAACCAGTTGTCTCTAGAAGCAGTGCGGAGGCCGAGTTCAGAGCCATGGCGCAAGGAGTATGTGAGTTGTTATGGCTTAGGAGGATCTTGGAGGAGTTGAAGGTTGAAGGAGATAAACCGATGAAGTTGTATTGCGACAACAAATCGGTAATCAGTATTGCTCAGAATCCTGTACAGCATGACAGGACCAAACATGTCGAAATAGATAGACATTTCATCAAGGAGAGGCTGGAAAATGGCGATATCTGCATACCGTTTGTTCCATCATCAGAGCAGCTCGTCGATGTTCTCATCAAGGGACTGTTTACTATGATGTTCGAAGGATTTCTGTCCAAGCTGGGAATGATCGATATCTATTCTTCAGCTTGAGGGGGGTGTCGAGAATATCTAAATTAAATATTAGATAGGATCAGTTTTAATTAGATAGAATCAATTTTTATTCTATTAGTTATTAGATAGGATCATTTTTAATTAGATAGAATCAGTCTTTTATTCTATTAGTTATTAGATAGGATCATTTTTAATTAGATAGAATCATTTTTATTCTGTTGCTAATTTTACGCATCTTTTTATGTAAAGTTGTTACATTGTAAACTCTATTTAAGTCAGCCATATTCAGCAGAAATAAACACGATTTATTCGGAACAAGTTTTTTCCGTCTTTAAAACTTATTAAAGATAATAAAAAAATGACACTCAATGCCATCGCTTTCATCATAAATAAATCTGTACCTCCATTGTTTTGGGCCTCAACTAGGTGTGAATTAATCTCCGCAAGTGACTAAGAGGCAAAAATGAAAAGAACAATTAACATGTCAGATAACAATCCTAGAAGAATATTAATTAACTGAAGCATTGGTTAAACTTTGAAATGAGCAAACCACCTCACAAAGAGCAGTTTTCCGATCTTCAATTGGAAAAACATCCACCAAGCTATATGATGTGACACATAATGACAGTACAAAATCCAATGAATCATGATAAGTCCCTTTTCGTAATTGAGATACAATATTATTTGGAAGTGGGGGTTTGGAGTTCGATCTATCATTCTGTTGCTTAGGTGAACCAGGATGCTTCTGCAAAATTGTGGGCACAGAAAATTAACATAAATTCCCAGGAGAGAAAGTCCAGAAAAAAAAACACTAATAATGAAAAATAAAGAGCAGTAAAATCACATGAAACAGTAAAAACCATGCTTCAAATCCTTCTTCGAAAATAAATGAAGGAAAATTTCTCAGTATCAAAAAACCTATCTATATCATTTATGGGTTTTCCATCATTTAATTATAATAGTCCATCTTATGTCACTCCAACTCTTCTTTGTTTTTCTTGAAGTACCACCGTCCAACACCTATGTCAAATGCACATTTGGATATAGGTAGGAGGACATAACCCTCCAAATACATGGAAAAACTTGTTTTAATGCCCTCTTTAGACATGTTAGGATTCTTTAGCTTTATTCTCTTCTTCAATGCTATTCAACTTATCAATTACTACAGGGAATTATACTTTATTTCCTTAACAATGTGAATCTATTTCATCAAGTCCAGTGCTCTAGATCTCAATAAAAAACATAATTTACTGCCATGTTCTAAGTAGGCCTATAAGTTGGTTCTGCCAAGCCAAAGTAATCTCCAATTACATCACACAGATTTCAAGTTCAACAATTTCAGATAATAGAAAGCAGAACAAACTTATCCAGCCTTTACATTCCTAAGAGGTACAAGATGTTAATCAAGCAAAAGGGCATCCAGATTCTAAAAAGCAACTCAAGCACAAGGGGGCAGATACCAATAACCAAACAATATAATACGGAAAAAAAAGGAAGAAGAATCAAAATCCTTAATATAAAAGCTGGTCTAGTGAGAGAGGGGCATGTTCAGTGTTCCAAACTCTCAAACAATCTTCACTGTTATAACAGAATATATTCTCAATTGCATTCAATAAACCTAATGCCTAAACCTTAATTTTGAAAAGGCAAGGCAGTTATTTATGAACCAATCTACACCCCCTAAGATCAATAAAGCTTCACATTCTCTGGTGATTAGGATCAGATATCATGCAAATGGTGAAAGCAACAAGTAACAGAATGCAGGGCAAGAAGAAGAAGAATGTTTCCTGGAGCAATCAAGCATCCTAGTACTAACGTGACAAAAAAAAGGTTGCACGCACAGTGGAAGCTGTTATATAAGTGTTTTTTATGAAGAAATAAAATGTCAAAAGGTGAAAAAATTTCAGTACATGTCATAAATAATACAAATGTAATAATCATATCCTAGAAGTTGAGATAGCCCATTGTCCAGAAGGTGAGAAAAGTATCTTAGTGAGATGGATCAGAATCCATAATAATCCTGTTTCAAACCAAACCGGGTACATTCATCATTTAGAAGACGTTATCCTTCCATTCATGGGAAACCAAGTAAAGGACGCACTAGTTCTAAGGATGAGAAAAATAGCTTCACATGGATAACATTTCTACAGTATCAATACTAATAGGAGTAATTCAGTGAATGAACAGATTTAACAAACATTCGATGTAAAATTAAGGAGAAAAGTTACACTTACACACACAGCAATAGTTAACAGTTTTGAATTCACAATCTCACAAACAATGGTGTTCAACCATTACCTCATTAAAAGAGGTTTAGTTTATTGGATGACATTACTAGATCACATACCATTGGAATGGCAAAGAAGCTAACAACAGGAAACAACCATTTAAAGAACTATGTGAAAACCCTAATTTTAGACAATTTCCAACTTCCGCCTCGTCAAACAACAAAGCATGATAAGTTCATGACATTTACAGATATCTAGACGTAAAAAATGGGTTTATGAAGTATGCATTATCTGGATTGATTATTAGCCTAAAGGATCTACAATTCCATCCATTTGAAAGATTTGAAGGCCCTTAAAAACATTAGAATACGTTGAATGAAGACTTGTAACACTAGGGATTATGAGTGGAAAACAGTTGAAAAGCTACAAAGACTTATAATACATAAGGAAGCACCATTCACATATAAGTATATGGTAAGATTCATAAAGATTAAGAGCACTATTTCCTTCACAATTTCCAGCAGAGATCGACAACTAGAGAGCAAATAGTAGAACTGAAAAGCTCTATTTTTCTTCCAATTGTGGTCCCAACATAAAACAAATAATCCACTATTTATCTTTCAAAATGATTATTGCATCAAATTAAAAGCACAGAGTTCATAAAAGACCATCCATGTGATATGATGAGAGGATTGTTTAAACCAGTCCGATGGGAATGTGTATCACAGAAAGTTGATGTATCATGGATGCACATGTTGGAAACCAAAGGACTACTAGTGAACAGACCTCAACATGTCAAAAAAAAAAGCAAACAAACCTCTTTATACTTCTTTGAATTGAACAGCTCCGAATCTTCGATTGAACGATCCCGGTCCCTAAAGAGTTTGCGGAAGAAGTTCTCAGTCCCTGGACTTCTCTCAAACAAACTGTCACTGTTGCTGCATTCATTTGTTGTACTAGGTTTATTCTCTTCAGGATGCACTCTGAACAGTCTTCTGAACAGTGAGAAATCTGAAAAATCTTCTTCCTCACCGTCATCATTCTTATCATTCCTGTCTTTCTTCCCCTCGGATTTATCCTTGAAAAGTTTCCGGAAAAACCCCTCCTTTTGATCGTATTCACCTGATTTTGAAGCTTTTTCTGCAGAGTTAACCATATGTACATCATCACTTCTTTCATTTACATCATCATTCATATAATTCCCGTCTTTCTTTTCCTCAGATTTATCCTTGAAAAGTTTCCTGAAGAAACCCTCCTTTTCATCATCTTCACATGATTTTGAAGCTTTTTCTGCAGAGTTCGCCATTCGTGCATCATTAATTCTATCATTTACCTCTTTCTTATCCTCAAATTTATCTTTAAATAACTTCTTAAAGAACCCCTCTTTCTCATCTTCTTCTGGCTTAGAAACCATTTTATCATCAGAATCACTCTTACTATCTTGAAACAATTTCTTAAAAAACCCTTCAGAACTTGAAGTCATTTCTTCCTCCTCTCCTTTACTATCCTTTAGAAGCCTCTTAAAGAACCCATCTGAGCTCGAAGTTAACTCCTCATCCTCTCCCCCTCTGTTGTCTCTCAAAATCCTCTTGAAAAAACCATCCTTTTTCATTTTCCTCTTCATCCTTCTCAGCCGACTTCCTAAACGACAAGGCGTCTCTGACTTTAGGACTTGGAATAAACTTTTTTATAATTTTATTCTCTTCTGGGGACAACAATTGATTACCATCTTCCTGCAAATGGTTCCCTGAAGAGGGGGAGGACAATGATATTGATCTCTGTGGAGAAGGTGAAGTTAACGACAAAAACAGCTGTTTCGAGGATAGGAATCGATGCAAAACTTGATTTTTACTCCCTGGACTTGAACCTGCATTGGGTGGCCGCACAAGGGGAGGCCACTCACCCATCAAAGTAGCAGCAATTTGACACTTTTCTTGAATCCTATTAATCCCTTCATTATCATCGGAATCCTCTAACTCAGCCAACAAAAACCAATGCACCTTCATTGCCATTTTCAGTGATTTTGAGCACATATCAATAACGAACTTATCCAATGAATGGCTTGGCTTATGTACCATCATGTAACAAATCTGGATTAGATAGCTTTCAATTCCAGTTAATGGAAGCTTGTACATTCTGTTACAGAGATAATCTCGTACGCCAGTATGATCATGCTTGTAAAGATAGCTAACGCCGATCCACTCACAGAAAAACACCGAGTCAAAGAATCTGATGAGCCACCCGTTTTCACCTGACTCACTTGTAAGAGTAGTCCTCGAGGTGGTGATTTCACGAGGTGACTCATCCGATTCTCCTCGACTCAGTCCTAGAAGCCTCACCATCGCTACCACCAATCTACCATCCTAAAGCCTAATTTCTCTCTCTAGTTTGGTAAATAGAAACCAAATTACCAAGTAGGAAGTCTTCAATCTAGTACAAAACCCTATAATCTTCTAAAAACATCCATAGAGAACCCTAATTCCCTCTCACCCGAGCGAATTCGGAAGCGCTTCGCTAATCCATTACCTATATTGCTCTCACTGTTGAAACCCTCTTTGGGAATCACAGTGGTAGAGAAAAGCAGAAACCCTGATTCATAAGTGAAAATGATAGAAGAGTATAATTGATAGTGGTTTTCCACAGTTGTTTGGCTGTCAGGAAAAGGGGTCAAATGATCGGGGAAAAGATGAAAAAGTTTGAAAAAGTTGATCTTTTAAAGAAAGAGAGAATTTTGGAATTTTCTTCTTAGATATACAGAACACAAAATTCTGACTTTTGTGCGAGGAAGAAAATAAAAGGTATAGTGTAGATCGAACTCCCCCACAGACGTCGTGATAATGGCGGACGTGGTGGCGATGCTGGCGGTGGTGGCCTTCTTTTCTGTTGTTTGAGAGAGACACTGGCGAGGTAGTTACGTTTATTTTTAGTGGTTTTTTATTTAATTTTTAAAAATACAAATGAATATACAGTGAGTATAATAATAATAATTATTATTATTATTATTATATTTCCGTGAGATAAAGGTTATACTAACTTGAACGGAAAGAATAGCGGCGTATTTTATGAAATTTCATTTTGTTTTTCCTCCAAAGTTGTGTTTAGGGAAGGATATGGATATGAATTCGAGAGTTTTGATTCGATTTGATTCGATTATGTTAGATTTTAAAAAAAATGGGTTTAGGTTGGATAGGGTTGGTTCTTTTAGAGGTTGTGTTCGAGTCGGATCAGGTCGGGTTTAGATTTATGGCGAAAAATATCTGACCCAACCCTAGAAAAACATATAATTTCACCTTTATATATAGGGATAATATAACAGCCTCAATATCGGGTTAGTGACTAAATTGTAAAACTTCAGAATTTGGTAATTAAAGCAGAATAATTGAATAGTATTGTAATTTGGTATAGGGTTAAATTGCAAGGAAGATGGAATTGAAGGATAGAATGGTCATTTGCAAGGAAATAATTAAAGAAGGGAAATATATGTATTAGCTACACGTGGAAGAGAATGAAGCAAAACACAAGGTTTCAGAGTTCTCTTCTTCTCTTATTTCTCCACACGTGAAGAGATTAAAACAAAGTTGAGATTTCTTATGAGCTAATTGTTTGCTGAAATTTAAGTTTGGTTTTGCTCCTTATATGCTAATTAAGCTTAAGGAAAGCTTAATTTGCTTTAAAGCAACAAAATGAAGGGTGTAGGAAGAATTAAAGATTAGGAGTTCTTGAATGGAATTTTGAAATAGAGTTCATAATTGAAATCAGAGGTTGAATTTGACTTGTCATCGACTTAATTAAGACATATGAAGTGTTAGAATTAAATTTAGAACATGTGGGAATTTGAGTGAGATTCTTAAATTCTATGTGGAGGAATGGATTTTTTAAGTTTAAGATGTATCAAATGGGTATTAATTAGTTTAATTAGGTGTATGCAAGTTAATGATATAAAAAGAGGTTAAATATGAAGTGTTGAGAGAATTATGAAGGGATTTTCGTGCTAAAATAACATTTCCTGGTTATGTGCATCGATGCACATTAAATGTGTACCGATGCACTCTCAAATAAATGAACATCGAATGTCATTAGTGCATTGATGCACCCGCTTAAAATACAAACATCGAATGGGATTTGTGTACTGATGCACAGGTAGTGCATTGATACACCCGTTAAGGAATGCATCGATATACTGTAGAATGCATCGATGCATACCTTCATTAAAAGATGAAAATATCTTTCTTTTAGCCTAAGGAGTGATAGTTTAGAATATATCAATTAATATATTGATATGTATCAATGTATTACTATGTAGATTTAGAACGTAATCTCATTCCGAAACAATCAAAGGATTAGAATCGAGTCAAAGCAAGGCTAAGGTAAGTGCATATCTTAGATGAAATGGAATTGAGATAAGACTTGCGATAAGTTTATCTCTTATCATTGAATTTATGATTCCATATTCATGCACATGCATACATATATATGTGTTAACGTTATAGTGATTCTATGCATTTTTCATACATGATATTATATGAATGAATGCAATTATCAGAGAATCCTTCCAGGTATGTGAAATAATGGAAATGATCATATAAAGTGGCTTATGTGTTTACATGGACATTGATGAAAGAGATGTGAAATGAGAAATGTAATTATAATTAAGCCATATTATTTAATATGAGAACTGTAGGTATAATTGGCATGCCAAGAGTCGAGGGATTAGCAGTGGTCTTTCGGGACATATCAGTGGTCCTTCGGGATATAGTGGTCATTCGGGACAAATATTCAGTGCCCCTAGTGGGATTTTATTCGAGCTGTGGTGATAGCATTGTGCACAACCTCAGTGTACTCGCGTACCTTCTGTTCTCAATAATGTACATAGGCAATCCAAAGATAAATTAAAGTGAAATTAGCATGAGAATGTATGTGTTATATGTACATGTTATCATCATATATGTTATATTATAATAGATACATGAAAGTTGAAATGTTCTAATCAATGATAAGAATGCATGTTCATAAATTCATTGTTATACATGTGTATACATATATTTATGTTATGCCTCACTAAGTCTGTGACTTAACGTGTAAGTGATTTACACGTAGGTACCAAGAATCAAGAAGAGTATAAATAAGGTGGCAAAAACAGCAACACTGCTAGAATATCATATCAGAAGTAGCTGATAAAGTATGTATTTTGTCATGTATAGTATGTTGACATATAAGAAAAGTGTCAGTTATGAATGCTCTGATCAATTTTGGTTGTTTTGGTCATTTCATGTAAATAAACCATTTTTATGTTAATGAAAGTTTTAATTTTTCCTTGAATTTTGTCAAAAGTCAAAGTTTGAAAAGTCAATATGACACCTCATACTCGTATTCGGATCGGATATGGGTTGAGAATGTTATATTTAATGGTATCAGAGCTACGGTTTAGTCGATTCTCGGCATAAATCGGAGTCTAAAGTTTCGTATAATGTATACATGCCAACAAAATAGTGAAAAATTCTGATATGATAGAATAGTAAGTATGTTGGTTTGCTAATAAGAATGATATGGGTATGTTTTTATAGATGTCCGGACATGGTAGCTCTAGGAGTGAAGCGGGAGACGATAGGCCCGCTGAAAGCAGTAATTCACCTGCCCTGGCCAGGCAGAGTGAAGATCAGGCACCCTTTGGAGTGCCTGTAAGTGATCAAGATGTGTTCTTCAGAACACTGGACGCGATTTTGGCGTGTTTCCAACCTTCTGTTACTTCAACTCTGATAATGAATGTTGCGAAGGAGTTGAAGGGTTTAAGAGCACCAGAGTTTAGAGGTGAAGCCGAAAAAGGTCCTGTTGCTGCGGACCTTTGGCTTAATGACGTGAAAATCATGCTTGAGGGACTTCATTATTTCGATGCTGATAAGCTTGATGAAGTGGTTTCCTTGCTGAGAAGGCAAGCAAGGATTTGGTGGACCAACGTTACATTGAGAATGTCTGATGATCAAGTAATTTGGTCCTTATTCTTAGAGGAGTTCAAGCATAAATATATCGGAGATCAGTTCATCCGACAAATGAAGTAAGAGTTCATGAACTTGAAGTAATGAGATCATACAGTGTTTGAGTACGAATGTGAATTCAACAAGTTGAGCCGCTTCGCTGCTGAGTTAATTCCTACAGAGAATAATGCTTGCGAGTGGTTTGTAGAGGGATTGCATCCTCATTTAAAAGATTTGCTTATTGTGTTGAACTTATCTTCATTTCAATAAGTGGTGAACCGTGCTAAAGCTATAGAAATAGCTCAAAATAAGAGGTTCAGAGATTCTCGAAAAGATCGGGCGCATCATCGAGTGCTGGACCATCAAAAAGGGGTAGATATGTGAGTTCTCGACCCCAAGTGAGATCAGAGTCAGTTACATCTTCTGCAAGGGGATCGAATCAGATGAGGGGTCGACAGACATAATCAGTGGGATCTAGAGCTGGGAGATCTAACCTGAGCCAAGTCAGACAATGTCCACATTGTGAAATGAACCATTCGGGGATATGTAAAATGATATTTGGAGCCTGTTTTAAATATGGGGACACCAGATATTTTGTTCGGGATTGTCCTATGATAGATGGTGAATCAGTACAGCCAGAGAGGTCTACCTCGGTTATTCCGAGGGGAAGAGGTAGAGGAAGAAGTCAGTCAGAGTCTTCGACTCTATAAGAGATACGCTCCACAGCTCAGTTGTATAATCTCAAGACTAGAGAGGATAGAGATGACCCGGAGATTATAGCAGGTACCTTTCAACTTTATGACAAGAATGTTTTTGTATTTATTGATTAGGGGTCTACTTATTCTTACATTTATAGTAAGTTAGTGAGAGAATTGAATATTCAGTTAGAAGCTACTAGCAATGAGGTGATAGTGACTATTCCGTTAGGGCACAATGCTCGGGTCAATATGGTATATCAAGGGTGTCCCATACGGATTCGGGGAATTGAATTCCCTGCTAATCTGATGGAATTACCCTTTGATGAATTCGAGGTGATACTGGTAATGAACTGGTTATATCGTTACTACGCTAATGTTGATTGTAGACTGAAAAGAGTAACGTTGAGAAGTTCAAAAGGTATAGAAGTTATTGTATATAGTGAATGATGTAACCCATTGGCTAATGTAATATCAGTGATGTCGGCAAATAAGTTATTTCTGCAGGGATGTCAAGGGTTTATTGCTAGTGTGCTGGATGTGAGAGCTAAAGAGAAAGGAATTGAAGAAATTCCTATAATCAGAGAGTTTTCTGACATTTTTCCTGCAGAGTTACCGGGTTTGTCTCCAGATTGAGAGGTAGAATTTCAGATTGAGGTAATGCCAGGAATTGCACCTATCGCCATGGCACCATACAGAATGGCCCCAAAAGAGTTACAAGAGTTAAAGATCTAATTACAAGAATTAAAGATCTAATTACAAGAATTACTGGACAAAGGGTTTATCAGACCGAGTGTCTCACCATGGGGAGCTCCAATTTTGTTCGTCAAAAAGAAAGATGGATCCATGCGTCTTTGCATTGATTATATACAACTCAATAAAGTGACCACCAAGAACAAGTATCCACTTCTTCGAATTGATGATTTATTTGATCAGTTAAAGGGAGCTTCAGTGTTTTCGAAAATTGATATACGTTTAGGTTATCATCAATTGAAGATTCAAGAGAAAGATATTTCAAAGATGATATTTAGAACGAGATACGGTCACTATGAGTTTATAGTGATGTCGTTTGGAGTTACAAATGCACCGGCTGCTTTCATGGATTTGATGAACCGAATATTTCAACCTTATTTGGATCAATTTGTAGTGGTGTTTATCGATGACATTTTAGTGTATTGAAAGTTGGAAGAAGAACATAGTTGGCCTTTAAAAATTATTTTACAGACTTTGAGAGAAAATAAGCTTTATGCTAAACTCTCTAAATGTGAATTTAGGTTGAAGGAAGTGACGTTCCTTGGACATGTAATTTCTACAGAAGGAATTCGAGTGGATCCTTAAAAGATCAAAACCATTTTAGAGTGGGAAGTTCCAAAGAATGTGTCTGAAGTCCGGAGTTTTCTGGAGTTAGCTGGCTATTACTTAAGGTTTGTTAAAAACTTTTCAATAATAGCATTACCCCTAACCAAGTTATTGAGGAAAGAGGTAAATTTTGCTTGGACTCCAGAGTGCCAAGAGAGTTTTGAAAATTTAAAGAGGATTTTAACAGAATCTCCAGTGTTGATTCAACCCGAATCTGGCAAGAACTTTGTAGTGTACAATGATGCGTCTCATAACGGTTTGGGATGCGTGTTAATGCAAGAGGGAAAAGTGGTAGCGTGTGCATCGAGACAATTAAAACCGCATGAAAAGAATTATCCAACGCATGATCTAGAGATGGCTGTAGTAGTGTTTGCACTTAAGATCTGGCATCACTATTTGTATGGTGAAAAGTGCTACTTGTATACAGATCACAAGAGTTTAAAGTACTTGATGACTCAGAAAGAGTTGAATTTAAGACAAATGAGATGTGTGTAATTCTTAAAAGATTATGATGTAGTGATTGATTTCCATCAAGGAAAAACAAATGTGGTAGCAGATACCTTAAGTCGAAAGACGTTTTACAACCTTGTGAGCTTTGGATGCCAGACTATCGTTAAGCGGAGATGGTGCAATATGTGCAGAGTTAACTCTCAAACCATAATGGCTAGATCGAATTAAAGAATTGCAGGCTAGAGATGAAAAGTGTTCAAAGAAGCTACAACATATAAGGAATGAAGAGGTTACGGATTATGAAATGAAAGCTGATGGGAACCTATATTATCAAGGGAGACTAGTGATTCCAGATGATGATGAGTTAAAGAAAGACTTGTTAACAGAAATTCATTGTAGTCCATTGACCATGCATCCTGGAGGAAACAAAATGTATATGGATCTCAAAAGTCGATATTGGTGGCCTGTAATAAAGAGAGATATTATGGAATCCGTATCCAAATGTTTAACGTGTCAACAAGTTAAAGCTGAGCATCAAGTTCCGTCAGGATTATTACAACCAATGTCTATTCCTCAGTGGAAATGAGAGAATATAACAATGGATTTTGTAACGGGATTACCTTTGACTTCGAATAAAAGAGATTGCATCTGGGTGATTGTAGATAGATTGACTAAGTCAGCTCATTTTATTCCAGTATAAGTTGACTTTACCATGGATAAGTATGTCGAGTTGTATATCAGGGATATTATACATCTACATGGAGTACCTATTTCTATTATTTCGGATCGAAATCCTAGATTTACTTCACGGTTTTGGAAATCATTACATAAAACATTGGGAACTCGGTTGAACTTTAGTACGGCATTTCATCCTCAAACCGATGGGCAATCCAAGCGAACAATCCAAATTTTGGAGGATATGTTGAGAGCTTGTGTTATTGAGTTCAAAGGATCATGGAAGGGGTACTTACCACTTGTCGAGTTTTCATACAACAACTGTTATCAATCAAGTATCAAAATGGCTCCCTATAAAGCTCTTTATGGAAGAAGATATCGTACGCCCCTAAATTGGTTTGATCTTAAAGATAAAGAAATTCTTGGTCCTGAGTTGATCCAGTAAGTGGACGAAAAGGTCCAGGTAATTCAAAGTAATATCAAAGCAGCAGCTGATAGACAGAAATCATACGTATATTTAAAGAGAAAAGAGATAGAATATCAAGTTGGAGATAAAGTGTTTCTCAAAGTGTCTTTATGGAAGAAAGTTTTGAGGTTTGGACGTAAGGGAAAACTTAGTCCTAGATTCATCGGACCGTATGAGATCGTAAAGAGAGTTGGACCAGTGGCATATCAACTGGCGTTGCCACTTGAAATGAAGAAAATTCACAATGTCTTTCATGTCTCAATGCTTCGGAAGTATCGATCTGATCCCTCCCATATTGTGACTCCATAAGAGGTTGAGGTTCAATCGGATTTGACTTATGAAGAGGAACCGGTTAAAATCTTAGCTCACGAGATTATGCAACTAAGAAACAAGACTATTCCATTAATTAAAGTATTATGGAGGAATCACAAGATAGAGGAAGTAACATGGGAACGTGAAGAGGACATGAGGATTCAGTACCCCCATCTCTTCGCATAATGAAAATTCGAGGAAGAATTTTCTTAAGGGGGAGATTTGTAACAGCCTCAATATCGGGTTAGTGACTAAATTGTAAAACTTCAGAATTTGGAAATTAAAGCATAATAATTGAATAGTATTATAATTTGGTATATGGTTAAATTGCAAGGAAGATGGAATTGAAGGATATAATGGTCATTTGCAAGGAAATAATTAAAGAATGTATATATATATTAGCTATACGTGGAAGATAAAGAAGCAAAACACAATGTTCCAGAGTTATCTTTTTCTTTTCATTCTCCACACGTGAAGAGGTCAAAACAAAGGTGAGATTTCTTATGAGCTAATTGTTTGCTGAAATTTAAGTTTGATTTTGATCCTTAGATGCTAATTAAGCTTAAGGGAAGCTTAATTTGCTTTAAAGCAACAAGATGAAGGGTGTGGGAAGAATTAAAGATTAGGAGTTCTTGAATGGAATTTTGAAATAGAGTTTATATTTGAAATCAGAGGTTGAATTTGACTTGTCATCGACTTAATTAAGACATACGAAGTGTTAGAATTAAATTTAGAACATGTGGGAATTTGAGTGAGATTCTTAAATTCTATGTGGAGGAATGGATTTTTAAGTTTAAGAGATATTGAATGTGTATTAATTAGTTTAAGTAGGTGTATGCAAGTTAAGGATATAAAAAGAGGTGAAATATGAAGTGTTGAGAGGATTATGAATGGATTTTCGTGCTAAAATAACATTTCCTGGCTATGTGCATTGATGCACATTCAATGTGTACTGATGCACTCTCAAATAAATGAACATCGAATGTCATTAGTGCATCGATGCATAAGGAGTTCATCGATGCATAAGGAGTGCATCGATGCACCTGCTTAAAATACAAACATCGAATGGGATTTGTGTACCGATGCACAGGTAGTGCATCGATACACCCGTTAAGGAATGCATCGATACACTATAGAGTGCATCGATGCATACCTTCATTAAAAGATGAAAATAGCTTTCTTTTAGCCTAAGGAGTGATAGTTTAGAATATATCAATTAGTATACTGATATGTATCAATGTATTACTATGTAGATTTAGAAAGTAATCTCGTTCCAGAACAATCAAAGGATTAGAATTGAGTCAAAGTAAGGCTAAGGTGAATGTTTATCTCATATGAAATGGAATTGAGATAAGACTTGCGATAAGTCTATCTCTTATCATTGAATTTATGATTCCATATTCATGCACGTGCATATATATATATATATATATATATGTTAACGTTATAGTGATTCCATGCATTTTTCATACATGATATTATACGAATGAATGCAATTATTAGAGAATCCTTCCAGATATGTGAAATAATGGAAATGATCGTATGAAGTGGTTTATGTGTTTACATGGACAGTGATGAAAGAGATGTGAAATGAGAAATGTAATTATAATTAAGCCCATGTTATTTAATATGAGAGCTGTAGGTATAATTGGCATGCCAAGAGTCGAGGGATTAGCAGTGGTCATTCGGGACATATCGTGGTCCTTCAGGACATAGTGGTCTTTCGGGACAAATATTCAGTGCCTCTAGTGGGATTTTATTCGAGCTGTGGTGACAGCATTGTGCACAACCTCAGTGTACTCGTGTACCTTCTGTTCTCAATAATGTATATGGGCAATCCAAAGATAAATTAAAGTGAAATTAGCATGAGAATGTATGTGTTATATGTACATGTTATCATCATATATGTTATAGTGTAATAGATACATGAAAGTTGAAATATCTTGATCAATGATAAGAATGCATGTTCATAAATCACTTAGCGTGTAAGTGATTTAAACATAGGTACCAAGAATCAAGAAGAGCAGAAATAGGGTGGCAAGAACAACAACACTGCTAGAAGATCAGATCAGAAGTAACTGATAAAGTATGTATTTTGTCGTGTATAGTATGTTGGCATGTTAGAAAAGTGTCGGTTATGAATGCTCTGATCGATTTTGGTTGTTTTGGTCATTTCATGTAAATAAACCGCTTTTATGTTAATGAAAGTTTTAAATTTTTATTGAATTTTGTCAAGAGTCAAAGTTTGAAAAGTCAATGTGACACCTCATACTCTTATTCGGGTCAGATACAGGTTGAGGGTGTTACAGATAATTACAATAATGTCTCTATATATTTTTTTCAATTAATTTTTTATTTTTATCGAATAAAAATAATATTTTTTAATAAATATATTATTTCAAGTCGGGTTGACCGAAAATCTGACCCAACCCATGCCCATCCCTAATTAAGACGAAACATTTTTTCGATATAGTCTAAAAAAAATCAATATTTATTGTTTTTGTTGCTTTCTTGATTTTTTGAATTTTTTCCTGATTAATCCAGATCGATTCGTGTCACATACCTAATTTTGATGGATGGATCTTCTAGCGAGAATTTCTACATACACAATGTTTCAAACTCGAAACTTATTTATGCAATATCGAACTACTTATTACTTGAACCAACTCTTATTAATAATATTTATCATTTTTAAATTGTATTTGTAGTATCAAATTTTGTTTGTTAAGCTCGGATCTAATCTTCTTAAAAATAAACTTTCAGCCCACACTAAACCTATACTAATTCAAACCAATAACTTATTCGACCTAATAAGACCAAATTATAAACCCTAAACCCTAAAACCTATTTAACCCATTTAAGTCCAAATCATCTCAAAATTTACGCTCATTTTAAGATATAATTGTCATTAAAATTATTTTTATTTAAGAGATAACATAACATTCTTCTGAATGTACCATTTATTTTTGTGGTGGGGGTGCTATAATCTTCTACTTATGCAATCGATTTCTCGAATTCAGTTATGATCTTAATGGAAGTGCATGTCAGATCTAGGGATATTCGGTCATATTCAATCCAAACCGATTGATATCAGCTTCAGTCATGTGACGATTTTTTTAAAGACCCGATACATTTGAACCATCAAAAGATGACTTAATAGTAATTTTTAATATAATCAACTAATGTTTGAACTTTTTAGCATTATAGTGTGGTTTTATGGAAAGGTAGGGAAATGCCTCTCTTGTCGTTAGTCTAGATTTCACATACACGGATAAATACATTATTAGTTTTTTTTAATGTTAAATGATAACATTAAGAGTGTAATTGGAAAATAAGTAAATGTTATTTTTTTTTATTTTTTATTTTATTTCAAATACGTGAATTTACTTTATATTGATTTTTTATAAAAAAATTTAATTGTTAAAAATATGTAAAATGTGATAAAAATTGAAATTAAAATAAAAAATGTAATATTATATTATTTATTATATAAAAAATAATATCAGGTTAAAACTAATAAATATTATATTTGGTTGCACTTATAACATATAAGAAATAATAAATTATATAAAATGTTTAAGTAAAATGGTCACTTTTGTCCCAATAGTATACTCAATTTATCATTTTTGCCCATGTCGTATTTTTCACATAAATTTAGCTCTCAAAGTTGCTAAGTTACATTATTCTATACCCTACCCCTCACTTAAAAATCCTAAATCGAGGGTTTTAAGTTGGAGCTTAGGGTTTAAGGTTTAGAGAATATGGAGTTATAGTTTACAGTTTAGGGTTATAAATTTAGGGTTTTAAGTTAAGGTGATATATAGAATGATTCAATTAAACAACTTTAAAGGCTAAATTGATGTGAAAATTTTGTAGAAATTAAAATGATATATTAAAAATACTACAAGAGCAAAAGTGACACTTAAACTAAATATTTATAGAAATATGGTTGATAATGATTGATGGAATTAAATCATAATCAATATTCAAATCAAAATCTAATATCTAATATCTAATAATGACAAATCATTAATAATAAATTTATTTTTTTACGAGAGATACCTAAATACATAGTTGAAGATCATCTAAAACGTTGAAATCTTTCAAGAGGGTATGGTTTCTTTTTTTGTATAAAAATGTTCTCTACCGAAATGAAATTAACTTATTTCTTAATGGTCACTATATCTATATATAACTAAATATTAAATCAAGTTTTAGGTATTTATAATTTTATTTTTCACCAAATTACAAACACAACTTATATATTTGTACTTTGTTTCTACGACACTTTAATATTTATGACACGGTTAATGAAATTGATAACTTAATTTTAGTTTTGTATCATATTTTATAATTACATTATAGATTATACATATGTAGTCCTGGCCCCCTTAGTTGTTCTTAGTGTAGTCCTGGCCCACTTAAGAAATTATAACTTATTTTATGTTTAATTTATTTTGCATAAAAATAAATTCGGGGAAAACATTTGTTTGATGCGAAATTAATAAACCATTCTAAACTAATTCAATAAATGAAAATAAGTATATAAAACAATGGAAAAAATTAAAACAGTAAAACAGTAAGTACACAATTTTTAAGTCAGTTTTTGTTATATTCAAATATATATTATTGTATTAATGAAAAATATATTTTAATATTTATTTAATAATGTTTATTTTAATATTCTAGTAATCATACTCAATTTTTGACTTTTTATTATTAATATTTACATTAAAATGTGATTTTATAGTATTATTCAATAATAAACAAGAGACATTAAAGAAAGTAAATAAATAAAACGCTATCTTTCTCTCTCTCTTAAGTCTGAACTCGGTGTTTGGTTTAAGTATATTCCTATGTTTGGTTGGTTGGAAATTTCATTCTCGGTAATGTTTTATTACTAATAGTAGATTTTTTGGGTATATTATCGGGAAATGTCATTACTTCCATTCCCTTAGGTATTGTAACATTGTAGCATTTTGGACTAAAATGCCCTTAATTTTTTATATTTTTTTCAAAAATATCATTCTTCTGTCATTGAATAATAAAAATTATACGAAGATAAATTATAAATTTATCCTTAAATTATTTTAAATTTACAAAAAAATCTATAATTAAAATTTTATATAAAATTCAGGAGTTAAATTTTTTTTTACCTTTTCATTAAACATTTTTTATATTTTTAATTTTGTAAAAAAATTATATAAATATTATAAATTTAATTTTTAAAAAAAATATATAAATATTTTACAATTTGTAATATTATACAAATATATAATAAGGATAATTTAGTCAAATATACATTTCAATAATCTTTTATTCCTTTAACCAAACACGGTAATCTTACAATTTTATTAAATCAACCAAACAAAAAATACAACATTCTTAATAATCTTATTATCTGATAATATTTTATTCTCCCTTATCCGTGAACCAAACTCTAAAGTCTTTCTCTTCTTTTCCTCTCGGTTTCCTCTTCACAATATAAAATCTATTTTATTCTCACAAATAAAAAACTTTTCCTTCTTATTGTTCATTGTCATCGTCATCCTAGAGAAGAAATAATTTCATTTTAAAAAAAATGTCTGCTTGGTGGGGTAAAAAGCCGAGTAAGAGCAAAGAAGAGAGTCAAAATCGAAGTCCACGGGGTACCAGCCTCGGAGTCACCCAGCTTTCGCCTGCCACTGCTGGCGTTTCCACTGGCGGCGGTTCTGCTGGTAAAATGAAAGCAGCAGCCACCGCCGCCGATGAAAAGAACCACAACAACAACTACCCAAAGCAGGGTTTAAAAACGGTCCGCGACCGAGATATAGTCCGCGTTTCGCCGCTGTCCGCGTTACCCGCCGTAATAGCGTCCTCGACGGCCGCAATCGCGATAAATCCGAAATAACCGAAAATGCTACCTGACCAAAAGCTTTGATAGTGGAGGAGGCCTTGTTTTAACCACCGGCAATTCGCCATGTGCCAGCAAGGACTTCAGCGTTGTTGGTTGGACATCTGGGTTTTCGGTTTCGATTCGGATTCAGGGGAAAAATTAGGGATCCCTTTGCCTACACCATCTGTTTCATCGATGCAAAGTGATCATGTTGTCGGGTTAGGATTCGGGTCGCCTTCGGATTTAAGTGATAGCTCTTCTGACGATAATCAGCTTGCAAATGATCCGGTTCAATTCAAGGCATACAGGTTCTTCTTCTCCCTAACATGTATTGGAATCTGAAATTTGAAAGATGAATTTTTTAATATTAAAATTTCTGAATTAATATTGGGTTAGTTACTGTTTTTTATTATATATAAAGCAGTTGCTGACTAATTAATAAAAATGTGTTTTTTCTGTCTTTTCTTGGGTGTCAGGGTATGACTTCTTCTTCGTCTTCCTTTTTTTTTTCGTCTAATTAATTTTATCAATGTATCCATTTGGGTCTGCAAATGTGCTAATAATTTTTCAGCTTTTGGAACTGAATATTCCTCCTATTTTTGGCTGTCAGATATTTGTTTACTTTAATGTTTCTATTTTCGCTGAATTTGATGACTCTTAGAACAATTTTCACCAAAGGTTCAAAACGAATCACCATTGACATACCATATGTCTGTAATGAGCTAAATATTCAAAATTGTCATATGGTATTGGCCTATTGGGTTATTCGCAGTCAAATGAAGCATTTTCTGTGATGATATTCAGAGAGCTGACATTAGCTGAAATCCAGGTCGTATATTGATCCCAGAGGCCAAGGTGAAAGTAGAATGAACATGAGGTCAAGAAGCCCCGATCCGGGTCGAGATGGCCGACCAGCCCAACATCACCTCTTCATCATCAATTGTCTGCAGTGAGTATCGAGTCTCCTACAGGGAGAAAGGAAGAAGGGAAATCTGTGTGTCATAAGTTGCCTCTTCCACCAGGTTCTCCCACTAGTCCCTCTGCTTCCTTTCCAAGCAGTAGCAGCACAAGAGCTTGTGTAGTGAGTGAAACTACACCTTGTACTCTATCAAAATGGCGAAGAGGTAGACTCTTAGGGAGGGGAACTTTTGGACATGTTTACCTTGGATTTAATAGGTAGGACTTGCATCTTGTATCGATTAATCATCACATGCTGTGAGTCATAAAGTCATTTAGATTTACCGATCACAGAAATTAGCTGTTGTGATGCATTCATTGTATTAGTTCTGCTAGTATGCAAGATCGTCAGTATGTTTTTAGCTTTTTCCCATTGTACTTCTCTGAGTATTGTGCATTCATGATCGACAGTTAAAGTGGACAGATTTGTGCAATAAAAGAAGTCAGGCTCGTATCTGATGATCAGACATCAAAAGAAAGCCTAAAGCAACTGAACCATGTAATAGTTTTGTCTGATTCTCACTGATTAATGATACATAATCTTTGTTCAGATTTCACATTCTGTTGTTTCTACCAGTTGAGATTGAGATCATTTACAAGTTGCCAAATTTGAGTGCCTGGTTTTCTAATTCTTTTTAATATCAACAGGAGATTAATTTGCTGAGTCAGCTATCTCATCCAAACATTGTTAGATACCATGGAAGCGATCTGGTATGGTTTTTTTATTCTGCTTTACAATGCATGACAAGCAAATGATCAATTGCATTATGAATTGAAAAGAAAGGGGAGTGGAGAATGACAATTGGAATCCTTCTCCAAATACCAGTTTATTGTACTTGCTTCGTATAAACCTAATTGCCATTTTTCAGGGTGAAGAAGCACTCTCAGTTTACTTGGAATATGTCTCTGGTGGTTCAATCCACAAATTGCTTCAAGAATATGGTGCCTTCAAGGAACCTGTTATTCAAAACTATACAAGACAAATTCTTTCCGGGCTTTCTTACTTGCATGGAAGAAATACAGTGCACAAGTACTAGGATAATTAGTTGTCTGTAGTGTGGAAATTTGGCATCAACTTTCTTATGTTTTAAAGCTGTGGGTTTTATGTTTCAGGGACATAAAAGGGGCAAACATATTAGTAGATCCTACTGGTGAAATCAAGTTGGCAGACTTCAGCATGGCAAAACATGTATGTTACCTTATCTCATCTTAGGGATGATCGGGTTAATTCTAGAATATTGAAGCTTAAGTATCTCTGGAAAATAGGTGTTGACCAAGAATAATAAGTATCTACTAAATGATACTTTGATGCGATGCTGGTTTTGGCTGAAAAGAAACAGAGATTAAAATGAAACTGTATTTTGAATATATCATCCTTTAGAGAATCACTTGAACACCTATTGAATTCTTACATTTACAGAATTTACTGTAGTCTTGAGACGGAAAATCTAGACTTTGGTGCAAATCTAACACATAAGAAACCTGTGAATGAATAATGAAAACTTATGTAAAGACTGACATAAATTAATTAATCGAAATCTTATAAAATTGACAAGGTCCAGTGATATTGTCTCCCTACTTTAGTTTATCCCTAGTCAATGAGGAAAGCAGGCCGCTTATTGTTATTTTTCTTTCTGAACCAGATAACAGCTTGTGGTGCAATGCTTTCATTCAAGGGAAGTCCTTACTGGATGGCACCTGAGGTATTGTTTTCCACTCCCGTTCAGTTATATGATCACAGAATCACTTTTTTCACATTTTAAACTCGTTAACTTCTATTTCATTGCTAGTTGCTTTCCCCATTTAGTTGCTCCAGTTCTCCAAGGTATGGTCACTTATGTGTATATTTTATGATTTCAGGTTGTAATGAATACAAATGGCTACAACCTTGCCGTGGATATCTGGAGTTTGGGTTGCACTATGCTTGAAATGGCAACATCAAAACCACCATGGCATCAGTATGAAGGGGTTCGACTTGTTATCTTTTAACATTTCTAAGACAATGTCTTTTTCTGACTAGCTCTGAACTGTTTTAGAATTAGGATTATTCCTTCTGTTATTTTTCTAAATTCAACAGGTGGCTGCAATATTTAAAAGAGAAAATCGCCTCAGTGACCAAAAAAAAGTTATAATATACGATTTTAACCAACTTTTTTTGGATTTGCCAAAATGACCAACAAAATCGCAACGCGAAATAAAAATCGCAACGCGATCCCCAGAATCGCAAATCAGTTTCCAGAATCGCAAATCAGTTTCCAAAATCGCAACGCGATTCTTGAAAATCGCGATGCGATAGTACAAATTCGCATTGCGATTTTCCAAAATCGCAACGCGAATATGAAAATCGCAACGCGAACACATAAATCGCAACGCGTATCCGTAAATCGCAACGTGTATCCGTAAATCGCAACGCGTATGGGTAAATCGCAATGCGTATCCGTATATCGCAACGCGTATCCGTAAATCGCAACGATAATACATAAAATCGCAACGCGTATCCGTAAATCGCAACGCGATATTTAAAGCGCCATTATAATCGCTACGCGTATTTTATTTTCAAATTACAAAAAGAATATTAAGACAAATCCGTAATCGCAACTCATAACCTAAACCTAAAATCACAACTCAGTCCCATCTCCATCTCTCACTCTCTACGGCGAAGAAATCCGTCCCCATCTCCGAAGATTTCCGTCCCCATCTCCGGCGAAATCCCTCACAACCATTCACGGTCAGAAATCCCTCACAATATTCAGAAATGGAAATCAACCTCCGAGGGTTAGTTTTTTTAATTATTTTATTTTGAAATGTTTGCATTATTGTAGGTTTTTCATATTGAAACTGATGATAAGTTTACTGGTCATTTCAATAATAGATTAACCATTTCACTTAGATTTCATTTCGCGTTACGATTCTGTCGTTGCGATTTTCATTTCGCGTTGCTATTCTCTCGTTGCGATTTTCAAGTTAGTATTTGTCTTTGTCTTTGTTCTGTCTTTTGGTTGAAGTAATGCAATCCATTCAAGTTTCAATTTGCAGAAGAGTCGCAACGAGATAAATGAAAATCGCAACGAGAGAATGACTGTCGCAACGAGAGAATCGCAACGCGAAATGGAAATCGCAACGAGAGAATCGCAACGCGAAACCAAAATCGCATTGCGATTTTCATTTCGCGTTGCGATTCTCTCGTTGCGATTTTCATTTCGCGTTGCGATTCTCTCGTTGCGATTGTCATCTCGCGTTGCGATTCTCTCGTTGCGATTTTCATTTCAACCAAAAGACAAAACAGTGTTGCAAATTTTAGTTTAAGAATAAACTACTACTTTTTATGTTTATTGTTTTTGGTATATCTTCACAGTGTAGTTTTTGGTATATCTAACTTGGTATGTTTATTGTTTTTGTAGAAATTTTTTTCGGCTCATTGACCTTGAGAAATAAAGTCAGCCTGGCCACTACAATTGCAAAGAAGCTTTCAACTGCTCAAAGACAATTGTTTGAGGAAACCTGCTTCGGCCATGGCTGAGAGTACAGCATCCGGGTGGAGATGCTAATTTGACCCATTTGTGGCTTCAGACCATGACATCAAATCTACCCGACAGTATACAACGTGGTGAGGAAGAGATATGGTTTCATTTTCCACCAGCGTATACTTGCTTTGGGCGGAAGGAGTTCTTTTAATCACTGGTCTACGATTCGGACACGATGATGTAGGCCGGTACACTCGTCATATCGCCCGCCCATCATGGTTATCCCGGGTTTTTCCGGATGAGTCAATGGAGAAGCCGAACCTACATGTCGACGACCTGAAGAAATTATTTAATAAGAAAGCTGGTTTCACTCGGATGGAAGACGTCGATGTTGTCCGAGTATGCCTTCTACTACTTGTGTATGCCGGCTTTTTAGGCAGAGAGGCCAGACAACCTATTCATCGGGAGCTAATAATATTGGTAGAGGACCTAAATGCATGGAATCTGTTTCCGTGGGGTTCGTATATATGGAAAGCTACCTGGACTAAGTTGTCGTCTGCCTTTGATGACCGCAAAAGTTTGCGGGGCGATGGGTCCAAATACACTTTGTCAGGCTTTGTTTGGGCCTTTAAGGTAAGATTTCTATATAATGTTTCTAAAATTATAATTAATTATTTAACAATTACTAATTTTGTTATTATATTGTTTGTAGATTTGGATATTCGAGGCTTTCCCCAGCATGCGTACATATGCAATAAAAACGTCAAATGATATTCCCAGGGCTATTTCCTGGAAGAGGAAAACTCTGTTGGATTGGAAGACTTAATACCATATGCCACAATAAATAAGTAAGTTAACACAAATACTTTCATATAATATAAACAAGTTATTAATAGTAGACGTTTAACTTTGTTTGAGTTTTTATATTTTAGGAGGCCAACATTCCATTACAAAGACTGACACCCACGGAGGAAGAGCTTGCCACTGATTGGTGGCAAGCTAGTCAGAATTTTTTTGATGGCACGGATGATGAGCAGCATCCACTTCCTCCAATTCGAGAGCCATCACCTCACCTAGAGCCATCACCCGATCGACCCGACTATACATCTCTAGAACGAGAGCCATCACCTATCCCGTCACATCATCGAGCCTCTTCTCCACCATCACCTCATGATAGGCGACCGGCAAAGATGCCACGACTCCTATCTCCCTGTTCTCCACCTCCACCTCAACGGGATGAGTCAAGGGAGTTACGTGATGAGGTCAATGCCTTGCGTGAGGAGATCGGTACTCTACGCGATAACGATGGTGCATGGCGTGTGGAGGTGTCAACTTTACGTGGTGAGGTTGCCGCTCTACGTGAGATGATAGTATCGTTGCAGAATGAGGTTCATACTCTACGCAACGAGGTAAGTTTAAGATTTTCCATATTAACTTAATGATAAATTTACTCGTAATTTCACTTAGATTAGCCATTTCACTTAGATTGCTTAGTAAATTTGTTCGGTTGCTGCCAATTCTGCTAAACTGTGTATTCTTTAACACTGTGAAATAGTATTGTCTTTGTTTTGTCTTTTGGTTGAAAGTAAATTGTTCGGTTGCTGCCAATTCTGCTAAACTGTGTATTCTTTAACACTGTGAAATATATTTGTCTTTGTTTTGTCTTTTGGTTGAAAGTAAATTTGTTCGGTTGCTGCCAATTCTGCTAAACTGTGTATTCTTTAACACTGTGAAATAGTATTTGTCTTTGTTTTGTCTTTTGGTTGAAAGTAAATTTATCCATTCAAGTTTCAATTTGCAGAAGAAGAAATAGTTTACTTTCGCAACACGAAACTTAAAATCGCAACGCGAAACCAAAATCGCAACGCGAAATGAAAATCGCAACGACAGAATCGCAACGCGAAACCAAAATCGCAACGACAAGATCGCAACGCGAAACCAAAATCGCATTGCGATTTTCATTTCGCGTTGCGATTCTTTCGTTGCGATTTTCATTTCGCATTGCGATTCTGTCGTTGCGATTTTCATTTCGCGTTGCGATTTTGGTTTCGCGTTGCGATTTTAAGTTTCGTGTTGCGAAAGTAAACTATTTCTTCTTCTGCAAATTGAAACTTGAATGGATTGCATTACTTCAACCAATAGACAAAACAAAGACAAATACTAACTTCAGGGTATTAGTTTGAAACATATTTTTCTTTGTTATCTGATGCATTTTGTGAACTATGATAGAATAATGACTTGGGTGAATACAATGCAAGTTTGAAACATATTTGTTTTTGTTTTCACTGTTTAAAGATCATGTCTGTTTATTTACTGATTTTTGTATTTAATTATTTAGCGGCCCGATAGAGTGGATGCTTTACGTCGGGTTATGCTTGCACGACGGAGTTCACGCATCAGACAGCGTGCACGTGCTATTAAGTCTCCGTACACCCAATAGTGCGAAGACACCGCAAGAAGAAGCCCGACTCGCCTGTCATCCCTCAAGAGTCCACTCCTATCGTTGAAGAGGCCCCCCATATCATTCCTCGAGAGTCCCCTCCCACGTTCAAGAGGCAACTGTCATCGTTGAAGAGGTCCCTCCCACCATTCCAGAGTCTGATTCACATGGGGTAATATATCGAAGTATTGAGAAACCCCCACCGGTTCCGGACATGATGGATGAGAGTTGGCTCTCGTAGAGTTACCGGCCAGTACCATACCGGTATCTGAAGAGGAGAGGGAACAACTACCGGACACAATTTTGGATAACACCCTTTGGGCTAAGACCGCAGTTAATTTTTATCTACATGAGCGGAGCAAGGGGTGTTTCACTGACATATGCAAGCTCACCGATGATATCTTTTTGTTGCTTGAACGGCCTTGGTGGGGCGTATTATTAGGGTCGAAGACAATGGCTATTTCGATGGGGGGGTAAGTCTTATATTTTTTTATATTTCAATTTGATTAATTTTTTTTTTAAATTTATGTAAGTCACTAATATATGTCTTTTTTGTAAAACAGCATATCGATGCGTGGGTGACACGTCTTCTAATAATAAGAAAACTTAAGAAAAATAAAAATATACGATATACAATAATGCCGACGTCTTTTCACGCCGTTCACTTGAAGAATGCACGAGATGAATCATTTGATTTGGGCAATGGACAAGCTAAACTTTATCCTGCATGGTGGGAGGTCGATAAGGTTAGTATTTATTTTAGATTGAGTTTAAAGGTTTTATGAAATAAGTGCGCAAATGAATGAATTATTACTTATGATTGCAGGTGTTTATCCCTGTTTTGGAACGTAAACATTGGATTCTCGTCGAGCTTCAGCTCCCATCCCTTAAGACAATAGTGTATGACAGCATGATAAATTACATATCATTGGCTGATTTAAGAGATGTTATTAAGGGATGGAGCTCTCATTTGGCTAAATTCTTGGATGCGATCAATTATTGGACTCGTTCTGGAAACAAGAAGCCAAAGAAGCTCAATATTACAGTTATTAGAGACGAGACCGCGCCACAACAAACGAGCGGAGCCAGAGGAGATTGTGGTCCTCTCGTATGCTTGGCGTTGGAGCGTTTGACGACGGGAAGCATCAAGTATCTACCTCCCACCGATAGAGATAAAGCTGCAGTAGGCTTGTGGTTTCGGCATTATATGGCTAAATCGATATATACGAGACGCTGCCTACCTGCATCCGCGTTATAAAAATGTCCATAAACAATTGGTAAGTTTATATACTTATAAATGAAAATGTTTGGTTAAGTAACTAGAATTCAATAATTTGCGTAGAAAGTGTTGTTTGAACAAATGTTTGGTTTCTGCAGGTTAATCTCAGAAGTGAACTGCGTGAAAATGATGTCGAGCTGCAAAAGTTGATTCAATAGTTTAATTGATTGTTTTTTGATTGTTTAATTGATTTGTAAAAGTTGATTCAATAGTAGATGATCGGAAATAAGAATTATTGCTTATTTTTTGATTGTTTAATTGATTTGTAAAAGATGATTTGTAAAAGTTGATTTGTGTAATTGATGCGAACAGAATTCTTATTTGTGCTTGTTTAATTGATTGAAATGTAATGGTTGATTTTGTTGATTTCGCATTGCGTTTATAATTTCGCATTGCGATTATCTCGTTGCGATTTTCATTTCGCATTGCGATTTACATTTCGCATTGCGATTCTTTCGTTGCGATTTTCATTTCGCATTGCGATTTTCATTTCGCATTGCGATTTTCATTTCGTATTGCGATTTTAATTTCGCATTGCGATTATGTCGGTTCGATTTTCATTTCGCATTGCGATTTTCATTTCGCATTGCGATTCTCTCGTTGCGATTTTCATTTCGCATTGCGATTTTCATTTCGCATTACGATTCTCTCGTTGCGATTTTCATTTCCGCATTGCGATTTTCATGTTGGGATTTTCATTTCGCGTTGCGATTGTATTTTCCGTGTTGCGATAGTCAAATGCATGCCTAATAGTGATAACAACTGAATAACAAGAGTTGGTTAAGTCAAAATGGTTGGCCTGAGTCATTAATTCAACTGAAAATGTTAAAAGTTCACACATAAAATCACATAATACAACGTTTGCATATGATTTTGATGGCAACGTTTACATAATACACATAAAATGTTAAATGTTAAAACGTTTACATAATACAACTGAATAACAACGTTTACATAATACAAAGTTCACACCATATGAGCTTGGATTTTGATGAGGATCCATATTTTGGTAGAGGAAAAGATGATTTTGATGGCACTGGTGATCCACATGTCAACCTTGTATGACCACTTTCCTTGCACCGACTACATGTCGATCTCTTCTTCTCTTGTAGTACCACTGTTGAATAGAGGCTCGAAAAAACTCCATTAACATAGTAATGGGTAATTTCCGGGAATGACGACTTAGAGCGTTGATTGATTCTGCACTATTAGACGTCATGAAACCATATCTTGCTCCAAGTTGATGTACTCTTGACCATCTTTCAAACCCGACATCTTTTAGTGTTTGAGCACACTGAGGCAAAACGTCTTAAACAATTTATATGCTTATTGAAATCCACTTCCCGATAAGCTTTACAGCCTTCCAGTATGTCCATTGTGCTTTTTATACCAGCAGACCTTGATTTTAGATTTCTATACAAATGAACACCACAAAGTCCATGAAAAGCATCTGGGAAACACCTTCTAACAGCGTTGTCAATTGAGTTGCCCTATCGGATATGATTGTCAGATTGCTAATAGGACCTATGCAATCCCTAAGATGCCCCATAAACCATGTCCATGAATCAGAGGTTTCAGATTTGCCAACCCGTAAGCTATTGGCAATATCCCATTGTTAGCATCCATGGTTACTGCTAATAAGTTTACTCCAAGGTATCGACCTTTCAAATGTGCTCCGTCAACTATAATAACTGGGCGCATGCAAGTAATAAACGAACGAATCTACAAAATAATATACACAAGAAATATAATCATTTAAATGTGAAATGCATGTAACTAACAAAAATGAGTCAACAAATTATATTGATTTACTAACCGTAGCACCAATGGCGATAAACAGCAACTCAAAGCGTCCATCTCTATCTGTTTTGATATGAGTTACCGACCAGGATTTTTCAGCTTTAAATTGTGACAATAAGCCGGCAGTTGGGCAAACGATGCTTCTGGCGACCCCCTCAACAATTCCAAGGCATAACATTTGGCTCTCCAAGCTTGAGATATGATATACTAATCTTGAACCGAGCATTCATGTCAGTCATAATTTCATGTCCCCGATATACCCTGCCATTCAAAAACATTAACTCAGCCAGAAAACCACCCAACACCTTTTGTTTGCCTGTCTATGGTGAGGAAAAAACTTGGGTTCTTGAACATGTATGTTTATCAATAAAAGTCCTAACTTGAACATTTTGCAATCTTTTATTCTCTTTGCAATCATACGCCACGTACAGTTTTTGTCAATCATACACCTTGTTTCGAAACGATCTTTGCTTGATTTGTTAACTTTTAGTTGATAGCCATCTTCCACACATTTCGTATATAAAGCTATCTTCAAGTCTTCCTTTGTATCAAAACAATCATCTTTCTTGATACGAATAACTTTTGTGTAACAATCAACTGCTTTCTTTATCACTCTTCTTCCGGTATCTGAAGTAATTCTGGCATATTCCAGTTATACGCCGTGGCATTTTCTTTCTTCGGGGACTTTTTTCTTCTTTTTCTTCTTCAGGATTATATGAATTACAGAATGGATGTTCAACATGTCATTCACAGTCGTAACTTCCTCCTCATTATCATCAACATTACATTCTTCGGCAACGGCTGTTTCATCATCAAAATTCGGGTATTGACCAATATCAATATCATTACACGCATGGTCTGTTTCTTCTTCTGAAACATCATCAAATCCGTGTATTGACCAATATCAAAGTCCGGATATTGACCAAGACCAAATTTCGAATACTGACTAGTACTCACAATTTTTCTGTTGGCTCATCATCGTCTAACTGGTCAATACGAAAATCGGAATTTGGTGCTGAAAGTTGATTGGATTTGGATTAGAGAAAGGTTGTGGGTTTTGAGAAAAACTTAGTTGATTACTACCGCTACTGACCCAACAATACTACTTCTAGGTTCAACAACATACAATGTAACATCATCTTGTGAAACACTAATGTAAGCAATGAATCGTTCAACATCTTCATTGTCGGTTAACAAATAAACTTTACCATTTCTCTGATAAGATAGCCTAAATCCACTTAGGGGCTCTAAATTCAATTTATTTGAAACACGTAGCATTAGAGTTTCATAAGTTAACTTTTGTAAAGACAATTTTAGTTGAAGATTTATGGGTAAAGGCATATTGTAAAACACCATTAACATTATCCCATGACCTCCAAAACACAAATCTATCCAACATGATCAACATTAGATGATTTCATGGTTGTAACTAAACAAACGAGATGCGAAACTAAGACCTGTTGCCGGATGGGGAAGGATGTCGTTGGATATAGGAACGGATGTCGCCGGAGAGAGTGATAGATGGAGATGGAATGAGTTGCGATTTAGGATTTAGTTTATGATTTCAGTGTTATATACCCAAATTTCAGTGTTGTGATTTACAGATTCTCGTTGCGATTTTACGATTATCGTTGCGATTTACAGATTCTCGTTGCGATTTACGGATTATCGTTGCGATTTACGGATACGCGTTGCGATTTACGGATTATCGTTGCGATTTACGGATACGCGTTGCGATTTACGGATACGCATTGCGATTTACGGATACGCGTTGCGATTTACGGATACACGTTGCGGTTTACGGATACGCGTTGCGATTTACGGATACGCGTTGCGATATACGGATACGCATTGCGATTTACCCATACGCGTTGCGATTTACGGATACACGTTGCGATTTACGGATACGCGTTGCGATTTATGTGTTCGCGTTGCGATTTTCATATTCGCGTTGCGATTATGGAAAATCGCAATGCGAATTTGTACTATCGCATCGCGATTTTCAAGAATCGCGTTGCGATTCTGGAAACTGATTTGCGATTCTGGGGATCGCGTTGCGATTTTTATTTCGCGTTGCGATTTTGTTGGTCATTTTGGCAAATCCAAAAAAAGTTGGTTAAAATCGTATATTATAACTTTTTTTTGGTCACTGAGGCGATTTTCTCTATTTAAAATAGGAAACAGTAAAGATATGCCAGAGATTCCTAATCACCTTTCTAGTGAAGCCAAAAGTTTCATAAGACTTTGCTTGCAAAGGGAACCATCAGCGCGTCCTACAGCCTTGCAACTACTAGATCACCCTTTCATTCGTGATCAATCAACAACAAGAGTTGCTAACATCAACATAACAAAGGATGCATTTCCCTACACTTTTGATGGAAGCCGCACTCCGGTAAATATTTTAAGATGCTTGTTTCTCTTCTTTTTCTGATGGTTTTATCACTCTGATTGCATTACACTGTATCTTCTCTACATCCTAAACTGATTGGTACATCAACCAATCACTTTGTAAGTAATGGTTCTAAAACATACGTCAATTTTCAATGCAATTTCTTTGCTAGTTTTAGCCTCTTTGCTAGTTGCAGCCATACCTTTATCTTGTTTCTTTAACTATTTAAGCTTTTATATATGAATGAACATATGTGCTTGAAGTTTGTTTATCAGTAACTAAAGCTGAATTTAAGCTAATCTCTGTTGTTATTTTTAACTTTCTGAGCAGCCCGTATTAGAAATGCAGTCCAGTAGAAATAATATCCTCTCATTTGATGGAGATTATGAGACAAGGGGAATGACTACAACTTCAAGAGCTTTAAGGAGTCCCAGGTACTAATGATATTTTTTTTTTATTTCTGCACTCAAAATGTATGGCATGTAGTTCTGAACCAAATTGCCTGTCACGTATTAATATGCACAGAGATAATGCAAGAGCAATCACATCTTTGCCTGTGTCTCCTTGCTCAAGTCCATTAAGACACGGTACGGCCCACAAGAGTTATTTTCTTTCTCCTCCTCATCCGGCTTATCAGTTTGTAGGACAGAGCAGTTACAACTTGGGTGATTTCTCTGCAAATGCTTCGAGGCCAAATCCAAAATACACTCTGGATCCTTGGCGTCAAACTTCACTACCAAATGTTCAAAGTTCAAACACCGGGCACCCCTCCAAGAACGAGACCTATTTGAGATATTGTAAATAGAGACGGGATGAAATGTCCTTTTCCACTCCATCTCAAAGTCCAACGAAAGCAAGTATATTTAATTGATTGGAGGATCCTCCCTCCCTATTCTGGTAGATTCAGCTAAGTCATTCTTCTATCCAATTAGAAAAGTGATTGTGATTTTAGTTTAAGGCTACTCGAAATGAGAATATTTGGGGACAATGGGAGTTTTGTTGCAGGAGGAAGATAAACACTGCTCCGATACTTCGATCTTGTAACATGCTCACATTGATTTTTGTATATGGAAGGTGGTCACTCAGTCTATTAACATTATTGTTGTTGTATACTAGCTCATTACGTACGTAATACCATCACTTTGTCATCAATTGGTTGAACGGGCAAATTATGTTATGTGATATCGTTTCATTTTAGCCAGAGACTGGTGCTTCATTTTTAATCTGGGAGAAGGGCGACCCCCATTCCCATTGCACTTTTGGATGAAGCTTGTGTAGGGACGGACAGATGAAAGATTTTATATTAGGGAGCGAACTTATAAAATTTTAGGCGACGAAAATAGATAATTAATAGAAAATACAAAAAGCTGGACTAAGAGGGACTCCTAAAAATTTAAAATTGCCATATATAATCTTAATATGCTTGTCCCTAATCATAAATTCATTGGAAGATGGCTAAAACTTATAAAACAGATAAGGCTGAAATCATTTAAATTTACCTCGTGCATGTATCAACAATCATATTTTCAGATATAAAAAATTGCCTACAAAAATCGAGTGAACAGGGTCGGATCACGTCTGCAATTATTACATTGGGACCGTACATGGTGGTCATTTTGGGGTTATAGATTGACCAAAGTCATTGAATCTGGCACTGAAAAAAAATCATTTTATGCAACAACATATAGCAAAGTTTGTACTTGAGCTACAAGGGGTTCATTCCATGTATCAGTAATATGCGCCAATCTGCAAAGCGTTGACGACCAATAAAATAGAATGATGGTATTAGTGGATGGGCGCTGGTAGCTCATCCGTCCGGACGAATGGCTCCGGAACGCTTTATAAGTCCGTATTCCCTTCCAACATCTACAAGAATAACTGTCATCTGATTATTAATAATTTAGCAATAAAAGAACAATTCAAAAGATTAGTAGAAAATTATTTTTTATAATTTAATGATTAAAACGAGATGACCCTTAAAATTTGATCACTAATGTGTAGTTTAACCTAAGTTGTATTCATATATATATATATACAGTAACCATGGTACTAAATTAAAAGCAGCTTTTGGGAATATACGGGCAATTAATCCTATATATTAACCATGGTATTTAGGGGAAACGCGGTTTTGCAAACGCAAGTGCGAGTGGTTGGTAACCCACCACTAAAGAGTAAAGAGAAGGTTTCCTTTTTTATTCACGAGAGACGATGGCATGGCATGCACGTTCTCACACCTTTGAAAGAAACCATTGGAATTGCTCTCCATCTGATCTAATCCAACACCACCAGAGATCAACCAATCACAGCTACGCAGTCATCATTAAAACGGCATGATACGATGGACCCTCTTATTCCTATTCTATTTTTAATAACATTAGGCTGAATTTCTCTTATTCAATTAACAAGTAACGCATAGAGATAGTCATCGAATCCGAATCTGATGAGTTTTAATTTGGCCCGGTCCGTTCAAATTGGATAGAGTTTTTTAATATGATGTTCTGGTTGGGTTTAGATTTATAATGAAAATATTTGACTCAAAAATATATATATAATTTTACATTATATATTTATGAATAATTACAATAATATCCGTCTATATATATATATATATTTCAATTAAGTTAATGTTTTTATGGAATAAAAATAGTATTTTCTATTATTCGGGTCGAATCAGGTTTTTAAGTTATATATCGGGTCGGGTCGGGTGAAATATTGTTTTGGTCGGATTAGATCTTGAGTGGAAGATTTCTTGTTCTCAGATCGGGTCAAGTGAACCAAAAACCCGACTCATGCCCATCCCTAACCTATGCACTTTGTAGACAATTGTTACTTAAATCCAAAACTTTTAAAAAGAATGTTATTCTTTCTTACCACTAAAATTACTTAACGTGTTTTATTCATATTTCATCTCATTTATTATATTTTATTAATTATAATTCAAGAATTTTATTTTTATTAATATGAGGATTATTATAATATTTTTTTCAAAAAAAACTCTTAATTATTTAATAATAAATACTCTTAATCATTATAAACTTTGTATTCAAATTCAATATCAATAAGAATCGTTTGATTCATACTTTAATTAAATGATAATAATCTAAATAATAAATATGTCAGTGGAATAATCCTATCCCTTGACATGCGGGACCCATCGCAATTGTCGGTTCATAATCCTCTACAGTCTTCTTCCTTTCACTGCACTCCCTTTTTATTTTATTTTCTATAATTTTCATTAGATTTTTTTAAGTCGGTGCGTTTCGATCCCCGTATGGCGATTGGTTGACACTGGATCTAAAAATGTCCACTCACAAATCGACACCCATTACTTACAAATTTACCCTTTCCAGTTCATTACATAACAACTCTTCAAAAAAAAATATATATAATAACTTACTGAATTACTAAAATATCCTTTAGCGTTCTTTCTAGATATCAATCATCTAATTATCTTGCCCTTAAAAAGTTATCTAGTAATAGTTTTAATATTTAATTACACTCTATATATAGTCTTCAATTATCATTTTTAAAAATGAATTACACTTTCATTTTAATTTATACTGTTCAGATTTATAAATAAAAACATTTATATTTTATAATATTTCATACTTTAACACAAGACATTGGTTTTATTATCATACTAAAAATTAAATAAAAATTTGCGTAGACAAATTTCAATAAAATATTAAATTACATTTATATTATTCTTGAATTATATGTCATTTTAATTTAAAATATATTTATTATTATATTTCAACTAAATATACAATTTATATAGATAAATTTAATAATATTAAATTATACTTTATATTCACATTAAATTACAATTCTATTATACTTTAAAACTTAAAGTTTATGAATTATAAATATTTTATTATTTTATTTAAAATAAGAAAACATCCATTATTATGTGAAAATTATAAACATATTTTTTTCATATAGATGCCCATTGTATTTCTTTTGAAAGCTAAATAGGGAGTTGTTGTCCAGGCCAAGGAATGACACGAACGACGATTAAGGGTGGACTAATGAGTGGACGAGTCGATGATTAAGTGATCGTTTGATGATAATAATAACGACTGATAATGATAATAAGAGGTTTAGAAATAAATTTTAGAGTTTTTTTTAGATGTTACTTAAATTATGAAGGGTTTTAAAAAATTAATAATTTTGTTTTCTAAATAAAATTTTATAGAATTTACATTTGTCACATTTGAGTAGTTGAATTTTTTAACAATAGTAACAAACAAGACACTTAAAATAATAATAATAAAATATTAGACACATTTCAAGTAAAAAGTTTTAAGTACCTAAAGTGTATAATATATATAGTTTAGACACTTATTAAATAATAATAATAATAATAATAATAAAAGTAGGGTTATAAAATTTATAGAATAATGGAATGGCAAAATTGTCATTACTGAGTAAATATTTAAATAAATACTTATTTACAAAACTACCCTTATATTGATAATATTACTAATATACTATAATCCCACTGATACCGCGGCTTTTGGCTTACCCTTGCCGTCAATTTCGCTCCTTGCTCTGTTGAGCGATACCCTCCATTTTTATCTCATATTTTTGTTCTCCTTATATAAACTCTAAATTCTTGGTCCCTTTTATTAGCTTAGACCATCCAAAAAGGAAACACCAAGGGATTTTTCTTTTGGCTTCTAATTTCCAGCGACAGCTATAAGCAGGAATTATTTGATTAATGCAGGAACAATGAAGCATTAGCGATAATTGAAGCTTTTCTCTTTCAGATCTCTGTCAGTTTTGTTTCTGGTAAATTTAATTTTCTTTGTTCGTAGCAGATCTAATTCTTATTTTTGCTTCCTTATTTCTTTTATTATCTATCCAGGGCACTGTTTTGACTAGATCTGAATGTTTCTGACTATAATTTTGAAAATATCTAGTTACATACCTCGTTTGTTTTCTATATGCTTCTGTTTGTTAGTTTTCTTCAATTTTTTCAGATCTTATTGGATCTGCATTTTTCTTTAGTGAATCATTAGTTTTTTCTTTGAAATATAGTTCTGATTCTTCTTTTATATAAATTTCAGGTGAGAAAATTTTGAAGTATTGTTTGGAAAAGGAGGAAATAAATAGTGATAATGGCATTAGGAAAATATAGTAGAGTAGATAATAATATTAGTAGGAAGTCTTCGGGTTATTGTTCCACTGTCACCGTTGTGGTTTTCGTGGGGTTATGTTTAGTTGGGATATGGATGATGACTTCGTCCTCAGCTGTGTCTATTGGAGACGATCCGGCTCAGGAAAAGAAAACTCAGCTCGAAGATAAGGTTACACCAGTAATCAGTGATAACAGTGACAGCAGCAACACCCCACAGTTTGAAGATAACCCTGGGGATTTGCCCGAGGATGCCACCAAAGGGGACACTAATGTAGTCTGGCTGAAAATGATGGCAAGGAAACTTAAACACACAGGAAAATCAGGATAATGTTGAAGAAACTAAATTGGAGGAGACTAAGAAGGATGATGAACAATCAGGTGCTGAAGGTGGAGAGAAAAGCGGTGACAGTGGTGAGAACTCTGGTGAAGAAGGGGATTCTCAAGAGAATTCTGATGACAAGAAGTCTGATTCAGAAGAGAGCAATGAGAAATCCGACTCTGATGAGAATGGCAATAAATCTGATTCTGATGATGGTGAAAAGAAGCAAGATGAAAGCTCCTCTGAAACTAATGGAGATCAGGCTGATGGTCAGATAGAGAAGGTTGAGCAAAATGATAATGAGTTGGATAAAAGCTCTGATGAGGTGAAAGATGATGGTCAGAGAAAAACCAGAGCTCGAATGAAGTTTTCCCCATCTGGAGCTCAATCTGAACTTTTGAATGAAACCATAACTCAAACCGGATCGTTTTCTACTCAGGCAACAGAATCTAAGGCTGAAAAAGAGGCTCAGTTATCATCCAAGAAATAATTGGAAGGTGTGCAATTCCACTGCTGGGCCTGATTATATCCCATGCCTTGACAATTGGGAAGCAATCAGCATCTCCCATCTACCAAACACTATGAACATCGAGAGAGGCACTGTCCAGAAGAACCACCAACCTGCCTTGTCCCTCTTCCTGAAGGATATAAACGTTCAATCGAGTGGCCAAAAAGCAGGGAGAAGGTATGTTAATTTAACATGTGCTGGTTTATTTTTCTCACTTTGACTCTGTGCTTGATAGGATGAACTTACAAATTCTTTGTTGCTGCTGCAGATTTGGTATTATAATGTTCCCCATACCAAACTGGCACAAATTAGGGGCATCAGAATTGGGTAAAAGTTACTGGAGAATACCTCACATTTCCTGGTGGTGGAACCCAGTTTAAGCATGGTGCGCTTCATTATATTGACTTCATAGAAGAGGTGAGTGCCCTAAATCAGAGTATCGCCTTCACAGCATAGTTGGCTATCATTACATTGGTAACAGCTGTATCTCCCATGATAAGTACTTTGATGTGGCTCTTTGATCTGAGCTATAGCTGAAAATAACATTTATTGAGCACCATAGTTATTATTGTCATCTCTGTTGTTAGTTTGCTACCATTATTTGTTGTCTTTTATTTTGGATGAGCTTATTCATGGTCAAATTATTTTCCCCCTCTTGCAATTTGTGATTTGAATACATGCGTAATTTTTTTATTACTTGTTCGTCTGTGCCTGATGTAGCATGGGGAAACGTACTCGCGTAATATTGGATGTTGGATGTGGGGTTGCCAGCTTTGGAGGTTTTCTGTTTGACAGAAATGTTGTTGCTATGTCCTTCGCACCTAAAGATGAACATGAAGCCCAAGTACAATTTGCACTTGAAAGGGGAATTCCTGCTGTGTCTGCTGTGATGGGTACCAAGAGACTTCCCTACCCTAGCGAGTATTTGATGTTGTTCATTGTGCACGATGTAGAGTACCATGGCATTTAGATTTAAAACCTCATTTAGTTATAAGCCGTTTTTTAGTCGTAATAATCAGGTGCTGGAGTTTATTTTATGAATTTTTGTTGCTTGATATTCACTGGTCTTAACAAAATGCAGGTGGTAAACTCCTCTTGGAGCTGAATCGTGTCCTGCGACCTGGTGGTTTCTTTGTGTGGTCTGCTACTCCTATTTATCAGAGCATTCCTGAAGATGTTGAAATCTGGAAAGGTATATATCATCATATCTTTGTATCTTGTGTGAGAAATCTATTGTCTGCAACAGCTGCTTAATTTATGTGTGGATTCTGTGCACAGCTATGGTTGATCTAACAAAATCTATGTGCTGGGAGCTTGTAACAAAACTAGTAAGGATGAAGTAAATAGGGTGGCTGTAGCAGCATTTAGCCTACCTCTAACGACTGCTATGAGCAAAGGGCAAAACAAGAGCCTCCGCTCTGTCCTGAGTCTGATGATCCAAATGCGGCATGGTATTTTCTGACTCGGATGTAAAATCTATATTTTGGCTAAAAACAAATTAACACTTTTTGTAAGATGACTCTAGAAATATCCACGGCTTTCAGTATGCTACTTGCATTCATGGAGTAACTATTGAATATTTTTGGTATCAAACAGCCATTTGATTTGATGTCTTTCTATTAAGATGTCTTTGCGCTTTACCATTACTTGAGAATAAATATAGATCTCTTGCAATATAGCTATCAAACAGCCATTTGATTTGATTCTTGTTTATAGGAATGTGCCCCTGCAAGCGTGCATGCACAATGCCCCAGTAGATGCATCAGAACGGGGTCTCAGTGGCCTGAGCAATGGCCAGCAAGGTTGGAGAAATCACCTTATTGGTTGAGTTCCCAAGTTGGAGTGTATGGCAAAGCAGCGCCAGAGGATTTTGCTGCAGACATGAGCACTGGAAACGGGTGGTACCAAGTCATACATAATGGGATGGGAATAAGCGGTCATCTGTCAGAAATGTAATGGACATGAGCGCCATTTATGGAGGGTATGGAGGATATATTGGTTTAACGCCTAATTTTTCTGTTATATTATTCCATCTTTCTTTGATTCTGACTATGGTATGCTACAGCTTGCTGCTGCACTCAAAGATCTCGATTTATGGGTCATGAATGTGGTCTCAATTGACTCGGCAGATACACTTCCCATAATATTTGAAAGAGGTCTATTTGGCATGTATCATGATTGGTGCGAATCGTTTAGTACTTATCCAAGGTCTTATGATCTTCTCCATGCGGACCATCTATTCTCAAAGGTTAAAAAGAGGTTTGTGTAAATATATTCTTTTCCTGACTCCGTTATCATCACCATTCATCATATCTGATTTATTTTTCATCGGATTCTGAGCTTTGGCCTAACTTTGCAATGGCTTATGGGCATATAGGTGCGACTTGGTGGCCGTTGTTGCAGAGGTTGATAGAATACTAAGGCCACAAGGAAAGCTTATTGTTCGAGACAATGTTGAGACCATTAACGAGCTTGAATATGCTAAAGTCAATGAAGTGGAAGTGCGGATGACATACTCGAAAGCCAATGAGAGCCTGCTGTGTGTCGAGAAGTCCATGTGGCGACCAAGGAGGTGGAGACGATCAAATATGCCATTGCTTAGGCATATTCTACCTTTGAATGGATGATGTTGCCGGCATGTTTAAGAGTGGACTAGGTATTTTTTTGTTTAGGTTCAAATTGCAATTCATGGTGATTGATACTCCAAGCCAAAGGGAGGCTTTGCTTTTGTATCATTTAAACAGGGTTTTAGCGTGAATACATTTATGATGCTTTTATTTTATTTTATTTTTGGTTTTTTTATTCCTTGATCTTATAGCCGGTCCAACGTCCAAGTGATCATGTAATGTATCTTAGACATTTAAGTTTAGTTCGGACTCTTTAAAAAACAAATTTAGTTCGGATGAACCTGAGCTTGAAAGGAGAGAGATGTCATTGCCATTGTTTTAATTCTTAACTTTGAGATGTTACTATAGAATTCTAGCCATTTCTTGTTCATTTTTGAGTGGTTGATTTTTTTTAATGTTCAAGTATTTTAGTTTTTTTAAAGAACTTAAAATGTCAAGTTGAAAACCGAGTTTTAACATGTAAATATTCATGTTTCGTTTATGTTGTTCTTTTAACACATCAATATTTTTTTTTAGAAATTTTATTTGTTTATCGTATTATATATATATATCTATAATATATCTAAATGAATTATGTTACTTGAATTCTTTTGATTTGACATGAAAACTTACGATATAATTTTCTTAAAGAATAAAATAGAAGGTAAACTTAAGATTTTTTTTTATATTTAAGTACTTATTATTATAATAGATATCAATTAAAGTTAAAGTATGTACTTAAATAATATATAACAGTAATTTTCTTGTATTTTTACATAGTAAAAAAATTGTGATTTTTTTATATTTATCATTATCGACATTTAGTTTTATAAATTGACATCAGAATGTTTTGGGTTTCTCGTCTTGAATATAGTAACGACGACGTTAAAGTAAGATACTTCTTTGTTGGATGGTGTAAGAATTATAACTTTAGCAAGGTGGTCGGAGCCCGCCGAACGACGAGACAGTCAGAGGGAAAGAGAAACCAACAGCTATTTTGGTGAAGAGAACAAATAAGAGGGAAATAGGGCTTTTACTAAAATGAATAGAAAGGATTACAAAAGCATATTTAGCCATTACAATAATAGGCTTATATAGCGCACTAACAACATGCTAACCAGCTCATTGAAGTGCTAACAGAATAGTAATACTAATTTTTTATTAACATTATAATTTTCTAACACGTAACATCAGACTCAAATTGTGGCAAATAATGATGTAGACAATTCTTGGGCAAATGAATTTGAATGATGTATTGATAGAATTAGATAAGATAGAATAGACTTAAACACATGAAAGACAACAACATAACCGAAATGTTTTATCTCAATCACACCTAAACACTAAAATATTTTTATTAATTATGTACTCAATATGTGATTTTTAATCGCTATTACATCCAGACATCGCAAAAAATTGAAATAACATGAACAATAAGAAATGGGTTTTAAGTACATGCAAATTATTGAGCTTTATTGGCTTAGAAATTTAAGGGGTTCGGATCACTCATGCCAAATCGAATTTCACGTGGATGTGTTCATAGATTAAGCTACGTTGGGGGTAAAAAATGTATTTTTTATCAATATATTTATTTAAATAATTGTTTATTATTTAATTTGATTTTGGGTTATTTTGTTTGTTCAAGTTATGGTTTGAAGTATATTGTGCAATTGGGAATGAATCATACAAAGGTAGAGGAATGAGATTGATGCTTATTATTAGAAGCATACATGTTTTATTAAAACATCAACACGAGAACGACAGAACAAGGCGGAACCCACTTAATTAATATAAACTTTGGGTTGAGATGACAGAAGCCATGGGAAGAAGTTTTCAAGGGTCTGAAGATCAACTCGACGGCGGTATTTGCGAAGTCCATCAGATAGGACCAGCTGAAATCCGGGTAAGCCTGGTCGAGCCGACGACCAGTTCTTCCGGTGGTTTCACCATGGCGTCTTCTTCGGGCTCACGAAATAAACCAACGATCTCCTCTCCCTCGCCTATTCACCATTGCGCTCTTTTTGTATATCCCGTTACTAAATGCCTACAAGAACAAAATTCAGATACCAAATATTTAATTATAGCATCAAATGAAAACAGGTATATATTTTAACGTACCATGAAAGTGTCACCCATGATGATGGCGAACGTATCCTGTCGAGGCGAACCGCCATCCATTTTACCGATGAATATTTCGATCCCTCCGACATTGTCTTGGTGAAGTATAGTGATGGAATTAGGGTCGCAATGAGGGCCTGTGCCGAAGGTGACACCGGAATTCTTGCATGGGGATAGTAATTGCTCCTCATTATAGAAGTACCATCTTGGAAAATTTTGCGGTATGGAATGATCCTCCTAAACTCAGTGCCAAAACTCCCATGATGATCAGAGACAATTGTCTCATCTTTTCACAATACGGTAAACCCGCCTCCAAAAATCAGAACATACCATCCTTGTTCAATAAACTTTTTAAAAATAAATTAATTTAAAATAAAAATATAAAAATTATATTTAGAAATACCCGGCTTGCTCACAACTTGGCCCAAAGTAGATGTAAATAACCACCACAGCGGAGTCGGTTCCTCATCGGTACCTGAAGCTAAACGTTTCCTTCCAAGGCAAATTGGTGGAGAATCGGTCGGCATGGGCGGAAGAAAAGCCCGAATGACTGCTGGGCATTTGTCGGAAACCGAGCTTCTTGTCAAGGCAACTCGAAGATCGAATCGATCTCTCAATACGCAGCTTGAATGAGATCAGAGTCGACATCATGGTTGTGCAAGCAGTCCTGACGATGTCGACTGCCTTGGCAGTGGCGATCTCATCTTTGATGAACCCTTCCAGTCTATGGGGAATCGTTGAACACTCCCTCGGTGCCGACCAGGTCATCGTCGGCCACATGAATTGTGGGGGCATGTTGGCTTGCCTTTGCAGCTTGTTTAGATCGAAAAGACGAAGAGTGTTTTCGTCTTTTGGTTCCATGGAAGGAAGCAAAACGAGGTTGAAGAACTCGAATGCATTATGCTGGAAGAGTGTTGCCAATTTTAGAAAAGTCAGTGAGTAGTGATAGGGAAGAAGAACGTAACGTAGTCGTATATATAGAGATTTGAGAACGTACGTATGTATATAGAACGTACACTTGTGTTATGCATGCACCAGCTGCCTGCTTTGCCTTCATTAAGTAGGTTTTAGTCTATATTGACTTCATTAAGTAGGTTGGGTAATAAATTTCTAAAAATTTGAATTTGAATAATTTCTACGTTTTTGCATATCCTACATATGTAGGTTATGTCTAGAAGAATATAACACAATAGAAAAATTTTACAATGACGCATCGTAAATGAGCACGGTTAACGATAAATATCATTAAATTAATTCATAAAATATTAAATTATAAAATACTAAACATATAATTATAAATTAGTTAAAAATTTAAATGTAATTTAATTAAAATATAATATTTATAAAACATTAGTTTTTAGGGTAAATTATATCATTGACCACCTAACTATTTACTCCTTTTACTTTAACTACCATTTTTTCAATCGAGTCACCTAACTATTTAAATATTGTCAATCAAGCCACCTTCCGTTAAATATTAACGGAGGAGATGACATGGCAATTAATAAAATATGTATAATTTATTAATTCAATAAATTTAATCCTCAATCAATTTAATTAATTTGGTCCTAACTTTTAATTAATTCAATAAATTTAATCCTCAATCAGATGGTAACATGTATTACTATGTGATTAGACTTTTTCTTAATATTTTATTTAATTTAATAAAATTTTCATCCAATCAAATGGTGTCACATGTTATCAATTGATGAATAGAAAATAGATTAGATCAACAACACAACTGTTGGGGTTTTGAACCCAAGACGTAAGGAAAGAAGCAAACATCCTAACCACTGGGTGCACCAATCAAATGACAAACCTATCTCGACATAATATATATAGTTAATGAAAATAAAATAATGACCTAATAAGAACTCCAACATTGAATAATTGAATAATATGATAATATATATATATATATAGACACACACAACACATTATAATTGATTAATATGTGAATGTATTTATTTTAATTTTAATCGTTTTAATGGAAAAATAAAAATAATTTTAATATTATAATTGAAATATACGAAGAGCTTCGTTGACTTAGAATTTTTCTGATAGCTGAAGGCGTATCGCAGTAAGCATTTTTAACTTATGCATTGACTTGTTTATATCCCAGTTAGAGTAAGAATTTTATATTTATATATATATCATTATATATTGAGAAAATATTAGGGGGAACTTGGTTTTATTGAATTAGTCTATTTTAATAAATGGTTGTTAAATAAGATTAGAATTCGTTCGATGTTTTAATATTTTAAAATATAAGATATGATACATTTTAGTTCAATAAAATTACAATAATGAAGATAATTTATTAATTTAAAATATGTAAAATGATACATTTCAATTATAACATATTAATTATTTTTTAAAATTTTTGCATTAAATGTGATTTAAAATATAAATAAAACAAATTTATTTATTAATCAATTGTAATATTTTTTATATATTTTATATTTTTATACTATTCAAATATTTCATGTTTGAATCCTTATAATGTTTATTACCATTAACTATATTATAAATTATAGATTTTTTATACTAGACCAATTAGCAGTCTAGCTTAGTGGTTAAGGCACTCAGTTTTTCAGCCTGTATTAGGTTTAAGTCCCACCAACCACAGTTATTAATTTAATATATTTTCCATTCATTTAATTGATGACACGTGGCACAATTTGATTGGATGAAAAATTTATTAAAAAATATTAAAAAATCAAATCACACAGTGACACATGTTACCATTAGATTGAGGATTAAATTTATTGAATTAATTAAAAGTTAGGGCCAAATTAATAGACTGTGTAAGAATGAGGACTAAAAGTGTAATTATATAAATTTTATTAACTGCCACATCATCTTCTCCGTTAATATTTAACGACAGGTGGCTTGATTGACAAGATTTAAATAGTTAGGTCACTCGATTGAAAAAATTGAAAAATTAGTGGTTAAATTAAAAATGATAAATAGTTAGGTGATCAATGGTATAGTTTACCCTAAAATCTAATGTTTTATAAATATTATATTTTAATTAAATTACATTTAAACTTAATTTTTTTAACTAATTTATAATTATACATTTAATATTTTATAATTTAACATTTTATAAATTAATTTAATATTGTTCATCTGTATTCGTCGAACGTGATAACATCATTCAATAGAATTTTTATTTAAAAAAAAATTAATCATTGATGAATACATACATTCTATATATATATACTGATAGAACTCGAGATATTAAAAAATAACATCTTTCTTCTAGGTTTTTTTAATAAATTTTACGATATATGAATAAAAGAGAAGGAAAATGAGAAGATTTTGAAGTCAATTTAGCAACTACAAAAATTTGTTTGCATTTATGCAAGACACAGAGGCATGTGAGCAACCCATTAGGCTAAATCTTTTCAGGGAAGCTGACATGAAAGTACCTCTTTTTTGACAAGTCTTTGTACACTGTCATTTAGTTTTCAATACCTGATAATACAATCCTAAGGTTTTATTTATATATTTAAAGTATATTATATTTTATGTAAACATTGAATAATTTTTGTAAAATAAATATATAAAGTATTTATTTTTTTATCTAACATTAAAGGTTTTTTGAATGTCAATTTATCTTGTGAAATGAGACACCAGATGATTAGAGATTCGAATCATAACAATTACAAATAGAATAAATTAGTTAGAAGGATTGCTTTTATAGTAGGCCTATGCATAATCAGTCATGGATTAGTAAATATATACATATTGTATTATTTTAATATTTGTATATTAAACCATTTATTATCTAATCAAACTAAGATTGAACTATAAGATATTGATGAAATTTCTTAGATAATATGATAGAAAAAACAATTAACTTATATAAGACACATGAATATTTATTTATTTTTACTTAGGATGTTTACAGTAGTATCTATTTAGAAAGTGTTAGGATCATCTGACGATATCTAAAAGAAGTCCAAACGATTCAGTGATTTTTAAATTGCATGATTCTCGATACTTGAAATCTATGTTATCATATTACATGTTGTCCGAAGAAGATATCGTGTCTTTCATATATCTTCTTAAAGATGTCATTTATTCTATATATTTTTTTAAAGAAACCAAGTGGTTCGATCGACTTCCTACCAACACAGTAACATTTACACTATCTCAACAACAAAAAAATATCCTAACACCCATCTGAATCAATTTTTTTATAAACCATTATCTTAACATATTTGTTATAAAATATCGATTTAGTAAGTAATATTATTTAATTATCAACTACATAAATTGAAAAACTGCATTAAATACCAATCTTACTGATTACTCGTCCACGTTCTGGTCACCATTGGCTAACAGTCAACGCATCCGTCACAAATCTACATGACAGCCCTGTGATCACCGACAATCAAAATTGATCTGTAGGGCTGTGAAAACTGAAATCAAACAAGTGAACCTCTCCGACAAGGAACTAAAGAAAAAGGCATGAATTTCTTTTTAACAAAAAAAACGTCAACAAACGTGTGTTTATCCATGGATATCCATTTGTATACTCAAAAGACTTCAACCCACCTGAATCATCGGCACTCTTTGTTTTCCTTTTCTCTCTCTTGATCAGAAAGGTAACTTTCTCTGCAAAATTCCCTTTGTTTCATTGCAAATGACTTCCTTTTTTCTTTTTTTCTAACTGTTTGCTTTTGTGTGATTACATTTATTACCTTGGATCTCTTTCTGTCTCGTTTCTCTCGGATTTGGATATAATTTTTGTTAATTTTATTGAAAATGGCGATTTAGTATATTTTCATTGCTAGGGACTAAGTTAGAGGAAAACATTTGGGTCTAATTAGAGAAACTGAGTATAAAGTAGTTTTCATCTAGAGAAAATTCGATCCCCCCCCCAAAAAAAAATCTAGCTGGTTGTTGGGAGATGATTATCAAAGAAGTTAAAAAGAGGATTTTGGAATTAAAAATTCAGCTTTGAATTGCTGTTGATGTTTTAATTTTTGTTTCAGTTTTTCTATAGCTTAGCTTCCCGGCTTCATATTGCGTTTAACTGGAAATTATAGGATTTATGACTGATAACAAACTTCAGGTTGATAACGGTTTGCTTTAATTAAGGTGGAAATTATAGATTTATGACAGATAAACAACTTTAGGACTTGGAACTAAGTTAACAAAATCAGTAAGGTTTGTTTTTTTTTTATTCAGAATCTTGGTAAAATCATCCCTGCATTCATTAGCATTTGTTGGAGTTGATTTAGCTATTATTGTTTGAAGTAGTTGGTTGGTTCTAGATTTGGTTTCTAATCAGAGCACATTCTGGAATGGTTCTCTTTCCCAAGCAAGTTATTGAATGAAGCTCTGATAGAGAAAATGCTTGAAATAGAAAGTACAAGTGTTCTGCCTTTTTCCGTTGAACTCTCAATGCATGCATAAATTTTTTGTTTCTCACGACTCAACTTGATAAAGGTGTGTTTGTGTTTTCATGAAGGTACCAGTTCCTCAGGTATGGGAAATACCGAATCAGGATATGATGATACTTCTCCCTCTGACTATTGGCATCAACCTTCTTATGAACCTTCATCCCTAGCAGGAACTTCAACTGATTGGAACCATCAACCCAGGCCGCAAGCCCCGTTTACACCTTCTTATGCACCTTCATCCCTAGCAGGAACTTCAATGGATCGACACCATCACTCCAGACAGCAAGCCCCATCTATACCTGACAATTTCAGCTCGTTGGATCAGGTTTTTACCATTATTTGAACTTTGAATTATTAATTTACTAATAGGAGATACTATTTGTTGATAGTACAACTCATAAGGTGAAAATATGAAGCATACCATAAGAGAATGACGAGTACTTTTTTTACTATAGTTGTTGACTGCTGCAGAGTCTTGTTTGGTTTGGCTTGTTTGAAAAATAATACTTTTACAGTTGCATTGCTAGTCTAGATAGAAATATGACCTATTTTGATATTTGAACTGATAAACTAAATTTTAATCCTAGTGAAACAGCAAATAATCAATTCCAGAATTGGTTGGTTATAATGAAAAGAATAACACAAAATCATTCATCATAAAATTTAAAGGATGAATTGAATGCAGGCCGAAGATGTACATTAACTGGAGTGATGAAATACATGGAGAGATGAGGAGGGATTGAGGTAGAACTAAGATCACATGTTAAGCAGTAAAAAAGTATTTGGCATCCCTACAGCTATTGGAGAACATAGTCCTTGATTTAGCTGAAAGAAGTTTAAATAAATTTACTTAATGTAGATTAGATAACATGTCTTGACTTGAAATGACTTATCTGAAAGTGGTTAGGATGGATGACCGTTGCTGGCTAAGGTGTCCTAAACTTAGCATGAAGTTGTGATGGAGTAGTGTGACCACGGTGCATTATTGTAATGTACTTGTGACAGCATACCTCCCTAGGAGTTAAACAAGTACCAGGTCATACACCATGTGAAAAATGATTAAAAGTTCTGCAAATTAAAAAATGGTACTGAGGACTAAATATAAGCAAAAATATATGAAAATTTGGAGGTCACTACACCACTAGAAAATGCACAAGCAATTGAAGTGCAATGTGGTCCTAGCGTCGTACAAAATGTCATTATGATACATCTCTTCCATTTCTCATCTTTAGATTCTGAGTTTCGTGAGATACTTATGTTTGCATATGCTTATCATATTGTTGTATGGTGTTATTTTATTTAAGAGATGTAGTTTTGAATGGAAGTGATTTAATAACAAGAATATTACACTTTAATTAGGTTATTTCAGCATTGAGAGAGGCTGGACTTGAATCATCCAACTTAATACTTGGTATTGACTTCACAAAGAGCAATGAGTGGACAGGTAACCCCCCCCCCCCCCGGTTTTATTTTAATTTGTGGTTCTTATTAAACTGTATAAATTTAGTCCAAAAAAACTCACATTTTTTTACTATAGGGAGAAGTTCATTCAACAGAAGAAGCCTTCATGCTATTGGTGGCTCACCTAATCCATACGAGCAAGCAATCTCTATAATTGGTCGTACTTTATATCCTTTTGATGAAGATAATTTAATACCTTGTTTGGTTTTGGTGATGGTTAGTATATTTATTTCATTATTTGTCTCAGTGATTTCTCTCTTGCTTGAATAAGTTATTTCATTACACTTTTGTTTTTGGTAGCGTCGACGCATGATAAATACATATTCAGCTTTTATCCTGATCACCGACCTTGTCATGGTTTTGAGGAAGCTCTTGCACGGTATAAAGAGATTGTTCCACACATAAAGTTGGCAGGTTTGAAGATCTTTCCTTCTATTCTCTTTAATTTATTTAAGCACTTTGTAAATACACCATTGTGGTTTACATATCTATTCCTCTCTTCTAATTTATTTGGCAGAGAAATTTTTGTACTAAATTTCATGATTATCATCTAATTTTATTGCTTGAAGGATATCAATGCTCATAAATAGTTAGTTGTATGAAACTGTTATTTACTCATAAAACAGTTGTTGTAAGTATCAATGGTGTTTGATCTAATCTCTTAATCGCAGTCTTCAGAACGGATGCAGAGATTTGAATATGATGATTTCTTATTCTTGTTATTAGGTCCAACTTCATTTGCTCCAATTATTAATGCTGCAATTGACATTGTGGATAGCAGTAATGGACAGTACCATGTTCTTGTCATCATCGCAGATGGACAGGTTTAAAAAAGCATGCTTTATGCACTTAGTTTTAAATAATCCATTTCTTTTATGCTTCAGTCTTACCAAATTTTTTTTTGATTGCATAGGTTACGAGGAATCCCGACGTACCGCTTGGAAGGCTTAGTCCACAAGAACAAGCAACTGTTGATTCCATTGTTGCTGCTAGGTAAAGAACTGTTATTTTTAGTGATTAAGATTTATTGTGTTGTTATCGTATTGATCATGGTATTCAATAAGCAGTCATCCTCTCGATTATCTTGGTTGGAGTGGGGGATGGACCATGGGATTCAATGCAACAATTTGATGATAATATCCTCTCGTGCCTTTGACAACTTCCAGGTATGTCGACATTTCTTGAATCAATATGCAAAGAGCAACCTTTTTTGTTGTAAGTTTAATTTGTCTTTTAGTTTCTAGTATATCTAAACAATATTGTGTTTTATGCGAATACTAGGTCATTATCATGGGATTGACACTACTATTACTATGTAATTTTCACATATGGTGATCTCTTTACAAAGGATTGTCTTTTCCATCTTATCTTGTGACTGTAAGTAAACCTTTGGACATGTTCTGTGTCAACAATTCTTTGCAGTTCGTCAACTTCACGAAAATCATGTCTGGAACACGCAAACATCAAAGAAGAAGCAGCCTTTGCTCTTGCTGCCCTCATGGAAATTCCATATCAGTACAAAGCTACCCTGAATATTCGTTTTGATAAGTAAGTCCAGAATGCCAGCTTTCGGTTAATACCTAATGTCAGTTTGGAACAATTTTAGACATAAAACTTTTAAATTATGCAGTAGAGAACTAGAATACAGACACGAAAGACCACTTCCGCCTCCACGAGGAGTGATCGATCATGATAATGTTGTTCAATCATCCCACACGTGACAAACTATGAAACAGTGCAGCCAACGGCCCTGCACAACCCGAAATAAGTTCTGCAGCGGAACCGGTAATAGGGTTCTTTTACTTCTTTTCCAATTAAGTTTTTTACTTTCTTTTTCACAAAATCTCCATTCAAGTTGGTATACTGATGTTGAGATATGCATTTGTTTCTTCAAGGTATGCCCTATCTGCCTGACAAACCCAAAGGACATGGCTTTCGGATGCGGTCACACGGTATGTCCATTTTCGTTAGTTTGAGACATGGATTTTTTTTATATCCACGATGGTTTCGGTTGTCAGTAAATTCTGTTAGTTTGAGTACCTAGACTTCCTTTATATAATTGCTTATCGTGTTTTATCTTGTGTTGTTCAAAGACTTGCAAGGATTGTGGGGTGACAATTTCATCATGTCCGATGTGCCGGCAACCGATAACGACACGTCTGAGACTGTATACCTAATCGAGAGGGTGATTTTCGGGTTGTGGATGTTGAGTCGAGTCGAATGCTATGAAGCATTTTCAGGACAGGACCTCCTATAAAATCTGAGTCGGTATACAAACTCATGTTTTATTTCTATTAGAGAGATTCTCAAATCCAAAGGTGGCCATGTGAGCGAGGATTAAGTCAACAAAGTTCTTTGCATTTGCCTGATAATTAAGTGTTTGTATTTGCAATGTTTACTGCAACTTACAAGAAGAAGATGCAAGGGTTATGAAACAATGGAAATTTATTAAATGGATCTGTACTCGTAAATTTAAAACTTCTATTATAGTACATCGAGTTTCATATAAAATGTGCTTGGAGAAATTGTTTAAATCAAAATTAAACAGTATTATAATATTATAAATAAATAAATAAATATAAATTTTAAAAATATGCATTTAATTCAATTATAATTGAATTCTACAAATCCTATTAAAAATAAATAAACAAGTTTAAGTAATAAAACAATACTCATAAATTTGATTTATTTTCTAATTAAATAGTTTATATGTTCTGATTCATTTTGAAAAATTATTTTTTTGAAAACTAATAAATTCAGATTAATTAGCTTACCTTTTGGAGCTCAAATGTTTTCGAATTCAAATATTAAAGAGGCTTTGCATCATCACAATTCCCTTTTATTTATTTTATTTTAAACCCTCTGTTTTTCTCCGACAGAAATTTGATGGCAACAAAGTTTTTGGAACTTACAAATCTTAAGTTCTTTGTGTGTAGATTTGATCTAAACTCGTTTTATCTTTCTAAGTTGACCAGATATATTTTGGAGTATAAACATAATATCATAAAAATTATTTTAAAATATTTAATTAAAATTAATTCATTTAATAGATTAAATATTGATAATTAAAAAAAAGATTTTATGTTAAAATTTGGGCACAAGAAGCATTATTTAAAGCCAGAAGGAAAAGAAAAAAGAATGGACCCAGATGGACTTGAATTACAAAATTTTATAAATAACTTTAAATAAAATAACTAAATTTGTGATTCAGGTTGAACTTTAATTAATTGTGGATTTTTTGGTTTTGAATAATTTTGTATGGGTTTCTTTCTGGGCGTTGAAATATTAAAGGCTATGAAATTGTCGACCACATATGACGCCTAAATCCTTAATTATTATTTCTAGATATTTATTTATATTGGTTGTGATTTTTCTTTGAATTAAAAAAAATTCTATTTACGAGTTTATTCAGTGAACTTAATAGTTAAGGAGAATATTATTTTTCCTAAAAATTATAGGTTTGAACAACCATATTTACAAAATATGTATGTTGTCGATGATAAATACAAATTCTGAACATATACTGCTCCTTATAATCACCGCTTACTATTAAAATAATATATTTATAATCTTAATCTACTGGTGAATTTAATAAACATTAACACCTAAATTATTGACCACCAAAACTTAAACATAAAAACATTGGAGGAGTCAAGGGGCGGCCTAATGGGGGGGGGGGGGAATCATATTCCAGCTCCTTTGAATGCATTAAAGCTATAACTTACCCTATGGGTAAATTTCAATTTCCCCCCCTTAGATTGATAAAAATTTAGATCAATCGATATAAAATCATGAAGATTATAAAATTATTACAGGGGTAGTTTAAATCTTTTGAGCAATTACACACACGAAAGATTTAGTCAATAATGTCGACGCATATATAAAGAAATAATGCACATGACATGTCATACGATCAAATTAAGCAATTTTATTTGTTTATTTGTCGGTGTCGGAAATCAATATCTTTAACAATCTTCCGCTCATTTTATTAGTGCCTTCACGTCACATGCGTCATTTATTGCATCAATCAACATTTGAGTGTGTTAATCACGCATGTTACATTTTGTTTAAATGCATCCAATTTATCTTTTTTAATAATATTATATTATATAATCATTCTTTTTTTGTAACGAAATAACATTAATGTAGGAAGTATTCTATTCTAATTGACATAACCATAAAATCAAATTTTAACATATGTATAAATTATTATTTCGTGCCCTATAATTTCTTAAAGCTGTTTTATTTTTAAATATTTTAATTTCTAATTAAAGTAATCTAAATTATTAGTTAATTAACGTTTAATTTATATTATTGATGTGATATTTTCACAAGTGATTAATTATTGATAAGATATATGTCATGTCATTACATGCAATGTGTTACATAACTTATGTCATATGAAAATGTTCTACGTGTAAGTGAACTGTGTGTTTATGTGAATATATGAAATGATATAAAGAATAATGCTCATGTCATGTGTCATGAGAGCTAGAGGTATAGTTGGCATGCCAAGAGTCGAGGGTCTACGCGGTCCTTCGGGATATATACAATATACAGAGGTTATTCGGGACAAATACATAGGTCTTTCGGGACAAATTTCACATGCCCCTAGTGGGATTCCATACGAGCTGTGGTGACAGCATAAGTCCACAACCTCAATGTACTTGAATACCTTAAGTTTTCAGTAATGTACATGGGCCCATAAAGATATAAAAAATGTTGCATTATTATGATATTATGTGTTTCTTTGTGAAAGGATATATGTGTTATATGATATAAAAAATGATAAGTACAAGATCATATGATAAATTGATTAATGGTAATGATAATTTATGTGCATGTATGCATTTTGTTATATGAAATGTTATATGATTCTATTATATGTTTTATATGTCTCACTAAGTCAAAGACTTAGCGTGTGAGTGTTGCACACATAGGTTTGGATGAGTTTATAGAGCCGATGAAAAGCAAGACAAGTCAGTTTCTCCTTAATGATGGTCAGTTCAGAAGAGAACTGAATAGTATGTATTTTTGTAATACCGATTGTAGTTGGCATGTAAATAAATATTTGAATCCGTTATTCTTTGGTTTTGTAAAATCAAATTATTATATTTTATGTAAATTATTCAGTTGTATTTAGTAAAAGTTTAAAATTATTCACTATTTTGTGTAAGTAAATGTTTTGAAAAGTCGATGTGACGTCTTGGAATTGTATTCGAATCGGGTACGGGTTGGGGGTGTTACATTTAATGATATCAGAGCTACGGTTTAACCGAATCTATGCTTAAATAGAAGTTAAAAGTGTTTTAAAAAGTATACATGCCAACACAAAGTGAAAAATTTTCTGATCTGATAATGTAAGGAGGGTATTGTCTTGTTAATAGAGTTAAATTGTTATGTTATATTAGATGTATGATCATGAGAGCTTCCAAAGTTAAGCACAAGGTGATAGACCTGAAGGTAATAGCAATTCATTTGCCCTGGCCAGGAAGGGAAAAGAGCGAATACCTCAGGGAGTGCCTGTATAAGATTATGGAATGTTTTCATGATGTTGAATGATATTTTGATGTGTTTTCAATTTTATACTTCTTTTACTCATAGAATGAATGTATCGGAATAGTTAAAAGTGTTAAGAGCACCTGAGTTCCAGGGTGAATTTGAGGAAGGTTCTGTTGTTACAGACCTTTGGTTAAATGATATGAAGATAATGTTATAAGGTTTTAATTTCTCCAAAGTGGAGAAGTTAAATTGAGTAGTTTCATTACTACATTGGCAAGTTAGAGTATGGTGGACAAAAGTCACCATGAGAACGTTAAAAGATCAAGTGACGTAGTTATTGACTATAGAAGAGTTCAAGAATAAGTAAATCGATGATTAGTTCATAAGACTAATGAAGCTAGAATATACGAGCTTGAAGCAAGGGAATTATACATGTATGTGTATGAATGTAAGTTTAATAAGTAAACAAATTTGTTGATGAATTGATTCCGATTAAAGATGATACATGTGATTGGTTGCTTAGGGCTTGCGCCTAAAATTAAAAGAATGTTATTGGTTTTGAATTTGTTATTGTTTCAAGAAATGGTTAATCTCACTAAAGCTCTAGAGAGAGAGCTCATAATGAAAGGTTTGGAGAACAAAAATATCATATGATTAAGAGAATTAGTGATTTATGGAGTTCAACACCATCAAAGAGAGGTATAGATTATGGTTTTCAACTTTCGACCAAGTATGAATTATTTGTGTTCTCTACCAGAGAATCAAATCAAATGAGAATCAGACAGACTCAATTATTAGGGTCTGATATTGGAAGATTAAACAAGGAGTTAATTGATAATAAGTCAGGGTTAAAGATAACCTTTGTGAATTTGAATAAAAGTTCTGTTAGAAATTATGTAAATTGAAGTAGAAAAAGTATTTAAAGTGATTAGATGAGTATTAGAATCTAGTAATAGTTGAATCGAGTGGAGAAAATACAAGTATAAGAATGATAAAGAATAAAGTTCTGTGCAAATTAGTATTGACTATCAAGGATATGAAGATGTGATAAAAAAATTAATCGGATATGAGTATAAGTGTTCTAATGATGTTTCTTATATCGATATGAGAAGAGTAATGGAATATAAAGAAAAAGATATGACATATGTTGTAAGGAGATTTTGATTTGTGAAGGAATGAAGGACTAAGGAAATTAAATGATGGAGTTTAAAAGCTCAAGTATGACAAGGATTATGATATGGAGGTATAAAGGAAAAAGGTAATGGAAGGATTGAAGTAAGTTAACACCTTTTGTTATAAAAGGGTGATTATTCCTTGGACAAGTATGTAAGATTATATGAAAAGATTTTGTGTATTGTGATACAGACAATAATTAAGGAATAAGTAAAGATTTGGTTTATGGTGTAAAAATAATTAAAGAATGATGAAGGAAATCAATTGATTCATGATATTAAGTAGTAAGGATTGAAGTAATGCCTATATAACGAATAACATTGTATAGATTTATAAAAGTCGGATGTATATAAAGAATTGAGTAAGGGAAAAAGGTAAGTCTGCTAGTGATAAACAGGAAATATTAAGTAAAGGAAGCAACATAAGAACAATAGAAAATATGTTCTTATCGATGTGTACAGTGAAAATTCGAGGACAATTTTTTTAAAAAAAGATGGGAGATTTGTAACATTCTCAATACCGGGTTAGTGATTAAATAGTAAAATTTAAGAATTTGGTGATTAAAGTAGAATAATTGAATAGTTCAATGATTTATTTGGAAATATTTCCTGGAAGTTATTAGTAATTATCAAAAGAGTCAAAGGGCAAATGGGTCATTGAACAAGGAAAATAATTAAATAATAATTAGTGGGTATTATAATACTCATGTGGAGCATGTTTTGAGAAGATAAGTTTCCAGACTTATCTTTTTCTCTTATCCAATGTGAATTACCAAGATAAGGTGAGTTTGATTTCTTTTGCTTAATCCTTAAAATTTAAGTATGGTTTTGGTTAAGGAAGGCTTAGGAAACATGATGGAGATGAAAAAGGTCATAGAAACTCAAAAGATTTGTAAGTTATGAAAGATTAAAGAGAATAGGGTTTTAAGAGAATTTCTGGAAAAGAGTTGATAAGTTGAATTTGAAACTAAATTTAACTTGTCATCAACTTAATTAAGAGATATGAAGTGATAGAATTGGATTTAGAGCATCTTGAAAATTTGGTATGATTATTGATTTCTATATGAAATATGGAATTTTGAGGTTAAAGATGTATTGAATGAGTAGAAATTAGTGTAAGTATATGTACTTGAGTTAATAATAGAAAAGGGAATGAAACATGAAGAATTTAAGCTGAAAAGGATGAATTTTCGGGCTTAAAATACAATTATGGGCTAGTGTGCATCGGTACACATTCAACATGTACCGATGTATCAAGGATAAATTTCCAGAAATTTTTCAGTGTGTATCGATGCACAGGAAGTGTATCGATGCACCCCTTAAAATGAAAACATCGAATGTCGTGAGTGCAGCGATACACTATAGTGTGTACCGATGCACTACAAAGGAAAAATGGAAATAGATCTTTATTTTAGTTTAAGAAATGAAAGATTAGAGTATGCCAAGTGGAATGTTGATATATATATTATATGTGTGATTATGTAGATATATAACATAATTTCGTTCTGGAATGATCAAAGAATTAGGATCGACTCAAAGTAAGCAAGGCTAAGGTGAGTGCAATTTAACTTATACTTATGTTATAGAACAAACATTGGCTTGCGATGAGCCACTGTCGGAGTTATTATGGTAAGAAGTGACTCCTAAAATGTTATTTGATTTGTAATGCATGCATAACATTATATATATATATGTTGTATACATCATTGGGTAATATTTATGATAAGTCTCATTCCCATGTTTAAATGCATGATTCCATAAGCACAAGCCTAGGATTGTTATGATTTATATGTGTGCATAAGTACATGTTAGTATGCATAAGTACATGTTAGTGTGATAAGTTATGTAGAATAATACAAATGATCTATATGATTGTATAAGAATATGAAATAAATTATGTGATAAAGGCATAAAAATGAAATGAACATGTGAACATAAGATGACCAAGTATAATTTATACTATATCGTATAAGTGAGTACACGAGAAAGGTTATGAAACTCTATGAGAACAATATTCAAGTTAGGAGGTATAAACATAAGTGATTTTATAAATATGTAAGATAAGTTATATGGTAAAGTTTATGTGTTTAAATGAAAGCTTAAGTTTTTATGAGTTTTATATAAGTTGAGTTGAAGTTACTGTTGTAGTGCATCGATACACAATTTATATTCGATGTTTTGTGCATCGGTACATTGTAGCAGTGCACTGGTACATCGTAGCACTGTTAACGGTACTATTCATTACTGGTCACGGTACTATTCATATCGTATAGTACTATTAAAAAAACGTTTATTTCCTTAAATTTGTTATAACGAAACATAATTCAACAATATATTATTGTATTTTCTTAATATAAGTCCAATTATATGAAATGATATAAGTTAGTATACACTTATATGATATATATGTTATTAAGCATAATATATTTGATTATGAGAAGAAGATTATAAATCATGTGAATGCAAGTTTATAAACTAATATATATGTCTATGAGAAGTCATAAGAATAAGATACAAGAAATATGAAATGACATGAAAAGTTGATAAAAGCTAAGTAAAAGTATTCTACGTGACTACATGTATATGTAATACAATTTATGTGACATAAGCTACGTTATGACATCCCATAAGAGGAGGTATATGTGATAAGCTATGTTCTATGTGATATATGTTATATGACATGGACCTATGTGACTACGTGAGAAAGAATATAAACTATGTGACTATGTGAACTTGTGAATATATGTCTATGAAATGACATAAGAACAAGATATAAGCCATGTGACATGTGACTCATATGGAAATGTTCTACGTGTAAGTGAACTGTGTGTTTATGTGATTATATGAAATGATATAAAGAATACTGCCCATGTTATGTGTCATGAGAGCTAGAGGTATAGTTGGCATGCCAAGAGTCGAGGGTCTATGCTATCATTCGGGACATATACAATATACAAAGGTCCTTCGGGAAAAATACATAGGTCCTTCGGGACAAATTTCACATGCCCCTAGTAGGACCCCATACGAACTGTGGTGACAGCATAAGTGCACAACCTCGATGTACTCGAATACCTTAAGTTCTCATTAATGTACATGGGCCAATAAAAGATATCAAAAGTTGTTGCATTGTTTATGATGTTATGTGTGTTTCTTTGTGAAATGGTATATGTGTTATATGATATACAGAAATGATAAATACAATATCATATGATAAATTGGTTAATGATAATGATAATTTATGTGCATGTATGCATTTTGTTATATGAAATGCTATATAGTTCTATTATATGTTTTATATGTCTTACTAAGTCAAAGACTTAGCGGGTGAGTGTTTCACACGTAAGTTTGGACGAGCTTATGGAGTGATGAAAAGCAAGACATGTCAGTTTCTCCTTACTGAATGTCAGATCAGAAGAGAACTGAATAATATGTATTTTGTAATACTGATTGTAGTTGGCATGTAAATAAAGATTTGAATCCGTTATTCTCTATTTGGTTTTGTAAAATCATATGATTATATTTTATGTAAATTATTTAGTTGTATTTAGTAAAAGTTTTAAATTATTCACTATTTTGTACAAATAAATGTTTTGAAAAGTCGATGTGACGTCTTGGACTCGTATTCGGATCGGGTACGAGTTGGGGGTGTTACAATTATTTTATTATTAAGATTTTATTTGAATTTTGTTTAAATTAAAAAGATTTTATGAAATTTGATTTGAATTACATTTGTTTGTGTATATATTTAAATTTAAATTTAATTGTTTATAATGTTACGGTAATGATTGATTCCGGTTTAAACAACTCTTTCTAGTAATATACAATATACATGTATATTTTTCATATTATTGTTCACATGCTTAAGTAAGATTTCTAATGATATTTTATAAATCAAATATCATCTAAAATTATAATATATTTGTAATGTTACTTTTAAAGTATAAATTTTAAGGATAAAATATTGATGAGAATATAATTGGCACGGGAATAAATAATTTGTAAAGAGTTACATTCATAGGATCAAATTGAATGAAATATATAGTTTATGCATCTTAAACTTAAAAAAAAAAAGAAAAATCATCTTAAAAAGAGGAATTGAAGTTATACACGTGTTATATAGTGGTTGAGACACGTGTGATTCAAATTTAATAAGAATTAGATATAAAAAAAAGTAAAAAAATTAAAGAAATAAAAAATAATCAAATTACTTTGGAAATTAGTTTTAAGAGTTTGTATTAAAATCATTGTCTGATACATAAATTATACATCATCAATGTATCAAATATTAATCCAAAACAAAATTCAAATATAGTAAACTATAAATCAATCTTAAAATTGAGTTTAATGACACATAAATGTAAACTATCCTTTAAAATGAAGACAAGGATGTTGGAAGCCTGTTCACTGTCCTGGTGGCCTTACCAGTTGAGTATATTTCATTTACTATAATTAATTAGCTAATTTGGCATGTGAATACAGTACAACCGAAAGTGAGAATTCAGGAATACGATGAGAGGAAACGACACAACAACTGCACATTGTCCTCATCAGATTCTTTGCTTTGTAATTCTCTATGCTTGGATTGGATTGTTTCTTCTTGGCTTCAATTTGTCAGATTCTACAATTTTTTTAAGAGAAAATCGCCTCAGTGACCAAAAAAAAGTTATAATATACGATTTTAACCAACTTTTTTTGGATTTGCCAAAATGACCAACAAAATCGCAACGCGAAATAAAAATCGCAACGCGATCCCCAGAATCGCAAATCAGTTTCCAGAATCGCAAATCAGTTTCCAAAATCGCAACGCGATTCTTGAAAATCGCGATGCGATAGTACAAATTCGCATTGCGATTTTCAAAAATCGCAACGCGAATATGAAAATCGCAACGCGAACACATAAATCGCAACGCGTATCCGTAAATCGCAACGTGTATCCGTAAATCGCAACGCGTATGGGTAAATCGCAATGCGTATCCGTATATCGCAACGCGTATCCGTAAATCGCAACGATAATACATAAAATCGCAACGCGTATCCGTAAATCGCAACGCGATATTTAAAGCGCCATTATAATCGCTACGCGTATTTTATTTTCAAATTACAAAAAGAATATTAAGACAAAATCCCGTAATCGCAACTCATAACCTAAAACCTAAAATCACAACTCAGTCCCATCTCCATCTCTCACTCTCTACGGCGAAGAAATCCGTCCCCATCTCCGAAGATTTCCGTCCCCATCTCCGGCGAAATCCCTCACAACCATTCACGGTCAGAAATCCCTCACAATATTCAGAAATGGAAAATCAACCTCCGAGGGTTAGTTTTTTTAATTATTTTTATTTTGAAATGTTTGCATTATTGTAGGTTTTTCATATTGAAACTGATGATAAGTTTACTGGTCATTTCAATAATAGATTAACCATTTCACTTAGATTTCATTTCGCGTTACGATTCTGTCGTTGCGATTTTCATTTCGCGTTGCTATTCTCTCGTTGCGATTTCAAGTTAGTATTTGTCTTTGTCTTTGTTCTGTCTTTTGGTTGAAGTAATGCAATCCATTCAAGTTTCAATTTGCAGAAGAGTCGCAACGAGATAAATGAAAATCGCAACGAGAATGACTGTCGCAACGAGAGAATCGCAACGCGAAATGAAAATCGCAACGAGAGAATCGCAACGCGAAACCAAAATCGCATTGCGATTTTCATTTCGCGTTGCGATTCTCTCGTTGCGATTTTCATTTCGCGTTGCGATTCTCTCGTTGCGATTGTCATCTCGCGTTGCGATTCTCGTTGCGATTTCATTTCAACCAAAAGACAAAACAGTGTTGCAAATTTTAGTTTCAAGAATAACTACTACTTTTTATGTTTATTGTTTTTGGTATATCTTCACAGTGTAGTTTTTGGTATATCTAACTTGGTATGTTTATTGTTTTGTAGAAATTTTTTTCGGCTCAATTGACCTTGAGAAATAAAGTCAGCCTGGCCACTACAATTGCAAGAAGCTTTCACCTGCTCAAAGACAATTGTTTGAGGAAACCTGCTTCGGGCCATGGCTGAGAGTACAGCATCCGGGTGGAGATGCTAATTTGACCCATTTGTGGCTTCAGACCATGACATCAAATCTACCCGACAGTATACAACGTGGTGAGGAAGAGATATGGTTTCATTTTCCACCAGCGTATACTTGCTTTGGGCGGAAGGAGTTCTGCTTAATCACTGGTCTACGATTCGGACACGATGATGTAGGCCGGTACACTCGTCATATCGCCCGCCCATCATGGTTATCCCGGGTTTTTCCGGATGAGTCAATGGAGAAGCCGAACCTACATGTCGACGACCTGAAGAAATTATTTAATAAGAAAGCTGGTTTCACTCGGATGGAAGACGTCGATGTTGTCCGAGTATGCCTTCTACTACTTGTGTATGCCGGCTTTTTAGGCAGAGAGGCCAGACAACCTATTCATCGGGAGCTAATAATATTGGTAGAGGACCTGAATGCATGGAATCTGTTTCCGTGGGGTTCGTATATATGGAAAGCTACCTGGACTAAGTTGTCGTCTGCCTTTGATGACCGCAAAAGTTTGCGGGGCGATGGGTCCAAATACACTTTGTCAGGCTTTGTTTGGGCCTTTAAGGTAAGAATTTCTATATAATGTTTCTAAATTATAATTAATTATTTAACAATTACTAATTTTGTATTATATTGTTTGTAGATTTGGATATTCGAGGCTTTCCCCAGCATGCGTACATATGCAATAAAAACGTCAAATGATATTCCCAGGGCTATTTCCTGGAAGAGGAAAACTCTGTTGGATTGGGAAGACTTAATACCATATGCCACAATAAATAATGTAAGTTAACACAAATACTTTCATATAATATATAAACAAGTTATTAATAGTAGACGTTTAACTTTGTTTGAGTTTTATATTTTAGGAGGCCAACATTCCATTACAAAGACTGTCACCCACGGAGGAAGAGCTTGCCACTGATTGGTGGCAAGCTAGTCAGAGTTTTTTTGATGGCACGGATGATGAGCAGCATCCACTTCCTCCAATTCGAGAGCCATCACCTCACCTAGAGCCATCACCCGATCGTGACGACTATACACCTCTAGAACGAGAGCCATCACCTATCCCGTCACATCATCGAGCCTCTTCTCCACCATCACCTCATGATAGGCGACCGGCAAAGATGCCACGACTCCTATCTCCCTGTTCTCCACCTCCACCTCAACGGGATGAGTCAAGGGAGTTACGTGATGAGGTCAATGCCTTGCGTGAGGAGATCGGTACTCTACGCGATAACGATGGTGCATGGCGTGTGGAGGTGTCAACTTTACGTGGTGAGGTTGCCGCTCTACGTGAGATGATAGTATCGTTGCAGAATGAGGTTCATACTCTACGCAACGAGGTAAGTTTAAGATTTTCCATATTTAACTTAATGATAAATTTACTCGTAATTTCACTTAGATTAGCCATTTCACTTAGATTGCTTAGTAAATTTGTTCGGTTGCTGCCAATTCTGCTAAACTGTGTATTCTTTAACACTGTGAAATAGTATTTGTCTTTGTTTTGTCTTTTGGTTGAAAGTAAATTTGTTCGGTTGCTGCCAATTCTGCTAAACTGTGTATTCTTTAACACTGTGAAATATATTTGTCTTTGTTTTGTCTTTTGGTTGAAAGTAAATTTGTTCGGTTGCTGCCAATTCTGCTAAACTGTGTATTCTTTAACACTGTGAAATAGTATTTGTCTTTGTTTTGTCTTTTGGTTGAAAGTAAATTTGTTCGGTTGCTGCCAATTCTGCTAAACTGTGTATTCTTTAACACTGTGAAATAGTATTTGTCTTTGTTTGTCTTTTGGTTGAAAGTAAATTTATCCATTCAAGTTTCAATTTGCAGAAGAATTTATAGTTTACTTTCGCAACACGAAACTTAAAATCGCAACGCGAAACCAAAATCGCAACGCGAAATGAAAATCGCAACGACAGAATCGCAACGCGAAACCAAAATCGCAACGACAAGATCGCAACGCGAAACCAAAATCGCATTGCGATTTTCATTTCGCGTTGCGATTCTTTCGTTGCGATTTTCATTTCGCATTGCGATTCTGTCGTTGCGATTTTCATTTCGCGTTGCGATTTTGGTTTCTCGTTGCGATTTTAAGTTTCGTGTTGCGAAAGTAAACTATTTCTTCTTCTGCAAATTGAAACTTGAATGGATTGCATTACTTCAACCAATAGACAAATCAAAGACAAATACTAACTTCAGGGTATTAGTTTGAAACATATTTTTCTTTGTTATCTGATGCTTTGTGAACTATGATAGAATAATGACTTGGGTGAATACAATGCAAGTTTGAAACATATTTGTCTTTGTTTTCACTGTTTAAATATCATGTCTGTTTATTTACTGATTTTTGTATTTAATTATTTAGCGGCCCGATAGAGTGGATGCTTTACGTCGGGTTATGCTTGCACGACGGAGTTCACGCATCAGACAGCGTGCACGTGCTATTAAGTCTCCGTACACCCCAATAGTGCGAAGACACCGCAAGAAGAAGCCCGACTCGCCTGTCATCCCTCAAGAGTCCACTCCTATCGTTGAAGAGGCCCCCCATATCATTCCTCGAGAGTCCCCTCCCACCGTTCAAGAGGCAACTGTCATCGTTGAAGAGGTCCTCCCACCATTCCAGAGCCCGATTCACATGGGGTAATATCGAAGTATTGAGAAACCCCCACCGGTTCCGGACATGATGGATGAGAGTTGGCTCTCGTATGAGTTACCGGCCAGTACCATACCGGTATCTGAAGAGGAGAGGGAACAACTACCGGACACAATTTTGGATAACACCCTTTGGGCTAAGACCGCAGTTGATTTTTATCTACATGAGCGGAGCAAGGGGTGTTTCACTGACATATGCAAGCTCACCGATGATATCTTTTTGTTGCTTGAACGGCCTTGGTGGGGCGTATTATTAGGGGTCGAAGACAATGGCTATTTCGATGGGGGGGTAAGTCTTATATTTTTCTTATATTTCAATTTGATTAATTTTTTTTTTAAATTTATGTAAGTCACTAATATATGTCTTTTTTTGTAAAACAGCATATCGATGCGTGGGTGACACGTCTTCTAATAATAAGAAAACTTAAGAAAATAAAATATACGATATACAATAATGCCGACGTCTTTTCACGCCGTTCACTTGAAGAATGCACGAGATGAATCATTTGATTTGGGCAATGGACAAGCTAAACTTTATCCTGCATGGTGGGAGGTCGATAAGGTTAGTATTTATTTTAGATTGAGTTTAAAGGTTTTATGAAATAAGTGCGCAAATGAATGAATTATTACTTATGATTGCAGGTGTTTATCCCTGTTTGGAACGTAAACATTGGATTCTCGTCGAGCTTCAGCTCCCATCCCTTAAGACAATAGTGTATGACAGCATGATAAATTACATATCATTGGCTGATTTAAGAGATGTTATTAAGGGATGGAGCTCTCATTTGGCTAAATTCTTGGATGCGATCAATTATTGGACTCGTTCTGGAAACAAGAAGCCAAAGAAGCTCAATATTACAGTTATTAGAGACGAGACCGCGCCACAACAAACGAGCGGAGCCAGAGGAGATTGTGGTCCTCTCGTATGCTTGGCGTTGGAGCGTTTGACGACGGGAAGCATCAAGTATCTACCTCCCACCGATAGAGATAAAGCTGCAGTAGGCTTGTGGTTTCGGCATTATATGGCTAAATCGATATATACGAGACGCTGCCTACCTGCATCCGCGTTATAAAAATGTCCATAAACAATTGGTAAGTTTATATACTTATAAATGAAAATGTTTGGTTAGTAATTAGAATTCAATAATTTGCGTAGAAAGTGTTGTTTGAACAAATGTTTGGTTTCTGCAGGTTAATCTCAGAAGTGAACTGCGTGAAAATGATGTCGAGCTGCAAAAGTTGATTCAATAGTTTAATTGATTGTTTTTTGATTGTTTAATTGATTTGTAAAAGTTGATTCAATTTTTGATTGTTTAATTGATTTGTAAAGATGATTTGTAAAGTTGATTTGTGTAATTGATGCGAACATAATTCTTATTTGTGCTTGTTTAATTGATTGAAATGTAATGGTTGATTTTGTTGATTTCAATCTGCATTATGTTGAAGGCAAAATGACTATCGCAATGCGAAATGAAATCGCAATGCGAAATGAAAATCGCAACGAGAGAATCGCAATGCGAAATGAAAATCGCAATGCGGAAATGAAAATCGCAATGCGTTTATAATTTCGCATTGCGATTATCTCGTTGCGATTTTCATTTCGCATTGCGATTTTCATTTCGCATTGCGATTCTTTCGTTGCGATTTTCATTTCGCATTGCGATTTTCATTTCGCATTGCGATTTTCATTTCGTATTGCGATTTTAATTTCGCATTGCGATTTCATTTCGCATTGCGATTCTCTCGTTGCGATTTTCATTTCGCATTGCGATTTTCATTTCGCATTGCGATTCTCTCGTTGCGATTTTCATTTCGCATTGCGATTTTCATTTCGCATTGCGATTCTCTCGTTGCGATTTTCATTTCCGCATTGCGATTTTCATGTTGGGATTTTCATTTCGCGTTGCGATTGTATTTTCCGTGTTGCGATAGTCAAATGCATGCCTAATAGTGATAACAACTGAATAACAAGAGTTGGTTAAGTCAAAATGGTTGGCCTGAGTCATTAATTCAACTGAAAATGTTAAAAGTTCACACATAAAATCCACATAATACAACGTTTGCATATGAGCTTTTGATGGCAACGTTTACATAATACACATAAAATGTTAAATGTTAAAACGTTTACATAATACAACTGAATAACAACGTTTACATAATACAAAGTTCACACCATATGAGCTTTGGATTTTGATGAGGATCCATATTTTGGTAGAGGAAAAGATGATTTTGATGGCACTGGTGATCCACATGTCAACCTTGTATGACCACTTTCCTTGCACCGACTACATGTCGATCTCTTCTTCTCTTCACCCTTAGACGGTATACGATCGTGACTTTTTGGTCGGCCAGGTAGCCTTCTGTCCATGGCTGGTGGCAAAACTGTTTGTAAGTCATCTGGTATGTCCCACTCAGAAGGATGTGGAATAGGGTAGACAATCTCGGCATAAGTCTGTCGATAAACTTCTGTAGTGTAGCAATCCATAGCGTATGCGCTTGAATCATCTTGGTTTAAATGAAGAGCAACTTTTATAACATGGCCACACGGATAACCAGATGTTTGCCATTTCATACAACTACGTCTTTGCATTTAGATCGACTAGCCCATTTAAGTTATTATCCAGTACTTGAAACAAAGTGTTTGAACATGGTTCAACTCTCCATGACGTTGACTTCACAACACGTTTCGTTATCTTTTTTTCAGTCCATGGTGTAACACGATGTTCCAATGTTCCTGTAAATTTAAATAAACAATACTTAGTAAAAATATAAATATGATAAGTTACGAATTCAAAGAATAATACCTGCATGGTTTCTTTTCTTGTAGTACCACTGTTGAATAGAGGCTCGAAAAAACTCCATTAACATAGTAATGGGTAATTTCCGGGAATGACGACTTAGAGCGTTGATTGATTCTGCACTATTAGACGTCATGAAACCATATCTTGCTCCAAGTTGATGTACTCTTGACCATCTTTCAAACCCGACATCTTCTAGTGTTTGAGCACACTGAGGCAAAACACGTCTTAAACAATTTATATGCTTATTGAAATCCACTTCCCGATAAGCTTTTACAGCCTTCCAGTATGTCCATTTGTGCTTTTTTATACCAGCAGACCTTGATTTTAGATTTCTATACAAATGAACACCACAAAGTCCATGAAAAGCATCTGGGAAACACCTTCTAACAGCGTTGTCAATTGAGTTTGCCCTATCGGATATGATTGTCAGATTGCTAATAGGACCTATGCAATCCCTAAGATGCCCCATAAACCATGTCCATGAATCAGAGGTTTCAGATTTGCCAACCCCGTAAGCTATTGGCAATATCCCATTGTTAGCATCCATGGCTACTGCTAATAAGTTTACTCCAAGGTATCGACCTTTCAAATGTGCTCCGTCAACTATAATAACTGGGCGCATGCAAGTAATAAACGAACGAATCTACAAAATAATATACACAAGAAATATAATCATTTAAATGTGAAATGCATGTAACTAACAAAAATGAGTCAACAAAATTATATTGATTTACTAACCGTAGCACCAATGGCGATAAACAGCAACTCAAAGCGTCCATCTCTATCTGTTTTGATATGAGTTACCGACCCAGGATTTTTCAGCTTTAAATTGTGACAATAAGCCGGCAGTTGGGCAAACGATGCTTCTGGCGACCCCCTCAACAATTCCAAGGCATAACATTTGGCTCTCCAAGCTTGAGAATATGATATACTAATCTTGAACCGAGCATTCATGTCAGTCATAATTTCATGTCCCCGATATACCCTGCCATTCAAAAACATTAACTCAGCCAGAAAACCACCCAACACCTTTTTGTTTGCCTGTCTATGGTGAGGAAAAACTTGGGTTCTTGAACATGTATGTTTATCAATAAAAGTCCTAACTTGAAACATTTTGCAATCTTTTATTCTCTTTGCAATCATACGCCACGTACAGTTTTTGTCAATCATACACCTTGTTTCGAAACGATCTTTGCTTGATTTGTTAACTTTTAGTTGATAGCCATCTTCCACACATTTCGTATATAAAGCTATCTTCAAGTCTTCCTTTGTATCAAAACAATCATCTTTCTTGATACGAATAACTTTTGTGTAACAATCAACTGCTTTCTTTATCAACTCTTCTTCCGGTATCTGAAGTAATTCTGGCATATTCCAGTTATACGCCCGTGGCATTTTCTTTCTTCGGGGACTTTTCTTCTTCTTTTTCTTCTTCAGGATTATATGAATTACAGAATGGATGTTCAACATGTTCATTCACAGTCGTAACTTCCTCCTCATTATCATCAACATTACATTCTTCGGCAACGGCTGTTTCATCATCAAAATTCGGGTATTGACCAATATCAATATCATTACACGCATGGTCTGTTTCTTCTTCTGAAACATCATCAAAATCCGTGTATTGACCAATATCAAAGTCCGGATATTGACCAAGACCAAATTTCGAATACTGACTAGTAATCACAATTTTTTCTGTTGGCTCATCATCGTCTAACTGGTCAATACGAAAACCGGAATTTGGTGCTGAAAGTTGATTGGGATTTGGATTAGAGAAAGGTTGTGGGTTTTGAGAAAAACTTAGTTGATTACTACCCGCTACTGACCCAACAATACTACTTCTAGGTTCAACAACATACAATGTAACATCATCTTGTGAAACACTAATGTAAGCAATGAATCGTTCAACATCTTCATTGTCGGTTAACAAATAAACTTTACCATTTCTCTGATAAGATAGCCTAAATCCACTTAGGGGCTCTAAATTCAATTTATTTGAAACACGTAGCATTAGAGTTTCATAAGTTAACTTTTGTAAAGACAATTTTAGTTGAAGATTTATGGGTAAAGGCATATATTGTAAAACACCATTAACATTATCCCATGACCCTCCAAAACACAAATCTATCCAAACATGATCAACATTAGATGATTTCATGGTTGTAACTAAACAAACGAGATGCGAAACTAAGACCTGTTGCCGGATGGGAAGGATGTCGTTGGATATAGGAACGGATGTCGCCGGAGAGAGTGATAGATGGAGATGGAATGAGTTGCGATTTAGGGATTTAGTTTATGATTTCAGTGTTATATACCCAAAATTTCAGTGTTGTGATTTACAGATTCTCGTTGCGATTTACGGATTATCGTTGCGATTTACAGATTCTCGTTGCGATTTACGGATTATCGTTGCGATTTACGGATACGCGTTGCGATTTACGGATTATCGTTGCGATTTACGGATACGCGTTGCGATTTACGGATACGCATTGCGATTTACGGATACGCGTTGCGATTTACGGATACACGTTGCGGTTTACGGATACGCGTTGCGATTTACGGATACGCGTTGCGATATACGGATACGCATTGCGATTTACCCATACGCGTTGCGATTTACGGATACACGTTGCGATTTACGGATACGCGTTGCGATTTATGTGTTCGCGTTGCGATTTTCATATTCGCGTTGCGATTATGGAAAATCGCAATGCGAATTTGTACTATCGCATCGCGATTTTCAAGAATCGCGTTGCGATTCTGGAAACTGATTTGCGATTCTGGGGATCGCGTTGCGATTTTTATTTCGCGTTGCGATTTTGTTGGTCATTTTGGCAAATCCAAAAAAAGTTGGTTAAAATCGTATATTATAACTTTTTTTTGGTCACTGAGGCGATTTTCTCTTTTTTTAATTACGCTTAATTATAAAAAATTGTTTGAACTGTACATCTTTTCACTTTACGTTCTATTTTTTTTGTCGTAGTTAATGTTAAATAATTTTAATGTTATTATTTTAAGTGTATGATTCATCATATTTGTTAAAAAATCTCGTAAATCAATTAAGATGTGACACATGACGTGTTCGTTAATTTTTTAAAATTTTATTTAAAAATTTTAAGTTATTATTGTTTTTTAAAAACCTTCCATTTTTTTTAAATCTAAAAAAAATCCAATTTTCTTAATCTCAAAGCATTAACTCCACTCGTCAACCATTCCTCGTCACTATCGTTTTCGTTGGCCGCCTATCCATCCGTTACTAACGGAACATTCTCTTGTCGTAGCCTCAATCCCCTAAATCCATAAATCCTTAAATCCCAATACACACATTCTTAAATCCTAAATGAAATTGAATAAATATTTTTGGAGTTTTATAAAATTTAGAACATTTTATGGAATTTTTTTTTTAAAATTTATTATTTTTATTTTAAAAATATAAGAAATTAAAAATTAAGGTACATGTCAAATAATGATTTATTGATTTATTTTAACTGTACTTTTAGTTATTTTGACGAACTAGACACTTAAAATTGTAATATTAAAAAATTTAAACACTTTCATTCATAAACAAAATTTGGGATAAACTATGCATTTAGTACATAAACTATTAATTTTGGTCCATTTTAATATTTACACTTTTAGTTTTTAAAAATCATACTTAACATTTAGTTTTTGTTTCATTTTAGTACACCACAATTAGAAACTTAACGAACGAGCTCGCCGGTCGATGAATCCCAAACTTTCTAGCCAACACCTTTTTTTACCTCCTGAACACAATTTCAACATCTGTTTCACCAGAAAATATCTCAAACTCCCCCAAATCGATGATATACTTTTTGATTTCTTCATCTTTCAAATCTCCATGGTCCACGGTCTGATGGAATTGAAACTGGACTATATTGGTCAACTCGTCAATCTCTCGTAGTCCACCGTTCGAAGTTGATTGTTTGTCCACTGGAGCTATGCTACGTTAGCTCGTCCGTTAAGTTTTTAATGACTGAATACTAAAGTGAAATAAAAACTAAACGTTGAGTATGATTTTGAAAAAAAAATAAACTTTAGAAACTAAAATAAGTCAAAATTGATAGTTTAAATACTAAACTAGTAGTTTACCTTTGGGTATGGTTTGAAAAAAATAAAAGTTTAGATACTAAAATAAGTCAAAATTAATAGTTTAAATATCTAAACGAGTAGTTTACCAAAAAAAAAAGTTAAACACCTTATAATTTAAACACTTTTTTATATTAATCTTTTTTGTTTTAATTTAATTTTGCCAATAAATAATCAAACGGCTCATATCCAATCTGACCACATGGTTACATTACGAACGGAGGCACAGGAATATATTCCCTTCCCCAAACAGATTATATACAAACTGAGGAATGAAAAATAAAATAAAAACCACGCTTTGTGCAATGTGCAGGACAAAGACATCAAATCATGAATTATTACTAATATTCAATTATGAAAGATAAGAAAAGAAATACATTAAATTAAGCAAAAAGAAAGGAGGAAGAACACACTACTCTCGTATAGGTAGGGGGCTAAGCAAGCAAAAGCATAGCCTATACAGTAACCAAAAGTGAAACTTTCCTTTTCCTGCAGATACCATTTGCAGCAGTTTGCAGCGGAGGAAGGAAACGGCGGCGGCGCTGCTTTGCTTTGGAGATGACAGTGATCGGAGAGAAAGGGGATGAAGGAGGAGAAGGTAGTGGTGCGACGGTGTTTGTGGGGGTCAAATTTGACGCTGACAGCAAACAATTGCTGACATGGGCGCTTGTCAAGGTGGCTCAGCCCGGTGATCAGGTCATTGCTCTTCACATCCTTGATTCTGCCACTGGTATTATTCCTTACTTCTCACTTTTCTCCTTTTACTTCGATTTAACATTTTTATATGTATAATTTTTGCAACTTTTGAAATCTTTATTTTCGGTTCCACCAGAGAGCCCGGCGTCGATTCTGTCTCTTGTTAAGCAATTTGATTTCACGCTAGCGGTTTACGAAGGCTTCTGCAACCTGAAACAGGTAAGTTTAAAGTTTTCTTTCTTTTTTTTTTGTAGAAATTGATTGTTGAAAATTGGTGAGAAAAATGATTTCAGGTTGATTTGAAGCTGAAAGTGTGTAGAGGGTCATCGCCGAAGAAGAGTCTGGTAAGGGAAGCCAAGTGTTTCGAAGCAGCTAAGCTAATTCTGGGAACTACCAAAACCCATAACCCGATGCAGTCGTCTACCTCAGTTGCGAAATTTTGCGCAAAAAAATTACCCAAATGTTTCTCGGTTTACGCTGTTGAGAATGGGAAAATTGTGTTCCAAAGGGAAGCAATTGAGACAAATTCGAACAGAACCCAAGGTCGTGCTTCTTCTTTCCTTTTTAGTTCTAATTTGTTCTTATATCTAATTATTAGAAAATTGCTGTTTCTCCTATTGAATTCTGCTTATTCATTTATATATTTGTTTGGTTGAACAGACAATGATTCACCGGATACGAGCCTTGTCCGGTTAGTGTCCTTGCCGAAGAGTATAAGAACAAATAATGGCAATTTCCCTCATAAATCTGGCTTGTTCGCAAGGCATAAAACGTTAAAGAAGAATTGTGATGCTTGTGCTTCAGCCTTGAAATTGCCAAAAAATTCTAATTCCCAATTGCAGGAAGAGTTATCCGGAAATGGCAGTGTGGGTAATAGGCTTGGTTTGGTACCATTTCGAATGAGTGAGGGTAATGATGTTCTGGTTAGAAAGTTGCCAGGTTGGTCTCTTCTCCGCTGGGCGTTTTTACCTAAGCGGCATCACTCGGATAATTCTTCTGCAAAGAAATCTATGGACCAACAATGGGTGTTAAAATTACCAAGCCAGCATTCCTCAGCTGTTGTTTATCCTGATCTAAGGCAAAACCGTTCTGATCGAAAAAAGAATCATTCTTTCGATTTGGACGGAGAAACTGGTGCTATTGTACCGGTTGGCTGTGAGGCTATTTGTCGTATGTCTCCTTGTGATTTTCCAAAAGAGCTACAAAGTTTACTTGAGAAATCCTCTTCTTTTTGTAGATTGTTTAGTTACCAAGAGCTTTTGGAAGCCACCTCTAGCTTCATGCCAGGTTTATTCTTCATTAGCAGTTGATGTAAAAATCTTGAGTTTGGCTTATTTTGAATGTTCATGTCAATGATTCTTACTTTCTGATTTTGCAGAGAATATGGTAGGTAAAGGTGGTAGCAGTCATGTTTACAGAGGGTGCCTTCCTGATGGCAAGGAAGTGGCAGTGAAAATTGTTAAGCCAACTGAGAATGCAATCAAGGAGTTTGTTCAGGAAATCGAGATCATTACGAGTTTAAACCATAAAAATCTGATTTCCTTATTTGGTTTCTGCTTCGAGGAAAACAAGCTGCTCTTGGTATACGATTTCCTCTCCAGGGGAAGTCTAGAAGAGAACCTTCATGGTAAGGACTTTATCCATTCTTTTATTTGTTGAATTGAATCTTTTCCTTCCTGGAATTGGTTGTAATATACAGTTTTCAATTTACTATATTTTCATACCTGATTGGTTTCTCTTGTTACAAGGCAATAAGAAGGATATTGATGCATTTGGCTGGCAGGAGAGGTATAAGGTGGCGGTGGGCTTAGCAGAAGCACTTGATTACCTACATAATGGTTGTGAACCACCTGTGATCCACAGGGATGTGAAATCTTCCAACATTCTTTTGTCCAATAATTTTGAGCCCCAGGTAGCACGTTGAAACATACAAGTTCGAAAGTTATCTTTTTGGTTTTAAGCTTTCTTGGCTCATTACTAGCTCTTCTGCTTCTTCAGCTGTCGGATTTTGGACTTGCTAGTCGGATCTCAAGTTCTGCATCTCATACTACTAGCATGGATGTCGCAGGAACCTTTGGGTATGTGATATGCTCCGAGTTTTTTTCCAGTTTCTTACTCACTTTAGATACACTTGGTAATACTTGTCTGTGGCAGTTACTTGGCTCCTGAATACCTCATGCATGGCAAAATGAGTGATAAAATTGATGTCTACGCATTTGGCATCGTCCTCCTAGAGCTCCTCTCTGGTAAAAAGCCCATTGATGATAACCGTCCAAAAGGTCAAGAGAGCCTTGTTATGTGGGTGAGTTCATCGTTTATAAGCTCTTCGGGTATCTGCCTTATCTGTTGTAACACAGTTTAGAGCACATAAACAATCTTTATATAGTCCAGAAAAACATGTATATTTGAGTAGATCGTTATCTAAATTCGTTTCTGTTTCTCCCTTTCTCATAGTGTCAAAAGTACAAAGCCTGCTTCAATCCACTTATTTTCTGAACCAGTTTTTGACACTTGGTAATTCTCTGATATTAACATCCAGGCAAAGCCAATTTTAAAGGACAGCAATTTTTCTCAGTTGCTAGATCCACAGCTTGGTAGTAGCTACGAATGTCGTCAGATAGAAAGAATGATTTTAGCTGCTACCCTGTGCATTAGACGAGCACCACTAATGCGGCCTCAAGTTAGTCTAGTAAGCTCACTCTCACTCGACCTTTTTTCCTTTCTCTCGCTTTATATTTATGGTTACATTGATCATATCAATCGTTGTTCGACTACAGATCGTGAAGCTCCTACAGGGTGACCAAGAAGTGACAAACTGGGCACAGCAACAAGTTAAGGAATCAGAAGAAGTCGATATTGCCGATGACGAATTATATCCTACTAACATGGAATGCCATCTTAACCTTGCATTACTAGACCTGGAAGACGATTCACTTTCCACAAGCAGCAACGAACAGAGTTTCCAAATAGAGGATTACTTGCAAAAGAGATGGAGCCACTCATCAAGCTTCTCCTAGCCATCTCAATGCAAGTGTGCTTTGTTGATCGTTTATGCGTATATTTTTTCCTTTGTAGTTTAACGTCACGGGTGTCTTAGGGTCAATCATCTGCACCATTTGTGTATGCCCTTTCCTTGTTTAGTTATTAGATCAGGTCTTGGAAGAGAGGTTGTTTAAAAGAGCTTCCTTACCATGAGTTATGTTGTGTATTCTTGCCCATGATTCCCAATTTTATGCATGGGCTAGTTTTCAGGGAAATATAGTGAATAACAAATGTATATTCAAAACATGCACGTGATTGTAAATAAATCATTCCTCAAGATGGTAATGATGCTAACCTTTGTTCTTTTGACATACATAACAATCAAGTTGATTAAACTCGGATTCGGCCGGATCTGTGGCTTCATTTCTTTCCATTGTTCCCTCCATCGACTAAAGCTTGAATTCTTTAACATCACGTCTTTAGACACCTCTTTTTTCTTAACTTCATTGCGTATTTCTCAAACTTATCGATCTTGTGCCATAACAGGTTTATCTTCGTTCTATCACCCTCACTTAGATTTTCCAGCCACTCCCAGGCTTCTTCTACCTTTGCCCAAATCAATGGATCGTGTCACACTAGCAAACTTACTCCTCTTGCTTTCTTCAATTTGAAGGCTCCTAATCCTCCTCCATTTGTCAAATATTTCATACCTCCATTGTCTTCCATTCTCTATGTAGTGCCCACGTTCACAGTGCATCCCGGTCCGGTAATAGTCCGCGATGTTGAGCAGTTCGACGAGAAGCATATAGAACAGAGAAGAGTTCACCCATTTCCCCTTCCTGTCAAAATCGCAAGGCAACTTCTTGTTTTACGACAGGGAGAATACACTATCCCAGAATGAAGCAAGCTTATGGCGGTTCATGTTGACTCTGGCTTCTCTTCTAGAGCCTGTCTTGCGCATGAAGGAATCGTAGTAACCCATTTGGTCATCAGCCTCGTCGCAACATGCTTTGTACCACTCGATTTCTGCTCTGAAAGGAACTAACTTGGACAATCTTATTGCTAAGTTAGCTGCAGTCAGATTTGGCCTATGATCGTTTTGACCCATTTGCTGGCACTCCTTGGCTATAACTGCTACATTTTCCCTCAGATTCGAGCTGGTTTGCATGGAAAAGCAAAGTTCTTGAACTTGAACTGGTTCCTTGTAGGTCAAATCAGATGACTGCAATGCCAATGCCACACCAGCTTCAAAATTCGAATCAGGTATGCCCTCACCATTTTCATGAAAGCTTTTGGCCTTCAAAAACTGTTTAGAAACATTCCCTACATAGTCTCCATACATGAGATGATCCTCGATGCAGCAACTTAAAGAACTCATTGCCATCATCAAATACATCATCCGAATAATAGACGTCGCATTTTTGACACAAACGGCACCCTCTCGGCTGCAAAAAACATAGCTCCCAAGAGGCCAAAATGAACTCTCGGCCGACAGATCTTCAGCACGTGCTAACACTTCCAAGTCCTTTAAAACACATTGAAAAACATTAGTTTTTAGATCTTGGGGTAGTTGAGAAGAAATGCCATCAGCAATAACGTGTGGAGAAGCCATGCAGTAGTGCCAGAAATGCAGCCAGGATTGTATTATGGAAATGTGGTTCATTGTTTCAGTAAAGAGTAGTAGCCTCGGCATGATGTCGTGGTTGGAAACGACATGGCAAAAGTTTCCACCCCATCTTTGGCGGAGAATCGATCGTTGGAGGGCTTCGTTGCCAAGCAACGGAGAGCCGAATGTAATGCATAGCACCGACATTGGAGATGACATGGTGGAGTGCAGATGACAGAGCAGCCATAGAGCTGAAAGAGAGGCTGCTGTTCCGCCTATGGAGTGGCCTGTGAGCACTATTGACTTCACTTTTCCTACTACAGCCTCAATCTGCATCACCATATCAAATTACTTTGGTTGCTTCACTGCAACTTGATTCTTTTAAGTTTTAAGGAAAAGTAATTATGTAAATGGTTGCAGGAGAAGATTCTTGTGGTGACTAAACAAAACGGAGTAAGGATAGAATACACCACATGGCAATCAATTATCAATAAGATTATAAATGAGATATTAAATTTTAAAAAATTAAATATTCACTTAATTAACTGATTGTTGCAAACAAGTTACTCTGTGTTAAAAATGAAACAGACATTAACCTTTTAATTATAATTAGTGTAACACCCCCAACCCGTACCCGACTCGAATACGAGTCTGAGGTGTCACATTGACTCTTGACAAAATTCAAGGAAAATTTAAAACTTTCATTAAAATAAAGGTAATTTATTTACATAAATTGACCAAAATAACTAAAATCGATCAGAGCATTCATAACTGACACTTTTCTTACATGCCAACACACTATATACAACAAAATACATACTTTATCAGTTACTTCTAATCTGGTCTTCTAGTAATGATGTTGTTCTTGCCACCCCTATTTATGCTCTTCTGAATTCTTGGTACCTACGTGTAAATCACTTACACGCTAAGTCACAGACTTAGTGAGGCATAAATAAACATATAACAATAATATCACGAATATACATTACTATCAATCCACTAGGACATTGCGATGCACATGTAAATACCACACAATGACATATGAGTAGGATATGCATGAATAAACAATTATGTTTCATAAGAATTTCCTTTAGTTTATCTTTGGATGCCCATGTACATTATTGAGAACAGAAGGTACGCGAGTACACTAAGGTTGTGCACAATGCTGTCACCACAGCTCGAATAAAATCTCACTAGGGGCACTGAATATTTGTCCCGAAGGACCACTATGTCCCGAAAGACCACTATGTCCCGAAGGACCACTGATATGTCTCGAAGGACCACTATATCCCCGAAGGACCACTGATAATCCCTCGACTCTTGGCATGCCAATTATACCTTCAGCTCTCATATTAAATAACATGAGCTTAATTATAAATACATTTCTCATTTCATATCTCGTTCATCACTATCCATGTAAACACATAAGTCACTTCATATGATCATTTTCATTATTTCACATACCTGGAAGGATTCTCTGATAATGACATTCATTCATATAATATCATGTTAAATCATGAATGAATTATACATAGAATCACTATAGAATCATAAATTCAATTATAAGAGATAGACTTATCACAAGTCTTATCTCAATACAATTCTATCTAGGATAGGCACTCACCTTAGCCTTGCTTTGACTCGATTCTAATCCTTCGATTGTTTCGGAACAAGATTACACTCTAAATCTACATAGTAATACATTGATACATATCAGTATACTAATTGATATATATCTAACTATCACTTCTTACACTAAAAGAAAGGCTAATTTCATCTCTTAATGAAGGTATGTATCGATGCACTCTACAGTGTATCGATGCATCCCTCAGTGTGCATCGATGCACTATCTATGCATCGGTACACAAATCACATTCGATGTTTTTATGTTAAGGGGGTGAATCAATGCACTCCTTATGCATCGATGCACTAATTGCATTCAATGCTTATTTATTTGAGAGTGCATCGATACACATTGAAGATGCATCGATGCACTTAATCCAGAAATTTCATTTTAAGCACTAAATTCATTCTTTTTCAGCTCAACTCTTCATCTTTCACATCCTTTAACATTCTTAACTCTTATACACCTATTTAAACTAATTAATACCCATTCAATACCTCTTAACCTTAAAAATCCAATTCTCCACATAGAATTCAAGAATCTCACTCAATTTCCAACATGTTCTAAATCTAATTCTAACACTTCATATGTCTTAATAAAGTCGATGACAAATCAAATTCAACCTCCAATTCTAATTATGAACTATATTTCAAAATTCAAGAACTCTTAACCTTTAATTCTTCATACACTCTTCATCTTGTTGTTTTAAAGCAACTTAAGCTTTACTTAAGCTTAATTAGCATCTAATAATCAAAACAACACTTAAATTTCAACAAACAATTAGCTCATGAGAAATTTCACCTTTGTTTTGACCTCTTCACGTGTGGAGAAAGAAGATAAGAAGAGAACTCTGGAACCTTGTGTTTTTCTTCAATCTCTTCCACATGTAGCTAATATATATATATATCTTCTTTAATTATTATTTTTCCATGCAAATGACTATTCTATCCTTCAATTCCATCTTCCTTGCAATTTAACCCTATAACAAATTACAATAATATTCAATTATTCTGCTTTAGTCACCAAATTCTGAAGTTTTATAATTTAGTCACTAACCCGGTATTGAGGCTGTTACAATTAGATCATTCAATTTATTGATTATTACAATCAAATTATTGAATTAAATGACTATTACTATCAAGTCACTCAAATTTAATACGAGTTGTACGAACCAAACGACCTCATTGGTTAAAAGAATGGTTGTAAATCTTTGAGGTTCAGATTGACGTCTAAGGATTATTTGAGCGTTTATTGTCAAATGGTTGAAAGTCTTTTAAACAAAAATCATTTTGTAATCATCACAGACTAATCAAAAAGAAATTTTAATACGAATTTTAAACTTTGGTATGATTTTGAAAAAAATAGAAAGTTAGGAACCAAATGAGATCAAAACTGATAGTTTAAGTACTAAATGTGTAATTTACCCTTATTTTTAATTCAACAGGGTTTATTTTAATGTTTTAAAATGGATGGTTTGAAGAAAAAAAGAAAAAAATGCATAGATGCTGAAGCTTAAACTTCAAACATTTTAAAAATTATATTTTAGAGATGACTATCAGAGAATTTAAAACTAAGCATCAATTCAAATGATTAAGGGGAAGAATGTAATATTTTATATTAATATTACAAATTTAAAGGTAAAATTATAAAATTTAAGATGTAAAATTAACAACAACAACAAAACCCTATTCCCATATGTAATGGGGTAAATGAGAGGTAGTATAGTAGGCTGCCCCAACGCCAGGTGAGAGCAGCTTCCGTGGAAGACCTCTGACAGTCAAGGAAATTAAAAATAAAGATAAAATACAATGCATGTATAAATAAATAAATAGTTGAACAATCTTCATTAGGGCTGTAAATGAGACGAGACATATCGCGAGCTACTCAAGATTGACTCGATCAAGGCTCGATAAATACTCGGATCGAATGGACTCGACTCGAGTTCTTAACGAGCCGAAACAAGCTACTCGATATTCGACTCTAAAAGCTCTTGAGCAGCTCGAAAATATAATATATTAAAAATTTATTTTTTTAGAAATAAATTATTAATAATATTAAATATTTATGTATTGATTTTTTATATAAAAAATACAGTAAGATTTCTTGTATTTAATGTTCATGTTTGAGTTTGAGGCTTCAATCGAGTTAAGTTTAAGATTTTTTTTTTCATTTCGAGCCTTTTCGAGCTGCTCACGAGCTTCAGTTTAGGATTTTGAGTTCGAGTCGAGCTTGAAAATTTTAAGCTCGCGAGTTTTCGAGTCGAGTCGAGTCGAGCTTCATTTCAAAGTTTTCGAGTCGAGTCGAGCTCAGTAATACTCGAGCTCGACTCGGCTCATTTACACTCCTAGTCTTCATATGCAGTCTTCATATGTGCGTCTGTAATGGGAAGTAATCCCTGCATAATAATCACTGTATATAGACAGAAATGTAAGTCCCGACTAAATTTGAAAAGAGGAAACATGAAGGGAAAGAATACACAGTAGTCAGCGATAGCAAGCTACTAGAAGGAATAAAGTCAAATGGGTTACCACCTAAACTAAGGCAACACTACTCCGCTACTCTAGTTTTGGGCCTTCATAGCTTCCAATGATAGAAACGTATAGAAGTAGAAGTCATGGAAATTACTACAGAGGCATTAAAAAGAAGACAAAGATGCTACACCCCCATGGCTGTGACCCACACTACTCGGCTACCCTGGTCTTAAGTCTCCATACTTTCCTGTCAAAGGTCATGTCCTCGGTAAGTGCTAAATCCTTCAAATCAGATCTCAAGCAGTCTACACACTTCCTCCTTGGTCGTCCTCTCCTTCTGGAACCTTCGACTGTAATCGACTCTACCCTCCTGACTACATCCGACGGTTGTCGCCTAAGGACATGCCCAAACCATCGTAGTCTTCCCTCTCTCAATTTTTCAGATACAGGCACCCCCAAGGACATCCTAATTGCAGAGTTTGGTGTCATGTCCCACAGAGTCTTACCACATGTCCAATGAAGCATTCTCATTTCTACGGCCTCCATCCTCCTTACGTGATCCTTCTTGATTGCTCATCATTCTGATCCATACATCAACGCTGGTCTTATTGTCATTCTATAAAAATTTCCCTTAAGTTTTAGAGGCACCTTCTTGTCACACAAAACTCCAGTAGCAGCCCTCCACTTTAGCCATCCCGTCTTTATACGGTGTGTAACGTCATCATCTACACCCCCATCTTTATGTATCATAGACCCTATGTACTTGAAATATTTCTTTGAGGGGAGAACGTGTCCATCGATGCATACTTCTACATCTTAATCGTTTTGGTTCCCACTGAAATTTGAACATAAATACTCTGTCTTTTCAATATCGATCCTTAAACCTTTTTCTTCCAAAGCAGTCTTCCAGGTAGCCAGTCTACTATTCAGCTCATTTTTTGTTTCAGCAACTAGGACAATGTCGTCAGCGAAAAGCATACACCATGGAACACCGTCTGGTGTCGCACAATATATGTCGTCTGGAGTCCGATTTCCACCGAGAAAGCCTCGGTGTTGCCAACTGTAGTCCTGACGTATATAGTAGATCTACAGTACATATCACGAATCGCCCGGATATAAGCAGTTGGGGTCCGTCTCTTTTCCAAGGTCTTCCAGATCGTATCTCGGGGTACGTTATCATACGCCTTCTCAAGGTCAATGAACGACATGTGAAGATCTTTATTCTTTTCCCTATATTTTTCCATAAGCCGTCGAAGTAGATGAATCCCCTCCGTAGTAGACCTGTCTGGCATAAAACCAAATTGGTTTTCTGAAACCCTAGTAACATGTCTTAACCTAGCCTCTATCACCCTTTCCCATAGCTTCATGGTATGATTGAGTAGTTTAATACCTCTGTAGTTACCACAACGTTGGGGATCTCCTTTATTCTTATAGATTGGTATCACCGTAGACTCTCTCCACTCCTCTTGCATCTTGGCAGTCTCTAAATAATATTAAAGATATTGATCAATCACTTAACTCCCTCTTCTCCTAGGGTCAACCACACAGTGATAAGAATTTGAATACGACCGCATCCAATATTTCTTGATCCATCTTTCCATAACATTTGCCTAAATATTCTAATTAATGCCCACCAAATTAGAGTTTCGTTTGTTTGTTAATGTGTAGTTTCTTTCTTTTGCACAAATGCAGTAATAAAATTTTGAATCATTGCACTATAGTTCATGCTATCCAAATGGCATTCATATGAATTAATCACAACAAATAAATATGACTATTCAGTCTTGTTTTGTCTTTTTGTTATTTGTTTCTAGTAAACTATCTATCTCCCAATTATTAGATTGTTATTAGTTTGGTTATTAACTACTTTTTAATTAAGATAATAAAATAAATTAATAAAATATTAATTATTGATGTGATAAATTTTAATTATATTATAACATATTTAACTTTTATTACGTATTTATTCTATCGGTTCAAACTTAATTCTATTAAATTCCCGGGTGTCTTGTCTTTGTCCTCGTAAAATTCCTGAAAATTTATCTTCTTTTTTTATATATAATTAAAATTGCTTTTAATGTTAAAGTCTCCTCAAAATTATTGAACAGTATATGGTGATTTTGGTGTTTGTTGATCATGACAAAAATCTATAATTTTTCCTTAGATTCGCCGTGAACAAGCTCGGCGGGTTCCATATAATTTGCATCTACTTTTTTTTAGATCAAATATTAAACTAAATCTTCAATTTAACCATGGATATAATAGTATACCGTAAGGTAAAAAGTAAAAGATGAAAATAACTAACCTGGACTTGCAATCAGGGTCGATCCTGACATTTTAAGAGCTCTAGGTAAAATAAGAAATAAGGACCCTTAAAAAATAACTTAAAATTTAAGAATAAATTTCGGTAAACGTCAAACAAATTTTTTCATTAAAAATTATACGAGTAGATTCTATTACATTAACCAACATTATTTTACCAAATATATAAAGAGACATCACAATTTTCACTCAATTTACTCATATTATGTCTTTAATCATCTCTTAGAATCGTTTCTCTAAATCGAAAATTGACGCCTCACCTATAAAACAACATACACAAATTCTCATAAGAAACGATTTCCTCTAACATTTTGAGATGCAAAGTCATTGATAATAACATCAACATTAATGTTTCCTATAAAAAGGTTACAAACAGACAAAATATGAGGCCATCAAGCAAAGCAGATTTTTCCTTTGTCACAAGGAGGAAAAATAAAGGTAAAAATGACCCTGAAAGGGATTTTATGCACTAACCATGGAAAATTCCAAAGCTCAACTAGTTTAGGTCAATAAACCCACTTGATCATCATTAAATATTAAAATATGATCGGAATAATTCGACCACACTGCAAGGAAAAAGTTGTGCTAGCCAGATAAATGAGAGAAGAATTTCATAGAACAAAGTCGGTGCAATTGCATCAGCAGCATATAAAAATGAAGACTCAAACAATCATTCATACCGAAAATACAACAAACATCAGGAAGATAACATTTGAGAAATTTCAGAGAATTCACCCCTATCGCTTTCAAAGGGAAAATACATTAAGATGCTCAAAACAGATAAATTTTCATCTTGCAACCGATAGACATAGAATTTTGAATCCGATACCATAATACAGATCTTGATCATTCAACTAGAAATATCAGCTTCATTAGCCTCAACAAATGAAATATTATAGTATTGCATTCTATTTTCTCAAATAAATATGAAACCCATTACCAAAAACTATATAACCTTTTCTTTCTAACCCAAGCTATTTTCTAAGGAGCCAGACAGAAACTACAACCGTCACTTCTCAAATTTATAAATCATTAGAATTTAGAAGCCAAACAATAGAAAGCCCTACTAGCCTCAAAAGTTCATCTTACCTCGTTTTCCCCAGCAACAAATAAGACAGGCCTAAAAGGTCCAAAACACCCCAAACACATAATACTAACAAAATAAAAACCCATTTTTTAATCTCCTTCACCCTCCTCCCCCACAATTTAATTCGCGACACTGCAAACCTTCCATGCCTCTTCCAACAATGGCGGGAGGCCAGAAGAGTTGCCAGAATCTCGCTCGTTTCGAAATTATATTGGCTTCAAATAATTCAAATTAGGAACGTTAGGAAGAAGAAAGGATTTTAAAACCTGGAAATTGGAAAGGGAAACAAGCAGTCGATTCGCGCATAGTTTACTTACCATGAAGTTTCGATTTCCTGTCGCTCTCTCTCTCTTTCGTGACTTACTGGTATTTGTTGTAGTGATATAAATCTATTGAAAATAAAGTGTGAACAGGATTGAAAAGAAAACGTGTTATTCTTCAAGGTCGAGGACAAAATGTTTCTTTGACGACTTGAGCAGATTAGGATGGCACTCAAAATCTTCTTAACCAAACCGTCTGGATGTAAAATGTGCATATCCATTGAGATTCTTGTCTATGCACATATCCATTTGTTTAGAAACCTTATGAACTTGATCTATGAGAGTTGATTAATGTTCCATTTAGTGATTAAGTAATCACTAGAATTATTTAAGAGGAAAAATAATTAGGATAATATTATATAAGGAGTATCAGAAACGGACGTAGAATTTTATGTTAGGAGATGAACTCTTAAAATTTTAAGAAGAAAGTAAAATTATAAAATTATAGGGGATAAAACATATTATCAATAGAATAAAGTGTATAATATAATAATTTAAAATTTTTAGTAAATTTTTAGTGGACGACTACCTCTCTTCTATCCATACCCTGTCTACTATTAACTTTGATTTAAATTGATGTTTGATTTAAATTGATGTTAGCGTATCTTTTATATTGAAATATTATCATGATTTTTTTAGAAAGACTGAATAAAGTAAATCATGGATCCAAATATATTTTATTGTTTATTTTTTTCAACTACAACTAGCCCAAACTATTATCTAACACAACTATACCAATTATCGGTATCAAAACCTAATGTTGATATATTAGGAGTTGATCCTACATAATTTGTGCCAATGAAGGAAAAACAATCAACCAACATGTCTCCCTTACTCGATAGAACTTACTACGACTACTGGAAAGCTCAACATACATATATATATATATATATATATATATATATATATTTTTGAAGTCAAATAATGAATGAAGAGAGATGGATAGAAGGGACGACTTAGATATTTTTTTTATATTTTCAATTGATAATATTTTTTTGTCCGTCAGAATTTTATAAATCTACTCCCCTTAACAACCTAAGATCATGCATCCCAACATCATTTTTTATCATTAATCCACTTGACAAATATCCCCAACATCACCCCAAATTCTAATATTTTGTGATTTTTTTTATTTGGACTTACTGCCAGCAATGTTTAAAACAATGTCAGCAGACACCAAATATTCCAGTAGAACCATAGATTTAAAGCGCATGCAATATCAAATTTTCAAATGCCTTGCACTTGCAGGTTTCATTGTTTTAACATTAATACTCGAATAAAATGAAAGGATTTCAGTATATTAAGGTTGTCTCCGAAAATGTTAACATCGAATAAACTAAAAGAGAGTAAACATAAGTTTATAAACCATAATGCTTAAAACTACTTGACTTAATATTTCTAGAAGGAGACGAAGTTTCTCCTTGCAGTTCATCTGTCACCCGATGCTCATCTTTCCCCATTCTCTTCTTCTATTATTTCACTAGACAAAGAAGAAAATAATTTATGGTCACCATAAAAGATGTAGGAAAATAACGACACCAATTCTACATAATGAAACAACTGAGATGATAAGGACTAATTCTACATAAGAGGCTAAAAAATGAGAGAATTTCCCAAGTAAATGAGTGAAAACGTAAAGTGAGATGAGAAATTGAGGAAATACATACCGAAGCAAGTGGGTGAGAGTGGCAACAATGACGTGATCAGCCCGCTCGAAAGCTTTTAAGATTTGGAACATGAGAGCCAATTTGGTTTGGGTCCCTACCAGTTTGCTGCATAATCATTCTGGTTTCTCTCTTCAATTCATCGCACTCTTTCTCAACGCATTCAAATTTCTCCCTCACTTGTCGCTGTACTTCTCTTATATTTTGTTGTTCCATGCCGATTTCCTCAATTTCTGCTTTCAGATTCGCAATTTTTCCCGCGTGTTCTTCATTCCGCCTTTTTTATGCTTCTTCAACTGCACCAACATCAACAAGCCTTCAGATTTCTTAAAAACCGACCTCAACAAATAAATTTCTAAATTAAAGATAATAAAGTTAAAAGATAAGAAATAGAAATGGATTACATTCTTCGATAGAGACCGGAAAATTTCGATATTGTGAGCATTGCCTTTTTGACCTAATTCTTATTCTAATTACTTGTAATCAGAGATCCAAAATCTTATTTATTTATAAGAAAAGGTTCATAGAAGCGAATCATAGACATCGCGCGACACTCCCATTTAACTCTCGAGTGTCGCGAGTTACTGTGATAAACAGCACTATTTTATTCCTTTCCTTAGAACTGACGCGTGTCCCTATACATGCTCTTTTTGCATTGGGGCAACAAAGCGTGAGACTCACGCTTTCTTTACGCAAAATACATTGTTGGCCCTTTAGTTTAAAGTATGGTCTCAAAGTTTAAGTATTTTGTGATTTTGTCCTTAATGGGTTTTAGTCGACTTATTGCTAGCAATATTTTAAAATTAAACATGATTTGCTAGTCGAATAGTCGTGATCTTATTTTATTATTTAATGGTTGATTTAGGAATTTCGATAATTTAAAGATAATAATTGGTTTATATAATTCAATCTATTTTTTATAAAATTTTCTTATAATTTAATTCAATTTTCTATTTATTTAATAAAAATATAAATTGTTATTAATTTTTAAAAAATAGTTTATGGTGATTACGAGGTAATATCTGTACAGAATTTTCTTGATCAAGTAATAACACATATCATACAAACGTAACTGCTATAACATAAGATAGGTAAGGAGCATCATTCTTTTTTACTAGCGAAACTATTTGATGAGCTCTAAACTATTATTAGTTAAAATAATTATGTTATTAACAAGGATGGACCAAGAGAGGGGCGGATGGGAGCTGTCGTATTCTTAAAAATTTTAATTTCCTATATATTATAGATATTTTTTGTATTTTCTATTGAAAATATGTTTTCGTCCACCTAAAATTTTATAAAATATTCATTATTTAAAATTTTATAAGTTCGTCATTCTTAACATAAAATCCTGCGTCATTCTCTTGTCATTAATACACAAATTAACCTGAGATATTTTAATACATGTGACAACAAGACGAATGCAAAATTTCATGCTATAGACAATTTCTAAAATTTTAACAAGGGGATAAATTTATAAATTTTAGGGACATCAATATATTTTAATAGAAGATATATATAAAATTTTTCAAATATATAATAATTTTAATTTTTCAAAATGACGATTGTCCCACGCTTCCTATCCATCCCTGTGTATCAAGTTAATAGGCTAAGAATGTCACCTCGTCCAAATTCCAACAGAGTTAACATTTTGGGATGAGGTGTTTAACATGGTCTAAGTGATGCTACTGTGGACAAAATTTTCATTTAGGGACTTATATGGACCTAATTACAAATTTCAACAATAACAAGATTTACATTGACAATTTTAAAATAATAATTGTAGTTTGGTTCTTTGTTGTTTTCTTTATCGATTAACACGTGTACTCTTTTTTTTTCTGTCTAAGTTAAAGAGATTTTTAATGAGACATGTGTTATTCTCATGTATGATTCTTTTGGTTATGAATCATACTTTTTTACCAAAAAAATATTAATCAATTTATTCAAGTGGTTAAAGAAATCATTGTTGTTTATAGAAGTTATGGGTTCGAACACCAACGACTGTAAAAGTGATTAAACGTTCACTATTAAATGATTGAGGGTATTTAGAATAAATATTACTTTATAATCACTTTAGTTTAATAAAAATAATTTTAAAACCAATAATATAAAGAGTCTTGTATTATAGGGCAATTCAAGCTAAAAATTGTCATTTTAAATGTTATAATAGCAACTATATCAATCGAAATAAAACTTAATTGATAGTTTAATATTATATTTTTTAATTGGTAATATCCTTTAATTTATTGAATAAAAAGAATATATTAAAAGTACAATAAATACATAAAAATAAAAGTACAATAATTAAATTTTCATGTGGAACTTTTATTTACTCATATATAAATCATCACAATAATAAATTTTATGTATAAGCTAATTCGAAGTTCCAATTATTTCGTAATTTTCAATTTAGCATCTAGGACAAAATCACAAAATACTAGAACCGTAGATACTGAAGTTATAATTCTTAAAATTGAGAGGCAAAAGTGCAATTTATGAAAAGAAAGCGTGACATACACGCTTTGATAAGTCCGAGGCGAGCGAAATGGTAAAAAAAGCGATTCACCGCCCCGCTCGAGTTTCTACTTTACCAAATTCCTATTTTGCCATTTGGGGTTTTTCTTAATAAGCTGCTTTAAATGAAAAACTAACAAATTGAAATAATCAATAAAACGTTACAATAACACATAAAAAAAATAAAAAAGGAAATAAGAGAGAGAGTGTGAAAAAAACGCTATTCCTCGCGATCTCTTGTGACGATCATAAGAGAATCGCGCGATCTCTTTCTATGACTTTCGTCTATGAATTTTCTTTGTAAATAAAGACTAGATTCAATCAATCTGAATTAGGGCAAATCGTAATGGCTCCCTTCTCTGTTCGTTGTCTTTTCCGTAGCAATAACAAACGTTTCAAGTCTCAATTGAAGAATGTAATTTCATTTCTATTCCTTAATGTTCTTTTTTTATTTATTTCTGAATCAATGTTTTGAGGGATGATTTTAAGAATTTTGAAGGTTTGCTGATGTTTGGTGTAGGTAAAGAAACATAAAAAGGGTGGACTCAAAAACATGCAAGAGAAATATGAGAAGCTGGCAGCAGATATGGAGGAGATCAGTGCGGAACAACAGAATATAAGGGAAGAACAGCGGAAAGTAAGGGAAAAATTTGAAGGCGTTGCAAATGAGTACGAGGAATTAAAGAGAGAAACTAGAATCATTGTCCAGCAAACTGCTAGGACCCAAATCAAGTTGGCTATCATGTTCCAAATTGTGAAGGCTTCCGAACAAGCTGACCACGCTACTGTGGCCACTCTCACTCTTATGCTTCGGTACTCTTTTTATTTCATTTCTCTTTATTGTTGGTTTAGCTTTAATTTGGCCTCGATTTGCTTGACATTTTTCTTCTATGATTGCATTTTGGGTGCGAAATTAAATATTAATTAAATTAAAAATTTAAAGGGAGATTATATATATGTTTGTGTTTTGTAATGGAACAGTCTCCCTTGGTTCTGCTAATAGTAGGAACCTTGTGCTTTTGGATAGGACCTTTTGTTATTGAATATAAAGGACAACTATGTAAAGTACCATTGAGTTCTTAGTTTATTTATTCATTTTTGGTGGCAGTGTTTAATTTTGCTTACCTTATTGTTTATTGGATAATGGAAATATTATAATCCAAGCAGGCTAGTAACTTTCCTGTGAGGGGAAAAAAACTAGTGCAGAGGATAGAATTAATATTTTGGAAAACTGAGGATTCTTTCATTTGTTGGCTTCTTTGCAGGCTCTAATATAGAATTAAAATTAGTTGAACATCATATATAAAATTTTATATATATATATATATAATTTTATGATCATCTTGCTGTTTTGCTATTGTTTAGTGCTTCCTAGAGTTACATTTTTTAGAACTTGGTAGATGTAACTGAACAAAATCTTTCATGTGCTAGGTCTGAAGATGCTTTTAATTGGAAATATCCAACCATTCAGTTAATTTTAGAGATTTACAGAGCCGGACTTCATCCTAAACCTCATTTGTGTACATAGGGATGGAAGCAAATGATTTCTAGATTCTTTTGCATTGCTATGTTTGCAATAACGACTGGAATATGTAGAAATGTGCTAAAACTTATTAGTAGTTGCTATATTGTCTAAGATTGCTAGCCATGAAATAGAAGTATTTTCATAAAAGTTTATACCGAGGTACTCTAGGATTCTTTTCCCTGGCAACTCAAATCATTTTTTACCCAGCTGGAATCTTTCATGCTCAATTCATGCCTGAATCTAGATCTTTCTTGATCTGCTAGGCAATGAAGTTTTCTACAATTTCAACTACAAGATGAGAGAATGTTGACGTTAATTAGCTTTGTTATTTGTTGTAATTTTAAACCTTTTCTTTTAGAGGAAAAGCTATTTAGAGAGCTTAGCTGGTGACTAGTTAATTTCACCAATTTTCTCTTGCTTTGGAATTAAAGCAACCAATTGATATTAATCTTGTGTTATTATAGTTTTTTTTTTCATTTTTGTTTTTGTCTAGGGTATAACAAATTGGCTTTTAGTTGATTGATGGAATAGAAAAAAACTCCGAGAAAAAGAGGATTGGGTTTCTAATTACTTGATTCAATCAAGTACCTCTCTGAATTCTAATATATTTTGCATGAAAATTTTATATTTGAAGTTTATCCTTTTCTAGTGGAGAAATTATCCTTTCTTTCCTCCCCTTTATCTTTTCTTTCAGACATTTTTCTAAATCCAGGAAATGGTGTTTCTGTCTCCAAATTATGGTACTCATCAAAACTAAACTTTTTTTTTCTTCTTTTTTGCCTTTTTACAGTGAAATAGTTAAAAGGGAGAATGAGGAAAGGCAAGCATCAGATGATAGTTGAACTGCAAGGAGAAACTTCTGCTCTTAAAAATACCAAGTAGGGGATAAGTGTGTTAATAAAGTACTTTCTGTCAAACATTAGGGTTTCTATGAACTTGTTATTCTCTTTAGTTGGTTTAATCCGTGTTTGGTATTTTCAGTGTCAACTTCTATATATCAATATCCTTTCTTAATGTTGAGTCTTTGTTTGTCATAGGATGAACTTCAAATATTATGCATGACATAACGTTAAATGGTTCTACTGGTGTCTTCACACCCTAACTAGCAAATTGGTGCTGCTTCTGGTTTGTGCAATGCATCAATTTGTTATATTATCATGTAGGGTAGCATTATTTGGATAAATACTTATTATTTAATATGGTTAGATTCTGATGACTTGTCTTCCATTGGGGAAGTCCCAACTGAGGAATATTTTGCCATATTTATTTTCCCCCCTTTTCTACCTGTTATATGATTCGTTTCGTGTCTCGTCTCCATTAAACGGATTCGGGTCTCTAGTTATCGTAATTAGTTAGAAACACCTTCAATATACACTGGAAGTTGTTCTCGATGATTGTCTCGTTGGCATGCCATTACTGCATTGGATGACTGATTTGAGAAGAATGTGAGAGTTTCTCAGATCTAAATTGTTTTGTTCGGATTCATGTGTGTCTGTGTATAAATTAATAATAGAAGAGTCATGCAGCTTATACGTAGGAAGTTCTTCTGGCTTAAAAGAGGATGATTTACTATGGCATTATTTTTTCCATTAGTACATGATGTCTGTACATTTCTGATTTGATATAAAAATTGATAAATTTACATAATATCAACAAAAAAAACCAACAACTAGTTAGTCTAGTAGAATAAGACACTAGATTCTTTAAGCAAAATCAGAAGTTCTATTATTGGTGCTTACTAATGGATCAAACTGGGTTGAGATGATCGCCCTCGCCTTTGTAGTATTTGATCTTAATTAGTTGGTCAATAGATTGAATATAAAGATTAATTCAAAAAATATTTAAACAAAATAAAAATATTAAAAAATCAATAATTTTTTCCAATTTCTTTAAAAAAAATTAAGAAATTATAAAATGGAAAATTAATAAAATGTAAAATTTTATTTAAAATTTTAAAAAAATCATAAATTTACAAAATTTTAAAATAATCTTCCAAAAATTAAAAAAAAGTATTACATGTTTTTTAAGAATTAAAATTAAAATATATAATGTTCAACAAAATTATAAAATTATTTCTAAACAATTCAAAAAATCAAGTCAGACACTTGAATGACTTTAATCCGGGGCACTGGCAATTGTAAAATGGATCAAACTGAGATTGTTGACTATAATGTTAACACATTTATCAAGGAAAAATCTTCTCATGTAACTCATAAATGAAGGCTTTTGAAAAATGCATTTTTTCATTTAATAATTAAAATTATGTAGTTATGATGATGTTTGTGATTTTAAACATAAATTATAATCTAAATCAAATCTTCATAGTAACTGTTTATGATGATTTTTGTGACTTTAACTCTATTAAAATACGATTAATTACAATAAAGAATTGACTTAACTTATAATCTATAGTTTATTTTTATAATTATTTTATCAAAGATGAATTATAATTTTTAAAGAATTTTGAATAAAATTAAGATCTAAATCCATAACTAATTTGAAGTAAGAAACAATTTAACTTGGTCTTATGGTTCTTTCCTTCTTCAAGTTTCCCTCTTCACTTTCTTCTTTCCCAAAAATTTGGAGTTGAGAGACTTATCAACTGCTCTAATGCCAGCATATTATACATGTTTTGAGAAAAGAAATGTGAGCAATGAAATGGTCTTGTTTTAAAAAATGAAGATTGCGGGTCACTACAGACCCATATTTTATTGGTTATCTGTGGAAAACAAAATTCTAAAGAGGGGAAAATGAATTGTGAAGGAAACACAAAAGAACATTTTACATGAAAAACTACAAATCACACGTCCAGCTTGCAATTAAACAGTTGAAACAAGCTGTAAACAATGGACCACAGTAGAAAGAGTTACATATATCAACCTGCAAAATAGAAGAAACACAACAGCCCATGGTTCTGCACGGAGCCAAGATACCGGGAAAATATAATTAACAATAGAAAATGTAGGACAAAATTCAAAATAACTAAAACTAGAGATCTAATTAGGTATTTACCCATATATTTTTTAACCTCGTGCATGTGAATAGAGATTAAAGATGTACATGAAAGTAAGAAAACGAAATGGATTAGAACACACCCTAATTCTTAGCTCAGATTGGTTGTTCAAAAATGGAAAATTTCTGCAAAGGTTTCTTCGATTTTTACTTGGCTGGCCCAGGCCAGGATGATGGTTCAAGTTCCTTTGCCATGCAAAAAAGCTTCATGAGGTTCACTATGAATGTCATGAACTTCTGCAAATAAAACTAAGCCACCACCAACTCAATAGGTTAGCCACAAAACCAACAGTTAACAGTGGAAGTATAGATAGTCATTAGGGCAACCAACATTCCACCTTGAGAGGCTAATTATCAGTTCGAAACACAGTTTCAGGTAGGGGTGAGCGTTTGATTGAGTCAAGTCAAAAAATTTAAAGTTATTCGAGTTGACGAGTCCTATTTTATAACTCGAGTTGAATTTGAAAATTTTCTAGTCGAATTTATAAAATTTGAGTCAAGTAGAGTTATTCAGTTTTTGTTTAAATTTAATTATAAATATTTATAATATTATAGTATTATTTGATTCTAATTTAAACAGTTTTCTACAACCATATACAATATATATCTCTCTTCATATTTTTTAACATGTGATATACATATTTCGAGTTATCATAATATTTCTAATATTATGGTATTAGTTTGTTAGCTTCGAACAACTTTAGTACCTAAAGTACTATTAAACTTGATGGTTGACTTTTTTTTAAGACAAAACTCAACTTATATTACCTACTATAAAACATAAAATGTGATGTCTATATTATACTTGTACACCAAAAATTATGAAACTTGTAAAACAGTAATATATTGTCATCCAAGTGCATTATGATCAAGTTTACTATAAAGATGATAAGATTAAGATGATGACAATGTATCTAATAATAATAATATTTTTTTTATAGTCTAAAATGACTAGAAGATAGTAGTAGTATTTATTATTTTTAATTTAATAATTAAAAAAATAATAACGTGCATAGCCTACACCAACGGAACATTAATCAACGGTTGCATTAAACAAATACAAAAGTACATAAAATTAATTTAATTTCGTGGATCTTTGCCCCACGTGTGATAAATGCTTAACCAATATTGTTGGGTGTTGACATATCTAAAAGCAAAACTCAGCCATAACTATGCTCTTCCATCTTCATGAACACCTCAACAGACACCAAGTACTTGAGCAAAAATACAAAGCGTTCCAGTTGAAAAAGAATAATACAAGAAGCTCGTAGCCGAAGAAAAAACGGAGCCAAATATTTTTTTTCTCCCGTTTTCCTCTCTTCGGCGAGCAGCCGAAGCGTTCACATTCGTATCGGTTATCTGGTAATTTAGCTGCAAACTGCTTCAATTGCAAGTTTCTTTGTAGTACCAGGACACAAGCCCCTATCAAAGTTCTCTTCTGTTAGTTCTATGGCACGCTCTTTTTTACCCACGCATGCCTACCATGCACAGAATATTAGGAACAGAAAATTAGTGTTAATTAGTATGTGTTGATCCTGAATGTTGATATGCTTGTTCTGTAAAGATGACTATAAATAATCACTATGATCGTGGTGTATTCTGGCCTAGTTTTTCGGACATTCTTAATCCAACTACTAGTTCCTTGGCACCAGATTCTGCTGCCAACTTTTCGGGCATTAGATGCACATGACTTGTGGCTTTGTGGTGATGCTGTAGCCTTAACCTTTGGGATAAGGGAAATGACAAAAGAATATAGCTGAAACAGGGTCAACTCTTACCTTTTCGACCACCGATGTTGAATTAGGATCATGGCAGTCTCCTTTGCTATAAGATCCACACCTTCCAGTAGGATTCCCGAAGCTAGCTAATTTCACACTAGATATCAAAGTATCTTTAGGGCACTTCAGATGGGCAGCTGATTTTCCACTTCCAACTTTAGGTACCAACTCCCGGTCTACCATAGGGAAGTCCTCAGCAATATGGGAACAGAGGCTAGATGTTTTGCGTTTCGAGAATGTAATTTTTGTTGGGTCTTCACCTTTCTCCTCGAAGATCACCAAAATGTTCCCGGATGGCTTGAGAACATGGTACCTGATTAATCATAAAAACACATATTAACCCGACCAATAATTGCAATTCTTAATCATGGAAACCTGAATGATTTGGCAAATGTTCCTGCTTTCACCAATATGACCTTTTTGGTATATTAACCCTATGCATCCTTTTGTGAGTGTTTTCTCAATACCAAATTGTATGGTCAAGGAAATTATATTACTACTACGCCCATTTATGTATTGCATTTACTAGTTAAGTCAAAGTTCTTGAGAAGAAGAGTTTTAATTATCTCTGATTGGACTTACCATCTTTGTGATGGTTCTCCACAACCAGTAAGGCATTTGTCTGGGAAAAATTTTCCTCTATAGTCACACTCATCTACACACTTCTCGTGTTTAGAACTTTCTATTGGCCATTATCTTCCAATCTCTTCACCTTTTAACCAGGCTAGACCTTTTCCCATATGAATCATATCCAAACCAACTGGTTCATCCCCTGATGGTGGATCCACAACAACCTGCAACAGCTTAAATACTTAAGTCTTTCCTTTTCATTTGATTCAATGTTGAACTCTTCTAGATGAAGCAACTAAGTATTTACCACACAAAAATTATTTATCCTGAACTAAATTTGAACAAGAAAGAATTTTTTTTACCTTGTACCATGTTAAAGGCTGATTATTTGGTGGTTCAGAGGTTGACACCCAATTTACGCCATTCAAACCGTCTGGCTTGTATATACCCAAGTGTTCTCCTTGCAATCCAATCTGCATATGGCATAACAAAGACAAAAAGCTTTCGGAGTTTTAAAGGCTATAACTATTTGTCAATATTTCACTTTACAGCTTGCTTGTTAAACACCCTATACATTTGGTCTAAGGAGAAATTCACTCATTAACAAGGGAAACAAGATACATTGACAAATGTTGAAAAATATTCTTAAAATAGCCATCAATTAGCTGCTGCGGATTAGGCTGTTAAATTTCCAGCACTCCATGTTTGAAATTAGTTGAAAAGAAGGAAGAACCATGGAATAGATAACTATAATATCAAGTATAATAAAAAAATGATCAAAATGATGCTAAAATTTGAAGGAAGTGGGCATCAAGGAAACAAAGCTTGTCGTGTGAGTTAAAACCAACATTGCTGAAATAGAACTCAAAACAAATATTGGAACCCTTAAACAGGCTAGCATCAAAGTATTTTAAGAATAACTAACCTGTAGGCCCAATGTCATACTTAACAGTGCAATTTCATTCTTTCCCGCCTTTAGTAAAATTGGATTCTCAAATTTGAAGGGTGAATGCGAACCATTTCCAGAAGCACTACCTGTAAAATGTCGGCAAAATTTTTTAAATTTATTACAAGTATGTCCACGTGATAGACCCATAGAAAACTTGAGGAAATACAATGTCATACAAATTATAACTTGCAAATAAATCGATTAACGATATCCAATAACTAAAGGGCATTTTGGAGTAAATGCTCAACTCCAACAGCGACAATGTTAACTAGAGGTGACAACTGGGAGGGTGGATCAGGTCATTCAGATTTGAGTTTCATGGTTTAGGCCATTTCAGGTCCAAATTGTTTAGATTCAAGTCATCTCAGGTTCAGTCAATTTGAGCTGGGTCACTTCAAGTTCAAGTTTGGATAGTTTGCATTGTTCATTTTTCATAGCCAAATAATCGGATTCAGCAGGTTTTTCATGCTTAGTTCAATTTTGCTAGCTCTAATGTTAACATATTGTATATCTTTTGACAAAGATGAATGAGCAATGAAATCAGTTTATATATACACATATACACTTCCTGGTTAGTTGTCAGAAACACTAATGAAAGAAGAATTTTAACTGGGAAGGAAACACCAGTAAAATATAAAGAACATGTTTGAAAGCAGCATAGCTCCAGTTAAACACGTATTTAGTGTTGTTATCAAAAGGTTCCCATTCCATTAGAACTTTTTATGTTTCTTCTTTAAGATTATATATCATCAGGGAAAAAACGGAATCTCATTTTCATATTTAAATTGAAATTAAACAATTGAAACAAATGGTAAATTATAATATCACCATCCAGGCTAATTTTCAGTCCATTTTTTTGGCTTGTTGGAGAATTAGGTGTGAATTGATCACAGCAAAAGGAGTTGCAGGTATTAATCTGCAAAATATAAGAAACACAAAAATCTATGGGTTAGTTTGTATGATAAATAGATCCATTTTTTATTATATTGTAAACAAATGAAAATTTCCTTTTAAATACTGACTGATATAGGTTGGTAGTATTGTTCGGGAAAAGTCTTATCTTTTTAATATCTTTGGATCTCCTGTTAAACATGAGTTCTTCCTTTCATGAAAATAATACTTAACCATGTAGTATGTGTACATGCAGGGAATAAAAAATGAGAATGAGAACAGAGAAAGCAAGACATTTTCCATATGAAAAGTAATTTAAATTGTTGGGCATGGGTGATTTGAATTGGATTTTAAAGAATACAAAAAAATTATGGCACTCATAGGACACATGCAAACAAAAGGAACCATAGTTCATTTGTGTTTGGAAGAGAATTTAAGTTCAATTTGAATGGTATGTTATGCTTTTCGAAATATATGTATATATTACATGTGGGTGTATAGAAAGAGAGACTAGAGAATAATAGAGATAAAGACTAAACCCGTCAATCAAAAATAAAAAAGAGAAAGTGAAATAAATCTCACCACAGGATCAGGAGCATCATCTTGCTGACACATTATCCAAGGTACTCCAATATTCTAAGAAACTGCCATTTTAGCAGCCCATGAAACATAACGCTCTGCTCCATCTCCATAATATGATTCATAATATCCATATTCATTTTCGACTTGCGGTTAAGAGGAATAGGATGTTTAATGTACTCTGAAAGTAATTGCTAAGAGGTGGAAGCACATCAATTGACTGAATGAATCCAAAAAAAAGAAAAGCTTCAAGCAAGAAGAGAAAATGAAAAGAAGAAGAAATGAGCACAAAAACTAAGGCAGCATCCTCCTATGGGTAAGAACTGTAGATGTGTCATCCTTTCAATATACCCACACTTTACATCAACTCATACTGCTTAACTAGAAAGTTGACTGCTATCCAGTATTGTTCTCAGTAATGTCTCATGACTAAATGTTTTCACACTTCTATTAAAGGAAAACATACAATTTGTATGATGTAAACCAACTCATTATCTTGAGAAATATGATATTCTTCTAACAAAAACACTATTCTAAGTAACAAATCATAATTTATCAGATTAGATTCTAAAACTCACAACAGTATCTTTAATTTACAACTTCAAAAATGTAAAAGTTGTCAACATTTTGGAAGATGCCCTTGAGTTATGCATGTTCCTCTGTCATAAAAGTTAAGGATATAAGATCCAACAATTTTGAAACTCATACATGTGAATCATGATTAAAGATGCAATGACAAGTAATAAAATGAAAATTAAAGAAGGGTGGAGCACATGTTAATGCACAACTCAGATCAGCTGGTTCGAAAAAGGAAACTTTTCAAGTTCAATGATGTACTTGCCTGGGCCAGGACGATTGGACCTCCTTGAGGTGCAAAAAGCTTCTCCTGCTTCATGAGGTTCACTATGAATGTCGTGAAATTCTGCATGTAGTGCTAAGCAACAGAAAACAACCAACTCAATAAGTTAACAATAAAGCAAAAATGTAACAGTCAACTATAAAGGTAGAGATAACTACTGCGGGCCACAATTCCCCAGACCAACTAATCCAATTTCTCACCTTGAAGGGCTCGTTATCTGTTCGAAACACGGTTCCATTGACATAGTGCAACCAGACGGGTACGCCCCTATATCAAACACACTTAATATAATCTAAGAAAGGAACCCGTTTCTCCTATATATTTTAATTTAATCAATTTAATTTAATTCAATGACTTCAGGCATCCAAATATGAACATTTTAAAATATATGATTACAAAGTGAACGCACCCAAAATTCCATTCAGCCGATACAAAGGGGCCAATTCGAAGAATCACATGCATCCCAGCTTGTTGAAGTATCTTTACAAACTTGACCAGATCGTATCTCCCTTCAAAATTGTATTGCCAATTAACAATGAAAAACCATAAGTCGTCAGCAAAAAGTACATCACATGTTGAGCAAAATTAGTTCCACAAACCACTGCAATAGATTCAGAAAACTCACCTTTCCTGGAGAAAGCTCATGCCCATTCCAAAACAAAGAACATTCGATGACATCAACCCCTCCTTCCTTGGCTGTTTGAACCAGCCCTGGCCACATCTGCCAGGTTACAGTGAAAGATGAAGCTTATGAAAATCCACAATGTATATTCCAAAGAAACCATTACAATGGAGAAACGAGCAATTAGTGGATTGCTTAAAATATAAAAGAAGAATATGGAAAATCATTGCATCGTTAAAGAGATTGAGACATCACATTAATCACATGACTTCGGTATTGAAATTGAAACATAGTATTTAAGTAAAATGCAAAATGTGATCAGAAATAGCACAACCAAATTAAAAAAAAATTAAAGGAACCAATCAAATCCCATTTGAAATCTCACAAATTTGTTCCAATTTAAAATCATATTTTAAAATTTTAAATTTTACAATGTAAACCATACAAAGCATTAGTGGAGTGATTTTAAATTTTAAAATTTTGATCAAAGAATTAGTTTAATTAATTAAAAAACAGTAGGAGTTTGAATGAATATTCTAGTTTACTTTTGAGGCTTTTATTTTATGATTAGTGGAGTGATTTATGCAATCCCGGATCTGCTCAGGTGCCAAAGAAATAATAAAGAAACGAAAAAAATATTAATTTATAAAAGATTTCACTAAGAACATAATCAATTATAAATCACGTGACACTAGGGCCAAAATCAAACTGATTCATAAATGATTACTCTGATAATTTAGTTTAAAATATTTTTCAAATATATATTTACAAATAACAATATCTAATTAAATTACAAAATAAATAAATAATCAATGTAACACGTAAACATGTTCCCTAGATCTTCTCGGGGTCCCATCCCATGTGAAGAAAATATTCACTATGTCCCATATTGATATTGTTAGCCCATCATTAAATTTTACAAAGTCTAAGAGAAAAATTAATAAATTTAGCATTATAACATTATACTTTTAATTTTTATATATTAAATGTCTCATGGTTTTAATGCTCAATTTTTTAAACATTAATGTTAAAATTAAAGTATAGGTAAATTAATTTATATTAATATTATTAGTACGGATCAAATGATTTCAGTGATTAAAAGATTTATTGTTATTCTTTGAGCTTTCATATTTGAGCACCGTGTATGCAAGAATACAAACATTCGTTATCAAATGATTCAGAGTCTTTGAACAGATACTACATTGCATTTGTATTATTGTGATTGTCCCTTAATATACATGATAACTTTATAATATTATCTTAGGTCGTGTTTTACACCCTAAAATTGAACTTGAGTCAATCTCATCCTTACAAAGTTGACTCAACTCAAATTAGAGAAGAAAAAACAATTCACCAAGTCATGTAGAATTAAAATTTGTCAGATTCGGGTTAAATATCTATCCCTGTATACGTGGAGACTTTAATGAACTTTTATGGGTTGGGTTTTGTTAAAAGGTGTTGGGCTCTTTTTAACTCAATTGCTAATGGATTAATTTTGAAAGACTTGAGTTAGGTTTTATAGACACACTTGGACTTGCCTAAAAAGGTGTGGATGTTCAATGGATTTAATAGTGCGTCAAAAACAGGTTAGGAAAACCCAAAAGTTGGCACAACACGTACTTAACCGATCTGATGTCAGGTCATCGACATGCTATCATAAAATTCTTAAGATTCTCTTATTTAATATTCAACGCTTATATAATATGTTTTTTTAGTAAAGTGATCTGATTATTAAATAATATTTATTTAAATTTTTTTAATTAATTAATGACGCACATATATATTATATTATGCAGACACAATTACTTAAATATAAGATTTTTACATAAAACAATATTCTTTTTTTTATTACTGAAGCCACTTGATAAGTTATGCTCATTGAAACATGTCATATAACTTCAATGATATAAGAGGATATTATTCTCTTTAAAAAAAATTAAGCTTGAGTAATTGTGTTTACAAAATATATATACACATTATTACTGATTAAAAAAATTCTGAAGGGATAATATCTTATAATCATTCCAATCGATTAAAAAAAGAGAAAATAACTTCAGTGACCGAAAATGCCTTATAATATACGATTTTAATCAACTTTTTTTGGATTTGCGAAAATGACCAACAAATTCACAATGCGAACTCCAATTTCGCAACACAGTTTCCAAATTCGCAACACAGAAGTCAAATTCGCAAAGCGTATTTATTTTCGAATTCGAAACACAATATTAATTTCGCAACACAAATATAAATAATATAATCGCAACTCATAACTTAAAACACAAAATCACAACTCAGTCCCATCTCCATCTCTCACTCTCTACGGCGACATCCGTCCCCATCTCCGGCGAAATCCGCCACCCTCACAACCATTCACGGCCACAAATGGAAAATCAACCACCGAGGGTTAGTTTTTTTTAATTATTTTTATTTTGAAATTTTTGTATTATTATTAGATTTTTAATATTTAAATTGATGATAAATTTACTGGTAATTTCAATATATAGATTAACCATTTCACTTAGATTGCTTAGTAAATTCATTCGGTTGCTGTCAATACTGCTAAACTGTTTAGTCTTTAACCGTTGAAGTTAGTATTTGTCTTTTGGTTGAAGTAATGCAATTCATTCAAGTTTCAATTTGCAGAAGAATAGTTTTTGAAACTTAAATTCGCAACACGAAAATGAAATTCGCAACACGATTTTCATTTTCGCATTGCGATTTTCATTTTCGCGTTGTGAATTTAAGTTTCAAAAACTACTCTTCTTCTGCAAATTAAAACTTGAATGAATTGCATTACTTCAACCAAAAAACTATGATAGAATAATGACTTGGGTGAATACCGTGCTAGTTTGAAACATATTTGGATTTGTTTTCACTGTTTAATATCATGTCTGTTTATAGTGTATAATTTGTAGTTTTTGATATATCTAACTTGGTATGTTTATTGTTTTTGTTAGAAATTTTTTTCGGCTTCATTGACTTTAAGGAATAAATTAAGCCTAGCCACTACAATAGTGTCGACACTTACACCTATACAATGAAAATTGTCTGAGGATACTTGCTTCGGGCCATGGCTGAAATTACAACATCCAGGTGGAGATGCTATGTTGACCCATTTGTTTCTTCAGACCATGACTAACGATCTACCCGAGAGGATACAACGTGGTGATGAAGAAATATGGTTTCATTTTCCACTGGCGTATACTTGTTTTGGGCGAGAGGAGTTTTGCTTAATCATTGGTCTATGTTTTGGACACGATGAAGTAGGTCGATACACTAGTCAAATCGCCCGCCCATCATGGTTATCTCGGGTTTTTCCTGAGCTAGCAAAGGCGAAGCCCAGTTTACACGTCGACAACTTGAAAAGATTACTTCTTAAAGATGGTTTTACTCGGATGGATGATCTTGATGTTGTCCGAGTATGCATTTTATTACTTTTGAATACCGAATTTTTAGGTAAAGAGGACAGACAACCTATTTCTGAGGACCTAATATTATTGGTAGATGACCTAAATGCATGGAACGTGTTTTCGTGGGATTCATATCTATGGAAAGCTACCTGGAAAAAGTTGCCGTCTGCCTTTGAGAACCGTCGTAGTTTGCGTGGAAATGGTTCCAAATACATTTTGGTAGGCTTTATTTGGGCCTTTAAGGTAAGAATTTCTATATAATGTTTCCAAAATTATAATTAATTATTTAACAATTACTAATGTCTGTGTATTATATTGTTTGTAGATTTGGATATTTGAGGCTTTTCCCAACATGCAGATATATGCAAGAAAAAATTCAAATGATATTCCTAGGGCTATTACCTGGAGGAGGATCCGGATGTTGGATTGGGAAGATTTACTACCATATACGATGATGAATGATGTAAGTTAACACAAATACTACCATATATAAACAAGTTATTACTAGTAGGCGTTTAACTTTGTTTGAGCTTTTATATTGTTAGGAGGCCAACTATCCATTACAGAGGCTGAGTTTGCCACTGATTGGTGGTAAGCTAGTAAGTGTTTTTTTTTATAGGACGGATGATGAGCACCCCCCACTTCGAGAGCCATCACTTGATCGAGCTGATTATACACCTCCACAACGAGAGCCATCACCTATTCCATCACATCATCGAGCCTCTTCTCCACCATCACCTCATGATAGGCGACCGACAAAGATGTCACGACATTTATCTCTATGTTCTCCACCTCCACGAGATGAGTTAGGGGAGTTACGTGATGAGGTCAGTGCTTTGCGTGATGAGGTACGGTCTTTACGTGGCGAGGTAGATGTTTTACGCGATGATAATGGTGCTTTACGTGGTGAGGTATCTACTTTACGTGGTGAGGTATCTACTTTACGTGATGAGGTAGCCGCTCTACGTGTGATTGTTTCATCGTTGTAGAATGAGGTTCATACTCTATGCAATGAGGTAAGTTTGTTTAATACTATACTAAAAAAGCAAATAACCTTTTTTCGGCATTATTTATTTATTTATTTACTGATTTATGTATTAATTTATTTTTAGCGGCCCGATAAGGTAGATGCTTTACTTCGGGTTTTTCTTGCACGACGGAGTTCACGCATCAGACGTCGTACACGTGCCATTACGTCTCCTCTCACCCCAATAGTGCCAAGACTCTGTAAGAAGAAGCCTGATTCACCTGTCATCGTTCAAGAAGCCCCTTCTATCATTCAAGAGGCCCCTGTCATCGTTCAAGAGGCCCCTCCCACCGTTCAAGAGGCCCCTGTCATCGTTCAAGAGGTACCTCCCACCATTCAAGAGCCTGATTCACATGGCATACTATGTCGACATATTGATAAACCCTCTCACGTGCCCGATATGATAAATGTGAGTTGGCTTTCATATGAGTTACCGACCAGTACCATTCCTCAGCAGGAGAGGAGAACACTACCGGACACAATTATGGACAATACCCTTTGGGCTAAGACCGCAATTGATTTTTATCTACATGAGCAGAGCCAGGGGTGTTACGCTGACATATGCAAAATCGACGATAATATGCATTTGTTTCTTGATCGATCTTGGTGGGGTGTTTTATTAGGGATTGAAGAGAATGGCTATTTCGAATGGGGGGTAAGTCTTATATTCTTCTTATATTGCATTTTGATTATTTTTTTAAAATTTATTAAATTCACTAGTATATGTATTTTTTTATCCACAACATATTGATGCATGGGTGTCACATATTCTGATTATAAATAAATTGAAGAAAATAAAAAAGACGCGATGTACTATTATGCATTCGTCTTTTCATGTAGCTCACTTGAATGACCAAAGAGACGCTTCATATGCGTTGGGTAATGGAAAAACTAAGCTTTATCCTGCGTGGTGGGAGGTCGATAAGGTTAGTATTTATTTTTGAATATTTTAAAGGTGTTCATAAATTTTATTTGATGTGCACAATTGAATTATTATTTATGATTACAGGTGTTTATCCCTGTTATGGAACGTCGTCATTGGCTTCTCATCGAGCTTCAGCTCCCATCCTTGAAGACGATAGTATATGATAGCATGTTGAATTACATACAATTGTTTGATTTGAAAGATATTATTTGTAAGGGATGGAGCGCTCATTTGGCTAAATACTTGGATGCGATTGATTATTGGACTAATTCTAGAAACAAGAAGCCAAAAAAGTTCAAAGTTACAATGATTAAAGACGAGACAATGCCACAATAAACGGCTGGAGACAGAGGGGATTGTGATCCTCTTGTATGTATGTGCTTGGAATGTTTGACGATAGGAGGTAAACAGTTTCTACCTCCCACAGATAGAGATAGAGGTGCAGTAGGGTTGTAGTTTTGTCATTTTATGGCTAGAGCGATATATTCGAGATGTTGCCTACCTGCATTCACGTGCTAAAAGTATGTATAATCAACCATTTGTTATTGGTAAGTTTGAGCAAGTGTTGTTAACATATATACTCTTTGTTGGTTTGAAATTGTTTGGTTAAGTACCTAGAATTCAATAATTTGTTGTTTGTTGGTTTTAGATGTGTAGAAAGTGTTGTTTGAGCAAATGTTTGGTTTGTGCAGGTTAATCCTGAAGTGAGCTGCGTGAAATTGATGTATTTGTGCATAAACAACCAGTTGTTATTGGTAAGTTTGTGCAAGTGTTGTTAACTGTTATATACTTGTTGGTTTGAAAGTGTTTGGTTTAAGTACCTATAATTCAATAATTTGCTGTTTGTTGGTTTTAGATGTGTAGAAAGTGTTGTTCGAGCAAATGTTTGGTTTATGCAAGTTAATCCTGAAGTGACCTGCGTGAATATATTTGGATGTAAGCTCCCTATTGTTAGGAGCATTTGGATGTACTGTCTGTGGCTAATTATATCCATGTGCTGTTGATTTGTTTTTTTAGATGTGTAAATCAGAATTAATTTTTTCTTGTTTAATTGATTTGTAAAATTGGATTTGTTGTTTAAGAAAATTTCAATCTGAATAATGTTGAAGGCAAAAAAGACTTGTTGAATGTACACTTTCGCATTGCGAATTTGACTTTCGCAACAATCGCAACAAAAAATCGCAACGTGAATTTGACTTTCGCGTTGCGAATTCAATGAAACCACCTTGAAAAAGATAACTGTTAACTTCCTAAAAAGGCTACTTTTAAATCATTTTTCACTTAAGTTATTGTTTGTTTAAAAGCTCATTTTAGTTATTTTAGGATCATGTAGTTGTATATAGTTGCATTTGTGGTGGTTGTGCTATTTTATTTCTTAATGGTGCTGTTTGAGGGAAAGGTGCAGTTTGTCTATGGTGTGCAGGGAATAGCAAGGAAAAGGATTCTTTGGGAAGTAATGCCGCGGCATCACACGTTGCTAGAGCAGATTGAAATGCCTTGGCATTTCTGGCGCAGAAAAAGACAAAAAGATATTTCTGCATAAGGACAGCTGACACTGGACAACTGTCTCTGCACGTGAAGGACTGCTGTAACCGCCTGCCAGAGCTGCCAATAGACCACCGCCACTTGGAGGATAAGGATCATGCACAACATGTGATTCTAGGGGTATGAGGGGTATTTTGCACCCAACAAACTCATCATTACCCCTAGATATTTTATATTATATATGACACCTCATGAGAGAGAGAGACATACGGATACGGAGATAGAGCACACGCATAGAGCAGAAAAAAAATCACATTTTTATTTTCTTTTTTCCTTTCTTCTTCCTTGGGATATTCCTCCATTGATAAAGCTCCAAGGAGTGGCAAGCTAGGCGCCGAAAGGAGCTAGCAAGCTAGGTGGTTCGTGGTGGCCGAGAGGAGACCTCCGATGGCGCGTCGAAGGCTTCTTCTCACTTCTCTTTTTACTGCTATTTTTCTATTAATTTGTGGGTTGTTGGAATGAATATTTTCATGAATTTGTGTTCGGATATTTCGAACCCCACCATGAACTAACTTATTTGGTGGTGGTTGGTTGAATGGTTGTTTAAACTTTATTTTTAATGGTATATTTAAGTTTATTTTGGTTCTTTATTTGCTTTGCTTATGAATGCTTCACCATCTAGGCTTGTAAGAGGCATGGAAATGTCTATCTCTTAGATGAAGGTTAGGTATTCGAAAGAATCCTAAGCTAAAAATACTTGTAAGTATTCGGAAGAAACGCAAGATAAGATCCTCATAAGCAATGGGTTATGGTATTTTCAAGGGGTTTTGAACCGGCCTAGGAATATTATAACTTAATCCCTTAGATCTCGGAAGAGACTATGATAGGATTTCAACGACTAAGAAGGGTGTCTTTATCAATAGGGTAGGCTGTCCAACATCGTTGAGTGAGAGCAGATGCTTGGCATCCTATTCTGTTAGGTTCTTTTGAACACCTTAGGAAAGCCATGTCGAGTAAGTAAAGACAAGATAGCTTAAATATACTTGGGAAATAAGTTTAGCAACCTTAGACCAATCCTTACCATTCATTTCATTGGAAGCTTGTCACGTGAGGATTATTTTCTTCTTATTTTATTTATCTTTTTATTTATTGTTTTTACCATTTTTCATTGCCTTGACATTTCACCATACTCAATATTAAACATCCATCATTGCCACTGCATTTCCATTTGCTACACCATCACACCATCAATCCGCATCCACCAACATACACATATACATTGCCGTGACATTTGTATATATCAAGACTAACTATACTTAGATAATTTAGTGCGTTGCTTTGGTTAAACTTTCGTAATTTCACCCAATCCTTGTGGAGACGATACTCACTCATCATTATATTACTTGAACGATTGTGTATACTTGCACATTATTTGCGTATATTTTATAGTACTCACAACACGCGAACAAGTTTTTGGCGCCGTTGCCGGGGATTGGCAGCCTGAAGTTATTTAGTTTTGCCAGAGCATTTTATTTTGTTTTGCATTTTTATTTTTTTGTATAGTTTACTTGATATTTTTGTTTTATTTTTCAGGTTTATTTAGTGTATGCCTAGAAGAAATTCTGAAAAGCCTTTGGAACCAATAGAACCTGAGATTGAAAGACTCTTTAGAAGAAGAAGACGTGCTCAAGGAAATATGTATCAGATTGGAAACCAAGGCATTGGTCAAGATGACGGAAATCAGAATGCCGCGGCATTAAACAATGCTGAACCAGTTATCAGGCCTCGTGTTATTCGAGATCATTTAAATCCGATGCTGGATGATCTGAATCTTGGGATTGTGGCACCCGAAATTCAAGCTGCACATTTCGAGCTGAAACCAGTCATGTTCAACATGTTGAATTCCATTGGGCAGTTTGGGGGTATGCCAACTGAAGATGCCAGGCAGCACATTCGTAATTTTCTGGAAGTTTGTGATTCTTTCCGCCAAGAAGGAGTGCATAGGATTTCTGAAATTAAAGCTTTTTCCGTATTCATTGCGTGACCGAGCAAGAGCTTGGTTGAGTGGTGTACCAGTCGGTTCGATGGAATCATGGGCCGATCTTTGCAAGAGTTTCTTATTGAGGTACAACCCACCGAATATGAATACGCAGCTAAGGAATGAAATATCATCTTTTCGCCAGGGCAACGACGAATCCATATATGAGTGTTGGGATTGTTACAAGAGTTTGCTTCGAAAGTGTTCAAATCATGGTTTTCATGATTGGACTCAAGTAGTCATGTTCTATAATGGAGTCAATGCACCCACGAGGATGTTACTGGATTCCTCGGCAAATGGGACATTGCTGGACAAATCACCTACGAAGGCATTTGCTATCTTGGACAGAATTGCTAACAATGATTATCAATTTCCTTCCTCAAGACTTGGGAGTGGGAGGAGAGCACCTGGAGCATTCGAGTTAGAAGCCAAAGATTCGGTGTCCGCTCAACTCTCCGCTATTACTAATATGTTGAAGAACTTACAATGTTCTACTGATGTGAAGGAAGTGAAAACAACTAATATGGCATGTCTGTTATGCCAAGGCAATCATCACGAGAGCGAATGCCCAACCAACCATGAGTCAATCAACTTTGTAGGCAATTACAATCGAGGCAGCAACAATCCTTACTCAAACACTTATAATGCTGGATGGCGTCAGCATCCTAATTTCTCATGGGGAAATCAATGAGCCCACAATGCTAATCAACCTACTAGGCAGCAGAATCACAATGAGCCTCAAAGTTACCAAAATGCTATGCCATGGCATAATGCTAACAAAGGAGCTTCATCTTCAGCGAGCATAAGTTCCTTAGAAGCTACAATTCAAGAATTCATATCTACTACGAAGACAATGCTGTAAGACCATTTTAATTCAATTAAAAATCAAGGAGCTTTACTTCATAGTCAAGGCGCCTTACTTCAAAGCCATAGCTCGTCTCTGAGAGCTTTGGAAGGTCAAGTTGGTCAGATTGCTACGGCATTGCAAGAGTGTCAGCAAGGACGTTTTCCAAGTGATACTGAAGTCACTAAAGGGCCTGAAAAAGAGCACTGCAATGTGTTAACTCTTAGGAGTTGAACATAAATCAATCGACAAGTCAAGGATAGTGGGCCACAACAAGATGATTCTAATCCCACTACTGAAGCTGAATTACAAGATGATAGAGTTTCCGAGAAGGACAAGGAGGAGGATTCTGCCAAGGTACCAGATCCTGATGCCAAGGCAAAAGAAAATTCTATTCCTATAGCTAAGGAAGCTAGACCTCCTCCACCCTTCCCGCAAAGATTGAAGAAGCACAATGATGAAGTTCAGTTCAAGAAGTTCGTAGACATTCTTGATCATCTCCATATCAATATACCTATCTTGGAAGTTGTTAAACAGATGCCGATGTATGCCAAATTTCTGAAGGACATCTGTACCAAGAAGAGGAAAGTAGAGACTGTTGCATAAATAAAATTTAACATTCAAGTTTTTTTTCTTTAGTTTTATTTTATTTTATTTTGTAATTAATTTTTGATCTGATTTGTAGGGACCACGTTGCTGCAAACCGTACAAGGAGCGGTTACCAAAGGGAGGAAAGAACAAAGCATTACTTGGAGAGATATTCTTTTAATTTGTTTCTTTTTGTTTAATTTAAATTATGACATTTCTTTTTCTCTTTCCACATAATTGTCCTATCACATCATTACTTTTTGGCAGTTTTCCTTCCCCATACACGCACAACCCCCACCCACTAATTTCTCTCTTATCCGTCCTATCACCCCCTTTTCCCTCCCAAATTTTTAACTTTTTCTTTTCTCTTTCTTTATTCAATTTTTCTTTTTCATGTTAATTTTTACTTTTTCTCTCTATTTTACTCATCTTCTTCCCTTATTATCTCCATAGCCGAAATACATCCAAGTTTTTTTAAAGCTTCCAAAAGCTTCGTCCTTTTTCATTTTTCTTACTTCAAAACACTGAAATGGTGCGCTCAAGACCAGCTCCAACCGACACGACCGCTTGGCAACAGTTTGAGAACGATGAGGCTAAGGCTCGGTTCCAAAACTTCAAGAACCGAAAACTCTTTTTTGAGTTAGGATTTATTTTTACCGAGGAAACCGATGGTGGTTTTGGACCCGATGTTATGGACATCGTGACGCCACTCAAGTGGTAGAAGTTTGCCCGTCATCCTGGTTCGGTGAACGCCTCATTAGTTAAGGAGTTCTATGCGAATATCTCCAAGCCCAATCAACACTCCATCTTCGTTCGATGTAAGCAAATCCGTTTTACATCCACTGCTATTAATCGTTATTTTCATTTACAGGAGGTAGTAGACGGCCATGCCACGTTCGAAGAGGAAGCCGATAGTAACATATACGATGGGGTCTTGGAGGACCTTTGTTTCGAAAACACTGAGTGGAATGGTCGCCAGACGAGCCGATACTCGGTCAACCGAGAACGTCTTCAGCCGCGTGCCAAATTATGGAATCACTTCCTCAACCATAAACTCATGCCCACCTCCCACAACACTACGGTATCACTTTCACGATTATTGCTTTTACATTCTATAATGGTATCCCGTCCGATCGATGTGGGTCGTATCATTGTTCAGCAAGTTCACGACTGTTTGGGTAAAAAGACAAGTGCTTTTGTGTTTCCTAATTTAATTACTGCTTTATGTCGTAAAAAAAAGGTTGAGGAAAATGCTTTTGATGAAATTTTACCTGGATTATCGGGCATCACTAGGGCTAGACTTCCACTGTTGTTGGGAATTAAAAATTCCAAGTCTAACGACCCTGTTCATGAGCAATCTGCAGGTGCTACAGAATCGAATGCCGAGGCAAGGTTACTTGCTCTCGAAGAAGCTGTGACGTAGACTCAAGCTCAAATGCATGCTTTACACGGTAACATCCGTAACTTCTTTGGATATGTGAAGCATAGAGATGTTGTGGTGGAATCATTCTTTCAAGAAATCATTCCCCACGGACAACGGAATTTTCCTGGATTCCCAGACGAAATTTTGTCGGCATTTAATGCCGAGGCATCTCCAGAGCCTGAGCACGATGCACCTGATCCTCCTGTTGATGACCCTACTCTTGATACACACCGGTCCGAAACTCCTGAATATCCATCCACTGTCCCTGTCGAAGAAACACCCAGCCCCGTCCCAACACCCAATCCTTCTCATGCACAACGTAGTGGTCGCCGCACCAAGACCACGGCTGGACGCATTGCGTACTATTACTCCACTTCTTCCGAGTCCAGTCCAGCACCTATCCGAAAACGCACCCGACGAGGAGCTGCTAGCACCTCCAAAGCACCACCACCACGTAAACATTGAGGTACCTCTCTTGCATCCATTTTCATTTAGTTGCATTTCATTGCATAACATATAGTTTATAGTTAGTTTAGTTCTCTTTAGAGCATTGAGGACAATGCTTCCCTTAAGTTTGGGAGAAGTATTGTTCTTGGTAGGTCATATGCATGATAGCATTAGCATAGTATTATGCCATGGCATCAGTAAATGGTAGGACAGTTAGATGAAATATTTTGAGGATACCCGATGATGATAATTTTGTTAGGCTAGAATCTGAATGTAAATGACTGTTGAGAATGGTAGAACTCACTCTAGGGCTTGATGCTTTGTGAAAAATATTTACACGATTTGTATGTTTTCTATACTTAGAAAATTTAGGAAATTTTTATGAAGGAACTTTAGTTAGTCTTGGCATTGAAATATAGTATGGTGTTTAAAAGAAAAATAAAAAACAAACTCCCTTAGAAATGAAACTGTGAATAAATGCTTAAGCATAACTGTAGAGGGACAATCCTCTTTGCCGTGGCATTTCCTGGAACTTTCTTTAATAAATGGAAGCCTTGTGCATATGAGTGAATGAAAGAAGTCACGGGATGACTCTACTTAACTAGCTCGGGGATAGAAAGTATGCTCCCTTTCATCTAGAGTGTGGGAGAGTAGGTGTGATGAGCTGACTCCCTTCGTAACAGTTTAAAAAAAATCAAAGAAAAGGGAGTAAAAATGTGCTTAATGATAAGTAAATGCCTGGACAAAAACTAGGGGACTTGATTAGAAATTGTCTAAATTCGCTAAGTATAGATTAGATACAATCACGCACACACACTACCACAAGGATTTTGACCTAGGAAAAGTACTTGAATTCTTGATAAGTCTAGCATGTTGAAGCCTATCATTCTGAGGGTTGAAATTCAATTTTTCCTACTGTCTTACTATCGAACTTTCCATGACATTATGCTTATGTAACTGCTATCCATTGCTTGAGGACAAGCAATAGCATAAGTTTGGGGGTGTGTTAACTTCCTAAAAAGGCTACTTTTAAAGCCTTTTTCACTTAAGTTATTGTTTGTTTAAAAGCTCATTTTAGTCATCTTAGGATCATGTAGTTGCATATAGTTGCATTTGTGGTGGTTATGGTATTTTATTTCTTAATGGTGCTGTTTGAGGGAAAGGTGCAGTTTGTCTATGGTGTGCAGGGAATAGCAAGGAAAAGGATTCTTTGGGAAGTAATGCCGCGGCATCACACGTTGCTAGAGCAGATTGAAATGCCTTGGCATTTCTGGCGCAGAAAAAGATAGAAAGATATTTCTGCATAAGGACAGCTGGCACTGGACAGCTGTCTCTGCACGTGAAGGACTGCTGTAACCGCTTGCCAGAGCTGCCAATAGACCACCGCCACTTGGAGGATAAGGATCATGCACAACATGTGATTCTAGGGGTATGAGGGGTATTTTGCACCCAACAAACTCATCATTACCCCTAGATATTTTATATTATATATGACACCTCATGGGATAGAGAGACATACGGATACAGAGAGAGAGCACACGCATAGAGCAGAAAAAAATCACATTTTTATTTTCTTTTTTCCTTTCTTCTTCCTTAGGATATTCCTCCATTGATAAAGCTCCAAGGAGTGGCAAGCTAGGCGCCGAAAGGAGCTAGCAAGCTAGGTGGTTCGTGGTGGCCGAGAGGAGACCTCTGGTGGCGCGTCGAAGGCTTTTTCTCACTTCCATTTTTATTACTATTTTTCTATTAATTTGTGGGTTGTTGGAATGAATATTTTCATGACTTTGTGTTTGGATATTTCGAACCCCACCATGAATTAACTTATTTGGTGGTGGTTGGTTGAATGGTTGTTTAAACTTTATTTTTAATGATATATTTAAGTTTATTTTGGTTCTTTATTTGCTTTGCTTATGAATGCTTCACCATCTAAGCTTGTAAGAGGCATGGAAATGTCCATCTCTTAGATGAAGGTTAGGTATTCGGAAGAATCATAAGCTAAAAATACTTGTAAGTATTCGGAAGAAATGCAAGATAAGATCCTCATAAGCAATGGGTTATGGTATTTTCAAGGGGCTTTGAACTGGCCTAGGAATATTATAACTTAATCCCTTAGATCTCGGAAGAGACTAGGATAGGATTTCAACGACTAAGAAGGGTGTCTTTATCAATAGGGTAGGCTGTCCAACATCGTTGAGTGAGAGCAGATGCCTTGGCATCCTATTCTGTTAGGTTCTTTTGAACACCTTAGGAAAGCCCTGTCGAGTAAGTAAAGACAAGATAGCTTAAATATACTTGGGAAATAAGTTTAGCAACCTTAGAACAATCCTTACCATTCATTTCATTGGAAGCTTGTCACGTGAGGATTATTTTCTTCTTATTTTATTTATCTTTTTATTTACTGTTTTTACCATTTTTCATTGCCTTGACATTTCACCATACTCAATATTAAACATCCATCATTGCCACTGCATTTCCATTTGCTACACCATCACACCATCAATCCGCATCCACCAGCATACACATATACATTGCCGTGACATTTGTATATATCAAGACTAACTATACTTAGATAATTTAGTGCGTTGCTTTGGTTAGACTTTCGTAATTTCACCCAATCCCTGTGGAGACGATACTCACTCATCATTATATTACTTGAGCGATTGTGTATACTTGCACATTATTTGCGTATATTTTATAGTACTCACAACACACGAACAATAACAAACAACAATCTGAAGTAATTCTGGTATATTCCAGTTATACTCCCGTGGCATTTTCTTCTTTTTCTTTTCTTCGAGGACTTTTTCTTCTTTTTTTCTTCTTCAGGGTTATATGAATTACATAATGGATGTTCAACATGTTCATTCACAGTCGTAACTTCCTCCTCATTATTATCAACAACATCTTCCTCGGCAGCAGCTGTTTCATCATCAAAATTTGGGTATTGACCAATATCAAAATCATTACACGCAGGGTCTGTTTCTTCTTCTGAAACATTATCAAAATATGAGTATTGGCCAAGATCAAATTTCGGGTATTGACCAAGATCAAATTCCAGGTATTGACTAAGATCAAATTTCAAATACTGACTAGTACTCACAATTTTTTCTGTTGGCTCATAATCGTCTAACTGGTCAATACGAAAACCGAAATTTGGTGCTGAAAGTTTATTGGGATTTGGATTAGGAAAAGGTTGTGGGTTTTGAGATTGTGTTTGGTATTGGAAATGTGGTGAACAAAATTTTCTTGGTGATGAAATTTTGGTGGAACCATTAAATTTTGAGGTTGATAACAACGTTGTATTGTGAGCACCATAAACTGGGGTTGAAGAACTTAGTTGATTACTACCCGCTACTGACTCAACTTCACTACTTATAGGTTCAACAACATACAGTGTAACATCATCTTCTTGCGAAACACTAATGCAAGCAATGAATCGTTCAACATCTTTATTTTCGGTTAACAAATAAACTTTACCTTTTCTCTGATAAGATAACCTAAATCCACTTAGAGGCTCTAAATTCATTTTCTTTGCAACACGTAACATTAGAGTTTTATAAGTTAACTTTTTAATGACAGTTTTAGTTGAAGATTCATGGGTAAAGACATATATTGTAAAACACCATGAACATTCTCACATGACCCTCCAAAACATAAATCTATCCAAACATGATCAACATTAGATGATTTCATTCTACAAATTGTAAATTAATTTACTAAACAAACGAGCTATAAACTACATAGCATCACTAACTTGGAGAAAAATATGCCTTTATTAAGTTGATAGTTGATAATTTGGGAGAGAAATCATTGAAAAATTATATAGAAATAAAATTATGTAAAAAAAAATAGAGATGAGGAAGGATGTCGTTGGATATAGGAACGGATGTCGCTGGAGAGAGTGATAGATGGAGATGAAATGAGTTGCGAGTTAGAGATTTAGGTTATGAGTTGCTGATGTTGCGTAATTATATACCCAAAACATTTGTGTTGCGAAAATAAAACCTAGTGCGAAATTAAAATTCGTGTTGCGAATTCGAAAATCGAGTTGCGAAAACAAAATTCGCGTTGCGAATTCAGAAATCGAGTTGCGAATTTGAAATTCAGTATTGCGAATTTGGAAACTATGTTGCGAAATTTGAGTTCACGTTGCAAATTCAAGACCGCGTTGCAAATTTGTTTGTCATTTTCACAAATCCAAAAATAATTAATTAAAATCGTATATTATAATATATTTTTAGTCCCTAAAAATAATTGTCTCTTACAAAAATACACTCACTAAACTTATTTTCCAATAAAGCAAAGAAAAGTGAGGGAATGCAGAAAAAGACAAGCCGACAAATAAAGTTAAAAAAGGCTCGCAATTAGGGAATCCGAATCGTGGGTCAGTATGAAAATGACTAGTTTCGTCACGGGAAGCTTCAGGGAAAGTGGAGTGGCTGAATGTTCATTGAACTCGGACCATCTTCACCAAACCTCACCTCTCTTTCACGACAACGATGTTTTCCAGTTATGTTCATGTCCTCTTTGTTTATTTTACAACCTTTCATTATGGACAGCGGCCGCCGCCTTTTTCCAACTTGCAGCTCAAGGATTGCGATTTCTTCATTTTAAAATTACTGATGTCTAATGTCGACACAACATAATTATTCACTTTCTATATGCTAAATTTTCAGTTCTATTAGTCTTGCTTTGATAGATTCGTTTGGAGAAATAAGGTTTTCTATGATGTCTCAATAATACACCTTTTTAGTATTATTTTACACAAATTCTGCATAGATTTATAATACTATATATAAAATTTAATTTTGTGTAATTATCTATATAAATATTTAATTTGATGTTGTTTTTATAAATTGTTAAAATAATTATAAATGTAATATTATTTTATAATTATATATTATACAAATAAATAATTGTATTCATCCCATATAAAAATAAAACTAAACCAAAATAATTAAATATAAACAGAACTTGGGAGGGGTCCTCTCTCCTGCGGATTCAAACTTTAGTTATACTAACCTTTGGTTTTTTAATTTTTTTTAATTTAAATATTTAATAAATTATTTTATTTTAAAATTAAATATTTTAACTATTCACGATATTTAATCTTAACTCTATTTTAGACCCAATAGTTATATACAAAGGAAGTTTGAAGATATCACTCGATAGATCAAAAGAATTTAGAATATAATAGTCAATTATGAAATTAATTGTATCACACTTGTTTAAATTATGATTTTCATTTTATATTGGCCTTGAAACTTTTGAATATTTATATTTTATCCTTGAACTATAGCTCTTATACTAAATTAATTCTCAGATTTTTTAACATTCCAACTTCATTTTCAAATTAGGATCCTCATTCTAAATTAATCCAAAAACTATTGAACATTCCAGTTTCATCTCCTAAGAGTTCTAATTTGGAGATTAAATTAGAATATTCAAAATTTTAGAAACTAATTTTAAATGAGAGTAATAATTTGAGGATGAAATTAGAACCTTAAAAATTTAAGGATTAATTTAAAATATAAGTTATAATTAAAGAATATATAGTGTAATCAACAATGATTTCCTGTTCCAATTTCGCCCCAACTATTCAACTTTTTTTATTTTTTTATTTATAACAAGATTTTAAATATAAATTTTCGTAATAATATATAAAAATATTTTAAATTCAAAAATTATGATAAGATCCTCTTTATGTAGGTATAGAAAAACATTTTATTTAAATATTCTTATTTATTTTGTCATTTCTATTTGATCGTTTATTGATATAAACTATGAATTCATATTTTGATGCAATACGACACATGCGAGGAAACAACATTGAAAACTGTTGAGTTAATCGATTGACGGAATCGACCAAGAGGGGGTGAATTGACAATTAAAATTTTGGTGGAAACTTTTGCAGAAAATTGAAAATAATTGCACAACGATTTAGAGTGGTTCGACTTTCTCAACCAAAGTCTACGTCCACTACCTTAGCTATCCACACTAAAGATTTTCCAACAAATTCACTAATTTGTTCTTTCTTTTGAGGACAAAGAGTAACCTTACAACTCCCTCAAGAATTATATCCCAATTCTTGAGCACACTCTTTTTCAAAGAGAAATACACAAATTTGCAAACTTACAAGGAAAACCTCACAAGGTAGAATGTTTTGCACAATTCTAGAACAAAGAAAAGAACACTAAAAAATGAATACAATTGAGTACAAGTAGTGTTCTTGAAAGCAAAATGAATTTTGAATGAAAAATAGGCTTGAAATGCTCAAACTTGAGGTTTGATGCTTTCTCTTTGATTCTCTCTTGATTCTAGTTGATTTCTTCTTTCTTGTTATTGATCAATGGCTTCTAAGCTTGTTTAAATACACCTTCAAATGATTCTGAACGTTGGGGATGATTAGTGGAGTCAATAGAGTCGTTTAAGTGTGAAAACAATTAATTAAAGTAGTTGGGAGCGTCAATGCATCGATGCATACCCTAGGTGCATCGGTGCATCAGTGTAAAATTCAAATATTTTGACCTTTGGACTCTTAGTGCATCGGTGCACTAAGAGTGCATCGATGCATGAAATGCATTCGATGTTTTGAAATAGCCTGAGTGCATCGATGCATAAAATGCATTCGATGTTCAATTAATTCCATGGTGCATCAATGCATGGATTGGTGCATCGGTGCATCACTTTGAAAATTTGATTTTAGGCTTGATTTTGGTTCAAAAATACTTTGTAAAAATTGTTTCAAAAATAGTTTAAGTATAAAACACAATTTTACACATTTAGTAAGGTTTGAAATGATCTTGAAAGACTTGGAGTAATAATTTGATATGCGATTAATTGAATCGAATATACTTTAGAAAATCATTTGTAAAATCTTAAAATTCATTTAAACTTAGTTTGTTATATCGAAATATCAAAATGTTTTCAACAATCTCCCCCTTTTTGATATAACAAAACTCTTTAGTAATTTTAAGATTTTCTTTAAAAATAAGTTTTGAAATCAATTTTGAAATTACTCCCCCTTACTATAACACTTCTCCCCTTTAAAACTTTTAACACTTAACACTTCTCCCCCTTTTTGTTAAATCAAAAATACTCAAAAACTGAGTGAAAGAAGGCTTTGAAAAACATAGCAAATTGATTAAACATTTTAATTGAATATAGCTTAAGCTGCTAAGATCAAAGATCAAAAGAGAGGTTAGCCATTAGTGTTCAGAATCAATATTCAAATCAAATGTGAAATGGTAAATTGGTCATAATGAAACTAAGATGTCAATAATGCAAAAATTAATAAACATGAAGCTCATAAAGATCAAACCAAATAAATAAAAAGTTCAAACATCCAACAATAGTTAAACAATTCAAAAACATCAAAATGTTTTAACAATCCAAGTTTTAATTTTTAATTCCAAATACAATCAAAATAAAATAAGTCTAGTCATCCATAGAAGGATCGGGAGGCAGAGGAGGAAATCGGGCTTGCATCTCAAGAGAGAGAGCATCCATGCGTGCAAGCATCTCCCTTTGAAACTCCATCTGACGAGCTTGCAAAGTGTCTAAGCGTTGATTTACTGCTTCGTGAGTAGCAATCAAGTGGGATTCGATGGAAGCATACCGTAGATCAAATGTCTCCAAAAACGAACAAAATATGGAGGCATTTGATCCTCTTGTGGAGCTGGTTTCGGTGCAGGCTCGTCATCGGGTACGTGATCATCGATGTCTTGCATAAGCTGTTGAAATTCAGGATCATCGTCAGTAGTCGGAGCCGGAGGAGGAGGAGGAGGAGAAACACGAGAGGAGCTAGGAGCAGCTCGTGAGGAACTAGCTCCCGGAGTTTGCTTACCAGGTCTAAAACCCATTGACCGGTTACCTCATTGTTTCCAATCTACTTTCTTCAAGGAAGTAAGATTGATTTGGTTTTGGAGTGGGATAGGATTGTCGAGAGAGACGTCTAGACCAAGTTTGATAAAAAGGTTACTAAGAAGACATCCATAAACTAATGTTTCGACATGTTTTGAAGGAACAATGTTTATGACATCAACTAGTTGACTGAAGATCATGTGGGGTAGATTGATTTTGATTTTATTCTTGAGACAGTGCATCCACCACAAATCTCTAATACGAAGAGTGGAGTACCTACCTCAAGATGGTCTAAACCCAAGAGATCATCAGATGAAGAAAACGATCATGATGAGATCGTAGAGTACTAACACTAGCGTTTGGAACATAGGGATAATCTACAGTTTCATTCTCATTATATATCCCATCATCATCTAACCTAAAACGGAAAGCTATAGTCTCGGGGTCAATATTAATACATTGGCCTAAAAGATAATATTTAATGACTATAGTTCCACATTGAGTTTCGTTTTGAATACATACCGCATTGGAATAGAAAATGCGGACTAATTGTTGATAGACGATAGGTTTGAGCTGAAACAATTTATCAAACTTCCAAGATTTAAGAATCGAAAGGTATTCAAAGTTAAATCTATCATATCTTGAAGAGAAGGAATACGCTCTTCCCGGATTCTATAAGTATGAAAAGAATTTCTGTACCTAGAGTACAATTCGTCTCTACGACGCTCAGGCATGTTAAAATAAGATCCTAATAGAGATGTAGGTAGAGGAGGAACGGGATTAGGAGGTTGGTTTAAACGAGAACAACTCGATGAAGTCCTAGGGCGTTTGGGATTAGACATGGTTTAGAGATCGAAAAAAGGAAAGAAATAGATAACCTGCAAATTGAAAAACATGTATGCACAATAATCAATCCCAAAACTCAATTGAGTCCACAATAATCAAGGTTCTCTAAAACAATCCTAATAGGCAAAGTTTTGAAAACTATTTGAAAATATCATTGGAAATATTGCAATTCATATAGTTTTCATAAAAACAATATAATGAAGTCAAAAACATTAATGATTTTCGAAAATAATTTTTTTTAAATTTCGAATTTCAAAGAAAACTTTGAAAAATTGTGTGTTTTTGATGAAATTTGTTGTAAATTCTAGTTTAGAATCATCATATAACCAATGTCCGATATAATGTTCATCCTAGAACTAATTAAGACTAGCCCTAAGATTGAAATTTGATAAAATGAGTTTTTAGAAAAGTTTACCTTGAAATTTCGGATTGAGAGAGATGTATTGATGTTTTGCACGAATTAATGATTGAAGCAGGATTAGGAGTTGAAAAGCTCGAAGATTCCGATAAAAAATTAAGGATTTAGAGTAATTTTGAGAGTAGGAAAGAGAGAGGAGGAGAACGGCTAAGAGAGTTTAGTTTTAGGTTTTGAAACAAATGAGAAAATAAGCCTTTTTAACCTAAAACTCGACGGATGCATCGATGGATGACCGTGTGCATCGATGCACATTCAAGGAGTGCATCGGTGCATCAACATGATGAATCGATGCACATTCAAAGGGATGCATCGATGCACTGTTAAGTGTATCGATGCATGAAGCACAAAAATGTCAAAAATCTGTTTCAAACACTTAAACTGCTAAATTAATTAGCTCTAGTGGTATTGACAACTCATATATTGAAAATTAATCATGCTCAATCAATCAAATTAATCCTTAAAATTATTTTTCTCTAAATAACATAAACCCCCCAACTAATAGCAATGAATGCAATAAAAAATTATCATTATATGCATTTTTCAATGCTAAAATCATTTTAAACACTAAGTGAAGATAGGTCAGTTAAACCTAATTCTCTCCTAAGTGTCCAAAATCTTTCTTTGTCTAAAGATTTTGTAAAGATATCCGCTAATTGGTGCAAAGTATCAACAAATTCTAGAACTACATCTTCCTTAGCGACATGGTCTCTAATGAAGTGATGTCTAATTTCAATATGCTTAGTTCTGGAGTGTTGGATGGGATTTTTAGTGAGACAAATATCACTAGTAGTGTCGCACTTGATAGGAATGGTACCTACTTCAATTTCATAATCAAAAAGTTGTTGTTTCATCCATAAAACTTGTGCACAACAACTATCGGCTGAAATTATATTCCGCTTCAGTGGTAGATAATGCGACACAATTTTATTTCTTTGAAAACCAAGAAATCAGCATATTTCCAAGGAATTGGCAAGTACCAAAGGTGCTTTTCCTATCTAATTTACATCCTCCATAATCCGCATCAGAGAAGGCATGCAAGCTAAAGCTAGAGTCTCTAGGATACCAAAGTCCTAAACTAGGAGTGTCCTTAAGGTATCTAAAGATCCTCTTAACAACTAGTAAATGTGATTTCTTAGGGCATGATTGAAATCTAACACATAAGCAAACACTAAACATAATGTCTGGTCTACTTGCAGTTAGATAAAGTAAATATCCAATCATTGACCTATATAATTTAACATCTACACATTTACCTCCTTCATCTAAGTCAAGCTTTGTTGAAGAGCTCATTGGAGTGTCATGAGGTTTGCCATTTTCCAATCCAAACTTCTTGAGCATATCTTTGACGTACTTAGCTTGATTGATGAAGATGCCATCTTTTCTTTGCTTGATTTGGAGTCCCAAGAAAAATGCGAGCTCCCCCATCATGCTCATCTCGAATTCACTTTGCATTAGCTTAGAAAATTCTTGGCAAAGAACATCATTAGTAGAACCAAATATTATATCATCAACATAAATTTTAACTACTAATAAATCTTTACCTTTATGCTTTAAAAACAATGTAGTGTCAACCTTCCCTTTTGAAAAACCTTTTTCAATTAAAAAATTTGGCAATCTTTCATACCAAGCTCTAGGAGCTTGTTTTAAACCATAAAGTGCTTTTGTCAATTTAAGAACATGATTTGAAAATTTTAAATCTTCAAAACCTGGAGGTTGTTCCACATACACTTCTTCCTTTATAAAACCATTTAAAAATGCACTTTTAACATCCATTTGATATAATTTAAATTCATGAAAACATGCAAATGCTAATAACATTCTAATTGCTTCCATCAAGCTTATTCCTAAATACCCATCTAGTACCTACAGTAGATTTATTACTAGGCCTTTCAACTAATGTCCATACTTTACTTCTCTCAAATTGATTAAACTCTTCTTGCATAGCCATAATACAATGTTCATCATTTAATGCTTCTTTAATATTCTTAGGCTCAATGCATGAGATAAATGCAACATAAATACATATATTTCTAAGAGAAGATCGAGTTGTTACCCCTTTGGATGGATCACCTATGATTTCATCATTCTTGACATAGTTATACTCTTTTGGATAAGATACTTCTCTTTCTTCAATGGTTGGATTCTCGAGAGGATCATGAGTTTCCTCATTTTTCATTTCTTCCTTTGATGATGGTTCTCCAACGTCATGTCTAACGTCATTTGTATTTATAACACCTACATCATCATTCACACAAGAATCCTTCCTCGGAAGGAGGTTATCATCGAAAACAACATGTATAGACTCTTCTACAACTAAAGTTCTTTTATTAAATACTCGATAAGCTTTAGAATTTAAGGAATAACCCAGAAAAATTCCTTCATCACTTTTAGCATCAAAATTGCCAAGATTGTCTTTACCGTTGTTTAAAACAAAACATTTACATCCAAAATGATAAAATAGCTAATGTTATGCTTTTTATTTTTGAAAAGTTCATATGGAGTTTTCTTTAAAATAGGCCTAATCATTATTCGATTAATAACATAACAAGCGGTATTTGTGGCTTCCGCCCAAAAATATTTTGGCAAATTATTTTCAAAAAGCATGGTTGTTGAGTTAATCGATTGACTGAATCGGCCAAGGGGGGTGAATTGGCAATAAAAATTTTTGTGGAAGCTTTTGCAGAAAATTGAAAGAAATTGCACAGCGATTTAGAGTGGTTCGACTTTATCAACCAAAGTCTATGTCCACTACCTTAGCTATCCACACTAAGGATTTTCCAACAAATTCACTAATTTGTTCTTTCTTTTGAGGCCAAAGAGATAACCTTACAACTCCCTCAATAATATACCTAAATTCTTGAGAACACTCTTTTCTCAAAGAGAAATACAAATTTGCAAACTTACAAGAAAAACCTCACAAGGCAAATATGTTTGCACAATTCTAGAACAAAGAAAGAACACTCAAGAATAAATACAATTGACACAATAAGTGTTCTTGAAAGCAAAATGAATATTGAATGAAAAATAGACTTGAAATGCTCAAACTTGAGGTTTGATGCTTTCTCTTTGATTCTCTCTTGATCTAATTGCTTGATGTTTCTTGTTATTGATCAATGGCTTCTAAGCTTGCTTAAATACACCTTGAATCACTTCTGAACGTTGGGATGATTAGAGAAAATAATATAGCCGTTTTAGTGTGAAAACAATTAATAAAACAGTTTGGAGCGTAGGGGGAATCGGTACCCCCTATAGGGAATCGGTTCCCTAAGTGTAAAATTCAAATATTTCGACCGTTATACAAGGGGGAATCGGTACCCCCTGGGGGGGAATCGGTTCCCTCCGAGCATACTGGAATTCTCGGAGCCAAACCATTCAGGGGGGAATCGGTACCCCCTTGGGGGGGAATCGGTTCCCTCTGAGCAATCTGGAATTTTTTGCTTTGAAATGGTTTGAAATACTTTGTAAAATTATTTTGAAATTGTTTTAAGATTAAAACTTAATTTTACACTTTGAGTAAGGATTAAAATGATCTTTGAAAGATTTGGAGTAATGTTTTGATATTCGAATAATTCTATCGAATATACTTAGAAAATCATTTGGAAAATCTTAAAATTCATTTAACTTAATTTGTTATATCGAAATATCAAAATGTTTTCAACATTCTCCCCCTTTTTGATATAACAAAACATTTTAGTAATTTTAAGATTTTGAAATTACTCCCTCTTACTTTAACACTAACACTTCTCCCATTTATCATTTTTTAACTTCTCCCCCTTTTTGTTAAATCAAAAAGACATTTTAAAGAATTTAAACAAGGTTTTGAAATCATTTAGCCAATTGATTATATATAATATAAGCTGCTAAGATCACAAGCAAGAGAAACGTTAGCCATTAGTTTCATAATCAATATTCATAATTAATGTGAAATGGCAAAATTGGTCATATATCTAATCATGAAGTAAATGATGCATAATGAATAAATTTAATCACACCAAATAGATAATTTCTAACCATTCATAAATCCAAACAAATTCAAAGTCAATCAATCCACAAATTCAAACATTCCAAAATATTCAAAATGTTAAAACAATAAGTTTGGAGTTCAAAGCAAAATATAGAATCACATATCAGGATCAGGAGGAGGAAAACGAGCTCGCATAGCGGCCATTTCGTGAGTGAGGTCTTTAATACGCGCGTTGGTTGCTTCATTGTTTGCACACATCTCCCGAAGAATTTCTAATTGTTGAGCTCCCATTATGGATAAGTGGGACTCTATAGAAGAAAAGCGTGAATCCATGGTAGCGTATCGAAAATCGAATGTCTCCATAAAGGATTGGAAATATGGAGGCATTTGATGCGTTTGTTGTGCTTGCTCTTCAGGCTGCTCCTCGGGCTGCTCAGGCTCATCTTCGGCTTCATCGATGTCTCGCATTAATTGCTCAAGCTCGAGATCTTTGTCAGCTTCGGGTGGAGCTTGTGAAGAACTAGCTCCCGGAGTATTTGCAGAAGATCGAACCCATTCACCGGTTTCCTTATCCTTAATCCATCCCGCTCTCATTAAGGAAAGAATGTTAATTTGTTTCTTAAGGGGAAAAACGACATCTAGACCGACTCTAAGCCCAGCTTTGGAAAACAGATTACTCAAAATGCAACCGTAAACAAGAGATGAACAGAGTTTCTTGTTAGGAACAAGATTTACGGTTTCAATAATTTCAGTAAAAATAGTCTGAGGTAGGTTAATTTTAATATTGTTTTTGAAACAATGTAACCACCAAAGATCTAAGGCTCTAAGAGTAGAATAACGACCTCCGGATGGTCGAAACCACCAAGAAATCATTAGATGAAGAAAACGTTCATGAAGGTCTAAGACACTTGCACTATCCCTTCTTTTATAACGAGATCCTAAAACCTGTTTTTCATTTGAAATACCATCATTATCTAGTCTGAATGTATTGGCTATGTAAGCCGAGTCAATATATAAGAATTGTCCTAGGAGGTAGGAACGAATTCCTATGGTTTCAGTTTCAGTTTGGTTTTTAACACAAACGACATTATAATAGAAAATACGAACAAGTTGATGGTAAACGATGGGTTCAAGGTCAAATAGTTTATCAAATTTCCACTCTTGTAAAAGAGGAAGATATTTAAAATTGATAGCTAATATAGCTTGACGAGAAGGAATACGTTCTTCCCGGATTTTGTAAGAGTCGAAATATTGATAATACCAAAAACGATGATTTCTAGGACCATGATGATTGAAACATGAATTTTGGATAGTCAAGTTATGATCAATGGGATTAGGATTAGAAATTGGAATATGAGGAGGATTTGGAGGTGGATTTGGTTGACGGTGTGAGCGACTAGATGATGACCTAGCACGTTTAGGATTTGACATGGTTTAGGAAATCAGAATAGAATTGATAACCTGCAATTTAGAAAACACATGTATGCAATTTAATCAATCCAAAACTCAATTGAGTCCTCAATATTTCAAGGTTCTCTAAATCAATCCTAATGGGCAAAGTTTTTTTGAAAAACTTTTGAAAAATATGGTTTTGAGAAACAATATATGTATAGTTTTCATAACAACAACATAATTTAATCAAAACACGATAATTTGAAAATTAACATTTTTTTTAATTTCGAAAATTTAAAAAAAATTTGGAAAATTCTTGTGTTTTTGATGAAATTGGTTGTAATATCTAGTTTCTAATCACTAAACAATCAATCCGATCTAAAGTTCATCCTATAACTAATTAAAACAAGTCCTATGTTCAAATCAATAAATAGGGAGTTTAGAAAATTTTACCTTGAAGGATGAGATTGAGTGGATTTTGATGTTGTTTGCACGCTTTTAATGATGATTGCAAGTTTAGGAGATGATATTTGAAGTGAATTCTGATTAAAATCGATGATTTGAGGCAAGAATGGAGATAGGGAGAGAGTTGAGGGAAGAAACGGCGTGAAGAGAAAGGAGGGTTTTGAGTAAAAATAAGGGTTCTGCCCGTGTATAACCAGAACCCCAGGGGTATCGATTCCCCTGTGGGGAATCGGTTCCCCTTCAAAGGGGAATCGGTTCCCTCAAGGGGGGATCGATTCCCTCTGCACCAAATGCTAAAATTTGATTTTAAACACCCAAATGCTAAATTAATTTCCTATAGTGGTATTGGCAACTCATATATTGAAAATTAATCATGTTCAAACAATTCAATTAATCTTTAAACGATATTTGAACATAAAATTAATTTTTCATCAAGAATCATAAACTCTCCCTAACTAATAGAAATGAATGCAATCAAAAATTACTATTATAAGCATTTTTTATTTATTATTAAAAGTGCTAAAATTATTTTAAACACTCAGTGAAGATAGGTTGGTCAAACCTAATTCTCTCCTAAGTGTCCAAATCGTTCTTGTCTAGTTTTGTAAAGATATCCGCTAATCGGTGCAAAGTATCAACAAATTCTAGAACTACATCTTCCTTAGTGACATGGTCTCTAATGAAGTGATGTCTTATTTCAATGTGCTTAGTTCTAGAGTGTTGGATGGGATTTTTAGTGAGACAAATAGCACTAGTATTGTCACACTTGATAGGAATGGTACCTACTTCAATTCCATAATCAAAAGTTGTTGTTTCATCAATAAAACTTGTGCACAGCAACTACCAGCTGAAATGTATTCGGCTTCATGGTAGATAATGCAACACAATTTTGTTTCTTTGAAAACCAAGAAATTAGCATATTTCCAAGGAATTGGCAAGTACCGGAGGTGCTTTTCCTATCTAATTTGCATCCTCCATAATCCGCATCAGAAAAAGCATGCAAGCTAAAGCTAGAGTCTCTAGGATACCAAAGTCCTAAACTAGGAGTGTCCTTAAGGTATCTAAAGATTCTCTTAACAGCTAGTAAATGTGATTCCTTAGGACATGATTAAAATCTAGCACATAAGCAAACACTAAACATAATGTCCGGTCTACTTGCAGTTAGATAAAGTAGAGATCCAATCATTGACCTATATAATTTAACATCTACACATTTACCTCCTTCATCTAAGTCAAGCTTTGTTGAAGAGCTCATTGGAGTGTCATGAGGTTTCCCATTTTCCAGTCCAAACTTCTTGAGCATATCTTTGACGTACTTAGCTTGATTGATGAAGATGCCATCTTTTCTTTGTTTGATTTGGAGTCCCAAGAAAAATGAGAGCCCCCCATCATGCTCATCTCAAACTCACTTTGCATTAGCTTAGAAAATTATTGGAAAGAACATCATTAGTAGAACCAAATATTATATCATCACATAAATTTGAACTACTAATAAATCTATACCTTTATGCTTCAAAAACAATGTAGTGTCAACCTTCCCTTTTGAAAAACCTTTTTCAATTAAAAAATTTGATAATCTTTCATACCAAGCTCTAGGAGCTTGCTTTAAACCATAAAGAGCTTTTGTCAATTTTAAAACATGATCCGGAAAATTTGAATCTTAAAAACCTCGAGGTTGTTCCACATACACTTCTTTTTTATAAAACCATTTAAAATGCACTTTTAACATCCATTTGATATAATTTAAATTCATTGAAACATGCAAATGCTAATAACATTCTAATTGCTTCCATCCTAGCTACGGGAGCGTATGTTTCATCATAGTCTATGCCTCTTCTTGAGTATACCCTTGAGCAACAAGTCTAGCCTTGTTTCTCACTATATTACCACTCTCATCAAGCTTATTCCTAAATACCCATCTAGTACCTACATAGATTTATTACTAGGCCTTTCAACTAATGTCCATACTTTACTTCTCTCAAATTGATTTAACTCTTCTTGCATAACCATAATCCAATGTTCATCATTTAATGCTTCTTTAATATTCTTAGGCTCTATGCATGAGATAAATGCAACATAATTACAAATATTTCTAAGAGAAGATCGAGTTGTTACCCCTTTGGATGGATCACCTATAATTTCACCATCCTTGACATAGTTGTACTCTCTTGGATAAGATACTTCCCTTTCTTCAATGGTTGGATTCTCAAGAGGATCATGAGTTTCCTCATTTTTCGTTTATTCCTTTGATGATGGTTCTCCAACGTCATGTCTAACGTTATTTGTGTTTATAACACCTACATCATCATTCACACAAGAATCCTTCCTCAAAAGGGGATTATCATCGAAAACAACATGTATAGACTCTTCTACAACTAAAGTTCTTTTATTAAATACACGATAGGCTTTAGAATTTAAGGAATAACCCAGAAAAAATCCTTCATCACTTTTAGCATCAAATTTGCCAAGGTTTTCTTTACCTTTGTTTAAAACAAAACATTTACATCCAAAAGGATGAAAATAACTAATGTTAGGCTTTTTATTTTTGAAAATTTTATATGGAGTTTTCTTTAAAATTGGCCTAATCATTACTCGATTTACAACATAACAAGCGGTATTTGTGGCTTCCGCCTAAAAATATTTTGGCAAATTATTTTCACAAAGCATGGTTCTAGCCATTTCTTCTAAAGTTCGATTTTTCCTCTCAACAACTCCATTTTGTTGAGGGGTTCTAGGTGCTGAAAAATTATGGCTAATACTGTTAGAGTTACAAAATTCAGTGAATCCAAGATTTTCAAATTCAGTTCCATGATCACTCCTAACACTAGTTATAGAGTAACCTTTTTCATTTTGGATTACTTTTGAAAACATGATGAATTGTTCTAATGCTTCATCTTTAGTACTTAAAAATAGAACCCAAGTATATCTAGAATAGTCATCTACCAAGACAATGCATATTGTTTTCCACCCAAGCTAGTAGTTCTAGTTGGCCCAAAAAGATCTAAATGGATCAATTGTAAAACTCTACTAGTTGATACATCATTAATGGATTTAAAAAACTCGCTTTTGTTTTCCTTTAGCACAAGCATCACAGATTTTATCATTATCAAATTTAAGCTTAGGCAACCCTCTTACTAGGTCTCCTTGAATTAACCGTTGCAAAACACTCATATTAGCATGTCCTAGTCTCTTATGCCATAACCAACTATCATGTTCATCCTTAACAACTAGGCATAAATTAGTCATATCAAAAGAATCTAAATGCACCATGTATATGTTTCCTATTCTATGACCAACAAGCATAATCTGATTAGATGCAATGTCAATGACTTTACAACCATTAATTTCAAATAAGACATTGAATCCTTTATCGCATAATTGACTAATACTCAATAGATTATGCTTTAATTCATTCACATATAAAACATTTTTAATTTGTATGGAAGAGGTATTACCTATTGTACCAATACCTTCAATGTGACCTTTTGAATTGTCTCCAAAAGTCACTTCTCCTCCATTTTTAGCGTTAAGCTCAATGAACCGGCTTTTGTCTCCGGTCATGTGTCTTGAGCATCCACTATCAAGTACCATGAATTTGAATTTGTTTCCCGTGCCTTGTAGCAATGCTCATTTCCCTACAAACATAGATTAATTTTTGATTTTTGGTACCCAAATTCTTTTGGGTCCATATTCATTAGTTTTCAAAATTCTAGTCCCCTTAGGTATCCATTTGTGTAGGATATTTTTATCTTTAGTAGTAATGAGTTCTTTAGGAACCCACATACTTCTAACGATTTTTCCATTAGAGGTTCTTTGGGGACTCTATGATTGTAGTTTCTAAAACTTTTTCTAACAAAGTTGGATTTTGAATTTCCACCTTTTTCAAAATGTTTTGTTCAACTTTATCAAAAGAAGTTTAAGATCATCAATTTTCTTTTGATGATCATCATTGATCTTTGAAAGTAAATTTTGCAAATCTAAAATTTTCTTTTCAAACTCTTCTAGTTTGATTTGCAAATCTTTGATTTTACTTTCAAGATCGTTGTTGGTTTTGGATATGAGTTTGTTTTCATTTTTCAATTTTGAAAATCATTTTTATATTTAAAAATAATTTCTCATAATCCAAAGCCAACCCATTATATTCCTCTAATAACTTATCATAGGATAAATCATCAAAATCGGATGAGTTAGAGGTTACCTTAGAATCTTCCCCAAATGCCATCAGGCACAAGTTAGCTACTTCTTGTTCCTCTTCATCGAAACTTTTTCATCGCTCCATGTAGCCACATGAGCCCTGTGCTTATTCTTTGATTGACCCTTTTTCTTCAATTGTAGGCAATCATATTTGACATGCCCTGGCTTTTTGCATTCGTAGCAAATGATTGGGTCCTTCTCTTTCGGTTCATTTTTGAGGCCTTTATTTCGTTTGAATTTTCTTCCTCGATAAGGTCTCATCATTTTTCTGAACCGTTTGGCAACAATGTCCATTTCCTCGTCATCGTCATTCGAATCACTCTCATCTTTTGTGGATTTGAGAGCAACTCAATGTTTTTCTTATTCTCCTTCTCCTTTTGTGTCTCGTCAATCTTTCGAGGTCCACCTCATCTTCGAGCATCATTTCATGAGTGAGGAGTGACCCATTTAGCTCTTCAAGAGTTAAGGACGTTAAGTCCTTAGACTCGATGATTGTCATCTTCTTTGATTGCCACGATTTTGAGAGGGAGTAGACTAACTTCCTCACAAGCTTTTCATTTGAAATGATCTCTCCATATGATTTTAAGACCATTACAATCGTTGAAAATCTATCCGTCATAGCTTTGATATCTTCATTTGGTTTCATCCTGAAATTTTCATCGCTATGCGTTAGAATACTAATTTTAGATTTCTTTACCTCATCGGTACCTTCATGAGTGACTTGAAGTTTGTCCCATATTTCTTTGGTGGTTGTACACGATGAAACTCTTCCGTATTCATCTGGTCCAAGAGCACAAAAAATGATATGGATGGCTTTGGAGTTGAGCTGGAACATTCTTGCCTCTCCTTCACTCCACAACCTTGGATGAGTGAGAGGTTTGATGTATCCTTATTCTACAGTATTCCATGCTCCCATGTCACTTGCTTGAATGAAGTACATCATTTTATTCTTCAAATAGGCATAGTTAGCTCCATTGAAGAAAGGAGGCTTGTTGACGGGCATCGAATCGAGACCGGAGTCGAAGTTTGAAGCAGAGGCCATTGATGACTTTGATTATCGATATAACTCTTCCTGAATCGACTAAAGAGGCAATTAAACCTTCAAATGAGTTAGGCTCTGATACCAATTATTGAGTTAATCGATTGATTGAATCGGCCAAGGGGGTGAATTGGTAATAAAAAATTTTATGGAAGGTTTTGCAGAAAATTGAAAGAAATTGCACAGCGATTTAGAGTGGTTCGACTTTATCAACCAAAGTCTACGTCCACTACCTTAGCTATCCACACTAAGGATTTTCCAATATAAATTCACTAATTTGTTCTTTCTTTTGAGGCCAAAGAGATAATCTTACAACTCCCTCAAGAATATACCCCAATTCTTGAGAACACTCTTTTCTCAAAGAGAAATACAAATTTATAAACTTACAAGAAAAACCTCACAAGGCAAATATGTTTGCACAATTCTAGAACAAAGAAAGAACACTCAAGAATAAATACAATTGAGCACAATAAGTGTTCTTGAAAGCAAAATGAATATTGAATGAAAAATAGGCTTGAAATGCTCAAACTTGAGGTTTGATGCTTTCTCTTTGATTCTCTCTTAATTCTAATTGCTTGATGTTTCTTGTTATTGATCAATGGCTTCTAAGCTTGCTTAAATACACCTTGAATCACTTCTGAACGTTGGGGATGATTAGAGAAAATAATATAGCCGTTTTAGTGTGAAAATAATTAATAAAACAGTTTGGAGCGTGGGGGGAATCGGTTCCCTCCGAGCATACTGGAATTCTCGGAGCCAAACCATTCAGGGGGTAATCGGTACCCCCTTTTGGGGGGAATCGATTCCCTCTGAGCAATCTGGAATTTTTGGCTTTGAAATGGTTCGAAATACTTTGTAAAATTATTTTGAAATTGTTTTAAGATTAAAACTTAATTTTACACTTTGAGTAAGGATTAAAAATGATCTTTGAAAGATTTGGAGTAATGTTTTGATATTCGAATAATTCTATCGAATATACTTAGAAAATCATTTAGAAAATCTTAAAATTCATTTAACTTAATTTGTTATATCGAAATATCAAAATGTTTTCAACAATGGTTCTAGCCATTTCTTCTAAAGTTCGATTTTTTTCTTTCAACAACTCCATTTTGTTGAGGGGTTTTAGGTGCTGAAAAATTATGGCTAATACCATTAGAATTACAAAAATCAGTAAATCCAAGATTTTCAAATTCAGTTTCATGATCACTCCTAACACTAGTTATAGAGTAACCTTTTTCATTTTGGATTACTTTTGAAAACGTGATGAATTTTTCTAATGCTTCATCTTTAGTACTTAAAAATAGAACCCAAGTATATCTAGAATAGTCATCTACCAAGACAAATGCATATTGTTTTCCACCCAAGCTAGTAGTTATAGTTGGCCCAAAAAGATCTATATGGATCAATTGTAATAATCTACTAGTTGATACATCATTAATGGATTTAAAAGAAATTCACTTTTGTTTTCCTTTAGCACAAGCATCACAGATTTTATTATTATCAAATTTAAGCTTAGGCAACCCTCGAACTAAATTTCCTTAAATTAGCCGTTGCAAAACACTCATACTAGCATGTCCTAATCTCCTATGCCATAACCAACTATCATGCTCATCCTTAGCAACTAGGCATAAATTAGTCATATCAATGGAATCTAAATGCATCATATAAATGTTTCCTATTCTATGACTAACAAGCATAATCAAAGTAGATGCAATGTCAATCAATTTTGCAAACACTTAGTTCAAAAATAAGACATTGTATCTTTTGTCAAATTCACCTATTCGGGATTATGCTTTAATCCATTCACATACAAAACATTATGCAATGTTGATTATTGAGATTAAGAGCACATGCATAAAGTTTTTGAAAATGTTATGCATTAAAACTTTATAATATTTAAACAAAAATCTATGCATAAACATTAAGAAAAATTTAAGGTCAAAATTTTGCAAAACCAAAGTTCTTGAAAAATCGATATCAATTGTTAAAGAGATATCAATTATATTTAAAAAAAAATTGACCAAAAATTAATATGATAAATTAGAGTATATAAAACATTGCTAAAATTTACTATGTTCATCATACAATATTTTTCAACATACATGAGATAAAACATAATTATTCAATATTCAAAACCTCATGCATGCATAAACTAAATGAGCAACCAAATAGAATAATTATATTAAGTTTAGAGTTACCCATTTCTTTTTCATGTGTGGCAAGAGCATCTTGAATATCATCATCTTCATCACCATTGCTCCCACACACCTACAAGAGACATTTAAGTAGATTTTGGTATCCAAATTGCTTTCGATCCGTGAATGTTAGTTTCAATGCCCCTTGTTTCTTTTGGAACCCATACTTGTCTAATTTTAAACCTTTTTCCTTTCTTTAAAGGACAAGTATGTTCCTTATGACCATGATAATGACAATGTGAACATATTTTCATTATTGAACTAGATGAATTATTTAAAATGATCTCTTTTTCTTTTGTTAAGCATTCAAGCTTAACTTTCAAATTAAAATTTTATTTTTCAATATTTTCAAATTTCATTTTTGAAAGTTCTAAATCCTTCTTCAAGAGTTTATTTTGATTTTCAAAATCCATTTTTGTTTCTAGAAGAAGTTTGTTTAATTTGAAAATTTCTTTTTCAAAGTTTTTAGATTTTAGTTTTGAAAGCTCTAACTCCTTTTTCAACATTTCATTTTGTTTTTCGAAGTTTGTTTTAGCTTTTAAAAGAAGATCATTTTTAGCTATAAGTTTAGAAATCAAATTCCTATATTTGGATTTCATGGTCTCAAACTCCGAAAATAATTCATCATAAGCATCTTATAACTCATTAAAAGATTTTGAATTTAATTTATTTGAGTTAGAAGATACCTCTGGCTCTGTGAGAGCTAATAGAGACATCACCTTTATTGGTTCTTCTTCTTCCTTGTCTCCATAGATCTCCTCAAGCTTATCCCACATTTCCTTGGCACTTGAACAAGAAGAAACTCCTTCATATACATTAGGATCAATTGCACAACATAATATGTGCATAGCCTTCGTGTTTTGTTGAGCTTTCTTCCGTTCTTGATCACTCCACTTCTTTGCCTTCTTCGTAGGAGAGAAATATCCTTTCTCGATTATCATACAAGCTTCCATATCAAATGCTTGGATAAATATCATCATAAACATCTTCCAACGATGATAATTTGTCCCGTTGAAGTGTGGAGGCACGTCAATTGGTCTGGACTCTTCCATGGAGAATGAACCGGAAGTGGACGCTATCTTTATCGATTTAACTCTTCCCGAATCGACTCAAGAGGTGGTTAAACCTTCAAATGAGTGAGGCTCTGATACCAATTGTTGAGTTAATCGATTGACGAAATCGGCCAAGAGGGGGTTGAATTAGCAATTAAAATTTTGGTGGAAGATTTTGCATAAAATTGAAAATAATTGCACAGCGATTTAGAGTGGTTTAACTTTCTCAACCAAAGACTACGTCCACTACCTTAGCTATCCACACTAAGGATTTTCCAACAAATTCACTAATTTGTTCTTTCTTTTGAGGACAAAGAGTAACCTTACAACTCCCTCAAGAATTATATCCCAATTCTTGAGCACACTCTTTTTCAAAGAGAAATACACAAATTTGCAAACTTACAAGAAAAACCTCACAAGGTAGAATGTTTGCACAATTCTAGAACAAAGAAAAGAACACTCAAAAATGAATACAATTGAGTACAAGTAGTGTTCTTGAAAGCAAAATGAATATTGAATGAAAAATAGGCTTGAAATGCTCAAACTTGAGGTTTGATGCTTTCTCTTTGATTCTCTCTTGATTCTAGTTGATTTCTTCTTTCTTGTTATTGATCAATGGCTTCTAAGCTTGTTTAAATACACCTTCAAATGATTCTGAACGTTGGGGATGATTAGTGGAGTCAATAGAGTCGTTTAAGTATGAAAACAATTAATTAAAGTAGTTGGGAGCGTTAGTGCATCGATGCATACCCTAGGTGCATCGGTGCATCAGTGTAAAATTCAAATATTTTAACCGTTGGATTCTCAGTGCATCGGTGCACTAAGAGTGCATCGATGCATGAAATGCATTCGATGTTTTGAAATAGCCTGAGTGCATCGATGCATCAAATGCACTAAGTATGCATGGTATGTGCATCGATGCATAAAATGCATTCGATGTTCAATTAATTCCATGGTGCATAGATGCATGGATTGGTGCATCGGTGCATCACTTTGAAAATTTGATTTTAGGCTTGATTTTGGTTCAAAATACTTTGTGAAAATTGTTTCAAAAATAGTTTAAGTATAAAACACAATTTTACACATTTAGTAAGGTTTGAAATGATCTTGAAAGACTTGGAGTAATAATTTGATATTCGATTAATTGAATCGAATATACTTTAGAAAATCATTTGTAAAATCTTAAAATTCATTTAAACTTTGTTATATCGAAATATCAAAATGTTTTCAACAAAAACCATGTTAGTTTAAGATATTTATCAATACCATACATGTTCGATCATATATTAACATGAATTATAATTTTATATATGCATTAATAATGTAATTTTGATGCAATGCATAAGGTGCATGTGCAAGGAACACAACAATGAAAACCACGTTGGTACAGGAAATAACATAAAGAGGACAAAATTATAAACTTAAATCTTACCCACGCAGGTTTACTACTCACATGTTTTATTGAAAGGAAAAATATATCTAACATGCTTTATTGAAAAGTTTTACCCACATGCTTGATTGTATGGCAAATAAAATAAGATATTGTGTGTGCTTCTTCTGTGTACTTATATCAGTATTTTATTAAGATTTAAGGATAACATGACTTCAATTGGGGTAGGCTTATGTAATTCGATTCAAAATAACTATCCGAATTATTCTCATCGTTGCTTACTCAAACTGGTAAGACTCTCGAGTATCATCCATTAATTTCAGGTTCATATAAAACAAGTTCAACTCGAGATCTATTTCTCTATGCTTGTACGAGGATTTACCTCCCGAAGGCATAAGACACATGAACCCCAAAAGCAACTATTTAATTTGTTGTTAGTGGAGTTGCAAAACTGTGGACAAGGGCTGTAGGGGTTGAACGTGAAGTGGTCGAGAGGCCACCCTTCTTCACTATTATTGCTCATTGTTTTTTAATCTTCGTAGCCTTGTTGCCATCTATTTTTCTTTTTGTTGCAGAATGAATCCAAAATCCAAATATTCAACCTATCGTGGGATTGAGGGAGTTAGTGAGAGATGTGCTGCATGATGTTCGACAGTGATATGACTGGATTATTTTGTTGGTCGGGAAATTAGATTCAGATTTAGACTCGAATTTAAATTTTTAAATCTATAATTTTAATTTATAATTTGGGTAATGAGTGATAATCATATAGAGAATCTTGGTTAATCTTAACGAAAAGTAACATCTACATTAATCTCGTGGATTTTTAACATAATATATAATTATTATACATAATAAATAATATCTCCTTTCAATGTATTAATGAGATAAAAATAAACTATCAATTTTTATACTTAATATTATAAATAAGAGTAAATTACATATTTGGTAACTAAACTTTATTCTATCTTCTATTTCATTCATTGTACTTTAAATCTTTTCAATTTTCTCATTGAACTTAATGCATTAAGTTTTTTGGCCATTCAGTCGTTAAATAGTTAACAACATTAAAATGAGCTTTGATATAGATGCAAAACGATGTCGTTTTGTTGAAAATTCTATTTTTTTAAATGACATTATTTTTAACGCCGTTAACTATTTAATAGTAAAGTGACAAAAATAGGAGAGATAGTAAAGTTCAGTGATAAAAAAAAACCCCAATGTATTAAGTTTAGTGAGAGAACTTTAAACTTTTAAAGTTCAGTGAGCAAAATAGGAAATATAATAAAGCTCAGTGATAAAATTTGTAATTTATCCTATAAATAAATATAAAATAAATTATAAAAATAATATACAAAGCTAAAAAGAAAAAAAGAAAAGAAAATCACGATGGTCCTTCTCTGTCTTGGTTTGATTAGATAGGAGTAGGACTGAATCAATTTCATTTCCGATAATTTAGGTCTTGAATGTATATTTATGTCCACCAGAAATTTTCTTAATTTTAAGAAGAGAATACTCTTGTATATACGCTTACCAATATGAACCCACCTGAGATTGTTATAAAATGTTTTCTTTCTGTATCAGTACATTAAAACATTTAAAACAATTTTTTTTATCATTTATCTATTTTCATAGTTTTGTTTTGGTCATCCAGTTATTTTTTAAATTATATTTAACATTACGTTTTAGTTTTATTTTGATCATTCGTCGCTCAAAAATTAACGGTGATATGTATTGTCATATATCATTAAAAAAATCATCACATCAATAAAATTGTTTACTTTTTTGGCGACGAGAATAACTAAAACGAAACTAAAATATAATGTTAAATATGATCTTAAAAAAATAGTACGGCGATCAAAATAAAACTAATACATAATTTACCCCTATTTAAACACGACGAATTGTAAATTCCTTTACAATCATTCTTCTCGCATGCATGATGCCGTGTGATACGAATTTAATGAGAGAAGGTGAATTATAGATTATGTTATTAAAGTCAATGCTTATCTTGAACGCCGACATTCATACTTATCCATAAAGCCGACATTCATACATCTTAGCCACGCCCATGTTGTATGTTTGGTCCGAATATAATACATAAATTGTTGACCTTTCATTCATTGTAAATTATATCTCTGATTATTTTTAAAAACACCTTAAAAGTAGGCAAAATTTCAATAAAAAGAATCTGGCATGCGAAATACCGACTAACTTCAATATTAAATTGATGATTAAAACTTAAATATCTCACAACAACACATTAGTTATCGTGAAAGTTTAAATAATCCGAGTGTTTTGCATATGTATTAATTATAATGCAATTAGTTTAATACCCTATGTTCCTACTAACTCCAACTTAATGTTGTAATAATTCAGTATTTTATTCCCATTGTCTCCTATTGTGCACACCAGTTTCACTAAATTAATCATAAAAATGAGAAGTAGGATCCATTCAACGGACCTTAGAGATTAAATATATGGATTGTTGGATGAACATTTCTTGAAAATGAAATGAAGGGGATTTACGTATTAAACATATCGAATCCACATGTTCGAAACCATAAATGTTAAGTTATAAAGTTCAGCAAGTCGAAGAAGTTGGTCAGTGTTGAATAATATTAGTTAAACGAAATATTGTAAATAATATATATATTTTTTATTAAATATATAAAAATTAAAACATTCGTTCGAAGGGACACCAGAGACTAGAGAGGCCAGCGGAGAGATGACGCTTGTTTGGATTACGTGGGGGCAGTGTTGACGGATGACGTAGGATTCCATTGCCACGTAGCGTTGAAGTTGGAACTTTTTTGCTTATTTGGTCATCCCTCATGCTTGGCCTCCAAGAAATCTTCTCATTTCTTTATTTACTTACCTACTATTTATATTTTTAAAATCTTAGATTCATGAACACATCGTTTTAATTTATTTTATAAAAAATTAAATCTGCACTTCAATGCATTTTTGGAGACTCATGGGAGTAGGGGTGTTCATTCGGTTAAAACGATGGTCGACCGAACCGAATTAACTAAACTTTTTTTTTCTTTAACCGTTAACCGAACCGAATTTTTTTCGAACATATTAACCGAACCGAATAAATTTCGGTTAATTTCGAATTAACCGAATTTTTTTTTAATTTTTCTAATTTATATAAAAATTAAATATTTTTTAATTCAAAAAAAGTTTATAATTAATTTAAATAATATATAATTATAAAATAAAAATTTTAGATAAATTTTCTAATTAATTAATATTGATTTAAGTTTAAAAGTTATTGGATCTTAAATTATTAATTGGGTTTTAAATGGTTTGGGCTTAGCCCATATTTTATATATATTATATTTAATATTTTTTAATTAAAAAACAGTTTACAATTAATTTAAATAATATATAATTATAAAATAAAAAATTTATATAATTTTTTAATTAATTAATATTGATTTAAGTTTAAAAGTTATTGGATCTTAAATTATTAATTGGGTTTTAAATGATTTGAGTTGAGCCCATATGTTATATATAATATATTTAATATTTAAAATTTAATTTCGGTTAATTCGGTTAATTCGATTAATTAACCGAATTCTAAAAATTTTCTTAACCGTTAACCGACCGAACTAATTCGGTAACCGAACCGAATTAACCGAACTAATTCGGTTCGGTCGGTTAACCAAATTAGTTCGGTTATTTGAACACCCCTACATGGTAGACATATGCAGGGCAGTTAGTTAGACCACTGTAGATCCCAATCCAAAAGTTTTTGGCTGAAGGATTCAAGTCATCGGACTTTTTTTTAATTCAATTCATTATTATTATTATAATTTTAATTTTAAAACAAATTGAAAGATTTTAAGTTAGATTTATTGAGTTTGAGTCATTTATGTTGAATCAAACATTGAATTCATGTTCAAGATACTGAATGATAGCGAATTAAAAATTTTGAGGTATAATGATTGTTGGTAACTACGGCCAATGGAGATCATCAATGACGGTGGTGAGTGGTGACCGACGATGGGATACTTTGGTCGAATTCAAGGGTCCAAAATGATATTTTATCTAAAGTTTAGAAGTCAAAATGATATTTTATTTAAAATCTAAGATCAAAATAGTATTCTATCTGAAGTTCAGGGGTCAAATAAAAAATTAATATTTTTTTATTAATGTGCCACTTCATCAAATTAATATGAGTTAATGGGTTTGATCAAATATAACAATTGATAGTGTAAGTGACCAGAATATAATAGATCAATAATATAAGTGATCAAAACGTAATTTTTTAAATTTAATGATAACAAATAATAAAATTGAAACAAAAGTAATTATTTTGTAGTTAACCCAAAAAAAGATGATATATAATTAAAACAAGCACACAAAAAGTGGAATAACTTATTAATTTATTATTGTTTTTTTTCAAGATATCTAAATTACTTAATTGTTTTTTAAAATTTCAAATGATAATTAATCATATATAAACATATTCATATTCACAAATTCTAAAAATAGTCATCCGATTTTAATAACAAACGATTATTTATATTAAAATTAAATAGTTTAATTCAATTGATATAATAATAATAATTATTATAATTTTAAAATTATAAATTAATTTTTTTAAATATATAATATATTTTTAATTTAAAAAGTTTGCGAGTAATTTAACACATTGAAGAAAAAAGTATCATGCCAAATGTTGCAACATCTTGTTTATTTTTACATCATTTTTCTAAACATGAATATTATGAAATTTAAATATACCTTTATGCCAGAATTCATAACGACAAGATAATGTTTTCAATAGATATTATTATCTGTTATATTAATAATTTAACAAATAATTTTTAGAAAAGATAAAATCAAGATCCACTGAGATCAAATATTTAGAAGATTATCAAAAGAATAATCATCTCTAGATAAAATATTTGGTTGTTTAACCTTTTATTTTAAAATTCATTTAAAAATATATTTGATATAATTTAAATATTAATTATACATTTCCAATCATTCCAGCTTGATCAAAACGATGGCTTTTTTATACGAAAATAAAGGTAGATTTATAGTATTGACGTGGCACAAATGAATTGGTAAGCAGGCGCGCGTAGCATGAGAAATAAAGGACAGGTTAGTAGTGGATAACAGCTTGAGAACCCGATGTCGGTCAATGATGGATGAAGAGGCGTTTCGTGGCCACTTGTGGAAACGTCCAAAGGCAGTGACGGAAGCCATGACATAATCAAACCTTTAAACCCATAGAGTTCACGCTCCCACGTGTCCCCTCCCATTTTTTTCGTCTAAGGGGCGGCGGTCAGCGACGAAAAGAAAAACGGTCGCCCTGCTGCTTTTAAACGCACGTTTTGGGTTTCTCAGAAGCACCCCGCACGTGTCTTTTTTTCCCTATAAAAAATTTCCCCTCACTCGCTCTCTTTGGTTCAATCCTCAAAAGCTCCAAGCAGCAACAACAGCAGAAACAAAGCAAAGAATATCGAAAGGAAAAAAATTACAATTGTTATTTTTTTTTCTGAAAGAGAAAGAGGGCAGAGAATGAAGGGAGAATTGGAGTTGCCACCGGGTTTCAGATTCCATCCTACAGATGATGAGTTGGTGAATCACTATTTGTGTAGGAAATGTGCATCTCAGCCTATTGCTGTCCCCATTATTGCTGAGATCGATCTCTACAAGTTTGATCCATGGCAGCTTCCAGGTACCTTTATCTCCCCCCCCTGGATTTACAGAGTTTAGCATCTGGGATTCGATTCGGATTTTCTCGGAATTCCATTAGTTTGTTTCATTTTTTTGTTCGTAATTTGGGGTAAATGCAGTAACTTTTTGGCCGATTAATCCATGCAAGTCATATTTTCTTGTTGAAATTGGGATAAATGATGTTTTCAAATTGAAATTTGAGGCAGTGATTAATTAATTAATTTTCATTTCCATTTGGTTTATAGATATGGCTTTGTACGGTGAAAAAGAGTGGTATTTCTTCTCACCAAGGGACAGAAAATACCCAAACGGGAGTCGGCCGAATCGGGCGGCCGGAACGGGATACTGGAAGGCAACCGGAGCGGACAAGCCCATCGGGAAGCCCAAAACATTGGGGATAAAAAAGGCACTCGTTTTCTACTCCGGCAAAGCCCCACACGGTGTCAAAACCAATTGGATCATGCACGAATACCGCCTCGCCAATGTTGATAGGTCCGCCGGCAAAAAGAGCAACAACTTGAGGGTAAATTCTCTCAACTTTTTTCACCTTTTTACCATGCTTTTGTTTTAAGGGTCAAAATCAGCATTTTATCCCCTTTTTTCACATGAAAGTCTCCAACTTGGGTTATCGCTTCTCACCTAAAGCCATCTTATTTGACCAACAAAGTCCAGATTTTTAGCTGTTAATTTGCATTTTTTTTCTAACAATAATTTGCTTTCTCTCTATAATCGCAGCTTGATGATTGGGTACTATGTCGAATATACAACAAGAAAGGAAGCATTGAGAAGCATTCCCCAAGTGAACAAAAATGGTCGAGTTACCCAGAAATGGAAGATCAGAAACCGAACATCTTAATGCAGGGTCAAAACATGACAGCACTATCCCAGCAACAACAACAGCAACAACCGTCATCGATGTCGATGATGAACGGCAATCTCATACAAACGGATGATTCGGTCCCGAGGTTGCATACGGATTCGAGTTCGTCGGGGCAGGTGCTGTCACCTGAAGTATCGTGGGAGAAAGAGGTACAGAGTCAACCAAAGTGGAAGGAGCTTCAGCTAAGCAACAATGGCATTGATTTCGGGTTCAATTACATGGATGGTGGGTTCCAAGATGACCCGTTTGCGAGTCAAGTCCAGTACCAGATGGAACAGTTGTCACCTTTGCAGGACATGTTCATGTATCTTCAGAAGCCATTTTGAACACAATTTTATTAGAATTTGAATGTTATACATACAGATTTTGGGATTCATGCACATGTTAAAAGCACATCTGCATGTGATCTTAGGATTCGAACAATCAATCAAAGTTATTTGTCAAATTCATTGGCTAACAATTGTTAGGACCAAAGAGAGATCGGGTAGCATAAATTGGTGGGGGACAAGGTTCCTCTTGGCTGGGTCATGTGAATACTTGGTAAGACTGAAGGAAATTCTTCCATCTGTAAGATTTGCATAATTCTTTTTTCCAACGAGAAATATACATGAAATACCATATTCCAGTTCAAGTTAAAATCTAGTGTAGTCTTTAGTGTGGATCCAGAGATATTGTTTAGGTAGTCAAAAATATATATTGTATAAAAATTTTATATGGGATAAGTATAAATAAAAGTTAAGGATGGATATATACGAAAAATTTCGGATATTAGGATAGATACTTGCCCATCCTCACTAAGGTGTGCATCTGTTTTTGATGACCTTTAAGTGATAAAACTTAAAGAGAGAATGCTATTTTTTCTTAAAAACTCGAGTTCGTATACATGTTGGTGACCGTGGTAAAAGAGAATATTATTCTTTTTAAAAAATTGAAGTTTGTACAACTACATCAATAAGATATTTATATTATCAATAAATTAAAAAAATTATAAACTATTAAAATAATTTTAAAATGATAATAGCAAGGCAAGTCATTTGGATTGTATCGGTTTATGTGTAGATAAGGAATCTAATTGGATTGAATTTTACTATTTTTATTTCTTTTCAAAAATAAAATTCAACAATATAAATTAAAATTAAAAAGTATGTCTAATATGCATGGAATTCAAGCAAAAGTAAAGAAACTCAATTAGTATGTTAAACTTGAATCTTTCATAATATCTACCTTTTAAAATTTAACTTCTTATCAAGAATTTATTTTAAGTGATTAAAAAATTATTATTATTTCTCAATATTTTCAGATTCAAACATCATGTAGACTAGTGTATAAGTGTTCATTATCAAAATATTTGAGAGTTTTCGAAATGGATGAGACTAGAGTGAGTGACACACACTGATGTGTAACACTAATGATGTGTGATGATATGCACCATTAATATAAAATTATGGTAAAAATTCGTAAATAGTCATTAAATTTATTAAAATGATTTCATTTGCCATTGAATTTTTAAAAGTTATAAAATAAACATTAAACTTTAAGTTTTATTTAAAAGTAGATAGCACACGTGAAATATTATTAAGGAGGTGACGTGTCATGCTAAATTAATAGGAGATATCTTATTTGACCGCTCAAATATAACGAAATTTTCATTTTTGTTTTTTTTTTCAATATTATTAATTAATAATTTAAAAAATAGATTTTTTACAAATATATGAAAATAATTTGTTTTTAAAAAATTTAAAATTATTTTTTAAAAACATTCATCAAATTGTTTTATAACTAATTATTTATTAATCGTGGTTGTATTTATAAAATTAAAAATTTACAATTTTTGAGATCCAAAAAATTGAATTATTAAACAATTTATTTATTTTTTATTAAGCGATATGATTCAAACACTTGACTTTTGTTTAAGAAGCTAAAATAAAATTTTAAAAAATACATTCAAAAAATTATAGTATCACATTAATAAGAAAAATACGCCCAAACTTAAATAAAAATAATTGAAACAAGCTTTTACTTTTAATAATGTATCAAGTAATTTCTATGGTATAAATTCAATTTTTATAATATGAAGTTAAAAATAATATTTAATTTATTTGTATCTATTTTTTTTTCAATTCAATGAACATAATAAAAATTATTTTAATCAAAATTAATAGTAAAATGAAATTTAGTTACAATTAAACTATTAAATGAGATATTTTCTATTAATTTAGTATGTCACATCACATCTTTAATGGTAGATAACGGAATATAAAGTTTAATGTCTATCATATAACTTTTGGAAGTTTGGCATCTAAAAAGATTATTTTGATACGTCTATTTATAAATTTAACCTTATAAAATTAGTGGTGGATATAATGTTTGACCCTATTCTAGAATTTTTTTTCCATTTTGATTAATATTGCTTTTTTTGAATTTTGTAATTGATTGGGTCCATAATATTAAAATCAATAAATTTAATATCCAAATTTAAAAACCTTTATCCAAGATAAGTATAGCCATAAATAAATTTTGGAGAAGTCCATTTTGTACAAATATTAGGTGCATCTAATATTGATGTCAACTTTCCAACTATCAATTTGTATGAGGTTTTTTTTATTCCCGATTAATCCGAACCAACCTACGTCGCATACCTGATTTTAGTGGATGAGTATTCCAATAGTGATTTTCTGCATACATAAAGACTCGAACTCAAAACATTGCTTAAGCGATATCAAAATACTTATTAATTGAATCAACCCATATCGGTAATTTGTATGAGGTTCTTATTTATACATTAGTTTTTTTTTCTATATTATAAATACAGACCTAGGATTATAAATAGAGTCAACTAATTTTCGTTTAGCTGTATCATGGTTGCTATTATAACATCCGGGAGGATGTGGTACGAGACTCGTAAGAAATTAATTATTTTACTTTTATTTATCAAAAGGATGTATTGCATAAAAAATGATAAAATACCAATTTATGTAACATTTACATAGTCTATTATAAGATTTGAATCTGTTTATTATCCATATTAAATTCAATATTGTTATCACAATTTCAATCTGAAAAAAATAAAATTATCTATATGCATTTTACATACACTAAATATTTACATTTAGTGAGTATTTCAAAATTTAAATTATAAGATTTTAAAAATAAAATAGATTTGTTTTTCACAAAAATAAAATGAATTCGGATATTAATTATCAGAATTCATTATTGATAAAATATAAGATAAATTTAAATAAGTTTATTTTTTTTATAATTATGGAGTGAATATAAAATAGTATATGTTCAAATCTCTCAATCATTTGACAATGAACGCTCATACACCTGTATACGCGGTGGTCAAACTCGAGATTTCAAAGAATAACAATAAATACCTTTACCACTAAAATCACTTGATTCGTGCACAAAGAAATAAGTTAAATATGTGCAAATATCCTGAAGATACTAAATTTTTTTATCCATATTATTATTATTAATATTATTATTATCCTTATTATTATTAATATTATTATTATCATTATTATTATTATTATTATTATTATTATTATTATTATTATTATTATTATTATTATTATTATTAATTTATATTAAATATATTAAATACATAATAATAATTACAGACCCATTACATTTGGACCGGCCCAGTTACAAACCAACCAGAACCGGTCCAGATCCAACCAGAAACCCTAAATATTTGGGTTTCCAGTTAGGGTTTCCTAACCCTAATCTAACCAGCCGCCTCAGCTCATAGCCGTTGGATCTGGCAAGATCCAACGGTCCAGATGGCTCCAGAGAGGAACCCTAGGGTTTGATACCCTAGGGCCACGCGGCGCCGCCCCAGCTTCCACGCGGCTGCCGACAGTCTTCTCGCCGCCACGCCGCTGCCACGTCCCAACCGAAGACTCCAGAAGATAAAATGGCAGCCGTCCACGCCATGGCTACTCGGTGAGTCACCACTGGTAGTCCGGTGACTCACCGAGAGCCCTTCTTCGGACCGGTCCGACGGCTACAACGGTGGTGGCTATAAAAGCCACCACCCCACCTGCGAAGAAAAAAAAAAGGGACAGAAAAACAGAGAGAAAAAACAGAGAACGGAAAAGAAAAAAACAAACACATAGAAAAAGAAAAAAAATACTAACCAACGATCTCAGCCAAATATCCCATAAGCAGAAACAAAAAAAGAAGGAAAAAGGAAGAAGAGAACTTACCGAGGAAGCTCCGACTACCAGATCTCACCGGAACCTTCGAAACAACGAAGGTACTTTTGTAGATTTGCTCCGATTGGGAGCCTTTTAGGAAGAAATAACACCGGAACCGTCCTTAGGACGGTCCGATCTATATATTAGTGTAAAAATCTTTTTTTCCGGCCACCGGATGCGGTGGCCGGCGGTGATGGTCACGGCGGCAGACGGTTGCCGTCCGGTGACCGGCTTCCCTCCGATGAGGGAAGCTAGAGAGAGGGCAGAGAGAAATTTGTTCTCTCTCAGTTAGAGAGAGAACAGAAATGATGAAATGAAGCTGGCCCTTCGGGCCAGCCGGTTTTTGGACATATATAGTCCTTCCCGAACGACGTCGTTTCGGGAAGGACTATGCGCGTAATTATGAAATAGTTAAACCCCGTCCGCAGTCCTTCGTATTTGTAAATTTTACATTTTGGTCACTAAACTGAATTTATAATAATTTTAATTCAGTCTTTGAATTTTAATTTTATTCATTTTAGTCCTTTTTATTAAAATAATATGTTAGGATAAATAACAGATTTAATCCCTTAATTTTAATAAATAAAGTTTTCATCCCTAGTTCATATTTTTAATTAATTTTGTTATAAAATTTAAATTTTAAATAAATTCATTTTGGTCATTAAATTATTAAAATTAGAAAACAAAATATTTAATCCCTATAATTTCAATTAATTAGGAATTAGATTTAGTTTTATTTTATTCATAATTTAGTTATTTATTTTATATGTTTCATTTTATTGCTTAAAATATATTGTTTTAGTGATATTTTTTTTATTATACTGTTAAATATTTTTATATATATTCATAAATATACATATAATAAATATTTTTTTTAATATTTGTTTTTAATATCGAAGAAAAGGACAGTCTTAATACAACTGGATGTCCTATTCTGATATTTTATAATTAAAAAGTAAACAATATTATTTAAATCAATATTTATCAATGTCAAAGAAAAGAGCTGTCTTGAGGCACCTAGAAGTTCTTTTCGGATATTTTTAAATAAATAAATATTTTTTATATAATTTTGAAATAATAGGATTATAAATTAAATATATTTTTGAATTTTTAAATTTTAATAATAGAGACAATTTATAATTAAAAAGTACCAATTTTGGGCGTTGTAGGGGTGCTAATCCTTCCCTAAACGTAACCGACCACGAATCCCTTTTTATTATTAAAAAGAACGAATTTTTGGTTATAAAACGCAGATCAGTGCATCTTTTAAATAACGTTTTCTTAAAAATTTTTTTTAAAAGATAATTTTTAGGTATTCGACCTACCTGACCCAAAAGGCCGATGGCGACTCTCAAATTATTTTCAAAATTATTTATTCACATCAATTTCCCCGCCAAAATTTAATATTTCGTGCCCGGACGAAAACCGGTTACGACAGCTTGGCGACTCTGCTGGGGACTGGTCAAACTTTTAAAAATTTAATTATAAATTGTCTCTATTAACTAAAAATTAAAAATTCATATATTTAATTTTTAATTCTTTCTTTTCAAATTTTTTATGTATTTATTATTTTTATAATATTTATATGTTTTATTTGCAAGTATTTTATTTTATTAGTTATTTTGTCAGAGGTATGAACATTTCTCCTCACACAACACTTGCATTGCATAACATAAAGCTCTATAATTGAGTTGTCCCTTTTAAGTGGGAGTGAAAGCGACGTCTTCGTGAGAATTTATTCTCCGTGTCAGACCTAGCAAGTAACTTCCGGGGTTCATATGCTCTCTGTCTTCGTGAGAATTTATTCTCCGTGTCAGGCATAGAGAAATGTATCCCCTCGAATTGAACTCGATCCACTTTAGTCTGTAATGAACTAGGATTGAGGGTTAGCAGCCCAAGGGGGCACTAACAAGGACAATTCGGGTACCTTTATTCCTAGATCTGAAACCTTGCATAAAAAACCTTAGAAACTCTTCTGATCAGAAGTCATGCCGAAATTTTGTCCAAAATAGGTGTACACACAGGAGAAATGAATTCTGTCTTTCCTGTTAATTTATTTATTGTTTAAATTACATGTTTATTTAAATTATTTAAATTCAGAAGAGCATGTTTAAATAAAGAATATTTATGTTATTATTAAATTCCTTTATTATGTAAACTAATTTATTTTCTTTTTGTGTGTTATTTATTTTTCTGTTTGCATTGCATCATACAAGATAAAAGACATTGATCCTTGTGTTAATTGTCTCATTGGAAAGCCTTCATCTATGGATAAAAAGTGTTCAAGTCAAGTAATTCTAAACTCAGAAGTAAGACAGTGGGCTGAGGATTTACAAAGACAAGAAGGAGACAGTTTGCAGGATGATTATGTATCTGACTTGGCCAGTTATGCTTCAGTTTCACTAAAAAGAAATGATATGCAAGATTTGCGAAGCATTTGGGAAAGTTGGGATTCAAACAAAAAATTGCAGTTTTATCAGACTTACGGAGACATCCCATATTTGCTCTATGTTGAAGTTGATGATGAATTACTCAGAGCCCTAGTTCAATTCTGGAATCCAGGGTACAATTGCTTCACTTTCAATAAGGAGGACTTGGTCCCTACTATTGAAGAATATACAACTTTGTTACATCTTGAAGGTGCTTTGGAGAATCGAATATATTCAAAGTCAATTAAAACTCAACCTTTTCGAGTTAAGTTAGCAAAGATTGCCGGGGTACGAGAAGAATGGGTAGCAGCCCGTACAAAACAAAAAGGCGAAAGTGAAGGCATTGCTTGGACCAACATCAGAGAGCTTATTCAGAGTCATCCAGACGCTAAAGTACGATTTGATCTATTTGCTCTGGGTATATATGGTATGGTCATTTTCCCAAGAGTATTGGGATATATTGAAGCTGCAGTGGTAGACTTGTGTGAACAGCTACCGAAGAAGATTAATCACGTTTCTGCAATCCTAGCAGAGACCTTCAGATCGTTAAATGCTTGCAGAAGATTAGGAGGTGGACGATTCTCAGGGTGTACCCAGTTGTTATATGTTTGGATCCGTAGTCATTTCTGGAGGACGGAAAAGGTTTCATACCGACGCTTCAATACGGATTATTCACCATTAAAGGAATTTCTGGAGCAGGAATGGCCTAAAGAAATTAAGAAAGATATGTGGATTAATGCCTTTCGAAATCTGCAAAGCAATGACGTTGTTTGGCGAGCCCCGTGGCAAATACAAAGGGAATTTTTTTACAGGTGTGGTGATTACAATTGGATAATGCTGCTCGGATTATGGGGAGGAATTGGATATGCACCACTTCTGGTTATAAGACAGTATGAAGGTCGTCAATTTGTACCTGTCACTGCTGGACTACAGTCATCTGAGTTCGCATTCCACAGCAAAAATTATAAAAGAAATATCATGGAAGCCGTTACAGCTTGGAAAACAACTTTTTGTATTCGAGCTAAAGCAGCAAAAGAAATGCTAACTCCTGATTATGAAGATTGGAGATCTGTCAGAAAAAACGAAAATATTCCTCTACCAGATCAAAATGAGGATATTTCTATGGAAGATCGCATTAAGGTGGTCCCATCAGAGATTGAAATCTTGAGAGCTGAGTTTAAAGCAGAAAGAGATGGCTGGTCGAAAGAGTTAGAGCAAATGAGACAAGATAAAGTTATGTTGGGGGTTGACATTGACTTTCATTCATCACAATGTGCAATGTTGAGAAAAGATAAAGAAAAAGGTGAGGATGAGTACAGAGCCTTACAGAAAAATTACCAGGAGTTATATAAATCCCGAAAATCATCAGGACCCAGCCAATCGACGGTACAGATGAAGAGATAATTGAACATTGAGAAAAGACGAGTTGAAGATCTGAAAGGAAAGAATAATCGTCTACTCAAAAGCCTGGAAAAAGGAAAGCAAAAAATGGAAGATTTCGAGGTCGACAGAAGAGAGCGAATTATAAAACACAAGGCTGAACACCGTGAGATCATGAATGAAATGCAAAGAGAAAGAGATCGAGCCAAAGATTTAGAAGAGATGAAGAATGACATCTTTGTTAAATTTGAAAGCGAGAAAAGTATCATGTTCAAGGGATTTGAATCTGAAATGAACCAGTTGATTGCTGAGCTTGAAGTCAGAGGCCAAAAGATGGAAGAATCCAATGTTGAAAAAGAAAAATGGGAGCTAGAAAGAAAAAATTTCAACACCAGACTTGAGGTAGAGCAGGAAGTGGCTAGCAACTGGATGCAAAGATGCAGAAACAAAGATGTTCAAATCCAGAAGTTTAATCAAAGAACGCAAGAAGCACGAACAAAACTTGAAGAGGATCTGGATCAGTCTAGAAACAAAAACTCCGAGTTTAATTCTTACATTTTGCAACTTGAAGAATCATTGTTTCAAGAAAAGGTTCGTCTAGGACCTAATGATCTCAAAGAAAGTAATGAGGAAAATGCTTCACTGCGAAGACGCATTAGAGATCTTGAAAAATTTCTGCACAATTGTCAAGTCAGAGTCACTGAGTTAGAGCAAACTCTTGAAGGAACAACTGAACGATGGCAAAAGTCAACTGAGTTCTATGTCGAAAGAAGTGAAGAAAGAAGCAATATGGTGTTCGAGGCCATGGTACAAATGAGTGAGGTTGCCAGATATGTTGGGGAACTAGCTGTTGAAGCCGAAATAATTGAACATCAAGTTGATCCAGTTTCTAAGTATGGAAAGAAGGTGTCATGGTTAATGAAAGAAATTATAGAGCTTAATAGGAAAGCTACGCCTTATCTGTAGTTATGAACTATTATAAAGAAACTTTTGTATGCCGATGAAAGTTGTTCTATGACAGTTAACCTTTTGGGATCAATGTTTTTACATACATGCATTTTGCATACATTCATCATTCATTTCATAATTTTCACTATGAATTATTTTATTAAGTTAAAATTCATCAATTAAAATTTGAAAAAATAATATTAAAAGATTTTTCAATCGCAGTTACTCTGGCCAAAAGAGAAATACTACATCACTACAGTACTAGACAAGCTACTAAGAGAATTATGGAGGATAAAATACAGCGTATTGAGGAACAGCATCATAAAGAACAAGAAGAAATGAGAATGAAGTTGGAAAAAATTGAAGTCAGTATTGCAAATTCACAAGACAGTATGATGAAGAAGATAGAGGACATGTTTAAAAGGCAGGCTATCAGTGGAAAAATGCATGAAAATCCTGTATCTTTCGATCAAGAACCCATATATCCTCTAGGTTTTTCACCAGAACCAATTTATCACTCTGGTACTACCCCTATACAAATCAATGCTCGTACATCTGCATTACAAGAAGCTAAACCACATGAAGATCAACAAGTGGATCCCACATCTTCAAACAAAAATCCGCTTATATCAGATGTGAAAGTAGGGGATCTTAATACTGAGCATTTGATCCCAGATTTAAATGAGCTGAATGAGAAACAAAAAGTAAATGAAGAACTGACCAGACAGATCAAGAGCTTAGAAGAGCGAATGAAATCCGTGGAAATAACTGAATCATTCTATGGATTTGATGCTAGTGAGTTGAGTTTGGTTCCAGACCTAATCCTCCCTATCAAGTTCAAAGCTCCCGAATTTGATAAATATAACGGTACTACATGCCCTTCATCCCACATTACTATGTTTTGTCGAAGAATGGCAGGATATGTGAAGGACGAAAAATTGTTAATTCACTGCTTCCAGGATAGTTTGACAGGACCGGCTTTAAAATGGTATACTCAATTGACCAAAGCCAACATTAGATCCTGGAAAGATTTAGCTAAAGCATTTTTAGAGCAGTACCGCCATGTGACAGACATGGTCCCTGATAGATGGACTCTCCAAAACCTGGAGAAAAAGAATAATGAAACATTCAGACAGTATGCCCAGAGATGGCGTGACACTGCGGCCCAAGTTCAACCACCTTTGTCAGAAAAAGAGGCCACAGTGATGTTTGTCCATACATTGAAGGCTCCTTATTTAAACCATCTAATGGGGAATGCAACCAGAAATTTTGCGGATTTGGTCATTTCTGGAGAATTAATTGAAAATGTCTTGAAAAGTGGCAAGATTGAATCGAATGATGGATCTAGTTCCAAAAGACCTACATACCGGAAAAAAGAGAATGAGGTCAACAATGCCAATTCTTACAGCAAAGATTCATCGAAAAATGTTACAATAACCCAGCCAAGGGTTAAGAAAGAGGAAACAAACACTAATCGAGCAGAGTCCAGAGGATCTCGAAAGGAAAATGAAAGGTTGTCTTTTACACCTTTACCAGTACCATATGCAGAGATCTATGATTCGCTGTTAAAAGCAGATGTTATAAGGCCCTATCCTTTGGTTCCCATGCAACCACCATTCCCTCCTTGGTATGATACAAAGGCACACTGTGTTTACCATGAAGGAATTACAGGACATTCTATTGAAAACTGTCTAGCATTCAAAAGGGTGGTTCAAAATTTAATCAACACTGGGAAGTTGGAATTCAATACACCATCCGCATCAAGTCATCCATTGCCAAATCATGGAGATAAAAACGTGAATGCAATTCAGGAAGAGAACAGAAAGAAAGCAAAGACTGACATTTCTGAAATTAAATCTCCGTTTGTTTGGATATTCCAACAGCTTTCTTTAGCCGGTATAATTCCACAACAATTCAGGCCAAAGCAGAATGAAGGCAAGAATTATTGTGAATATCATCAGGAGAAAGGGCATAAAATTCAACTATGTCCTGAGTTTAGAAACTTGGTGCAAAAATTGATGAACAACAGAGAAATAGAATTCTTTGAAGAAGAACCCGGGAAAAAAGAAGATGATGTTTGCTCATCAGAGGATTCTAAATCAAATCAAAGAATAAATGATCCTGTGATCATTAATGTGAAATCATCCACGGTGATTCCTGCACAAATAAAGCCAAAAGTAGTTATCACCACTCCTCTACCATTTCCATACAAAGATACCCGCAGGGTACCTTGGAATTATACTACCAATGTTTCAATGGTAGGAGGACCTGTTTCTTTAGAAAAAAAAGAAGAGAAAATACAAAGCCTGAGTACAACATCGACGTCTGAAGCAGTGAGCGAAGTCGGTTTCTTTACAAGAAGTGGGAGATGTTACTCTCCCGAAACATCCAATGCTTCAGAACAAGTGAAAGCAAAAGGAAAAGCTGTGGCAATACCTCAGAAGGTATTTGAAGATGAATCCCTTCCAGCATTCAATGAACCTGTGACAGAAAAGCAAGCTCAAGAATTTTTGAAATTCTTGAAACATAGTGAGTATAGTGTGGTTGAACAACTACACAAACAACAGGCGAGAATTTCTATTCTTGATCTTTTGATGAATTCAGAAGCGCATAGGAATGCTTTGATGAAAATCCTCAATCAGACATTTATCCCCGAAGATATATCCCTCAATAAACTTGACAGAATTGTGGGACATATAGCCGCTGACAATTACATAACATTCACAGACGATGAAATACCAGAAGGCGGAATGGGGTCAGTAAAAGCTTTGAACATCACGACACATTGTCATGGTCATGTGTTGCCAGGAGTATTGATTGACAATGGGTCTGCTCTCAATTTGATGCCTCTAGTCACACTTCAAAGAATGCCTCTGGATCAATCACACATGAAGAGTTATCAGAATGTGGTACGAGCATTTGATGGTACTCAAAAAGAAGTGCTTGGGAAAATGGAAATACATTTGTTAATCGGCCCAGTCGTGTACAATATTGACTTTGTGGTGATGGACATCCACCCCACATATAATTGTCTATTAGGAAGGCCATGGATTCATTCAGCAGGAGCCGTTCCTTCTTCGTTACATCAAAAATTGAAATTTGTTGTTGATGGACAACTAATATGCGTCAGTGCTGAAGAAGAAATCATTGCGTCTGTAACAAGCGATATTCCATATATCGACACCAATGATGAGGCTCTTGAATGCTCTTTTCGAGCTCTTGAATTTGTAAATGCAACCTATATTGCAGAAGGAAGCAAAATTCCATATCCCAGATTGTCTGATTGCATCAAGATGACGGTACAACAAACTTTAGGCATCGGAGCTAAAGCTGGGAGAGGTCTAGGAAAGAATGTTCAAGGAATTTCAGTTCCTATCAGTATAAAGATGAAAAAAGATCGTTTTGGGCTGGGATTTAAGCCCAATCTTCAGCAAAGGAACAAAGAGATGAAAAGAAAATGTGAAGACATAAAGGCAAAATTGAAAGGAGGAGAAATCCTTTGGAAACACATGTCTTTCCCACAGTTGAAAACCATATTCAGATCAGGGGGAACAATTAATGTGGAACAGCAGCTTGTTGAAGCTTTTAAAGAAGAAAAGATGACAAAAGATCAAGACATAGTTGAAGAAGCTATGAATGGATTATTTGTCAACATGATCACGAATGACAACAAGACTGGCAAGTACTTGGATAGGATTCGCCCATGTTTTCCTGGAGAAACACTCACCAATTGGACCACTGAAGATCTTCCTATAGTTTTTAATATTAATGCAGAGTAATATTCAGAACTAATCTTTATGTTTAGCTCAAAAATATGAAAACTTTTTGTTATCTTGTAAAAGAGATTATGTTAAATATAAGGAACTTTCTTTAAAATTTTCAGATGGCAATCATTCTTTACATTTTATTACATTTTTACATTTCATAAATTTACTATATTCTTTCGGAAATATGTCCGACTTAAATTTGCAGGTGTCACCGTGTTAATAGCATGTGTATTCCTAAATTTAATCCAGTGATAAATTTAGAGCAGCCTATATGTCTGGAAGAAATCAATGGTTGTGAAGATGAACTGGAATGTGATATTCCTACTGAACTATTAAGATTGGTAGAAAAAGAAGACAAACAAATTCTACCCCACAAGGAAAGGGTTGAGACTGTGAATTTGGGAACAAATGAAGACAGAAAAGAGGTGAAAATTGGTACTACTCTGACAATCTCGATAAAACAAGAATTGATAAATCTCCTTCAAGAGTTCAAAGATATATTTGCCTGGTCCTATCAAGATATGCCTGGTTTGAGCACAGATATAGTGATACATAAGCTTCCAATCAATCCAGAATATAAACCAGTCCAACAAAAGCTCAGAAGAATGAGGCCAGAAATGTTGTTGCAAATCAAAGAAGAAGTGATGAAACAAATCAATGCAGGTTTCCTACAGGAATCTAAATACCCAGAATGGGTAGCCAACATTGTTCCCGTACCAAAGAAGAATGGGAAAGTTCGAATGTGTGTGGATTACAGAGATCTCAACAAAGCTAGTCCGAAAGATAGCTTTCCATTACCCCACATAGACACATTGGTGGACAATACTGCAGGGCACGCATGGTTTTCATTTATGGATGGCTTTTCAGGATATAATCAGATAAAAATGAATCCTGAAGACATGGAAAAGACGACATTTATAACCATGTGGGGCACATTCTGTTATAAAGTGATGCCATTTGGATTGAAAAATGCAGGGGCAACATATCAAAGAGCCATGGTAACTTTGTTTCATGACATGATGCACAAAGAGATTGAAGTATATGTAGATGACATGATTGCCAAATCCAGAACGGAAGAAGAACATATTCAAAATCTGAGAAAGCTTTTCCAGAGATTGAGGAAGTATCAATTAAAGCTTAACCCTGCTAAATGCACTTTTGGGGTAACTTCTGGGAAACTTTTGGGATTTGTAGTCAGCAAAAAAGGAATTGAGATTGATCCAAATAAAGTAAAAGCAATTCAAGATCTTCCACCACCCAACACAAAAAAGAAGTTCGAGGCTTTTTGGGGAGATTAAATTATATATCTCGGTTCATTTCTCAACTGACTGACAAATGTGATCCAGTGTTCAAATTACTTCGAAAGAACAATCCTGAAGTCTGGAATAAAGAATGTCAAGAAACTTTGGATATTATTAAGAAATACTTATCCAATGCCCCAATTTTAGTATCACCAATGCCTGATAGACCATTAATTCTCTACTTGACGGTTTTCGAAAATTCGATGGGATGTGTACTAGGACAGCATGATGAATCAGGAAGGAAAGAAAAAGCTATTTATTATCTGAGCAAAAAATTTACTGATTGTGAAGTTCGATATCCACCAATACAAAAATTATGTTGTGCTCTAGTGTGGACTACTCGAAGACTCAGACAATATATGTTATACCATACTACTTGGTTGATATCAAAACTTGATCCTTTGAAATTCTTAATGGAATCACCAGCTTTGACAGGCAGAATGGCTAGATGGCAGATGTTATTATCTGAGTTTGATATTATATATGTCAACCAAAAAGCAATAAAAGGAAGTGTAATAGCTGATTTTCTGGCCAGTCGTGTATCAAATGATTATCAGCCTTTGAACTTCAATTTTCCTGATGAAGATTTGTTATGCATATCCATGAATGAAGAAGTCAGAACAAATGATGAATTTGCAACTTGGAAGCTTTACTTTGACGGAGCATCTAATGCTTTGGGACGAGGAATCGGAGCAGTGTTAATTTCTCCTGAAAATGTTTATTATCCCTTTACAAGTAGACTGGAGTTCTTTTGTACCAATAATATGGCGGAATATGAAGCTTGTGTCATGGGGTTAAAAGCAGCTATAGAAAGAAAAATCAAATTTCTCAAGATATATGGAGATTCATCGTTAGTGGTGTATCAATTGCGAGGAGAATGGGAAACAAAAGATCCCAAATTATTGGAATACCGAAATTTTACACTCGAATTAGTGAAAGAATTTGAGAGAGTTACCTTCAATTATCTCCCTCGAGAAGAAAATCAAATGGCAGATGCTTTGGCTACATTAGCTGCTATGTTTCAGGCAAATAAGAAAGTTGATATGATGCCAATCAAAATGCAAGTATATGAAATTCCTGCACATTGTTATAGTATGGAAGAAGAGGTAGATGGTAAACCATGGTATAATGATATCCTGCAATATATCAAAAATCAAAGTTATCCACCAAATGCATCGGAAATTGATAAAAGAACCTTGAGAAGAATGGCTGCTGGATATTTTCTTGATGGAGAGATTATGTATAGAAGAAGCAATGATCAAATGCTATTGAGATGCTTAAATACCAGCGAAGCTCGAAACGTCATTGAAGAAGTACACAGTGGAATATGTGGAACACATGCAAATGGTCTTCCATGGCCAGAAAAATAATGAGATATGGATATTATTGGGCTACCATGTACACAGATTGCATTGATTACGCAAGGAAATGTCATAAATGCCAGATATATGCAGACAAGATTCATGTACCCCCATCTCCTTTACATGTAATGACAGCACCCTGGCCATTTTCTATGTGGGGAATAGATGTCATTGGGGCAATCACACCAAAAGCATCAAATGGACATTGCTTCATCCTTGTGGCAATTGATTATTTTACCAAATGGGTTGAAGCTGCTTCATACACCAATATTAAGAGGTCCACAGTCTGCAAATTCATAAAGAAAGAGATAGTTTGCCGATATGGCCTACCAGAAAGGATCATTACAGATAATGCTCTGAACCTGAACAACAAAATGATGACCGAACTTTGTGCACAGTTCAAGATCAAACATGCAAACTCAGTGGCATATCGTCCAAAGATGAATGGGGCAGTTGAAGCAGCAAATAAGAACATCAAGAGAATCATTACAAAGACTACTGAAACTTACAAAGATTGGCACGAGAAGTTACCTTTTGCTCTATATGCATACCGAACTACTGTTCGAACATCTACTGGGGCAACGCCTTTTTCTTTAGTCTACGGGATGGAAGCAGTCTTACCAATTGAAGTTGAGATTCCATCGCTCCGAATATTGAGAGAAACAAAATTGGATGAATCTGAATGGATCCAAGCTAGAGTTGATCAATTGAACCTTATTGAGGAGAAAAGATTGAAAGCTATTTGCCATGGACAGATGTATCAGAAACGGATGATGAAGTCTCATGACAAAAAAGTACATCCAAGAGAATTCCAAGAGGGTGATCTAGTATTAAAAAAGATCTTGCCTATACATAAAGATTTCCGTGGGAAATGGATGCCTAATTGGGAAGGACCATACGTTGTGAAAAAGGCCTTTTCCGGAGGAGCGTTGATCTTGGCAGAAATGGATGGAAAAATTCTGAGAAATCCAATAAACTCGGATTCTGTCAAGAAATATTATGCTTGAACAAAAAAGAAAAAAGAAAAAGAAAAAAGAAAAAAAAGAAAAGAAAAAAAAAATAGAAAATAGAAAAAAGAGAAGAAAAAGAAAAGGGGGTCAAGGTGAAAACCCGCAAAGGGCATCTTGTAACCAAATGAAGGATTTGAGTTGAAAACCTGAAAAGGCGGCTCAAATGCAGGTTGATATTAGGCATCTGGCAATTGAACCCTCTTAAGATTTTGACAGTTTGGGAGAAACTTCACATCTACAAGCATTTCAACAACGTTTGAGATCTTCCAGACAAAAGCTTACATCATCTCTAAATTGTGTCAACTTGATTAATTTAGAAATACTTATGCTTATAATTTGTTGAGACATTTGAATTTTTATTCTTATGCTTGTCATAACTTTGAATACAATTATATCTATTTCAAGTTCAATTTATTTGAGATTCAATTTATTTTGGAAATTCAATTTATTCTTTTCCATGAATTAACATAATTTTGAAATAATTTAAAGATTTCTGAATATCACTTTATGTTAATACTTTTAAATACATGGAATACAAAGTAGGCAAATCATCACTAGCTTAAAGCCATAAACATCAAGATTGTTACAAGTGGTGCTACCGACAACAAGGTCGAATCCGCCAAATCTACTCATCAATTGCTCCAACCGATCACCATTCAGTTCTTGCACATCTGTTTTCAAAGATATATTAAAACAGTAGAAGATGATCTTTGCAGTACTGATTCCAGCAAAAAGAAACAAGACATTGATATCACTAGGAAATATGTCTCTATATAGATCCTTGTGTATGGTTTTTAAAGAAAGCTAGAAGCATTTCCACCTCATCAGGTTCAAGTGGAGCAACTTTATTCCTTCCAACCCATACTAGATTCCATTTTCAGCATTCATTAAGAACATACTTCTGGACACTCTAAGGTGGCTCATTGTCATAAGCTTCAAGAACCTTACAGATCCTTTCTGTCAATTTGGCACTTCATGTACATGTTTATAAACAGTTTAACTTTATTCTTGGATTCCAAGAAGGCCATCATTTCTTTGTCAATGGAAAAGCATCAGCACATGAAAGAAGCAGAATAAGAGAAACTCTGTTGGCATATTATGAATATAGCCTTTTTTAGTGTAGCAGCATGGAAATGCTTCGAATCTACAAATTCTGGCTTTATATCGAATAAGTACTGTGATATCGCAGAACAATCATTGAAAATGGAAGATGAATTTACCAATAGCATCTTCTGGAAGTGTTCTTTGAGTTATCTGACCTGGTTTAGCAGAACATTCATTGAATTTGGAAGATGAATTTGCCAATAGCATCTTCTGGAAGTGTTCTTTGAGTTATCTGACCTGGTTTAGCAGAACCAAGCATTGAATTTGGAAGATGAATTTGCCAATAGCATCTTCTGGAAGTGTTCTTTGAGTTATTTGATCTGATTATATAGAACCAAGCATTGAATTTGGAAGATGAATTTGCCAATAGCATCTTCTGGAAGTGTTCTTTGAGTTATCTGATCTGGTTGGATAGAACAATCATTGAATTTGGAAGATGAATTTGCTCATAGTAAAAATAAGGATACTCAATAGCATCTTCTGGAAGTGTTCTTTGAGTTATTTGATCTATTGAAGCTTCAGCCTTTGAGAATCCCATTTTTGTCAAGTATAACATTTTATTTTCCTCATCAGAATCAGAATTCAAGATTTCTCGGTATTAGAAGAACTATCGATATCTGTGAAATCATCCTGAAAGGTTACTTCATAATCAGATGAGTTGTTATCAGAATCAACATGTTGCCTGAATGCAAGCTTTTCAAAAGTTTATACTATTGAGTTTTATTCTCAAGAGGTTTTGTGACATTATATCTACATCTACATTTGTCAAAGATGATAGATTCTTTGATGTGAAGAAGACAGATATATTAGGTTTTTACAATTGAAGAAATACTCAATTCACCAATCTGAAATCAAATAACTCAACATTCATGCATCATATTTAGGCATTTGCAAAAATAGATGCATTTTCATTCATTTTCATCTATGTTGAATTTTTAACAGGAATTTCAAAGATTTTAGCAAAGATTTCAAATCCACTTGATGGATCATTCTTTTCCAGAGAAAGTTCATAATGAGAAGAACTCATCTGAAGAAGGAAGAAGAAGTTCATAATGAGAAGAACTTGTTCAACTTTTTGTTTAAATTCATCATTTGATGGATCAACATTGCCAGAGAAGGTTCATAATGAGAAGAACTCATCTGAAGAAGGAAGAAGAAATTCATAATGAGAAGAATTTGTTCAACCTTTTACCTGAATCCATCATTTGGTGAATCATCTTTTCCAGAGAAAGTTCATAATGAGAAGAACTCATCTGAAGAAGGAAGAAGAAGTTCATAATGAGAAGAATTTGTTCAACCTTTTACTTGAATCCGTCATTTGATGGATCAGCTTTTCCAGAGAAAGTTCATAATGAGAAGAACTCATCTGAAGAAGGAAGAAGAAGTTCATAATGAGAAGAACTTGTTCAACTTTTTGTTTAAATTCATCATTTGATGGATCAACATTGCCAGAGAAGGTTCATAATGAGAAGAACTCATCTGAAGAAGGAAGAAGAAATTCATAATGAGAAGAATTTGTTCAACCTTTTACCTGAATCCATCATTGGTGAATCATCTTTCCAGAGAAAATTCATAATGAGAAGAACTCATCTGAAGAAGGAAGAAGAAGTTCATAATGAGAAGAATTTGTTCAACCTTTTGCTTGAATTCATCATTTGATGGATCAACATTGCCAGGTAAAGTTCATAATGAGAAGAACTCATCTGAAGAAGGAAGAGAAAGTTCATAATGAGAAGAACTCATCAAGAGCTTATTCAACCTTTTGAATGACTCTATCACAAAAAGGAGGTCATCATCATCCCCAGCAGAAAGTTCATAATAAGAAGAACTTATTTGGAGAAAAAGAAGAATTTATTCAATATCTCCATAATGATCAAAATAAAGTCAAATGGATAAAAAATTTTATTATCTTTTCATCTTTGCCCTATTCTTGTTAACACAAGAATGAGCAAAGAGGGGCAGCTGAAGATACTAAATTTTTATCCATATTATTATTATTAATATTATTATTATCCTTATTATTATTATTATTATTATCATTATTATTATTATTATTATTATTATTAATTTATATTAAATATATTAAATACATAATAATAATTACAGACCCATTACATTTGGACCGGCCCAGTTACAAACCAACCAGAACCGGTCCAGATCCAACCAGAAACCCTAAATATTTGGGTTTCCAGTTAGGGTTTCCTAACCCTAATCTAACCAGCCGCCTCAGCTCATAGCCGTTGGATCTGGCAAGATCCAACGGTCCAGATGGCTCCAGAGAGGAACCCTAGGGTTTGATACCCTAGGGCCACGCGGCGCCGCCCCAGCTTCCACGCGGCTTGCGACAGTCTTCTCGCCGCCACGCCGCTGCCACGTCCCAACCGAAGACTCCAGAAGATAAAATGGCAGCCGTCCACGCCATGGCTACTCGGTGAGTCACCACTGGTAGTCCGGTGACTCACCGAGAGCCCTTCTTCGGACCGGTCCGACGGCTACAACGGTGGTGGCTATAAAAGCCACCACCCCACCTGCGAAGAAAAAAAAAGGGACAGAAAACAGAGAGAAAAAACAGAGAACGGAAAAGAAAAAACAAACACATAGAAAAAGAAAAAAAATACTAACCAACGATCTCAGCCAAATATCCCATAAGCAGAAACAAAAAAGAAGGAAAAAGGAAGAAGAGAACTTACCGAGGAAGCTCCGACTACCAGATCTCACCGGAACCTTCGAAACAACGAAGGTACTTTTGTAGATTTGCTCCGATTGGGAGCCTTTTAGGAAGAAATAACACCGGAACCGTCCTTAGGACGGTCCGATCTATATATTAGTGTAAAAATCTTTTTTTCCGGCCACCGGATGCGGTGGCCGGCGGTGATGGTCACGGCGGCAGACGGTTGCCGTCCGGTGACCGGCTTCCCTCCGATGAGGGAAGCTAGAGAGAGGGCAGAGAGAAATTTGTTCTCTCTCAGTTAGAGAGAGAACAGAAATGATGAAATGAAGCTGGCCCTTCGGGCCAGCCGGTTTTTGGACATATATAGTCCTTCCCGAACGACGTCGTTTCGGGAAGGACTATGCGCGTAATTATGAAATAGTTAAACCCCGTCCGCAGTCCTTCGTATTTGTAAATTTTACATTTTGGTCACTAAACTGAATTTATAATAATTTTAATTCAGTCTTTGAATTTTAATTTTATTCATTTTAGTCCTTTTTATTAAAATAATATGTTTAGGATAAATAACAGATTTAATCCCTTAATTTAATAAATAAAGTTTTCATCCCTAGTTCATATTTTTAATTAATTTTGTTATAAAATTTAAATTTTAAATAAATTCATTTTGGTCATTAAATTATTAAAATTAGAAAATAAAATATTAATCCCTATAATTTCAATTAATTAGGAATTAGATTTAGTTTTATTTTATTCATAATTTAGTTATTTATTTTATATGTTTTCATTTTATTGCTTAAATATATTGTTTTAGTGATATTTTATTTTATTATACTGTTAAATATTTTTATATATATTCATAAATATACATATAATAAATATTTTTTTTAATATTTGTTTTTAATATCGAAGAAAAGGACAGTCTTAATACAACTGGATGTCCTATTCTGATATTTTATAATTAAAAAGTAAACAATATTATTTAAATCAATATTTATCAATGTCAAAGAAAAGAGCTGTCTTGAGGCACCTAGAAGTTCTTTTCGGATATTTTTAAATAAATATTTTTTATATAATTTTGAAATAATAGGATTATAAATTAAATATATTTTTGAATTTTTAAATTTTAATAATAGAGACAATTTATAATTAAAAAGTACCAATTTTGGGCGTTGTAGGGGTGCTAATCCTTCCCTAAACGTAACCGACCACGAATCCCTTTTTATTATTAAAAAGAACGAATTTTTGGTTATAAAACGCAGATCAGTGCATCTTTTAAATAATGTTTTCTTAAAAAAAAATTTTAAAAGATAATTTTTAGGTATTCGACCTACCTGACCCAAAAGGCCGATGGCGACTCTCAAATTATTTTCAAAATTATTTATTCACATCAATTTCCCCGCCAAAATTTAATATTTCGTGCCCGGACGAAAACCGGTTACGACATATCCAATTCGACATGATCTATTCCCATCCATCCATCGTTAGACATACATGAACTAACATATGGGTGTTGAGAATGAAATTACGAGGGGATGCAAATGGTTCAATGTTGGAGGCATTAATCCGGAGAGAACAATAAAAGAAAAGAAAGCGATATATCCCAGCTTCAATCTCAACCAAAGAGTGAATTCAGAAAAATATGCAGTTCCTAGGCCTTTCATTACGATGATTTTCCGTTGAAGCAGCCTTTAGTCTTTGAATATCCAAGAACGAACCTAAATTTTTATATTTGCAGAGTGAATTTATCAAATTTAAAAAAAAATTATAAAATTCTAGAGAGGACGAAAATAAATTGTGAATAAAAAATATATTTAAAACATACAGAAATCTAAAATTTTATAGGGAACAACTATCTCACCTACCCTTCGATCCATTCATGTCGATTTGTAGCAATTTGACTCAGTTTATCGTATAATTCAGGCTTGTTAGTTCAAGCAGACAGGGAATTTAGGTGGGGTAAGTTGGATTTTCTTCAGTTTTTTATATATAAAATGTAAGCTTTTATAAATGAACAAGAGTTAAATGCACTTTTGGTCCCTAATGTTTTAACGAGGTTTTGTCTTGATCCCTTTTCTCTCATTTATGTTACACTATAGAACTCAAGGAGATAAAGTGTTTTTCCAGCTAATAAGCATGCCTTCATCTTGAAACGAAATTTCATCTCCAACCTCCCAAGTTCTTGCATCTCCAACCCATCCATCTCATTGTCTTTTAGGATAGCTAGCCCATTCAAGACGTGGAAGAATTTGTACTAACTCTTGTATGGATAACACGTATTTCTTGGGCTACAAGCTTTCAATATAATTTTTATTATTATAATTTGGGATAAATATAAGGTCGTATCTATTTAAAGACTCTTTATCATTTAACATTGAACACCCATACCCATGTATATGTGATGCTCAAATACGAAATCTAAAAAAATAATAACAAACCTTTGATCACTTAGGTAATTTGATTCGTGCTGGACTACATGGTTCTCCATTGTGTTTCCAAAAACCTTCAATGTCTTGATTTGGAGATTCAGATAACTGACAGATCAAAAGCTAGACAAGTAAATCGTGTTTCTGAAACTAAAACATAAAGCCATATGATAGATTTGGCAGTAAAAATGAAGAGACAGCCCCATAGGCGGAAAGTGAAGCAATTAGGATAAATGAAAATGCCCAGCTTTTCAATCTCATAGCATAAATTTAAGACCAAAATCAAATTTAGGTCTCTATATTTCATTTCTAAGTAGGAACAGTATAACCTAAAGCGTGGTTTGAAAAGAATTCATATAAAGTGTCAGTTTTATAAAGTACATTTGGCAACCATGATCATCCACAATTGCCAGAGATTTGGAGATTCATGTATCCGATGTTGGATGCAGAAATATTTTCGAGTATGAACATATACATATATTGACAAAAAAATTATATGTAAGGTGGACATAAATAAAATTTCAGGATAAATACAATTAATAAAAAAAATAATTAATAAAAAAATCAAATTTCAATATATGTACAAACCTACCCCGAATGCAATGTACATCTGCCGTTGCCTGCACTTAGGGACTAATGTATATATAGAGTGGGAGGATATTTTACCCTTCCAAAATTTTTGGTCTAATAACATTTTAGATCTTATTAATTTAAATCAGAATAAAATTAGACTTTTATCTTCTCTAATTTTTTAAATTAAATACATCCATGATATCCGATCATAGCTCTCTTCCTGTATGTACCTGTAACACCCCAACCCATACCCGACCCGGATACGAATATGAGATGTCACATTAACTTTTAAAAACGATATTCTTATAAAATTTCAAAACATTTGAACTTATAATAAGAAAATACGATCATATATTGTTGAATGATGTTTGTTATAACCAATTTAAGAGAATATACGTTTTATGAATAGTAAAATATGGTATGAACAATATCGTGAACAGTGCTACAGTGCATCGATGCATTGCTACAGTGCACCGATGCACTAAAATTTCGAAGCACAATTGTGCATTGATGCACTGCTACAGTGACTTTCGTAAAACGTTCATAAAACTCATAAAAATTTAACCGTTCATTACTATACATTTACATTTACATAAATACGTTAAAAACATTATAAAACTCAATCATAACATAAATACTTAATTTATCAACTTTATTTACATGCCAACCATTATCATTTTTACAAAATACATACTATACATTTCTTTTCTGATATGATCTTTGGAAATGAGGAACAGACATGTCTTGCAAAACCTTTATCAATCTTTCTCTTCTCGAAACCTACGTGTGAAACAATCACACGCTAAGTCATAGACTTAGTGAGGCATATAAAACAAGTAATAAAACTATATAACATTTCATATAATAAAATGCATAAATATACCATCATCATCATAATCTCTATTTATCATATGATTTTGTACTTATCATTTCTGTATATCATATAACACACATAACATCATATAATTCATGTAACATATTTCATATCACCAAAAGCATATACAACATAGGTATTGTATTTGTTATTGTCTCTTTATTAGCCCATGTACATTACTGAGAACTCAAGGTATTCGAGTACATTGAGGTTGTGCACAAATGTTGTCACCACAGCTCGTATAAATTGCACTGAAGTGCCACGTAGAATTTGTCCCGAAGAACCGCATATAATTGCACCAAAGTGCCACGTAGAAATGCACCGTAGTGCCATATAAGATTTGTCCCTAAGGACCACATATAAATTCCTTAAGAATCATATACATATACCAATGATCAAGTAGGTGTCTAAAAAGACCTCATACATGTTCCAAAGAATACATATATATCCCGAATGACCGCGTAGACCCTCGACTCTTGGCATGCCAGCTATACCTCTAGATCTCATGACACATAACATGGGCATTATTTTTCATATTTATCACATATTCATATTGGCACATAGTTCACTTACACGTAGAACATTTTCATATGATTCATATTCACATGTCACATAGATTATACCTTGTTCTTATGTCTTCTCATAGACATATATTCTTTCTCACGTAGTCACATAAATCCGTATCATATAACATATATCACATGTGCATGTAATCATATAATTCGTATCATATAACTTATATTATTTCTCATGCGTGTCATGTAAACATGCATGTCATATCTTGTTCACATATGTTCATATACATCATATAACATATTGCATATTCATGTAAGCATGTAGATCATGTAACCTATAATAACATACACCCATTTCCATATACTAATGCACACATAAGAATCACATAACATTTTAAAAGTTACTTCTTACCATAGTAACTTCGTCACTGGCTCATCGCAAGCCAATGTTTATTCAATAATATAAGTACAATTTAAATTGCACTCACCTTAGCATTGCTTTGATTCGATCCTAATTCTTTGATTGTTCCAGAACTTGTTTAGGCTCAATATCTACGTAAACATAATTTCTGAGATGATTATCAGAAGCCTAAACCTTATAACTTGATGTTAATAACTTAAGCTAGTTTAATGAACCAAAATTCTATTTTTCCTTTAGGGGTGTATCGATGCACTATGGGTGCATCGGTACACAAAATAGTTTCGAAATTCCCATGCATCGATGCACTCCTTAATGTATCGGCGCACCTTCAAAATTTGTCTTAGTGCATTGGTACACATTCATAGTGTATCGATGCATCTATCAATTATAAAATGATTTTAATCCGAAAATTCCATACTTTTCATTAAAATTCTTCATGTTTCATTACCCTTTCTATTCTTAACTCAAGTACATATACTTAAACTAATTTCTACTCATTCAATACATCTTTAACCTTAAAATTCCATCTTTCATATGGAAATCAATAATCATACCAAATTTTCAAGATACTCTAAATCCAATTCTATCACTTCATATCTCTTAATTAAGTTGACGACAAGTCAAATTTAGTTTCAAATTCAACCAACTCTTTTCCAAAAATTCACTTAAAAACCCATTTTCTTTAATCTTTCATAACTTCTTCATCTTTTGATTTTAAGACAAATTAAGATTTCCTTAAGCCTAATTATCATCTAAGCATCAAACTCAACCTTTAATTAAACAAATAATCAACTAATTAGAAAACTTACCTTTGCTTGGAACCACACATTGAAGAAGAGAAGAAGATGAAGAAGATAAGTTTGTAAACTTATCTCTTCAAACATGCATCACATGGGTATTATAATTGTTAGGAAATAAACCGAGTACGAGTAATTTCCCTATAACCAGATTAGTGAGAATGCGAAATAAAAGTGGAAAAATAATACCCGAAATTGATAACGGAGTTCAGCCAATTGTGCTTACGTCTCCGGGCTGCTGCAGATCTTTTACTAAGATAAAATTTACAGGTGTTTACACAACACACTTAAGAGAGAACTAGAAGATTTTGGGATGATTTTGAAGCTAAATGAGCTAGGGTATTTATAGTTGAAACTTAGGGACTAATCTTTGTAAATACCCTAAAGTTCAATGATTCAATTTTGTAATTAACCCTATTATAAAATATTAAAAAAATAAGAAGCCCCCCCACTTGATTTTGGAAGCAGCCGCCGGCTGCTTTTGGCCTTCTTTGACCAACAATCTCCCACTTGAAGATTGATTTCAATCTGTCTTCACACCTCGATCGATGCAGCAGCATTTCTAGTCTTGTTATTCTAGCATGCCAACTGAAGTTGAACACAACTTCAGTTTGTCCGTGGTCACCGTCTTTGTCAACATATCTGCCAGATTTTGAGCTCCACTGATCTTTTCAAGTTTCAAAATCCCATCTTCCAGAAGAGACCGGATAAAATGATATCTCAATTGTATGTGCTTCATCATGGAATGAAAAGAAGGATTCTTTGCTATATGGATAGCACTTTGACTATCGCAATACAAGACATTATTTTCTTGTTTCTTGCCTAACTCTTCCAAGAAACTTTGGAGCCAAACCATCTCCTTGCTGGCTTCCGTAACAGCGACATATTCTGCTTCAGTTATGGAGAGAGCAACTATATTCTGTAGTTGAGAAACCCAACTCACTGCGGTTCCTCCTAGAGTATAGACATACCCTGTAGTGCTTCTTCTGATGTCGACATTTCTAGCTAAGTCAGCATCTACATAGCCTGTCAATATCGTATCTCCATATTTGAAACAAAGTGCTTTGTTTGTGGTACCCCGCAGATATCTGAGGATCCATTTGACTGCTTCCCAGTGTATCTTGCCCGGATTATTCATGTACCTGCTAACAGCTCCCACTGCATGAGCAATATCTGGTCTGGTACAAACCATGGCATACATCAGACTTCCAATTGATGAGGCATACGGCACCTTCACCATGTGTGCACGTTCTTCCTCCATCTTTGGTGATTGGTCTTTGGAGAGTCTGAAATGAACACCTAAAGGTGTACTTACTGGTTTAACATCTTGCATGTTGAACCTGGAGAGTACTTTGTTGATGTACTCAGCCTGTGATAACAACAAAGTCCCCGACTTTGTGTCTCTTTTGATCCTCATCCCAAGAATATGCTTTGCAGCGCCCAGATCCTTAATAGCAAACTGCTTCGACAATTTTTTTACTTCAAGTTTATAATCTCTTGCATATCTGAGCCTGCAACGAGCATGTCATCAACGTACAATAATAAAATAATGAAGCTGTTGTCGAACCTCTTGATGTAGCAACAATGATCTGCTTGGCATCTGGTAAAACCACTGCTACTCATGAAACTATCAAACTTCTTGTACCACTGTCTAGGAGCTTGTTTTAAACCATACAAGCTCTTCTTCAACCTGCATACCAGGTTTTTCTTGTCTTCCTCTATTAAGCCTTCTGGTTGCCTCATATAGATTTCTTCATCCAAATCACCATGACGGAAAGCTGTCTTTACATCTAACTGCTCAAGATGTAAATTCTCTGCAGCTACAATTTTCAACACCAGTCTGATTGTAGACAGTTTTACGACTGGAGAGAAAATTTCATTGTAGTCAATACCTTCTTTTTGCTGAAAACCTTTGACTACCAATCTTGCTTTGTAGCATTTGCTCCCATCGTGCTCTTCTTTGATCCTGTAAATCCACTTATTATGGAGCGCTCTCTTGCCTGGTGGTAATTCAGCTACTTCCCACATCTGATTTGACATAAGCGAGTCCATCTCATCTTTCATTGAAGACTCCCACTTGACTGAAACCTCCACCTGCATTGCTTCATCATAGCACTATGGTTCACCATTGTCAGTCAGCAACAAGTAGTGCAAAGAAGGCGAATACCGTTGGGTTGGTTTAGGAATTCTGGAGGAGCGTCTCAGTTCTGGTGTGTCTAGTTCTTCCTCTTGAACTGCTTCAGGATTGATCTAAACATCATTTCCAGAAATCTCCTCGAACTCAGCAAATTCCTTTGTTTCAGCTTCGGTATTACTTGATTCTGCGATTGACCTGTCTTTGTACATCACATTTTCATTGAAAATGACATCTCTACTTCTGATGATCTTTCGATTTTCGTAGTCCCAAAACCGGTAACCGAACTCATCACCACCGTAACTAATAAAGACGCATTTGTTGGACTTGGGATCAAGTTTACTTCTTTCAGCAGAGTTTATGTGTACATAAGAAATACAACCAAACACTCTTAAGTGTGAAAGGTTTATTTCTTTCTTGCTCCAAGCTTCCTCTGGTATTCCGCCATCCAAAGGAATTGAGGGTCCACGGTTGATCAGGTAAGCTGCAGTGTTGATAGCTTCAGCCCATAGAAATTTGGGCAATCTGACATGTATCCTCATGCTTCTGGCACGTTCATTCAGAGTTCTGTTCATGCGCTCTGCTACGCCATTCTACTGCGGTGTTATGGGAACTGTTGTCTCCATCTTGATCCCATTGTTTGCGTAGAAATCTCTGAATCTATTGTCTCTGTACTCTCCTCCATTGTCAGACCTCAACCGCTTGACTTTCAAACCAGTCTCATTTTCCACCATGGCCTTCCATTTTCTGAAGGTATCAAAGACTTCTAATTTCTTCTTCAGAAAATAAACCCACATCTTTCTTGTTGAATCATCGATGAAGGTGACATAATATAGTGAGCCTGCAAGAGATGGAACTGGAGATGGTCCCCATACATCAGTATGAACCAATTCTAACCTTTCTGCCTTGGGTGTCTTGCCAATCTTTGCAAAACTGACTTTCTTTTGTTTGCCAAAGATGCAATCCTCGCATAGTCCAACATCTACATTCTTTAGATCCGGCAACTTCCCTTTTGACAGAAGTATCTTCATTCCTTTCTCGCTCATATAGCCAAGCCTTTGGTGCCATAGGTTTGATTTTCCATCAGCATCTGCTACTGCAATGATATTCTCTAAATTTGAGGTTACATAGAGAGTACCAGTCTTCTTACCACGAGCAATGACGAGTGCTCCTTTGGTAATCTTCCATTCACAGCCTGAAAAGGTTGTGCTATATCCTTCTCCATCAAGCTGTCCAATAGAAATCAGATTTCTTTTGAGGCCATGAATATGTCTCACTCCTGTCAGCTTCCAGGTGGTCTGGTTTGGCAGCTTTAGTCAGATGTCTCCTTTTCCGACGATCTTTAAGGTTTCATCATCAGCAAGATGAACTTTCCCAAAATCACCACTGACATAGTTCTCCATGATTTCTTGGCATGAGGTGGAGTGGAAAGATGCCCCTGAATCCAAGATCCATGATTCAATCGGACTGTTGACGCTTAGACTCATGGCATCACCTGTCTCCTCTGTCACGTTGGTAGATTCCTGTGCGCCAGTATTTTTCTTCGGTGCTCAGCAATCTCTTTTGAAATGACCCTTCTTGCCGCAATTATAACAGATAAAATCTTTATTTACTGTTCTTGATTTTCCCCGTCTGGATTTGGATCTGCCACAATTTGAATTTCTTTCTGAAGTTCTCCCTCTAGACTCCGTGTGCAAGGCTGAGGAGGTTGATGCTTCACCCGATTCTCTCCGTCGAATTTCTTCACTCAATACCAGATCCCGAACATCGTCGAATTTTAATTTGATGTTTCCCGACGAACTGTTGATTGCTGTAACAGTAGCATTCCAACTATCTGGTAGAAATGATAAGAGAATTAAAGCTCGAACTTCATCGTCGAATTTAATTTCTACTGAACTCAACTGGGTTGTGATTGTGTTGAGTTCATTTAGGTGTTGTGCCACCGATGCCCCTTCCATCATCCGCAAATTGAATAATCGCCTCATCAAATGAACTTTGTTTGAGGCTGATGGCTTCTCATACATACTGGAGAGAGCCGCCATAAGACCCGCCGTGGTCTTTTCCTTTGCTATGTTGAAAGCAACATTGCGGGATAACGTCAGTCGGATAACTCCGAGGGCTTGTCTGTCGAGAAGAGCCCAGTCTTCATTCTTCATGCCCTCTGGTTGCTTTCCTGAAAGAGGTTGATATAGATTTTTCTGGTATAGAAAATCTTCAATCTGCATCTTCTAAAAGCCAAAGTCCGCACCATCGAACTTTTCAATTTTCACATTCCCTTCGTCTGCAGCCATCGCTCCCACTCGAATCTTGCTTCGTTTGGATCGTTTCTGACAATTTCTACAAACCGCCGTGTATTAGAACACCTCCGTCGACAAACTCGTATCGCCGACCGAATTTCACTATTCACGAAATTCACTATTCATGTGAATAGTAATGGATAGTAACCTCGCAGAAAATTGACAAAATTCACAACCAAAAGCTCTGATTACCAGTTGTTATGAAATAAATCGAGTACGAGTAATTTCCCTATAACCAGATTAGTGAGAATGCGAAATAAAAGCGGAAAAATAATACCCGAAATTGATAACGGAGTTCAGCCAATTGTGCTTACGTCTCCAGGCTGCTGCAGATCTTTTACTAAGAGAAAATTTACAGGTGTTTACACAACACACTTGAGAGAGAACTAGAAGATTTTGGGATGATTTTGAAGCTAAATGAGCTAGGGTATTTATAGTTGAAACTTAGGGACTAATCTTTGTAAATACCCTAAAGTTCAATGATTCAATTTTGTAATTAACCCTATTACAAAATATTAAAAAAAAAAGAACCCCCCCCACTTGATTTTGGAAGCAGCCGCCGGCTGCTTTTGGCCTTCTTTGACCAATAATAATACCCACTAATTATTATTTAATTATTTTACTTGTTCAATGACCTATTTGCCCTTTGACTCTTTCAATAATTATCAATAACCCTTCAGATATTATTTTAAATAAGTCATTGAACTTGTCAACTTTTCCACTTAAATCATCAAATTCTAAAATTTTACAATTTAGTCACCAACCCATAGTTTGGGAAGTTACAGTACCTCGCATAAAGTTCTTAAGCTTTAGACTCAAAGCCGATTGTAGGAAGTTTATCATTAGTTCTTAAGCTATTATCAGTGTCATTTAGTTGGCGGTAGATTTAAAATTATTTTTTAGAATATATATATATATATATATATATATATATATTAATAACAATTTTTTTAAATAGACACAGTTAATAAAATAAACAATTATTTTCTACCATCGACTCAATTACTAGTCTTTACGCTCTTTTAGAGTCATGTTTGGTAAGTTGGCGAATTATTATGCGTAATAAACATACTGCACGTATTGTAAAATGTACAGTAAGCGTGCATTATGGATTTTTAGTCACGAATGAATTGATATAAATTCAAATAAAATTGACGTAGTTCTATCTTAAGAATAAATTTATTGGAGAATACCGACTTTCTGTCAACGTAGTCATTTAAAACATCAATCAAATAAAATGTTTGAAAATCCTCCATAAATGTCTAGTCATCCTAGTAATTATCTTAATCGCATGGTCACCTAGAGCTCACCTTTATTAACTTCTGATATGCTTTTGAAAACTAAATCTGATAGATGACAGTTGTATTTGTACAAACTGACATCCTATGATGATCATGTACCTGACATCAACCATCTTACAATCAGCATATTTATACCTAAAACAAGACTGAAAAACATATATTCCTCTTCCTCCAGAATCGTTTCACTCTTTATGGTTTTTCGTTCTCTAGCAGTGATATTTTGATCAAAAATCGTACTTTTACCGATAGTAACTTTTCACTAAATAAAAAAAATCGGTTACGATTAGCAAATTAAATTTATTTCCATTAACAGAATAAAACGAAATCATAGTTTTGGGAGGGAAAGGAATATCTAGTTGTGCGTTATTATCCGTATTTAGAATAAGTAATCTTGTAGAATTATTGCTGACAAGTTCAAAGATGGATGTTAAGAAAGTGTGGCAATATGAGAGTCTAAGCATATCCTTACCAATCACGGTGAGATTCTTAAGCGTGTAATTTTTTGCTGTTTTCTTGTTTATTAGAAGTTTATTTGCAGTTTGGGTGAAAAAGTACTGAGGGTAAAGTACTTGCAGTCTTTTATTCCTTATTTTAATGTTTGGTGTGTATGTTAGACAAGCATTGTTAAGTTTCAGTGTATCCATGTCGTGGCTGGAGAGTTAAATGTGCCGTATGATAAAATCAGATCTGCCTGTTTGACAGATTGCTCATAAATGCACCGTGTGTCACCATATGCAGTAAGCAAACTCTGTTTTCTTTGTGTTCGACAGGAGAAGTTCACACGACCACTTATGATCATTACAAATTTACAGATGCCTTGGGATGTGATGTACAAACTCAATTGTAAAGTCAGTCCGTTTGTAGCAAACCTTAGTTGATAATCTCAAGTTCTCAACACCTACTTTTGCTTATACTCTCTCTCTCTCTCTCTCTCTCTCTCTCTCTCTCTATATATATATATATATATATATATATATATATATATATCAAGTACAGTATTTCGAATGTAGACTTTGTAAGAAAGAAAAAATGTTAATTTCCTTTCTTTTATTGTACCGCGGGAAAGTGTAACGTGCGGCTACGGTTAAGAAAATGTGTTACCGGAAATGTTATTATTTTTTTAATATTTTCGGTAAAAAATTATCTAAAACATTATTATTTATACCGAAAATGTTATTATTAGGCGTTTTACCGGGTTTGTTAACATATCCGATAAAGCGCTACCTAAAACATTATTTTTTTTACCGGAAACGTTAATATTGAACACTTTACCGGAAATATTAAAAAACATTAATGTTTCAGGTAAAGAAAAATAATGTTTTAGGTAAATTTTTACCAGAAATGTTAAAAAAATAATAACATTTCTGATAGAGTCTTTCCTTAATATTATATTAATGCTGCTATACGGTAGAACTTCCATGTACCACGACTAATTTCTTTTTTTTTTTAATCTTTATAACTACCGATTTTATTATTGGTCATCAATAGTCAATATTAATAGTTTTTTAGTTTATTATATACTTTTTATTTTTTTATTTTCTTTAATTTTTAATAATTCTACTTTTATGACACACTTTCCTATGCTTTTCTGGTACATTTTCCTCTACATTAGTGAAACAATTTTTGGTCATTTATTTTGTTCATCCTTTTTCTTAGGGTTGAATTTGATACCGTCACGACTTATCAAGATAACACTTATTCATTATCATGACGATTTTTCCTGCTTTGAACCCTCGAATTGGATATGGATACGAGATTTATGTTCGTGGATAATTTTCTCATGTCACTCGACTCTAATTTATGATTTTTCGATGGTCTTTCAATAGCTTGATCTAATTTTATACTTCATTTTTTCGATGTAATCAAATTTGTTCTTATCTATCTTTTATTCGAGTTTATTTGATTAGATTTTTTAATATTTTTCCGTGTATGACCATTTTGTGATATTAAGTGGCTAGTTTATTGTGTCAATGATTATAAAATAATATATTTATTATGTGTTTAGTTTACGGTTATATTTGTAAACCTTAGTTGTAATTTGAATATTTTTATTTTCAATAAAACTAAAAGCTTATATAAAAAAACGTTGACTTTGTAAGATCAAATTAGATTGAGAGAATTGTCTCTATAATGAATTTATATATTAATTAATCTAGACTAATCGATTAATAGATCAAATATCAATAATCATATTAAAAAATAAAAAATCAATTTCTAGCCAATTTTTAATTTTGTGTTCTTTAACCGGATTTATATCATTGATCGAATTGGTGTTAAATCCCATGAGATGAGGTTGATTGATAACTTAAGTTATTTGAATTTGAATAATACAATAATATTTAAATATATTCAATAAAAAATAAATTTGAATCCAAGGAAACAATGGGTGGACTCACTTGATCTATAAATAGAAGTTAACATTGTTTGTTGATGACAGTTAGATGTGGCCATGACTTTTAATCCATTTCTTATTAAAGTGGAGATTTTGTATGGTGCTTTCCGTCATCATACCATGCAACATCAACCGAGTTGCATTTCTTTCACATGTAACACCAAAATTTTAATGAAAGAAAAGCTAATTGCAAATTATTTTATCTGTTGCAAGTAGGGCAACGTGACACTTTGTAAAAAAAATATTTTAAATTAAATTTTAATAATGTTTCATCAATTTAATTTATCGACGGAACATGAATTTATATAAAATTAATTGTATTATATGTTCCCAAATTATATTGATCTTAAATTTTTGAATATTTTGAATCCATCCCCAAACTATGATCCTTATTCTATATTGGTTGCTAAACTTTTGAATGATTAAGGGGGGTGTTGTTGGAGTGTTCAAAATTTTAGGGACCAATTTAGAATGAGAGTCATAATTGGAGTATGAAATTAGAATGTTGAAAAGTTTAGGGACCAATTTAGAATGTGAGTCATAATTTGAGGATGTATAGTATAATTAACTCATCTATATATTAATGAATACAAATAATAAAATTAACATGGTGAAGATGAGAGAAGTAGAATAATGAATGGTGGTGATGACTTAAAGTGGTTAAGTAAGGTGACTAAGAATTATGGAGAGAGAAGTGTGCATAAATTGTGGTGGTTAGTAAGATTCGTGAAGATCTTGCCTTGATTAAAATAAGCCCATTGATTTCTACGTCAATCACGCAAACATGTTGCGATTATAATCCAATACTCTGTCACTATGGCCCATGCCACTATGCATCCTTTCATTAACGTTAAAACTTTTGGTAAATTAAAATAAGATTATGTAATCGTAGCTTCAGATCTCAAGTAGTTTTTTTAATTAATATCTCAATCATTTCCAACCTAACACATTTTGAAGTATGCATAATCTCGACTATTATTCAGACCCAGTAATCAAACTTGAACGACATAGTGATTACACGTGCAACATGGAGTTTTTCATGTGAGAGACGACAATTCTTTTTAATAATATTAAATAATTACGAGATAATATAGGTTAAGAATTCTTCTTAATTTATTAATAATGTACGTACATCTTACAGAAATAATTGTTTGGATTCGGATACTCTAAAGAGAACAACATTATCTTCTATTATTAAAAACTTTTAATGGGTTCGAGGAATGATAATTAAAGTCTTGATATCCGAACATTTTTCATGAATAAATCTTGTTTTGCTTTAGTTGTTGATTGCTAATATTTGTTCATGATTTTCTTAATTACTTAATCACGTACACGTTTTATATACTCTAATATTTTTAAGAAGAATAATATTTTCTTTTATCATGAAATAATTTAATGTAGCAGAGAACCACGGTTAAAGTGTTGATCTCCTAACATTTTTCATGGCCAAATCTTGCTTTGCTTTAGCTATTTCTTGAGGATTATTTTCACAACCAACCCTCTCCTTTTTCTTGCCCATCTTCACTCCTTCTCGAGTAAACTTCTCTTATATAGTTTTAGCTCATGAAACCCACCTTCCGATCTATCATTTGCGTTAATACACAATTTACCTTATAAGTTTCTTTCCCTTCTTTTTTGGGGTATGACTGATCTTGATTTCCACCCGAAACCCTTGAAGCTCTTCGGCTTCAACATCGTCGAAAGCGCGGCCGCAGATGATTCGACCAAGCCTCCGGAGGGGTCGACTGAACTCGAAACGGATGGCCGTAAATACGAGTGCCAGTACTGTTTCCGGGAGTTTGCTAACTCTCAAGCCCTAGGAGGTCACCAAAATGCTCACAAGAAGGAAAGGCAGCTACTAAAGCGTGCTCAAATGCAAGCTGCTACTCGGAATTCCATGATATCGGCTTTTACACGCTCGCCACACCTCTTCGCCATGGTACCATCAGCTGCTGCACCGCCGCAGTATCAATCTTCATTTTCCATGTCACAAGGAGGAGGAGGAGCCCCGTTGCGTTTGTTGCATGGTGGTACGTACCTTTGTGGGTCTGCTTCTGCGCAAGGACCGCGTTTATATAGGGGAGAAGGAAGGGAGACCATGGCCGCTGCTTTTTCCGGTGACGTGCGGGATTATACAGGAGTTTTTCCGGTGGTCAGTCGGTTCGGAGAAAATGAAGGTGGGCCTAAGATTGATAATGGATTAGGTATTGATTTACAGCTTAGTCTTGGATCGTCTGTGCCGTGATATAAAACAAATTGATGGACTTCATCAAGCTTAAGTTTATGAATTGAAGTTGTTGGGGTTGAAAAATGTAATATAATCTCCCTGAGTGAGGCAATTATGTATATTGATTTTCTGTTAATTTTGAAATATTAATTACATAACTCTCTTAAAAAAAGATAAATAATATAAAACTTTCATGAGAGTTCAAGGTCCTCAACATAATTTTGAGTATAGAAAAAATTAAATAATTTAAATATGATTAAAAGAAAATCACAAACATAGTACAAACATAATGAATATAGACTAAAATCTATATACTATAATATTGATATGTCAAGATTTATATAAATGAATTTCAGAAATATAAATATGATTTGAATAAAAAGATTCGAATATTTTTTCTAAATGAAAACATTTGAAATAGTAAGTATTAACGACATGCATAACACCTTACATATGAATCCACATATATTTTAAGTTAATTTTTATATTTATATTTTTTTTTATTAATGTGACTTATGAGACAAATACATTTTTATTTGTATGAAATACACCTGAACTTTTATGTCAAAATCAATATTATGATTCTCTTGTCATTATCAACATTTTAGTTTAAAAAAGTAATTCGACTTTTTTCGAATTTAATTAATATATATTAAAAAGTAAATTTATTATTACACCTAAATAATGTTGTACAAAAAAAAGATAAACATCAAGGACAAACTTTTAAAAAAAATGAATAATCCTTTTGCAAGGGCCCTTGAAAATGAAATAGTCCCGTAAAAGGTTTGTAGTGTGGATGGGTCCTTTTTCCAAATATTTTGGGGATTAAATTTGAGCAAAAATAAGGCCCAAAGAGGTATGGGAAATGATACATTTATTAGTAATTTCTTCCTAATGATACAAATAAAATCTTAGGATAAAATTTAAATGCGAGTATATAGATCTGAAACTGAATTTAGTTATGGGGTGTGATGTGATCAAAGTGGAGACAGGGCATCATGGAAGCATATGTAATGGTACATCACATTATGCATTTGTAAGAGTGGACCACAATATAAGCTAATAATTATAGTACTAATAGCCAACTCATCGCTTCAGATTATCTGGATCCAAAGAATCGGTCAAGATATGATATATTAGTCATATCATTATAGAAACTTAATTTTTTTGCATTAAGTAAAAGGAAAAAACCAATCTGATTATGAATATATATAAATTCTGAAGCAAAATAAGAAGCATATGGATAAATAAAATGATGAGAGAAGGAGAGAAAAAGAAATAGCAATGAAATGAGTCGGTAAATATATAAATTTCTAGAGAATGTTAAAATTTAATTGTGTAGTTTATATTTTCCCAACATTTACGTCATGCCATCAGGAAGCAATGCTTGGATTGTTGTTGATACAAACACGAAGACAGGCGCCTGACAAGGCCAACCACGAACTTGCCGAGATAACATGCACTTGTTGGAGGAATACCCTCCAATTTTTGTCACTATTAATTTCATTAACTAGGTCAGTCGGTTGACACTCCTAAGTTTTAAATCATTATTAAAATCCTTGAAATTTATATTTGACAATTCCATAAGTAAATATTAACTATCATTTTATTATTATTTATATTTGATTCTTAAAATTTCATTATGGCGTAATACATGAAACTAAGAAGGCGAATAAAAATGTTAGCAGAGACATCATAATCAACGGCGGCAGTTAGCACCATGCATAATGCGAATGCATGGGTGGGGCTTAGGGTCGTTGATAGTGTACTTTTATGAGCTGTTTCTCGAGGCTCAAAACAACTCGGGTCCTGTTTTGAACTATTTGTAATTTTATAAACTCGATTTGACTTGAAAAAATTTAAATTCGAGTCGATTTATAAAATAAAACTCGAACAACTCACATTTTTTAGTGGATTGATTTTTAAGTTTGATTCTAGTCCCTCAATTCTGTAGGATATATATATATATATTACATATGAAAAAATATGAAGAAATATATAGTATTGTATATGGTTATAGAAAATAATTTAAATTAGAATCAAATAATATCATAATATTATAAATAATTATAATTAAATTTAAATAGAAACTCGAACAATTAAACTTGAAAAAAATTCAATAAAGTTTGAGTTATAAATAGGCCCCGTCAACTCCAATAACTCAAGATTTTTTTAATTCAATTTGACTCGATCGAACACTTACCCTCACTTCTTCGTACTCATGTTGTTTCCTTTCCATAATATATTTTTCATTCTCTCTATATATATACCCTAAGCTAAAACTAAAAAATATGCCCTTATAAAATTAAAGTATATTTCGTTACTTTGAACGATTAATATAATATCCGTAGAAATAATTCTTGAATATCCATAGAAATAGTAATTAGAATCCGTGAGCTATCATTAGCTCATCCGTTGAGTTTTATGAAATAAATTGTATCCATATTTGCTTCACGTTGAATTAGTTTGAAATCAATGAGTCATGCTCTGTACAGTAAATCAACAATGCAATAAACTAAGGAAAAGAAACTGGTAGGTGAAGCGGAAGTTATCAACCTGGAGAAGAATGTATACGAAGCCATTCTCTCATGCTTGTTCCAGGACGTCCTAAAATTCAGTTTGGATCACTTATGACACCCCTAATTTTTTTGTTGAATCCCACAATAAGATTACCTTCATGGTCGTGTAAAACTCCACATGCTGAACTGCTTCTTAATGTTGCGACCGCTCCATCAAAATCTAATCCACAGTGTATATTCGTTACTAAGATTAAAAAAATCTTAAATATATATTATTTTACAATCATCCTGAATTATTTTGGTCTAACATCCTAAATTTATAATATCTCAAAAGAAATGGAAAAAAATCGTAAATGTGTAATGTGGGTATATGAGCTTGAATCCGAACATGAAATGAAGAACCCAACAAGGTGGGAAGTTAGTGGCACAAGCACAATGGCTCCACTCCGTGATTAATAATTGAAGTGCGGCTGTAGCTGTACTTGTTTAGGTTTGTCTTGTAATCGATGCCATTCGCATTATTTCTTTTATTATTTATTTAGGGTTACACCAACGTTGGACTAGACCTAACTAAATACTCACGGACCACTTTCGGACAAGGTTGTTCTTACTCTAAATTAAGACTTTTACTTTAATTAAGGGTTAATATATGCTTAAAGTAAAAATAAATGTTTAAGCTTTATCTCAAAAAATGATTTAGTGCCTAAAGAAAATTTTATTGAAAATAAGTGTCTAAAGTTATTTAAGTGACACTTTTAGGTGCCTACCATTATATTTTTATATTTTAAAATTTTTAAATAAATTCTCAAAATTATCAGAAGATAACACGTGTCACTTAATGACCAAATTTAACGGCCGTTACTATCCAAGCACCTAAAAGTGCTCCAATAAAATGTTAGACATATATCTTTAGTGAAAAGTTCTTTAGGCACTATAACGTTTTTCGAAGCATATAGACATTTATTTTTGTATTAAACCTAAACCATATAAACATTAATTAACTTGGACAAGAAATTTCAAAATGCATATTATTAAAAAATTTAAAGGTTAAAAAGTAAAATTTTTAAATTATTTGAAGAATTTAATTTAATTTAATTTAAGTTATGTTAGTAACTTATTCAATAAAATTTAGAATATTGTGGGTGAATTTTATTTTGAAAAATTGTAGGTGTTAAAAGATTATCTTGGGATCTAAATTGCTACAGTATACGTGGAACTCGTCACGAAGGAATGACGAGTTCTATAAAATATATTAAAAATAAACTCATCTTATGAACAGAAAGAAATTATATAAAACCCGTCATGTCTTCATGATGAGTTTTATTATTTATTATATTTTATGAAACTCGCCGTTCTATCCTAACGAGTATATGTACTGCAACAAATAACTTATACCTTAAATTAATTCTAAGACATATATTTCTCAACAAAAAAAAATCCGCCTGATTTATTTGGTCAACTAAGCGTTACTTATTCTCCATAGAAGCTAACAAAGATGATATTTGAGGGCATGCTTCCAGAGAATTCAATGGACAATAATACATATACCATAAAGGGTATATATATATATATATATATATATATAACTCACAAAGGGCTATAACTTTTATTTATGTTTTATGTTTTGTCATTATTGCTATGGTTATTTGGGAAAAATAGTAGGGTTGTTGATTTTAGAAAACGGTTAAGGGGGAATATGTAGATTCACGTGAATTAATGGACAAAAATGGTGTCCCTTTGCTACACAAAGTTTGTCTGGTTTCTATAATCAAACCAAACCTTACGCACCAAAACTATTCCTAGTGCTAGTGGAGACCAACAACAACAAAAAAGATAAATTTAAATGGATCATGTCTATCTCCTCCTTTCTTTCCAACTATCAATATTTTTTATAATAATAATAAAGGTAAACTACATATTTATCTATCAATTCACGTGATTCTATTATGATCACTATTTTTTTTAAAATCATATTAACATATTATAATAAATCTGATCATTTTTTTAATGATAATTAACTAAAACGGAAAAGTATAACGTTAAATATATATTTTTTAAAACAATTAGACGACTAAAACAAAACTGTAAGAATAGGTGAGTGATTAAATAAGTTATTTGCCCTAATAAAAAATAGCATCTTCCTGTTCATTTTATCTATCTTCATCTTCTCCATTTCACCGCATTTTTGTCTTAGCAAAGACTAGTGGTTGATGGAAAAGTTATAGAGGCGTCGGCAGTTGGCTTGGCTTCTTCTGGGGGGAAAATAGAAAAGGGGCCTTTTTGTTTTTGCTTTTTAAAAGATTCTTGCGCGTTATAATAACAGTGAAAGGTTGGTGGAGGGATTTGCAGAATATCAATATCAATGTCCTCCCTGCCTTAACCTATAGTGCAACCACCTTCAACCCTTTGCCCCCTTTTTATTTTCTTTTATCTTTGGGTGTTATTAGCCATGGAGGTGCAGGTAAGAGGGAAGATGTTGAGGTTCTTGGTCATGTTGGTTTCCTTCTTCATAGAGATGACAACACCCTCAACTGCCAGCACAAGCAGCTTATCTACTCAAAATCTTGAGGTCCAAGCCCAGTTAAAGCTCTTGAATAAGCCCGCTGTTAAATCTATCAAGGTCAGAATTTGATTTTATGAACATCTCAGAAGTTCCCTTTCGATATCTAGTTATGTTCAGTTTCTTGTGTTATTTACTTAAAACTAGTTATCTGCTAATAAATTGTCAATTTGGACGTAAATTTCATTATCTAATATGACACTCCTTTGTTAACTCACTGCATTTGTGTGTATGCACTGAACAGAGTCCAGATGGAGATATAATTGACTGTATCAAACTTGCACACCAACTTGCTTTCGATCATCCATTATTCAAAAACCATAAAATCCAGGTTTATTCATCTTATTTAACCGCCATTTTTTGACGAGGTTACTTCCATCCATGGTCTTCTAAAGGTCGTCTTCTGTTTCAAATTCCAGATGACCCCAAACTTTCACCCGGAACGTGCTTTTGCCGACAGCAAGGTTTCTTCAAAGACTAAACCGGGATCGTCTAAGAAAATTACCCAGGTGTGGCACTTGAATGGAAGGTGTCCAGAAGAAACTATCCCCATGAGAAAAACTAAAGAAGATGATTTGTTAAGAGCAAGCTCTATCAAAGCGTTTGGGAAAAAGAGGCACAAAACCATCCCTCAACCAAGGTCTGCAGATCCTGATCTCATCAGTCAGAGTGGTCATCAGGTAGTATACTTTTTCGTAGTGAGGATGCAAGATTTTATATTAAAGAATGAACTTGTAAAATTTTAAAAGGACAAAAACATATTATCAATAAAAAATGCAAAGAAAATATGATAATCTAAAACTTTCAAGTGACAACCGACCCTGCTAGCCCCTCGATCTATCCCTGTTTTCTCATGAAAAGATTTAGGCCTTTAAACATAATGACTTACGGTTGATATTCACTATAATTGACCATGATCAAATACAAGATGTTACGATTGATATTAAGGAATGTGAACTTAAGAATTTAGATTAAAATTTAGGAAATATAAAAAAATTATCAATAAAAATATATAAACTATATAGAAATTTGAACCATGGGTCCACCCCTGCTAAAACAAATTGATTATTGCATATAATTATAATCCTCATGAAGATGAAATTGATACATGTTGTACACATGTTCCTTTTTCATGGTGGTTCGAGCCTTGATGTAGCATGCAATAGCTTACGTGGATGGGGACAAGTACTATGGAGCTAAGGCAACCATTAACGTATGGGAACCCAAAATACAGCAACCTAACGAATTCAGCTTGTCCCAAATCTGGATATTGGGAGGTTCATTTGGTGAAGATCTCAATAGCATTGAAGCAGGCTGGCAGGTGCTACCTTCTTACCTGACAACAACTTCAAATTATTTTCTTTGACTCGGTTATTTAACTCACTGGCCTGTCTTTGTGTACAAAATTAATAACAGGTTAGCCCAGATTTGTATGGAGATAACCACACTAGACTCTTCACTTATTGGACTGTAAGAAACTCCATGTTACCATTCACTACTTTGATGCAGTTCTATTTAACTATTTTTTAACTCAGTTTTCTTTATCACTAAAAAACAGAGTGATGCATATCAAGCCACTGGTTGTTATAATCTACTTTGCTCAGGCTTCATTCAGATCAACAATGAAATAGCAATGGGTGCAAGCATCTACCCTATTTCTGGTTATCATAGTTCCCAATATGATATAAGCTTACTTGTGTGGAAGGTAAGGACTAAAAAGCTACTCATAAATCAATCCATAGGAAAACATCATTGAAATACGATTGAGATAAATACTAATCTTTCGTGATCTGTTATTAAAGCATTAGGAACATCAAATATGTATATCCATGAGTGTATGAAGTGTGCATGTGTTTTTATCTCCAAATGATTTTAAAGCAGTGCACAAATGGCTGAAAACGTGGCAGGATCCCAAGACGGGGAACTGGTGGCTGCAATTCGGTAACAATTACGTGCTGGGTTACTGGCCGGCCTTCCTATTTTCCTACCTATCGGATAGTGCATCCATGATTGAATGGGAGGAGAGGTTGTGAACTCGGAATCAGACGGGCAGCATACATCCACACAAATGGGGAGTGGCCATTTCCCCAATGAAGGTTTCGGCAAAGCTAGTTACTTTAAGAATATTCAAATTGTTGATGGATCCAACAATCTCAGGGTTCCTAAAGGCCTTGCCACCTTTACCGAGCAATCCAGCTGCTATGATGTAGAAACTGGAAAAGGTGGCAATTGGGGCAGCTACTTTTACTATGGTGGTCCAGGTCGGAACCCTAACTGCCCTTGAATCATTTAAACCCTAAGAAATCGAAAGACAGGCAACCAAAAACTGTTTCCCAAAAGAATATTCATAGAGCCAAGTGCATGCCCTTCTTCATGTTTAAGTTAGACTAGTAAATCGGTGAATCATGTTTTCACCAATAGATAGTAGCAATACAGGTTTATATCACCCTATTTACTCTGCCAAAGATTTGTTGTGAGATAGTGAGGTGTTCCTAGCTTATATTCTTTGTTTGGACATAAGATTGTATATTTCGATTTTCCTTTGTACGTGTTATTAAATGCTCTGGTTAAGCAATATAAGCACTTGGCCTAGCTATTCTTAAAATATCATTCTCTATGATTCTACATAAATGAAATCACTTCAACAAGTTTCAAATCATTACCTCCCGAAGCCTTCCGGACCATCTAGTCTGCACAATGATTAACTTCTCCATCAAATGTAAGAAATTCTACAATCAAAATTCCAGTATGATGGGAATATTATAGGCACCTGAGAAAGAGCAACAGGAAGATTATTGATGCAATCTTCCACCAGATAGGCTCCCAGTAGGTTGTTGAACCCCAACAGTTGGAACATTACTTAATGTTGAGTTTCTTGATGTGAGTGTACCAGGCATGTTGGGAACATTAAAGCTACCATGAATATTATGCAAGCCTGAATATTGTCTGCAAAACAAACAATACAATTGCATGAGTTTCGAAGAACTTAGTTGTGGAAATCCAGTAAAATATACCCACCAGCATGATGGAAAACAGGAGAGGCTGCACCAGACTGACCAGAGAAAGATGTTGCAAAAGAACGTCCACTACTGTCTTGAAGATTTGTTGCTGATCCATTGCTGCAACCAGATACACATTATAATTCTCAGTTAATAGACAGACATGTAATACAAAAATAAAAACAATAATCAAACAGAAAAATAATACTGACAGCAGACATGAATCACGTGACACATCCAAATTTGATTTTAAATTTCGATTAAAAAGACAGTACACGATAAAAGGAAGAATATTTCCAAACATTCCATCATTAATGATCCATAATTACTAATATTTCGAACCAATTAACTTTTAGTGGAGCATCATTGACCTATAATCAATACATTTGTACCCTAAGTTCCTAAAACCAGTATGCCAGAACGTACTGATATGGGGAAGCACATACACATGCGCAAAAATAGAGGCAACAGAATCCAATATGTTGCTTCTACAAACACGAAAATATAGGTCAGGTTATCTGCTAAAACAACTAAATGGACCTACAAAAGATACATATTTCATTTAGACAAACTAAAAAGGGAAGTCCGTAAACAAGATTGCGACTCCAAATAAACTGTTCTCAGTTCAAGTAATAATACATTTAGTAACCCCGACATTTTATAAGTGTCAACAGGTCATGCAAAGAACCATTCCTCGTTGAGAAGCAAACCAGATTTGAGAAGCTGCTACAGTATTTATACCCTGAAAGGGACAAAATAGTTGTGAGAAGCTAACCCCAGAAAGGTAAGGAGGTTACATGTGTACATTCAGAAGATGCTGAACCAAACCCAAAGTTACTAGTAAAACAGACCCAAAACACTTCACGCATGTTGAACAACAGTAAACTAGAACTTATTTTCATTGACTTCCAATAAATGGCACCAAGAAAATGATGTCCACCTAAGCTTATCAACATCGCATTTCGCTACGTGCCACTATCTTTTTCCACGTTCCATTTTACACTTCCAATTAATGATTGCATACCGTATTTTCTCAAATTAAATGACAACCGATGCATAAAAAAACAAGAAAAATATTACAATGAAATCACTTCAACAAGTTTCAAATCATTCTCCATGAACAGCTAGCAAGGAATCCAACTCAATAAGCTGTTCTGGGATTGCCCTGATCGCATGCCTACCTCATCCCCATTAGGTTAGCATAAAGCTCACCTTCGACATAGAGCCTTCACTACTAGTTCTAACTGAACAAAAATTTCCAACTGCTATTCTCGATACATTACAGACCATAAATTCCCATATCCCTAGTATAAGAAATTGATGCAACATCCATAAAAGTTTAACAAGCCAGGTTGCCTGGGGATAACCTGACCTGAAATGCAACAAGCTTTTTAATACTCAGAAAATTAGCCCAAATGAAACACAGTCGGGAAGAATCTTATTTCATAACTTCCAAATAAGCCAGCAGACAAACCCATACATAGTCGTCCAAGGATTAGAATCCTCTATAAGAACATTCCTTCCGGCTTCCAGACATGTGAAACAATAAGCAATCATGGACAAAAAGGACTTAAAATGGCTGAAAGAGGACGCTTTAGGCTTTTAAACAACACAACCATATCAACTTCAGCTGATAGTGGATGTAACAGTAACCTGTTGACAACAATCAGATAAAGGAAGTACTGACCTTGGGAGCACATCTAATACCAAATTCTGAGTCCAATTCAAGTTTTATCAGCAGGACCTAGCAAAAACCCTAGACTACTTTAACTAAAAAATCCATCCATACAGACCAATAGGCTCAACCCCCCTTATCCAAAATATGCATGAGTAGAAAGTCATTTCCTTATCCAAAACACATAATGAAAAAATTGAATCCAATGCCCGTCCCAAATCCCATGAGAAGTGTACACATTACAGAAACCAAGCATGGTTCCTACCTAATTACTTCAACATACTAAAAGAAATTTGTTGCTATTACCTTATATGAAATTGTAGACACCAAATTTCGACCGATAAACATTATTACACGGTATAATTACAAATTATATTATATAATAATAATATTTACATTTATTTTGTTTTTTATAGGGCCCAAATGCAAATAAGAAAGCCCAAGTGCAAGTGACCCAGCAGTTGGCCTAAGAACCAACCCGTGTCCAGACCCACGACCCGGATCAGGAGGACCCGGTTCAGCCCCATCTTCCCATCTCTTCTCACGTCGTATGACTCTCAACCAAACGCACTTGGAACGGGTCAAAGCAATAACAACCCCGATTTATCCGGTGACGAGTTTTCATGGACAACAACCTCCAACAATTTCAGGAAGAGCCTCCGACGGGAGGCTATATATACCTGCATGATCAAAACACTGAGGAGGAGGGAATTACAATAGAAAAAGAGGGGCTCAGCTCTCTCTCAAGCGGGGGGTTTTCGGTTTCCAGCAAAGAAAAGGGACACGAGGCTCGTACTCTCTCTTTGCCTTCTTTCTCTTCTTTCCATGGTGGTGGAACCGGTTGGATCGTCACCTACATCCAGTCAGTGTTGTTGAAAGCCAAGGCATGAAAAGTTTCCAACTACACCACCAAGGCTAAATACCGAATGAAGCCTAGTTCAAGGCCTCCATCGAGCAGCAGCTTTTCCGCGCTTGCTGCATCCAAGAAAGCAACATCGATTCTTAAAGGCAATTCCAAAGTTAAAGGCGTTGTCACATTGACCAAGAAGACGATGCTTCTAATGGGGAATTCATTGGATATTTGAGGAGAAAGAAATAATCATCTCCAACTCCGAGTCGAACAATTTCTACGAAATGAAAGATGCTTACGTCAAGCTTTTGGCAAACGACGTTCACGGCTTGAAGAAGATCTACCATGAAAACCTTGGAGCGTTGTTCAGTCGAGTCACCGTGCAAGGACACTATATCTCACGTCGCGGCTTACCGAGGGAGCGAAGAGATGCTCGAGATGCTAGTTAAATTGGTGCCCCCCGAGGAAGCGCGAGCTGCTCAGGATGAAGAACGTTTACGGGAACACCGTTTCGCATGAAGCGGTGACCACCGGGAAAATCAGAGCCGCTGACTTGTTGATCAGCGGGCTGTTGTTCTCTGTCGACGGCTAAAATGATGCGCTGGATTTGGAGTCGCATCGAAAGAATCTCTTTATTGGTGAAATTCCGATTGTGTTAACTCGAGATGCGATTGGATTTGGATTTGCAAGAGGGGCAATTCAATCTTTGATCTTTATCAATCATGGACACAAGCAGTGTCACAGGTGGCAGCTTTCCCTTTACACATTTGGCATACCTTAATTTCCATGTTTTGACTTTTGCATTAATTGATTTAATTAAAACATATACTAATGTTAATTGGATTAATTTTACCTTGACTCCATGATTAGGTGTTGTTCTATTTCCTAGATTGCTTGCCTGCAAAATACGACCACTAATTGCCTAATTGTATTGTTTTGGTTAGTTATAATTTGGTTAATTAGGGTCTTGACTATTTTAATGAGATAGTAATTAGCGTGATAAATTTTCATGTTTGATTAATAAATTATTAATAATTAGATCAGATTTTTTGGAACGTTTTGTTAATTGATTAATTGTTTTGTAAATTTAGATAACTGTTGTTACTAAACTTACATTATTTATTAATTAGTTTTAATTGACTTTAGTTTTGACACCTATACACTCACATTAATTATTCTTATTCGTAATTGGACTATAGGGAAATAATTTGATGATTCAATAATTATCTCTCTTTTGGCCTTAATTTGATGCATGTTGTTGAAATTGGGTATGTTTGAATCAAATATTTTTTGACTTTTTTCGGTAGTAATTCCAACCAATCAGAGGTAAGTAATTCGAATCGAATATTGTAAATTTTAATTAAAATTTTTAATTTTCGCAATTAAAGACAACCGAAAAATTAATTGATACCGAAAGGACGGTTCAAGGGTGCTAATCCTTCCTTGATCGTAACCGACTCCCGAACCCGACACGTTTCTGGTATAACGCAAATCAGGTAAGATGGTGTCCGACCCACCTAAATTCGTTTTAAAATGGTCGGTGACGACTCTAACCCAATTTATTCAAGTCGAAGCCCAATCCAGAGGCCCAACCGAAAGACGGTTCCGACAGAAATCCTTAAAGAGCACTTCTCCATGAATGAACCCGACTTCTGTAATAGCAAATAAGAAATGAATTACCTCCTGTTTTTACCAATAAATCCTTAAAGAGCACTTCTCCATGAATTGCTACTAAGTACTTAGAATGCAACTGTTCTTGTGTTTCTGATTGATTATTCAGCTCGTTGAAGGGAGACTGAAACCTTTGATCTCATCGAAGGTTGACTGAAACCTCTCAGGTCATCAAAAGGGTGACTGAAACCTTAGGACTCGTTAAAAGAGAGACCAAGATCTTTAAGGTTTTTGATCAAAATTCAATGCTAAATTTGCCTCTTATATAGAGAGGTCACATAGTTCAACCGAAATATTTACTAAGCAAGTAATTAAAAACAATTCCAACTAAGGAAAGATTTCTAATAGTATAAGATACTCATAAAAAAATATCCTAATACTTCTAAAAAAAATATTAATATCCTAATACTTCTAAAAAAATATTAATAAACTAATAATAATAAGATAATTAACGCCAATAACAAAATTGGCTATAAAGATAACCCGTAAAAGCAACATCCCCACTCCGTAAACAATTATCCCCTTCATTTTTCAGACAAGTTTTACAAGCAGTGCCTCATTCATGTTGACAGTTCTCCAAATCCCTAGACCACCATGCTCCAAGGCAACAGACACTATCCCATTTGCTAATGGTACCATTTTAGTATCATTCGAAACCACAACACATATAATAATAAAAATCTGTTTAGGCTACCAATTTCCTTTGCAACAATACATGTAAGTCAGACGGTTTGCATAGTGTAACCAGCAATAGTGCTGATTACAATTTGAATTTTGAATCAGGTAGCTCCTCTTGCCAATGACAACTAACTAGCTTTTCAAGGACTGATATATCCATTAAAAAAATTGCATGCCTATGATATTGCATTCCACAGTTAGCACTACTTGGCATTTATTTTGCCTTTTAAACTTCAGCCTTTAATTATATTGTCTTGAAATTTTAATTTCAACCTTTATAATCTTGAGACATTATCTTTAAGCAAATGTTAGCCAATAAGGTGTGATAAGTCAATAGGATAATGAAGTTATAGCTGTACTCATGCTTAAAACTACCAGAATGACTAGTTCCACCAGATACCAGAGGATCCTTGTCTGACATTAATACATACATATAAACTGGTACAAGCCAGAAGAAAAAAATATACATATTTTTCTAAACTACTGTTACAAGTGAATGATTGATCATCTTCGAAATTGCACCACTAAGCCAAATACATGTTTTTATTCATTATTTACTCAAACTTACTTGACAAATAAACCAATCAGGTAGAATTGATTGGATAGGGAAAGATCACACCATTGGCCTCTGATCCAGTTCTTTCAACCATGGTTCTAGTGATAAGGGTTCTAGATACAATTTATTTACTTCTAATTTTAAGCTTTTGATTTCGCATTTGGGTCTTAGTTTGATGCTGAAAAAGAATATAGGTTCAAGTCATTCGCTGTTAAAATTGTTCATGACACTGTGTATTTGACAACAGACCATGCACATAAACTATCATCATAAACAGAACAATAAACTTAGTCCACGTCACATGATAAGTTTAAACTCTCACAACCATCATTTCAGCCAGCAAATCTTTCAATATAAAAAGAAAATGTAATACGCCTAAGGCAAGTGGGCGGGAATGTTCAAGGCGTAGGGTAGACGGTGGCAAGATCAAACCAAATTTGTACAAAAACTAATAAAAACCTATAAGCACCGAGGAAATAAAAGACTTGTAGTGTTAGCTGTAAGCCAATGATTTATACAAGTAACCAAGTACATGGAGGAAGACTTACTGGCTTTTTAGGGTGATGGAAAGAACCTATCTCCTCAGTATCCTTTGCATTGAGTGTGGCTGATGTTGAGCATGTTGACCATGAGTTGGTCCACTAGGTGGTATTGGAGCAGGAGTGCTCTGAATATGTGATATATCAACACCTAGAGAATTCAATAATGAAAAAAAGCGTCCTGATGGTGGTGGTGGGACAGGATTGCATAACCCTTGAAAACTTGATAAGTTTGGAACAGAAATAGTAGGAAGCATGACTGGACCATGGGATGTTGAGCTAACTAAACTATGAGAAAGAGGGATACTATAAGAAGCTTGTGGTCGTGGAACAAAATGAGTGGATAAATGACCCCTATTTTCACCAAAAATTTTCCAGTCCCTCCTGCTATTCTCTGGATCTTTCCCTTCCCATTGAATGCTTGGTAGAGGTTTAAGGGGTACAAAATGAGTGGATAAATGACCCCTACTTTCACCAAATTTATGCCATTCCTTCCTTTTAGCCTCCGGATCTTTCCCTTTCCAGTGAATGCTTGGTAGAGGTTTAAGGTGTTCCTCAATCACTTCCCTGAACTGCACTCCTGTCCTCTTGCCCCCAAGATGTTCTCCTTTCCATTGTTTAACACCCTTGGATTCATCCAGGCCTGTAGAATGCCTCTTCCTTGTTTGATGGGAGCCATGCTGAACAACAAACTGTTTTTTACTTTGATTTTCTGTACCGTTTAGGTCTTCTGTTAATTGGATCTTCTTTATTTGGTTGGAGCTATTGGAGACAGAAAGCTTGGTTTTACTTTTATCCAGATTTATAACAACACTATTCCCTACATTGGACTGGGTTTCTGCTCCTTTGAGGTCTTCTGTTAATTCGATACAGTTATTGGGGACAGAGAGCTTGGTTGTAATTTTATCCAGATTTATAGTAACACTATTCCCTACACTGGACTGGGTTTCTGCTCCTTTTAGGTCTTCTGTTAATAGGATAGAGTTATTGGGGACAGAGAGTTTGGTTGTACTTTTATCCAGATTTATAGCAACAATATTCCCCCCACTGGACTGGGTTTCTGCTCCTTTTAGGTCTTCTGTTAATTGGATAGAGTTATTGGGGACAGAGAGCTTGGTTGTACTTTTATCCACATTTATAGCAACACTATCCCCTACCCTAGAGGTGGTATCTCTACCAAACAAAAGTTCTTTTAGCTTAGTTCCCAACATCTTGCCTTCTGAAAAAGCCCCAAGATAGTGAGCGAACGGAGGATGGAGCTATGTATTTTTCAAAACCTTGAGTTCCGACTGCCCTTGCAACATTTGAGATTGATCTGTGAAATCCTCGACCTGCCAAAAAAAATAGTTGTTATATTTCAGCTACTTAAATATACCATGTCCATAAAACAAAGAAAAAACTGAAGACTTACATGAATAGTGCAAAACTCAGAATTCCAAGCTTTAGATATCCAAAATCCTTCATACAAGCTAACACAAAGCCCTTTCTGCCAAAGTTGTTCAACAGAAGCAAGCTGCAGCAAGGTAAGAAATGCTAATTGTATCAACAAGAAATGGAAATTCTGGGCATCTAATGACAAGTGCTGTTTTAGTATATATAAGAGGTTGACATAGAGGCTTTGCCTTCCCTTCTTGCCATACAAACCTTATTAACTAGAATAGACATTACCTTAACCAATAGAGTAATGAAAAGCTCCGCTAAGGATCCTTTATTCCTTATGCCATAATTCAAGTAATTTTGGACCATCTTCACTACAGCTTCAGGATCATTTCCATCTGAAACAATGACAAGGTCAGTTAAATGGCAAAGCTATGAGAAAGTCTGACAATATAGATGGACGTCAAATGAGATAACTACATAAAAGACTGAAGAATGCATAAGGTGTATAAAATAAACAATGTGGATTGTCAGTGAACACTTTCAATGGAAAGGGTAGTGTTGAAAATTATTCACATGTAGCTAGTATGGGAGTAAAACATTCATCAGGGCAGAAGGGGTAAAAAAAAGACAATCCAGTATTTCATGCAAGCAAAGGAAAACTATAATTATGAGGTAATAAGCAACTATATGATTAAAACAGAAAGGGATTATAAGATAATTCAAATCTTATCTAGTCAATAAAATGGCAGCTGTCACTGAGATGCAAACACGTAACTCTCATGTCATAGGACATAAAGTGATAGCACTGCTTATTGGCTAACTGAGTTTTCTTATTTCTCATGCTGCTCTGTAAAATTACCTATTTTTTCCTGTGGATTCTTTTTATTCATTGACTCATTATCAAAATAGAAAACACTTCCACTTCACCAATCCTCAAAGTTAGGGTTTTACAAGCCAGTAAAGTCCCCTACTTTTATTGAAGGTAGATCAGTATTGCTAATTCAAGAACAAAACGAGTGGAACCCATGCATAAATGCAAAACAAGAGAGCCAAAAAAAAAAAGCTGAGCGGTTCAGATGAAACAGAATAACTCTCTTACAAGAAAGCGACAAAACTTAGTCTATGATATGAACGACATTACCAAAAATATAAGATAAACCTAATTCGTAAATCTATAATCTACAGGGTAATCACCTTTAAATAAAGCAGAAAATGTAGGTAATATGGGAGGATCCCGAGTCTGCAAGAACAAAAACGGATAAGAAAATTGAACAAAACAAAGGGAAGTGCAATTTTACGTAGATACCATTTTCAAGAGAAAACACTTATTTGCAAAATATACTGCACAAGATACCATTTTTTGCAATTTTACGTAGACCAATATAATGACATCTTTGTTTCACATTTCCAAGTTTTACTTAAGAAACATTCAAACACCAAAGGAGACTTCCTTCTTCCTATGCCCTTCATGTTATGTTTATAACATGTAGGGTATGAAGGGGGTTTTTAATGAGGCCTTTTTTTATCAAAAAAAAAAAACACCAAAGGAGACTACTAGTTCAGGTTTTGACTTGTAATAAATTCTTTATTATGATGTTTGGGACACCCCTTTAGAAGCTAGAAGCACTAGGGACCATATTGACAAGGGACAAAGAAAATACCACCTCTAGGAGGCAGGGAAGGCTGCCGATCCTAATAGGAGGAATCTGATATCTGATATTGACAATTGACATCAGTCAATTCTTAGCTTGGCATTAGCTAGCAACTCAAGATAAATCTTACAACAAGAAAGGAGCCTCAATCACATGTAATAGACACCAATTAAGCTTTTGAACCTATGTTGCAGTGCAACTAATTAATCTATAAAATGAACATAGATGTGCAATAGAAAAAATGCCAATCCTAACAGATTATTTCGAAAGTTCCAATTAAAATTTTTAAATAAGAGCATTACTCAGCTATTTTCACAATTCTTTGAGTAGATACGGAGGTAATATTATATGTAACACTTTTTTCTCTCAAACATAAACATCCAAAAATGAAAATTAACACCAGCCAAACAAGATGTCATTCTGTGATGAGAGCATATCTGAAAAGTATGAATACCTGTACATGAAAAGCAACTAATAATATTAATGATAAAGAGTTCAGAGTTTGATCCTTGGAACTGTTAATATCATGATCTTTGGCCCAAGCTTTTACCTGCACATGGAAAAAGAACACATCATACATTTTCCACTTATATGTGATGGGTGCAAACATTCCTATATTATGCAACGCTAGAGAAATTAAATTTAACAGTTAAGGTGGGAAACGTTTGATAAGCATGGCGGGAAAACAGATGTCAAATTAACAAAGGTGGGGAAATGGAGGTGAAAATAATGAGTCACAAAAGAAATCGGTTCTTTAAGAATCGCTGCATTCATGGATCATGAAAACTATTAAAGTGGTAGCTAGATCAAGTGTTGAAGAAGAGACCATCTCTAGAAATTAGGATTTCTCAACTATTGGCACTGAAAATTATGTTTAAGGATCCAAAAATAAATTTTGCAGAGCCCATGTAGCTATATTTTGACAATAAGGTTACCATATCAATATCCCATAATCCATTTGAACACAATCAAACCAAACACATGGAAATAGATAAATATTCATCAAAGAGAAGGGAAGTTCAAATTTCCCTTAACTATGCGCCAACAAAATACCAGGTAGCAGATGTCGTAAGGGGATTGATAGCGGGACCTAAAAGATTTGGTGAGAAAGTTGAGTTGCACAAAATTAACTCCCCAACTTAAGGAAAGTTGCAGTCTTCAAGTCACAGCAAATAATGCAGCAACTTTGGCAATAGACAAACTTAAAGAACTTAAGCAAAAAACACTAAAATAAATTGCTAGTGCAGGAAAAATTAACGAAGTCAAGAGAGAGTCACAAATGAAGCTGAAAATTGTAAAGGAAGGGGGGAGATAAAAGTTTGAACTATCTTCACTCACCAAGAAACTAAGCTTCAGAAACCTTTCATCGATTGTAGAAATTGCACGAAAAATAAGGGATTTTGCAATACCATCCCTATTCTCAACTGACACATCACATTCAATCATAGTTCCACAATCAAGGACTTTAACAATTGGCACCCTAGCAGAGAGGATTTTTTGAATGTCACTAACATGACCTCCTCCTAGAACAAATAAAGCATACTTGTCAGTAAAACTCTTTCATGTTCATCTTTAATTCCCTAAACCAACTGTAGTCATCTCCAATAATATGAGAGAATAAACTAAATCTCATTTTTCTTTCATCCAAGTAAGTGTAAATTATCAATGATAAAGAGGCATGTCAGTTACTGGCATTTGAATTCCTTAATAAAGAAATAGCCATTTTGAATATTAATAAGGAAATAAACCTTTCATCAATATGAATGATACAATGGAAACAGTACAAAAAAAATACAGATGTTGAATAAATTTCTAAGGCACTCTTTTCCTCCTTCCACTGATTAAGGAGCTTGGTTATAAGCTCCTATAATCAAGAAGGGGGTTTTTAATGAGGCCTACAATTCTTATCAAAAAAAAAAAAACAGATGTTTCTTCTTCCTTTCTAGCAGCAACACTATAGTTTTCAATCTTTCATATAAAAAAATGATGATCTGAACTTTAGAATACACAAGCTCCAAGGAGATGCAACAAACTACAGCAACATAAGCATCTCAAACAATCATACTTTCGGATATTCTATAAGTTTAGGTGCAAAAACTGTTTCAGATGTAGTAATTATGCAAAAAAAAAAAAAAATTAAAATACATGTCTAGGTGCTGGAAACACATTAGTCCCATCCATCCTCTTTTTAATGATAAAAACAAAAAAGATATAAAGTTGGTGAACTTTGTTGTCTACAATCTCATTCATTTATTGCAATTTTTTGTGCTTACTAAAAAAAGAAATTGACATTTTTCTTAATTACTCATGTGGTCTTCCATTACTGTAAGGTCTTACTCATTTATTATTCCAATTTGAACACTACGACTACATGTTGTTTCTGTTCAATATTAAAAATTACACCTGTATCTACAATCTCTACTTACAACATTCTTTTGTCTTTTAACCAGATTATTTACTCAATATAATAGAATGAAAATAAGGTCTATTTTAGATCTTCCTAAAAACAATCCTCAAAGCAGAAATGCTAGCTTATTATTTCTTTTCAAGTTGAATAGCTTTATGAAGAGATATATTTTATTTTGTGGTTAAAAGTTCATCTACGACATTGTTTAGCAAGAACCTAAGCAATCAATTACTCAAATAAGCACAAAAGGAAATTAAGTTTCTATTTAGTGCTTGGTTGTCAAAAGTCAGTATAAGGTTGACTTTATTTTATCTACCAGCATGTTATACATAATAATACTAACAGGTTTGGGTAGAGAAAACATAAAATATGTCTAAAATTTGAAATCTTTATTCAGCTGTAAAGAATTAAAGTGCTAATGAGTGTTGGGAAATTACTTCTAATGGAATGCAGCTTTCTTTCCAGCTTGCGAAGGGCCTTAATTTTCTTCACTCTAGAAACCTTAGCCCCATTATTCGTAAAATTGATAGATAAGTCTAAATCACTTTCAGCATTGAACATGCCCATTACAAAAGAACCAAATACCTCCACAATTGGAAAACCATTACAATTTCCTGAAAGATTAAGGTAAATTATCATCAAGATATAAAATAACAGAAAAGGAAGTATAATTAGGGATGAAAGAAACCAAAAACTATTTAATATGTTCAAAAATGCTGAATGGACTTAGAACTGTCAAAGCATGGCAAAAATAATCTTGGACAACCACATTAGATTTGACCCATTACTAAATTGTTTATCAAATTAAAAAAGCACAAAAATTCCTTAGCAGGTCATATGATAATTTGAAGAACTACACAAAGGATAAGTTTAGCACATGCATATAATATACAATAATTTGTATAGGCACTTCAAGAACTACACAAAAGGATAACGTCTAGCACATGTATATAATGTACAATAATTTATATAGACTCCATTCAAGTGATCCTTTAAGATGTGCTTTCTGATTTTTTCCCTGAAATTGCTTAAAGGAAAAGAAAAAGATCAAAATTAATATAAAATGGTCATATAACTAAATGTACCACCAAAACTAAAAGGAGCTTTCTATCCAGGGAAAAAGAAAAAATATTTCTGAAAGAATGAGCTTCACTGACAGTTTAAACAACTTTTTCCTTTAAATTTCTTTTAAATAGAGGCTTCAGAATGTTCCTTGAGAATAAAGGTTACCATAAATCTCCTTGGCCATGACATTGAAGATGCGAACCAAATCTCTTCGATTATCGTAATCAATTGGTTTTGGTGAGCGACTGTTGTAAACCTCATTAAGCATTTCATCAAGACTAGAAGCAGAAGCCAGAGCAATTTTATGCTTCTCTAAGCCTTGCATCTCAAGGTTCTTGGCTTCAAGGAGCAATGCTGTGGTGAAAATTTAAAGCAGTATAAAAATAACTAAACTGTATAATTATCAATAATCCTCATGAGCATGAAGTTAAATTCTGCACCTGCTAAAAAGGTGAGTGTGAAATCTTATTTCAAGTAAATCGAAGGCTAAGTTTAGGTTTTCATAGATGTTAACTTTAGCATATCATTAGCATAAAATGGAAATGATTTGTTTGGTGGATGTTCCTAAATGTAATAAAGCTTTACAAAAGAAGATTCCTCATTCACAAGCCTAAAGAGTTTGCTAAGTAATGTTGAAAAAGTTCAAATATGTTCCGGCGGAAGCATTATACTGCAAAAAATGGCAAAAATGAAAGCACAAAGCTAGTCGTTTGAGTAAATATGCATTGCACAACCAATCATCAATTGTTGTTCCCATAAATTCAAAGATCATGACTATGTTAAGCACATAAGAAAGCACAAAGCTAGTCTTAGGGGGAAATATTCATTGCACAACCAATCATCAATTGTTCTTCCCATAAATTCAAAGATTGTGACTATGTGAAGCACAAAAGAAAGCACAAATCTAGTCTTTTGAGTAAATATCATTGCACAACCTATCATCAATTGTACTTCCCATATATTCCATATATTCAAAGATCATGACTATATTAAGCACATGGAGTTCCTTCCCAAATCTTTCAACAATGTATGACATAATGAGAAATCAAGTTACTCACCGACGAAGCCAAAAGAATTAATAAGGGGGCCAAAAAGTACATATATGTATATAGATTTAATGTAATAAATAAATAAAATTGTTACTAGAGATTTAAAAAATGTATAAGCTATAAAATATTTCAGGCTAATTGATATTTGGACAAGTAAGATTTTTTGCTATCCAAGCTTAGTCTGATTTGAAGGTAAACAAATTCAGTGTGAAATAATAAATTTAAATGTTATATATGATAATAATATCCAAAAAAATAAATAAATTTCACATTATGAAATAAAATAACATTTGCATACATAAAATATTCATACTAAAAAAAGGTTTAGTTGTTAAAAATCCAGTTTTAAGTCAAATAATTAGAATAGGCATAGATAATTAGATCCTTACGAAAAGTAAAGTGCATATTTTGTATTAGATATTGTAATGATTTTTTTTCTTGTCGTGAATATATAATGAAAATAATAGTGTCAGAGTTGTAGTAATTTAATTGATTGAAAACGAAGCAGAGCCTTAATAAACTAAAAATATTACAAAATTTATCATAAATCTATTAAAAGAAATCATTAAAAAACGTCAGAGAGCAAACATAATTTACCATAGAGACGAATTGCATCTAAAGCTAGGGCTAGATAACTCACCCTCCGTGCTTGACGTCATGCTTCAGGAATCCTTGATCCCCAAACGAATAGGCGTTTTCTTCTGAAAACTAACCACAACTGGGTTTCAAATCCGAATCTACATAAACGGGAAAAAAAGTTAAAAAGTTAGTATCCAATCCTCAAACTCATTAAAATTAACTGCAATTTGATAGAAACTTCGTTAATATGCAAGAAAACAGAGGGCGTTAAGAGATTTCAACATTGAAAACTAACCTACGACAAAGAGCTCTATGCTGGAAATTGATGACGGAAAAAAGGAGGAAGAAATTTACCTAAAAAATATACACCAGAAAGAGGTTCTACGTTTACTGTTGAATTGAAGAAAAGCAATAGCAGTAATTAAGGTAAGGAGGTGAATGGCACTTACAGATAAAGGGTTATCGCATTGTGGCCTCGCGAACTGTCAAATATTTTAACCGCTGTCGGTCCCACTATTAATGCTTCCCCGCTTCTCAATTCCCTTATGCCCCTGCATTTCCACCGTCGTTTCGATTTTTTCCCTTTAAAAAGATAAAACAATTACGTAATTTTTTTATTGGCTCTGTGGTGTATACCCCCGCTAGTGGGTGATTTTAAAATTCAGTTGGAAAAGGGGAGAAAATCTTTAATATAATTTTTTAATTCGTGATTATTTATTGAATAAATTTTAAAAAATAATTAAAAATAATTTTATTGATATAATAAATTTGATACAGTTTAATTTTTATTTTTAAATTATTTCTTTAAATAATTATATTTTCGTTATTTATTAATTATATTTTTATTTAATGATTTTAATAAAAATGACTGAATTATGTTATTAGTATATTTTTAATTTAATAGATGACTGAGATTAAAAGTAAGAAATATAAAGATATACATTGAAAAAATAAGAAGTTAACCTCAATCATTTAATTTTTGTTCGGCAAATATGATTAAAGAATAAATCATAGAAGCCTAAACTTAATTGAAAACCTCTTTAAAAACCTTCTTAATCTAAGTGAAGGAAAGAGTACAACTAACCAGGTCGGAAACCTAAACAATGAGAAAAACACCGAACTATAGGGCTACTAATGGTTTTTGCACCACAAAACAATGAAACAGTCTGAACTAATATAGGACCAGCGATAAGCAAATGTCTGCTAGTATAGATCAATACATCAAGAGAACAAATACGCCGACTAGATCACCACAACGTCTTGAATAACACTTCTCTACTCATACCGCCCTTTGCTAGATTTATCGTCATTCCATTTCTGAAGCTTGAAACATGGTAGAAACTAAATGTACAAAATCTGATTGTCATCGAAAGGAAGCTGAAAATTGATTACATGGATGGATAGGGACGAATATATGATTTTACATTAGAGATGTATATTTATAGAATTTTAGGAGAGATGAATTTATAAAATTCTAGAGGTGATAATAATTATTAATAGACAATAAAAAAATATCTAAAATAAATAATTTTAAATTTTATGATAATGACTGTCTAAGATACCTCCCTTGTTCATCCCTGTGCGTGGATTACCTGGTTCTGGACAATTGTATGGCTTCTTGGTCTACAGTTGAATCTTCACCCTGAGTGAACTGGTGAGAGAAAAGCATGAATTCTAGGTTCCTTCTTCAACCTCCTCCCATTCCGCCCATCTCACGCTCATACCTACTCCATCCAGCATTTTCATCATTTCCACCATTTTTGGGCAGTCTTCGGGTGACCTTTGAGTGCAAAGCAATGCAAATCGTAGTATCGTCCTTACTTCTTTCAGATCATATATCTTCTAGTTACCATCAACGATGTTTTCTCGCAGTAGCTTCTTAATCTAATAATATCCAATTTCCATCAGTCTTATTTTTCTTTTTTAAATGAAGGACATATTCTATAAATTAGCCGAAAATAGCTTCATCGATTACATCAGCAGGAATTACTTAGATTGTCATCCATCTCAAACTAAATTGGCGAATTACAATGTAATCCACCACAACCGACTACCATCTTTTTTTAACCGCTAGTTTGATTCTTTCAGTAAACGCTCGAGCTTCCACAATGCTAAGGTCATATATTAGAACCACGTGCATGTCTTGCAACAACCACATCGGCATGGTCTAAAAAATCTCAAAGAGGCTACAAGTTCAAAAATACATTCTCATTCGATATAAAAATCTTACATGATCAAGTAGAAGAACGTCATCTTTCTTTTCTAAACGAGCAAAATCTATAAAACGCTAACCGGTAACAAGCTCCAGAAGCATTATACCATATCCAAAGACATCTGTCTTTTCAGAAGATTTTTCAGTGGACAAATATTCTGGGGCAATGTGACCCATGATACCTCGTACTTGAGTGGTAACATGATCAACCTTGTATTGACAAACTTGGCTAAAAGATGTTTGCAGCTTTTAAATCGCTGTGTATTATCTTTGGATTGTAATGCTTATGTAGATACTCTAAACAATGTGCCGCTCCGAAAGCGATACGTTTCCTCGCTGGCCAGTCCAAGCCCTTATCTACAGGTTTAGGTAATAAAAAATTATAGATGTAAACTGTTGTAAATAATGGCATATGACTGTGTTGGAAATACAAACTACAAAATCAAATTGATCGTTAGTACTATCTGGACAATAAAAAACAATAAACAAGATTTCAATAAACCGTCTTGTGGTATTAACTGTTGCCTTGGAAATAAATTTGTATCGATGCGTATAATCTCTGTAATAAAAAATCATTCCCTGAGATTAGTATGGTCTCTCCTTGAAAGCCGGAGTTGACAAATGGTAATACTACTCTTCTCCTTCTCGTAAATAAAAAGAACGAGGAAATAAATGTTTTTTTGGGAAACTGGAAACAGAAGAACAAGGCTCATAGGAAAAAAGAGCCTTTTAGAGAGAGCAATTTGCTTTGTGACTTTCAGATGCCTTGAACCTCTGAATTCGTATGGTATTTATAGGTTCATCTCATCAGCACTAAACAGGAAATTAGTTGCAATTATTCACCTATAACAGTTGTAATAAATCAACAATTAATCAACTGTTACAACTATAATTAATCAACTAACAATTGCAGTCAAACCAGCTGAATGTGACTAAAAACGTGTCCAGATAAACTGTAATCAGGTAAATAACAGTATGCTAAAATTTCGAGAATTATGCTGTAATTGATCAGATAATGCTACATAATTTACAGCAATATTATCTAATCAACACGTTTGAAAAATTAATTTCGTCTATAAATACATATGAAAATATTTATTCTCAAAGAAATTATTCCGGATTTTTTCCAAAAAAAAAAATAGAACACAAGCAAACATGTCAAAGCAACAACCATGATCACAAACCGAATTGACTGGACTGAACGATAGCAATGGCAACGCACACATGCAAAAGAGTTGTTTCACCACATTCAATAAGGGAGAGAAAGAATGATTCTTTAAATATCATTCCCGAGGGTATTTCCTCCCGATAACATGCTCTAACCCCCTTGAACATTACCAACAGACTACCACAAGTTTAAGTTGATAGTTGATCCATATCATAAAGGACAAGTACCTATCAGTTGATACGCCACACTTAAATTCTGTGTGAAGGGGATAAACAATGATTCTTTCAATTGATGTTGTGTAGAAGATTCATGTGAACAACAACGCTTATGAGTTGGATTTCCCTTTGGAATGCAGCTTCACCATTGGGACTATAATAATTCGTAAGGTGTTTAACTGCAATCTTGGTGTTGTCCGAGAGGACAACTCTATAGACCCTTATTGTCCAATTATGTTGCCCTTCTTTGAAATCATCGGTGGCGAGTTGGATTTCACGCCATGAGAAACGTCTCAATTGGCCGAAGGTAACTTCGAGTTCATATTCCTCTGAAGTCCAAAACTTGTAAACGTTAACCTCTACAATCTAAAGAAATAGAAAAGACTTCAACAGAAAAATTACCAGTGACATTAACAATAACGTCGCACTTAATGTTTTGCACTTGATAATATAGGGTCCCGAGAAACGAAGAGAATCCTATCATCATAAAGTAATGTTACATCAGTAAAAAAATGTCACGTCAGTAGTTCTGTTAATATTTTAATGATGAATAATCGAAATGAAACCAAAACGTAACATTAGTGATAATTTTGAAAACAAACTAGTTAAGTGACCAAAACAAGATTAAAGTGATAATTGAGTGACTAAATACATAGTTTACGCAAAATTAAAAATAAAATAAATCAATTAATCCCATAAATTATGAAGGGTAAACTACACAAATGGTCACTAATGTTTGAGTAAATTTTCGTTTTTCCCATTGAAGTTTCAATAATAACAAATCAATCATTAATGTTATCGATTTGAAACAAATTGATCACTAACATTATCGATTTGTAATAGATTGGTCACTAACATAATCGATTTGTAACAAATTGGTCACTCAATTTTAACAACGTGAACATGGGTGACAAAAAACTTCTTATCTGGACTGTAGACTGCCACATTAGAGAGCCATATGTGTTTAACATCACAATTTCTCCAAAATAAAAACTCAATCCCTAAACCTAAATTACCATATTTCAAATCATCGTCTCTTTTATTTAAACTTTCTTAGAAAACCTCTTAAGAAAAACCCAGCTAAGCTAAAATGTTCCACTTTGTAACTGTGGTCACCCAGCAATAACATATTGATTTTAGACGGAACAAAAATGGAAAGAGTTGATGGAACCTGTAGAAGCTAGCATTTTGAATGAAAATGACATTGAAGAAGCTACTGCTGTGTCATTCAATCTTGTAAGTTCCCGAACTTATTGAATTGATTAGTGTGCATCAAGGACAAAGAGCATTTGCCAAGCATTGTTAACCTTCTTCAAGTCTTTTATCCCACTGTTCAAAGTCCATTCTCTGTTCACGTCTTTCACCACATGGACTTCATCGGTCATGGTAATCCTTTGTTTATATACCACCAAAAACATGAATTTGGAGAGCTCGCCAGTAGGTACCCTGACTGTGAAAGGATCCACAATGCTTTAATCTTGCATCAAGAAGGGAGAGAAGACTGCGTAGACCTCCAATTTTTCTCCGCTTCGACGGTAAAAATAACAATGTATCAGGATGTGTGCAAGCTCGCTTTGGTAAGCAACTCTGTTATCATCATTTTACCTTTGAAGAAGAAATGTGACAGAGAGATCGCAACAGCAGAGCAATGGGGTGGTGGAAATAAAATGAAATCGGACCTCATATCATCACCTGATTCAACTATTGCCCGAATTTCCTTCAAGGAAATTTCTTTGAAAGGAGTAGAATCAAGGATGCTATCAAAATTGTGGAGAGGTTGCATGGTGGCGCGACAGGTTCTTTTGTTGTAGATGTTGAACCCTTTGTCAATGTTCTTGCGCTCGTATGATACTCCGATGACGATGGTGACCAGCTGCTTCATGATTTCCCTGGATATGGGGCATCAGAAATCTTCTGGACAATCTCTTGTCTCCAACTCTCCATAGCGATACGTGCTTTGAATAGTCAAAGCAATAGATCAAGCAAAAGCCATAGATATATACACCAACAGTTGCAGAGTGGATATTCCATTTCACCTTAGCTGGTTTTTTCTTACAAATTTTGTGAGAAATTTTAAATAAAATGATGAATGAAAATAGGATAAATGAGGTTTAAAGATTTGAGTTTTTATTTAAAGAATAGCTGATTGTTAAATACATGTTCTCCAATGTGGCGGTCAACAATCTAGGTAAAAAGTTAATGGGGCAGCTAAACATTTGGTCACCCATGTTAACAATTGTTAATGTTGACTAACCGATTTATTATAAATCGATATCTTTAGTTATTAATTTGTCATAAATTAATAATGTTGATGATCAATTTATTATTTTTAAAACTTAAGTGGAGAAACAAAAACTTAATCAAGCATTAATGATCATGTATGTAGTTTACCCAATTACGAAAAGTCCGTCTACTTGTAACAAAACGGCGACAGCGAGTCAGCGTAGAAAAAGATTGGAAGAAGAAGAGTGAGAGAGTTTGGCATTTTGACCAATTCTCCCAATTTACGTTCTGCCTTGTCCAACTCCAACCTGCCACCTGCTTGCCTTGCGTTGATGTACAAACAGTGGAGAAAGAGAAATATTAGAATATTCGCTTCTATTATTTTAAAGTATAAAATACATTAAATACTCGACGCCGGATGGCATTGGGTGGACTTTCACTTCTTTCTTTGAAACAGCTTCTTCTTTGCTGGTAAGATAACACCTTCAGCTCTCTCTTTCTTTCTTTTCTTTTTAATTCTTTTTTGGGTATAATTTTGATGTTGGAGTGGAATAGTAATAATACTAATCAGGAGAGGCTGAACAATGGGCGGGATTTGTTCGAGGAGCGGCGTCAAAGATGATGGGGTTGGAAATGGCTATGGCGGTGGTAATCTCAACCATTATCAGATCAAGGATATTCCTGTAAATGTCTTGATGAATCCAACCCAAGTGAGTGAAATCACGGATAAGAGAATCGAAGAATCTGCTGATGATTTCTACGATGGGATTCCCCGTTTTGCAAGGGACATGTCCCAGAAATCTAAATCAGTTAGGTCCACCCAGGCTGCTGTGGCCAAGGTAATCTTCAAATTCTTCTCCCCTTTTATAAATTTCTCCTTTTAACTTCATTTTAAATTAACTCAAGCTTCGGCTGCCACCATACTTAGGTTGTTGATTCCTTAGGTGAGGTTTCCATTTCTGACAGAATCTAGTTGAATGAAAACTAAATATGGAAATCAATATAAATATATGAGTGGATAAATGTCATTTAAAATTTTAATTGAAATTTGTACACAAAGCTCCGTCATTTGTTGATGGATTAAGCAAGAGTTTCAATTACAATATTGGTTTTCATATTTTGGATGTATGGACAATTTAATAAACTCCATTCGTCCATGAGCTTTGATTTCTCTTTTCCTTTAAGGAACTCTACTGAGCCATAGCCGATTCATATTTCTCCTAAATATTGTAGGCATTGATGATAATTTCGTTAGCAACCTCATAAATGATCCTGCCCTTAACATTGCAGGTTTCAGAGGTCAGTTCCCGTTTAGGCAAAGCTGGATCAGTTGGAATAGGAAAAGCAGTGGAGGTATTGGATGATCTAGGGAGTAGCATGACAAGTTTAAATCCTAAGCCGGATTTACTTCTGGAGTAGCAACTAAAGGCAATGAACTTTCAATATTAGCCTTTGAGGTTGCTAACACGATTGTTAAGGGTTCAAATCTTATGCAATCCCTTTCTAGAAGAAACATAAGACATTTAAAAGAGGTGGTGCTGGCCACCAATGGTGTTCAAAATTTAGTATCTAAAGATATGGATGAACTCTTACGGATTGTTGCAGCTGACAAAAGGTATAATGTTATCAACTACCCATGATAATACTTTCAACTAATCTTTTTGCTTTTTTGTGTCTATACTTGTAGTTTTTAGTTTGTTTAAGAAGTATCTTCTTAAGAACCTAAGAACTCATGCTTAATTTTGTTGTTAAGAATCTGTTTAATTCAATATTTGCAGGGAAGAATTGAAATTTTTTTCGGGAGAAGTAATTCGTTTTGGAAACCGTTCAAAGGATCGTCAATGGCATAGCTTGGAACGTTATTTTGAGAAGTATGCACGTTATATATAGTTCAGTGAATATTGTTTACAATATGCTAATGTGCTTTGTTTTGAGTGATGCACAGTATCTTTTAATTGACTTTTCTTGTATAACCACAAACTCCTTTCAACATGTTTATTTCAGCAGCATTCATCAAATGGACAATTACGCAAGGCATATCATCTTCCATTGTCATTTTACAAAAATCTCCAACAAGGAAGTTCTTATGATCAATACTATCCATATAACACTATTTTACATTATTCATATTTGATTATTTTCTAATTCTATGAATAACTTGATTATGAGGTCTTGCAAATAATTGAACCTAAATTCAGACCACAATACTTCTTGATCGCCAATAGCTTTGGTTACAACTAAAGCAACATCTCAAATCAAGGGCGACTTAAAAGAAATTATATACAAGCATCCAAAGGAGATGTAGAAGTCACCTTTCTGAGTGCCAGCAGAATTATCTTCCTCTTGACGCTTACGCAAGTAATCTTGCTCAAACTTGTCCAGAATCTGCAATTCTTGGTATTGTTCCTGCAGTGCAAAAAAGCAATTCTGTTTATTCTCCTTATAGTTTCCAATATATTTAAATATTGAAGTCGAAAACAATAATACAATGCACGAAGAGCATTAAACAAAAAGTGCCTATGATATGTTGCCTCCTAGTACACCATTGTTAACAGCTAAACATGTAATGCAGATCTTAATTAAGGAAATAAAAGATTAAACACAACGGAGAACCTAAAATAAGGACATTATTTAATGTTGAGCTTATTAATATATAATAAGTTAAAATGATCATCATTTGGTCTCTTTTTCTTTTTCAATTTGCTTGTGAACCCCTAGGGAATGGAGCATTTTATTTGTTTGAGTTTTTCAGCAATTAAGAGTTGTATTTTTGGCAAATTCCAAATTCTGTAAACAGAATCATTTAAATATGTTTCAGTGCTTTTGTCATATTAGGTCATAGGTTTTTTTTTTTGCAGTTGTTTGAAAGTCGGCTTTTGAAGTTCCCATGGAAACTCAATTCCTTACAGGAATATTATAGTTTGAACTCTTTGAATATAAAAGAAAAACAAAAAACTAAATAGAAATATAAATCCATACATACTATATTAATACTCAGTGACATGTGAAGCATAAACTTACAGCTGTATATTGAACTGAAGTCATCAACTGCTCAATCACTAATTCTGCTTCTTCCTTCAATTGTTTCTGAGGCGAAAGTTCTCTGCTGATTCTGGAAAATGTAAAACAAATGCATCACTCAAAACAAAGCACATTAGCATATTGTAAACAATATTCACTGAACTATATATAACGTGCATACTTCTCAAATTAACGTTCCAAGCTATGCCATTGACGATCCTTTGAACGGTTTCCAAAACGAATTACTTCTCCCGAAAAATTTTTCAATTCTTCCCTGCAAATATTGAATTAAACAGATTCTTAACAACAAAATTAAGCATGAGTTCTTAGGTTCTTAAGAAGATACTTCTTAAACAAACTAAAAACTACAAGTATAGACACAAAAAAGCAAAAAGATTAGTTGAAAGTATTATCATGGGTAGTTGATAACATTATACCTTTTGTCAGCTGCAACAATCCGTAAGAGTTCATCCATATCTTTAGATACTAAATTTTGAACACCATTGGTGGCCAGCACCACCTCTTTTAAATGTCTTATGTTTCTTCTAGAAAGGGATTGCATAAGATTTGAACCCTTAACAATCGTATTAGCAACCTCAAAGGCTAATATTGAAAGTTCATTGCCTTTAGTTGCTACTCCAGAAGTAAATCCGGCTTAGGATTTAAACTTGTCATGCTACTCCCCTAGAGTATCCAATACCTCCACTGCTTTTCCTATTCCAACTGATCCAGCTTTGCCTAAACGGGAACTGACCTCTGAAACCTGCAATGTTAAGGCCAGGATCATTTATGAGGTTGCTAACGAAATTATCATCAATGCCTACAATATTTAGGAGAAATATGAATCGGCTATGGTTCAGTAGAGTTCCTTAAAGGAAAAGAGAAATCAAAGCTCATGGACGAATGGAGTTTATTAAATTGTCCATACATCCAAAATATGAAAACCAATATTGTAATTGAAACTCTTGCTTAATCCATCAACAAATGACGGAGCTTTGTGTTATATGTCTTGGAACGTTTAGCAGGGAGGTAGGGAATGGTGGAAGATATTCATGAAGAAACTAAAAACAGAGAATACCTCTCCACGACGAAGATTTTGATCAGGGTGGCGAGCCCATATGATGTCCCTGAGGTGTTAACACTTGGAGCCTATGGAAGATCTTATATAGTGAAGATTAAGCGGGGTTCGGTGCTTGAGTATAATTTAGATTTTTCTAGCAAAGCGCCGGTGGGAGGTTCCGATGAATTTCAAATTGGTGAGAAGTTTGCTGGAGAGGAAGCTGACAGGAGTGTGTCAGAAAGTATGGAAAGTGCTGAACATTCAGAAGAACACAGCAGACAAAAGGAAGACTTATGGTTTGACAAAGGAGCTTTTGTGGGTTTGGTTGGAGCAGGTGGGGAAAATCATATCCCAATGCTTAACAAAGATGGGAAAAGCATTAATTGTGAGGTATCAGACTGTCAGGACCTTGGGAGAAACAATTTAGGTGATTATGCCGGTTTGGGATGCAGAGTTTTTAATTTTTTCGGCTGATGGGTCTGAAGCCCAGTCAGTTGAAAGTGGACAGCCTGGTTCTACAGACTTTAAAATTATTCCAGCTGGGCCAGTTATTAAATTGGATAGTTTTGGGAGAATGGACCGGAACCAATTTATTGTTCAATCTGTCAACATGGAGGAAGCAAATAATGGAGGTATACCTCATTCCAGTTTGATGTCGCACAGTGGGGAAGGAGTGTTATCAGCAGCAACTAAGATGATTGACTCTAATGTACATGCTGGAAAAATGTTTTCTAGGGGAAGATTGCTTCATCGATCTAATTCATCTTTAACTACTAGGAGTGAGCCGTTGGAAAGGAGAAGAACGGTTAGCTATAAAAGGGTGTATTCGAGATCAAGGGAGAGAAGACACTGGCCATTAACTGCAGAAGAGGAAGCCTTAGACAAGCTAAAGGGTAAGGACTTGGTGCTAAATTCAGTTCTGCCAGTCAATCCAGTAGCAGATTTTAATATGGAGGGTTGTGTGGAGTCTACTGAGGAGAGACATGTTGCTAATAGCAGTTTGGGTAATACGTGTGAACGGTGGTTTTCAAGAGGTGATGATTCTGATTTCAATTCCACTGCATTGATTCAAAGAGCCAAAAGGTTATTGATAAGGGAGGCATTGGATCAGGCTAGCATTTCAACAGTTTCTTCGCCAGCTTTTTCAGTTCTATTGGAGGAAGCCTTAGCTACTTGGGAAGTCAGTAAGCTTCTGGGGGTGTCTTTCAAGGAAGGGAAGTCATCTTTTTTGGAAAAAAATATTAAGTTGGAGAATGATTTGAGGCTGGTTTGAGCTTCGATTTTCTTTGGCAGGTCTGGTTTTTTTATTTTTGTGATGAGTAACCAATTAGCAATTATTTCATGGAACGTTTGGGGATTGGGAAGAAAGGAAAAACAAAGATCTGTTCAAAATATAGTTATAAAGAAACGCCCTATTTTTCTTTTGCTTCAAGAAACGAAAATGAAGAAGATTCAGAGGCAATTTTTTAGGATGAGTGGCTTGAATACCCTTCAAGGGTTTTCAGAATCTCCAGCAGTGGGTTCTTCTGGAGGTTTATTGAGTTGTTGGGATGAGAGCATGTTTGAAGTGGAAAATCATGTTATAAACAGAAAGTTCATTGCTACGTTTGGGAAATTTCGAACTTCACAATTTAGGTGTGGTTTTATCAATGTTTATGGTCCTTCTGTCGAAGAAGAAAAAGCTTGCTTTTTTGAAGAGTTAGCTGGTTTTATTTGTGGTCAGAGTATTCCTCTTTGTGTGGGAGGTGATTTCAATGTGTATCTTTCAGAAGAGGAGAAGATTGGAAGAGCCCAAAAAAGAAATTAAATTAGAATTTTCAGTCATTTTATCCAACAGACAAGGTTAATTGATTTACCTCTGCATGGGGGTAGGTTCACATGGTGTAGCAATCAGGATATACCCACCTTTGTTAGACTGGACAGGTTCCTTGTTGATGTCCGTTTCTTGGAAGCCTTTCCTGAGACTATACAATATTTGTTACCTAATGCTATATCAGATCACAATGCCATTTTTCTTGAGAATGGTGGTGTTAGTTGGGGTAAAAAACCATTCAGGTTATTTAGTTATTTGATGGATGAAGAAGGTTTTCAGAATTTAGTTGGCTCTGCTGTACAGAACTGCAAGAGTAAACAAAACAGAGCTGGAATTTTTTCTATCTTGAAATATACCAAATTGGCGATCAAGGAATGGGAAGGGAATAGAGATTAATACCCAGTTGTAGAAATTGCAGAATTAGAAAGGAATGTCCACTTAGCAGAGGATAATTTCCAGGAAATGCAAGACTATAATGGCTGTGAAAAAACTGCAAAATTGAGGACTATGAGAACATAATTATGGAAGCTTTATAAAATTGAAGAACAGATTTGGTTTCAAAATTCGAGATCAAAATGGGTGCAAGCAGGGGATCGTAATACAAGATTTTTCCATGCATGTGCTTCAGTCAGGAGAAGGAGGAATTTTTTGATTGTTCTAAATATCAATGGAGAGGTTATTCAAGATCCAGCTATCATCAAAGCTACTGTTAAGGACCATTTTTTTGGAATCTATAATTCTAAGTCTACCTTGGAAGTTAAAGATTTGAAGCTGAATTTTTCCAGAATTTCTGGGGAGCAAAGTGTGTTTTTGGAAAGAGAATTTACAGAGGAAGAAATTTGGGAAACTCTTCAATCGTGTGATAGCAATAAAGCTCCCGAACCGGATGGATTAAATATGGGCTTTTTCAAGAGATTTTGGTCTATTCTAAAGGTAGATATTCTGAAATTGTTTCATAATTTCTATAAGAGGAAAGATTGAGAACATGGAGTCAATCATACTTTCATTACTCTTATTCCCAAGGTGTCTAATATTGGTGGATTAGATGATTTTAGACCCATAAGCCTTGTAGGAGGATTGTACAAGATCCTTTCTAAATGTCTTTCAAGGAGATTAAGGAATTGTATTACTGGTTTGATCAGCCCAACGCAGTTTACATTTATTTCAGGTCGTCAAATACTGGATTGCTCTCTTATAGCTAATGAGGGAGTTTACTTTTGGAGGAAGAAAGGGCTTAAAGGATGTGTGTTTAAAGTGGACTTCAGAAAGGCCTATGATACTGTTGATTGGTCCATTCTCTTTACGGTTATGGAGAAAATGGGATTTAGCTTCAAATGGAGGAGTTGGATCAGACAATGTGTAACAACAACCTCAATTTCAGTTTTGATTAATGGGGTCCCTTCTCAGGAATTCTCTATGGCAAGGGGTCTCCGTCAGGGCTACTCTTTATCTCCTATGCTTTTCAACTTGGTTGGGGAACTTCTAAACTTACTGCTTTCAAAAGCAGTATCTGAGGGACTGTTTTCTGGACTGCAATTTGGAAGAAATGAGACAACTTTTAATTTATCTCATCTGCAATTTGCAGATGACTTAATTATTTTTTGTGGAGCTTCGAAGAATCCGATTTTAAATGTTAAGAGGGTCCTAAGAGTGTTTGAACTGATTTCTGGCCTTCAATTGAATTTGAAGAAAAGCATATTAATTTGGTGTTAATACGGCAGTGGAGGAGGTTGAGGAGTGGGCCTCGTCTATTGGTTGTGCAGTTGGGAATTTTCCCTCTAAATATCTAGGTTTGCCTCTCGGTGCATCTAGGAATTCTTCCTCTCTTTGGGATCCGGTGGTTTTGCAATTTAACAAGAAGCTTGCAGGTTGGAAATCGAACACTCTTTCATTGGCAGGGAGGCTAGTCTTGATTAAATCGGTTCTCTATTCACTTCCAACCTACTATTTATCTCTGTTTAAAATTCCTTCCTCGGTTAATTCCAAACTCAATTCCATTATGTCAAAATTCCTATGGGGAGGTGGAACGGATAAAAACAAGATTCATTGGGTCAGCTGGTCCAATGTGTGCAAATCTAAGGAGGAGGGAGGTTTGGGAGTGTTGAATATTAGTAATATGAACAGAGCTTTACTGGGGAAATGGTCTTGGAGGTTTGCTAATGAAAGGAATGTTGTTTGGAGGAGGTTGATATGTTCAAAATACAATCTGGATCCCTACTCTTTACTGTTCAATAGCAAGTTACCAGCTCAATCCTCTTGTATTTGGAGTTCAGTGGTTAATTCTCATTTTAAAGAAGACTCATTTGGCTTAAAATTTCGAAGTATGTGCATAATTCAAGTTGGTTTTGGCCAGTTTATCTATTTTTGGCAGGATAAATGGGCAATGGACTGCCCTCTTAAGGTCTCTTTCCTAAGGTTGTTTGCTATCTCTTCAAATCAGAGTGGTAAATTGATTGATTTCGACGAGTTTAGTTCTCTAGGCTGGATTTGGAATTTTCGATTGAGGAGGAATTTGGCTGATTGGGAATTTGAACAGTGGACTAATCTGATGACAATCATTTTCTAATTTTTGCTTGTCTAAAGATGCCAGCGATGCTCTGATCTGGAAAGGGAAAGGGGATGGTGTTTATTCTGTTAATTCATGTGTGAAGATTTGTTCCTCGGTTTCCCAGGCGAACTCTTTTTGGAAGAATTTTTTGTGGAAATGATTGGTGCCACCAAGGATTGAGACTTTTATGTGGCAGGTGGTCCTTCAAAAACTACCAGTGAGGACTGAACTGGCTAAAAGAGGGGTTTCAGATATTGTAGATTTTTCATGTCCTTTATGTAATTTGGTGGATGAATCATCTTCTTACTTATTTCTCTCTTGTTTAGTCGTGTGGTCTTTGTGGAATAAATTTTTGCAGTATTGGAGTATCAGTTTTCATGGAAATGCGCAAAACTTTCTTCTAGCTTGGGAAGATCTAAATTTCGGTTCTACTATTTGGAACTTTATTCCGGTTGTTGTTATGTGGACTGTTTGGAAAGCTAGAAATGACATCGTCTTCGATAGAGGGAAGTTGGATCAAACTAATTTATTTTTCTTAGCTAGAGTAAGGCTTGCATCTTGGTTCCTAGCTAAGTTTGCAGATTCGGTCATTTCTTTGGATTCCCTTATCAATGACCCTTGCCTTGGGGATTCATGTTTCCCTCCAAACAAATCAATTGTCTCTACCATCCCGTGGTCCCTCCCTCCTAAGGGCTTTGTTAAATTGAATGTGGATGCAACTACTAGTTTTGACCGAAAGAGTAGTAGAATTGCAGGCATCCTAAGGGATGAAGAAGGTCTACTTTTAGGTTCTTTTAAGACGACTTCTGGTCCAGGTCCACCTATTCTGATGGAATTAAATTCTGTTAAGGAGGGTTTAAATTTCTTTCACTCAGTGAGAGGAAGAATTAAGGGTCGGTTGATTATAGAATCAGATTGTAAAATGGTAGTGGATTGGATTAAGGATGGATCTTGTTGTCCTGTTGTCTATGCCTCCATTGTTAGGGAGGTAGCTGTTAAACTCAAAGAAGTCGAGGGAGTTATTAGATGGGTGGCTAGGACAACCAATATTGAGGCTGATGGGTTGGCTAAGTATGGTATTGGTTAATTTTTCTTTGTTGTTGGGATATCTTATTTTGGGTTTTTAGGTTGTTTGTAAGGGTTTTATCTTATTATTGTATCTTATGTATCTATATTAATAAAGTTTAAGGAACTCTTTTCCTCCTTCCTCCAATTTAGGAATTCAATATGAGTTCCTTAAATCATGAAGGGGGTTTTTAATGAGGCCTCAATTCCTATCAAAAAAAAATTGAGAACAAGCATAGAGACTGGTATTTTAGTCTTTAGATAGGAGTTGTCAAAAATAAAGGAGTTACCTTATTGATGTGGCAGAATCTTAGACATGGTTGCCAAAGGCTACATGTCACTACAAGTTAAGGTGGGTTAACCCTGGTTTTTGCTCTTTCCTATCCCCTCCAAGCTAGATTCCTTTGTTGTGGGACTTGTGAGATGCGAGAAGTGGCATAACAATGATGCGGAAAGGCAATTAAAAAGATATCCATTCATAAATTGAGAACAAGCTAAGAGAATGTTTGTCTTTTAGATAGACTTATCAGAAATAAGGAGTTCCTACTGATGTGATCATGCGACACAAATCACGATCTTGGTTCTTGGACAGATTGAAAAAAGCTACGTGTCAGTTGAAGTAGGTGGGTCAATCATGATTTTCTTTGCTCTTTTTTTTCCCTAAAAGCTAGCTTCCTTTGTTGTCGTGACTTCTCAAGTGTGAGAATGACATAAGAAATATGAGGAAAAGTTGAGAAAGATGAATGAAATAGTGATCTCTAACTTGTTTGTAGGAATATATTGAACTTTGTATTTGGATTTTTTCTCTAGCAAGAATAATTAATCTACATGTTTCATTTCTTTAGAATTGCATATTAATGCCAGGTTCAAGGCTTGCATTAGAGATGGAGAATGGTGTATATTTCTTTTAATTGATTTTATGAACTACTTTATTCTTAGGTTGTTTTGATTTTTTTCCTAATTAATGGTAATGTTATTTTCAATGCCGCATTTAACTTTTGCATTCTTATATCTCCTTTTATGTCTTTATTTTCACCTATATTCATCCCTTCCGCCCAAAATAAATGCATAATAAAAGTCGTGTAGAATTTGGGAGAAGCTGAATAGGATTGGATCTATTTCTCTGCAAACTATAAATATCCAGTTTGTATCATATTTCTTTAATATGCAGGTGATAGCCTCGCTATCTTGAGGGCTGATCTAAAAGGCCAAAGAAAGCACGTGAGGAATTTAAAGAAAAAGTCACTTTGGTCCAGAAGTTTGGAAGAGGTATTGCAGATTATTTTTTCATTAACCTTTATTTTCTCATTATGACACTTTTCGCAAATATCCTTCTCTCTTTAACTAATACTTTTCCTATTAGAAAGTAGAAAACACTATTGGCTAATAAGTTAGTTTCATGAAATGTTAAATGCCGAGCAAAATGTGATGTTGCTACTTGTTCAACCTATAATTTTGGTTGCAGGTCATGGAGAAACTTGTGGATATTGTTCATTACTTGATCTTGGAGATCCACTATGCCTTTGGTAGTAATGGTATGTGCTCATTCAATTAATATTCCTATTTTCAAATATCAAATATTTAAGTCATGCAGGAGCATGATTGATACTAATAGTTCAGTGTTGTCAAGGCTACATATTGCAGTGCAAATCAAGCAAAGCACCTTAGTCAGGTGCTATCTTTTGTGCATAGCACATCTTTCTTTCAAGGAAATAGGTTCCCAAAGAGCATGCCCAACTAAAAATCTGTTTATTTCATGTATAAAAAGTTGAGTAACGTACTTGTTGCACAACTCTCTGTAAAGAAGGAAGTGAACGGAACTTGGAATTTTTTATGACATGTTACTGTTAAGCATTTTTTTATAAGAATTTCAGGCCTCATTAAAACCTCCTTCTTGATTGAAAGTGTTTGTTGATAAGCTCCTTAATCAGCGAAGGAGAAAAAGAGTGCCTTAGGATATTATTGAACAAAACAATAAATACAAAATACAACCCTAAAAGTAAAGTAAACAGACAGGTCAACACAAGGCAACCTTGTGACCCATAAACATCAACATTTAATCAACCAATTCCTTCTTTAGCTAAGGCATCAGCCTCTAAGTTGGCTATCATGCTTACCCATCTAACCACACCATCGAACGTATTAAGCCAGTAAACAATGTCTGTAACCAAATAAGCATAAACATGAGGACATAATTCAGCCCCCTTAACCCATCCACTGCCATCTTATCACTTTCAATAATCAACCTGTCTTTGATCCTCGTTCGAAAATAAGCATAGAACATTAGCCCTTTTTGAATAGCTTTTAACTCCATAAATGTTGGAGGCCCCGGACCTGCAGGCTCCTTGAAAGACCCTAATGTAGTTCCAGAGGAATCTTTTAAAACTCCTCCTAAACCACTTTTCTTCTAATCCTTAGTCGTAGTTGCATCAACATTAATTTTCAAAACCCATAGGAGGAGGATGCCACGGAATAGTAGACACAATCGTATTAGAATGGTGGAACAAATGTCCCCTAAGGAGGGGTCTAAAATGAGAGTCTTTAAGAATATACACCACTTTATTCTTCTCTAAGAACCATGAAGCAAGCCTAAACCTTGCTAAGAAGAAGAATTCAACCTCATCCAACTTCCTTCCTTCAAAAACAATTGAGTTCCTCAATTTCCAAGTAGTCCAAATAACTACCCTTGGAATGAGAGACCAAATCGGAGAATTAGTCTTCAACGCATCCCAATTCAAGAGAAAACTTTTAGCATTATAATGAAAAACAGTTTGAATCTTCCAAAAGTTGAGAAATTTATTCCAAACAACCCACTCCACCGAACACGAAAAAAACAAATATGAAGGAGACTCTTCCTACATCATGCAAAGAGGGCATAACAAATTCTAAATTCCTTCTATTCCTCTTTTTACCAGTTCTGTTTTAACAACCAACCTCCCTAGAACAACCTTCCACAAAAAGGACTCCACTTTTGGTGGCAGCTGACCCCTCCAAACAATCTTACTCCAGAAGTAGGCCTCATCCGAACATAAAGAACCTGATGAGCATAGATTGACAGCAGATTTCACAGTGAACACCCCATCCCCAAACCCTTTCCAAATCATCCCATCTGAATTATCCAAATTTAAAGCAAAAGCCGAGATGATAGTCATCAAATTAGCCCACTGCTCTATCTCCCAGTCATTTAAATTCCTGCGAAACTGCAAATCCCAAATCCAGTCGAAAGAGATATACTCCTCAAACTCAAATAATTTGCCTGTTTTGTTAATCGAAATGGAAAACAATATAGGAAAATTAATAAGTGGATAATCCAAAGCCCAAGTGTCCTGCCAGAATCGAATAAATTTACCATCTCCAACTAAAAAAGAATACAAACTTCTTAACTTTGAGCTGATAGGGTCTTCTTTAAAGTGGTTATTAACCACTGATCTCCAAATCCAAGATACTCTGTTTGGAGTCTTACTATCAAACAATAACAAAGAAGGGTCCAAATTATTTAGAACAAATAAGATCCCTCCAGACAGACCCCCTTTCATTTGCAAACCTCCAAGTCCATTTTTCTAGAAGTGTTCTATTCATCAAATTTAGATTCAGCACACCCAAACCCCCCTCCATCCTTGGTTTGCATACATTGGCTAGCTAACCCAATGGATCTTACTTTTTTCAACACCCCCACCCATAGGAAATTTGACATCAGTGAATTCAAGGTTTTAAGAACCGAAACTGGTATCTTAAAAAGAGATAAATAATAAATAGGAAGCGAACATAGTACGACTTAAGCAAGGCCAGTCTCCCTGCTAAAGAAAGAGAGGCAACCTTCCATCCTGTTAATTTTTTGGAAAAATTACTGATTACAGGATTCCAGATAGCAACAGAATTTCTAGAAGCCCCCAAAGGAAACCCTAGATATTCAGAAGGAAAGCTTCCAACATAACAACCAATAGTATTAGCCCACTCATTCACCTCCTCATCATTCAAATTCACACAAAAGCTTGCATTTCCTCAAATTGAGCTGTAAACCCGAAATAACTTGGAATACACGAAGCACCCTTTTTACATTTAGAATTTGCATTTTCGAAGCACCACTAAAGATAATGAGATCATCCGCAAGCTGTAAGTGAGAAAGATTAAAAGACCCTCTCCCCTCCCAAAACCAATCCAGAAAACAGCCCCTGTGAAACAGCCTTTAAAATCAGTAAATTAAGGAGTTCACCAATCAAATTAAATAGCAGAGGGGATAAAGGGCATCCCTGCCTAAGACCCTTTGCCATAGGAATTTCCTCATTAGGGACTCCATTAACCAGAACAGATACTGAAGCTGTTGAAACACATTTTTTGATCCAGCCTCTCCACCTTGAACCAAAACCCATTTTCTCCATAACTAAAAATAGAATACTCCAATCCACCGAATCATAAGCTTTCTTGAAATCAGCTTTGAAAACACAGCCTTTTAGTCCACTTTTCCTCAAAAAATCAATTCATTCATTGGCAATTAACGAGCAATCTAATATTTGACGGCCTGGAATAAAAGCGAATTGTGTGGGACTGATTAAATCTGAAATACAGCTCCTCAACCTCCTCGAAGAGGATCTTATATAATCCACCAACTAAGCTAATAGGTCTAAAGTTATCAAGATCGCCACTATTAGAAACCTTAGTGATAAGAGTAATAAATGTATGATTAATATCGTGTTCCCACTCTTTTCCCAAATAGAAATTATTGAAAAATTGCATAACATCTCCCTTAAGCATATTCCAGAATCTTTTAAAAAATCCCATATTTAGACCGTCTGGCCCAGGAGCTTTATTCCCATTACAAGACTCAATAGACTCCCAAATTTCCTCCTCGGTAAATTCTTTCTCTAATCTCAAACTCTGTTCGAGTGTAATACTAGAAAAATCCAACCCAATGTCTTCCACTTGAAGAATAACTGATCATTGAAAGCCTTGAAAAAATGATCTCTGACTGTTGATTTAATAACATTCGGTTCATGAACAAAATTTCCATTGACAAGAATAGCATTCAATGCATTTCTTTTCCTCCTAACTGAAGCACATGTATGAAAATATCTTGTGTTTCTGTCGCCATCTTCTACCCACTTCGATCTTGAGTTCTGGAACCAAATCTGCTCCTCTATCTTATACAGTCTACACAGTTCTGCTCTTGATTTCTTCAACTCAAGTGCTATCTCAGAACTATAATCAATTAGACCCTGATGAATATCCACCTCTAGTTTTTGAATTTTTGATTCAAGATCAGAAATCAAATCCCCTGGAAACTTGTCTCTCCTCCCTGCCCAATTTTTTATTGCCATTTTTGTATTCTTCAGTATGCTGAAAATTCCAGCATTCCTCTGGTTTTTCTTACAATCTTGAATTGATAAGCTGATCACATCCTCGAATCCGACTTCATCCATCAGATAATTAAAAAGTTTAAAAGGTTTCTTTCCCCAATTATCCCCACCATTTTCAATAATTATTGCATTATGGTCAGACACAGACCTGGGCAAAAGAGATTGAGTTAAATCTGGAAATTCGGCTAAGAACTGGCTATCAACCAAAAATCTGTCCAGTCTAACATAGGTTGGTGAATCTTGGTTATTACACCAAGTATATCGACCCCCACTCAATGGCAGATCAATTAAACCTGTGTTCAGCAGAAAATGACTGAAAATATCTACTGAATTCATATTTTGGGCCCTACCCATCTTCTCGTCCTCATGAAGATAAACATTTAGGTCCCCTCCAACACAAATAGGATCACTGTAACCTCCAATGAACATGCCTAATTCTTCAAAGAAGCCTCCTTTCTCCTCCTCAACAGACAGACCATATACATTGATGAACCTACATCTGAAATTATTTGCACGAAACCTCCCAGAAATAGCTATAAATCTACTGGAAACAAATTGATTATCCAACTCAAAAATATTGTCATTCCAACAACTTAGTAAACCCCCTGAAGCACCAACCGAAGGAGACTCAATACACCCCTGCAAGTTGTTTAAACCACACCTTCTAGAAATAGATTTTGAATTTTCTCCAATTTAGTTTCCTGTAACCACAAAAAATAAGGGCAGTGATGATACAGTAATCTCTGCACAGCCCTTTGCTTATCTTTTCTACCCAACCCTCTAACATTCCAAGTCACAATAGATAACTTTAACATCATCATATAAAAAGAAAAAACCTCCCTTGATCTTCCCCTAGAAATCAACCAGCCCTGAGAAGTCAATCATTCCTAACAGTCTCTGAGCCATTATCAAGACTAATAATTTTTTCAATGAAAGTATTCTTCCCTCCCTTGAAGGAAATACCTAGCAACTGACAGACTTCCCAAGTTACCATGGCTTCCTCCACCAATTTCGAAAACTGAGGGGAAAAGACAGTTAACATATTAACTAGGTTCACAGCTTCCCTTGTTAAATTCTTTTTTCCCTCCTGAAATTCCTGCAAATCTGTGAAGCAAAAGTAGGGTTGATGACCGATCCTCAAAATGATTATTAAAATAATGGAACCAACATTGTATTCTGCTTAACAACAGAACAAGAGACATCAACATCCTGTTCAGATCCCCTATTTTCGGAAGAAACCGGTTGAATAAAACCTTCAGGAGCATTTTGATATTTATTCATAAAAACCTGACAGCCACTTTTAAAATCCTCCTTCCTCGAGCTTAGTCAAATTCTTCTACCTCTTGATCTTCTGTAGACTCTTGAAAAGCGACCGCTGCTCCTCTTCCCACCAATATTTTTAATTGATAAACCAGCTGAAACTGGAAAACCCAGTTTCCAACGATTCTGACTCTTTTTAATTTCTGCACACCCATTGTGAATTACTGAATTTCTTCCCCTCTCACAAGAAAAAAGTGCTACACGCATTAAGGCCCACTTGATTAACATCCTTAGCCATTTTCACCTTCTTTAGAACAGCTCTATTTTAACTGGAACTTCATCCCTTACTGAAACTGTATGTTGCCCTTGTAATTCGGACTGAGTCTGAACCTTTTTTTGATTTCCTGGCCTGTTCCATTTTAACTTTACAGCAGGGCCTGCTGGGATAATTTTAGTAACAGGAGAATAAGACTCCCAATTAGAATCCGAATGGGTTGGAAGACTCTGATCCACAACCTCTCGCAGCCCAAGGCCCGCATAATCCCCACAAGGATTTAATTCAAATTCAAATTTGTCTGACACCCCATTATTATTGGGCAGAGTGTCAGACTTCTTTTTCAGATAAAGTTCCCCACCTTCTTTTGACATCCTCCTTTCTTGACTATTCTGAAGCCACGTGTCAACCTTTGACCGAAAACCTTCTGCTGAGTTCTCTCTAATGTCTTCTTCATTCTCTGTGTTTCTACCATCATCCCCCATTGAAACATCACCATTGCAACTGCCATATGAAAAATTCTGCCTTACGTCTCCATAAGCTTCAGAGATAGGTTTAGAGCTGGAACCCACATTAATTTTAACTTTAAAGGATCTGCCATAAGATCCTACAATAACAATTCTTGTACGTCAAAAGGGCTTGCAACCCTCAACAGCATTTTGGCCGAAGAGAAGTCATCTCTATTTCTAGTTTCCTCCAGGATGCTAACAACTTTCCCCACTTACTGCCAAGCTTTTCCAGTACACTCCAACTAAGAAGCGGTAAACCAACCAGTTCGACCAAGCAATAAGCCAAAGGAACTCCATCTTCACTCAACAATGGATCTACCCAATCAAACCAGCAATAGAGTTTCTCACGAAGACTCAACCATGCCTTTAAAAACTCTTCATTTGTATTGAACGTAATAATACTGGCGTTCCTGACATAACCCAACTTACTATCTTAACCTGGAAACCCTCCTTTTCAAAAGCTCTCATCACCATATCAGGCTGAAATGGATCTTTGATAACCCTTGTTAAGGAGTTTTTCACCCAGCAAAAATCATCTGATGGGATGTGCATATCCATACATTTCTTATTCCATTTGCATTCTTCTGACCTCCCCTAATCACCAATCGTTCTGGATTCATACTCCTACTGTTAGCCACATTCACGACCTCCTTATACTATCTGTCATCTCTCAAGCTTCTCGGCTTCTCCAGCTCAGCCTGCTGTCTACCAAAAGCCTCTCTATCTAGCTTAATTCCTTCCAACTGATTTCTTTGAACCTCTGCTTCTCTTCTCCTGCCCCTCATGTACTTTGCAACCCCCACTGAGACTCTCATCCCGTCAATGAGCGTTCCGTTGACATTCTGAACTGCTCTTCTGCAACCTTCCTCCTTCGCAAATTGCACAAAAGCAAACGTGGATGACTTATAATTTGGTTTAACCATAAAATTTGGAATAAAGACCCTCAATATTCTTCCATAATGGTTGAAAATCTCTCTTAACTCACTTCTATTAACTCTCTTACTAAGATTATCAACAAAAACAGTCCATTCCTCACCGGTGGATGAACGACCAAAAGCACTCGCTCTCTTTCTCTCTCTACCTTTCTCACTCATTTTAAAAAGTTGTTACTGTTAAGCATTCAACCTAAAAGCAATTGGTAATAGGTCAAAGGAAACCCTATAGTTAAATGGATGTGGAACAGTTGGGCCATGTAGTGAATTGTTCAACTTTTAATTGTTCATGTAATGATGTATACTGTTTTTAATGTTTAACTGTTCTGAATAACAATACTTGCTATATCACGGGAAACATCCACTTAGTAGTTAAGATGATGCTTGGTCTCGGGAACAGATTAGGCCATGTAATGGAGTAAACCGTTTAATATTAATTTTTTGTTAACGAATTTACATACTTACGAGACATGATGCATATGATTTTCTTCTTCCTATATTTATTTACTGTCTAAAATTTCACTTGAGCAAGTGCCTATTTTGTGTCTTGAGCAATACACTGTTCATGGATTAAATATAAATATAGATGTTTCAATGATTTTTTTTTCCTTCATTGGACTTTTATAGAGTATCAAATATCAGCCGAAGGATCTGTGAGCACTCGTCAAAGATTGGGACCTGCAGGCCTTGCTTTGCACTATGCAAATATAATTATGCAAATCGATACTCTTGTGAGTTTGTATTTAACTTTCCTCTGATTTTTCTCTTGCATGTATTCCTATTTGGCATTGATTTTTCCATAGTTCTTTTGTTTTTATATTTCAAATTTTGTTGAAAATGAGCATGGGGCACAAACTTTTAAGGTTATTAACAGCATAAATTTTTCTATTCCCAATGCGTATGCTATATATGACATGTCATGCATTCTAATATTATCTATAACTTAATTAGACAAACCACAGTTAAAAGGAAAATTATGGGCGAAAGATTGTCTAAGCTGTTAGAGAGATACAAACATGCATGTGTATGTTTACATAGCTACATACAAACATGCATGTTTATGTTTACATAGCTATGTATACACGTGAAAATGTGCATGCATGTGTGCGTGCTTTCCTGCTATTGCACAAGGATAAAAAATGTGTATGGTAAAGCTTTCTCATCCTAAGTGACCTATTGAATAGTTCTCCTAATCTAAGTTTTAGTAAATAAAACAATGCATAAAATTTAACAAAAATAAGTTAAGAGCTTGGTCTTTTGCTTGCTTTTTATCTTGAGTCGCTTGAATGGTTCTTCAAAGTTGGGCTAATTCGCTGCTTGACTTGGGTATCAACGGGATTACATTAGAAGTTTAATCAGATTTTCGTTTACCTATTATTTATGATGCACTGGTTTTATCTTAGTTTGCCTTAGAATAATCAAATATCTAGTAGAATAATAAAATATTTAGTCTTCTTGATTTTGCTTCTATAGATTTATGTTTTCAAGGCTTCCTTCTGTTATCCTTATGTTCAGCAGGTAGCCCGATCAAGTTCTATTCCTGCAAATACAAGGGATACGTTATACCAGAATTTGCCACCCTCCATAAAATCAGCTCTACGCCCAAAATTACAATCTTTTCATGTCAAAGAAGAGGTATTCTATGGTTTGCCAATTTCTTTTTTGAAGGGAAGATGCAGCTTGTTTCTAAAAACAGAAAAATAGTTCAAAATAAAAAGCGATGGGTGTTTTCTTTTTATTTCTTGCTAACCAAGCAGTGCTTTCTTGTCAGTAATCCTTTTATGTTTGTTTACCATCTTATCGGTTCATCTGGAATACTACAGCTTACTGTTAAAGAAGTCAAAGAAGAGATGGAGAAGACGTTGCATTGGCTTGTTGCACTAGCCACTAACACCGCCAAGTAAGATGGTTAACCTTTGTTTTCTCATGATCCAAAATGATAATGTATTTCACAAATAAGAAGCTTGCATTATTTTCTTTAAGTTTGTTTTAAATTTGTTGACCATTTTGATTTGTTAACCGTTCTAACCATCTTTGTTCTTTCATTGCACTTGCACAGAACCCATCATGGTTTTGATTGGGTTGGGGAATGGGCAAACACAGGGTGAGTAACTATAGGTTTCCCCTTATTCTCTTGATTAGAAACCAGCAAATATGCCATAGATGAGGAGATACTGATTTTTTTCTTTTTAACAAAGTTCTGAGCTCAACAAGAAGCCTTCAGCTGGGCCAGCTGATGTGATCCGGATCGAGACACTCCACCATGCTGATAAAGAGAAAACAGAAACCTACGTTCTTGAACAACTATTATGGCTCCACTATTTAGTCAATAAATCAAAATCAAGTGTCGCTCTTGGCTCGAAGACATCTATCAAAACCCAAATTACACCGCACAGACGAATGAGCAGCCCAAACCTGAGCCTACGACTGCTCAAACGCCAGAAGAAGAGAAGTTGCAGGATTTAACTAAGAAAGTAAGAATCCGGGGGACTAGCAGAAGCCTGGATTTTGACTGTGAGTGGAGGAAATTGAGAAAGCATGATCGCCTGAGCAAGAGCACGCACTCTCCTCCAAGAGAAAGCAATGAAAAGGCCTTGACGAAAAGGCTTCCTTCGGGGGTTCCAATTGTTGGTTTTGGCGTGTACAAAGAGAAAGCATTGGATGCTATCGACAGAGTTGACAGTCTCAGATAATCTGTAAGATGACGAGAGTGCAGGAGAGAATACTGATAACACGAGTAATGAGGAGGCATTGGCATATAAATAATTTTGTTTCTGCAGTTACTAGCAAAAAAGGAGTGTTCAGATCGTGCCGCACTCGGGATAGCATTCTAGACTTTTTGGCGAACCCTTCAATCTCTAACATTTCCTGAAGCTAATCCCGGTCCTTTTACTCAGGCTTCTATTGTAAAAGAGTCTGTATGATGCCATGTTTATAATCTAAAGGCGGGAGATTGGGAAAGAGGAGGGTGGTGGTGCTGGAATGGCTTTACTTCCTGTACAGGCTACAGAGTGTTATTACTATTAGGCAAGGTTTTTTGGCAGAGATATTAGAGTATTACATAACATAACCTCTTTCGTTTCTTCAAAGGTGCTCCTTGTGTTTACTATCATCCTTTTCCCTTCATCCAAAGGGGGTTCATTTTGCACTTCAGTATTTCGGAAAATAATCAGCCATCGCACATTAGCTATGGCTTCTTAATCACCGTAAAATTAAATATATTTAGTGTGTATATATATATAAAAGATAAAATCCAATTATACAATATAAAATTAAAAAAAATTACATTGATTTATGATTTTTGGATGAGTGAAAATCGACGACTGAAATTAATAGTAAGAAATGTAAATATATTCATTAAAAAAACAATTAACTAATTTCAGGTTCTCAGTTCTTTATTTTTATTTATCCAATTATTTTAAGTCAATGTAAAATTATAAATTTTTTTCATTGTATAAGAGAATCTTAACTCATATAATAAATATTATTTTTAATGACTAAAAAAATGAGGGATTCTATTTTTTTTAAATACCATATTTTTCCATTAGTTGTTCTTGTATTTCAATCGGATCTACATTATCCTCAATGGGGTTATTTTCAATGATCCTAGTATCATTGTATTTCACAATGGGGTTATTTTCAATAACCCTGTCCCTAATATGTTTCAAAAACAACTGCGTTCTCTTTGCGTGGAAGCAGGGTCGATCTTGATATTTTAAGGGTCCTAGACAAAATAAGAGATAAGGGCCCTTAAAAAATAACTTAAAATTCAAGAATAAATTTCGGTAAACGCCAAACAAATTTTTTCATTAAAAATTATACGAGTAGATTCTATTACATTAACCAACATTATTTTACCAAATATATAAAGAGACATCTCAATTTTTCACTTAATTTACTCTATTATGTCTTCAATTATCTCTTAGAATCGTTTCCCTCAATCGAAAATTGACGCCTCTCACCTACAAAACAACATACACAAATTCTCATAAGAAACAATTTCTTTAATGATCTTAATGATAGAATTTCTCACACTTTGAGACAAAAGTGAAATGAACTCATTTTGAATTTTATGTCCAAGATAATGATAATGAATTTCACGATCCTGAATGCGTCTAACATGATCTTGCATAATCACATCAAACTCTACAATCATTTCAATCAATCCCACAAAATTACCATTGTTATCTTGATATAGTTTTTCATTGGATCATCGAAAGAATATTATGTTTAGCAAGACATTTCACAACTGAGAATATTCTTGTAACACTTGTCTTTAACGCTCTTTCTCTTTCAAATCTCTTCTTGCAAATTTTAATTGATTGTTTGATTTTTATCCAATCTTACTCTCAATTCATTCTAATTATTCATATTAGTCATATGTTTAACATTATTTTCATGTTGTTTAAGCCTTTGGCTAATATGTTTCCAATCACTTAAGCCATCATTTGCTAACAAACTTACATTACTAATCGATTTGAACAACTTGCAACAAAAACAATATACTTTTTCAACATTTTTGGAATAAACTAACCATTTTCTATCACTAGTCTCACCATTGCTCAACTTTCTAGAATAACATTCATATGAGAAATGTCTATAATATTTATCAACAGGAAATTCAAGATCCATTTCTCTTATGGGCCATTTTTCAACTAATATATCCCTCGCATTATTGTCAAGATTCTCCCAATTTATAGGATCATATATATTCAAATGAGGAAATGTTTCTTCACCAATGCCTAAATTTTCAACATTTTTGTAACACCCCAAATTAGGGGGCTAAATTTAAGAAATTATAAAGTGGTGAATTTAATTGGTATTTTGAAAGAAACGGTGGATTAAATTGTAAAATTTTAAAGTTGAAAGACTGTTTTAAGAAGTACAGGAAGTTCAGTGGCTAAACTCATGATTTTACCATTTTTCTTTAGGAGTTAATATAAACCCCATTTCCCCGTGTATTTCTGTATAATTCCTCTCCCGGTCAACAACTTTCAACTCCGATCTACTCGTCGTTCGATCTCCGATCGACGAGCCAAAACCACCATCGTGTTCGTTGTCGACCGAGGAACAAAAACCCTCAAACCTTTCGTCATAAATCATCGCCGTTCGTTGTTAATTTCAGTAGGAAGTATCGTCGGTAATAACTCGATTTCAATTGGTTTTTCATCGATTCACGATGATCCGAGCATCCGTTTACGACACCTCCCGCACAATCGTGTTCCTTGTTCCGTTCCGAGTCTACCGGTGTCATTCTTGGTCTCCGTCGATGGCGGCGCGTGAGGAGGTGAAGCGGCCAAAGTTTCCGATTTGTTGAAATCGAGCTCTCCGCCGTTCAAAATTGTGAATTGAGCTTTGTAAGTGCCTCGAAATCGCTTAAAATAATTTTTACAAATTTTTACGTGATTTATAGGACACCGGAGGGGGTTCCACGCGCCCCTACGCGCTGCCACTGCGCGTGGGGATGATCCAAATGACCGGTTACAACCCGACCCGACCCGTTGACTCGATCGGTTGACTCGACCCGACCAAATGACCGGCGTTGACCACTGTTGACCAAAACTTTGACCGGTTTTGACCGGGCATTAAACGACCTTTGACTTTGACCGAGTATACCTATCTTGACATTTTTTGACGTTCCAAATCCGATTCCGCAGTCTTTTTTTCGAAATTCAAACCCGAAGGCCTCAAAATTTTCAGTCAAACCTGTTGACTTTAATTTTGACCAAAAATTCCAAATTTTTGAAAAGTCATATTTTATGCTTTCGAAGTCCTGAATCCGAATCCAAATTCCATTTCGCCAAATTCGAACCTGGTAAGCTATTTTTCACTGATTTATCATCCGATTCGATCTGTTGATATAATTTCTGATGTAATTTCTGTTGATATGGATCCGAGGAAATATTGGAAGATGATTTCAAGATCGAGGGTGTTCGAACAGAATTTTAATGGTCGATCAGTATGACACAAAAATCGAGGTAATACTTTACTACCTCTTTATGCTTTATGGAAAATGTGAATATTGGTAAATGCATGATTAAGATAATGTTGGTCTCATTTGTGTAGTTAATTAGTTTCTACACTCGATCTGAATACGGTAAAAGGGTTCAGTAATTGATTATGGTTCAGATGACTTTTATAAGAAATTGAGTGATTGTTAGAATTAAATTACAAGTTCTGTGCTTAGTGATAAAGAAATCAACATGGATCTGTAACTTAGAGTTTATTTCATCAAAGGTTAAATGTTAAAGGTACTTGGATGAGAAATTATGAAAATACTCCGGTAGGGTAAAATTACAAAAATACCCTTATGTTATAAAAAGACAAGATTTGACTATGGAAGTTGGATAAGAGGTTTTTAAAGACTTATTGATATGATGAAACTACTGATGTGCATAAGAAATGCTAGTTTTGCTTGGAAAATTTGGATAACTGGTTTTTAATGCCAAAAAGGGTTTACGCAAGATGCTAGAAGTTTGTTAAGGAATAATTTCAAGATCAGAGAATGTTCGGCAAAGCAATTGACCATAGGATCTTTAAATTATATTTATTTTCGTTAAGAGCTAATATCGAAATTATTTGATTAGGAAATTATGAAAATGCCCCTGAGAGGTAAAATAGTCCGAGTTGACCCTGAATAAGAATGTACTTTGAGGATTTGTACTTAACTCGATTAAGTACGAATTTGATTGTTAAGATCCTGACTTAGTGCAAAAAATTCTTGATATTCCGATGGTAAAAATCTGAGAAGGCACTTGACCCGAAAATATCTAAGTTACGAGTAAATACCTGAAGAACAATTTATCAGGGTGACCTTTTATCAGAATTTTCAAAGGGACTGAAATAGATGATAAATTGGAATTAAATAATAAGACAGGATGGAAGGAAATGATTGAAATACATCGGATCTGTAGAATGACCAGAATACCCCTGTAATGGAAATAACCCAAGAATATCACCAACCTCAGGAATGATTGGATATCATCGAGCTCTGTAATGAATGGAATAAAACTGAACACCAAAATGACCAAAATACCCTCATGGTCTATATTAAGTAAATGTCTTGAATTAATTAAGAAATCCAAATAAGCATAGGTGTTGGACTACCTTTAGAAGTTATGGAATAACTTAAGTGAGCCGATCAACCGTAATGATATGTCAGTACCTGAACGACATAGGTATCAGTTGAATGTGTGTTCGTCTTCTCAAGTGTGGTTCGATGATAATTTTGAAAGTACTCAGCTCAACTCAACTCTAGATCGCATTCAATACTAAGAATTAGACGTTTGTTCGACAAATCAACCACGAAGACCAAATTGAATGGAACGGAAGTACAATATGTATAAAAAATTCAGGAACGTTTGAATTACTCTAGAAAATCCCGAAGTAAATGTAATGGACTTGAATGCTAAACGAACTAAGTAACCTCTAGGACTAAGGATTAAGTAAGTGATTTGGATGAGTTTGGAAACGTAAGTGAACATACATGATGTAACGTTCTTATGGATCTTGAACTACAAATCAAGCACGTCAGCATTTCATGATATAGTGGAAGCGTGAACAAGAAATAAAGACATTGGAAGATTTATTCAGCGATTATTCCGAAGATTATATATGGACTAGAATTTGTGGTATTAAAGTGTAAATACCCTGTAAAGACAATGAATTGACCAGTCGATAAGCATTAATTCTGGGAGATATTCATCTGAAGTTGTTTGATAATGAAATCAATCGACATAGACTGTAAATGTCCTGAGTCTTCATTTCTTTCTTATTAACTCAAGTCTCATTCTGAATAATTGATAATCCATCAGTTATTGAACTCTTCAAATAATGATTCTAAATTCTGATATTCTATCGGTATACTAGAGATTCGTATTTCTCTGCCTGCTAAGATTATCTAGTACCTCTGAATAATATCTGTAAACTCTGGTGTGTTCCCTAATCACATGAATATTTTATATGATTTATGATTTGAATTCTGTTATGATACCTGACATGGATTCTGATCTGATACTTGACCTGAACTATGATTTGATTTTTGATATATCCGTTTATGGACGGAACATGTTTTATTGGGGGTATAGTTGGAGGAAGAATACTTGTAGGTTCCCCAGCTTTGTACTGAGAGCCTTATTGTTCGTGACGGGGAAGAATACTTGCAGGTTCCTCGGATTTGTGCTGAGAGCCTTATAATTCGTGACGGGGTTGAATAATTGCAGGCTCATCGGCTTTGTGCTGAGAGCCTTACTGTTCATACTTGCAAGTTCCTTGGCTTTGTGCTCAGGGCCTTACTGTTCATGACGGGGTTGTAAAACTACACATTTTGTTCGTGACGGATGGGGAAATTACTATGGTTTTTGAATAAAAAAATATGTTTTAAAAGATCGACATCTTTTCACTGGTTTTGACGGAGCACACTAGATAACCTATTCTGATCTCCTGAACTCAGTCATCCGAAATATTTCTCTGAAATGAAAGCTCATTGTCCGTTACCCTCTGTAGGATCTTCGCTCAGCATAAAGATCTGTAGATGTCTGAACCTAAAAGGAAATATATGTTTATTTGTATTCTGCGTGTTCTTCAGCATCATTTGGTAGTTCTGTATTGCTGAGCTTTCAGAAGCTCACTCTATTACTCAACATTTCAGGTTAAAAGAATTGTACCAGTACAACTATCGTCATCAGTAAGAGAGTTCTTCCGGTGTTGTTTGCAGAGTACGGTACAGTGATTAGGGGGCATGTAGTTATATTTTGTTTTAATATTTAAGTAAGAAAATATGTTTTATTTCTATATACTGATAAATCATTTTATGAGTTATATGTTTTGACAAAAGTTTTAAATTTTCCGCTATTTTTACAGTGGATCGCTCCGGTAGCCCTAATGTGACTTCCCGGATTGGATCGGGTTACCCGCATCGGTCTGGGGGGAGGTTACAATTTTCATCAATTGACACATCATTAAAGTCAATTGGATCATTCACTTCATCATTCACATTTTCAGAATTTCCAGGATTTTCAGTATGCAATTTTTCAATTGATTGATTCAAATTTTCATGAGAATCAACCTTTTTAAACACAAATTTATCAAGAGCACCTTTTTGTGACTTCTTTAACTCCTCCTCTCGCTTTTTTTTCTTGTTTCACTTCCAGACAAATGTTTTTAGGCAACATCTCATCAAAGAGTCAAACTCAAACCAATTCTAATAAATAAGTATAAGAAAAGAACAATTGCACATGGATTCTTCAATTAGAATTGTAACCCATTGGAGTAAGATAAAATCCCAAATTCCCAATTTGATAATTGACACTGTTGACATAAATATTAATAGTTATAACATGAACACCAAAATAAAAATATCAAAAAGTATATTAAAGATACAAGGGTTGGAATAAAATAAACTAAAAATTGAAGTTTAATTCGAAATAAAATAGAAATAAATAGGCTGATGACTACATCCAAAACCCCAAAACTAACCTCGAATCTAACCCGAAAAAGACCCGACCCTTCGAATACCTCGCACTCTGGTAACCCTTGATGGCGGAGCATCCTCTACTCACCCCCAAAACCGCCGAACCTACCTCTCAAAACCTAGATCTAGGTATAAAACCCAACATGCAAGAACCCTAGAACATTTAAGCTATTAGGCCTCCTTCCCTATGACCTAACCGTCGGCCCCAACTTCGATGAGACCCCTCCTTTCTCAGGTAAATTCTAGGCTTATTTATTTTTTTATATTTATTATTTCGAATATATGTATGAATCGTTACTATGCTAGACAAGGAAAAAATGTTATGTATTCGAACTAAAAAAGCATAATCTCTCGATGAATTAGAAGTGAACCGATCAGAAAAAAACACATACATTTGAACAGAATAAAAGAAAAAGAAAAATATGTAACCTTTGGAGTCTGATATTTTTTGAATATGAGCGTTTACAATGTATTTTTGCTAAGATTTTCCCTTGTTTCAATATGTTTTTTCTCTTCCCGTTTGACTCCTCCCACCTCTCGTTGTTATGCTCCTTTTATTTATTCTCCTTAGGTAAGATGATAAGGTCTAACGAGTAGGATTCCATTTGTTCTATGATTTGGTGAAGAAATCCCCACTTTTCGAGATTTATTTTTGGTTTTTAATCCTTAGTGGTTTAGGTAAAAATTTGAGTGGGATTATGGGAATGGTGGAGGCATGGGTTGCTTGGCTTCAAGTAGGAGCTGAGTTGTTGTAGCATGTGCAATGGAAAAGTGCTTCATGCGGGGTCATGGATTGTTGAATAAAATAAGAAAAATGATGCTTACATTAATCTATTTTTATTATTATATTAACTATATAATTATTCGTTAAATTATGTAAAAATATTTTTTAATTATTAAAACTTAAAAATTATTATTATTTTTAAGAATGACCCCCTCTAAACCTGGGCTCTAGGCGGTCGCACTCCCCGCCTGGGCTCAAGGTCGGCCCTGCGTGGAAGTTCCATGATACCATGAACTGCCCATGACAAAGCCACTCGATAAACATGGAACTTCAGCTGTGATTCCAGTGAACTGTAGAAAACTGATTTCTCCAGAAGCTAAATAAAGAAGTTGTTGGCCGTAGGGACGGAAGCATGATTTTACGTTAGGATGGACGAACTTATAAAATTTTAAGTAAGAGAGAACTTATAAAATTTTAAGAGCGAAAAAAATATTTTTAATAAAAAATAAAAAGAAAATATTTAAAATACATAAGAATTTAAATTTTTTAGAGGAACAACTGCCTCCAGCCGCCCCTTTTAGGTCCATCCTGGTTAGCCGGCTTGCACGTCTTCTTGCTAAAATAAAATATTTTATTTTATTTGAATTTGGAAATAGAATATTCATTGATATAAGAAGTTAATTATAAATAAGGAAGTAACTAATTTGTATACAGTCTTTAAAAAGGCAGATAAAAGCAACTTTCTAAAGTAGTCATCAGCGACTGATAATTTATTTTACAAATTTTAAATTTAATATTTATCTTATTTAAATGGTAGGGGAAAGGAATTTTAAGAGAAAGAAAAAGAGTGCTCCTAGAGGATGTAGAACTCATAATTTAAAGAAATATGAAGGAACAAAAATAAATAATTTAACCAACCGATCAAATGTACTTACTCTCTATTGATTTTTTTATTATCAATGAATAATAAGGATTCTTACTATTAATCTTAATATATGTGAGAAGTACATATGGAGTTAAGGTCACATTCATCCTATCAAAAAAATCAATATTCATATCTTTGTCCAACATCAAGCAAAGAGATTCGACTACCAAATTAGAAAGAGAGACGAGATAATGGACAGCCTTGTCTGAGGCATGCAAATAAAATACAATGTTACATCTAAGTATGTCTCACTTTTCTTTAATTAATCATTGTTGTTGGAACCGTCATTCGGTTGAGCTTCGATTTAGATTAAATGAATTGGAGTCGCTACTGACCATTTGAAACGAATTTAGGTGGGTCGGACATCATCTTACCTGATTTGCGTTTGTACCAGAAATGTATCGAGTTCGGGAGTCGGTTATGGTCAAGGAAGGATTAGCACCCTTGAACCGGCTTTTCGGTACCAATTAATTTGTCGGTTGTCTTAATTGCAAAAATTAAAAATTTAAATTGAAATTTAAATCCGATTTGAATTGCTTACCTTTGATCAGTTGAGATTCCTCTTAAAAGAGTAGAAAATGTTAGAAAAAAAAAAACCAAACACAAACAATATAATAATAAATAACTAAATAAAATACCAACATAATAAACCAAAGAAAAAAAAAGTTAATAAAATAAATAAAATAAGTTAAAAGAGAAAATAAAGGATTGATAAAAAATTAAAGGAGTAGGAAAAATAAAAACAGTCAAAAAGAATAATAAATAAAAAATATCATAATAATAATAATAATAATAAAATAGGGAAAAATAAAATTTAGGGAAAAAATAAAAAAAAAAAACAAATGAAATAAAATAAAAACTAAAAAGGTTAGATATTAGAAACACAAAAAAAAGATGAAAGACGATATGAAAATAAACATTAATAAAAAAGAAAATAAAACAATAATAAGTAAAAGGGACTAATATATAAACGAAAAATAAATGAGTGTCCAAAACAGAAAGTCAGGATTCCATTAAATGATTAAACGTCCAGTTTACAAAACCTGGGGGACTAAAAGGGTATTATCCCCTTAAAGTATCGAAAACACGGGAAGAGGGGAGTGCAAAACGGCGTAGCTTCATTTGGCACCAAAACGGCGTAGCTTCGTTTGGCACCAAAACGGCACCGTTTTTGGTTTGGATACTTAAGCTCGAAAAGGCTTCATTTTTTTGCCCTCTCCTCACTTCTTCTTTTGCTGATGGTTGTGTGCTGATGGGTGGCTTACTGTTGTTACTCGGTATCCTCCTTTGTCACCGTGGTTTCGTTTGGTATTTATAGACCTTTATCGGTCGTTGGCTATCTCCGATTACTATAGTAACGTGCTTGTTGTTGGCGGGGATTTCGGGATGGGTCAGTCCCGATTTCCCCGACCGGAATCTCGCGCCGTTGTACGTGGTCCCTTGACTGTCGTTTGTGGCTTTAGGCTTCTGGAACCCTCTGTTTCTCCTATGTGGTGTCGGTTCCAAACGTGAAAACCCTAACTGTGGGGGCTGGTTCAGGCCCGTTCTGGTTGGACTTGGATTGTTGTTAGACCACTTTGAACCGGACCAAAACATTAGACCTGAAAAAGAAAAATGAAATGAATTAAAATAAATAAAATGAATAAAATAAAAATAATAATAATAATATATTAAATATAATTTATATAATATATATATTTCAAAATATTTTTTTAAACTATATATTATATTTAAAAAGTTTTCAAAACTATATGTTATATAGTTTTCAAAATGTTTTAAAAATATTATATAAGTTTTCAAAAACTATTTTTAAAACTATATATTATATAATTTTTCAAAAATATTTTTAAAACTATATACTATATAATTTTTTAAAAATATGTTTTTAAAACTATATATTATATTTAAAAACGTTTTAAAAACTATATACTATATAAGTTTTCAAAATGTTTTAAAAACTATACAGTATATAAATGTTTTCAAAACTACATATTATATTTTAAAAATATTTTCAAAAAACTATATAATATATAAATTTTCAAAAATCATTTTCTGAAAATTATATATTATATTTTGTCAAAAACATTTTCACAAACTATATTACTATATACATATATATATATATATAATAAGATGATATATATATAAACAAAATAACTTCAGGCGAAAATGAGTGTCTACAATTGCTATCCAATCTATTAACCGATTAATCTAGACCGGATACTGCAGAGGTAAGAGCGACCTTCCAAACTCAGTTTACTCCATTTGGAAACGCCAGGTTTTGAATACTTGACCATGTTTATGGAATATAGTACCTCATCCTACTATATCAACGGTTGTTAGTAGTAAGTCTCACTTTTTAAACTAATATATTATATTTGTTTAAACTTATTCAAATATAAGATGGACCATAGAATTTAAGAGAGTAATTCGGTCCATATTGTTTTAATATAAGATGGACCTTGGAATTTAAGGGAGTAATTGGGTGAGGAAAGGAAATTAGGTGAACAAAGTCATCATTAAATTTAACAAGTGTTTTAAGATTCTCAAAATTATCAATATATTCAGCAACAATTTTTCTAGAAGTTTTATTCTTTTTATTATAAATAATACAGTAATAGTTTAATTAAGAATAAAATATAATATCATACAAAAAATATAAATTTGATAAATAAATGTCCGGAGAAAAGTGTTTCTGACTTTTGAAAGTTCACTTGTGAGGAAGTTCAAGGATAATTTATTCTACAAAAAATTACCATAAAAAATAATAATAAATAATTAAGTTTTTAGAGGCTGTGAAGTTACCGGAGGCTCTAAGAAAACATGAGTGGAGGATCTTCCAGGGGTTCTAGGATCATGTGTAGAGGATTTTTCGGAGGCTTCTAGGAACTTGAGCGGAGGATATGACAATGGCCAAGGTACCTCCAGAGATATAAAAATAAACCAAACCAGAATTTGTTGAGGCTTGTATAAACAATTTTTTTAAGATATATTTATTATCTTTTCGATGATTGAGAACCTTGTACGTCTATCTCTTAAGATACAATAACGACAGTTCACTTGCAACAACATTACTCCAACGAACAAATCGAACTTAATTTTTCTATTACCGAAAAACTTGAATTGTTGAAAGACAATTTTTCTAACTTTTTAAAGTGATTCACAATTTGTTTATTTAATGAGAGTAGAGAAAAATAAGAAGACAACGGTTAAGTTCGACGAAGATCGCACATTTTGGATTACTTCTTCCTTCTCGATAGGATTCATGCTAAGCTTAATGGTTGGACTTATCATTTCTTATCATTGGTAGGTTGTATCACCTTGCTAAGTCGGTGCTCGTGACTATACCAATCTATTTCATGCAGACAGCCCGACTTCCCGCGAGTATATGTTCTAACATTGACAAAATCATCCATCGATTCATCTGAGGCTCTAGCTCAATGAATAACAAACCATCCTGGTCAATTGAAAAACTATCTGCCAATCTCTTAGCAGAGGAGGCCTCGACATTCATTGATCATATGAGCACAGCTCTGCTTTTATGCTTAATATTATTCATGCCTTGATTACACAACCAAACTCCTACTAGGTAGCGGCCCAACGCCAAAAGTATAAAATGAACGGACGCTACCACCGCTCCATCGCCCACCCTGCTTGCTCACTTCTTTGGTGAGCTCTTAGTCATTTGTGGGACTTCGTGATAACATTTTATGGTTAATTGATGATGGCAACTCAGTTAGCTTTTGGAATGGTCTCTGGGTCGCGTCCCGTGGCCCTTTACGACTTTGAGCGGCACCCACATCAACCATTGATTTTTCACTGCAAGTATATGATCTAGTTACCGCTGAAACGAATTGGGACATCAATCATCTCTCTTCTCTCCTTACTCAAAAAGCTATCGTTCACATCATGGGCATTCCCCCCCCCCAAAAAAAAAAAAAAAAAAAACTTGAACAATGACTATGACGTCTGCGTATGGCGTTGGGGATCCACCCACACCTTCAGTGTTGGTTCAACTTATGAAAAATTGGTGAAAAAACTCTTGGGATGCTCGTAATTACCTTTGGTCGTCAATATAGACCCTCTCAGTTCCTTAAAGAATAAGATTATTTCTTTGGCTTGCTCTTCGACAACGCTTGATGACCAACATGGTTTCATGTCAGATCCTATGTTCCCAATCTGCAATCATGGTTGTGAGACAACTCTACACGTCATTTGTAATTGTTACACGACCTGAGGCTTGTGGCAATCCCTTACTCCCACCGATCGAGCCACTGATTTCTTTGATTGCTTCATTGACAAATGGCTTGATGATAATTTATGTAATGTGTCTAATGCTACTCATAATAATATGCCTTGGGATCTCCTCTTTTCTTCTTTATTGTGGCAGATCTGGAAGCGATGCAATGAGTTTATCTTCACCGACTCTTGTTCACCTCTATCTAACGCCATCCGCCTTAGTTCTGTTTGGACTCTCCACTTTGCAAGCCTTTCCTCCAAGATTGTCGCTCGTCACTTTCACTGAATGAAGTCCTTTACGTGGTCCTCACCTTCATAAGATTGGATCTGCTTGAACACTGATGCCTCGATGTCATCTATAATTGGTTTTGACTCTATTAGAGGCGTGTTTCACTCTAACGATGGTGGTTGGATCGTCGGATTTCAGAAATCTATCACCATCATCACACCTCTTCAAGCGGAGCTGTAGAGTCTCTACATTGGTCAACAAGTGGCATGGACCCACTAGTTTGAATGACTCTAAGTGCAATAGTATTGTACAAAAGCCGTGAACTTAGTCATTGCCCCGAGTGCAGACCTCAGTCCTCTCCATCGAGTGAAAATCATCTCTACTATTTGAAATCAAGCCTGATTTACGAAGCTTCTTAGAATCACATGAGAATCTAACGTGGTGGCTGATCGAATGACAAAGATGTCTGCTCTTGATCATTATTGAGTTTTATTGCTTGACTCTACATTGCTCGATATCCAATCACTTGTTTTAAGGGATATATCGAGATCTATGTATTTTAGAACTATTCATATTTAAATCTTAGAACTATTCATATTTAAATCATCGATTTAAATTTCACTTTCCAATTAAAAAAAACAAAAATATTTCACGTTGTGCAAGTGTGCTTCCAACCCTAGTTATCTTTCATCCTTATGCCGATGGACAAGAGAGCCTCATGACTTGCAAATTAATTAACCGTCTAATTGGTTATAGCTTATAAACAGATTTCAAACTCTACACCCAACCATGTGGGATTGAAGTACTTTAAGCACTATTTTTTTCTCAACAACATTTGCAAGTAATTTATTTTGAATATTAATTTCTCATTCATCACATAATTATTTTGAGCATATTATACATCCTTTTAAAGACCTCAAGAGGTAGAATACAAACCTATAATTTATTATTCAAAACTCTAATTTTACCAATAAATAATATACCTCAAAGTTTTAGAATATTCATTTTAACACTTTTTAATATGTTATATACAAGGTAAAACATCAACAGCAAATAAGAATGAACTGTTGGAAACAAATTATATGTTTTCGTATTAAATTGGGTGGGTTTAGATGATCCCAACTATAAGATGGTGAATTGAATTAAGAACAAGGAACTTTCAAGCTTCCTTGAGTTTATACTTGAATTTTTTTAAAAGAATAAAAAAACTAAATCAAAACTTCGCAATTTCATAGCATTAGTCATTTTTCTTGAAGTTTTGGTGGCCCTCTTTTGCTTTCTGTTTCTGTACCGCTGGAGAAACAATGATGGGCCGTCTCCAAAGAGTTTCCCGTTTGTTGGGATGATGCCCGAACTTCTTCTCAACATTCATCGGGTCCACGACTGGTGCACTAAGACTCTCGAAAGATGTCGGGGCACTTGTGTTCTTGAAGGCCCTTGGTTTGCTAATATGATCATGGTGATCACTTGTGACCCTGCCAATATTCACTACATATTGAGTTCCAACTTCAGTAACTTTCCCAAAGGACCTGAATATAAGAAGATATTTGACATCTTGGGAGATGGGATTGTCAACGTGGACATGGATTTGTGGAAAAAACAAAGGGTAATTGCTCAAGCATCCATCAAACATCATCTGTTTCATAAATATTTGTTGAGGACTACTCGAGCTAAGGTGGAAAATGGGCTTATTCCTGTCATCGAGCATGCTGCTAAACAAGGCTTGGTCATGAACTTGGAAGATATTTTCCAAAGGTTCACTCTTGATTCTGTTTGCATCCTGGTAACTGGCTATGATCCTTCATGCCTTGCGCTCGAATCGCCTCGAGTTCTTTTCTCCGAGGTTGTGGATGATGCTACGGAAGCGATATTTTATCGGCATGTCAGGCCGGAATGCTTTATTAAGTTGCAAAAGTGGTTGAACATGGGACAAGAACGACAGTATAGAAAGGCGTGGGAAGTTCTCGATGATATAATGGCTAAGTCGAAAAAGGGAAGAACTGAGCAAGATGAACAACGAAGATGGCGTCGATCTCTTAACACCATACATGACTGAAGAGAAATCAAGTGGTTTCAAGCAAGATGATAAGTTGTTGAGAGACACCATTTTGACTATGATGGATGCAGGGAGGGACACATTCGGTTCTGCTCTCACTTGATCATTTGGCTTGTGTCGCGGCATCCTATAGTAGAGAACAAGATCATAGAAGAGCTTCAATCAAGAATATCAGTAGAGGAAACCCAAAAAAGGCGGTTTTTCGATGTTGAGGAGGTGAAGGATTTGGTTTATCTACATGAAGCATTGTGCGAGGCATTAAGGATGTATCCACCTATTCCTTTCAATCACAAGGAACCACTCGAACCCGATGTGCTTCCAAGTGGGCATCCGGTTCATCCGAATATGAAAATCTTGTTTAATTTGTATTCAATGGGAAGGATGAAGTCGGTGTGGGGAGAAGATTGCTTGGAGTTCAAGCCTGAAAGATGGATTAACGAGCGAGGAGAGATTAAACGTGAGCTGTAGAATCAAAATAGAGTAAAAACTCTAATTGATTGAGAAGAAGAAAAACTCTTTAGAATAATCTCACAAAATTGCAAAAGGGAAGAACTCTTAAGAAAGCTTTCAAATGCTTATATTTAAGCTTTGATTGTTGGATGATAAAACTCAAATACAAGTAGGGTATTTATAGGTTACAATAAACAATCAAAACCACTCATTAAAATAAGCACTAAATAATCTAAACCATTGAAATTAAAAATGAAAAAAATACTTAATTTTCACATAACTAAATTGATGTAAGCAATGACATCAAAACTAAATTGATGTAAGCAATGACATCAAATTAATTTAGGTGTGGGGAAAAGATTGCTTGGAGTTCAAGCCTGAAAGATGGATTAACGAGCGAGGAGAGATTAAACGTGAGCCATCGTACAAATTCCCATGTTTCGGTGCAGGGCCAAGGGCGTGTTTAGGGAAGGAAATGGCGATTGTTCTGATGAAAGCTGTGGTATCTTCTATAGTTTACAACTATCGCATTCATGTATCGGAAGAAACTCCTGTTGTTCCGGCCATATCCATTATCCTGCACACCAAGGACGGACTCATGACCAGGATCTCCACTAGATGGGACTAAACTAAATGCATTGTAAGCGTGAGACAGAGAGCCTCAGCTGGTCTAAATATGTTTAGAGAGTCATTAAGGTCTATTAATGTTTGTCATTGAGTCTGTTATGGTTTGTTGCATTTTGTTTTTATGTTGAATGGCTGAAAGATTAGCACTAATCAATCTCTACCAGTTCAACAGTCTACTTGTATAAATTGGCTCGCCTCCGAGAAAAGATATTAGAGCTTCATAAATAAAATAAGTAGACTTTATTTTAATTATTGCGTCTATCATGAGATTATATTGTGACCACTCACATATAAATTATAATCAAAAGTTGCAGTTGACAGCGTTGAATCCGATGACAGTCCCCGTGAGATGGTTTAAGATTCGATAGGGAAACCATAAATGATAAGTCACCAAGAAAAGAATAGTATGCAATCCAAATATTTTCCAGGAGAGGAGAGTTATCGATAATGATATAAATAAACATTTATTGTGTGAAAAAATAAATTCTTTTTATAGAGTCAAAGGACAGTCAATGTGATGTGTCATATTAATTTTTCGTTATTTATTGTTAATAGTGAATGATAGATTTTATAAATCATTATTTTTAAAACATTAGTAGGAAAGATGGAAATTTAGTCAAATATTTATAATTATTTATTATCTTTTTATTAACAATTATTTGAACTGCGGTTTTAATTGAACTTAAATTAGGTATGAATCAAATGGAATCGGTGGTAAATAAATTATTACTATAATTTGAAGATTCAGGTTCGAGCATTATAAATGTGAAGGGTACGAACGTTCAATATCAAATGATTGAGTCAGGCGGACAAAGGACGCCCAGCAGCAGCAGCAACTGCAACAGCAGCACTTTGAAACGTGTTATGCCCCCCTATTCTCCAATTGCAGTAATAGAAAGTATTTCCCTTGTTCATCTTATATATATGTGTGTGTGTCTAAATACAGGGGAAGAAGGTAGTAAGAAAGTAATTAACTTACATACAATTTTTAAAATCCAGATGGAAGTAATAATTTAATTAAGCTTAGTTTGAGATGGAAGGGGTTTAAGCATATTTTATTTTTCAATAATATTTGAACGTAGTTAATTTTGAGTATCAACTTTTTTGGGTATAACCATCGGTATTTGATTTATTGATTAACTAATCCAGATCACGTACTGCATAGGCGAATGCGGCCCTCCCAACCCAATTTGTTTCGTTATATTATACATCGTTCTATAATTTATATGTATACATGAATCATGATATATATATATGTCGAAGGTCAGTTAGAAGCATCAATGCTCTTAAATCTTCAACTCCAAGGTAGTCGATAGAACCCTGAACAGCAGCATGAGGCTTCTGAACTTACACGCGAACAGCAGATATCTGAGGGTGATTTGTGAAGATTTTTTATGCAATCATTTAAGCCACAGATTCCCAAAGATTCTGAGATTTTCCTTCCACTACTTCCTTCACTATGCTATTGCATATGTTGCGACAAAAAAATCAAATTAACAAAAAACAAGCTAAGTAATTCATCCAATGTTTTAAACATATTTAAGTTACTAACCGGTATTCTGCACCCAAATTCACTGTCATGTTGACACAAGTATAATAATTGTTATAACATAGATAGTGTCCGTTAAGCTGTTTTTAAATGTAATTTATATATAAAAAAATTAATAAATAAATAACAATCTTTATTGCCATTTTTGTTCCAGTAAAAAAATGATGTGTCTGTCTAGATTACTCGTCTTCTTTCATTTCCCCCCTTTTTATTTTGTTTTTATTCATATGCTGTTTATTAGGTTTCACTTAACTCTGATACTATGCATCTAGTGATTGAAACTGTCCAAGACAATATCCCTACTAAAACAAGAGCATGACAGGCTAGCTTGTGCAATGGCTTTTTTACATATCACATCTGAATAAATGAAAATTGCTGTTCATCAACTCAGTTTCTTACTTTATATTTTCTTCAGTTTTGCTGCAATATAGCGCGGAAGTTCTCTTTAGCAATCATTTATATTTTGTGCAAAGCATTTTCTCACTTTTCATAATCATTTGATTTTATTCAAAATAGAAGTGATAACGATGAACTTCCACACCTGTATCATACTTTTTCAGCTACTTGATTGTTTAACTTTTAGGATTTGGCAATTGATGCAACTACAACTGTCGGACTTGTCCTTGGCCAAGGGCTGCGAGAAGTTGACATTAGAAAGTACATTAAAGTAGAGAAAGTACCCGGTGGACAATTGGAAGATTCTAAGTGCTCAAGGGAGTGATGATCAATAAAGATGTAGTTGCACCTGGGAAAATGAAAAGAAAGATTGTCAATCCACGTATTATTCTCCTTGATTGTCCCCTTGAGTATAAGAAAGGGGAGAGCCAAACAAATGCAGAGTTGGTTAGGGAAGAAGATTGGGAAGTTCTGTTGAAAATGGAAGAAAATACATTGAGAACCTTTGCATGCAGATTCTGAAATTTAAACCAGACCTTGTGATTACAGAAAAAGGACATAGTGATTTGGCATGCCATTATCTTAGCAAGGATGGTGTAAGTGCAATTAGGAGGGTGAGAAAGACAGACAACAATAGAATTGCCAAGGCATCCGGAGCTGTTATTGTGAATCGACCTGATGAATTGCAGGAATCTGATGTTGGTACTGGAGCTGGACTGTTTGAGGTTAAAAAAATTGGGGATGAGTTCTTTGCATTCATTGTTGATCGCAAAGATCCAAAAGCATGTACAGTTCTTCTAAGAGGTGCTAGTAAGGATCTCTTGAATGAGGTGGAAAGAAGTTTGCAGGTAACTGATTTGGTTGCAACTTCAGTTTGTTACATGGAATTAAGTTCTGAAGCTTGTTTTCTTTATTCAGGTCAAAGTTCTGAGGTATGTTTTAATTACTGGATGCCATGTCTGTGGCAAGAAACATTATCAAGAATCCAAAACTTGTTCCTGGTGGTGGTGCTACAGAGTTGACAGTTTCTGCCACTTTGAAGCAGAAGAGTTCATCTGTTGAAGGCATAGAAAAGGTACTTGATGCACTAATGAAGAACTTGATTAATTGATTTACATGATTTGGTGTTTTGATATTTGAATATATACTTGCAACCCTGTTAGATATGTTACATCAATGCCAGCTTGTTTTCTTTTTCTTTATATTCACTGGATATGTGACAATGGCCGTATGAAGCTGCCGCCATTGCTTTTGAAGCGATACCACGTACTTTGGCACAGAATTGTGGGGTTAATGTGATTCGATCCATGACTGCCCTGCAACGAAAGGTATGAATGTTTCTAGAGTACAGTTTATGCTTTTGAAGAAACCCTTATCCTTTCTGTTTCTGTATCCTCTACCCGTGATTTATAGCATGCAAATGGTGAAAATGCATGGATTGGCATAGATGGGAACACCGGTGCTATTGCTGACATGAAAGAGCGCAAGGTATATTTAACATGAAAATGCATGTCATCCAATTGGTTTTTGATTTAATTAACAACCCTTGTGTTTCCATTCTCTTTTCTTTACAATTAGTTAGAGAAAAAGGACGGATAATTTGATCGTCTCAATTCTCTTTTTGCAATGATCATATTTGAATGTAGTAAGTAATATCAAACATGATGTTTGGTTTTTGGCCAGATATGGGATGCATACAATTGAAGGCACAACTTTTAAGACGGCCATAGAAGCAGCTTGCATGCTTCTAAGGATCGATGACATAGTAAGCGGGATTAAGAAGAAGCAAGCTCCTGGACAAGCTCCATCAAAACCCAAGGTTGAGACTGAAGCAGATGCAGATGGTGAGCAAATTTTACCTGATTGATCGATTCAACGAGTATTCCAGACAGCAAGTGATGATTTTGGGCTGTAGAGGATTCTGTTGTGAGCTCGTTTGCTGTTGTTTTTGTACTGTATATTTATTGGGTTACCAAGTTTGGAGTGTGTTAGGATATCAATAGTTAAGAGCTACATTTGCCTGATTTTTTTTATGAGATTAGATATCAATAGTTAGGTTGGTCAGTGTAGTTGTGGCTTGTAAGATTAGGATGAGATGAAATATTTGTCTGGATAACAAAGTATGAATGAAAAATGATCATCAAGAATTTTAAGATGTATATTATGTTTTCACTGCTGTTTAGGCAGTTGGAATTTCTTCTCCAAATTATACATTTTTTTTTTCAAAATTTCTTGTAAGCACTTGCTATAAAATTAAAAATTAAGTCTTAAAATATAAACTTTATTTAATTGTAATATATTTTATATATTTTTACAAATTTCATATCACTATTCCATATCTCGGTAAAGCGCTCAATAATGTTTTGGGTAGAAATCATAATGTTTCCGGTAATATTTACCGATTTTTTAAAAAAAATAATAAAACCGTTACACATTTCTTAACCGTATATTAAAACCGTCGTACGGTATAACTTACCTTAAATAAGTCTTATTTTGATTAATAGTATCTTCTTTAATCATTTCAATTTTGATGTGATAGTCCAACTTAACCGTCTATATATACACGTGATATGATTGGGTACAACTAAGTTCCTAAAATCCAGTTTTGACATATTACAATATACGATTAGTTTGAAGAAATTCCAAGTTAAACACAACATTTTTAAGTCCACTAACCTTATAAACCACCATTTTAGACAAACAAAAAGATTAGGAGTCGAGTATATACCCCGTAGCAGGGGCCGGCCAAAGCATGCCTAAGGCCTTGGACTTGAGGATTGCATCAAGGTTGGTTAACCTAAATGACAACCTTAATGTTTTTCTTAAAGTATTGATTGCTCAATTTAATAGCAAAGAAACTAGTTAACCCTGATTCAAAACTTCGGCTTCAGCCCTTGCCATTGGATCATCCTTCATCTCTGAGTCGTCCTCTTTCTCCCCTTGTCGTTCCTCTGCCAATTTCTTCCTATGCAACTCCTCTGCAGCACGCATTGCAGCCTGGTTCTCTGCCTGAAGGCGCTGCATTTCTTCTTCTTGTTGTTGCCGCTCAAACCATGTGTCGGCATCAGCCCAAACTGCATTTTGTACAAAAAGGAAAGGGGGTTAATCTGAAGTAAATGGCCAAGACAAAATTTGCAATTAATTGGTCATAGAACAGGAAGCAAATATTTAACGAAAAACGATTGAATATGTTGTATCAAAGGCACAAAACAAACTCTATCATAAGCCAAAACAATCATGTAAAGTCTAGGACCTGAATTATCCAGACTAGGGGATGAGTGTCAAATTCAGTACATGGCTGACATGAATATGATCAATTTTTGTTCTAAGTTTCTCCATAGATTTGGAGGATCATTCCCCTATTCCCATAAATGAACATATTCCCAACATAGGCATCAAACAAAGTACTCGTAAAAAAAGTAGAGAGTCCCATAAAAGGACATATGCCCGACATAGGTGTTGAACAAAGTACTTCAAAAAAACAAAGAGTCTGTTAACACTGTCTACAGCACAGAATCACGTTTCCTAACCATATAATTATCATGTCAAGGAAACATATTAGTCTTAAGGCATGTATGAAACCAATCAGGAGGAACTTCTCATTTAAAACAAAAAGGTAAACTACATATACGTAGGTATACCAATTTTGTTAACTACGTCAGCTCCTCTGCAAAATGTTAATGCATGTAACTTGATCAGATTGAAATCTATTCATAGTTAAATGATCACATAGTATAGTTTACTCAAACAAATTCCTTTAAGTTGTTGATCGGAAGGGTTATCTTAACTACGGATACCAGAAATACAACATTCGGAGTAATAAATTTTCCATCTTTAAGACCCAAAATATATTCAGATAAACCCAACATCCCTATCGGACTCTTTTTGCATAATGCACCCACAAGTTCAAATTGAGCATATTTCAAGGATCAAAAGCCATTCGCATTGCAAATCATCCCAATAAATTCTCCGGTTAAACCCTAAGTTTCCAAAAACATAATCGTAACTGTTCAACCCAGTGGCAAAGCTAGAAGCTGAACCCAACCACCCCATAGAAATAACTTTTCAATCGCATAGAAAGATAAGTAAATCGAGATAAAAGAAAGAAAAGCTAAGGGATCAAAGGACATACTAGGTTGAGCAGCCCAGCCCTGCTCGCCACCCTTGATCCGCTCAGGGAGGGCGTAATTGACGGTGAGGACTCGACCATAGAGCTCAGCTCCATCCATGTTGTCCATGGCAGCGGCGGCATCCTCTTTCTCCAAGAAAGTAACGAAGCCAAAGGAGCGGTGCTTCTGAGTGGCCTGATCTAATGGGGTCTTGACGTCCTTTATGTCTCCAAAAGGGATGAAAGCGGCATGGAGGATTGCTTCATTCACTTCCTCCGCTAGCCCTCCCACGTACAACGTGTTCTTCTGCACTGCTTGCTGTGCCATTGTTTTTAGTTTCTTCCTTCTTCCTCGATTTTTATTTTACTTTTGTGTTCCCCGCAAAGTTAAGGGGGAAAAACAAAAATGAGAAACAGTCCGATGAAAGAAAAAGGTCACCGGTGGCAGATTTCGCAGCGGCCGCCTTAAACCAGAGGATAAAGGAGCTGAGTTTTAAGGAGGAAAAAAGGAAGCTCGCAATTGTAATGTTTAGGGTTGTTATTTACGGTTTAAATGGAGCGAGTAACCGGTGTCGTTCCTCTGTAAATAATAGAAAAGGCTATTTCCTTTAAATGCGTAGGGCTGAACTTTGTTCATTAAACCAAATTACCCGATCCATCCCAAGCCCAGTTTTTTATCCAGAAATAGCAATCATTTACAAATAAAACTAACGTACAAACAATTAAGACAAAACAATAGCAATCCCCAAATCTATACAAGTGCACCAGGCAACCCCAACAAAACAATCAATCTTATCCCCATTCAGTACACAAAACCCTATTAGCAGAGTTGATCTTGCTAACATTCTTCCCCCGCAGCCTCCAACGGCACCCTCCTTAACCCGAACAATCAAATCCTACTCACGCATTTGCTTTCCCTGAAAATTTCCCGCATTCCTCTCCTTCCGGATCAAATAAACAACGGAGTTCCAGGCAAGCTAAAACAAACAGATAAGGAGACCGGAGATTTCCTTCTCTGACACCCTGCGCACCCTCGAACCCAAGCCCAATTTAGAAGGAATTTGTTGTTCTAATTTCCTTAATTTTCTTTTATTTACTTTCTTTAACTTATTTTACCGTTAATGACATCGTTGCTCCCTATATTTTAAAAACAATTTTAATATTGCGTTTATACTTTCAAAACATTCAATATGCACTTTAATTTGAGACAATTCTAAAATCAGAATTTAAGGTTGGTATGGAATTGAATTGCTCGTTAGTGCACCTCATATGTTCAACTTTGGTTATTATTCTCTATTGGTGCCGGAAGCTGGTGATCAAGGATGGATCGAGTGAGAGTAGTGGGGATAAAAATTTTAAATTTCTATATGTTTTGCATATATTTTTATTTATTTTTATTAAAAAATTGTTTTTCCTTACTAAAATTTTATAAATTGTCACTAATATAAAACTATGCATCTGTTCCTGTGGCGATGATTTGGTTGATTGGTTCGAAGCTGGTTGAAGCTCAAGTTTGTTGAGAATTCTTCATTTGTCTTCCTTCTTCAATAGAGAATACATGGAACTAGATCATCTCAGCTCACTGTGTATAAATTTTGTTCGATCAACTCATAAATGGAACTGTGCATAACGTGAGTACTTATGTCTTGTCAACTTTTATATAATTTTTTTAATTGCTTCTAAAACATTTATCCATACATAAAAACTACCTATTATCCCATTTTCATTAAAATACATTTTTTTCAAATATATATAAAAATAAAATGATATATTTTTCTTACGTTTATATGTTTTTATTTTTTTTATCATAAATTATATAAAATTTGTTTTTAGGAATAAGGATTATCCATGTTTATCTATGAAGCACGGGGACGGCAAAGGAGGCCGTTTCAAGTATCTGATATGTTTCGGGCACGAGGACGATACGGGGACGGTCGGAATATGTACTGGAGACGTGCCACGGTGATAGATACGGCTAATCGAATTCGGGACGGTTAAAACTTATTTAGGGACGTTCCGGAGGTAATTACCACCGACAAGAATTGCTCGGGCGGAGAAGAGGAAAGTAGATCAAGGTGGTGTAACTTTTGCAACCCACCGAGCGAGGCTGACATCGAGCCACCGAGTGAGAACCCGAAAAGGTTCAAACTCACAAAAGTTATTATGTATAATAGTGATGGTATTGTGGATGTCGAGATTGACATTGAAAGCGAAGTTGGGGAGAGGAATTACAGTAGGCCTCTTTTGATTAAGAGAGTGACACCACATCCCAGATAGCTATTGTGGGCGCCAATGTTTGCCCTGTCGAGAGACTTGATTATGAGTAAGCAAACCCTGCCCCCAGAAATTTCTTCGTTTAGTTTCTAATAATTTTAGTTTCTAAGCAATCGTTCATTGAAAATTTCAATTCCTCGTATCATTTAGATTTTTTTTTGAGTATTTTCTATTGAAGATTTGTTTTCTGTCATCTAAAATTTTATAAGTTCACCCCTAAAATAAAATTTTGTGTCTATCCCTCGTTTAGTATTAACTCTGAGCAACTAAGCCATTGTCTCATATATCTGTTGTGTGTAAATAGGATTACAGAAAATGAATTAGTCAACCAGGACTGGCGGTCGAGGAGGAAGATCCAAGTATTTCAGTATGTTCTGCTGAAGTGGGCATTTGCACTCATTATAGGCCTAAGCACTGCCTGGTTGGCATTTTTAACAATATAGCAGTTCAGAATATTGCTGGGTTCAAGTCTGCTCACCGCAGAGCTCATGGTGAAGAACAAGTAAGCCAGCTATTCTATTGCCTGTAACATTTTAAGGCAAGCGCCTGCGCTTGTTGGCTTAGCCAAATTTGTCGAGGGAACAAAGCGCGCTCTTGGCGTAGAACCCTTATATTAACTTAGACATGATAATGATTCAGTGCAGATATTACTAGGCTTTTCTAGCATACGCTGGCTGCAATTTAGGCCTTGCAGGATCAGCTGAGGTTATTTGTGCTTTTATTGCTCCATCAGCGGCGGGTTCGGTATTCCTGAAGTGAAAGCATACCTCAATGGTGTGGATGCTTATTCAATACTGGCTCCAAGTACTCTTTTTGTAAAGGTGAATAGCCTTTTTAGTGTAAATCAATATTTCAGAAGGTTCTTTTGTCTGTTTACTCCATTTGCTTCTATTTCCGTACAAAAATATAATCTAGGAAAGCCAGGGCAAACCGCTTCTATGTTATTGTCTGGTGATTGAAACTGTTTTTCTAGTTGATAATATAACTTTAACTTTATTGTTTTATATATGGCAGATTTTTTGTTCAATTTTTGGTGTAGCTGCTGGATTTGTTGTTGGCAAAGAAGGGCCAATGGTTCACACAGGTTCTTGCATAGCTTCTTCAATTGGGCAAGGAGGTTCACGTAAATACGGTTTGACTTGTAGATGGCTTAGATATTTCAAAAATGATCGAGACAGGAGAGACTTGATAACTTGTGGAGCCGCTGCTGGTGTGGCTGCTGCTTTTCGTGCTCCAGTTGGTGGTGTCCTCTTTGCTCTTGAAGAGGTAGCTTCATGGTACCTTCCCCTTCACCGCCACCATATTCGTTCGTGAACAAATGGGCTTTTGTGTTACAGTCCCACCGTTATTCTTTCTTTTCCCTTTATCCTTGTTTTGATTTGCAGACTATTAAATGCTGGTAGATTTTTATGCATGGCTTGTCAGGTAATCCATCACATTTACTAGAAACCATGATAATGAGGCTGTAAAATTTTTCATTTTATTTGTTCAATGGAAAGTCTTGAAACACCTCATTCTACTAAACGAGGTAAAAAGCATCATATTGTGGTAATTTTGCTGATTGTTTGGTAGTCTGGTATGGGACATTATGTGCAGGTGCAAACTGGAAAGTGTGTAACCATAATGATCTTTGAAATAGTGCCTGAAATATTTGATGACTTCATCCTGATTTCCTGATCTATATTTTTTCCGTTGCTTGTCTACAGGTGGGGTGCTCTTCTTTGGAGAACCTTCTTCACAACTACAGTAGTTGCTATAGTTTTGAGAGGTTTCATAGAACTCTGCTCTACTGGAAATTGTGGAGGAGTGCTCTTCTTTGGAGAACCTTCTTCACAACTGCAGTAGTTGCTATAGCTTTGAGAGGTTTCATAGAACTCTGCTCTACTGGAAATTGTGGATTGTTTGGGGAAGGACTGATTATGTATGATATCAGTGCAGCCAAAGTTGTATATAGTGCTCCAGATACACTGGCTGTGATTCTTCTAGGGGTTATTGGAGGCTTCCTAGGAAGCCTATATAACTACCTGGTGGATAAGGTTCTTCGCACCTACAGCATCATTAATGAGTATGTAACACACTCAATCATGAATCTTGAAATTTCCATGTATAAGTAGTTGATAGGTTTCGCTATCGTTAGTAATACGTCTGCTTCAATGATCTTTACTGGTGAATTATCACTGATTCGATTAACACTGATAAAAACTTCTGCAAATAGCAGTTTTTATCCTTGTTTTCATCTGATAATAAATCCTACAGCTTAGTGATTCCCTGTTTCCTCAGAAGAGGAGCTGCTGTCAAGATCGTACTTGTTATTATGATTTCCCTGTTAACATCAATCTGCTCTTACGGCTTGCCATGGTTAGCTACGTGCGTCCCCTGCCCAGACATTGTATCTACAAGTTGCCCCAACACCGATGTATCTGGCAACTACAAGAGCTCCCGTGCCCACCTGGTCATTACAATGACCTGGCCTCACTGTTTCTAAACACAAATGACAATGCTATTCGTAACCTACTGAGTACCAATACAGCAAAAGTATTTCACCTCTATTCTCTTTTCATCTTCTTTGGTGCTGTTTACTTCCTTGGCATTATCACTTATGGCATAGCTATCCCCTTGGGGCTCTTCATCCCTGCCATATAGGCTGGATGTTGCTACGGCCGTCTCGTTGGTAACTATTTGAACCAATCTCTAAACTTGATGTTGGTCTCTTTTCCCTCCTCGGTGCTGCTTCTTTTCTTGGTGGCACTGTGAGAATGACAGTTTCCCTATGTGTTGTACTGCTTGAGCTCACTAATGATTTATTGGTGCTTCCACTTGTCATGTTGGTTCTCCTCATCTCAAAAACCATGGGTGACATGTTCAACAAGGGCGTCTATGACCAAATTGTAAAACTTAAAGGATTGCCATACATGGAGGCTCATCCGGAACATTACATGAAACATTTAGTTGCGTGGGACGTTGTTATTGGTCCTTTGATCACCTTTTCCGGTGTCGAAGGGTGGGAAACATATTACATGCTCTGAGAAGCACAGGGCACAATGGGTTCCCTGTGATTGATGAACCGCCTTTTTCAGATGCCACTGAGTTGTGCGGCCTTGTACTAAGATCCCATTTGCTTGTTTAGCTTAAGGGGAAGGTTTTTTCAGGAGACAGGGTACTGGCACAAAACGAGATTTTACACAAAATTGCCGAATTAGACTTTGCCAAGAAAGGGACACAAACTAGAGGATCTATACATCAAAGAGGAGGAAATGGATATGTATGTTGATCTCCATCCTATCATTAACACATCACCGCACACGGTGGTTGAGACCAATGCACTCACTAAAGCAGCAGCTCTCTTCCGCAAACTCGGTCTTCGGCACATGTGTGTTGTACCAAAGAGTCATGGGGTAAGGCTCTCTTGCTCAATATCTGTGTGTGAGCCTGTATACTGCCTATTTCGTAGAATACATCAGACATTTATACAAGCAATTTTGTATCATCTCAGGGCAAACATATTTGAAGCAAAACATCATAAACGTTCAACCTTCCCTCAAATATAAACAATGTGTTCATTTATTTGTATACTTTTTCTTGTCTCTGTGTATGCAAAGTTGTTAGTGGTACTGGTAGCCATTTAACTTGGTTGCTAGGAAATGTGCTGTTGGTGTGATAGAAGGCTATATATTTTACAATTAAAGTGGTGATGATGACTTCGCTTTATCGTTTTTGTTTTTAAGTTTTCCTAAAAATGAAAACAAAGTAGTTTTCATATTTGTCCTTCCTTTGGGTAGCAATAACTTGAGAAGAGACCTAAAGCCTGTGATAGCAGTGATTAACAATCATTAAGTAAATTAAAAGGCTAAATTTTCATCTTATTGAAGCTTAGCTTTTATATGCGAGAAATAGAAGTCTAAAATGTTTTATAAAACACGTGTACACATACCCTATACTATGGGTCTGGGATCAAACCCTTTTATTAATTTGAAGAAATAACATTGATATAAGATGAGCAAACACCTTTCTTCTTCTTTTAAAGTATCTTTCTTGCATGCTTAATGATAGTAATAATAATATAAACAAAAGGTAGTTTAAAGAGGGTACGGTTTAAGTATTCCTCCCAATCAAACATCAGAAGTTGAATCAACGTTGTCATTTGCCACCTTGAATTATTCCCTCTTAAAACACCACAAAGTTATTATCTACAACTCTTTAGGATTGGCTATTGTCATAGAGAGTTGAACGCCACGACTTCTATTCTAAAGCTTTCAAAAGCCTAAACAAACCTGCTGCTTCTCGAATCCTTGAAAACTCGATGCAGAAGGCTTGAACTTCGATAAACAGATCCTTAACTACAATTACCAAAAACCACTCCAATTAACATACATCCAAATTGCTGCCAACGCATATTCAAATGTAGGTGGTAATTAAGATGAAATCATAGATTCAGATTAAACTCTATTCTTACCATCGATTATTCTGTTTCTGATTAAACTCTGTAAGAAAACACATACAAGTCGCACAAGTCTGCTCTGCATGTACTTATCCTGAAATGGGGAAACATCATACTAACAAGTGATGATGCCCTAAACCTTGTTTAAAGGAAGATCGACAATGAATTGCATGCCAAAATTTGGAATAGACCAAGTCTGTTTACATCTCTGAAGCCCCTTTTTCTTCAGCTCGAAAAAGCATACGGTTTCATTAGGTAGTAAAACATGCGTGTCTATCTCAAAGTCACCAATCTTATCAATTCCACAACTCAACACAAGTGCATGACACAAGTTCTAAATGAGTTTTTTCATCTTCAATCATAAAGCATGCCACACATATCCAAACACCAGTCAGGGAAAAGAACAAACACAAGAAAAATAATATATATATATATGTATGTATATGGGAAGTACCTTGATGTTCTCGCAGGAAGATATGCAATTTGTTATGTACATACGTACAAATTCCTTTGGAAGTTCAACTGCAGTTGTGAGCCTGTTCACAACTTCCATGGAGTGTAGACTCATGTCCATGTTAACAAGAACTGTAAAATACCTGGGTGCTCATTGGCAGAAAAAGAAACTGCACATGTTAGAAGAAAATGTTGATTGCAGTATATTGAATAGTAAATTGACATGTACACCAAATACATACCGGCGATTTCAGGAGAATTAATTAACTTCGTCAGAACCTCAACAGCAATAAGCGGATTGTTTTCCACCAATTCCTGAAATTAAGCAGGTTGAATGTTTAGACGGCATTACACTATAGTAACAAGCCAAACTGTAAAATTCTTAAATAACATACACTAAAGTTACAAGCCAAACCGTAAAATTCTTAAATAACATACAGGTAACTTCCTTGGAGTCAATCCACAGTGGTAGACAAGCTTGGGGTCATTAGTCAGCTCCACCGCGACTTGCTGAACAGAAAAAAGAATATCTCAGTTTGCTTCCAGCCACAAATCATAAGTTGTCCAAATACAAAGGAAACTAGGATTCAGAAAATAGCAAGATGCAATTATACAAAGGCATTTTTTCATAAGACAAACTCAATGCAAATTCTGGGATAGACATTGCTCTACATGATGCGTATCATTTGGTTGCACGTTTCCATTATGTACTTTCCAAGGGAGCCATTTTTAACAAGCTGCCACTATACCAGGTAACCATATTTTAACCCACATCTACATCCAAAGACTATATCGCCTTTGCTTACTATTTAAAATTTATTTATAGAATACCAACTACATTATTCAAAGTGATTCAATAAACCAACAACAGAACCCCAAACATCTAATATCTTGATCTATATATTCAATGTTGCATTAAACATTTATAACGATTCAATTAAACAGTATCTTATTAATCTGGTGTAAACAAGGCAGACCAGTAACAAATAGAACACGCTGATACACATGCAATCAAGTAGGCTTGAAAACGGTTTCATTCAGCTTGCTTTTTTTCTTTTTCTTTTTCTAAAGAATCAGTTAACCTATAGTATTCTAATTTTAACCAATCTGAATCAGGCCCTATATAGAGGCATTCGTTCTGCAATTGTGGTAAAGAGGTTAATTACTTATGATAGTACAAGGTTAACCAAATAAATAATAATTAACTATGATTGATTTAATTTGAAAATTAATCAAAAGAGTTCGGCAATCAATGTTCAGAAATACTGTTTCTCACTTCTCTCAAATTTTGTTTGTTTCCACTGCCACCAATGACAACCATGCCTATCCAATATATATCAAGCTTAACATCATCACTCAGAGCAACTAAAATAGGACATTTAAGGACCACAAGGCAAATATAGTGTTGCATGGTTGTAAATAGCAATTAGTTTTGCCAATGTTTAGTTTTTAATATTTTCTTTTTGTATTACAGACTTATGCCACATAAACGGAATCAACACATTCTAGTCACGTAATTATGTACCCAATTAGCCACCAAAAGATGCAATCTATTCTACCACTAATTTGTCTTAAAGGGACTACATTTACCTTCCAAAAAAGGGGACCTCATCTGCAAGATGAAGGCTTCAACTGCATTGAATCAAAGGTTATATTCTACAATAACCATCTTACCAAGTATTAGGTCCTAATTTGGGCTTCTGTTCTTATAATTGATCTTTATCAGACTAACCATACCAACATTTATTTAATTGCCCTTATTTTTTATAAGGTCAGAGTTATTAAGCTTCAGCAATGAAGTTTTTGAATATTAGCTCATTTGAAAACTTGAGCATTTCTAGAATGTAGCTTTTATTGTGAAACCAGAGGCATCATGAATGTTTAATTAATTGATAGTTATTAGCAGCAGTCCCAGTGAACTAATCACTCAATGCAAATAAAAGCAGATCATCACATTCTAGATCAAAATGATGTGTAAATATCATGTTGAAGGGTATGGAACCTCTTGTTGGTTAGGGGCCAGTGCTCCCTTCAAAGCTTTTGCAATTAAGTCTCTCATTGCTGCTCCTCTTCTAGTATCAGCACACATCCCTTGATCCCATTGAAGCTCATGAAAATTTGATGATGGTAAAAAAGATGATTTCCATTAATCAATTAAATAACAGCCCCTGAAAAAAATGCTTTTACCTCCTTATCCACTGGGAACCTAGGTAGAACAGGTTTGATCCAATGAGGAATTAACCCCTCCAAAGACAAATTCGATATCAATCCACTTAAGGATTCATCTCTGTCCCCAGATCATGTTTAGATTTGGCCCCAGGTTGAAAATCCAATCTAATGAGAAAAATATTACATGAAACTATAATAGATCATCATATATGGAACACCATTTTTTTAAAGCAACAACAACAGCCAAAAATCCCAAGACATACTCTGCTGAATTTGAATCACAACTACAAGGAACATCAGGATTTGCCAACAGATTTTTAACTGCAGTGTTTTGTAATAAGCAAGTGTATGGTTCTGGATAGACTCTCTCGAAAATCTTATTATTTTCTTTCAAATTGTTTTCCAAAAAATACAATTGTAAGTTACCCTTACGCACCCCCTAGTCAACAAGAAAAGATCAACGAGGGTTCTTTCGTCTAAAACATAATTACATCGAGAAAGTCTACATCCACAAGGTAGAAGAATTAAAACTTAACCTAAACAGGAACTCAACATTGGAAAAGGTTGTAAATACATGACAAACTTACTTGGGATGAAGGATCAAAATTCTTGATGTAATCTGAAGCAGACTGTTTAAGAAACTGCAAGACAAAATTCAATAGCAATGTCATATTTAAATAAGTAACTATAATCAGCTAGACATTAAAAAGAATTCATCCAACCTAAGGGAAAACCAGAGGGACCAATGATCACATGGTAAACTCCTAACAAAATAAAACTAATATCCATCCAAGGGACAGAACGCAATAACAAATTACAACAAATGCATACATTTATTAGAACTAAAATTCTGACATGTTTGGTATACCCATGCTCAACAAACTGTCAAAATGAAGAAGAAAAAAAGCTAGGAAGGGGAGTCCAAAGTGACTTTCCCTTTGATAGATTCCATTTTACCCTCTTATGCACTACATATATATATTCCTAAAAGAGTTCAAATCTCCTTTTCTTAGCTGCTGATAGAAACTTTTCCAACATGAATATGAGTCCAAGAGAATGCAGTTGATTTCCCAGCTTCTTACAAATGGGGGGGGGATAAAACCTCTTTACTACTGTTGCAGTTGCTAGAGCTGAACAATTGGAGAAGAAATGCCCTCTAATATTTTCAGCCCCATCATCACACGCAGCCTGCAATATCCACAAGACAATAAATAGAAACAATTCTATTACAGAAAATAGAAACGAGCAGTACATGATTGCTAAAGTCATGTAAGCATTAGGTGAAAATAAAGGAGATCAGATGGAGAAAAGACAGTAAAATATCATTGACAATGGCAAGATGAAACTACTAATTCTGTACATTCTGCTTTCTTTTAATTCTCTTGGAAGCAACACAACAAGAGAATTTAGTACCTTAAAATATTAGAACAATACAAGTGACGCAAGTTGAGGATTTTTTTAAAGATGATACTATATTCTTCCACATTAACAAAGAAGAAAACCTCTTTGGCTATCATAGATGCACTAATATGATAGAATAGTTGCATCCAAAGGCCCAAAATTTCAACTCTTCAAAAGAAAGCACAATCAAATAGATTGCTCTAAATCAGACTAGCATGTTTGCCTCCATATACACATAGAAGTATATGGTTTTTGTTAACTAAATAAGCAAAACTATACATGGTAAATTGAGCATTTGAAAACATATAAAGAGAAACATTTGCTGATCTTGTTAACATGAAACATAACAAGGAAAAAGAAAACTGGCTTACATTTAAAAGAAAGAAAATAAATGGGTTTGCAGCGTACTTCTGAGAGGAATAGCTTCACTGAATAATAGCGAATGCAACCAATCGTTCAGTAGAAGTGAGCATCATTTTGTCCTGGGACAATCCAAACTCCAGTTAGATAGTAATCAATCTGAACATATTTTTAGGACATCCCTACTTTGTGAAGAGCTATTATAATTCTTGATCAAATATAACAAATCTAATCTAGTATGCAGCTTTGCATTGTGGCAGAACCAAATGCTAAAAGGAGAGCATGTACCTCCAACAGGAGGTAATCCTGGATGATTATACCCTATGCTTATCCTTAGGAAAAGACAACCTGGCTTACAGAAAACAACTAATGGTTTAATAAAACGAAGGTCTAGAGTTCTATCTATCTTAAGCCTGCACTATGCTTAGACTAGAGGATTCCAAGGTGTTTCTAATGGTAAGGAAAATCACTCCTATAAACTAGAATAGTGCATGGGTTACCAACAAGATTTTGGCGCCCATAAAACCACCCCTAAACCATTTCCTTCCTCTTTGAAACCAGTCCTAAAAAGAGGGCATGAAAACAAATTAGACGAATGCTGAAGCCAATAAATATTAGGATGAAAAAATAAATGATTGAATGTTCACAATTATTGAACTCATTAGCAGAGGAAAAATTCATTTGTCGAATAAATAAAACAAACTCGACTACATAGAGCCACGGATCTAAACATGTTATAAAGATTACAAGGGGAAAAGAGCATTCTAACACAGATCAGAACTATTCATAAAGATTACCAAGGACAATAAGCATTCTATCTGCTAACCATATAACTCCTACTTGATTAATCCAATTTTCAAGTTCAGATTCTCTAGTACCATAATCTAACACTATAATACAGAATTCCAACACAAAATCAATACAACTATGCATACAAATTTTACAGTAGTTTGGCAGCGTTTTAAATTTAAATGAAAGATTTAAAATAAAAAAAAAACAATTTCTCAACGGCTAGAACAAAATTCTCCAATGAAGCCTAAAAGTCGTAATAAAGCGTATTAGTGAAAACTGAAATTCAAATCTGAAAACCCTAAAACCCTAGAGAGAGAGAGAGAGAGAGAAATGTTCATGAAAAAAGAAAGGATGAGAAGCCTGACCTGCAATAAAATAGAAAGAGAATAGCAGACATTGAAATGACGGAGCTTGGAATTGGTGAATAATTCAGAGACGGTTTCTTCGATTGATTTTTGCTCAGATGACGAATTCAACAAGTTCAGTATCTTGCGCTGTTCTTCCAAATTCAGCATCTTCTTCCCCATTATTTTTTCCTGAAATTTTCTAGCGGTATTTAGAAAAGAGTAAATAAATCTTTCTTTGAGTGGATTCCTTTTGCTGAGAATCAAAGGAGTTGAGATATATTATAATTTTACAATTAATGAATTATTGAGCATAAACCCTTAAAATAAGAACCGAAGACTAATATAACTCGGTTGGCTTGTATGGGCTTTGACAGGCCGGTACCACTGCCTCTGCGTTCTGGGCTTAACATCAAATACTCCTATCGTACGACGTCGTGTTGAATATAATATCTTGATTCTTGAAGTTATATTATTTTATTTTGATTTTAAAAAGTATTATTGATCAATAATTTATATTTTCAAATAGTATTTGATTTGATACAATGAGGGTAGTATTAATAATTACACTTTATTTTTGACATAATGTATCTTCCTAAACTAAAAATATATAAAAATATTATCATATAATCTAAAAATACCTATTTTTTACTTATATTTTAGACATGTACATTTGGTATCATATATTAAAGACTGTAATATTTATTTGTTTATAATCTTTTATTGCAGTTATTGTGTTGATTTTGAATAAATATATTTGATCAGTTGGTTAAAGTACTTATTTGATCGATTAGCATTAAGAATTGTAAAAAAAAAAAAAAAGTTATTGTATTATTTTTTATATTTGTAAGACTTACCACAAATAACAGCATTTTAGAATTTAAAATATTTATTTCAATCATTTTAAGAATACTTAAATAAATTATTAAAAGAAGACATTAATAACTATGGTCTAATTACAATGTTACAATCGTGCTTAGTCCTTCATCAATATAATATATTACCTTTCATCTGGATTTTTTCTGGAGAATTGGAAGGAACGGCTAAGCTCGAATTCACCTGGATAAATGGGGAGGTTCGAAGTCGGTTTTGTTCTCCTCAGTTTATATGGAAAACCCTGATCGCTCCCTGCGTTGCACGGACCTTATGGTGCCGGATACCCTCAGGTGGGATACTGCAAAAGTCCGATCGATGTTCCAAGAAGAGGATGCTAACAACATTCTGGGCTCTATTATTTCCCCCTGCGATGATGATGTTTTAATATGGGAACACCACAATACCGGAATCTACACTACCAAATCTGGCTATAACTGGCTTCTCATGCAAGCTGGAACTGATCGTGACAGTTCAACTATATGGAGGAAGCTCTTCAAATTTCCTACCCTACCAAAAATCAAAATCTTCGGATGGCAGATATGCCATAACGCGCTCCCAACGGGAGAGAAACTCAAAACAGCTAATTTGGGCGGTGATATTGGCCCTCTGTGTAATAGAGAGGTGGAGACCGTGCTTCACGCTCTTAAACACTCCCCCTTTTCCAGTTCTTGCCTCTCTCTGGACTTCCTAGTTCGATCATTGACTCCCAAGCCAGCTCGTGTAAAGCTTGGATTGAAGAAGTGGCCAACTCTAATGATTAAAAGGGCTTGCAAAACTGATCACATTGATTTGGTCAATCTGGTCTCGGTGAAACAGGTGGTTACATGACACGGAATGGCAAACTGATCGAGATGTTGCTTCTTCCGGTGCATTCCTTGTGGCTGATTTTTTGGAGGCTAACACTGGATCAGTCAGACCGATTACTCAAAGGCCTGTTAATAGAAAGCCTCGCTGGACCCGACCGAGTGTGAGATGTATAAAGATTAATATCGACGGTGCCTTTTTGGAAAATTTTGTTGAAGCTTCGACCCCCCTCAGAATTCTGAATCGACTGAAGCAGTTGCTTTCACCCATGGAAATCGCCTCTCCATCGAAAATGGTTGGACCAATGTGTGTACCAAAGACGATGCATTATCTATGGTCAATCGCTTGACAAAAGGCAAGATGACCTGCTCGTGATCGGATTGGCTCTCTATTAAGTTCGTGAGTCTCTAAGTTGTCATCCGAATTTTAAAATTTCTTTCATTAATAGAGACAATAGAGTCGCGCATTCATTAGCTTACTGGACTTTGTCGAGGGATAACCCGTCTTGGTTTTACTACGACGAGCCTGAATTTGTCAAGAATGAAATTGAACTTGACGCTATTGGAATCTAATTTAAATCTTCTTATACAAAAAAAATAGTCTCCACCTCGAGAAAAATTTTAGTATTTTAAATATGAGTGTAAATGAATCGGGTTTGAATAAAAAAGGTTGTTATTGTGTATGTTTATTTATTTTCAGAAGTGTTCATGTTCGTTTAATTTAATATTGTGTTTGTGTTTTTTTAATTTAGTATCATGTTCGTGTTCATGTGTTTTTCTTTTTAAAGATGTTCATGTTCGGTTCGTTTAGTGTTTGTGAACATGTTCGTTTAAAATTTATGAATTTATTCGTTTAATGGTTGTCAATATATTCATTTAGGGTTCACGACACATAATTGTTTATATATTCAAAAAATATTAAAGTTACGCCACTAGCATTTAATCCCCTTAAACTTCACAGTTGAAACTTCAAAATTATCTTTATTCAATTAGTTTTTACTTCTACCAATATTTAAAATGTATAAAAAGAAAAAGAAAAAGGAGAATCAAATAAACAACTTTATAAATGAGTCAATAAATGAGCTTATAATGAGCTTGTTCATGAACATAAACGAATCAAACACACTTACTTTCGTGTTCGTTCGCTTATTAAATGAATATAAAATTTTATTCATAATCGTTCATTTAATTCAATAAACTAATAAACAAACGATTAGCAAACATTTCATTAAACGCTCAAATTTAATTTCACCCTTAATTTTAAATGGTACTGTCATGTTTTGTAAAGTGTAAGTTGGACACCTCCTAAAGAATAAAATAAATTAAGATAAATTATATCAGATATCACTCAGTTCTAAACATTATATTATTTATAATTGAAATTTTATCATAATTTCAAATATACCATTAGATATTAGTTAAGTGCTCAATAATATAATTAAAATTAGAATAAAAATTTAATATTTTAATTGATATTATTAAAAGTTTAATGTTATAAATAATATATCAAGCTAAAGTTGAATGATATCTTATGCAGTTTATGCAATGTGTTAGATAAATTTGAAAATAGGGTAAACTACACAAATGATCATTAATGTTTGAGTAAGTTTTCTTTTTATCTATTAAAGTTTCAAAAGTTACAAAATGATCACTAATATTATTGATTTATAACAAATCGACCACTCGCCGTTAATAACGGGGTAACAAAATGCTAACGTGACACATTATATTAATAGCCTGAACCTCTGTAAATGCTCTTTGACACATATACCCCTATGTACAAAAGGTTAAATAACTTTTTTATCATTTCTTTACTATGCCCTTTTCACTCACTTTTTACAACACAAACCCCCAACTTCTCTCTTTTCCATCTTTGAATTTAATCACCATCATCATAAAAAATAAAAAATAAAAACCGAGATTTCTCAAGAAACTGAATAAACCAAGCAAAACATGAAAACACCATGGCAGCAAGAAATGCAATACCAAAACCAAGCTTTTGTATGGAATGGCTTCAGCTTGACTTCCTTTTTTTATGACATGCATGGCTTGTATTCTTTATATATATAATACATTCGTAAATTGTTTTCTTTGGGTTGTGATTTTGTCGTGAACAATGCTTTGTGTTAAAGGTATTTTAATGGGGTTGGTAGTGTTGAAAGTATTAAAATGGTTTTCAAGTTTGGTAACCAACTTTGAAAAAATGGTTTTCAAAGTTTGGTAAATGTTTCTTTGAAAATGGTTTTCAAAGTTTGGTAAATGTTTCTTTGAAAAATAGTTTTTCAAAGTTTGGTAGATGTTTGTTGAAAAATGATAATGGGATAATCACAATTAATCCCTAGGTTTTAGGGTATTTACAAGATTAAGTCCTTAAGTTTCAACTATAAATACCCTAGCTCATTTAGCTTCAAAACCATCCCAAAAATCATTTTTTTCTCCTAATACTAGAGAGTTTTCTTGTGAGTAGTGAGTGTTTTGTAAACACCTGTAAATTTTCTCTCTTAGTAAAAGATCTGCAGCAGTCCGGAGACGTAAGCACAATTGGCTGAACTCCGTTATCAATTTCGAGTATTATTTTTCCGCTTTTATTTTGCATTCTCACTAATCTGGTTATAGGGAAATTACTTGTACTTGGTTTATTTCCCAACAACTGGTAATCAGAGCTTTTGGGTTGTGAATTTTGTCAATTTTTTGTGAGGTTACTATTCGAGTTACTATTCATATGAATAGTGAATTTCGTGAATAGTGAAATTCGGTCGACGATACGAGTTTGTCGACGGAGGTGTTCTAATACACGGCGGTTCGCAAAAATTGTCAGAAACGATCCAAACGAAGCCAGATTCGAGTGGGAGCGATGGCTGCAGACGAAGGGAAGGTGAAAATTGAAAAGTTCGATGGTGCGGACTTTGGATTTTGGAAGATGCAAATTGAAGATTTTCTATACCAGAAAAATCTATATCAACCCCTCTCAGGAAAACAACCAGAGGGCATGAAGAATGAAGACTGGGCTCTTCTCGACAGACAAGCCCTCGGAGTTATCCGACTGACGTTATCCCGCAATGTTGCTTTCAACATAACAAAGGAAAAGACCACGACGGGTCTTATGACGGCTCTCTCCAGTATGTATGAGAAGCCATCGGCCTCAAACAAAGTTCATTTGATGAGGCGATTATTCAATTTGTGGATGACGGAAGGGGCATCGGTGGCACAACACCTAAATGAACTCAACACAATCACAACCCAGTTGAGTTCAGTGGAAATTGAATTTGATGATGAAGTTCGAGCTTTAATTCTCTTATCATCTTTACCAGACAGTTGGAATACTACTGTCACAACCCACCTGGAAGCTGACAGGAGTGAGACATATTCCTGGTCTCAAAAGAAATTTGATTTCTGTAGGACAGCTTGATCGAGAAGGATACAGTACAACCTTTTCAGGTTGTGAATGGAAGATTACCAAAGGAGCACTCGTCATTGCTCGTGGTAAGAAGACTGGTACTCTCTATGTAACCTCAAATTTAGAGAATATCATTGCAGTAGCAGATGTTGATGAAAAATCAAACCTATGGCACCAAAGGCTTGGCCATATGAGCGAGAAAGGGATGAAGACACTTTTGTCAATGGGAAAGCTGCCGGATCTAAAGAATGTAGATGTCGGACTATGCGAGGATTGCATCTTTGGCAAACAAAAGAAAGTCAGCTTTGCAAAGATTGGTAAGACACCTAAGGCTGAAAAGTTAGAGTTAGTTCATACTGATGTATGGGGACCATCTCCAGTTCCATCTCTTGCAGGCTCATTATATTATGTCACCTTCATCGATGATTCTACAAGAAAGGTGTGAGTTTATTTTCTGAAGAAAAAATCAGAAGTCTTTGATACCTTCAGAAAATAGAAGGCCATGGTGGAAAATGAGAATGGTATGAAAGTCAAGCGGTTGAGGTCTGACAATGGAGGAGAGTACAGAAATAGGAGATTCAGAGATTTTTGCGCAAACAATGGGATCAAGATGGAGACAACAGTTCCCATGACACCGCAGCAGAATGGCGTAGCAGAGCGCATGAACAGAACTCTGAATGAACGTGCCAGAAGCATGAGGATACATGTCGGATTGCCCAAATTTCTATGGGCTGAAGCTATTAACACTGCAGCTTACCTGATCAACCATGGGCCCTCAGTTCCTTTGGATGGCAGAATACCAGAGGAAGTTTGGAGTAAGAAAGAAATAAACCTTTCACACTTAAGAGTGTTTGGTTGTATTTCTTATGTACACATAGACTCTGCTGAAAGAAGTAAACTTGATGCTAAGTCCAACAAATGTGCCTTTGTTGGTTACGGCGGTGATGAGTTCGGTTACCGGTTTTGGGACTATTAAAATCGGAAGATCATTAGAAGCAGAGATGTCATTTTCAATGAGAATGTGATGTACAAAGACAGGTCAACTGTAGAATCAAGCAGCTCCAATACCAAAGCTGAAACAAAGGAATTTGTTGAGTTTGAGGAGATTTCTGGAAATGATGTTCAGATCAGTCCTGAAGCAGTTCAAGAAGAACCAGGCACACCGGAACTAAGAAGCTCCTCCAGAATTCCTAAACCAACCCAACGGTATTCTCCTTCTTTGCACTACTTGTTGCTGACTGACAATGGTGAACCAGAGTGCTATGATGAAGCAATGCAAGTGGAGGATTCAGTCAAGTGGGAGTCTTCCATGAAAGATGAGATTGACTCGCTTTTGTCAAATCAGACGTGGGAATTAGCTGAATTACCACCAGGCAAGAAAGCGCTTCACAACAAGTGGATTTACAGGATCAAAGAAGAGCACGATGGGAGCAAACGCTACAAAGCGAGATTGGTTGTCAAAGGTTTTCAGCAAAAAGAAGGTATTGACTACAATGAAATTTTCTCTCCAGTCGTGAAACTGTCTACAATCAGACTGGTGTTGAAAATTGTAGCTGCACAGAATTTACATCTTGAGCAGTTAGATGTAAAGACAGCTTTCCTTCATGGTGATTTGGAGGAAGAAATCTATATGAGGCAACCAGAAGGCTTCATAGAGGCAGACAAGAAAAACCTGGTATGCAGGTTGAAGAAGAGCTTGTATAGTTTAAAACAAGCTCCTAGACAGTGGTACAAGAAGTTCGATAGTTTCATGAGTAGCAGTGGTTTTACCAGATGCCAAGCAGATCATTGTTGCTACATCAAGAGGTTCGACAATAGTTTCATTATTTTATTGTTGTACGTTGATGACATGCTCGTTGCAGGCTCAGACATGCAAAAGATTATAAACTTGAAGCAAAAATTGTCAAAGCAGTTTACTATGAAGGATCTGGGCGCTGTAAAGCAGATTCTTGGGATGAGGATCAAGAGAGACACAAAGTCAGGGACTTTGATATTATCACAGGCTGAGTACATCAACAAAGTACTCTCCAGGTTCAACATGCAAGATGCTAAACCAGTAAGTACACCTTCAGGTGTTCATTTCAGACTCTCCAAAGAACAGTCACCAAAGACGGAGTAAGAACGTGCACACATGGTGAAGGTGCCGTACGCCTCAGCGATTGGAAGTCTGATGTATGCCATGGTTTGTACCAGACCAGATATTGCTCAAGCAGTGGGAGCTATTAGCAGGTACATGAATAATCCGGGCAAGATACACTGGGAAGCAGTCAAATGGATCCTCAGATATCTGCGGGGTACCATCAACAAAGCACTTTGTTTCAAAGGTGGAGATACGATACTGACAGGCTATGTAGATGCTGACTTAGCCGAAAATGTTGACATCAGAAGGAACACTACAGGGTATGTCTATACTCTAGGAGGAACCGCAGTGAGTTGGGTTTCTCAACTACAGAAGATAGTTGCTCTCTCCACAACTGAAGCAGAATATGTCGCTGTTACGGAAGCTAGCAAGGAGATGGTTTGGCTCCAAAGTTTCTTGGAAGAGTTTGGCAAGAAACAAGAAAACAATGTCTTGTATTGCGACAGTCAAAGTGCTATACATCTAGCAAATAATCCGTCTTTTCATTCCAGGACAAAGCACATACAATTGCGATATCATTTTATCCGATCTCTTCTGGAAGATGAGATTTTGAAACTTGAAAAGATCAGTGGAGCTCAAAATCCGGCAGATATGTTGACAAAGATGATGACTACAGACAAACTGAAGTTGTGTTCAACTTCAGTTGGCATGCTAGAGTAACAAGACTAGAAAAGCTGTTGCATTGATCGAGGTGTGAAGACAGATTAAAATCAGTCTTCAAGTGGGAGATTGTTGAAAGTATTAAAATGGTTTTCAAGTTTGGTAACCAACTTTGAAAAAATGGTTTTCAAAGTTTGGTAAATGTTTCTTTGAAAATGGTTTTCAAAGTTTGGTAAATGTTTCTTTGAAAAATAGTTTTTCAAAGTTTGGTAGATGTTTGTTGAAAAATGATAATGGGATAATCACAATTAATCCCTAGGTTTTAGGGTATTTACAAGATTAAGTCCTTAAGTTTCAACTATAAATACCCTAGCTCATTTAGCTTCAAAACCATCCCAAAAATCATTTCTTTCTCCCAATACTAGAGAGTTTTCTTGTGAGTAGTGAGTGTTTTGTAAACACCTGTAAATTTTCTCTCTTAGTAAAAGATCTGCAGCAGTCTGAAGACGTAAGCACAATTGGTTGAACTCCGTTATCAATTTCGGGTATTATTTTTCCGCTTTTATTTTGCATTCTCACTAATCTGGTTATAGGGAAATTACTTGTACTTGGTTTATTTCCCAACAGGTAGAGTGTTTGGACTGCGGACCTGGTTTCCAATTTCAATCTGCTTTTTTGTTCCCGGTCGTTTGATAAGCTATGGAGTAGCTTGCGTATATTGTCTTTTCATTTCTCAATGTCACACTTCAATTTAAGGGCTAAATTTTAGAAATTATAAAGTATTGAATTTAAGTGAAATTTTGAAAGAAATTGAGGATTAAATTGAAAAATCACAAAGCTAGCAGACCATTTTAGAAAGTGTAGGAAATTCAGAGACCCAGTCATGAATTTATCTATTTTTCTTATATGTTGAATTATAAACTCTCTCCCCCTATGTAATCTGGTTTTACCAGATTATTTTTCCCATTTTCTCTCCCCGACAACCCTCATTTGATCTTCGATTTCTCCACCGTTCGACCACCATTTATCGATCCAAAACCACCATCGTGTTCGTTGTCGACCAATGAACAAAAATCCTCAAACCTCTCGTCATGAATCGGTGTCATTCGTCGTAAATCTCAATCGGAAGTATTGTCGGTTTTAACTCGATTGTTGTTAATTTTTTATCGATTCAGGTCGATCCGGCTACCCGTTTTCGACACCTCCTGCACCATCGTGTTCCTTACATTGTTCCGAGTCCGTCGATGTTCTTCTTGTATCTGTCGTCACCGATACGTGAAGGGGTGAGGAGGTTAAAGTTTTCGATGTTTTGAAATCAAGCTCTCCACCATTCAAAATTGTGAACCGATCTTGGTAAGTGTCTCAAAATGCCTTAAAATATTTTTAGATTTTTTACAGAATTTTTTTGGACCCTCTAGGCCTCCGCACGCGCCCCCATGCTCCACGCCTACGAGTGGGCTTCGTCTGGCAGCATAGGGGAGCCGATTGAGCCGAGTCGAGCCACTGAGCCGAGCCGACTGAGTCAACCCGTGCTGAGTTAACTCGATTGAGTCAACTCACTAGGTCAACTCGTTGACTTTGACCGAGTCAACCTGTTGACCGTTGACTTTGACCGAGTCAAACCGTTGGCCGTTGACTTTGACCAAATTTTTTTGAAATGTAATATTTTATGTTTTTCGATGTCCTGACTCCGATTCCGAAGTCCGTTTTGCCAAATTCGAACCCGATAAGCTATTTTTCACTGATTTATCACCCGATTCGATATGTTTTTGATGAAATTTCTGTTGATATTTATCTAAGAAATTATTGGACATTGATTTCAAGATCGAGGGCGTTCGAATGGAGTTTGAATGGTCGATCGAGATAGCATAAAAAACGAGGTAATACTTTACTATCTTTTGTATGCTTTTCGGAATCCATGGATAGATGGTAATTGCTTGATTGGAATAATTGGTCCGTTAGGGTAGTTAACTATCTTTGGACTCATATGAAAATTAGATTAAGGACGGAACACTGTATAAGACTTTAACGGCTTGAAAAAGAAATTAGCATACTGATCGGAAACAAATCTCATTTCAATGAATAAATCAGTGAATTAATACATCTCATAAAGTGTAATTTCTGACTAATCTCATTAAGGATTAAATGTAGGAGATATTTGGATATGAAATTACCGAAAAGAGCGTTATAGGTAAATTACGAAAATGTCCTTGTACTGAAAAAGGGCCAAGACTTTCCTTAGTGTAGAAATTAGTCTCCAGCGAGCAAATGAGCAAAGTACTCTGATCTTTAATGGAATTGGAATATTTTCAAGCATAATTTACTGAAGTAATGCCACTGTCGAAATTGAATAAAATTACGATAATACCTTTAAAGAGTAAAACGAAATATGAATGACTATGATAATAGAGATGACCTGGGAACTCATACCTTGATTCACGAGAACCTTGGAATCATCGAATTAAATTCCGGATCTATATTGGAATTATAGAAATACTCCTAAAGTGTAAAATGACCAAAATACCCCTTTAATGGAATTGACCCAAGAATATTACCAAGCCCATATAACATTGAGTATCAAAATGACCAAAGTACCCGTATGGCCTAGACTAAATAATGTCTTGGATTAATTAAGGAATCCAAATAAACATAGGGGTTGTACTACCCTTAAAAGTTATAGAACACAGATTAAGTAAGTCGATCAACCCTAATGCTATGTCAGTACATGAATGACATAGATACCATTTGAATGTTTGTCCGTCTCATCAAGTTTTGATCGATGATAATTATAGAAGTACTCAGCTCAGATCAACTCTAGATAGTGTTTGGTACTAAGAAGTGGATATTCGTAAGACAAATCAACCACGAATACCAAAATGACTTTATTTTATGACTAAATTGAACTGAACAAAAGTATAATATATATTCGAAATTCAAAAGTGTCTGAATTACTCGGGAAGACTCTGAAGTAATCTTAAGGACTGGGGATTTAGTAAGTGATTTGGATGAGTTTGGGAACACCAATGAACTTGCATGATGTACTGTCCCTATGGGTTATGAAACATAAATCAAGTATGTCAACATTTCATAATATCGATGAAACATGAAAATAAAATAAAGACCACTGGAATATCCGTTCGTTCCCTTAAGATCTATTCAGTGATGATTCTGAAGAGGATCTATGGACAATAAATTTTTGGTATTAAAGAATGAATACCCTGGAAGGGCAAGGAATTGACCAGTCAACAGGCATCAGTTCTGGGAGTTGTTCGATAATTCGATCGATCAATATAAATTGTAAATGTTCTAAATCTTCATTTCTCCTTTATCAGCTCAAATCACTTTGGTCATATCTGAACACGCAAGTATCTCAGATACAAAGGATCTTGAATACCCCATTTGGTTCAATTGGGTTAAAATCCTATGAATTCAATGTATACTCCTGAATACCCATGATTATTTGGGTAATAGAATCACTCTCAGTAAATCTGAATCTAGAATTATTATGTATAAAGGTTCCTGGACACTTTCCTGATGCAAATGATGAATCATAGTGGGATTTTAAAGTATCAACCTTAAATGTCTGATTAGATCGGTTAGTAATCGATTCTCTTCAATAGGACCTCATTCCTGGAATCCAATCAAATTGTATAAGTTTCATGTTATTCATACTGATAACTACCAAGTGCCTCTGAAAAATACTCGGATTCTCTAGTGTGTTCCACATGTACTACATGACGGTTTTATATGTTTTGAAATAAGTTTTAACGAAAGTATTGATTTACTGGTTTATGAACCATAACAACATGGTATGTGATATCCGATTATGGTTTTCACCGAAAATATGAATTTTTCTTGATTTATGGAATCATGAAAACTACTGGTTTATGAACCATGGTTTTATGTTTCACTGGTTATACTCGAACTGTTTTATTGGGATATTATATGAGTAGACTGGAGGTACAACTCTGATCAAGCTGGTAATTTCCTACGGACCTAAAGTGATCCTTGGGTAGGCTCTCAGGCCCCAAGGCATTCCCTTAGGTTAATCATTGGACTACTTATGGTGTACAGGTGGAAATCGGTTATACGATTTATTTCATTATCACGGTTATGACATACTGGATCACGATCCAGGTATTACGATTTACAGCTAAAACTGATTTCTATTGGATTTTTATATGGATAGGATTCTAAAAGGAGGCACAACTCTGATCCAGCTTGTAAGACCTTACGGACCTAAGGATACCCTTGGGTAGGCCCATAAGCCCCAAGGCATATCCTTAGGTTGGTTCCCTTTGTTGTATGCTTAGGGTAACCCTACGGACCTAAAGAATACCCTTGGGTAGGCCCATAGGCCCCAAGGAATATACTTAGGTTGACTCCCTTTTGCTGTGTGCTTAGGGTAAGCCCACGGACGCAGTTCTGGGGAACTGCATAATGGAGTTTGGTTGGGGGTCCCGCTATGGTTTTAAAAGATTTATATATTTTCACTGGTTTTGATTGGAACACACTAGATATCCTATTTGACTTCCTAAAAACGTGATACTATGAATGTTTCCTATGAACTGGTTTTCTTAATAAATTACCAGTGAAACCCCATATTATCCCGAGAATTGGTATAAGTTTGATTCAATAAGGAAATTATATGGCTTTACATCTATCTGCATGTCATGTAGCATCAACTGGTAGTATTGTATTACTGAGCTTCCCAAAGCTCACTCTATTACTCATCTTTTCAAGTTAAAAGAATCGTACCAGTGCATATATCGACATCAGTATTGGAGTTTTTTCAGTGTTGCTTGCAGAGTATGATACTTGTGATTAAGGGGCATGTAGATTGTATTTTGTTATATATCTGAGTCTGAAAACCTATTTTATTTCTGAATACTGATAAATGATTTTATGAGTTTACATGTTTTAATAAAAGTTTTAAATTTTCCTCTATTTTTATGGTGGGTCGCTTCGGTGGCCCTAATGTGACACCCCGGATTGGATCGGGTCACCCGCATCGGTCTTAGGGGGTTACACTCAAGTTCTGAGCTTTTGATATTTTGAACTCTTTCTTTGTTTTTTCTTTCTCAATTTCCCGCTTACAATATTTGTAATAGTTCTTTTGTTATAAGTTTAGAAGTGTTGTTCATCTCTGTTGTCTAGGGGTATATGTGTCAAAGAGCATTTGCAGAGGTTCAGGCTACTAACATAACGTGTCACGTTAGCATTATGTTATTTGTATAACGGCTGTTAACGGTGAGTAACCAATTTGTCATAAATCGATAATATTAGTGATTATTTTGTAACTTTTTAAATTTTAGTAGGTAAAACAAAAATTTACTCAAATATTAGTGACTATTTGTGTAATTTACCCTTGAAAATAGTTTACAGGAGATTATTTCGTAGAAAATCTGGAAATTGATATTTTGAACTGATTCAAAGCATTGAAATCCGATCTGTGATCATATTCAATATCGAATCGATTTTTTTTAAAGAAATTCTAAGTAGGACATAGCAAGCGAATTTCCCCCCAAAATGGATCCGAGTTGAATCGTTATGAATTGAGCCATCAGCGTGGAAACAAGTCGAAAATAGAGTTCCAACTCCAGCATCCCAGTGTTCCAGACTTCAGCGCCACCCCTTTCTTAGTGGAAACTCGAAGCCCCAAAATTCCAATTTGAGTTTCCATTCATTCTATTCTTTTCTAATCCCCCATTCCTACAAATGGCCTCTTCAAGTTTCAGCAATAACAGTATCTCAATCTCGGTCTCGGATGATGATCCCGATGAATTTGGCCGAAAACGAGTCCGAACCCGGAGGAAACGCAAGAAACACGGTCATCGCCGAATCAGGAACGAGTTGAATCAGCTCCTCATCCGTTTGTTCGTCAAATACTGGATGCTCCTCGTATTCCTTCCGGCCGCGGTGCTGATCATTTTCGAGGTCACTAGCGTCGGTAGAAAACCTGTGTTGGTCGTCAACTCGGAAATTAATGAAGTGAAAAGACCCAATTTGATGGGTAACCCAGAACTTACTAAACCGAAGGAAGCGACTCAAGGAAAGAAACTCGACAGCAAATTGAACCGGCTCGATCCAATCACTCATGTTGTCGGTGGTGTTAGAGAACGTAAGTAGAGGACCAAATAAATCTCTCTTTTTATAATCTTTGGTGAAGTAGAATCTAGGATATTGTTATAATTATGGTGCCAAAACTATTGTCAAGTAGGGAATATTTAGAAATACGTGAAGAAATGAGAAAATGTTTTGTGTAATCTATCAGCTTGCTTGAAGCTCTTACCAGCTGAGGAACTTCAGCATCTGGATATTTCAGAAGATGAAGAATCTACTATTAGTAGTCCTGTTAAAAGATTGGTGTATATCTCAGACCATCAAACGCCTCATGGCCATGGTGGGGGGGACTCTACCTTATCTTTGCAGCGTACAAATGTCACTCGGTTTAATTTATTCACTGGGAACCAAACCTTTGATGAGAGAGAGAAAAGCTTTAAGGTTTTGAACCTTAATAAAGGCAATGATGATTTTTTATTGTTACATTTTTTTTCATATCATGGATTATGGTTCCGCCTGCAATTTGTTTGTCCAGGTGAGTGGAACTGTTGTTCTACACTGTGGTTTTTTTAGTGAAAATGGTGGTTTTGCAATATCTGATAGAGACAAGAGTTATATGCAAACTTGCAAACTTGTGGCTTCTACTTGTGCTTTTGGAGGTGGAGATGATCTTTATCAGCCTATAGGAATGTCAGAGGCATCTCTCAAAAAGGTGAGCATATATGATGCGGAAGCTTACTTATAGCTTAAATGTTCTTAACATTTGTATTTTTTCTTAATTGGGATTCTGCATATTGTTGATTCAGGTTTGTTATGTTGCATTTTGGGATGAAATTACTCTTGCAGCACAGGAATCGCAGGGTAATAAAATTGGCGAGGATGGGCTGATTGGAAAATGGCGTATTGTGATTGTACGGAATCTGCCTTTTGTAGACCAGAGGTTGAATGGGAAAATTCCAAAGGTATAGTGGTTAGATTGTATAGATAATCTGCTAAATAGTAGATGATATCCACTTTTTGATTTCTAAACATTTTGTCTTTCTTTGTTGCTAATGATTGATATCGACACATTCTGCATTTTGTAACTTGTTTAAACTCTTATTCATCTGTCTCCAACAGTGTCTAGTCTTGTATTTGCATTGCTAATCTTTTATCATTTGTAGGCAAATTTAGATCTATCCATGAAGTCAGTACTTCAAAATTGATTTTGATATCAAATTTTATAGATGGTGTTATAGGAAGTATGATCATGTAATATTTTGATTAATGATATTTTCTTCCTTCTTGGCCTTGTTTGGTTTGATGCATCCACAGGCATCTGTCTCTCTCTCTATATGCTTATAGTTTCCATGAAGAATGATTCAATACATTTGTGGTGATCAGATGTTGCCGCATCGTCTTTTTCCTCATGCAAAGTACTCTATTTGGGTAGACTCGAAATCCCAATTCAGGAGGGATCCTTTAGGTGTAGTGGAGGCTCTTCTTTGGCGTAGGAATTCAGTTCTTGCAATTTCGGAGCATGGAGCTCGTAGTAGTGTCTATGACGAGGCAAAGGCTGTTGTCCTTAAACACAAAGCTACACCAGTGGAAGTTGAGGTTCAAATGACTCAGTATCGTAAGGATGGTCTTCCCGAGGACAAGAGATTTAATGGAAAGAAAGGTATTCTCCTGTCTTCTCTTTTGTGGTTATTAAAGTAAGCTGTACTATATTAAAGGTTAATGGGAATGATGATCCACAATTCGCATGATTTCTTAATTTCTTGTGTCCTCCATAAGCAGTATGTTTTTCATCATTCCATGTTACTTTGTCTGAATTAAGCTGTTCCTGGTGTTTGAGGACACAAATTTGTTATGCATGACCTAGAAGGCAGCATCAAAGCCATTTGTTATTATCATTTGAAGGCTTTTACTGTCTTGACCTATTTATCCCTGCTCTTAACTAGCGTTCGATAAATTTAGGTTTGCATTCTTGCCCATCTGCAGCCCAACTGAGCTTGGTGGCATTAAGGTCAACCATTTCGAAATAATTAGACCTCTAAAACGTCAGAAGCCAGTAACTGAAAAGGGTGCACTAGAACATTTGATTTGATTCTTACGCAGTGGGGGGAAATTTTGCTGAAAGAAAGGGGACAAACTGCTTGGACTGGTAGAGATAACTTGAATTTACCTGCTAACTTGGTTTTGGTGCTAAAATTTTGATTTCCTCCGTCTTTTTGTGCAGCTCTGAATGAAGCCTCTGTCATTGTGAGGAAACATACACCTTTGACTAATATGTTCATGTGCCTCTGGTTTAATGAGGTGGTTCGCTTCACTTCAAGGGACCAATTAAGCTTTCCATATGTTCTTTGGCGGTTGGAAGTACTAAAGAACATCAATATGTTCCCAGTCTGCACACGCAGAGATCTTGTAAATAGCATGGGCCATATACGCAAGGCTAAGCCTTTGACAAATTAATCTAGTTGTTTTGTAGGTGGCGTCGGCCATCCGAGCCTACCTCCTTATCTGTTTCTCTTTTGTGTCTTCAATTTGTTCATTATTTTACTGGAAAATATTGTATTTGTGTACCTAGAGATCTGATTTGTACGAGGGTTGAATTGAAGCTGACATTCAATCTTGCCTTCATTTACTCCGGCTTTGATTGTGTCCAGTGTTGTAGTTTCTTGATCACAAATAAATATCATGTAAGGCTTCTGGGTTTCATTTTAGAACAAAACTTGATATTTTCACAGTGCATCATGAAGTAGAAGGAAGTTAACTTCCTGATATTGATAGAGCTGAACAGGGACAGGCAATAACTGAAAATGAAACATCTTTTGCTCACAATCATTTTGTAAGGAAATATATTTTTAGGTATAATCATCGATATTTGATCTATTAATCAGGATCAAATACTGCAAAAGAGACATAAAATTGAAATAAAATTCTAAATTGTAATTATGTTTTAAGTTGAAATACGATATGACAATAAAAAAATCTCATCGATTGTCTTTTGTTTCTTTCAATTGCATCCTTAGTTTTTTTTTTTACTAATTTAAGCTTTTTTTTACTAATTTAAACTTTCAATCTTCTTTTAAATAAGTACTTTTTGAATAATCAACCCCATCTTCAAAGTCTTGAATGCAAGACTGATAATTTTAGTTCATTCTGAACTTTCTCTATTAGCATAATGTCAGGTTTGCTTGTGGCAAGGGATTGCAATGAAGCATCAGTAATTTCCATTTCATTGATCTGCTCTTGTCCTCAACTGATGACTATTTTTGGGTGTAATAGCTTTGAGAGCAGCAACCGGTGGCTCATCTGTGATTCTCTCTCAAGACCAAAAGTAAAGGATAAAAAGGATTTTGGCACACTAAGACTGACTGCTTGCACTTCCCTTAATACTCTAGCTATGGAACCAGTGCTTTGTTTATTTTCCTTATGCTTAAAATTCTTTAGGGCCTTCAAGATTGCCATTTTAGCTGCCTTCTTAGAGGTCCGATTATTTTCCAACCTCATTAACAAAGCCTTTTGTAGCACCTCTCTTTCGGCGCAAGACAGATTGAAGTTGTAGTGTGCATTCTTTTACTTGCAATAAGGCATCCTTCACGGCTCATACATCTAAAAGCATGAGAGATCCATTCAACAGCTCGTCAACACATTCCCTCTTCTTCTCTTGGGATAAATTTTGTTGAGTGAAGGGCAGTTGAAGCAGTTTCTCAATACAATCATGTAAATCGTGAAGTCTACTGAGTTTTTGGTTTAACGAAGATGATGTAGATGCCGACTCAGATGATGCCAATCTACTCAAATGCTCATCAACCTCTAAAGTTAGAGGGTGCAATCTAGAGGTAAAGTTATTAGAACGTGTGTGGTAACTGGTAGCCATTCTCTCTTCCAAAAAGAAAACTTGAAAGTTATCTCAATTCAATCTGGTCATTCTCCTTCTTCCCTTCATGTACCTAATATATATATATATATGACAGTGGAGACTGGCATGAAAAATCTCACCCTTTCAAGTTGCAGTCATGTGGACTTGACATCTATCTCAACAACTATCTCTGCATGGTTCAAGCAATGTCTCCCTCCTAACCAGACCGACAACTCATAACAATATTCTTTTAATCACTGAACTCATAATGTATCTTGATTCCTGAGATAATAGTAATAATATATAACGAACTATATGCACAAGTGGTTTTACAGTTGCTTACACAGACGGTGGCTAGTTTTATTATCGTTAGCCTCAATTATTTAAGCAGTCATTATTGTTTGATCAATTTCATTAGCATATACATGAAAATGCATATGCAATTATTATGGTCGAGTTTAATAAAATAATGTCCTGAATCTTTTGTCATGCAAGAGGCAGGCAAGATTTGCTTAAAGAGCGTGAGATTTGTATCAACCATGTGATGCTCAAAGTGATCCAATATCTTCAACGGGACAAGAGGAATCTCGACAGCTCAGGTGTCCATAGAAAAAATCTCATAAATATTGAATTCTTGTTGAAAAAATATAATAATAGTGGCTCTATAATTCATCTCGTAAGCTAAGATGGGTAGCATTTGGTAAAACTAGCAGTAAACCTCTAGTCTTGTAATAATGTGAATGTTAAAAGTAAATAATTTTTGGCTCAAGATGCATCTATTGCAATTCTTGAAAACTAAGAAAAGGCAGAATCTATGGAAAGAAGACTGTATAATTATTATTTTTCAAAACAATTTTATACATGTAAGTTATACTTTATGTACAATTAGATTCAACAGTTGAGGATGTTGAGAACAGTGACTCTAGCTTTGATCAACCTCCTGAAGAAGCTTTCAAGACCTTCATCAAGATCTTGGATGCACATCTCTGATTTTTCCAGCTCATTTTTCACATTCTCAACATTCTTCATGCTTCCAGATTTAATCAAGGAACGCAATGTAGCTTCAACATCTGCAATTTCATTTGTTTTCTGTTCTTCTTCCTCGCAAGTTATTTTTTTCTGTTGCATTAACTTTGAAAATAATGACCATGAGCTCGATTTTGATTCAGCCTCTGGCCCTGAAATAAAGGACAACAAGGATTCTAGAACGTTGATGGTCACTGCTTCTACTTGTTTCAAGGTGCTAATCACTGCTCCGGTCTCACCATCTTTACCTCTTCTTCGGCACAAAACTGATTGAAGATCTTGTGTGCATTCCTTTGTTTGGGACAAGGCATCTCTAGCAGTCCTGCATACATCGATGAGCATGAGAGATCCATCCAAAAGTTGCTCAACCAATTTCCTTTGCTGATCTTGAGCTAGAGCTTGTTGAACGAGGGGCAATTAAGCAACATATCAACAGGGTCATACAAATCTTGAAGGCAGTTGAGTTGATTTTCTATCGATGACGATGTAGACGCAGACTGAGACGCCCTTAGTCGGTTCAGATTTTCATCAATTTGAGAAGTGATGGGGTGTTGCCTTGAAGGCAAACTGTTTGAGCGAGCATGGAAAGAAGGCTGGACATTCAAAGGAGAGGTAGCCATTGTCTTTGTTGTAGAGAAGGAAAAGGCCTTTCTATTGTGTTCAACTAACTCAAGCTATTTGCTGTCTTCTCCCATTACCATCTGCTGAATATATATATATATATATCACAGGCTGAGGGGAGAAAAGAGGAATCTCATCATGTTTAAAAATCAATTATAAGTAACGTGGAGTTGAAATAGATCTTCACGATTATCACGAAAACGTTCATGTTTTGTCTGCTCTCCACAATCAGAACAACTGTCAACTCATCACCCTTATCTTAAATAATATAGTAATACACACGATGGTGCTGAGACAGAATGCAGGATTATGACGTTATTGTTGAATTTGCTCTGTAAAAGGGACGCAAGATCTGCTTTCTTGACTTGTATAATATAAACTTAGCGGGAAAGCGTGTACTCGTCTGCATTTGTCTTTAATGATCTGAATCAACCATGTTGAATGACAATTGATTTTGGCCATGCAAAAGTTAACTGTTGACATTGTTGACAATTTAGAGTTTGGCGACTACAAGACATTGTTGCTGTCATTGTGCTAATATACATGGTAGGGCATTGACGAATGTTTAGTAGGCTTTAAACTAGCTTAATAATGACATGGTTAAGTTAGTTGGATGGAAGTTAGGTAATATGAGTGAGTGTTCGACAAAATGTCTTTACAAATTCTAGACATAGAGTCTTTCCTCATACGAGTTAGTGAGTTATAGCTTATTAGTGTTTACCGATCTTGAAGCCTATAGAAATATAGTACCTTTGAGGGGAGTGAGTTTAGATTTTATTATCGACAGTTAGTACTCAATCGCGTTGTAGGCATGCCATAGTTTTGCAACGGCATTCTTCATTGATTAAAGCAGATTCCATAATTAATCTCAGCTGCTTAGATCAACATTTTAACTTCACCGAAACCGTTTATATCTTTGCTTATCCTGTTATATTTGCAATCACTGCTTCTTGTACTACAATTACCAGAATTTCATATTTTATTAATCTCAATATAATTTAATTACAATTATTCTATACATAACTACTCTAGAACCCAATTGTAATAACTTAATTTACATCCACTCAATCCCTGTGGAGACAGACATGAAGAATCTCAGCTCTTCGAGTTGCATTCATGTGGTAACATGGACTTGACACCTATCTCAACAACTATCTCAGCACGGTTCAAGCAATGTCTTCCTCCTGACCAGCTCGACAACTCATAACAATATTCTTTTAATCACTGAATTCATACTGCGTTTCAATTCCTGAGATAATACTATACTACATGCATGGGTGGTTTTAAAGTTGCTAACACAGAAAATGGCTATAGCCTCAATTATTTATGCAGTCATTATTGTTTGATCAATTTCATTAGCTTGTACATGAAAAGTATATGCAATTATTATGGTTGAGTTTATCAAGTTTTTTAATATAATAATGTCCTGAATCTCTTGTCATGCAGGAGGCAGGCAAGATTTGCTTAAAGAGCGTGAGATTTGTATCTACCATATGATGCTCAAAGTGATCCAATATCTTCAAAGGGACAACAGGAATCTTGACAGCTCAGGTGTTCATAGAAAAAAATCTCATAAAACTTGAATTCCTGTTGAACAAATATAATAATAGTGGCTCTATAATTCATCTCGCAACTTAAGATGGGTAGCATTTGGTAAAACTAACTGTAAACCTCTAGTGCTAGTAATAACGTGAATGTTAAAAGTAATTTTTTTTTTTTACTTCAGATGCATCCACAGGCATTCTTGAAAGCTATGAAAAGACAATCTGTGGAAAGAAGAGTGTATAATTATTAAACAATTCTATACATGTAAGGTATACTTTATGTACAATTAGATTTCAACATTTGAGGATGTTGAGAACAGAGACTCTAGCTTTGATCAACCTCCTGAAGAAGCTTTCAAGACCTTCATCAAGATCTTGGATGCACATCTCTGAGTTTTCCAACTCATTTTGCACATTCTCAACATTCTTCGTGCTTCCAGATTTAATCAAGGAACACAATGTAGCTTCAACATCTGCAATTTCATTTGTTTTTTGTTCTTCTTCCTCGCAAGTTACTTTTTTCTGGTGCATTAACTTTGAAACTAATGACCACGAGCTCGATTTTGATTCAGCCTCTGGCCCTGAAATAAAGAAAAACAAGGATTCTAGAACGTTGATGGTCACTGCTTCTACTTGTTTTAAGGTGCTAATCACGGCTCCGGTCTCACCATCTTTGCTAAGTTTATTCTCCATATGCTTCATGTTCTTCAACGCCTTGCAAATTGCCTTTCTCACCGCCTTCCTAGAGGTTAAGTATTTCCTAACCTCATTAGCTAGCCCCTCGACTCTTCTTCGACTCAAAACTGATTGAAGTTCTTGTGTGCATTCCTTTGTTTGGGACAAGGCATCTCTAGCAGTCCTGCATACATCGATGAGCATGAGAGATCCATCCAAAAGTTGCTCAACCAATTTCCTTTGCTGATCTTGAGCTAGAGCTTGTTGAGCGAGGGGCAATTGAAGCAACATATCAACAGGGTCATACAAATCTTGAAGGCAGTTGAGTTGATTTCCTATCGATGACGATGTAGACGCAGACTGAGACGCCCTTAGTCGGTTCAGATTTTCATCAATTTGAGAAGTGATGGGGTGTTGCCTTGAAGGCAAACTGTTTGAGCGAGCATGGAAAGAAGGCTGGACATTCAAAGGAGAGGTAGCCATTGTCTTTGTTGTAGAGAAGGAAAAGGCCTTTCTATTGTGCTCAACTAACTCAAGCTATTTGCTGTCTTCTCCCATTACCATCTGCTGAATATATATATATATCACAGGCTGAGGGGAGAAAAGAGGAATCTCATCATGTTTAAAAATCAATTATAAGTAACGTGGAGTTGAAATAGATCTTCACGATTATCACAAAAACGTTCATGTTTTGTCTGCTCTCCACAATCAGAACAACTGTCAACTCATCACCCTTATCTTAAATAATCTAGTAATACACACGATGTTGCTAAGACAGAATGCAAGATTATGACGTTATTGTTGAATTTTCTCTTTAAAAGGGAGGCAAGATCTGCTTTCTTGACTTGTATAATATAAACTTAGCGGGGAAGCGTGTACTTGTCTGCATTTGTCTTTAATGATGGGAAGAAGATGTCACATTGATTGATGAAAAGTTAATGTTGTCTAAAACATTACTAAAATTAATCTTGATGTCCTTTGAGATTGCGGATTAATGACGATGATGTAGAAGTCAACTCAGATTATGCCAATCTACTCAAATGCTAATCGGCCATTATCTCTTCTGGAAAGAAAACTTAGAAGTTTGTATCCGAATTTTATCTGGCAATTTGCCTTCTCCCCTTCATCTACCCTATATATACATTCTATGAAGGAGGAGACAAACATGAAGAACTTCACCCTCTTAAGTTGCAGTCATGTTGTAACATGGACTTGACACCTCTCTCAACAACTATCTCAGCATGCATGGTTCAAGCAATGTCTCCCTCCTAACCAGCCCTACAACTCATAACATGATTCTTTTCATTAGTGTACTGGTAATGCATCATGGTTTTAAAATTGCTTAATTCCCTAGTGTGGATATTTTTATAATGTGTAGCCTTCATTATTTGGAGACAAGGGGTCTCCATCTGACACTGGTTTATGTAGTTATTTAATCATTTTCAGTAGCATGTGTATGCAATTAACATGGTTGAGTTTTTCAAGGTTTTTAATAATCTCTTGTCATGCAGGAGGCAGGCAAGATCTGGGAGCTCAACTTGTACATATTTTGCCAACTTATAGGAAAATGGACGTAGTTTAATGATCAATGCTGGATTATTAAGCTGTAATTAAGCATAACTCAGACAGCCATTAGACTGTCATTAAGCGACAAATAAGCGTGTTAAATGTTATATATTCAATTTCTTTTAATTGTTTTTATGTAATTAAAGATCATATTCATTATTTAATCCGCGTATTTTATTTGCTTAATGCACGTGAGATTTGTATATACCGTGTGATAATCAAATAGTTAAAACTTAACAAAGTGTTCCAATATCTTCAATGCGAATCCGGACAGCTCAGGTATTCGTAGAACAAATCTCATAAATCTTGAGTTCTTGTTTGACAAATGATTCAGCTGTTAAATTTGGTAAAACTAACTGTAAACCTCTAGTGTTAGCAATAATGTGAATGTTAAAAGTAAATACTTTTTGGATTAAGATGAATCGATGGTCATTCTTGAAAGCTAAGAAAAGGCAGAATCTGTGGAAAGAAGACTGTATAATTATTATTTTTCAAAACAATTCTATACATGTAAGGTATACTTTATGTACAATTAGATTTCAACAGTTGAGGATGATTGAGAACAGTGACTCTAGCTGACTCTAGCTTTGATCAATCTCCTGAAGAGGCTTTCAAGACCTTCATCAAGATCTTGGATGCACATCTCTGAGTTTTCCAGCTCATTTTGCACATTCTCAACATGCTTCATGCTTCCAGATTTAATCAAGGAACAGAATGTAGCTTCCGCATTTGCAATTTCATTTTTTTTGTTCTTCCTTGCAAGTTACTTTTTTCTGGTGCATATATATATATATATATATATATCTTTGAAAATAGTGACCACGAGCTCGATTTTGATTCAGCCTCTGGCCCTGAAATAAATGACAACAAGGATTATATAACGCTGATGGTTACTGCTGCTACTTGTTTCAAGGTGCTAATCACGGCTTCTGTCTCACCATCTTTGCTAAGTTTATTCTCCATATGCTTCAAGTTCTTCAAGGCCTTGCAGATTGCCTTTCTCACTGCCTTCCTAGAGGCTAAGTATTTACTAACCTCATTAGCAAGCCCCCCAACTCCTCTTCTTCGATGCAAAACCGATTGAAGATAATGTGTGCAGTCCTTTGTTTGGGACAAGGCATCTCTAGCAGTCCCGCATACATCGAGGAGCATGAGAGATCCATCCAAAAGTTGTTCAACCAATTTCCTTTGCTGCTCTTGAGCTAGAGCTTGTTGATCGAGGGGCTATTGAAGCAACATATCAACAGAGTCATACAAATCTTGAAGGCAGTTGAGTTGATTTCCTAACGATAACGATGTAGAGGCCAACTGAGACTCCCTCAATTGGATCAGATTTTCATCTTTTTGAGAAGTGATGGGGTGTTGCCTTGAAGGCAAACTGTTTGAAGCGAGCATGGAAAGAAGGCTGGACATTCAAAGAAGATGTAGCCATTGTCTTTTTTGTCGAGAAGGAAAAGGCCTTTCAATTGTGTTTCAACTAAATCTATTTGCTGTCTTCTCCAATTACCATCTGCTGAATATATATATATCCCAGGCTGAGGGGAGACGAGGAATCTCATCAAGTTTAAATATCAATTATAAGTAACGTGGAGTTGAAATAGACCTACATGGTTATCACGAAAACGTTCATGTTTTGTCTGCTCTCCACAATCAGAACAACTTATCACCCTTATCTTAATTGATAAAGTAATACACACGATGGTGCTGAGACAGAATGCAGGATTATGACGTTATTGTTGAATTTGCTCTGTAAAAGGGACGCAAGATCTGCTTTCTTGACTTGTATGATATAATCTTAGCAGGAAAGCGTGTACTCGTCTGCATTTGTCTTTAATGATCTGAATCAACCATGTTGAATGACAATTGATTTTGGCCATACAAAAGTTAAACTGTTGACATTTTATAATCGAAATAAGGCAAAGGCAAAGGCAACAAATAAATATTTGCATGAGTGCTGCAACACATACTACTCGTTTCTATCTGATACTGGCACGAAACGGTGATCATTTGAAATTGGAATATAATATATTCAATTTTCACTCTAAAAAAGGTGCATATATACATGTATAAATAAAATTCATGTCTTTATACTTGACAATTAATGCTCGAATTTAAGCACATTTAGCTTTATTCTAGGAAATTGCATTAGCATATCTAGTTAGTTTTCGATAGCATTTAAGAGCGTGGAGTTGTGTTTATTTCTTGTAACATTTTGCTTTTAATTACCTGTGGAAAGGAGTTGTGTGTAAATGATGGGCATGCTAGAGTCGAAGAAAAAGAGCAAAGGCGTGCAAGCTGACTGTGTTTCCAACCTTCAAAAGAGGTCTGGTCGAGCCAGCTGAGCCGATCGATATCATTGGTGAAGACGAGCAACAAGAGCTGAAAAACCATGTTTACAATCAGATTTCTTCCTTAGCAATTTGTTTCATTTTCAGTTCTGACACTGATCATCGTGAAAATGTTGATGAAACTCTTGAACTTTATTTTGTTTAGTCTTGGGATTAATGTGGATGATACTTGATTTGGTTTCTTTACTTGTTATATTTGCAATCTTTACTTCTTGAACTCCAATTACCAGCATTTCATATATTATTATTCTCACTTTACTTTAATTTCAATTGTTCAATACTTCATTACTCTAGAACCCAACTGTAATAACCTAAGCCAATTTCTACCCATCCAATTTCTGTGGAGACAAACATAAAGAATCTCACCCTTTCAAGTTGCAGTCATGTGGTAACATGGACTTGATGACACCTATTTCAACTATCTCAGCACGGTTCAAGCAATGTCTCCCTCCTAATCAGCCCGACAACTCATAACAATATTCGTTTAATCGGTGAGCTCATAATGTATCTCAATTCGTGAGATAATACTATAATGAACTATATGCATTTACATGAAAATGTATATACATTTATTATGATTGAGTTTACAAGTTTTTTAATGTGATAATGTCCTGAATCTCTTGTCATGCAGGAGGCAGGCAAGATTCGCTTAACGATTGTAAGATTTATATCTACCATGTGATGCTCAAAGTGTTCCAATATCTTCAACGGGACAACAGGAATCTCGACAGCTCAGGTATTCATACAAAAAATCTCATAAATCTTGAATCTTTTTTAACAAATATAATAATAGTGGTTCTATAATTCATCTCTCAAGTTAAGATGTGTAGCATTTGGTAAAACTAGCAGTAAACCTCTAGTGTTAGTAATAATGTGAATGTCAAAAGTAAACTATTTTTGGCTTAAGATGCATCCATGGCCATTCTTGAAAACTAAGAAAGGGAAGAATTTGTGGAAAGAAGACTGTATAATTATTGTCTTTTAAACAATTCTATACATGTAAGTTATACTTTTGTGCAATTAGATTTCAACAGTTGATGATGTTGAGAACAGTGACTCTAGCTTTGATCAACCTCCTGAAGAAGCTTTCAAGACCTTCATCAAGATCTTGGATGCACATCTCTGAGTTTTCCAGCTCATTTTGTACATTCTCAACATTCTTCATGCTTCCAGATTTAATCAAGGAACGCAATGTCGCTTCAACATCTGCAATTTCATTTGTTTTTTGTTCTTCTTCCTCGCAAGTTACTTTTCTCTGGTGCATTAACTTAGATAATAGTGACCATGAGCTTGATTTTGATTCAGCCGCTGGCCCCGAAATAGAGGACAGCAAGGATTCTAGAACGCTGATGGTCACTGCTTCTACTTGTTTCAAGGTGCTAATCACGGCTCCTGTCTCACCATCTTCGCTAAGTTTATTCTCCATATGCTTCAAGTTCTTCAAGGCCTTGCAGATTGCCTTTCTCGCTGCCTTCCTAGTGGTTAAGTATTTCCTAACCTCATTAGCAAGCCCCTCGACTCCTCTTCTTCGACGCAAAACTGATTGTAGATCTTTTGTGCATTCCTTTGTTTGGGACAAGGCATCTCTAGCGGTCCCGCATACATCGAGGAGCATTAGAGATCCATCCAGAAGTTGTTCAACGAATTTCCTTTGCTGCTCTTGAGCTAGAGCTTGTTGAGCAAGGGGCAATTGAAGCAACATATCAACAAAGTCATACAAATCTTGAAGGCAGTTGAGTTGATTTCCTAATGATGACGATGTAGAGGCCGACTGAGACTCCCTCAATCGGTTCAGATTTTCATCAATTTGAGAAGTGATGGGGTGTTGCCTTGAAGGCAAACTGTTTGAGCGAGCATGGAAAGAAGGCTGGACATTCAAAGGAGAGGTAGCCATTGTCTTTGTTTTAGAGAAGGAAAAGGCCTTTCTATTGTGTTCAACTAACTCAAGCTATTTTCCGTCTTCTTCCATTGCCATCTGCTGAATATATATATATATATATATGTAACAGGCTGAGAGGAGACAAGAGGAATCTCATCCTCTTTAAATATCAATTATAAGTAACGTGGAATTGATCTGAATCCACACGAGTGTAGCAGATGTTCCATTTTTGTCTCCTTTCCATAATCAACAAACAACTCGTATCAATAAATAATCGCTTTCAACTTGTCTGTTATTGTTGAATTTGTTCTGAGAAAGGGAGGCAAGATCCGCATGCTTGACTTGTATAATATAATTCAAAAATGTCAGCATTGTTTATACAATGTCTTCCCTCACATATTATTGTTGAATTGGGATCTGGATCTAAAACACACTGTCAGCATTGTTTATGTAATGTCTTCCCTCAACCAGCTCAGTACTTTTAAATGAAGACATCATCCAAGTTAGCAATTTTATTTATTAATTTATTATCATAACTTTTTAAATATTAATTATGATTAAAAGAATATATGATATATTTACTCTTTTAATCTACCCATTTATTTTTTAAATTTTGTAAAAAAATTATATAAATTTTATGAATTTAAAATTTAATAAAAATATATATAAATTGAAAACAATACAAAAATATATTTTCTATGAATTTTTATATAAATATTTTCATTTGAATATTTGGAATTCAACTTGTTAAAAAAATATCATAATGACAGTAAAATATGCATTACAATAATCTTTTAATCTTTTAACCAAACACTGTAATCATACATTCATATCAAACAAACAAAATAAAATAATGTAACATTCCCAGTAATGTATAAGGTAATGTAATATTCTGATAATCTTATTTCAAAAAATAATATTATATTCTATGAACGAAACGCTCAACATTTTGATATTCATGTATGTTTAAAAAATATTAAAAGAAATAAATAGGAAATAGTACATAATAACATTAACATACTCGATGCTAAAGTAAACTAATATGTTGGATGAACCAGACTTCCCTGAAGCTAACACAAACACACGTGCTAGATGCGGTCCAAAATGTGTCTGTCATCCATGTAAATGACCACGTCTGTCATGTTAGTAGCAGCCCTTTGTCTGTTTTTGGCCGGAAAAGCTCTGTTAGAAACAAAAAGAAAAAAATTGGATGAAGAAGTAGTAGAGTGACAAAGTGAGCGGATTTGGTGAGGTCGTTCGTAGACGGGCTAAAGAGGGATGGAAGTGGAAAAAGTGAAGAGATACTTGGAGAATCCGGCCACCATCGAAGGAGATAAGCTGCCTTTGAGATTCTTCGAACGCCTAATTATGCACGGTCTCCGCGTTGATCTCATCGAAACCAATCGCGTCGTTTGCTCTTTTAAGGTCAACCCTCGTCTCTTGGTAATTGACTCCTTCTATTCATGAATCTTCAATTTGGGTTAAGATTTTAGATTATTGATGATAAACAGAATTCGTGTTTTACATTTATTGTGCAAAGAACGATAAAAATTGCTTGCATAGCGGAGCCACAGCTATATTAGTGGACTTGGTTACCTCGGCAGCAGTATACACTGCTGGAGCTACCTTCACTGGAACTTCAGTTGAGATCAGTATCGCTTTCATGGATGCTGCTTATGCTGATGTAAGTATTTTTCTTCTGATTTTATTTTAAAAGTGTCAATCTGAACCAGGTCTGCAATATTTTTGTAGAAAGTGTCTTATAATTGCTAATTGTTGCTCAACATGTTCTGTTTCTGATAGATTATTGGTTTTGTTAACACCATGCTTGAAACTTTTAAATTTCTGCTCCAAATTTCCCCTTGATTTGTTGAGATTTTTTTTCCAGTTTCCACCAGTTTTTGAGTTTCAGTCAGTTTCTTAGTAGACATTCTTGAATGAACAAACTCAGTACTGGAAATCTAGTATACGTGAATTTGTGGATTTACTATTGTGTTATCATAGATGAGCATTTGATCGAGCCAAATCAAGTCTAGTTAAAAAAAATCCTCATCCTTTTGCCTAGCATAGGGGTTTATATACTGATTTCATGTGTGAACTGGTGCCAACTTAGGATCATGATTGTTATTCATAGACAGGCAAAATAAATGAATGCAGTCATAATCCAATAGATTTAATCTTAACAAATCTCTTAAATTTACCGATAATCTTGTCGAGAGATAATGACCGACTTAAAGATATCAAGTTCTAAAGGCTTTGATTTATGAAATAACGAATCCAGAAGTTCAATTAGAAGGTTATATTAGACGATAGAGTCGTAGTTTGTGGAGGAATAACTCATGATAAATATGAATTAAAATTTATTGTGGTGATAGCCCCTTGAGTTTCAATGTTCTGAACAAGACGGAAATACTAATTCAGGTACCTTTTCTTTATGCATACACTAATCTCTAGGATATAGCCTTCCTTTTCTGCTAATTGTCTAAATTTATTAGTTTTCCTCCCAAGTTACTAAACAGGAGACAAAGAAGATTTATGACCACTGACTATAAACACCAGAAAGTTGTATTTCCTGACTTCTTTTTTGCCTTTAATTGTTACTCTTCTGGCGCTTAAAATATAACCCATTTATCGTTTGCATAATGTAGGAGGAAATTGAGATAGAAGCAAAGGCTTTGCACGTTGGTAAGGCTGTTGCTGTTTTGAGTATTGAGTTTAGGAAGAAGAGTACTGGGAAAATTATGGCTCAAGGTCGTCATACTAAGTATCTCCATCTACCAAGTAAAATATAGACGACATTCTCACGAGTAATCGTCCTCGTAATAAAATGTATTATTTTACTAGTTGAATTCACGTAAAATTACTTCTTGCACTTTCTATATATATATATTCACATATTCAGCGAACATATTATCAGGAATTCAAATAGCATTTGGATAATGAACAGTGGTCGTTATATTATGATAGCAACGACGGTCCAAACTGTTATTATGGAAAATAGCGGTGCAAAACGGAATCACACCAATAACAGTATATCGTGATCATCATTTAGTGAATGGTGACCAATTGTGACAATAGCAGACCTCTATTCTCACTATTGTCCTGCTATTAATTTTTTTTAAAACATCTTCATTTTAGAAAACAATTAACTCCTATAAAAAAAATTTACATTGTAATATCAGTAATGACCGCAATAACGTTAATTATATTCGCAATTACGATAAATACAACACGGACACAACAATAATTTAAAGAGAGAATCGCCTCAGTGACCAAAAAAAAGTTATAATATACGATTTTAACCAACTTTTTTTGGATTTGCCAAAATGACCAACAAAATCGCAACGCGAAATAAAAATCGCAACGCGATCCCCAGAATCGCAAATCAGTTTCCAAAATCGCAACGCGATTCTTGAAAATCGCGATGCGATAGTACAAATTCGCATTGCGATTTTCCATAATCGCAACGCGAATATGAAAATCGCAACGCGAACACATAAATCGCAACGCGTATCCGTAAATCGCAACGTGTATCCGTAAATCGCAACGCGTATGGGTAAATCGCAATGCGTATCCGTATATCGCAACGCGTATCCGTAAATCGCAACGCGTATCCGTAAACTGCAACGTGTATCCGTAAATCGCAACGCGTATCCGTAAATCGCAATGCGTATCCGTAAATCGCAACGCGTATCCGTAAATCGCAACGATAATCCGTAAATCGCAACGCGTATCCGTAAATCGCAACGATAATCCGTAAATCGCAACGAGAATCTGTAAATCGCAACGATAATCCGTAAATCGCAACGAGAATCTGTAAATCACAACACTTAAATTTTGGGTATATAACACTGAAATCATAAACTAAATCCCTAAATCGCAACTCATTCCATCTCCATCTATCACTCTCTCCGGCGACATCCGTTCCTATATCCAACGACATCCTTCCCAATCCGGCAACAGGTTTTAGTTTCGCAGCTCGTCTGTTTAGTAAATTAATTTACAACCATGAAATCATCTAATGTTGATCATGTTTGGATAGATTTGTGTTTTGGAGGGTCATGGGATAATGTTCATGGTGTTTTACAATATATGCCTTTACCCATGAATCTTCAACTAAAATTGTCTTTACAAAAGTTAACTTATGAAACTCTAATGCTACGTGTTTCAAATAAATTGAATTTAGAGCCCCTAAGTGGATTTAGGCTATCTTATCAGAGAAATGGTAAAGTTTATTTGTTAACCGACAATGAAGATGTTGAACGATTCATTGCTTACATTAGTGTTTCACAAGATGATGTTACATTGTATGTTGTTGAACCTAGAAGTAGTATTGTTGGGTCAGTAGCGGGTAGTAATCAACTAAGTTTTTCTCAAAACCCACAACCTTTCTCTAATCCAAATCCCAATCAACTTTCAGCACCAAATTCCGGTTTTCGTATTGACCAGTTAGACGATGATGAGCCAACAGAAAAAATTGTGAGTACTAGTCAGTATTCGAAATTTGGTCTTGGTCAATATCCGGACTTTGATATTGGTCAATACACGGATTTTGATGATGTTTCAGAAGAAGAAACAGACCATGCGTGTAATGATATTGATATTGGTCAATACCCGAATTTTGATGATGAAACAGCCGTTGCCGAAGAATGTAATGTTGATGATAATGAGGAGGAAGTTACGACTGTGAATGAACATGTTGAACATCCATTCTGTAATTCATATAATCCTGAAGAAGAAAAAGAAGAAGAAAAAGTCCCGAAGAAAAGAAAATGCCACGGGCGTATAACTGGAATATGCCAGAATTACTTCAGATACCGGAAGAAGAGTTGATAAAGAAAGCAGTTGATTGTTACACAAAAGTTATTCGTATCAAGAAAGATGATTGTTTTGATACAAAGGAAGACTTGAAGATAGCTTTATATACGAAATGTGTGGAAGATGGCTATCAACTAAAAGTTAACAAATCAAGCAAAGATCGTTTCGAAACAAGGTGTATGATTGACAAAAACTGTACGTGGCGTATGATTGCAAAGAGAATAAAAGATTGCAAAATGTTTCAAGTTAGGACTTTTATTGATAAACATACATGTTCAAGAACCCAAGTTTTTCCTCACCATAGACAGGCAAACAAAAAGGTGTTGGGTGGTTTTCTGGCTGAGTTAATGTTTTTGAATGGCAGGGTATATCGGGGACATGAAATTATGACTGACATGAATGCTCGGTTCAAGATTAGTATATCATATTCTCAAGCTTGGAGAGCCAAATGTTATGCCTTGGAATTGTTGAGGGGGTCGCCAGAAGCATCGTTTGCCCAACTGCCGGCTTATTGTCACAATTTAAAGCTGAAAAATCCTGGGTCGGTAACTCATATCAAACAGATAGAGATGGACGCTTTGAGTTGCTGTTTATCGCCATTGGTGCTACGGTTAGTAAATCAATATAATTTTGTTGACTCATTTTTGTTAGTTACATGCATTTCACATTTAAATGATTATATTTCTTGTGTATATTATTTGTAGATTCGTTCGTTTATTACTTGCATGCGCCCAGTTATTATAGTTGACGGAGCACATTTGAAAGGTCGATACCTTGGAGTAAACTTATTAGCAGTAGCCATGGATGCTAACAATGGGATATTGCCAATAGCTTACGGGGTTGGCAAATCTGAAACCTCTGATTCATGGACATGGTTTATGGGGCATCTTAGGGATTGCATAGGTCCTATTAGCAATCTGACAATCATATCCGATAGGGCAAACTCAATTGACAACGCTGTTAGAAGGTGTTTCCCAGATGCTTTTCATGGACTTGTGGTGTTCATTTGTATAGAAATCTAAAATCAAGGTCTGCTGGTATAAAAAAGCACAAATGGACATACTGGAAGGCTGTAAAAGCTTATCGGGAAGTGGATTTCAATAAGCATATAAATTGTTTAAGACGTGTTTTGCCTCAGTGTGCTCAAACACTAGAAGATGTCGGGTTTGAAAGATGGTCAAGAGTACATCAACTTGGAGCAAGATATGGTTTCATGACGTCTAATAGTGCAGAATCAATCAACGCTCTAAGTCGTCATTCCCGGAAATTACCCATTACTATGTTAATGGAGTTTTTTCGAGCCTCTATTCAACAGTGGTACTACAAGAAAAGAAACCATGCAGGTATTATTTCTTTGAATTCGTAACTTATCATATTTATATATTTTACTAAGTATTGTTTATTTAAATTTACAGGAACATTGGAACATCGTGTTACACCATGGACTGAAAAAAAGATAACGAAACGTGTTGTGAAGTCAACGTCATGGAGAGTTGAACCATGTTCAAACACTTTGTTTCAAGTACTGGATAATAACTTAAATGGGCTAGTCGATCTAAATGCAAAGACGTGTAGTTGTATGAAATGGCAAACATCTGGTTATCCGTGTGGCCATGTTATAAAAGTTGCTCTTCATTTAAACCAAGATGATTCAAGCGCATACGCTATGGATTGCTACACTACAGAAGTTTATCGACAGACTTATGCCGAGATTGTCTACCCTATTCCACATCCTTCTGAGTGGGACATACCAGATGACTTACAAACAGTTTTGCCACCAGCCATGGACAGAAGGCTACCTGGCCGACCAAAAAGTCACGATCGTATACCGTCTAAGGGTGAAGAGAAGAAGAGATCGACATGTAGTCGGTGCAAGGAAAGTGGTCATACAAGGTTGACATGTGGATCACCAGTGCCATCAAAATCATCTTTTCCTCTACCAAAATATGGATCCTCATCAAAATCCAAAGCTCATATGGTGTCAAGCAAAAGGCAATCATCTTTAAAATCCCAATCACGATTGGCTTCACCTTTTGAGACTGTTAACTTAGGTGATTTTAAATGCAAACGTTGTATTATGTGGATTTTATGTGTGAACTTTTAACATTTTCAGTTGAATTAATGACTCAGGCCAACCATTTTGACTTAACCAACTCTTGTTATTCAGTTGTTATCACTATTAGGCATGCATTTGACTATCGCAACACGGAAAATACAATCGCAACGCGAAATGAAAATCCCAACATGAAAATCGCAATGCGGAAATGAAAATCGCAACGAGAGAATCGCAATGCGAAATGAAAATCGCAATGCGAAATGAAAATCGCAACGACAGAATCGCAATGCGAAATTAAAATCGCAATGCGAAATGAAAATCGCAATGCGAAATGAAAATCGCAATGCGAAATGAAAATCGCAATGCGAAATGAAAATCGCAACGAAAGAATCGCAATGCGAAATGAAAATCGCAATGCGAAATGAAAATCGCAACGAGATAATCGCAATGCGAAATTATAAACGCATTGCGATTTTCATTTCCGCATTGCGATTTTCATTTCGCATTGCGATTCTCTCGTTGCGATTTTCATTTCGCATTGCGATTTTCATTTCGCATTGCGATAGTCATTTTTGCCTTCAACATAATGCAGATTGAAATCAACAAAATCAACCATTACATTTCAATCAATTAAACAAGCACAAATAAGAATTATGTTCGCATCAATTACACAAATCAACTTTTACAAATCATCTTTTACAAATCAATTAAACAATCAAAAAATAAGCAATAATTCTTATTTCCGATCATCTACTATTGAATCAACTTTTACAAATCAATTAAACAATCAAAAAACAATCATTAAACTATTGAATCAACTTTTGCAGCTCGACATCATTTTCACGCAGTTCACTTCTGAGATTAACCTGCAGAAACCAAACATTTGTTCAAACAACACTTTCTACGCAAATTATTGAATTCTAGTTAATTAACCAAACATTTTCATTTATAAGTATATAAACTTACCAATTGTTTATGGACATTTTTATAACGCGGATGCAGGTAGGCAGCGTCTCGTATATATCGATTTAGCCATATAATGCCGAAACCACAAGCCTACTGCAGCTTTATCTCTATCGGTGGGAGGTAGATACTTGATGCTTCCCGTCGTCAAACGCTCCAACGCCAAGCATACGAGAGGACCACAATCTCCTCTGGCTCCGCTCGTTTGTTGTGGCGCGGTCTCGTCTCTAATAACTGTAATATTGAGCTTCTTTGGCTTCTTGTTTCCAGAACGAGTCCAATAATTGATCGCATCCAAGAATTTAGCCAAATGAGAGCTCCATCCCTTAATAACATCTCTTAAATCAGCCAATGATATGTAATTTATCATGCTGTCATACACTATTGTCTTAAGGGATGGGAGCTGAAGCTCGACGAGAATCCAATGTTTACGTTCCAAAACAGGGATAAACACCTGCAATCATAAGTAATAATTCATTCATTTGCGCACTTATTTCATAAAACCTTTAAACTCAATCTAAAATAAATACTAACCTTATCGACCTCCCACCATGCAGGATAAAGTTTAGCTTGTCCATTGCCCAAATCAAATGATTCATCTCGTGCATTCTTCAAGTGAACGGCGTGAAAAGACGTCGGCATTATTGTATATCGTATATTTTTATTTTTCTTAAGTTTTCTATTATTAGAAGACGTGTCACCCACGCATCGATATGCTGTTTTACAAAAAAAGACATATATTAGTGACTTACATAAATTTAAAAAAAAAATTAATCAAATTGAAATATAAGAAAAATATAAGACTTACCCCCCATCGAAATAGCCATTGTCTTCGACCCCTAATAATACGCCCCACCAAGGCCGTTCAAGCAACAAAAAGATATCATCGGTGAGCTTGCATATGTCAGTGAAACACCCCTTGCTCCGCTCATGTAGATAAAAATCAACTGCGGTCTTAGCCCAAAGGGTGTTATCCAAAATTGTGTCCGGTAGTTGTTCCCTCTCCTCTTCAGATACCGGTATGGTACTGGCCGGTAACTCATACGAGAGCCAACTTGAATCCATCATGTCCGGCACGACAGAGGGTTTCTCAAGAAGCCTACATATGACGCCATGTGAATCGGGCTCTTGAATGGTGGGAGGGACCTCTTCAATGATGACAGTGGCCTCTTGAACGGTGGGAGGGGACTCTCGAGGAATGATATGGGGGGCCTCTTCAACGATAGGAGTGGACTCTTGAGGGATGACAGGCGAGTCGGGCTTCTTCTTGCGGTGTCTTCGCACTATTGGGGTATACGGAGACTTAATAGCACGTGCACGCTGTCTGATGCGTGAACTCCGTCGTGCAAGCATAACCCGACGTAAAGCATCCACTCTATCGGGCCGCTAAATAATTAAATACAAAAATCAGTAAATAAACAGACATGATATTTAAACAGTGAAAACAAAGACAAATATGTTTCAAACTTGCATTGTATTCACCCAAGTCATTATTCTATCATAGTTCACAAAATGCATCAGATAACAAAGAAAAATATGTTTCAAACTAATACCCTGAAGTTAGTATTTGTCTTTGTTTTGTCTATTGGTTGAAGTAATGCAATCCATTCAAGTTTCAATTTGCAGAAGAAGAAATAGTTTACTTTCGCAACACGAAACTTAAAATCGCAACGCGAAACCAAAATCGCAACGCGAAATGAAAATCGCAACGACAGAATCGCAATGCGAAATGAAAATCGCAACGAAAGAATCGCAACGCGAAATGAAAATCGCAATGCGATTTTGGTTTCGCGTTGCGATCTTGTCGTTGCGATTTTGGTTTCGCGTTGCGATTCTGTCGTTGCGATTTTCATTTCGCGTTGCGATTTTGGTTTCGCGTTGCGATTTTAAGTTTCGTGTTGCGAAAGTAAACTATTTCTTCTTCTGCAAATTGAAACTTGAATAGATAAATTTACTTTCAACCAAAAGACAAAACAAAGACAAATACTATTTCACAGTGTTAAAGAATACACAGTTTAGCAGAATTGGCAGCAACCGAACAAATTTACTTTCAACCAAAAGACAAAACAAAGACAAATACTATTTCACAGTGTTAAAGAATACACAGTTTAGCAGAATTGGCAGCAACCGAACAAATTTACTTTCAACCAAAGACAAAACAAAGACAAATATATTTCACAGTGTTAAAGAATATACAGTTTAGCAGAATTGGCAGCAACCGAACAAATTTACTTTCAACCAAAAGACAAAACAAAGACAAATACTATTTCACAGTGTTAAAGAATACACAGTTTAGCAGAATTGGCAGCAACCGAATAAATTTACTAAGCAATCTAAGTGAAATGGCTAATCTAAGTGAAATTACGAGTAAATTTATCATTAAGTTAAATATGGAAAATCTTAAACTTACCTCGTTGCGTAGAGTATGAACCTCATTCTGCAACGATACTATCATCTCACGTAGAGCGGCAACCTCACCACGTAAAGTTGACACCTCCACACGCCATGCACCATCGTTATCGCGTAGAGTATCGATCTCCTCACGCAAGGCATTGACCTCATCACGTAACTCCCTTGACTCATCCCGTTGAGGTGGAGGTGGAGAACAGGGAGATAGGAGTCGTGGCATCTTTGCCGGTCGCCTATCATGAGGTGATGGTGGAGAAGAGGCTCGATGATGTGACGGGATAGGTGATGGCTCTCGTTCTAGAGATGTATAGTCGGGTCGATCGGGTGATGGCTCTAGGTGAGGTGATGGCTCTCGAATTGGAGGAAGTGGATGCTGCTCATCATCCGTGCCATCAAAAAATTCTGACTAGCTTGCCACCAATCAGTGGCAAGCTCTTCCTCCGTGGGTGTCAGTCTTTGTAATGGAATGTTGGCCTCCTAAAATATAAAAACTCAAACAAAGTTAAACGTCTACTATTAATAACTTGTTTATATATTATATGAAAGTATTTGTGTTAACTTACATTATTTATTGTGGCATATGGTATTAAGTCTTCCCAATCCAACAGAGTTTTCCTCTTCCAGGAAATAGCCCTGGGAATATCATTTGACGTTTTTATTGCATATGTACGCATGCTGGGGAAAGCCTCGAATATCCAAATCTACAAACAATATAATAACAAAATTAGTAATTGTTAAATAATTAATTATAATTTTAGAAACATTATATAGAAATTCTTACCTTAAAGGCCCAAACAAAGCCTGACAAAGTGTATTTGGACCCATCGCCCCGCAAACTTTTGCGGTCATCAAAGGCAGACGACAACTTAGTCCAGGTAGCTTTCCATATATACGAACCCCACGGAAACAGATTCCATGCATTCAGGTCCTCTACCAATATTATTAGCTCCCGATGAATAGGTTGTCTGGCCTCTCTGCCTAAAAAGCCGGCATACACAAGTAGTAGAAGGCATACTCGGACAACATCGACGTCTTCCATCCGAGTGAAACCAGCTTTCTTATTAAATAATTTCTTCAGGTCGTCGACATGTAGGTTCGGCTTCTCCATTGACTCATCCGGAAAAACCCGGGATAACCATGATGGGCGGGCGATATGACGAGTGTACCGGCCTACATCATCGTGTCCGAATCGTAGACCAGTGATTAAGCAGAACTCCTTCCGCCCAAAGCAAGTATACGCTGGTGGAAAATGAAACCATATCTCTTCCTCACCACGTTGTATACTGTCGGGTAGATTTGATGTCATGGTCTGAAGCCACAAATGGGTCAAATTAGCATCTCCACCCGGATGCTGTACTCTCAGCCATGGCCCGAAGCAGGTTTCCTCAAACAATTGTCTTTGAGCAGGTGAAAGCTTCTTTGCAATTGTAGTGGCCAGGCTGACTTTATTTCTCAAGGTCAATTGAGCCGAAAAAAATTTCTACAAAAACAATAAACATACCAAGTTAGATATACCAAAAACTACACTGTGAAGATATACCAAAACAATAAACATAAAAAGTAGTAGTTTATTCTTGAAACTAAAATTTGCAACACTGTTTTGTCTTTTGGTTGAAATGAAAATCGCAACGAGAGAATCGCAACGCGAGATGACAATCGCAACGAGAGAATCGCAACGCGAAATGAAAATCGCAACGAGAGAATCGCAACGCGAAATGAAAATCGCAATGCGATTTTGGTTTCGCGTTGCGATTATCTCGTTGCGATTTTCATTTCGCGTTGCGATTCTCTCGTTGCGACAGTCATTCTCTCGTTGCGATTTTCATTTATCTCGTTGCGACTCTTCTGCAAATTGAAACTTGAATGGATTGCATTACTTCAACCAAAAGACAGAACAAAGACAAAGACAAATACTAACTTGAAAATCGCAACGAGAGAATAGCAACGCGAAATGAAAATCGCAACGACAGAATCGTAACGCGAAATGAAATCTAAGTGAAATGGTTAATCTATTATTGAAATGACCAGTAAACTTATCATCAGTTTCAATATGAAAAACCTACAATAATGCAAACATTTCAAAATAAAAATAATTAAAAAAACTAACCCTCGGAGGTTGATTTTCCATTTCTGAATATTGTGAGGGATTTCTGACCGTGAATGGTTGTGAGGGATTTCGCCGGAGATGGGGACGGAAATCTTCGGAGATGGGGACGGATTTCTTCGCCGTAGAGAGTGAGAGATGGAGATGGGACTGAGTTGTGATTTTAGGTTTTAGGTTATGAGTTGCGATTACGGGATTTTGTCTTAATATTCTTTTTGTAATTTGAAAATAAAATACGCGTAGCGATTATAATGGCGCTTTAAATATCGCGTTGCGATTTACGGATACGCGTTGCGATTTTATGTATTATCGTTGCGATTTACGGATACGCGTTGCGATATACGGATACGCATTGCGATTTACCCATACGCGTTGCGATTTACGGATACACGTTGCGATTTACGGATACGCGTTGCGATTTATGTGTTCGCGTTGCGATTTTCATATTCGCGTTGCGATTATGGAAAATCGCAATGCGAATTTGTACTATCGCATCGCGATTTTCAAGAATCGCGTTGCGATTTTGGAAACTGATTTGCGATTCTGGAAACTGATTTGCGATTCTGGGGATCGCGTTGCGATTTTTATTTCGCGTTGCGATTTTGTTGGTCATTTTGGCAAATCCAAAAAAAGTTGGTTAAAATCGTATATTATAACTTTTTTTTGGTCACTGAGGCGATTTTCTCTAATTTAAATCCCTTACGATACACTAGCCAAAAAAATGAAAATATTAAACTGGAAGATGAAACAAGTCTGGGATGATTTCTGATGCAGCCTCTCTTTCTGTGATTTATTCTTCTATTTCTACTTTTGTCATTAAATTATTTTAAAAAAAATTATATTTAATATTATATTTTATTTATATTTTGATACTCATCATTAATATTATATTAACGACAATGTTAGGAGCTTGCGTGTCAACTTTTTTTTTTGTTAAAAAATGACGTTATCTATTTTTTATATTTATTATTTAACTCTTAGTTAAGTTAGTATTATAGGTTAGTATACATGTTAATTCAATTAAGTAATAAATAAATATGTTTTAATTAATTTATAATATTATTAAAAATTGAATTAAATTTAATATAAATTTTATAAAATGAATAAATAATTATCTAATTAACTTCTTTATTTTCAAATAAAGCGAAAAAATAATTTGATTTACATGAACCAAGTTACCTCAGTGGTTAAATGGATAGTTGTCATCCTTAGATGTCTCAGGTTAAAGCACCAGATATTATAGGGTGTTTGAGTTTAGTGTTTATACATTGTTTAATAAAAAAAATAGTTCATACATCGTGTCGGAAATCTTAGATTTAAATCATCTTTTTTTTTCTAGCCATATAGCTTTACTTTCTGACTATATATTTTATATTAGGAATGAACGAATAAAATTATAAAGAACGATGAAATTATAAAATTATATATAGATTAAAATAGATTTTCAATAAAAATATAAAAAAATATATTTAAAATGTATAAAAATTTAAAATTTTAAAAGAAGCTACTGCCTCTATCCACTCTCCTCAATCATCCAGGCTTAACTTAATTCGATGATTAAAAATAATATCATTTTTAAATAATTAATAATTAAAACAAAAAAGATAAAATATGTATTTAGTACTTAAATTATAAGTTTTGATTCGTTTTAATAAATAAATTTTTAATTTTTTAAATCATACCTGACGTTTATTTTTTGTTTCATTTTAGTACCCGTCGTTAAAAACATAACGGACGAGCTCACCGACCACTGCATCTACAGTCGTCGACCGTTGCATCCCTCAGCCGATGAAACCCAAATTTTCCAACTCGCACCTTTTCGAACCCTTGAATGCGATTTCGACCTCTGTTTCACCGAAAAATGCCTCAATCTCCCTTAAATTGACAATGAACTCTTCGATTTTTTGTCTTCCGATCTCTATGGTCTACCGTTTGATGGGCTTAAAACTGGACTATGTTGATTGACTCATATTCTCTCGTGTTTTACAGTTCGGATTGATCGTCCATCCATCGAAATTATGCCACATCAGCCCCGTTTGTTAAGTAATTAACGAAAAAATATTAAAATAAAACAAAAATTAAACGTTAAATATAATTTTAATAAAAAAATTAAAATTGATATATTAAAACATATCAAAAATAATAATTTAAGTATTAAACACATAATTTATTATTTACTCAAAAAAACACACATAAATAACATAAATGTTAAATAGTTAGCTAAAAGAAATACTTTTTAAAAACCCTTTTCACCATCTTCCTACCGAAATCAATACTAATATAACCCTGGATTCTGAAAGCAGATCTACAGCTACAACCGAATAACTTTTACAATAAGCAAATATATCTGCCTTGTATATGCATGTTTGTTTCAATTTGTACAAATAAACAGAACATATCTTCCTTTTCCCCCTACTGTTCTCTGTGTTTGATCTTTAGGTAAACATTATCTGAGAAACAGGGAGAAAAGAAAACTATGGCACTGCCAGCAGCAGCAGCGGCGGGCGGAGGTGGGAGAGAAACAGAGCAGCCGCGACAGCAGCAGAAACAAAATGGATTTGGACAAATGATAACTGGAATCATTAGGATTGCCGTATTTTGGTACTTTGCATCCAAATTCTTTTCACCAAAAAAGTCTGCCGAACCCTCTGCCCTCATCAACAATCTATTTCAGAAAGGTGAACCCCTGGTATGTCGGTTTCATCAAAATTCACTAAATTAACTAACCCGAACTGATAGTTTACTGTTTCTTCTAATGATATCGTTGGTCTATTTTTAGGATGTGGTTTTATCTTTCTGAGCACGAAAAGTTCAATGACTTTGGAAACGAAGCTTCTCTGTGTGGCATGAAACTAATATTCCTTATGCCACTTGGGGCCCTGAAAGCACCCGTTCTCTTTCTATGAAGTACTATCCTTCTCAGGTAAGGTGTTTGAAAATGCATCCTTTTGCTCGCTTGCTTGCAATTTAGTCGTTGCTCTCTTAGAATTGGATAATAAGTAGTTGATGTTTTAATCTTGCAGGTCTTGAAAAACAATGGCAGTCTCTATGCTCACGTTTTCTTTGCACGCTCGGGTTACCCTCCGGATCCAAATGACCCTGAATACCAGCCTCAAGCTGCCTTTGGAAGGACTCACTGTGAGTTTCTCTGTCTTTCAAAAGATTTTTTTCCCAATTGCGGAGATTAATGGTGATCAAGTAACCTCGTTTTAATTCATTTCAGCTGTTGTGGCGTATTTACGCAAGTCAAGAGCAGATAAAAAGAAAAGTCTTCTTGGGAACACCAAAGATGGTGAAGGAGTTGAATCCGTGGCTATGGTTTGTTCTTTACTAGTAAAACTCATTTCATTGAAAGATGTTCTAACTTTTAAGAAGTTTGGGCTATTGTAGCAGACACCTAATCTTTTTAAAAGTGTGAACTTCTATTTTGTTTGATATTCCTCACAATAGCTTCTAACGCTTTTGTATTCTCATATGTGCTTTGAATTCCCTTAAATTTTGCAGCAATATAATGATCTTTGTGTTGAAGTATGTTGATTCAGGTGGCTGATGATGCTGAAACTGAATCTAAAGATGATGGCCCTGAAGAGTGGACGGCTTACTGGAAACCAAATATCACCATTAACTTGGTTGAAGATTTTACGCGGTATGTTTCTATAATGTTTTGTAAAAACGCAGTTTGATGATGTTTATTTTGATTGTTTGGCAGGATTTTATGCCAGTGTTTTTTGGAAAATAAATAAACTTATTGCCGTATTTCTTTTCCAGATACGGGCACAATGCTGTACCACCAAATATTGCTCCTTGTATCCTCACTTCCCTTACGATTTTGTCATTTCTTTTCCATGTCCTGATCTTTTAAGAAATTCTGTGCTTTTTAGTTTGTGTTAGAGCTGCAGTATGTTTGTTAGAGCTACATATGGACAACTTTGAGTTTCTTGACTTCAGATTTGCAGAGTTAAATATTGACCCTAGTACAGGAAACTACAACCCAACCATCTTCTTCAATGAATTTTGGTTACTTAGAGATAAGTTGATTGCAATTAACGAGTCAGTCTCAGAATTACCACTTAATTTGGAGGTCGGCCCCATAAGCATGATGAAGTGGCAACTTTTCCTGCAAATTGACCAATCATTCCAAATTCATCGTAGTTATGGAAGCATGCTTGAAGGTGAGGCTGATGAATTGAAGGTAATTCTTATCTGTTATTGTTGTGAAAGATTGAGATATATCAGAAATGATTACGATCTACAAAAATTAAAAATAAGTTCATATAATGACTTTTGATTTCGAAGTGGCATTTTAAGGATTTAGAAACTAAAAGGTAATCTCATTTTTCATACGAAAGCAAATAACCCTAAACCTTAAACACTACCTTCAAGTTGTGATTCGTTTTATCCCCTTTTGATTTCTTGAATAATAACTATTTGCTTGTGAATTTCTGTAGAGGGTCTTCTTGGAAGGAAATCCTTACTTGCTAGCAATCACAATGGTTGTTTCGTTGCTTCACTCTGTGTTTGACTTCTTGGCTTTCAAGAATGGTAAAAATAATTCTGTATTTTTGGGGGGGAAATTATCCATACATGGATGGTTTTTGATAATTTTTTTATACTCTAGAAACATAGGTTTAGGATGTTTGTTTTCTTCTCTGCAGATATCCAATTTTGGAACAAAAATAAGTCTATGGAAGGACTGTCTGCAAAGTCTGTTGTTGTGAGCTTTCTGTGTCAGCTCATTGTTTTCCTTTATCTACTTGATAATGAGACCTCATGGATGATACTGGCAAGTTCAGGAATCGGATGTTGCATCGAGTTTTGGAAAATAGGGAAAGCAATGCACATAGAGGTATGAGCTCAAATCTGCAATTGTTTTCCTCCCAAGAAGGGGGGGGGGAAATCGCTTTTAGATGCATTTATACTGAGAATATACCATTATTTTGAGGATTGCAAATATATTTGAGTATACCATTTATTTGAGACTCAATTTTTAGTACTTGATGGTGTCATCTAGGCCAAATTTGGTTATATTATTTGCCAGCTTCTAGTTAACTTATTGCAAGAGTATGAAAATCTGTAAAATTTCTTTTCATCTTCAGATTGATAGAAGTGGAAGGATACCCATGTTGAGGTTCCGAGATCGTGATTCGTATGCAAGCAATAAAACTAAGGAATATGATGATATTGCAATGAAATATCTATCCTATGTGCTCTTCTTCCTTGTTATATGCTTTTCTATCTACTCCCTCATGTATGAGCGTCATAAGAGCTGGTATTCTTGGATTCTCTCCTCTCTCACAAGCTGTGTATACATGTTTGGTAAGCCATATCTCCTTTCATGTTTCTTTCTTCGATGCTACCGTTGACCTTCAACTACAACTTATTAACACGGTGAAAGTCTGATGTTGCTCCCCTGTGCTCTTGGCAGGTTTTATCATGATGTGCCCTCAACTTTTCATAAACTATAAGCTCAAGTCTGTGGCTCATTTACCCTGGAGGCAAATGACCTACAAGTTCCTCAACACCATTATCGACGATCTCTTTGCATTTGTCATAAAAATGCCAACACTCCATCGGCTCAGTCTTCCGTGATGGTAAGCAGGAACTTGTAAACGTGTTGTTTTCCTTTGCATATAATTATGAGTCTGATTGTGTTCTGAATTTTTATTTTTAATCTACCTATACCAGAGGTGGATATATCCTGTGGATAAGAAACGCGTAAATGAATTTGGTTTTGGTGGTGAGGACGATAATGATCAGACGGCTGCCATTGCCAGTGAAGTTGACAAGAAAACAAACTGATGTTAGCCGATCTTTAGTGCAAAAAGAACAAAAGATGTAAAAGATTGTTATAACGTTATTGTAGTATGCCATGTGAATTTTAGAATTTTGGGTGGTCGAAAAATTTTGGTTAATAGCAGGTGCAGTAGCAGGACAATAACCTTTGGATTTTGTTGGATATGTAAAGCTTGAGTTACCCGACTAGAGATGGCCAGGTCGTTTGATTCAAGCCCAACGGTTTTGACTTGATTCAACTTTATAAATTTAGTATTTTTTTAAAAATAAAAATCGAGTTTGGGTAGGTTTCTTTAAGGATAAAGTCTGGTCGAATCAAATTTGAATTTAGGAGGAAGGAAAGTCGATTTGACCAAGAAATAATAGTATATTTGACTTTTTTATATTTAAGAATGAACTTAATATAAAAAAAAATCAAAAATATACTTCTCTTGTCATTTAGTTATTTAAAAAAATTTTGTCAAATGTTTTCGACATTATCATTTTAAGTGTTTAGTACACGAATATTAAAAAATCTATTAATACATGTGCTTTTTTCTTTTTGAAAATTTTATTTTTTAAAAAAAACTTAAAATTATTATTATTTAAAATTTTTAATTTATTTTAAAATTTCAAAATGAAACTGAAAAACTTCAAAATATTAAAATTTCTAATTTTAATCCTCTTTACTTCTGTCGGCCATTTTCAGTTGCCCATCCATAGTAATCCACCTATTGGTGGATCATAACTTTTATTATCATCTCAAATTCCTAAATTCTTAAATCCAACTAAAATCCCAAAATCAATAATCCTTGACTGCCAACAAACATTTGGATGGAAACAGTGGCCACTTGCCTATACATTCATTTGTGGTGTTTGGTTCGTTAGAATGTTTATGAGGGAATTGGAATCTGTGAAGGAATTGGAATCTGTCAGGAATTGAAATTCAATTTCATATTCTGTTTAGTTGGCAGGAAATTAAATTGGAATCCAATTTCATATTCTGTTTGGTTCGCAGACATGTTAGATGAATTTGATTTCAATAATGTAAAATGACAGGATTGCCCTTCTTATTTTTTTTTGCTTAATTTTAGTTTGTTTTATAAATTGCATGTAGTAATATATTATAAAAAATTTAAAAAAAATTAAATTTTAATTTTATTGATTGATTATTCATTTCAATAAATTATAAAAATCATGCTAATAAACATCATAAGTTAAAATCATCCCACTTAGGGATGGTCATGGGTCGGGTTGGGTCAGGTTTTTGGTCCACCAGACCCGACCCGAGAACAAGGGAACCTCCATCCGAGACCCGACCCGACCAAAATAAAGTTTCACCCGACCTGACCCGAATATATGAATTAGAAACCCGGCCCGAAATAATAAAAAATTATTTTTATTCAATAAAACAGTGACTTAATTGGAAAAATATATATATAGGGGTATTATTGTAATTATTCCTAAATATATAAGGTAAAATTATATATATTTTGGGTCGGGCAGGTATTTTTCACCCAAAACCCGACCCCGACCCGAATATCACATTTAAAAAAACCAACCCGACCAAAAATAAAGTTTAACCTGACCCGACCCGAATATATGAATTAGAAATCCGACTCGACCGACCCGAAATAATAAAAAAATATTTTTATTCAATAAAAACAGTGACTTAATTGAAAAAAATTATATATAGAGGGGTATTATTGTAATTATTCCTAAATATATAAGGTAAAATTATATATATTTTCGAGTCGGGTATTTTTCACCCTAAACCCGAACTCGACCCGACCCGAATATCACACTTAAAAAACCGACCCAACCCAAAATAATAAAAAATATTTTTATTCAATATATGAATAAGTTACCAAAAGATTGATGAGGGTAGTATGGTCAAATTTCAATTCCTTCCAACAAGGGAATTGAATTCATCCATTCTTGGATAGAATTCACTTTCCCTCATTTGATGGAAAATTGAAGCCATGAGGGATTCCAATTCCCTTGGAAAACTTGAACCAAACATAAGAAAGTAGTGGAATTGGATTTCAATTCCCCCTAATTCCAAGGGATTCATGCCAACCAAACGACACCTTAGAGATTTGGGATGCTTTCAAGATTTTAGAAGGAAATTAGAAATTTTTAAATAATAATATTTTAATATTTTTTAAAGTAAATTTTTTAACAAACTATAAAAGCGAATTTTGTGAAATAACGACTTTTCATATCGTCTGTTAAGACTGAGACACTTAAAATGATAATGTTGGTAACATTAGACAACTATAGGAAACATTTAGGCACCTAATTAAAAAAAGACAACGTTTAGACATTTTTATATTAAACCTTAAATAATTATTATAATATCTTCGTTATCTATATAGTTTTTCAATTAAACTTCTGTTTTATTTAATAATATGTCGGGTCAAATGTGAGTATTTATTTTAAGGGTAAATTATGCATTTAATACTTAAATTATTAGTTTTGATCTGTTTTAGTATCTAAACTTTTAATTTTATCAAAAACATACCTAACGTTTAGTTTTTGTTTCATTTTAGCATCTTACCGTTAAAATCTTAACGGGTGATTTGCATGTGGCATCTTTCTATGAGTAAATTGCATAATTCATCACTCAACTATCTTCTCACTCCTATTTTGATCACTAAAGTTTAATTTTTCAAACTTAATTACTTAACTTTCTAACTACTCCTAATTTAATCCCTCTAACTTTCAAATTTTTTTTATTTTTAATTATATATTAATAAATAATAATAATAAATGTCATGTCATAAAAATTATTAATAAAATAAATTAGAGTGATTAAAATAGGAGCAATTTGAAAGTCGAGTAGTTAAATTGAATTTTTTTAAACTTTAGTACCAAAATAAGAGTGAGAAGATAGTTGAGTGATGAATGATGTAATTTACCCATTGAAAATGCAATGAGGCACTAAAACGAAACAAAAACTAAATGTTATGTCTGGTTTTGAAAAAATTGAAAGTTTAGGTACTAAAACGGACAAAAACTGACAGTTTAGGTATTAAACGCCTAATTTCTTGTAACATCCTCAATATCGGGTTAGTGACAAAATTGTAAAATTTCAGAATTTGGTTATTTAAAGTGGAATAGTTGAATAATTCAATGATTTATTTAGAAATATTTTCTGAAAGTTATTAGTAATTATCAAAGGAATTAAAGGGCAAAAAGGTCATTTGACAAGAAAGATATTTTTCCCCTTTATATGAATGAATCACGTGGGTGGGGAAGAGAGTTATCTTCTTCCTCTTGCTTTCTTCTTCTCCACAGTGAACCAAGGGAGCAAAGGTGAGTTTTCTGATTTCTTGATTGTTTGTTGATTTTAAGTATGAGTTTCGATCCTTAGGTGATACTTAAACTTAAGGAAAGCTTAAGTTGTCTTAAAATCAAAAGATGAAGAAGTTATGAAATATTAAAGAGAATTAGGTTTTAAGTAAATTTCTGGAAAAGAGTTGATAAGTTGAATTTGAAACTAAATTTGACTTGTCATCAACTTAATTAAGAGATATGAAGTGATAGAATTGGATTTAGAGTATCTTGAAAATTTGGTATGATTTTTGACTTCCATATAAAAGATGGAATTTTGAGGTTAAGGATGTATTGAATGAGTAAAAATTAGCATAAATATATGTACTTATGTTAATAACAAAAAAGGGAATGAAACATGAAGAATTTAAGCTGAAAATGATGAATTTTCGGATGAAAAAGTATGTTTTGGGCAGAGTGTATCGGTACCCTATGTATGTGTACCAATACCCTCTTGAACGGAAAATTTCAGAATGTAATAAGGGTATCGATACCTTAGGGAGGGTATCGATACCCCCTAAAGGAAAAAAATGAATATGAGTCTGTTAAATTCGTTTAAGTTATTAACATCAAGTTGTAAGGTTTAGGCTTCTAATAATCGTCTCGGAAATTATGCTTATGTAGATATTGTGCCTAAACGAGTTTCAGAACAATTGAAGAATTAGAATCAAATCAAAGCAAGCAAGGCTAAGGTGAGTGCATTTTAGTTTATAGGATTATAAGGAATTGGACTTGTGATAAGTCTATTTCCAATAGTTATAGTGTATGAAGTATTGATTATAAGGATGTGAATGACATGAAATGTATGTATACTTGATTATATGAACCGATATGTTCTTGTATCTGCTATGTGATTTATGTGATATGTAATATGTGATAATAAAATATGAACTATAGGAAATGATTTATATGAGTTATGTGAAAAATATGATTCAAAGTATATGTGATATATATATGAACATATGTGGACAAGATATGACATATGTACATGAATAAATGAGATAGATGTTTACACATACATGTGGTATGTGACAGAAGAAAAGAAATATGTGATCATAAGAGCAATGATATGAACTATTATAAATGATAATGCCCATGTTATGTGATATGAGAGCTAGTGGTATAGTTGGCATGCCAAGAGTCGAGGGTTCTACGCAATCCTTCAGGACAAATACATAGGTCCTTCGGGACAAATTTCATATGCCACTCAATGGGACTTATACGAGCTGTGGTGACAGCATAAGTGCACAACCTCAATGTACTCGAATACCTTAAGTTCTCAGTAATGTACATGGGCTTATAAAAGATATCAAAAGTATACATGGGTTAATACATGGTCTTTAAAGAGAATAAATAAATCAATTAATATGATACTATGTGTGCTCTGTGGTGAAATGATACATGTGTTCCATGATATGTATAGAAATGTTCAGTATATGCTTATATGATAAAAAGGAATTAGTGATAGTAATATAAGTATTGATAAGCATGTTAATGGATTATAGGATGCTTTGTGTGTTACATGATGTACAGAAATAAGAATGTGAATTATAAATATATGTGTAGGTGGATAATTGTTGCATGACATAATATATGTTGTTGTGTGTGTATTGTTTAATTAAGAATGACTAAGAGATATAAATGATAATAGAATGAGGTAAGGATGGTATATATGTAGGATGCATTCTGTTATAAGAAATGTTCTATGATTTTATTATATGTTTTATATGACTCACTAAGTCAACGACTTAGCGTATGATTGTTTCACATGTAGGGTTCGAGAAGAGGAAGATTGATAAAAGTTACGCAAGACATGTCAGTTTCTCCTTTCCAAAGATCAGATCAGAAAAGAATTGAATCGATTGTATTTTGTAATATTGATTGAGGTTAGCATGTAAATAAAGATTTGAATCCGATATATATATACTAATCGGTTTTGTAAAATCATATGATTGAGTTTTGTAATGTTTTAAACGTATATATGTAAATGGTAAATGTATAATGATGAACGTTTTAAATTTTATGAGTTTTTAATAAGTGGACGGAATTACTGTAGCAAGGGTATCGGTACACTGTAGCAGGGTATCGATACCCTTGCAACATTCTGGAAAATTTTTAGAACCGGTATTGTTCATGGTACTGTTCATACAGTATAATACTATTCATGTCATATAGTACTGCTAATTGAAAACATATTTTTTTCAAATTTGTTATAATGAAATATAATTCAACAATATATGATCGTATTCTCTTAATATAAGTCCAAATGTTTGGTTATTTTGTAAGGAAATTGTTTTAAAGAGTCAATGTGACATCTCGGACTCGTTTCCGGGTCGGGTACGGGTTGGAGTGTTACATTTCTCTTATTTTAAAAATTGGTTTAGATGTAAAAAAAATTAAACCGGATAAAATAACGGGTGAAAAAAATATTATATTCTAATTAAAAACACTCCATATGAAGCCGTATACACAACGTAAATCACGTTATAAAAACAATGTTTTGCATGACCAAACACTTGATCAAAAGAGTTTACCAAAGGCCGTCCATGGTATGGGAATTGGGGTTATGAATTTGGTGCTGGTAGTTTTGCCCTGACATTTGATGCCTATAAACCAGCTGTCGAAACGCATAATCTCCTTTTACCTGTCTGTATCAAAGGAGCTTGTAAATATGAGGGACCTCTTTTGTGTTTTTTTATGAGGTTGATCCTTGATGCTCACAAATCCAAGGTTGGGGATGCTACCTGCACGAAGCCATGTACTTCTTCTGGAGTTTTATCATGGAGTAGAGCTACAAACATTCAACCATCAGGCTGTCTTCTCAAGAAGAAAAAACTGTGCAGATAGCACAGTACACCCTTTATATCATACAAGTCAGGCATGCGGATCTTGCCTTCCTTTGGCACAACAAAATTCAACAATAACGCCATAACCTGCAGAGTATTTATTAATATAAGGGAAGAACAGAAACGAGAAAATGGCCATTGCCTGTATACTGTCTTAGCACCATCATGTGGATTAGTATATTATTATTGTATTATTTAAGATAAGGGTACCGAGTTGTTTTGATTGTGGAGAGCGCACAAAATATGAACATTTCCGATAATCGTGTGGATCTTAACCGAGTCCACGTTACATGTATAGTCCATTGTATAGTATTCTCTCAGGAATCAATATACATTATGAGTTCACTAATTAAAAGAGTTTTGTTATAAGTTATAGGGACACATTGCTTGAACCATGCTACTTCGGATATGGGTGATGAGTTGTTTTGATTATGGAAAGGAGACAAAAACACGAACATCTACTACACTCCTGTAAATCCACACCGATTCCACGTTACTTATAATTGATATTTAAAGAGGATGAGATTCCTCTTGTCTCCCCTCAGCCTGTTATATATATATTCAGCAGATGGTAATGGGAGAAAACAGCAAATTAGCTTGAGTTAGTTGAAACGCAATTGAAAGGCCTTCTTTCTTCTCTAAACCAAAGCAAATGGCTACCTCTCCTTTGAATGTCCAGCCTTCTTTCCATGCTCGCTCAAACAGTTTACCTTCAAGGCAACACCCCGTCACTTCTCAAATCGATGAAAGTCTGAACCGACTGAGGGCATCTCAGTCGGCCTCTACATCGTCATCAATAGGACATCAACTCAACTGCCTTCAAGATTTGTACGACTCTGTTGACAAGTTGCTTCAATTGCCCCTTGCTCAACAAAGTCTAGCTAAAGAGCAGCAAACGGAATTGATCGAACAACTTTTGGATGGATCTCTCATGCTCCTCGATGTATGTGGGACCGCTAGAGATGCCTTGTTTCAAACAAAGGAATGCAGATCTTCAATCGGTTTTGCGCCGAAGACGAGGAGTGGAGGGGCTTGCTAATGAGGTTAGGAAATACTTAACATCTAGGAAGGCAGTGAGAAAGTCAATCTGCAAGGCCTTGAAGAACTTGAAGCATATGGAGAATAAAAATCGAGCCCATGGTCAGTAGAAGCAGTGACCATCAGCGTTCTAGAATCCTTGATGTCCTTTATTTCAGGGCCAGATGCTGAATCAAAATCGAGTCCATGGTCAGTAGTTTCAAAGTTAATGCACCAGAAAAAAGTGATTTGCAAGGAAGAACAAAAAACAAATGAAATTGCAAATGCTGAAGCTACAATGCGTTCCTTGATTAAATCTGGAAGCATGAAGAATGTTGTGAATGTGCAAAATGCTCTGGAAAACTCAGAGATGTGCATCCAAGATCTTGATGAAGGTCTCGAAAGCTTTTTCAGGAGGTTGATCAAAGATAGAGTCACTATTCTCAACATCCTCAATTGTTGAAATCTAATTGTACATAAAGTATAACTTACATGTATAGAATTGTTTAAAAAATAATAATTATACAGTCTTCTTTCCACAGATTCTGCCTTTTCTTGGCTTTCAAGAATGGCCATCGATGCATATTAAGCCAAAAATTGTTTTTGTTTTGACATTCACATTATTACTAGCACTAGAGGTTTACTGTTAGTTTTACCAAATGCTAACCATCTTAACTTAGGAGATGAATTATAGAGCCACTATTATTATATTTATCAAACAAGGATTCAAGATCTATGAGATTTTTTCTATGAATAACTGAGCTGTGGAGATTCCTGATGTCCCGTTGAAGATATTGGAACACTTTGATCATCACATGGTAGATACAAATCTCACACTCTTTAAGCAAATCTTGCCTGACTCCATCACGACAAGAGATTCAGGACATTATTATATTAGAAAACTTGATAAACCCAACCGTAATAACTGCACATACATTTTCAAAATGATCAAACAATAATGACTGCTTAAATAACGGAGGCCAATGATAATAAAACTAGCCACCGTTTGTGTAAGCAACTTGAAAACCACTCGTAAACATAGTATAGTATTATCTCAGGAATCGAGATGCATTATGAGTTTAGTGAGTAAAAGAATATTGTTATGAGTTGTCGGGGTGGTTAGGGGGGAGATATTGCTTGAACCATGTTGAGATAGTTGTTGAGATAGGATTCAAGTCCATGCTGCTTCATGACTGCAACTTGAAAGGGTGAGATTCTTCATGTCTGTCTCCACCGTCATAGAATATATATATTGGTTACATGAAGGGAGGAAGGAGAATGACCAGATTGAATTGAGATAACAACTTTCGAGTTTTCATTCCGGAAGAGATAACGGCTACCAGTTACCACACTCGTTCTAATAGTTGTTTTCTTCACTTCTTTCCAAGTAAATACATCATTTCTAGAAACCAGCATAGGTGAAACTAGGTTGGTTTTAACCAACTTTAATAATAAAAAATGGGTCCTTGGTTATAAACTTTCACTCATTTATATAAAATCTTTAAACTACAAGACAGAAATTAGATAATACCCTTTATTCATTGTAGAATGAAAGCTACAAATATTTATTGTATTCCAACTTCCAAGGAGTACCGTTCCTTGCCAGTATCGGATAGAAACTAGTAGTATATGTTGCAGCACTCGTGCAAATATTTATTTGTTTCCTTTGCTTTATTTCTATTATAAAATGTCAACAGTTAAGTTGTGCATGGCCAAAATCAATTGTCATTCAACATGGTTGATTCAGATCATACACGAGTTGCATTATACAAAATTGTTTAGCTGGATTTCAGTTGGTGGACAATTGAATCTTCAATAAATGTTCCATCTTCTTCCCATCATTAAAGACAAATGCAGACAAGTACAAAGTCTCCTGTTATGATTATATTATATACAAGTCAAGCAAGCAGATCTTGCCTCTCTTCTGCACAACAAATTCAACAATAACGTGATTATCCTGCATACTGTCTTAGCACGATCATGTGTATTATTATATTATTTAAGATAAGGAAGATGAGTTGTTCTGATTGTGGAGAGCAGACAAAACATGAAGGTGTTTGTGATAATCGTGTTGATCTATTTCAACTCCACGTTACTTGTAATTGATATTTAAAGAGGATGCGATTCCTCTTGTCTCCCCTCAGCCTGTTATATATTTATTCAGTAGATGGTAATGGGAGAAGACAGCAAATTAGCTTGAGTTAGTTGAAACACAATTGAACGGCCTTCTTTCTTCTTTAAAACAAAGGCAATGGCCTCTCCTTTGAATGTCCAGCCTTCTTTCCATGCTCGCTCAAACAGTTTGCCTTCAAGGCAACACCCCATCACTTCTCAAATCGATGAAAATCTGAACCGACTGAGGGAGTCTCAATCGGCCTCTACATCATCATCGTTAGGAAATCAACTCAACTGCCTTCAAGATTTGTATGGCTCTGTTGATATGTTTCTTCAATTGCCCCTCGCTCAACAAGCTCTGGCTCAAGAACAGCAAAGGAAATTGGTTGAACAACTTCTGGATGGATCTCTCATGCTCCTCAATGTATGCGGGACTGCTAAAGATGCCTTATCGCAAACAAAGGAATGCACACTGTTAGATTTGTCTAGAAATTAAGTTGACAAGTTAGAAATTTCATCTTGGTTGGTGGCCAACTTATTGGAAATTTCATCTTGGTTGGTGGCCAAACTTTGAACATGTGAATTTCATATTTGGTGGCTAACTTGTACACATTGGAAAATTCTTTGGTAGGTGGCCAAACTTTGAACATATTGTTCTTGAAACTCAACTATAAATAGGCCTAAGTATTTCCATTAGAAATTATCCCAAAAACAAGTTCTCTCTTCCTCTTGTATTCTTCATTCTCCCACTTTGGGAATTCCAAAGAATTCCATTTGTTGTAATATTGGCGATATAGTGAAGTTATCATCCGGTGTGGTGCCCGAGGAGTAGACGATATTCTCGTCGAACCTCGTAAATTTGGTGTGTTCTCTCCTTTATTGTTTTTTATTCGGTTCTTTTCCATTGTGTTTCAATATTCAATAGTTTGACAGGTTTATCCGCAGTGCAACCTTTGGTGGTTTTAATTTTGATATTTTAGGTCAATTTTAAAACTACATTCGTGTGGGAAATAACTCGTTTTCCCCAACAATTGGTATCAGAGCTTCGGTTGAGGTTATCCTGGTGGTTCCGTTACTGAAAAGATACAGTTCGTGATATTGAATATTGTTCGTTAGAATTAAAATGTCAAAATACGGATCAGTTGAGACATCAAGCTCTTCACCTGGACCGGTGAGGAGGGGTGATGTCAAATACAAATTTCTCGGTGGAGTTGTTCGATGGATCCGGTCATTTTGGCATGTGGCAAGGCGAGGTGTTAGACGTTTTATTCCAACAAGGTTTAGACATCACCATTGAGGAAGAAAATCCCGAATATATGGAGGAGAAAGAATGGGGAACAATTAATCGTTTGGCGTGCAGCACGATTCGATCTTGTCTTTCCAGGGAGCAGAAGTATGGCTACAAGAACGAGACTTCTGCAAGTAAGATGTGGAAAGCTTTGGAGGAAAAATTCCTTAAAAAAATCTCTCAGAATCGTCTCCACATGAAGAAAAGATTGTTCAGATTTGATTATCAACCATGGACTAGTATGAATGAACACATCACTGCGTTCAATGAGCTAGTGGAAGACTTATTGGGCATGGATGAAACCTTTAAAGATGAAGATTTGGCTTTGATGTTGTTGTCATCTCTTCCAGATGAATTTGAGCACCTTGAGACAACGTTAGTTCATGGTAAGGATAATGTTACCCTTAAAGATGTAACTGATGCTTTGTATAGTTATGAACTCAGGAAGAAAATCAAGAATGAGAGCAAGTACGAAGCAGCGGAGGCCATGGTGGCAAGAGGTCGCTCGAAAAGTCAAAAGCCAAAGTGGAGAGGGAGAGGGAGATCAAAGTCGAAGTCCAGACTGGGAAAAGATGAATGTGCCTTTTGTCATGAGAAAGGCCATTGGAAGAAAGATTGTCCGAAGCTGAAGAAGAAAGGAAAAGCTGCTCCAGATGCATGTGTTGCAGAGCATGATGCACATGACTCTGACATATCATTGGTTGCTTCATCAACAACATTCCATTCCGATGAGTGGATATTAGATTCGGGTTGCACCTATCATATGTCCCCTAATCGGGAGTGGTTCTCCGATTTAGTGGAACTAAATGCAGGAGTTATTTATATGGGCAATGACAATGCCTGTAAAACTGTTGGGATAGGTTCAATTCGATTGAAGAATCAAGATGGATCAACCAGAGTTCTGACGGATGTCCGATACATTCCCAGTTTGAAGAAAAATCTCATCTCGTTGGGAGCCTTAGAATCCAAAGGCTCAGTAGTCACTATGAGAGATGGAGTTTTAAAAGTCACATATGGCGCACTTGTGATGATGAAGGGCATCAGGAAAAATAATTTGTATTACTACCAAGGTAGTACAATTATTGGAGCAGTTGCAGCAGCTTCCGGAGGTGATGATTTGGACGTAGCCCAGTTGTGGCATATGCGGTTGGAATATGCTGGAGAGAAATCCTTGCAAATTCTGGAAAAGAAAGGATTGTTGAAAGGTGCAAAGGCTTGCAAATTGAACTTTTGCGAGCATTGTGTTCTGGGAAAGCAGAAGAGAGTGAAGTTTGGCACCACTATACATAATACAAAAGGTATTGTAGATTATATTCACTTAGATGTATGGGGTCCTTCAAAGACATCGTCTTTGGGAGGAAACCATTATTTTGTAACTTTTGTAGATGACTTTTCCAGAAGAGTTTGGGTGTATCCGATGAAGTCTAAAGATGAAGTGCTTCAAATTTTCCTGAAATGGAAAAATATGATCGAGAAACAGACTGGTAGAAAGATCAAACGTCTTAGGACGACAATGGAAGGGAATATAAAAGTGACCCATTCTTTGACGTTTGCCATGAGTATGGTATTGTTCCACACTTCACTGTTAGACATACACCACAACAGAATGGGGTGGCAGAGCGTATGAATCGAACACTATTGGAGAAAGTTCGATGTATGTTGTCTAATGCTGGGTTAGGCAAGGCATTTTAGGCTGAGGCTGTGACATATGCTGACCATCTCATTAATCGTCTGCCGTCATCAGCGATAGGAGGAAAAACACCATTGGAGGTATGGTCTGGAAAACCTGCTACTGATTATGATTCCTTACATGTATTTGGATCCACTGCTTATTATCATGTGAAGGAATCCAAGCTTGATCCGAGAGCAAAGAAGGCTCTCTTTATGGGAATCACCCATGGAGTGAAGGGATTCCGCCTTTGGTGTTTAGACACCAAGAAGGTAATTTGTAGCAGAGATGTTACCTTTGATGAATCTGCCCTAGTAAAAAAGGTAACAAGTGAAGCTGTCCAGACAAGTAGTACTCCACAGCAGGTGGAGCATACTCCAAAACAGGTGGAGTTTCAGCAGACGATGATCCCAGAAGTTGATGCAGCTGATTCTTCAACTCCAATAGAAGAATCAGAAGATGAAGAGGTTCAAACCCAAGAACCATTGGAGACACCAGAAACACTTGCAGTTACAAGGCCAAGGAGAGAAATTTGTAGACCTGCTCGATTTGTTGATATGGTGGCCTATGCTCTTCCAGTTGTTGATGATGATATCCCTATCACTTACCAAGAAGCAATACAAAGCTTGGAAAGTGATAAGTGGAAAAGTGCCATGGATGAAGAAATGCAATCTCTCCAAAAGAACGACACTTGGAAACTGGCACAATTACCGAAAGGTAAAAGAGCCATTGGATGCAAGTAAGTATTTGTAAAGAAATATGGATCTCATAACAAGAAAGATGTTCGCTACAAGGCACGGTTGGTAGCTAAAGGCTACGCTCAAAAGGAGGGAATCGACTACAATGAAGTATTTTCCCCTGTTGTGAAGCATTCCTCCATTAGAATATTATTGGCCTTGGTAGCACAGTTGAATTTGGAGCTAGCTCAACTTGATGTAAAGTCGGCTTTCTTGCACGGTGATTTAGAAGAGGAGATCTATATGACACAGCCAGAAGGATACAAAGATGGTGGTTGTGAGAAATGGGTTTGTAAGCTGAACAAATCGCTATATGGATTGAAGCAATCTCCGAGGCAGTGGTACAAGCGATTTGATAGCTTTATGAGGAGGCAAAAGTATACTAAAAGCAAATATGATCATTGTGTGTATTTCCAAAAGCTCAAATATGGATCTTTCATTTATCTTCTCTTGTACATTGACGATATGTTGATCGCTTCGAAGAGTCAAAATGAGATAGACAAATTAAAGGCTCAGTTGAATCAAGAGTTTGAGATGAAAGATCTAGGTGAGGCCAAGAAGATTTTTGGTATGGAGATAAGCAGAGATAGACAGAGAGGAAAGCTTTGTTTATAAAAGAAGCAGTATCTAAGAAAGGTATTACAATGTTTTGGCATGAATGAAAATACCAAACATGTAAGTATCTCATTGGCTTCTCATTTGAAACTTAGTTCTCGATTATCTCCTAAAAATAATGAAGAACGAGTGTATATGGCAAAAGTTCCATATGCTAATGCAGTTAGGAGCTTGATGTATGCAATGGTGTGTACGCGTCCTGACATTTCACAAGCAGTTGGAGTTGTGAGCAGGTACATGCATGATCCTGGAGAAGGACATTGGCAAGCTGTGAAATGGATTCTACGGTATCTCCAACAAACCGTGGATGTTGGTTTAGTTTTTGAACAGGATGAAGCACTTGGTCAGTGTATGGTTGGATATGTTGATTCCAATTATGCTGGTGATTTGGATAAGCATCGATCAACTACTGGGTATTTGTTTACTCTTGCTAAAGCCCCAGTAAGTTGGAAGTCTACATTGCAATCTACGGTGGCCTTGTCTACTACAGAGGCAGAATACATGGCAGTTTCAGAGGCTGTAAAGGAAGCAATTTGGCTTAACGGGTTGATGGAAGACTTGTGAGTTGTTCAAAGTATCATTAGTCTCTATTGTGACAGTCAGAGCGCTATTCACTTAGCGAAAAATCAAGTCTACCATTCAAGGACTAAGCATATCGACGTGAGGTATCACTTTGTGCGGGAGATCTTTGAAGAATGAAAGATTCTACTTCAGAAAATTGCGACATCAGAAAATCCTGCAGATATGATGACCAAGGTGGTAACAGTAATCAAGTTCAATCATTGTTTGAACTTGATTAACATCCTGAAAGTATGAACACCTTCGGGTGTGTGGCGCTTGTGAGCGCAATTAGAGGCACTACAAATTTGGGGAGTTGAAGAAGTTGAGTAGGCTTGGTAATTTCAAGCCAAGGTGGAGATTTGTTAGATTTGTCTAGAAATTAAGTTGACAAGTTGGAAATTTCATCTTGGTTGGTGGCCAACTTATTGGAAATTTCATCTTGGTTGGTGGCCAAACTTTGAACATGTGAATTTCATATTTGGTGGCTAACTTGTACACATTGGAAAATTCTTTGGTAGGTGGCCAAACTTTGAACATATTGTTCTTGAAACTCAACTATAAATAGACCTAAGTATTTCCATTAGAAATTATCCCAAAAACAAATTCTCTCTTCCTCTTGTATTCTTCATTCTCCCACTTTGGGAATTCCAAAGAATTCCATTTGTTGTAATATTGGCGATATAGTGAAGTTATCATCCGGTGTGGTGCCCGAGGAGTAGACGATATTCTCGTCGAACCTCGTAAATTTGGTATGTTCTCTCCTTTATTGTTTTTTATTCGGTTCTTTTCCATTGTGTTTCAATATTCAATAGTTTGACAGGTTTATCCGCTGTGCAACCTTTGGTGGTTTTAATTTTGACATTTTAGGTCAATTTTAAAACTACGTTCGTGTGGGAAATAACCCGTTTTCCCCAACACACACAAGATCTTCAATCGATTTTGCGCCTAAGACGAAGAGTCGAGGGGCTTGCTAATGAGGTTAGGAAATACTTAACCTCTAGGAAGGCAGTGAGAAAGTCAATCTGCAAGGCCTTGAAGAACTTGAAGCATATGGAGAATAAACTTAGCAAAGATGGTGAGACCGGAGCCGTGATTAGCACCTTGAAACAAGCAGAAGCAGTAACCGTCAGCGTTCTAGAATCCTTGTTGTCCTTTATTTCAGGGCCAGATGCTGAATCAAAATCGAGCTCATGCTCATGTGCAAATAAGCTCGAAAACTCAGAGATGTGCATCCAAGATCTTGATGGTCTTGAAAGCTTCTTCAGGAGGTTGATCAAAGCTAAAGTCGCTGTTCTCAACATCCTCAACTGTTGAAATCTAATTGTACATAAAGTATAACTTATATGTATAGAATTGTTAAAAAAATCATAACTATACAGTCTTCTTTCCACAGATTCTGTCTTTTCTTAGCTTTCAAGAATGCCTATGGATGCATTCAAGTAAAAAAAATTACATTTAACTTTCACATTATTACTAGCACTAGAGGTTTACAGATAGTTTTACCAAATGCGACTATCTTAACTTGGTAGATGAATTATAGAGCCACTATTATTATATTTGTTCAACAAGAATTCAAGATTTATGAGATTTTTTCTATGAACACCTGAGCTGCCGAGATTCCTGTTATTCCGTTGAAGAATTGAAACACTTTGAGCATCACATGGTAGATACAAACCTCACACTCTTTAAGCAAATCTTGTCTGCCTCCTGCATGACAAGAGATTCAGGACATATATTAAACTCAACCATGATAATTGCATATACATTTTCATGTGCATGCTAATGAAATTGATCAAACAATAATGACCGCGTAAATAATTGAGGCTAATGACAAGAGATTCACTGTTGTAAGCAACTTTAAAACCATTCGTGCATATAGTATAATATTATCTCAGGAATGAGACGCATTATGAATTCAGTGATTAAAAGAATATTGTTATGAGTTGCCGGACTTGTTAGGAGGGAGACATAGCTTGAACCGTGCTGAGATAGTTGTTGAGATGGGTGTCAAGTGTGAGATGCCTTATGATCATTCAAAATCAGGTTATGATCCACTTACACAATGTAAAACGTTTTAGTTTATACAGATTTAGGACCGTTAGGTGAGTGAAATAAATGGTTGAGATCGACTTATTATTTTTTTCTAGTGAATATCTTTCATTTCATACTGTTAATCTCAGTCATCTTTTCCCACATCCAACAATCCTAAATTTGTGTAAAACTAAACGAGTTTTACATTATGTAACAAGATCCTATCCTCTGTGTGTGTGTATATATATATATGGTACTATGGAACCAGTGCTTTGTTTATTTTACTTATGCATGTTTCTCATTTTGATCTTCCTCTTTTTTGTATTTAACCATCTCTTTCAATACACTAGAATAAACCTTGTAACTCCATGTGTTAAGAGAAAATGCATTTAGCATTCATGTGTTAAGAGATTTCATTGGTTATCACTCCACATGAAAAGAACAAGATCTAACCTTATCTAGGACTCAAGTTTGTTGTTTTAGTTGTTTTCTTCACATCTTTCCAAGTAAATACATCATCTCTAGAAACCAGCACAAAGAAGTTCTTTTCATTCACTTATATAAACTCTTTTAACTACAAGACAGAAATTAGATTATACCCTTTACTCACAGAAGAAAGAAAGCTACAAATCTATTGTATTCCAACTTCCAAGGAGCACCGTTCCTGCCAGTATCGGATAGAAACTAGTAGTATATGTTGCAGCACTCGTGCAAATATTTATTTGTTGCCTTTGCCTTATTTCGATTATAAAATGTCAACAGTTAACTTTTGCATGGCCAAAATCAACTGTTATTCAACATGATGATTCAGATCATAAAAGAAAAATACAGACAAGTACACGCTTTCCTTCTCAGATTATATTGTACAAATCAAGAAAGCAGATCTTGCCTCCCTTTTACAGAGCAAATTCAACAATAACGTCATAATCCTGCATTCTGTCTTGGCACCATCCTGTGTATTACTATATTATTAAGATATGGGTGATGAGTTGTTCTGATTGTGGAGAGCAGACAAAACATGAAGGTGTTCGTGATATCGTGTAGATCTATTTCAACTCCACGTTACTTATAATTGATATTTAAACCTGATGAGATTCCTCTTGTCTCCCTCAGCCTGTTATATATATATATCAGCAGATGGTAATGGGAGAAGGCAGCAAATTAGCTTGAGTTAGTTGAACACAATTGAAGGCCTTTTCCTTCTCTATAACAAAGACAATGGCTACCTCTCCTTTGAATGTCCAGCTTTCTTTCCATGCTCGCTCAAACAGCTTGCCTTCAAGGCAACACCCTGTCACTTCTCAGATCGATGAAAATCTGAACCGACTGAGGACATCTCAGTCGGCTTCTACATCATCATCGTTAGGAAATCAACTCAACTGCCTTCAAGATTTGTATGACTCTGTTGATATGTTGCTTCAATTGCCACTCGCTCAACAAGCTCTGGCTCAAGAACAGCAAAGGAAATTGGTTGAACAACTTCTGGATGGATCTCTCATGCTTCTCGATGTATGTGGGACGCTAGAGATGCCTTGTCCCAAACAAAGGAATGCACACAAAATCTTCAATCAGTTTTCCGCCGAAGAAGAGGAGTGGAGGGGCTTGCTAATGAGGTTAGGAAATACTTAACCTCTAGGAAGGCAGTGAGAAAGGCAATCTGCAAGGCCTTGAAGAACTTGAAGCATATGGAATAAACTTGGCAAAGATGGTGAGACTGGAGCCGTGATTAGCACCTTAAAACAAGTAGAAGCAATTACCATCAGCGTTCTAGAATCCTTCTTGTCCTTTATTTCAGGGCCAGAGGCTGAATCAAAATGAGCTTGGTCACTATTTCGAAGTTAATGCACCAGAAAATGGTAACTTGCGAGGAAGAAGAACAAAAAACAAATGAAATTGCAGATGTTGAAGCAACATTGCGTTCCTTGATTAAATCTGGAAGCATGAAACATGTTGAGAATGTGCAAAAGGAGCTGGAAAACTCAGAGATGTGCATCCAAAATCTGATGAAGGTATCGAAAACTTCTTCAGGAGGTTGATCAAAGCTAGAGTCACTGTTCTCAACATCCTCAACTGTTGAAATCTAATTGTACATAAAGTATACCTTACATGTATAGAATTGTTTTGAAAATAATAATTATACAGACATCTTTCCACAGATTCTGCCTTTTCTTAGCTTTCAAGAATGACCATCGATCATCTTAAGCCAAAAATTATTACTTTTAACATTCACAATATTGCTAACACTAGAGGTTTACAGTTAGTTTTACCAAATTTAACAGCTGAATCATTTGTCAAACAAGAACTCAAGATTTATAAGATTTGTTCTATGATGCCTGAGCTGTCCGGATTCGCATGAAGATATGGAACACTTTGTTAAGTTTTAACTATTTGACTATCACATGGTATGTACAAATATCATGCGCATTAACCAAATAAAATATGCGGATTAAAGAATGAATATGATCTTTAATTACATAAAAAGAATGAAAAGAAATTGAATACATAATATATACACGCTTATTTATCGCTTAATGACAGTCTAATGGCTGTCTCTGAGTTATGCTTAGTTACAGCTTAATAATCCAGCATGATCATTAAACTACGTCCATTTCCTATAAGTTGGCAAAATGTACAAGTTGAGCTCCCAGATCTTGCCTTCTGCATGACGAGATTATTAAAAAACTTAATAAACTTAACCATGTTAATTCCATACACATGCTAATGAAAATGAATAAATAACTACGTAAACCAGTGTCAGATGAAGACCCCTTTCTCCAAATAATGAAGGCTACACAATATAAAACTAGCCACTCTAGGGAATTAAGCAATTTTAAAACCATGATACATTACAGTGCACTAATTAAAAGAATCATGTTATTAGTTGTAGGGCTGGTTAGGAGGGAGACATTGCTTGAACCATGACGAGATAGTTGTTGAGAGAGGTGTCAAGTCACTTTACCACATGACTGCAACTAAGTGGGTGAAGTTCTTCATGTTTGTCTCCTCCTTCATAGAATGTATATATTGGGTAGATGAAGGGGAGAAGGCAAATTCCTAGATTAAATTCAGATACAAACTTCTAATTTTTTTTCCAGAAGAGATAATGGCTTATTAGCATTTTAGTAGATTGGCATAATCTGAGTCGGCATCTACATCATCGTCGTTAATCCTCAAACTCAATGGACATTAAGATTAATTTTAGTAATATTTTAAACAACATTAATTTTTCATCAATCAAAGTGACATCTTCGGTTTAGTTTACGATTAAATCATATAAGGATGTTACATAAACGGCTCGGTCACATGAGTGAAAAGGTACTTGATTGCCTTTGATAAAGTAATACTTTTATTTCTCTACATTTATAAAGCGTTTAGGGGTTAAAAACTAAACAATTCCATAGCGTAATCTTATCTCTAACAATGAATTAAGGTTGACTTCGTCTGATTTTATAAGGTTGCTATTTAATTAGCATGTAATAATTACTTATAAGTGTTTATTTTTTTTGTCTGTGCGTTAGGATGATCCGAGTATGTGTACTTGCAAGCATTGCATTCGAGTTGGCTTGATAATAGCTTCGATTCGATTGTGTTGGTTTGATATAAAGCCTTTTTGCCATTGAGTGGTCATAAAGAGGTTTTGAGTCTTTGTCTCACTTAATGGACGGGGTTGGCTTGAGCGGTTTGACTGAACGCTTTCCGGAGTTCATTTTACAACACAGATGCAAATTACTTAACACCTATGTTAATCATTTAAAACTTAATAGAACATTCCTGTTGGTAATATACTCACCTCAATACTAATTTCTGCCTGAGAAAATCAGCTGCATGCTACAGCGTTGTGATGACACTGGCACTGCAGCTACACGCTTGGCTTTTCCGGAACCCTAATCTGTGACATAAGCACATCCGGCGTTGTCGATTGAAACAACTAGGAAACTCGTTGCTGCTGCTGCTGCGACTGATTTAAGTCGACATGAGATGAAACTCGAGACTGCTGGAAGGGAAACGGAAGTCCGATAGAGAGTTCGAGATTGATTTGTGGGAAAACTTCTTCACGACTTAATCCACTGCTGCTGCTTCCGTTAGAATCTTCAGCTGAGTCTGCGCCTCCATTATCTATGTTGGCAGGCACTTGCATCAATGGCATCACGACTGTTCGTTTGTATGGAATCGATTAACGTTGCTGCTGCTGATACTGTTACTACAGTTATTGCTGTTGTGTACTTGTTTTGTTCGTGCTGGAAACCGAACCGAGTGGACTGTGGGTTTGAGGATCGATCCCTCGGCTGTACAGCTTTCTTTTGATATGAGTGTTCCAGTAGTTCTTGATCTCATTGTCCGTTTCTTCCCGCAACCTTGCAGCAATCAAAGACCATCTGCAACAAAACAAAGGCTACCCGGTTGAGATTTTAATGTGATTCACTCATATGATCAAGGAGAAAAGATGAGAAAAAGAACATACTTGTTTCCAAGTAAGCTGTGAAGATTGATGAGACTTCATCTTCTTCTTCAGTGAAGTTTCCTCTCTTGATCAGGCCTCAGGTAGTTTATCCATCTAAGCCTACAACTCTTCCACACCGAAGCAAACCTGGAAAAATCAGTCACGTTAACCCTAAAAAAACAAGTTGAAAACGCTTCAGTGCAAATTAACATATGATGATAAGGAAACGAACAGACCAGCAGCTTTGGGGAGAGATCTCCAACAGCCTTCACCATAAGTTTGATGTAGTTTAATGAGGCGTTCGTCTTCTTCCCTTGTCCATGCACCTTTGTTGGTGTGTTCTTTCTCACAACAAGGAGATCTACCATGAGGAATATATGGGAAAATGGTGATGAGTGGAAAAAAAGGAAGTGGGAGGGGAATATAAACTGAGATGATGTGCCTGCAAATGCTGTTGAATCAGGGCCTCTTTGTTTTGATATTTTTTTATATGCCAAGGTTTTCGACCGAGTTTGGTGAGTAGTGGTTGCAAATAAGTTGGTGCTGGATTTGATAGGTAGCTCTACTCTTCATTATACTTTTTCTTAAAAGATTTATATATTCATCTTCTTAATTTAATCATTATAATTGCAATATCTGATAACATGAACAAAGTTAGGTCAATTATTAAAGATATTGTTCTTATTCTTAAAAGTCTTAAATTCAAGCACGATGTCTGTAGGAATGTTTGAGCGTTCATTGTCAAATGATTGAAAGTATTTCGAAGAGATACTACCTTATAATGATTAATAAAAAAATTATAGAATTTGATAAGTAGCTCTACCCTTAAAAAATCCGAAATTTAAAAAAAAACTTAATAAAAATAAATTGAATCAAAATATGATGAATTTAAATCAAATACTTATCCCTAATCATAATTGAATAAAGATTTACTCTAATTACATGTATCATTCTTCAAGAAATTTAGAATTTACTTTACATATTAAAAATAGAAACTCATATCTTCTCTTATCATCGCAAATCTTTCCTCCACCATTCCTTTTGTTCGTCGTTTGATTAATTTTCATCGTGATATGAAGCCATAAAATGGACTAAAGTAATGATTTCACCATAATCTAGGGACTAGGGTTATGAATAGGGATGAATAAAGGGGTCTAGAAGAGATATAGCCCTCCTAAAAGGAAATCATTATCGTCTAAGAAAAATGAAATATTTCAAGTTTGGACGCTCTAACGTTCTCTTTTTTTAATTTCGACAATCTCTTCGTAAAACCATCCATCCATCCACCATTTTTGACGTAAAGGTGAAAAAAGAAATGGATCGTTGTGATAAATTGTAAAAGTTTGAACACTATAATTGTAAAAATACAAAATAATTGTGGTTATTGTACTGAGCAAGGACATCAAACGCAATTAGACTTAGAAGTTATTTGTTTGGCTCTGAGTGTAACCATTCAACGTTGAATGCTGAATCGTTTAGCATTCAGCGTGCTTGTTTCTCACCTCTGAATAATTCAGTGCTGACTGATTCAGCAAAACAGTGTGAATGATTCAACATCAAAATACATTCTGAATGATTCAGAGCCATTATCAAACAGCATGTCACATTCAGAGCTAATTCATACAGAGAGCCTCTGAATCATTCAGCTTCTGAATCATCAAAATTAACATTCTAAATTAAACAAACAACCCCTTATTTTTTTCCATATCCTTTCTACGATATGGTCGTACTTTCCACTCTTTTTCTATTTTTTCTCTAAAATATATTTATAATTATTAAAGGCTTCTAGAAGACCATACCAACTTCTCCACTCACACGTCAATTTCGGTAGACTGGTAACTCTTTCTAATTTTTCTTAATAGTTTTACTATTTTAAACATTAAAATAAACAGATTTCTGTAATTAAAGTTTATATCATATATTTCTAGAAATTATAAATGCATATTTATCATCAAATTCAAAAAGTTATTAATAAAGAAATGAGTGCTCGAGGTATGGTTAAGGTGAAAATGAGCTCTCTTTTTCTTTGTGTATTTAATTTAACCGTAAAATTAAATTAATTTAATTAAAATTGTGAATGAAATAAAAAAAAACTGGCTTGTGTTGCTTTCAAAAGTATTGAATTCTCAAGCATGGGTGGCCCCTGGGTCTGTTATACCCACTACCCAATTAAATGGAATGAATGAAATAAAAAAAGAAACACATAATAATGAAATGGACTGATAAACAAATTCTTATTCTTTTTGACAAAAAAAAAATGAAAGTCATTTTCAGCCATCCAATGTTCTAGAAAGGAAGTATGTCATTACAGACCGCCCATGCCTTCAGTTATTTACATTATTATAGGAATGGTTGGTCATGTATGCTCATCTCCTTTTCCCTGGTCTGTTATACCCACTACCCAATAAATGGAATGAAATGAATAAAAAAAGAAACACATAATAATGAAATGGACTGATAAACAAATTCTTATTCTTTTTGACAAAAAAAAAAATGAAAGTCATTTTCAGCCATCCAATGTTCTAGAAAGGAAGTATGTCATTACAGACCGCCCATGCCTTCAGTTATTTACATTATTATAGAATGGTTGGTCATGTATGCTCATCTCCTTTTCTTTTCATTCTAACCTTCTAGAAACATTTTCAATTTAAAGAAGAAAAAAGCAACGATAATTATTGTGGTCCAAAGAAGAAAAATTAAAGCTCAATTTTGGAGATCCTCTTGGGTTAGGTTATCTACCCGCAAGCTTTTCATACTTTTTTATTTAAAATTATGTGAATTTAATTTTTTTTAAATAATGTAAAGTGATTAACGTGTATATATATATATATTGCTGACATAATTGTTTGAACTTAAGTCTTTTAAGATAAATAATATTTCTTTCATTACTGAAATCAATTTAAATTTTAAAAATTATATATAAGATTAAAAATATTTTGTCATCAATTGACAATTAAATAATCATCCCTATTTGAACTTTTGGAGTGGTCTCAGTGATTAAGGAAATTTTTTTCTCCTTTAATGATTTGAGTTCGAGCTGCATAATTTATCGGTGTGCACGAATTTAAATCTATTCTTTTACCTTTCTCATCAGATTTATGAATTAAGCAATTTGTAAATTATGATTTGAATTATTGGTTCAAATTTTAAAGCATGGTGGGTTATGATTGAATATGAGAGGAGAAGGAAGGTGTATCCTTAAAAAAGTGTGGTTTGTTGTTGTGGAGATAGGACCTTTTCTTAATTATTGAAAGATGCGATGGCGCTGCTCACATATTTTGTTGGTAGGTAGGAGTAGCAACTGAAGTTTCCACTCGTGAGAACGAAATTTTGATTTGAAATATCAATTAACCAAATCCCTATAAAATAGTAAATTCGACGATCAGATTAAATGCGCGAGCAGTTTGACATTCACAGGTTCTCCTCCCCAGCTAAGACAATTAAACTCGGGTCTTGCCATTGCTTATCCATTTTGTTTGAAATTTTACATGATTCGGTTTTTACTTATTTTTAAGGGCGAGAAGAAGAATAATTTATCATAAATTTATAGATTATGAATGGCACGAATACATGAAATCGTGGTCAGCTTCCATTTGCATGAAGCACGACTGTTGTTTTTCTATCACACTCACATATGAGTTTAGAGTATCGACGTACTATTAATGTTGTTGTCCATGCCTTCGTACATTGGACACCACTATATACATTGCTATATTTCGCTTACAATAGTTTTAACTAAATATCTATTAATATTCTTAATGGTATTATTTTCAATTAAACTATATAATTCTTATCTTTAAAAAAATGTTATTGAATCTATTGAGTGACCTCATACCTTAATGATTAAATGGAGTATTGTTTTTCTTTGAGATATTATATCGAACAGCTTGTCTACGGAGTATATTATTAATATTAAGAAGAATTATAATAAACATTATTTTATATAATCATACTATTAAAATAACGATACGTAACCCTTACCATTTCAAACATGACAAAGATAGAAGAAAGGAGCTATGTTATTAATAATGTACTGGGGACTAGAAATGTTCCAGATTGACTGTTAGAGTGGTTGGATTGTTCCTTTGAGTTCAAGGGGCCATGTCCTCACCAACATATTTCCATTGATTCAAGGTTTTGTTTGCACTTGGAATTGCATATTAAAATATTCAGTGCAGGAGTAATTGCAAGTAGGCTGCATGTCCTATTCTTCCAAGGTACATTGTACATATATTTTAAATTTTACTCATAAAATATTATAATAATAATATATTTATATGATATTGTCAATAAATTAAAAAATGATATATAATTTAAAAAAATGAAATTAAACATACTTAACTTTACTTTTAAATATATATTATTTTCTAATTCACTGATAATTGATAATTTATAAAATTATGATATTAATAATTTTAATAAAAGAAATACAATAAGTGTAATAAACTTAAAAGATGTCTCATTAAATCCCATGCGTAGAACAAAGTTTTCTACATCAGCAATACCAATAGAAAGCAATATTTAAAAGCAATAGGAAAAACGTCGCAAGAAGCGCCGGTCATACCAGCGCCGCTAAAGTTAGTGACGTTTGAGAATAAAAAACGCCGCAATAGGTCAAGATCTATAGCGGCGTTTTTTTAAAACAAACGTTACAAAAGGTCAATATCTATAGCGGCGCTTTTAGAACAAATGCCGTAAAAAATCAGATTTATAGCGGCGATTTTGATACAGACGTTGTAAAAGATTAGATCTATAGCGGCGTTTTTGGAATAAACATAATATAGAGCGATCAAAGAATGCATAAATCATTCTTACACTTACAATCATAGACCAATCTTATTATTTATATTAATGACAACTTATTATATCATTAAATGATATAAAATTTTATTACATAAATGATGAAAAGAATATCATCATATTAGTAGTATCATAATATATCATTACCTATTAATATTTATTAATATTAATAGTATGAATGATAATATTACGTTACATCATTTTATACTTATATACTTCTTATGGATGACAATTAGCTATCTCATTAATCATAAAATATTTATATTAATAACTAATTTGTCTAGAATTTTTAAACTTTTTAAAATTCTGTATTAAAAATCATAATTTTTTAACAAAATTATAATAAAGGATCACTTTTTATAAAATACAATAAAAAATAAACTTTTGTAAATTATAATAAAGGCCATTTGTATAGATTAAAATAATGATTTGTACTTTTGATAAATTATAATAAATGTTCATTTTTTAAAAAAAAATTATAATAAAAATCTAAAATTACAATAAATGTCAAAACCCATGATGGAGAAAGTTGAAGATTTAGGTCTGATAATGGGGATTCAAAACATTATCCCAAAACAATCATTCTTACACTTACAATTCACAGACAACAGTGACATTTTTATGAATGCAGAGAAAGAATATGAAAGGAACAATGCATGTACAATTTTGGGTTTTTATTATAATTTTGGAACAAGGGAGATTGAACTCTTCGCAAGACCACTACTAGAAAGAGAAGAGAATATATTGAATGAATGAATTAACCAAGCTGGATAACACAAGAGAACCGACTGAAACCCACGTTGAACGTTGTCTGGTTACAAAAACTCCGCTACTCAGGACACGTAATAGAGCTCTTTGCACAGTATCAACCCACTTGTCAAGCTGCCTTGCTGCCACTTCCCTCCCTCAACTTCAGAACTTGTCTATATGTAATAATCAAATACCTAAAGCAACAATCCAACCGGAAAATATCTCAGGTACGCATCTAAAAGATCGCCATCTAGTTGCCGGCATGGAGACAAGAAGCTCTTCAGGATGTTCTTATTGCTGCTCATCATTTTGGCTTCTCGTATATAAACCCTCTTTCTCATTGATGCCCTCCTCTTTTATTACTGTTATCTTTAACCATTTCTGATCATCTGTGTTTTCCTACTCTTAGAGACATGATGGTGCAATCGGAAGCAAGAGTTTGCGAGTCAAAGAGCCGTACATTTAAGGGAGTATGTGCGAGCAATCACAACTGCGGTCTGGTCTGCAGGGACGAAGGTTTCTCAAATGGGTGGTGCCGAGGGTTCCGCCGCCGCTGCTTCTGTACTAGGCGCTGTTGAATTAGGCTTTGACCCCTCATATCCCTTCAAAGTTCCAGCAATGGCCTTGGATAATACAAACCCACGCAAACAAGAACTCTTTTTGCTTCCTATAATTTTCTTGTTTAGCTTATAAGTATATATCAGCCGGCCAATGAGTCGGCAACTTTATAAGCTCATAACATCTTCCTTTACGATGCATATATCACAGACTCATAATCCTTCTCTCATATTGTTTTATATTAATTGAACAAAGTTCTTATCTAGTTTCATTTAATTAAATTAATAAGAAATTATTGAGAGAAAAATAAATAGACGAGGCAAAATGAAGCCATTTAATTAAATAAAGAAAATGTAATTTTATTTATTTAATTAAAAATAAATTATACTAGATGAGACATTATCTCAAAATTTATTTTATATTGTGTAGCAAGTGTAGCAAAATCCTATTTTGAGTTAAATGTTATTTAAATATAATTTCTAGTTTAAAAAGTAGAAATAAAATTCTTGCAATTGTATACTTTTTTTATTTACATTTCTATAATGGGGAGTTTTTTTAATTCTCATTGATTTTATAAGATATCTTATAAAATTGTAATTTGATTATAAAATAGTTTATATTTTTATGATATATTTGATTAAGTTCACTATATCTACGGATAAGGTTATTTAAACTTAAATCACTTAAAAATAATAGAAATTATTTTTTAAATTTAATTCTTATTAAATTAAAATTAAGTTTGATTATGAAATTGTTATATTTTTATGATATTTGATTAAATTTACTTATTCCTACGGATAAAGTTATTTAAACTTATACCACTTAAGAAAATAATATTTTTATAATTGAAATTATTTTTTAAATTTATTTCTTATTAATTAAAATTAAGTTTAAGAGATAATTTATCTTTTTAATAATTTTAAATTTATTTTTTAATTAATTAATTTAAATTTTATATTCATATTTCTAAAATCTTTTAATAAAAGTCAATTGTTCCATGTTAAGCGACAGTTAATATATTACTCATATTTTTTATGAAAATTGGTTTAGCACTACAATAAAATTTGTAATAATTTAATAACTTTAATAATATTTTATAACTTTAAAAATTATTATATAAAAAAATATTTTAACATGATCTAATAAACACAATCTAGTGATCATTAATGATAGTCTTGACTTGTAAATTAGTTTATAAGACTCATATATACATTTCTCTAATGGGGAGTTTTTTTTTTTTAATTCTCATTGATTTTATAAGATGTCTTATAAAATGTAATTTGATTATAAAATAGTTTATATTTTATGATATATTTGATTAAGTTCACTTGTAACACCCCAACCCGTATCCGACTCGGATACGGGTCGAGGTGTCACATTACCTTTTTAAAACACATTTCTTACAAAATCACAACATTTGAATTATATTAAGAAAATACGATAATATACATATATTAATACACTTTTACCAAAATACTCAGAGCATACACAACTTAACCCTTTAGTTACATGCCAACATCCATTTACATAACAAATGACATACTGATTAAGTTGCTTTTGATCTGATAGTTGAAGGAGTAATGTTGTCTAGCTGCTTAACCTCGATCGTCTACTTTATCGGATCCTACGTGTGAAACACTCACACGCTAAGTCATCGACTTAGTGAGGCAATATAATAATAACAATAAAATATAAAGGAATTGCCAAATGAGATGGGTTGCAATGACAATATGTATGTAAACAATGCAATAACCATAACCATGTTTCTTACACATAGATTTATCAAATTCATATTCATAAGTTCACATTATTAATTTCATTAGCCCATGATACCATATTGAGAACCTAAGGTATGTGAGTATTGTGAGGTTGTGCACTATGTTTCACCACAACTCGTATAATTGCACCGAAGTGCCACGTAGAATTGCACCGGAGTGTCGCGTAGAATTGCACCGTAGTGCCATATAATAATGTCCATAAAGACTACATATCATTCCTTAAGAATCATATACATATACTAGGGATCAAGTATGTGTCTCACAAGACTTCACACATGTTCCAAAGAATATATATATATATCCCGAAGGACCGCGTAGACCCTCTACCCTTGGCATGCCAACTATACCTATAGTTCTCATCTACATAACATGAGCTTTCACAATTCACATAATTTGTATCACGTAGACATATTATTTTTCATACCTTTATCACATAACTCATATAAACTTTTTCCTGCATATTCATGTCACATAATGCATATGGTATAAACTCATATCATGTTTCGTAATATGGAATGTAATCATGTATCAAAATATTGAATCTAGATTTATCATAAGTCTAGAACTGATTATAATACTATATTCATGCTATGCATATGCACTCACCTAGATTCTTTGTCTTTCCCTCGATCAATGCTACTTGTCGATTATTCCAGAACTCGTTTAGGCTCGATATCTACATAGTAATTCATTGATACTTATCAGTATACTAATTAATATATTCTCAACTATAATTCTTAGGCTAAAAGAAAAGCCATTTTCATATTTTAATGGAGGTATGCATCGGTGCACTACACATGCATCAATGCATAATTATATTCGATGTTTGTATTTAATGGGGTGCATCGATGCACTCCTTATGCATCGATGCATCGATGGCATTCGATGTTTGTATTTTAAAAGAGTGCATCGATGCACTTCATGTGCATCGGTACACCTTGAACAATTTCTGGGATTTATCCTTGATGCATCGGTGCACATTGAATGTGCATCTATGCACATAGCCTAGAAATGTCATTTTAAGCACGAAAATCTCTTTATAATCTTCTCTACACTTTATATTTCACCTCTTTTTTATATCCCTAACTGCATACTCTTACTTAAACTAATTATTATCCATTCATACCTCTAAAACTTAGAAATCCAATTCTCCATGTAGAATTTAAGAATCTAACCCAAATTCCAACATGTTCTAATTTGAATTCTAACACCTCATACTTCTTAGTTAGCTTTATGACAAGTCAAATCTCACTTCTAATTCTTATTATGAACTCTAATCCAAGATTTCACTTTTCTACTTCATTTCATTAATTCTTCATATACTTCTCATCTTATGGTTTTAAGATAATCTAAGCTTAGTTATCATCTAAGGATCAATAAGAAATCTTAATTTCATCAAGAATTTGATCAACAAGAAAACTCACCTTTAGCTTGGTATCACGATGGATAAGAAGAAGTGAAGAAGAAGAGAAATCTGGAAACTTTGTTCTCTTCATTTGCCTTCCACGTATATTTAAATATCATCATCTATATTTAATTATTTCCCCTATTAAAAGACTCATTTACCCCTTTAGTTCCTCCTTCTTTGTTAATTGATCCTACACAAAACATTCCCATTAAATCTTTCAACTATTCAATTTATTTACTTTGGTCACTAAATTTTGAAATTTCATAATTTGATCACTAACCCAGTATGGAGGATGTTACAAATCTCACTCCCTTAAGAAAATTCGTCCTCAAATTTTCATTGCACTAACAGATGAGAATATTGAAATCGCATATATTCTTCATGTTCCTACGTGGCTTCTTCTACTTTGTGATTCCTCCAGAGAACTTTGACCAATGGAACATCTTTATTCCTCAACTGTTTTACTTCATAATCCAATATTCTCACTGGCTCTTCTTCATATGTCAGATCCGATTGGACCTATATCTTCGTAACATAGACACATGGAAGACATTATGGATCTTCTCTCTTTCGGTGGCAAGGATAATGATATACCACGAGTTCTATTCTCTTAACAACTTCATATGGCCAATGAATCTAGGACTTAACTTTTATTTCCGACCAAAACGTAATATTTCTTCCAGGGGGATACTTTAAGGAAAACTTTATCTCCAACCTCGAATTCAATCTCTTTTCTTTAAGATCAGAATAGGACTTTTCCGATCAGAGGCTACTTTGAGGTTATGCTGAATTCTCGAACTTTTTTCTATATCTTGAATTAAATCCAGACCAAGAACACTTCGATCTTTGAGTTCATACCAATTAATGGAGTACGACATTTTCCCATATAATGCCTCGTATGGGGCAATCTTTATACTGGACTGATAACTATATTGTAAGTAAACTCTGCCAGCGGTAAATACTTTTCTCATGATCCTTTGAATTCCATTACGCATGCTCTCAATATATTTTCCAGGATCTGAATAGTTCTCTCTGATTTCCCGTCAGTCTGAGGATGAAAAGTCGTACTAAAGTTTAAAAGAGTTCCTAACGCTCCATGCAAAGATTTCCATAATCTAGAAGTGAATCGAGGGTCTCGATCAGAGACTATGGAAACAGACACTCCATGCAATCTAATAATTTCTCTAATATAAAACTCAACATACTTTTCCATAGAGAAATATGTTCTAACCGGAAGGAAATGCGCTGACTTAGTCAATCGATCAATAATTACCCAGATTGATTCTTTTGTTTGGAGTCAAGGGTAACCCCAAAACAAAATCCATCGTAACATTTTCCCATTTCCATTGAGGAATGTAAAGCGGTTGCAATAATCCTGACGAAACTTGATGCTCAGCTTTGACTTGTTGACATATCAAACACTTAGACACAAATTCGGTGATGCTTCGTTTCATCCCTGGCCACCAAAATCGATCCTTCAAATCCATATACATCTTGGTTCCACCCGGGTGCATCGTTAATGGACTGCAATGAGCCTCTGTCAATATTTCTTTCTTCAAATCTTCATTTTCGGGTATCATAATTCTTCCTTTAAAATACAAATTTCCATTTGACTTAACCTCAAAGTCTTTAATCTTTTTCTTTACTTGCTCAATTCTTTTCAAACACGTTTCATCTTTACTTTGCAATTTCCTATTCGTTCAAACCATGCTGGTTTAAGTTTAACTCTGCACAAAGACCACCATCTCCAGTTAAAGATAATCTTGCATCCATAGCTCATAAGACTGTAAACGTTTCTTGCTTAAGGCATCTGCTACCACGTTAGCCTTTCCGGGATGATAGTCAATTATCACATCATAATCTCTCAAAAACTCGACCCATCTCCTTTGTCTCAAATTAAGCACTTTTGAGTCATCATGTATTTCAAGCTCTTATGATCCTTATACAAATAACATTGTTCTCCATACAGATAATGATGCCAAATCTTGAGGGCGAACACCACTGTAGCCATTTCTAAATCATGGATGGGGTAATTCTTTTCATGTGGTTTCAACTGTCTCGATGCATACGCTACCACCTTCCCTTCTTGCATTAATACACACCCCAACCCGTTATGGGACGCGTCACTGTATACGACAAAATTCTTGCCAGATTCTGGTTAATCCAATACATGAGTTTCTGTCAGAATTCTCTTTAAAGCTTCAAAACTTTCTTGACATTCAGAAGTCCAAACAAACGATACATTCTTTCTCATCAGCTTCGTTAAAGGCAGCACTGTCATCGAAAAATTCTTAACAAATCTTCGATAATAACGGCAAGCCCCAGGAAACTCCGAACTTCAGATACATTCTTGGGAACTTCCCAGTCCATTATAGCTTTAACCTTCTGAAGGTCCACTCTAATCCTATCTGCTGAGATCACATGCCCCAAAAAAATTACTTCGTTTAGCCAAAATTCACATTTGGACAATTTCCCATAAAGCTTCTTATCCCTGAGAATTTGCAAAACTAGCCTCAGATGTGCGCTGTGCTCTTCAATTGATTTCGAGTACACCAGTATGTCATCAATAAAGACAACAAAAAACTGGTCCAAATAGGGCAGAAAATCTTGTTCATAAGATCCATGAAAGCAGCAGGTGCATTCGTTACTCCGAAGGGCATTACAATGAATTCATAATGACCATATCTCGTTTTGAAAGCCATCTTCGGAATATCTTTCTCCTGGATCTTCAATTGATGATAACCCGAACGTAGATCGATCTTCGAAAATATTGAAGCTCCTTTTAGCTGATCAAACAAGTCATCAATGCGCGGAAGGGGATACTTATTCTTGATGGTCACCTTATTAAGCTGTCGATAATCAATACAAAGACGCATTGATCCATCATTCTTCTTAACAAATAACACTGGAGCTCCCCAAGGTGACACACTTGGTCGAATAAATCCCTTTTCTAACAACTCTTGCAATTGATTCTTTAACTCTTGCAATTCTTTCGGAGCCATCCGATAAAGTGCCATTGCAATTGGAGCAGTTCCTGTATTACTTCAATTTGAAATTCTACCTCTCTATCTGGAGGTAATCCTGGCAACTCAGCCGGAAAAACATCAGGGAATTCCCGAACTATTAAAATCTCATTCAATCCTTTTTCTTTAGCTCTTGAATCTATCACATTTGCAAGAAATCCTTGATATCTTTATAGCAACAGCTTCTTAGCTGACATTACTGATATTACATTTGCTAAAGGATTAAACTTTTCACTACTCACACTTATCTCTGTTTCTGCTAGACTCTTCAGGGTTACCTTTTTCGATCTGCAATTAACATCTCTATTGTAACGGAACAACCAATCCATTCCCAAAATCACTTCAAACTCGTCAAAGGGTAATTTCATCAGATTAGCAGGGAATTCAATTCCCTGAATCTTTTTAGGACACCCCTTATAGACTTTGTTCACCCAAGCACTATGGCCTAAATGATTAGTTAGTATAATCTCATTACTCGTAGCTTCTAAGGAAATCCTCAATTCCTTTACTAACTTACTCGTAATGTAAGAATAATTAGAACCTGGATCAATCAGTATCAATACTAATTTATCGTACAGCTGAAAAGTGCCTGCTATAATATCAGGGTCATCATGGTCTTCACTTGTCTTTAGAATATACACTCGTGTGGTTGACCGAACTTCAGGTTGAGCAGAGGATTCAGACGGGTTCCTTCCTCTGCCACTTCCTCGTCCTCTTTGTGAGGCAGAACCAACTATTTCAGATGGTGCAGGCTCACCAACCATCAATGGATAATCCCGGATAAAATGTTTGGCATCTCTACATCGGAAACAAGTCCCAGCAGCCATCCGACAAGCCCCAGAATGGTTTTTCCCACAGTGCTAACACTGTCTCGCTTGACTCGAAGTAGATCTCCTAACACCAGATCCCACTGACTACGTCTGTCTAGGTCTTGCCTGACTTGCTCCCCTAGCAGATGATGCAACAGATTTGATCTAGCTTTTGATCGAAATCTTGAGTCGCTTCCTCTTTTTGGTGGTGCTGAGCTAGAAGAAGCACTCGTTCTCTTTGATGTCTGAACTCTAAAATCCCCGAATCTCTCATTCTGAGCTCTTTTAAGAGCCTTGGCACGATTGATCACCTCTTGGAACGAGGAAAAATTCAATACTATCATCATCTCTTTCAATCTAGGGTGTAAGCCCTCCACAAACCATTCACAAGCCTCTTTTTCAGTAGGTACAAGCTCAGATGCAAACCTACTCAGCTTGTTCAACTCACATTCATACTCATATACAGAGTGGTTCATTTGTTTCAAATTCAAAAACTCATGCTTCATCTGCCGAATAAATTGATCTCTAATGTACTTGTTTTTAAATTCATCTAAGAACAAAGACCAAGTCAACTGGTCACTGGACATCCTCATGGTGATGTTCGTCCACCATATCCTCGCCTAACCCCTCAGCAACGAGACAACTCCATCTAACTTATCCTCTTCAGAACAGTGGAGACCATCCAACATGATTTTCAAATCATTTAGCCAAAGATCCGCCGCAACCGGACCTTCCTCGGCTTTTCCCTTAAATTCGGGAGCTCCTAAACCTCTCAACTCTTTTGCTATATTCATTCTTTGAGTTGGTGGAGCAGGAGGTTGAAGACGCGTTAAAATAGCATCCAATATCCTGAAGAAAGTGTCTTGATCTTGTACAGGCACTCCCTGAGATGCCTATCCTTCACCTTGCCTGGCCAGGGCAGGTGAATTACTACTTTCAGCAGGCCTATCTTCTCCCGCTTCACTTCGGGAGCTACTATGTCCGGACATCTAATAAAATAAACACATTATTCTATTAGTAAAACAACATACTCATACTATACTAGATCAGAAGTTCTCACTATTTGTTGGCATGTATTCCATTTAAAGACTCTACAGATTCTGGTTTATGCCTAGAATCGGCTAAACCATAGCTCTGACACCATTAAATGTAACACTCCCAACCCGTATCCGACCCAGATACTAGTCCGAGGTGTCATATTACCTTTTTAAAACATCTTTCTTACAAAATCACAACATTTGAACTTATATTAAGAAAATACGATAATATATATATTAATACACTTTTACCAAAATACTCAGAGCATACACAACTTAACCCTTTAGTTACATGCCAACATCCATTTACATAACAAAATGACCTACTTATTAAGTTGCTTCTGATCTGATAGTTACAGGAGTAATGTTATCCAGCTATTTAACCTCGATCGTCTACTTTATCGGATCCTACGTGTGAAACACTCACACGCTAAGTCATCGACTTAGTGAGGCAATATAATAATAACAATAAAATATAAAAGAATTGCCAAAATGAGATGGGTTGCAATGATAATATGTATGTAAACAATGCAATAACCATAACCATGTTTCTTACACATAGATTTATCAAATTCACATTCATAAGTTCACATTATTAATTTCATTAGCCCATGATACCATATTGAGAACCTAAGGTATGTGAGTATTGTGAGGTTGTGCACTATGCTGTCACCACAACTCGTATAATTGTACCAAAGTGTCATGTAGAATTGCACCGGAGTGCCGCGTAGAATTGCACCGTAGTGCCATATAATAATGTTCATAAGGACCACATATCATTCCTTAAGAATCATATACATATACTAGGGATCAAGTATGTGTCTCACAATACTTCACACATGTTCCAAAGAATATATATATCCCGAAGGACCGCGTAGACCCTCTACCCTTGGCATGCCAACTATACCTATAGTTCTCATCTACATAACATGAGCTTTCACAATTCACATAATTTGTATCACGTAGACATATTATTTTCCATACCTTTATCACATAACTCATATAACTTTTTCCTGCATATTCATGTCACATAATGCATATGGTATAAACTCATATCATGTTTCATAATATGGAATGTAATCATGTATCAAAATATTGAATCTAGATTTATCATAAGTCTAGAACTGATTATAATACTATATTCATGCTATGCATATGCACTCACCTAGATTTCTTTGTATTTCCCTCGATCATTCCTACTTGTCGATTGTTCCAGAACTCGTTTAGGCTCGATATCTACATAGTAATTCATTGATACTTATCAGTATACTAATTAGTATATTCTCAGCTATCATTTCTTAGGCTAAAAGAAAAGCCATTTTCATCTTTTAATTGAGGTATGCATCGATGCACTACACCATGCATCGATGCATAAATCCTATTCGATGTTTGTATTTAATGGGGTGCATCGATGCACTCCTTATGCATGTATCGATGGCATTCGATGTTTGTATTTTAAAAGAGTGCATCGATGCACTTCATGTGCATCGGTGCACCTTGAACAATTTCTGGGATTTATCCTTGATGCATCGGTGCACATTGAATGTGCATCTATGCACATAGCCCAGAAATGTTATTTTAAGCACGAAAATTTCTTTATAATCTTCTCTACACTTTATATTTCACCTCTTTTTTATATCCCTAACTTGCATACTCTTACTTAAACTAATTATTATCCATTTCATACCTCTAAAACTTAGAAATCCAATTCTCCATGTAGAATTTAAGAATCTAACCCAAATTCCAACATGTTCTAATTTGAATTCTAACACCTCATACTTCTTAGTTAGCTTTATGACAAGTCAAATCCCACTTCTAATTCTTATTATGAACTCTAATCCAAGATTTCACTTTTCTACTTCATTTCTTTAATTCTTCATATACTTCTCATCTTATGGTTTTAAGATAATCTAAGCTTTCCTTAAGCTTAGTTATCATCTAAGGATCAATAAGAAATCTTAATTTCATCAAGAATTTGATCAACAAGAAAACTCACCTTTAGCTTGGTCTCACGATGGATAAGAAGAAGTGAAGAAGAAGAGAAATCTGGAAACTTTTGTTCTCTCCATTTGCCTTCCACGTGGATTTAAATATCATCATCTAATATTTAATTATTTCCCCTATTAAAAGACTCATTTACCCCTTTATTTCCTCCTTCTTTGTTAATTGATCCTACACAAAATATTCCCATTAAATCTTTCAACTATTCAATTTATCTACTTTGGTCACTAAATTTTAAAATTTCACAATTTGATCACTAACCCAGTATGGAGGATGTTACATCACTTATATCTACGGATAAGGTTATTTAAACTTAAATCACTTAAAAAATAATAGAAATTATTTTTTTTAAAATTTAATTCTTATTAAATTAAAATTAAGTTTGATTATGAAATTGTTATATTTTTATGATATATTTGATTAAATTTACTTATACCTACGGATAAAGTTATTTAAACTTATATCACTTAAGAAAAATAATATTTTTTATAATTGAAATTAGTTTTTAAATTTATTTCTTATTAAATTAAAATTAAGTTTAAGAGATAATTTTATCTTTTTAATAATTTTAAATTTATTTTTTAATTAATTAATTTAAATTTTATATTCATATTTCTAAAATCTTTTAATAAAAGTCAATTGTTCCATGTTAATGCGACAGTTAATTATATTACTCATATTTTTTTTTATGAAAATTGGTTTAGCACTACAATAAAATTTGTAATGATTTAATAACTTTAATAATTATTTTATAACTTTAAAAATTATTATAATAAAAAATATTTTAACATGATCTAATAAACACAATCTAGTGATCATTAATGATAGTCTTGACTTGTAAATTAGTTTATATGACTCATATATACATGAAACTTGCTCAAGTAACTTATGATACATTTTGGCTTGATTTAGTACAATTTAGTGACTTGAAAGATAGTTTGAAATGTTTAAAAATTATTATAAAAAAAATATTTTAACATGATCTAATATACATACTCGTGCTTCAAGTAGATGGAACCGGAGGATCGAACGATCAGTGGCTGGATTTGCAAGCTGTTGAACAACGTTCAATGAATCACTTTCGACGACAGCAGCCAGAGGTGCCATGATCCACCGCCAAACGGACACCATAGCAAATGGCCTGAGCTTCAATGATACCAGCAGCGCGGGACATGACATAGAGTATCGATCATGTATCGAAGTCTAGGTCTTAAAAGTTGAAAATTAGTTGAATAGCCTTAAGAATTTGTTTAGTTTGGCTTCTTTTGCCATAAATTCTAAATTATTTGTATTATGATCCTTAATACTTTGGTTTGTCTTTGACAGAAAGAATGTGATCAAATTTTACTTGAATCAGTCTTCATTCTCGATTAAACTTTCAAATCAAATAAAAGTGTTACAAGAATAATTAAATAATACATATTAATTATAATATATATTTTTTAAAATCAAATCAAGTTCAATTATTATCTCCCTTAAATAAAATCTAATACATTAAACCGAGATTATATTATCCTAAAAATTCAAGTTTTCAAACACCGATAAACTGATGCCGTGTCACTAATTTTTAAAGAGAAAAAATAAATAATAAAAAAAACCTTAAATTTTAGAATCATCCTAATATAGGTTAATCTTGGTCTAAGATATATATTTGCAAGTTTTTTCACTTTACTGAACTTGCACCATCATGGTCCATGGCAAAATAAGGCGCATCCAAGATAAAAAGGGCCATAAGCCCAAACCAATGACATTTGCTGACACCTCTATCAACCACATGGTAATCGCGTGTCTATTGTTCTTTCGGCTAGCTTCTAAGTCTGAAAGATCATGACATTATGCTTTGGTTGAATCTCTTGCTTCTCCACGTTGGTTCTGTAAGTGTTCCTTTCCTTCCCAGTTCAATTTTATTTCTTATTCTCTTTTACTTCCTCTTCTACCCATATCTTCTCCTTCTCGCTTTCGCTCTCAATCTTCAGTTACCCTCATCACTTTTCAATCAGGCCGGCGTGTAATGTGTTCTCTTCTGTTTGAGATGGATGCTTTCTATGTTTGCTTTCTGTTTCGATTCCGATTTCAGTTTTTTCTTTGCTTGTACAAATGAATCTGTGAATACCTTGAATTTGTGTATTAGATCGCCAACAATCCTTGTTCTGGATCGTGTGCGATTCAATTATGTAATAGAATTCTGGAACCTCTGATTTGCCTAACGATTGTGTGAATTTTTGTTTCGTTTTTGTTGTCTCAGGTATCGTTTAGCTAGGGAGCTGCCGTGCCGTGCAGTATTAAAATCGGGCTTGAAACTATAGTAGATTTCTGGAATCTCTGTTTTGCCAAATGCTTTGCCTATTCCCGCTTGAAACTATAATTTTCTGCATGAGTAGGTAATGAAGGGTTTTCATGAGAGGAATGATTATCTGAAACGCCCTTCTAAAACTTCTATTGACAGCTCACCTACCTCTGGAACTGGATCAGAACCAGGTCCCAGCGACTCTAAGTTCTCAAAGACTTCTCTTTGGTCAAATTTCTTTGCTTCTGCTTTCTCTGTCTTTGACACAATTAGTGAGTCATCCACGTCATCATCATCAACTTTGGCTTGTGAAAAGAAGGCCTCATTTTCTAAAACAAATGGGTGGACAGCAGCTGTGAAGAGGGTTGTCTCCAGTGGCTCGATGAGGAGAATTCATGAACGTGTTATGGGGCCGAGCAAGATTGGAATGTCTAGCTCAACTAGTGACATATGGCTTCTAGGCCTGTCCTATAAAATTTCACAGGAGTCATCTGCAGATGTAGATGCCACTAACGGATTAGTTGCATTCAAACATGACTTTTCGTCACGAATATTGATGACATATCGTAAAGGTATTTATCAAGTTCACTCTTCACAGCATGCGTGGTGATAATGTGTTTTCTAAGTTGTGTGCCAACAGGTTTTGATGCTATCGGCGATACAAAAATCACAAGTGATGCCGGCTGGGGTTGCATGCTTCGAAGTAGCCAGATGCTTATTGCACAGGTTATTTTTATTTTATTTTTCTCTTGAAAATGTTCAAACAAGCACTAGGGTATGACTTTTCATCATGAGAATTGACATTTCCTGTTGTCTTGGGTTTATTTTAGCTAGTTCATGTACTGGTTTTCATCCCTTGCAGGCATTGTTGTTTCATAGATTGGGGAGATCTTGGCGAAAACCTTCACAAAAGGTTGTTCGATTTATTTTCGATGCCTGTTTTTTTCTCTCTCTTCTTATTCAGCTAGATTTAGATTCTAATTGACACAAAAAGTAAAGTGTTTTCTTCTCTGACCCCTTGTTTTCTATGCAGCCATTTGACCAAGCATATATTGAGATCTTGCATCAGTTTGGTGATTCTGAGGCCTCAGCATTCTCCATCCACAATCTTATTAAAGCTGGAAAGACTTATGGACTTGCTGCTGGGTCATGGGTAGGCCCATATGCCGTGTGTCGCTCATGGGAATCTCTTGTTCGCAGTAAGAGGGAGGAAAATGACCTGGAACGCCTGGTACTTCCTATGGCTGTTTATGTTGTTTCTGGTGATGAAGATGGTGAGAGAGGAGGAGCTCCAGTTTTCTGTGTTGAAGATGCTTCTAGACATTGTTTTGAATTTTCACGACACCAAGATGACTGGACACCTATTCTTTTACTTGTACCCTTGGTTCTTGGACTTGACAAAGTAAATCCCAGGTTTGTGATGTTATGACATTTCTTCATTTTATTGTTTTGTGTTTGATAGATCCGTCAAACACAATTCATAGTGTAAATTGATCTGTCATGTTTGTATCAATTAGTTTTTATCACTGAAATTTTCTTCAGTCCGGTGCAATCTCCAGGACACCTATGATTGCTAAAATCATGACCTCCTCTTTAAGTATTATTGAATACTGCACTAATCCACTGAGCAGTGAGAAGATGGGATTTCTTACACCTAGTTGTTGCTAATTAGTCAAATTGGCACATTCATAAGTTTCTTAGGTAACAGCGTTGGATCAATTCTGGGTTAATTCATCATAAAATGGATGTTGTTTCTTACTCCTGAGCCGTGACTATAGTGAAGATGATGAGTGCATTGTGTCTTGCAAATGCCAACTTCTTTAAATGGTAGTACTTGTTTAGTGGAGTTTACTGGAGTTATTGGTAAAATCCCACCACTGTTGATGCGCCTGCTTAGAAATTAGGCGATGTGTAGCCCTAAAGTTATTTCTGGGCATAGAATGGTCTGCTTGATTTCCAAGTGTCACTTTATCTTTATGCTATTTAGTGTCAAACAGTAGAACTGTAATTTTTAATTGCTCTTGGCAGTGTTCAATAATATGTTTCAAGGAATCTCGAGCTATTTTCTGATTTTGAGTCACTTTGACCTTGAGATTTAGCAATCAAAGAATACATTTGTGGAGACGGATAATGGTTATCCTAGGATAGCCTTGTGAAGTTGTATGAGCTCAAAAAGTGGTTAGTGGGGATTTGCTCTGCTTTGGTTGTATGGTACCTAACTGGATAGATGATTTCCCCCCAGATAAACTCTATTTATGAGAATTAGTATCTTTATGCTTCAGAGTGAAGTGGGCATAAATGTCATATTTTTCTTGTAACTCATCGATAAGCAATAATGAGAAATTAATAGTTTACTTTTTTACTACAGTTTAACACAAAATAGAGTTATTTACTGTGACTTTAGTTTATCCTTCTTTAATGAGGAGATGATTGGAATTTGGAATGCTTTTCTCTTCTATTTCAAATTGATTATGCTTGTTTTTCTGTTGAAGTAGCATGATTAAACTTAATTGGTCATTATAACTTTCCAGTTTTGTGGTCAACTGAGAGTAAATACTAAGTAATATGAAGACATCTATTATGTTTAGTTGTGAAAAGTAGTTGATTTAACCATATAACTAGGGAATATACATGATGTTAAATATTGTTGGCGTTGTGGCATAGCACGCACTATATAGTGGTAGTGGCATCCTTCACCATTGCTCTTAACTGCAATTGAGGCACAAATGGTGATTTACTTGCATATCAGCATAACAGAAAATAACGGCTATAATGTAATGCTATAGCCACTATTGATTTCTTCTACGTCTCTATTATTAGTGTGGTATGGAGAGAGAGAGATCTTAAATTCTATAAATTTGAGCTTCAATTAAAATAAAACTGGGAAATGGTTCTGGGTAAGAAACAATATTCTCTTAAACTACCCTTGTTCACAAATTCCTGAACTTGAGTTGTGGGTGGTATGGAGAGAGAGAGAGATCTCTTTTAGCACTTCCATGGTTGTGTGTTTTAGATTATGTTTCATTTTCTCTACTTTTGATTCTTGAGAGAGATCAGATCTGAGAGTTGAAAATCCTAAAGAAAGAGGCCGTGATGATGTGGTTGAGATATGGGACTGGTTGGTTGGGTTGGATCATAGCATAGGCCGTTCTACTATGGAATGAGGAAGAAAAGTGGACAATATCTTAGGAAAATGGACGCAGAAGAGGTTTGTTATGGTTGGAGGATTTTGGAGGCTCGGGTTCTTATGGCATCCGATAAGATATTAAAGAAAGAAAAACCAGTAGTTGTTAAAAGGGAAGGTGGTGTTATCCATGTGAGTGCATTACATTTTTCCTCAACTGTTGTGCTGGTCAAAAAAGTGACTGTTTACTTGGAGTTGGTAAAACATGTATTATACTTCTATTTAAGTAGTAAGAATAAACTCGCACTCATTGTTTTCCCTCACAGAAACAAGTAGCATTATTTCAGTCATTTACGAATTTGAACTCAAACCAACATATTTCTAATCACTTTGAATTTCTTAAAGCTTTTTGTCAGGTATATTCCATCACTGCAAGCAACATTCACCTTTTCAAATTTTCATGTTTCTTATCACTTGGAATTTCGCATTTTTTTTTCAGGTATATTCCATCACTGCAAGCAACGTTCACCTTTCCACAATGCCTTGGCATTTTGGGTGGGAAACCAGGTGCATCGACGTACATTGTTGGCATTCAAGAAGAAACTGCTTTCTACCTTGATCCACATGATGTTCAGCCGGTAAATTCCTTGTTGCTTTACTTTATCACTCATATGTTTCATTCCCTTGTTCTTTTAAATGTGATACAAGTACATAGACTGGTAGACTTATCTGTGAAACTTCTTTTGCTTGTTTGGTTTGTGGCTGACAAATGTTTTCTCTCTTCACTGGGACTCTTTTGGAAGTCATTTATTCTGATCTCTTGTGTGAAATAATGTAAATCTTTGTACAAACTAAACGTATATTTTTAAGTTGGGGAATTGGTTGGTAATTTTTAATCCTGAAACATAGTGAAATCATTCATCATCCTCAGGCATGATAGTGAAATTCTGAAACATACTTTAAAGCTTCTTCTACTATCCCTTTGCTGATGTAGCACTGCAGTAGAAACAAATAAAAGAAAAAGATACCTGAACCAAGGGTAAAAAGTTGGCATGGAATAGAAGTCAGCAGAATAGAATGCTAAAATATTAACATATCTACTATAAATGGTTGTTTAATGTGTATGGAAGACTATTTTAACTAAAGTTACAATGGCTTTTATCGCTAACCCATAAATACTTATTTCTGTATTCTCTTTCCTTTCTACAACTTAGTTTCCGGACAAATAATTGTTATAATTGCATAGACAATGTAGAATGTCACTTACTTATCAAAACAATGTAGAATACTCTTAGCTGACTTTTAATGATGATTCTGGATCTTCTCAAAGATTTTCAGTTAATGTAGAGCAGATCAAGTGTAACAGGTGACTCAAATGGTGTCGAGATAGTCGAACTTAGCTAGACGTAAGAGATAATAACAAAACAAGAAGACAGTCACGTTATCTTTTCTTTCTTTCCTTTTTTCTTTTTGCTATTACTTGTATTTATATATCATTGCTTTGTCCATTGATTTCACTTTATATATCATTGCTATATTGTGTAAATTTTCAAAATTGAACTTCACCATAATTTATGTTTTGATATATCGTAACAATAATTGCTTAAAGAAACGACTCATTCTTTACTTTTCGAAGTCATGTTCTTAGCTGAGCAATAGTTTCCCGCAACTCTGTGCTTTTGACTTCAGATAGTTTGTTTGCTGTATAGTTATCTTAGTTGGGTCAAAATCAAATTTAGGAGTTCATGGTAGTTGTAGTGACATGGAAAATCTTTTTTGCCAGGTAGTTAATCTTAGTCCGGACAATCTGGAGGCAGATACATCATCTTATCACTGCGAGTGAGTTCCTTTCTCTGATTAATTTACTTGTTACATGCATTGGTTCTTTTCCCCTTAATTTTGTGTTTATTATATGATACAGTACCATACGACACATTCCTCTGGATTCAATTGATCCGTCCCTGGCAATTGGATTTCTCTGCCGAGACAAAGGTTTTGTCGTTTATCTTGTTCGTATTCTATAATATTACGGCATATGTTTGGACCAGGCTACTTATGGACTATGAAATGAGCTTGTTCTATCTTTGTTCTGGCAGATGATTTCGACGATTTTTGTTCCCGGGCATCCAAACTAGCAGAGGAATCAAATGGCGCCCCCTTGTTTACTGTTGCTCAATCACGTGGTTCTTTAAAGCGAATTCACCAAGGCAATACAATGGCCGATGCGGGGGAGGTTGAAGCAGATAAATCCATTGATGGGGAGGATGAAAACAGTAACGAGGATGACTGGCAGATCCTGTGATGGAGGTTTCTATATCGTTGACCGGATTATTTATGTATACTGATTACAACATTTGTAGGTTAGTACTTTGGGTTACAATGATTCTTTCACTAAATTTCAAAACTATTTGCCAAGCTGTTATTGATTTGTAAGATACGTGCAATTACTGTTGATTTCATTTCATTCTACACAATGGTTATATTGTAAAAGGAAAGTGTGACCGCAGGAAGCTGCTTTAAGAGGTTTATTAACATGTCTTTTAGGTTTTGACTGAAAGGAACTTCAATTATAATCCGGTATTATTATAACATAATTATAAATATTAAAGTTATCAATATTGTACCCATGAACAAATTATTTCTGTTACAGTACAAGTGCATATTAACAGTAACTAGCGTATTGATTCGGATTTTATTTACATTTTTAATATAATTTAATTATTAACTTTTTAATAAAAATATTTGAATTACATATGTAAAAATATATTTATATATAAATATAAATTTTAAAATTATTAGTTAGATTGAAAATTTTAATTCAACGGTTATAAAAACAAAATATGATAAAAAAATACTAATTTTACTTAAAAAATTTAATAAAGTATTCTTTGATTAATTATACAGTACTTATTTAACTTAATATAATGGCTAAGTGTTGATTTATTCTTAGATCTCAAGTTTAATATCTGTTAAATTTATCTTGTTTTTAATTTTTAATATATATTTTCTTATTGAAAAACTAAATTTATTAAATTATTTTTAAATTAAACTTAAATTAATAGAATATATAAATTTTAAAATTAAATGTATTATTATATTAAATTTCGTCGCTATCTATATTAATGTTTTAATCTTTGATAACTGTTTTTAAAAAAAACATAATATTAATAATTAATCTATTAAAAGATGATAAAAAACAGAAGTCGATAATAATTAGGTGATTGGTAATAAAAAGTGGAGACGGCGAGCGTTAAGTATGAGGTGTGGGAATATGGAATATAGCATAAAGAAAAGTTTGACTGCAACTTTGTCATTTATTGGGTAAAAAATTATTATTAAAATATTAATATTTTTTAACAAATTCAATAAAGCATCAAATAATAACAAAATCAATAGAAAAATAATAAATTCGATAACGCTTTACTAAATATGCTAACAAAATCGATAAAGTGCCCAATAATAACAAAACCAATAGAAATAATAATGTTTTCGATAATTTTTTATTGATTTTATTATTTAAAAATAATAATAAAATCAATAATACATTTTCTTAATCGTATATTAAATGTATCACACGCGATATTTTCCTTTTATTGGGATAAGTCATGTGCTCAAATTCATTCATTAATCAATTGGAAAGATTAGGCCCGTAAACGAACCGAACAGACGCGAACGGAGGTATGTTCATGTTCGTTCATTTAATAAATAAACGAACATAAACGAACACAAACATAAACGAACAATTTTTTTTGTTCATGTTCGTTCACTAAGGAATATATCTTGTTCATGTTCATTCATTTAAATAATAAACGAACATAAACGAACACGAACGAACGAGCATAAACGAATAACACAAACAAACAAAAACTTATTCGAACACAACAAACGAATGTAAAAAAAAAAGTAAACAACAATAATAACAACTTAAAATTCATTAATATAACCTGCAACTTTAGAGTTAATTTATTCGAATACGACAAAAACATACATAAATCATAAATAAGCTATATGAACATAATAAAGTCTTAAAGTTAATTTGTTCAACAAAACAATCTTCTTGAAATCCAAACAACTTCAATAATCTTCGTAACATATTCAACTTACCCTCAGTTCGAACATAAATGAACGAACATATAATCGAACATTCACGAACGTAAATGAACGAACGAACCCTTTGTTCATGTTCGTTCATTTAATAAAACAAACTCAAAATCTTATTCATGTTCGTTTATTTAATAAATAAACGAACACAAACGAACTTCCTACCGTACAGTTCGCTGAACGTTCAGTTCATTTACAGACCTAGAAAAGATGTTGCAATAAACCCTCATGGGCTGCCCATTTCAGATTTCCTCTCCTCTCACTAATAGTAGTACCCAAACTCCGCAATCGTCAATGCCACCTTCCCCGCCCGACCTTATATACACTCGAAAAGTATGTTGGATTTTATGTTAGGCATGTTACATCAAAGAAGTGAATGAGATTTGTCGTTATTTGAAAATTTAAAATTATCATATATTTTAAATTTTTATGTATTTTTATTAGAAATTTGTTTTCATTCACTCTAGAATTTTATAAGTTTGCTCCTTAACATAAAATTATACATCTCCATATATTATGGATAAAAATTTAAGGTAAATTATACAAATAGTCTCTTTACTATAAGGAATTAATTTGTTGAGTTATTGACTATTAAAAGTTATAAAATGATTATCTGATTGTAGAACATTATTTTGTTGAATCTTTCGACTATTAAAAGTTATAAAATGATTATTCGACTATTCATATGTTTCAATATCCTCATTTTCTATTAAAAAATTGACTGTAGTTTGAGTTGAATGTTAACCTGTTAACTAGGTATGATAAAATCATATTTTATTGGTGTCTATTGGCATCATAAATTGCTCTTAAGCATTAGCTCAACAGCATAATATTTCAAACACTAACTCGACGATATAATGAGGGTAAACTGTACTGATGACCACTTAGTTATTAGAGAATTTTATTTTGACTATTAACTTTTTTAGTTTTTTCAATCAAATTAAATTTTAAAAATAAAATATCTGTATTTAAAACTTAAGAGAAAAAATATATACCAAGATATTCATAATGATTTTTACAAATGATGCTTTATAGTTTTTAATAATTTATGTTAATATTATATGTGTACTTTATTTTAATGAATTTATTTTTATTTTATAATATCTTAAACCAATTTGTTAAGTATTCTTAAACACTTATATCTTAAACCAATTTTTCAAAAGAATTTTTATTCAACACCTTTCAAAACCCTTGTTAAACTAGTTTTATTTTATTTAATTAAAATATTTGGTTATTTTAATTTTATAAACAAGTAAAATCCATTTTTATTTAAATAATAACCATAACAATACACAATATATATATATACGTAGGAAGTGGCCCAATGGTTTTTGATTTAAGGTCCAATACATGGCCTTATGTGTAGGTGCCCAAAACACCAAGGCAAAAGCTGGGAATACGGAATAGTATAAGTTTAGTATTATCATAATCATGATAACAAATTCTGGGAATAGATTTTGGGATGATAAATATGAGATTGTGATTTTAGATTCAAATGTCCCTGTCTCTCTTGCACTCTGGAGGCATAGAAGGGTATCTGCTCCTGTCGTTGCAATAGTTGTAGATGGTGTATTTGTTGCGCACCCAGGCCAGCCTCCTCCATTGGTACGAGTCCAGGTCCTGGAACTCCTTTTGATCCCACCACCGCTTCCCCTGTGTGGCACAGAACTTTGCATTCACCGACGACTCACACCCATCGATGTGGAACCCCTTGTACGCCGCTATGAACGGTGCATTCGACCAGTCGGTCTTCTCCAGCCCACCCCTCGTTGCCCAGTCATCCGCGTTCCACAAGCTGGAGTATAACTTCATCGGCTGGTTGAATGGGAACTTCACCCCCAAATCTTTGCAGTTCTTGAACACTCGAATCGGAACGTCGTCAACAAAGAATCTGTCCCGTACGTTTCGAAATCAATGCTTTAGACAAAGATTGAACATAAAAAGAAAGCCAACTACTACATTACGAGACTTACACAATCTGATAGAGGTTCCACAGCACAGAGTAGGAGTGGTAGTCTTTGGTTGGGTCGAACCAAAGATAAATCCTTTGTTCTCTGTCACCCTTTCCTCCGGTGAACACATTGGTCTGCAGAATGTATGGCTGCCCTGTCCTGTTCCCCAGGAACTCAAAGTCCATCTCATCATGCTCCGAGTTTTGAGAAGACAACTGCAACGCAAGAGATGAATTAGCAAATCTTGAGTTTTATATGCAGAGACCGAAGCAGTGGGATTGCAGTTTCGTTTACTCACATAGAAGGCAGTAACAGTTCCAGCAGAATCTCCTGGGACAAGCTCTATTTGCATACTGAAATGCCCGAACAAGTAAGACCCTTTTGACTGGAAACCAGTACCTTTCACAACAGAATAACATGAGATAAGATACACTGTAGGAAGAGATAAAATAAAAGTAGTCAGCATTGATATATTCATACCAGTATACTTGTCAAGGAAAAGCTCAATCTGGGAGCCGCCACTGTAGTACTTGATATGATCAAGAGCCCAAGTAGGCACATAGTTCCTCCCGAATGGGACAGGTGCAGGCCTTCTCGGGGGAGCTCCCATTGTTCCAGACGCCATAAACAACACACACACGAACAGAATCCAGAGTGATGAACCCATACTTCTGCACAAAATCAATCTAACATTTAGATAGAAACCAGTACAAAAAAGAAAACGAAAATGAGAGAAATGAAGTCGTAGATGTTGCATACCCGAAAGAGATAGAGGGAGGGAAGGAGGAAACCGAGCTGAAGGGTGAGGAAAAATGGAGGAGGGGGATGGGGTTTATGTAGCCTTTGATTCCAATTTAGTTTCTATAGCTCTAAACTGTTAAAAATAATAATGATGCAAATGGCATCACATTATGGAACGAGCTACGAGGATTTCGAAGAGCGACGGTTAAATCAAATTACACGATCTAATGCAAAGTTAAACCTTTAATTATGCTCTCAGTCAATTTTATTTTTTTACATTTAAATTTTTAATCTCAGCAAATTTATTTTCTTCTTTACATTTTTTTACATTTAAACTCTCTGAGATTAAAAAAATGATATTCAGCAAAGAGTGAGCCTTTTGAAATCTCATGTTTAAATATTTTATAATTAATTTTGATTTAAAATTACACTTATGTTAAAATATATTCTGATTATAAAAAATTTAGTTGGAGTTTGTAGGATGATAATCAGTAAGGTATTTGGTAAGTTACGAAGTGCAGAGCCCAAAACAGAGCTGACAGATTTGGTGCAAGAGGAGAGATCATGTTTCCTATGCATATGAGTGACAGCGTTGTGATGGCAACAAATTATATTTATTGGCACTTTACCCACATTAATTAATGAACCCAATCATCCATGCACAATTATAAAATTCACATATTTGGACTAATTCATTTCCCAATGAAATGCTGCAAAGTTCAACAGCTATAGCCTATATATGATGTATTACAATAATAAAGAAATCAGCGAGCAAGATCAGGATAAGATGGAAAATAATCACGATATAATATAAAATGAATTAAGATAATTAATTATATGATACAGCTACGAGGAAAGATAATTATAATTAATTATAAAATACACCAACATGCTGCTGCCTGATCAACTACCAGCATCTTCATGTCACTGACGCCCCACCCGATTCCATGCCGCCTATCCCTCACATGCATATGCATGCGTTAGGACCGATGTTGTGTTGGGTCAGTTTGGTTGGTGTGAAGCGGTTGAGTGGCCTGGACATCAGTTTGATTTCGAGTCACAGATTAAGAAATTTTTATAGAACTAATACATATATATTAATAATATAAATTTTTATATGAGATAAATATAAATAAAATCTAAGAACAAATATATTAATGAAATAAATAAATAGAATTTAAATCTTAAGATAAACATTTACTTGTTCTAAATTAGGCCCCTGCCCAACAGCACGTGAACATTTTAATGAATCTCCTTGGCTTTGTTCAAACTCCATTGACTTGTGGAGACTTTTATTTCAGCCTTGTCTTGTTGCCCTTTTTGGGGGTATGAGTTTGATTCACGTTATGTCCAGAATCGAAAGCTTGGTTTTGAGCATTTCACCGGTCACAGGAATTGAGTTTGGGATCACCCAAATACCAACTCTATAATATACCATCAACTCTTGTTTGTCACGATAGACTAATAATTTTTTTCCTCGGATATCTTATACTAAAACTAATTTCTTGTAACATAATGAAATAAACTCTCTACATAAACAAAAATTATTGTGAATGAAAATACATTTATCTTGTCAACAGTTAATGACTTATCTATTATAATTTAGGTGTCGGTCAGGCAAGTAACGGTCGTAGGCCAATTATTTCTCTATGAGAGAAAGAAGAAAAATAACGTAGAAGTGAAGATTACTCTTGGTCCGAGTGAAAAGATAAAAGAGAGAAAGAGTCTCACATGTTAATCATGATTGAGAGGTATTTATGGTTAATTTATTGATAGTGGTATGTATATGATAATTATTTGAGTTTGTCAAAAGTATTGTTTTGTCTATGCATTATATTTGATTGAGAGAGTGTAATACACTTATAATCGAAGGATAAGAGTTCTTTGGAAATTTCGGTAAGTGGAGATATCTATACGAAGATCTCGACTGATGAGAAGCTAAAGACACCTATTTAAAAATATCAATTAACGAAGAATTTAATAGTTTCTGAAAATAACATTCGAAGATATAACAATTATAAAAAATAATAAACATAAAAATAAAGGGTCACATAGTTCAAAATAATAGTTCCAAATTATTAATAAGTTGGAAATAAGAAGAAACAGCAAATCAAGTATTAAATCGTGAGGCGCCAACAACAGAGTAATAGCAGGAATACGCATGTGCGCAGCTGCTAAGGTTGCTTCGCTACCGTTGCACACTGCAAACTATCCCACAATCCACATGCCCATACCTCTCTTCCACCTGGAAATTTTAATCTTGTATTTTCCCTTTTTTTTAAAATAAGTATAAATTCATATTTATATTAAATTATCACGTTAATCTTGTTTAAATTTCGTATGATGTTTACTATAGTTTTCATATTTATTGAAGAATTAATTTTTCTCAAAATCTATATTTTATGCTAAAATATTTCAAAAACTAATAATATATCCTTTTCTTTTCTTTTTAAAATAATTAGGTTGGAAGCGATCGAAAACGTTATAGGAAATTATAACATTTTAGTTTAGATGCAACAGAAAATGTTATATTCTTTATAACATTAATATTTTTTATTGGTAACATACATCATGCATACGTAACTCTTCGAAATCAAAATTTCTAAAAAAAATAATACTATTTTTTTATCAATGAGATCAATCAATGAATTCAAAATAATTTTTTTAAAAGATGGTGTGACGAGTGATATACGAAATATGTGTACGAACAAACAATGTTGAACCTTACATGAGCAATACAATGTGAATAAAAAATAATTAAAATATAACATAAATATGTGATACGTACCATAGAATACAAAGTTATAAGTATACCTTGGATTTGAATGAAAAGATGTTTATTTATCAAGGTTTGTACTTACGTAGTAATATTTTACAAAGAATGTAAAATTGAAAGATAAAATTCATAGATTAAAGTGTTGGAGCTTTGCGAAAGAGATGAAGTGTCGGTGGAAATGAGACCGGCTAGACGGAATTCATGGGAAGTCGTTCTGCATTTTAATACAATTATTACTGTCACTATACAGTATTTTTTTAGATTAGCTGTATCTATTCTAGAATAAGGCTGTATAGTAGCCCCAATGAAAGTTGGTCGGTAATTAGCAGAAGCTTTGCAGGGCGCAAATCTCAATGACCATAATATAATCCAAGAGCATTAGAAGATAGGGGTTTATTTTTCAGTTTTAATCGAATTAATCGATCGAATCGAATTAATTCGGTTAATTTTATCGATCACCGAATTAATTCGGTTGAAAAATAGTTAATAAATTTTTTAGAATTCGATTCGAAATCGGTTAATTAACCGAAATTAAATTTTAAATATTAAATATATTATATATAACATATGGGCTCTACCAAAACCATCTAAAACTCTACTAATAATTTAAGATCTAATAACTTTTAAACATAAATCAATATTAATTAATTAAAAAAATCCATATGAAATTTTTTATTTTATAATTATATATTATTTAAATTAATTGTAAATTGTTTTTTGAATTAAAAAATATTCAATTTTTATATAAATTAGAATTTTTTTAAAAAAATCGGTTAATTCAAAAATTAATTGAAATTTATTTGGTTCAGTTAATATTTTTTTTAAAAATTCAATTCGTTTAAAAAAATTCAATTAATTATGTCAAAGGTAATTCGGTTCGACCAGCCACCATTTTAACCGAATAAACACCCCACTAATCATGTTTTTGCAAATTACAAATAACTTTCACTATTACCGTAGATCAGATCTAGGGAAGACCATATTTAGATTTATACAAATTATATATTATATTAGCTGTATTTGTAATGTCATTTGCATTATTATTGCTATATCATTATAAACGGAACACAACAACATTGAAATCAAAGGCCTACATAAACCCCCTCCCCTTCCTCCATTTTTCCTCACCCTTCAAATCAGTTCCCTCCCTCTCTCGGGTATGCAACATCTCCGAGTTCCTTTCTGTCATTTTCGTTTTCCATTTCTGTGTTGGTTTCTATCTAAATGTTAGATTGATTTTGTACAGAAGTATGGGTTCATCACTCTGGATTCTGTTGGTGGGTGTGTTGTTTATGGCGTCTGAAACAAAGGGAGCTCTCCCGAGAAGGCCTGCACCTGTCCCATTCGGGAGGAACTATGTGCCTACTTGGGCTTTTGATCATATCAAGTACTACAATGGTGGCTCCCAGATTGAGCTTTACCTTGACAAGTATACTGGTATGAATATAACAATGCCAACTACTTTTATTTAATCTCTTTGCCTTTATTCTCTTCCTATAATGTATTTTATTTCATGTTATTCTGTTGTGAAAGGTACTGGATTCCAGTCAAAAGGGTCTTACTTGTTCGGGCATTTCAGTATGCAAATAAAGCTTGTTCCAGGAGATTCTGCTGGAACTGTTACTGCATTCTATGTGAGTAAACGAAACTGCAATCCCGCTGCTTCTATCTCTGCATATAAAAGCTCAAGATTTGCTAATTCATCTCTTGCGTTGCAGTTGTCTTCTCAAAACTCGGAGCATGATGAGATAGACTTTGAGTTCCTGGGGAACAGGACAGGGCAGCCATACATTCTGCAGACCAATGTGTTCACCGGAGGAAAGGGTGACAGAGAACAAAGGATTTATCTCTGGTTCGACCCAACCAAAGACTACCACTCCTACTCTGTGCTGTGGAACCTCTATCAGATTGTGTAAGTCTCGTAATGTAGTAGTTGGCTTTCTTTTTATGTTCAATCTTTGTCTAAAGCATTGATTTCGAAACATACGGGACAGATTCTTTGTTGACGACGTGCCGATTAGAGTGTTCAAGAACTGCAAAGATTTGGGTGTGAAGTTCCCATTCAACCAGCCGATGAAGTTATACTCCAGCCTGTGGAACGCGGATGACTGGGCAACGAGGGGTGGGCTGGAGAAAACCGACTGGTCGAATGCACCGTTTATAGCGGCGTACAAGGGGTTCCACATCGATGGGTGTGAGTCGTCGGTGAATGCAAAGTTCTGTGCCACACAGGGGAAGCGGTGGTGGGATCAAAAGGAGTTCCAGGACCTGGACTCGTACCAATGGAGGAGGCTGGCCTGGGTGCGCAACAAGTACACCATCTACAACTATTGCAACGACAGGAGCAGATACCCTTCTATGCCTCCAGAGTGCAAGGGAGACAGGGACATTTGAATCTAAAATCATAATCTCATATTTATCATCCCAAAATATATTCCCAGAATTTGTTATCATGATCATGGTAACAATAAACTTATACTATTTTTGTGTGTATGATGCATTGATTTTATCAATAATTAGTATAATGACATAAATGGCTCATAACTTATAACCAACAGGTGAATGAACTGAAGTGTAGCGAATCAGCCCCTGTTGTTAATAAAGTCATCTGAAGTACCCACAGAACGAAGTGTCCAAAATCCCTCCGAAATGTCGTATTGCTCTCGGAGTCATCCTAGTCAGATAATCATCCGGAGTCCATACTCATCGGTTTTTAATATGATTTTGACAATCAAATCTAATGGACTATAATTATATCTGTACGAACTCATAACTTACTGATAGACATGATAACCCTAAACCTGACATTAGCCATTCTAAGGTCTTTATATTTATATCACAAGAGAGACTGAAAAAAGAACTTTTATTTTCCCTCTTTTCGCCAAGACCCACTATCCTCTCTAGTCTATCCTCACCATTCTTTAACAAGATTCAAGCGGTGAATGACTGATCCTCCACCGATCATGATTCTCTATTTAAATTAAAAGGGGCAAATTGTCAAAGATCAACGAGACAAACTTGTTCTCATAGTACATCTATGTTGCAGGCTCTATGATGTTCCACCTGCAATGGCAGATGCAGTAAACCGTGGAGGTGAGCTTTTGGCAAATCTGAGCGCAGGAGCACCATGGGAGGCTGTTACCAAAGAAGTCAACAATATATTAGGTGTAGACGCACCTGTTCTACGTGCAGAAATTTCGAAGGACGTAGACAATCTTGTGGACGTGATCACTTCCTGGATGGCTTCAAATTCAGGTGCAAAATACTTAAAGCCCTAATGGTTGAAATGAAATAGGTTGAGCTAAGAATTAAGGTTAAACTGTGAATTAATCCCATGTGCCATGTGAAAACGAATGTTGTATTTGGTACCTCAACCATTGTTTATAGGATTTCTTCCCCTTTTACCACAAGAAAGTAGAGTTTCATTACAAGCAAATCAGTCAACGTAATGTAACTAGAGTTTCATATTATCTTTTGTAACACGTATATTTAATTATTTTTCAAACTATGTAATCAACATGTGCCCAACATTAATGGATTTATTCAGAACACAATCTAATAAATATACATAACAGGCTCAGAGTTGGTGCGAACCATTTTTCTTGTCAAACACTTGCATTGGCATCTTATGTTTAAAAACTGCTACTGTAATTAGTGTAGCATCTATTCTTCACGATAAAGATACATGCCAAGACCGAATCGAGCACATGCCCTGCAGAAAGCAATTTCTTCAGCTGCGGCAACAGGATCTGTAATGTTAACGTCGCTTGATGATACACGGTGCGCCTGTACAAGAGTAAACAAACAGTTCGAATGATGCCGACATGTAGAATACAACCAAAAGCTTAAAAGGGAAAAAAAGGCTTTCTTGATTAGCTTTCCATTCGTCAAGTAGTGACCAAGTACTTCAAGGAAAATGAAAAGTTGCAACATCATAGCTAATGATATCAATGATCAGGAATCAATTTTATTAAGTTCTGGATAGCGACAAAGGGAAACAAGATTTGGGCTGAACAAAGAAGAGCTCCAGAAGGAGAAATGTATTTAATTAGGATTTGGGAATTTTGAGCCAAAGTTGCCACTCAACTTTATAAAAATGCTTTTGATACAAAATATCAAAGGGCTTTTAATTTTGAAAGGCACGAGGTACACTTAAGCATAACGGATCTCTGGAGCCTAGACACAAGGCACAGAAAGTGTTATGCTTTTCATAAGCGAAGTGCATTTTTAATATTAAAAAACTTATAAATTAATTCTGAGATATATCTATACCAATGATCTACTGTTCACTCTGAAATACTTGATCTCTTCTCCGCACACTCTCTTCACCGTTAAGGGACGTTTGGATGGGGAATCTGGGATTCCTCCGGAAATGGAATCTATATTTCTCCGTTTGGTTAGTTGGGAATGTCATTTTCTGTAATATTTTATTACTAATAGTGAATTTTTTTGAGTATATTACCGGGAATGTCATTAACTCACTTCTCTTATGTATTGTAACATTAGCGACGTTTTGGACTAAAATACCCTTATTTTTTTTTCAAAAATATTTTTATTCTGTCATTAAATAATAAAAATTCTACGAATATTAAATTATAAATTTTTCCTTAAACTATTTTAGATGTACAAAAAAAATCTATAATTAAAATTTTATATGAAGTTCAGGGATTAAAATAAAATTTTACCCTTTCATTAAACCTTTTTTATATTTTTAATTTTATAAAAAAATTATATAAATTTTATGAATTAATTTTTTTAAAAGAAAATATATAAATATTTTCCAACTTGTAATATTATACAAATATATAATAAAAACAATTTGGTCAAATATACATTCCAATAATCTTTTATTCCTTTAACCAAACACGATAATCTTACATTCTTACTAAATCAACCAAACACAAAATACAAAATTCCCAGTAATCATTTTCTCTGGTAATCTTTTATTTACAAAACTTTACTTTCCAAAACATTTCATCACAGAATTAGGGTTATATTATGATAAACCAACATCATCTTTTAAATTCATAAAATCATCACATCAATACTTTAAAATCATTAAATATGATTGTTAAATCAAAAACTTAATCTAATATATATTGGATGTGTATACTTATAAAGGCTAAAATTCAGGGGAAAAAGTTTAAATTTTACAATAATTAAAAGGTAAAATTCAAAAAATAAAGGTTTTATTTAATCGGTATTTAAGCGGTGCTAAATTAAAGAAACTGACATAACAGGCTTACACCAACTATATCTCTCCACCTCACTTCCTGTAACCTTCTTCTTTGTAATTCCCCCAACTTTCTAATTTCTAATTCCCTGAAGCGGTGGAAGCGGCACGCCCAACGCATCTTCAAAAAGCGCTCGCTTTTAAGCGCATGAGAGAGCCTTTCGTTAGTCGCTTCGCTTATGGCTTTAGAGGCATTTAGTTCTGCGCCTATAAGCGCCCCGCGCTTTTTAAAACTAAGAAAGGGCTTAATACCTTGGTTCGTTTTCCTAATCATATTAAGTTTGCATTTAATTCAAGTTAGTCCAACTTCATAGAGGAGTTCTAGTCACTTCTTTTAGAAGTAGGGTTTCTATTTTCTTGCCTACAGTCCTCTTTTTCTTTCTCACGGGAAACTACGATACTATATCGCTATTGGGATTGTGTAATGCAATCAACCTTATGTTTGATTCAATTAAGAAATTCTAGGTGTGATGCTTTTTGGTTGTGGTGTACTTGATGAATCTAGGTGCGAAGCTCATAATCTTTTGTTCTTTGTTTCCCTTTTGCTTTATTCAACTCTACATAGTATTTTCTTAACAATTGCAGATCGTTGTTATCGTAGAACCAGTCTGCTACACACCAATACGAAAATGGCAACATGAGAGTTCCCAACAATCCCCAGGGTCTCTATTCAGCCATTCTATGCTTCAAGTGCTAGTTTCCGACAATAGAAAAATTCCCCAACTCCAATTCCACAATGCCACTGAGTTTTGCAACAAACCTCCAAATTGATCAACATCATCATCTAACAGGAAGTCTAAAAATATGGAACACTGATCGAATGAATATCATATTGATAATATCAGACAACTCTTTAGTCCAGCTAGTTCCTTCCTAACAATGGTACTGTTCTGTTTTCACTTCCCAAATGAATTAAAAATTGAGGCCAAATGTTCCTTCCAATTAGAAAAATGAAGGAAAAGCAAAGCATAGGTTAACAGAAGCAAATGGAGAAACTATAGCTTAGAGAGAAAAAGTATAATGTTAAATTGTTAGATGTCCACGCTTCACAGTGAAGATATTTGATGGAAAACAATAATATAGACAGGAAAAAGAAAAAAACAATGAGAAGGAAGCAGACCTCTCTATCGGATCCCCGAATAGTGAGTCGATATACAACAGTGATGGTTCCATCACAGCGAATTTGACGTCACGTACTTTCCGCACCATCCTGCGAGAAATATTGAATCCACCATTTCTAAAAATCGGTTGCAATTCAAAGTGGAAACCTCAAAAACGAAATTGAAACGAAAAACAAGTTAAGAAAGAAGGGAAAAGGGGACAAACCAGGGGCATAGAAACTCAAAATGCGATTGGCATGGTACCTGGGGTGATCCCATAAGAACAGATCAGAACAAAACCGAATAAGATTGAGAAATCCTGAAACAAAAAAAAAAGCTACGGGCAGTATCAGGGGAGAAACGTTGAAGAAGAAGAAGAAGAAGAGCTAGAAGGAGGGGTGATGATGTTGTCAGGGACACGCTTATTGAGGTCGCGCAGGATTTCGACCAGAGGGCGAGTGAGGCAAGAGGAGTTGGAGGGTGAAAAGGTCTTGCTCAAAGGCACTACGTAGTTTGAATAGGGGACACCCTTTTCCACATTGCTGCTGCTACAACGGAGATGGCCAATGAATCGGCGTCTTCCCCTGCACATTCCTCCAACTACCAGCCCCCCATTGCTTTTGCTACCATACTTACAATAGTTGGTATCGGAAGAGAGCTGCGGTGCCGTCGACCATTGAGAGTTGAAGACGAAGCAGGCTCGCAATTGTAATGCCATTAATATTATTTCTTTTCCGATCTCCCAGGTTGGTTATCGTGAAATCAAACCTACCATCTTGTCTTTTCCTTTCTCCTTCGCAATCTACATATCTAAACTTGCATTTCACACCGTGTATATATATACACATCTGCAATGGCCTTGCTTTCCAAGAAAAATGAAAAACCACACTTTAGTCCCTTAAAAATATGAAATTATTCATTATTATAAGGGGCAAATTGCACTTTAACTCTTTCAAAAATTTAAACTTCAGTTTTGACCCTAAAAATGGGTTAGAATTTCACCCTTGAATATCTGTAGAAAAGGATATTCTATAGTAAAGTAGTAAAAGGTGCGATGCGATCACTAAATAAAATAATATATAGATTAATTTACAGTTTCATATGATGTACGGATTAAAGTAGTAAAAGCGTATAATTAAAATTAAAAGTTGATTTCAAATGAATCATTAATTAAAATTGAAACATATTATAATTTTTTTTTTTCAAAAAATAACGACACTCATTTCATCTGATATCTGCATTTCAATAACATATTATTTCCCTTTATTAATTTAAAATGATTTAATATAATATTTACGATTTAATAACATATTGTTAGTTGTTTTTTATTATGATATTTGCGCACGCGTCTTCGGATTTATCTTCAAACGTTTCTTAACCTCAAACTAATTTTATACAAATCAATTTCCCTTAGTGGTTAAAAGAATTGATATTCCTAGAAGTCATAGGTTTGAGTATCAACAAATGTAAAGGTGATTAAATGTTTATTATTAAATAATTAGGAATATTTAAAATAAATATTATTTTATAATTACTCTAACATAATAATAATAATAAAACCTCAAACTGATTTTATTTCAATTATGCATTCGGGATCTTAATTGGGCAGGACTGGTGTGGTTGTGGATGCTCTTTCCGCACTACCAAGAATTTTTATTTTTATCTCCAAACTATTATTATATTATAACATTTAAAATTTAAAATATTTTGATTGTATCTAAATCCATCTAATCTTTACTATATATATCTTAGTATTCATTTCATATAATATATTTATAAATATCAATTAAATAAATATAAATACTTTTTACGAAAAATATAAAATTTATGTCCTTTAGACTCTCACTACATATATAACATTATTCCAACTATCATCATTTAAAAATTAAAAATTAATCATTGTTGTTTGTAGTTGCAAAATAAAAACATTGAAGTTTGTATTAATTCTAGTTGGAGCTTTCGCCGCTTACTTAGCATGAGACTCCAAGCTTTTCATGTGCTAACTTCGGGTGCGTAGAATATTAAGGAAATTTGGCTTCTGATTCGTAACAAAGGGGTAAAAGTTGCTTGGCACAAACTGATCTGGTTCCCTCTCCATATTCCTAAGTTTAGTATTATTGCATGGATGGCCTTATTAGACAGACTCCCAACTAAAGACAGACTGAAATGTTTTGGGTTTGATATCGACGATAAATGTGTGCTTTGTAATGACTCGATGGAAACTAGAGATCATTTATTCATTCAATGTCCTCTAGCTATTTCTCTATGGGATGCGGTTATCATTCTCAATGGCATGCGAAGGACATCACGTTCATGGGGAAATCACTTAGCTTGGGCTTGTGATACTTGGAAAGGTAGATCCTTGCTCACTACCATTTTGAAATTAGTTTGGACAACATTTATTTACACTGTTTAGGAGGAGAGGAACAAGAGGCTATTCCAAGGATGCTCACGTAATTTTGAAGCACTGCTCCATGCTGTTAAACATTCTGTTGTTATCCAGCTAAGGGGTAGAAGTATTAATAGGAATGATGGTGTTAATACTGCACTTTGTAATCAATGGGGTATAGATTAGCTGATATTTTGTTCTGCTTGTAAGTAGATACTTTTTGTATTTTTGAACAGGCTGTTTTTTATGCAGATCCTGCTCCTTGAATAATAAAATTGAATTATCCAAAAATAATAATAATAAATAAATAAAGAAAATGAAACAATAATTATTCTTGGTAAAAGTTATTGTCGTAGATGCATTTTCACCCGAATTGGTATAATTATTACAATGGACGTTATGAAGTTTATATAGCCTTCTAAGCTTTGTACACCCTACGTGAGGAGATGAAACCCCTGTGTTGTTCTCTTAGACAAAATTTTTTTTCGAGAAAAACGAAATGAAACCATCAATTACTTTCTAAATAATATGAGGTGATTACAATGTATTATATGATTAGAATTTCTTATGCTAATGCACGAATAATTTTACAGATGTAGCTGCTCGAACTCAGATCTTATAGGGAGAATAACATTTTTTTTTACTATTGAGAATAGATAATTTTATATCTATAGAAACTAGAAACACACAATTAAATAAAAATATAACTTTATAATAATTAACTAATTTAGAGGGTATCATTTTAGCTCTTTAAATATGTTAGATCAAGGAATGAATCCAAAATTTTATATCTAGGAAGTTATATTAGAAATATATGGATACAAAATTCTAAAATTTTAGGAGTATGAAACTAAATAATTAATAGAAAATATTAAAATACCTAATTATATGAGAATTAAAAAATTTAGAATGGGACCACCCATAACACTCTTGCATAAATAATTTATTTTAAGAAAGTATGTTAATTTTATTTTTTAATATGAGATTGTTAATAAAAAGTGAAAAACAGTTGCTCATTTTGTTGCTAAAAATTTTGAAGCAAACAAAGAGAGCGATGGAAGGGTGTTTCAGTTACAGTGAATGACATTTTAATAAGGGAAACAGAGAAAAACGCTCTCTTTCCTGCATTTGTGTTTTCCGAGTATCTGTCTCCTACTCCATTCTTCCTTTCAGTTTCTTGTGTTTAGCTCATAAGTTTACCCATAGTCTATTTCTTTGTCTCATGGATTGCATTTGATTATTTTTCTGGTTTCAGATTCAAAACAGAAGCAAATTAGGGGGGGGGGAAACAAAGTGTAGTCTGGCAGAAAACAAGAGTGGAAAATGACGAGCAGGAACGTAGAGAAGTTGACATCAATAGATGCGCAGCTGAGGCTGTTGGCGCCTGCTAAAGTCTCGGAAGATGACAAGTTGGTGGAGTACGATGCTTTGCTATTGGATCGTTTCCTCGAAATTCTTCAAGATTTGCATGGAGGGGAGATAAGAGAAACGGTGATTAACCAATCTTTCATTCATGATTCATTCCATTTTTTACATTAATCTTGATGTCAATGTCAATGTTGATGATAGGTTCAAGAATGCTATGAGCTTTCGGCCGAGTACGAAGGAAAGCATGACCCCAAAATATTGGATGATCTTGGGAAAGTCATAACAAGTTTGGACCCAGGGGATTCAATTGTTGTAGCGAAATCGTTCTCCCACATGCTTAACTTGGCGAATCTGGCAGAGGAGGTTCAGATCGCGCATCGGAGGAGGATCAAGTTGAAGAAGGGTGACTTTGCCGATGAAAGTTCGGCAACGACAGAGTCCGACATCGAAGAGACGTTGAAGAGGCTTGTGGGACAATTGAACAAGTCCCCTCAAGAAGTTTTTGATGCTCTCAAGAATCAGACTGTGGATTTGGTCTTCACCGCCCATCCTACTCAGTCAGTTCGAAGATCTTTACTTCAGAAGCACGGAAGGTTTGTCTTCTGTTTCATAGGAATCGTTTTGCTCTCTGTTAGCAGTCAGAGCATTTTAATGATCTTGTTTATTTTGAACTTTCAGGATCCGTAATTGTTTAACACAGTTGTATGCTAAAGACATTACGCCGGACGATAAGCAGGAACTGAATGAGGCGCTACAAAGGGAGGTATGAATATGCCAATGCTGGTTATTTCAACAAAAACTGCAAGTTTAGTAATAGCTTGTCCATGAAGTAACTATGGACCTTATACTGTTTTTATTTTTCATTAGATTCAAGCTGCCTTCCGAACAGATGAGATCCGAAGAAATCCTCCCACCCCACAGGATGAGATGAGAGCAGGAATGAGCTACTTCCATGAAACCATCTGGAAAGGTGTACCACAGTTTTTGCGTCGTATCGACACAGCTTTGAAGAACATAGGGATACACGAACGTGTTCCCTACAATTGTCCCCTTATTCAATTCTCTTCATGGATGGGAGGGGATCGTGACGGTATGTTGCTTTTCCACGTACACCATTTAATCGTAAGACCTGTAAGTGTGAGATGTACATTCGATCTGGTTCCGTTGTGCAGGGAATCCCAGGGTAACTCCTGAAGTTACAAGAGATGTATGCTTGTTGGCTAGAATGATGGCTGCTAACTTGTACTTCTCCCAAATAGAGGATCTTATGTTCGAGGTATTAAAGAGACTTTTTTCTTCTTCCCTATGGTTTGCGTTGTAGTTTATGATTTATCACGATTTTGATTGATTATTCTTGTTTGTTCTATTTTCAGTTGTCAATGTGGCGATGCACGGACGAACTCCGTGCTCGTGCAGATGAACTTTTTAGGACTTCAAAAAAAGATGCAAAGCATTACATAGGTTCTAAGATTGATCTTTAAGATGTGTTTTAATTATGATTCCTGAAAAATGTATTTGCTTGATATGGTCGACTGGAATACTATTATGAAATGTTTTATGCGCGCAGAATTTTGGAAACAGATTCCTCCGAATGAACCCTATCGTGTTATTCTTGGTGACTTGAGGGACAAGCTATATAACACACGTGAACGTGCTCGTAGCCTACTGGCCGATGGGTGGTCAGAAATTCCTGAAGAAGCAACTTTCACCAATGTGGAGCAGGTCTCTTCTTTTTAAAATCCTTCAAAAACAACTTCATTTCCATTTTATTCTGTAGAATGTAGAATTATGTTATTTCTGAATATGGACTGGTTCCTTCTTGCATTCTGTAGTTTCTGGAGCCTCTTGAGCTCTGCTACCGATCACTCTGCGCTTGTGGCGATCGACCAATAGCAGATGGAAGCCTTCTTGATTTCTTAAGGCAACTTTCTACCTTTGGGCTTTCATTTGTAAGACTTGATATCCGGCAAGAATCTGACAGGCATACTGATGTCCTCGACGCCATCACCAAGCACCTAGATATCGGATCATATAAAGAATGGACTGAGGAACGCAGACAGGAGTGGCTCTTATCTGAACTCAGAGGCAAGCGCCCACTATTCGGCCCTGATCTTCCCAAAACAGAAGAAGTCGCTGAAGTGTTGAACACATTCCATGTCATTTCAGAACTGCCACCGGACAACTTTGGTGCCTACATAATCTCAATGGCAACGACCCCATCTGATGTGCTTTCTGTCAAACTTTTACAACGTGAATGCCATGTGAAGCACCCATTACGGGTGGTTCCGCTGTTCGAAAAACTGGATGATCTCGATGCTGCTCCGGCCGCCATGGCTCGTCTCTTCTCTATAGATTGGTACAAAGATCACATCAATGGAAAACAAGAAGTAATGTTAGGTTACTCGGATTCTGGAAAGGATGCCGGCCGTCTCTCTGCAGCTTGGAAGCTATACAAGGCTCAAGAGGAACTCGTAAAGGTGGCAAAGCAGTATGGGGTTAAGCTGACAATGTTCCATGGCCGAGGAGGGACAGTTGGACGAGGAGGAGGACCCACCCATCTTGCTATACTGTCTCAACCGCCCGACACAATTAACGGATCATTTCGTGTAACGGTTCAAGGTGAAGTTATTGAGCAATCATTTGGAGAGGAGCACTTGTGCTTCAGAACACTTCAGCGTTTTACCGCTGCTACACTTGAACACGGAATGCATCCCCCTGTGTCACCAAGACCAGAATGGCGTGCACTCATGGATGAAATGGCAACCGTTGCAACAAAAGAATACCGTTCTGTAATCTTCCAGGAGCATCAGTTCGTTGAATACTTTCGCCTGGTAAGTCTTTCACCGTTATTAAACGCTACAAACTTCGGAGAAAGATTTATCTATATCTATAAACATATGGAGCTGGCTGAGAAAACTGACTGTGAATTAACTGGTTGCAGGTGACACCAGAATTGGAGTATGGTCGGATGAATATTGGCAGTCGCCCATCAAAACGAAAGCCAAGCGGAGGCATCGAATCACTCCGTGCAATCCCATGGATCTTTGCATGGACTCAAACGAGATTCCATTTGCCTGTGTGGCTTGGCTTTGGGGCTGCTTTTAAACATGTCCTTGACAAGGATAAAAAGAATCTCCAAATTCTTCAAGACATGTACAACCAATGGCCTTTCTTTAGAGTCACAATGGACTTAATCGAAATGGTGTTTTCCAAGGGAGACCCTGGGATCGCTGCCTTATACGACAAGCTGCTAGTATCACAGGATCTCTGGTCCTTCGGGCAGAAATTGAGAACAAACTATGAAGAGACTAGAATTCTTATTCTCCAGGTAATAGCAACATGGCTTATTTTCTTGATAGGCTAAACCAAAGCTGACTTTCTTCCATTGGATTGTAGGCTGCTGGACACAGAGATCTTCTTGAAGGAGATCCGTACCTGAAGCAGAGACTCCGTCTTCGCGATGCTTACATCACAACGCTTAATGTGTGCCAAGCATACACATTGAAGAGGATCCGAGACCCGGATTATCACTGCAAGGTGAGGCCTCACTTATCCAAGGAGACACCAAGCAAGCTCGCTGCGGAACTTGTGAATCTTAATCCGAAAAGCGAGTATGCTCCTGGTCTTGAAGACACCCTTATTTTGACCATGAAGGGTATCGCTGCTGGCATGCAGAACACTGGTTGAAAATCCACTGTTGTTTTCTTGTCTTCTCATGCATGCTTTTCCCTATTGATTGTCTGAAATGTATTGCCTTTCAAGGGCTGAATTTTTGCATTCAATAAATCCTTTATTATTATTTCTAGTTTTAATCATGTAGATTTGGAATTTATGAATTTTCTATCAACAAAAAAAAACTACATTATGTAAATCCATTACAACAGCAAAAGCTGCAGTATTCCATCTCATGCATACCAAACCTTTTTACTAATGTTCCATCTGTAGGTAAGGTGCCCTTGACCAGTCTCTTTTCTTGTTTGCCAAGGCACTTCCAATGCACAATAAAGTTGCATTCAGGTTCATCACATTCAAGTGCCTGTGTTGCAAATTTTATGACAAGCATTACATGGAGGGCGGTTTCAGTCTTCTTGAAGAAGGTGGGGGACAGAGGGAGTGATGATGACCTTCATGTCTGAATTTGCTCCCAAGCTCGATAAATGGGAGATCCTGATAATACAATCTATGTGAATGGAACTGTCACATTTGTTCACAATGGTAGAATCAGGAGTATGCTTCTTCACATATATCACAATAATGTTGACTCGGATCAGAATGATTGTGATAAGTAGTCAGATCATGCTTGTTTGAAGTACTTGAGATATATGAACAAGAAGAAATCACAAATGAATGGTAACAGTGTGTTCACAGTGTAAAAAGTGATCAATCTGCCTTCCAGACTCAGCACATTGTTTATGAAGGTTAAAGTTACTACATCGTAAACATCTATAGGTCGAACCAGACAGTCGCTCGTAACATTCAAAGCAAAAGGCAGGAACATCCTCATCATGCTTTTCAATGAACATCAATTTACGCTCATGTGAATAATGGACGAGTTCAGGAAAGTTGACACGAATGGATAGATGACGTGAGGAACAAGTGATATTATCCATTGCCAACAGTAATATTCTCCATTGCCAGATTTGAATTTAGCTCTAAGAAAAGGATAGATGGAAGACTAATTTGGATCTAAGAAAAGAATAGATACCTAAATCAATGATACTTTTCGTATGTGTGGAAAAGAACAGCAATTTACAGAAATTGTACAAGAATAAGCATTATAGTCATCTTCTCCAAAGCATTTTTCAATGAACAGCGATAAAGAATACGAAGACTGATACTTCAATCGTTTTTATTATTAAACCTTTGTTTTTCCCCAACAACAGTAACTGCATCATCTATAGTTTGAAAGAAAGTTGCAATCTTGTATGTGAAGAATCCCACCAACATTGGGATCAATTCTAACTGCATGCATCCATATTCTGGAACAAGGATCCTACACCCAACACAACACAAACACATCCATTGTCAACATGTTTTTTCTTGTACAACACCCTTGCAAATTACAGAAAGTCACAAGCAGTAATGCCAACGAAGTTAACTTCAGAATATTTCATTATTGAATTTTCAACCAATATTGGGGGAGTGGGAAAAGCATAAACTCCAAAGAAATGTGATTCTTAACCCCAGAGTTTCAAGGGGTGACCTTTTACCACCTTCCATCGTGCATCGGAACTCCATAAGCAACAAATTTATACAAAAATGAGTAACGGCTAATAACAGAATACAGAGAAATACTAGAGAGGCAAAGGTATTGTAATGATCGGAAATAGGTGAAGGAATGAAAAACATAGATGTCAAAAGAATTTCAATAGACTGGCTTCAGAAGAGGAGTATGTTCAAGCTAACAGATAAGCAATGCTCAAGAATGCTAAAGAATGTGCTTACCCGTTCCAACGATTATTTTTTTTTTTTGATAAGAAGTTGGGCCTCGTTAAAAACCCCTTCATGATTAATGGAACAAAAAATGTTCCTTAGTCAGCTTAAGAAGGAAAAGAGTGCCTTAATAACCATAAATAATCAAAAGTTACATAAAGATTAACAACAAAACTCTCCCTTACAATAATAAACCCAAAAGCTAATAGAATCTAGAGAAACTGAGAACTAACCGATACCGGCCTTAGCTAAACTGTCAGCCTCAACATTAGCTGATCTAGGAACCCATCTAATAATACCATTTAAATCTCTTAACAAAAGACCAATATCTCTCACTAAAACACTGTAGACAACAGGACATCGATCATAGTTCTTGACCCACTCCACTGCTAGTTTACTATCAGATTCAACGATTATAGATCATGACCAATACAACAGGAACTAATAGCCTTGGCTGTGCCACTGCCCCCCTGCAACCAAAGCTCAAAATGAACTAAATGGTTAAACTACGGTCACTTTAGACTAGGAAGAGTTTGTATGGCACAAAAGTGGAAAACTTCCATTACATCAGTATTCAGTAATGCTAAATTAGTTTTGACATGCGAACATAATGTTTAAATCCTAATTGTAGGAAAAATATGAATGTCATAACAGAGGAAACAAGGATAATGAGGGTAGAATAGAGAAGAAAGCCAAAACGAATTTATTTCCAAACTTTGATAAAAGGACAATCTACCTTAGGTACATTAACAATCAAGATATCTCTAATGATTATTTCTGCACTCAAAACAATTTCTCCAGTTGCATATTGCTACTAAAATTTGTCCTCTCTAAGAGAAAATTTTATTTCCAAGATTGAATTGAAAAAACAATCAACTTTACTTCATAATCCCTTTTGCTCCTTCTGCCAGTGAATCCACACTAGTTCCAAGCATACGCATATACGCCAACGAACCAAGCAACCCAGCACCAAAGCTGCAGTCAGGAAAATTGAAAAAGCTTCAAAGTTGAGTTTTAATCCGGTGATTACGTTTAGTTTCAACATTTTCAAAAGTTTGAAACTCTTTTTAAGAAGTCCGGTCTGATTACTGGTAAGAGGATAACAAAAAGGAGACGGTACATAATCCGAACTCAATATTGTTTTCACCTCCTTTTTGTTACCCTCACCAGTGGAAGGAATATGAAAGAAATACAAATTTGTTATGTACCCTCCCGAATACACCAGTCCTAGAATTCATATACTGAGATTCTCCCTTCTCACATACTAGGTGCCACTGAGGTTCAGGTGCTGAAGAATGGTTAGTATGGACGTCTACTCAGAGAATTTAGTAGTATGACTAGGTCACAATTTTAAAACAAAAGAAGCGGAAAATAGGGCGAAAGACACCGAGAGATGTTACAGAATGTTAGCTATCAGTGGCAACTCCATATTAGTTAAAATTTCTAATCACGGCAGGAACACAATAAGATGGACTGGTAAGAATGCAATGAATAACTAAAACATGTACAAACAGGTACAGACCTAGCAGCAACTTCAGGAGAGTAAGAAACGTAAGTTGAGACTAATCCTACACCGCCAATAACCAAGGTGAGAACTTGCAACTTCTTTCTCAACTGCAGCAGGAATTCCAGAAGTTATAAATAAGAGAATTCTTAACAAATCTCTTATGATTGGTACAAACAGAGTGGAACTGTAACAAATGAGATGAAGAGATCAAAACCAACTACTCAAACCACCTTAAAGTACTGTTCCCTCGATTGAGCAGCCAGTAGTTCAGGGTCTCCTTGAGGCCGTCTCAGTTCTTGGAACATCACATCCTATATGGCAGAACAAAAACAAGAATCAGAAGATACAAAATCGAAGCATCCTTCCATAAGACAACGTCAATAATCAACATAACTAGAGCTCCTATTTCTTAAAGTATACACTAAAGTCAAATTTGGGATTCAAAGTCTAAAATATCTAATATTGTGTGTTTTCTTGAGAAAGTGATCAAAGCTAGACTAACAGTCATCAAGTGGAAAAATGAGATATAACTTACACTGCCACCTGTTGAAGCCTTTGTTGCTTTATCCCACTTTTCTTGTTCACTCCGTGTCGGTACCAATTTCCATCTGCGTGACACACCGCCACTGTTTTGCTAGTCATTTCGTTCCAATAAATTAAATACGAAAAAAAATAGTAATTACAAAGAAAATTCCATTAGAGCAATTAGTTCTGACTGGAAATGAAGAGCACTTATCTTACTTGAGTTGTAGATTCAACAGCCTGTTGTGACACAAGCTTTGAAGGTGCTGTCAGTTCCTTGCTCAAATCGATTTCCAGACTATTTATATTCCCATAGGTTCAATTAGAAACAAAACAATCACACCAGCAACCAAAATGGAAGAAAGAAATATCCACAGGGAATAAACAGCAGAGCTAAAAGAGACAAACCTGGCAAGGCTCATAACTCGGTTCAAGCTTAAGAATCCCGAAGGCTCTTCCTGTTTACACCAAACCATAGTAATACAATTACTATATATCTATCTAATCACCACATACATACATCTTTTCTAAAGTGACTAAAATGAAACATAAAAAAGACCAAAAAACACAAATATTGACAAAAAAAAAAGAGCCCCATAGTGAGAATAAGAGGAATAAATCGAAAGAAAGAAGAGAATTGGAGCTTAACAGGAGAGGATTGAAGTGAAGAATCCTCAGCAGCAGCGGCATCGGGGTCCTGAATTAGCTTCTTCATTCTATCAACGAATTCATTGTTCCAAATGAAGTCATCAGAAATTAAAGGGTCCTCCTTTTCACCACCCCAGTACTTGCGAAGGTTGGAGGTAGTGGGTGATCCGCCATAGTCGCTTGAAGCCACACCTGTAGACCATTTGCGTGTCTTCTTCCTAGGGGATATGACTTTGGTCGGCCTCTGGTTTGGTGCTGGCTGTTCTTGAGAGAATGTAGCTGTTGGTGAAGTTAGTCTCAATGATATAGAGTTTAGTATGGCCATTGTTAACCGAAGGCGAGAGCTTGTTCAATGCTGCTGGGAAAATTGAAGATTAATATTCAGTTTCATTCGTTCATTTAGAAATCAATATGCGAAAGGAAACTACAGGAAAAATATCTAGTTTCGATTTGGTGTCATCATATCCATTGATATTCCACACAACTCATTTGATTTTGTTATGACATTTTTTATAAACAATGTCTACACACCACCTCAGATATTTCTGTGTTTTATACAAGCAGATATTTATTTGTGTATCTTTCTAAAGAATCTATATGTCTATACATCTTATAATTAAAATGATTATTATTATCTTTAAAGATTTAGAGTTCGAATATCAAATTTATAAAAATATTTAAATATTTATTATTGAATAATAAATAATTTTTTAAATAAATATTACCTTATGCTAATCAAACTAATTAAAATAAAGATAGCAACGCATACACATCTTCAACGAATCGATTGAAATATGGATTCTTTAGAAAGATATTAGTACGCGTACCTACACACCCTAAATTCATTTAATAAATTTATTTTTATTTACAAATTAAAACATTAGCTTCCTGTAATTTTCTTGAAAAATATATAAAATGTCAACAAAGTAATATTGAACACAATTATTTTAATAACCTTTATATAGTTAAGTTTGAAATTTAATACATGTATTAAAAATATAATTTATGACACGAGATTAAATAAATTTAATATAAAATAAAATGCAGTATATAATTAAATATATTTTCTAATAAAATATTTTATTTTTTTAAAATTTAAAATATTTAAAATTTTTATGTATATAACAGATCTGTTAAATACTTTTAAAAAGTTAAGTAAAAGGCGAGGTAATTCTATTTTTTAAAAAAAAAAATTAATGTGACCCTCAAATTATTTTTATATTTAATATAGTCTTCAAATTTAGAAAAATAATTTAATTAGGGATGAGTATAGGACCTGAATCCCATGGGTTTCGATCCGACCCGACCCAACTGAGGTCAATTTTTTAAAAATTTAGATTTAAGTTGGGTTTGGGTCTAGAGTGAAAAATATCCTACATGGCCCTAAAAATATAATTTTACTTTATGTATTTACAGATAATTGTAATAATACCCCTTTATACATTATTTTTTTCAATTAAATATTTATTTTTATTAAATAAAAATAATATTTTTTATAAATATATTATTTTGGATCGAGTAGTGTCGAGTTTGGGTTGGGTTAGATTCAGGTCAGGTGGAAGGTGTATAATTTTTGGGTCAGGTCGGGTTGACCAAAAATCAGACTCATGCCCATCCCTAAGCTCAATATGACTCTTTGACCAATGGTTTATGTCATTGATCATTACGATAATGACGTGATATTTAATAATATTGATGTATAGTCTACAATGCTAACATAGCGATCTAAGGTGATTGTTGATGTTGCTAATGATGTGATAGATTGATTAAATTGATTTTTTTTATTGAATTTGAATGTCAAATTGATTTTTTTTAAAAGTTTAGAAAATTATTTAATTTTAAAAAAATACTAAAAATAAAAATTAAATTACTAAAATTTAATATATATATATATATATATATATACACACACACACATTAACCAGAGTGATTGAAAAAGTTGTTGTTAAATAATGCATTAAATTTATAGATGAATTTTAATTTGAGTTTTATTTTATTTAGTAAAAAAATAGCTGACCATATTCTCATATGTAATGGGGTGAGGGGGAGGTAAGGTAGTAGACTGCCCGAACGCCAGGTTGAGAGCAGCTTCCGTGAAAGACCTCTGGCAGTCAGAATTATGAATTATCCACCGTGAGACTCGATCCCACGACCACAAGGTTAAGAACTTTGTAATGTGAGTTTAGTAGTATAATTATATTTTTATATTTGTACATATCAATTCTAATGTGAGTTTTATTTTATTTTTATTTTGTAAAGACAAATTTGTTATTCCTTTTATATATATATATATTGAGGGTGATAAAGAAAACCTCAAACACATAGAGTCCATATTCACCTTGATTTTATAGAGTTGTATCTTACAGAAATTGACGGGTATATCGATTTTCCTATTAATTTATGTTGAGATCAAATTTAGGTAAAATTTATTTTCATCTATCATTTTATATTCATTAAAATGATCTTATTAATTGTATAATTATATATTTAAATTATATAATTTCATAAAAATAAATTTTAATTTCAAATCTTTTAAATTTTATTTTTTATAAAAAGTTATCATATTTATTTTATTTTAGTTTATTTTAGAAAGATTTAGTGAAATAGAATAAGAAAGATATTTGGAATTTAAGATAATTAGAGCTAAATATATAAAATAAAATTTATGCAAGATTAAAGAGTTTAGATTTATATAAATAAAAATCAAGTTAAATTCGAGTAAAAATAATAATATATATTTTTAACTTTTTAACAATTTAATTTTTATTTTTGGTATTTTATTATATTTAATTTACTTAATATTTTTATATAATGAAATTCAAATAAACCCTTAAACTTAAAAATAAACAATTTGGCCCTCAACTCAATAAAAAAATAATTTAGCTCATATGTCACATTATTAATCATGTCACAAGTTAATGTGGACCATCACGTCAACATCGTAGACCATCACGTCAACATCGTAGATTATCACATCAGCATCGTAAAATGCCACATCAACATCATAATGGTCAAGTATGAAAATTGTTGGTCAAAAGTCCACGTTAGATTCTTTTTCTAAGTTTTTTTTATTTCATTTCATTACCCAAGAAAAGCATAAACATGCTACATAAAACACATAAAACATCTATCTAAAGATTAACCAACAACACAATGGCAACCATCTAAGAAATGACCCATTTGCTACAAAGCCAAACATTAACAGGGTCAAACCTGTTTATATCCCAACCCCTGAGGCGTACATGTACCACCTCCTTGATGTCCTGCAGAACAACACCCACTGCACGATCTTGTCCAGCAAAATAATGTGGCAAGCCCAAGCAATCTTAAGTATCATAATGATAAGAGACTTCCCTTTTAAAGTGACAAAGTGCCCAAGCCAGCTCCCTTTCCCAATAATTAACTCTACGAGAAAGGCCACATAAAACCATAACACCCCCAACAACTCCTTAGCAAAGTCCCAACAAAAAAAATGGTCCTTGGTCTCCTTCTCATTGCCACAAATCACACACATATCACTTTCAATGTTTAAGCCCATCCGTACGAGCCTCACTCTCGTAAGAAGCCTATCAAGAATGGCAATCCATACTATAATACCATGTTTTGGAATACGCTCCGTAAATCAAACAAGATTATGCCAAGGAACCTTTGGAAGCTTAATCCTTAAATCATCCCAAATCAGACCAACTTTAAGAGACATCCCATATGTTCCAACAAAAAGGTGAGAATCCTTTTAAAACTCTAGCTTGCATTAATGGGAATCTTTATCTGCCAAAAATTTACATCCTTCATCACATATGCCCTTATCCAAGACACCCACAGGGAGCTCTCTCAAGCCAGAATATTCTTGATCAGTTGAAATATACAAGCTTTATTCTAGCCACCAAAATCTTTCACACCCAGCCCACCTTCAGATCCCAACAGACATATATGCTTCCAACTAACACATGCTCCTCTAGATGTCGTATCTGCTTATTTCCAAAAGAAACGAGTGCATAACTGCTCAATTATTTTAATCATTGCTTGAGGCAAAATTAGTTGCCTACACCAGTACCTAGCAATGCTAAAATGTACAACCCGGATAAGTTGCAGCCGGCCAGCAAAGCTAAGATGACGATTGGCCCAAAGACTTAACTTAGCCCTAACCTCATCAATGAGGCTAAGACAATCCGTCTCAGTAAGTTTCCGAGTAACCAATGGTACACCTAAGTACCTCACAGAGAGTCTGCCTAACTGAAATCCAAAAACCATCCTTATAGTTTCACTCTACTTAATAGAAACACATGCCATAAAGACCTTACTCTTACCAACATTTAACCACAAACCATACATAAAGTAAAACTCATCCAAAACACACTGTATCCCGATAACAGAATCAACAATACCCTTACAAAAAATAAGCAGATCATTTGTAAAACAAAGATGAGTAAGGCCAATATTTTTACACTTAAAATGATAACTGAAAACCCCCTTGGCAGTAGCCACATTAAGCATACAGGATAACACATTCATTGCAAGTACAAAAATGTAGGGCGAGAGTGAATCCCCTTGCCTAATGCATCAAGCACCTTTAAAGTACCCCACTAAGCTACCATTGAACACAACATAGTATTTAGGCGTGGTAAAACATGCCTAATCCATCCAATAAACCGTTGAGGCCCCAAAGCATACAAAATAGAACCCACAAACTTCCAATTCAGTAAATCAAGTGCCTTTTGAAGATCAATCTTCAAGGAATATATAAGGGAAATAGTTTTTCTTGTATACCCCTAACAATCTCTTGAGCAAGCAGTGTATTATCTACAATGATATGCTCCTTAACAAATGTAGTCTGATTTAAAGCAATCATCCCAGGGTAATAAACATATAAACGCCTCGCTAAGATCCTTGAAACGACATTATAAATCACCGAGCAACAAAACAACAACAACAATAACAATAAAACCCTGATTCCCATATACAATGGGGAAAGGGGGAGGTAGGGTAGTAGGCTGACCCCAACGCCAGGTTGAGAGCAGCTTCCGTGGAAGACCTCCGGCAGTCAGAAAATTAAAAATAAAGATAAAATGCAAATGCGTGTATAAATAAATACATAGATGAACAGTCTTCGTATGCAGTCTTGATATGTGCGTCTGTAATGGGGAGTAATCCCTGTAAATAATTCCCTACAAATAATTCCCTACATAGAAATATCTGCATATAGACTGAAAATGTAAGACCCAGCTAAATTTAAAAAGAGGAAACATGAATATAAATGTTACACAGAAGTCAATAATAGCAAGCTACGAGGAGGAATAAATTCAAATGAGTTAATTCTTAAACTAAGGCAACACTACTTCGATACCCTAGTTCTAAGCCTTCATACATTTCAATGACATAAACATATATAAAACATGAGTCATGGAAAGTACTACAAAGACATTAAAATGAAGACAGAGATGTTACACCCTATGGCTGTGAACCGCACTACTCAACTACCCTGGTCTTAAGTCTCCATACTTTCCTATCAGAGGTCATGTCCTCGGTAAGGGCTAATTCCTTCAAATCAGATCTCAAGCAGTCTTCCCACTTCCGTCTTGGTCGTCCTCTCCTTCTGACACCGTCGACTGTAATCGACTCTACCCTCCTGACTGCATCCGACGGTTGTCGCCTAAGGACATACCCAAACCATCGTAGTCTTCCCTCCCTCAATTTTTCGGATACAGGCACCACCCCCAAGTACATCCTAATAGCAGAGTTAGGTGTAATGTCCCACAAAGTCCTACCACATGTCCATCGAAGCATTCTCATTTCTGCGGCCTCCATCCTCCTTACGTGATCCTTCTTGATTGCTCAACATTCTGATCCATACAGCAGCGCTGGTCTTATTGCCATTCTATAAAATTTTCCCTTTAGTTTTAGAGGCACCTTCTTGTCACACAATACTCCAGTAGCAGCCCTCCACTTTAGCCATCCCGCCTTTATACGGTGTGTAACGTCTTCATCTACACCCCCATCTTTATGTATCATAGACCCTAGGTACTTGAAACAATCATTTGAGGGGATAATGTGTCCTTCTATGCATACTTCTACATCTTCATCGTTTTGGTTTCCACTGAAGTTTGAACATACATAATTTGTCTTTTCAATATTGATCCTTAGACCTTTTTCTTCCAAAGCAGTCTTCCAGGTAGCAAGTCTACTATTCAGCTCAGTTTTTGTTTCAGCAATTAGGACAATGTCGTCAGTGAAAAACATACACCATGGAACACCGTCTGGTGTCGCACAATAGATGTCGTCCATAATCAAGGCGGAGATGTAAGGGCTAAGAGCCGACCCCTGGTGGAGTCCGATTTCCACCGGGAATGCCTTGGTGTCGCCAACTGTAGTCCTGAATTCCTTAACTATGATTGGGTTAGGAACCTTAGGGACAAGTACCGCTGTTGTTGCATTAAAAGCAAGGAGGATAGAAGTAGCAAAATAATATTTGATAGCATCCTTAAAACCATCACTCAATTTGACCAAGTCACTTTGAAAAAATAAAAAGAATAATCATTTGGTACAGGAGATTTGTCATTCCCCTGACCCCAAATGACCTCCATAATCTCATCATCAGAAACATCTCTGCACAATGTATCAACAGCCCCAAGAGGTAAAGAATAATGAAGCAGTTCTTGCAACAAATTAAGATCACAATCCTGCACATTCTGATCCACAACACCCAACTGGTTCTTGAAAAAATTAATTACCTCATTAGATATGCTATTAAAAGAGTAATATATTACCATCCTTGTCATGAAAGACCCTGGTGGTACTGTTTTTCTTCTTACTAGAAACCACATTCTTTTTCTAAGTTTGAGTACTACATAAAGTGCAAAAATAATTTGAATGTAATATTAATTTTTTTTGGAAAATTTTCTACACACCACACCAGCTGTTTACTTCGGCCGGAGGCCCAAGCCTCAAAGACGGAGTGTTTAATTAAATGGGGGTAATTGTGTCATTTGGTAGGTTAGACGGTGGATGTTTCAGTACTTTTACGCGTGGAGCAGAAAAACCCTAGAGGCTTCACCATATATATCTATCAAGCCTCTTCTTTACCTGCAGCCTAACTCCAGTAAAAGAAAGTTTGCTTTTTTGAATTCTTCTGATCTTCTGTTTTTTTTCTTAGTAATTGTTTCTGTTAGGGTTCAGATTGTTTTGTAAAAGATGATATATAATTATTCAAACATTGGTTTGTGGCTGTGTACAATTAAGCCGATGCTCTGGAAAAATAATGAAAGTAGCATGGTACTGTGCACAGAGATTGAATCTTCCGATGGGACGACATGTCTGCTCTCTCGGAGCCTCACTTTGATGAGGGGGCCTGGTTTAGTTCTACATTTTTTTCTTCACTTTCTCACTCTCCAGCCATTGTTTCTTTTTTAAAAAATATCTGTATTGATTATTTTATTTTAATGTGTTTTTGTAAGTCAGTCTCCAGTGTAATTTTGTTAGATGATAGTGTTAGATCTAGGACTTGGTGTTCTTTCTATGTTAGCACTATTGCATGATTTTGTGCTGCAGTTTCAACTAGTCATTAGTGCTTCTGATTCCAAAAACATTTGTTTCAAATGAGTTTGCGGGCTTGGTGTAAGCACATGTGCTTGGAATTGTTAGCGTTGCTAGCTAGTCGAGAGCTTTGGCAGACCTAACTCGTACCACATCGTGGTCAATTTGAGCTAATCGACCTAGTTCTTACGCGCTGATTATTTGATTGAAGAATCTGATTCCTACTGATTTGTCTATTGCACATTAGTAGATCTCAAGAATTGTGTAGGTTGCAAGATGCTTATTTGTTATTTTTTCATCGTTCACCGAAATTGATTTCTGATGTTCCTTCCTTGACATTAAAGTTTGTCTATTATACATGTAGTTAAATGTTCATATGTGGATTCTTGATCTTACAGATTCTTGTTTTTAATATGACAGTTCATCTCAGTAAACTAGGATCTTCATTTTTAATTTAGCAAAGCAGTCTCTCCTCTCTCTGCAGGCTAAATCGAGTAAAAGGAAGTTGGCTAGTTTGAATTCTTTTAATCTTCTGCTATTCTTTTTTCCTAACTGTTTCTGTTTGGGTTTAGATTATTTAGAAAAAGATGATATATAATTATTCAAACTTTGGTCTGTGTCTGTGTACAATTAAGCCGATGCTCTGGAAAATAATGAAAGAAGCATGGTACTGTGCACAGAGATTGAATCTTTTGATGGGACGACATGTCTGCTCTCTCGGAGCCTTGCTTTGATGAGGGGGCCTGGTTTAGTTCTACATAGCTAAATTTTCATTATAAATATCATTTTAGTGTCGCTAAATGTCATTTAGTTATCTTCACCCCAAGCGTTAGCAGAAGTCATAACGTTCCGTCGCTGAAAGTCTGTTTTGTGACATTTTAAAACGTAAAAAATGCATTTTTGTTACTTTCACAAATGTCATGTTGACACCTATTGTTGGTTTCGATTCATTTATAATGGCGGATAGATTAACGTAAGTCGGGTTATTGAAGAGAGGAGAAGGTTGTGCAGCATGCTTTATCCCATTATAGACATTGTTGTCTTGCATCCTTTATTGAATTTCACACTCGTTTTTCACTATGGCCCCTCGAGTTTTTAAAAAAAATCAGAATGTCTTTGAATAATCCCCTTATAAATAGTTAGAAATAATAAAAGCCTTTAATATTGAAGAATTATACTTACAAGTTCTGGAGTAGTAGCATGGAATGTTGAAGAGTTATACGTATCAGATTCAGTTGTCATGTAGCGGGGTAGCACTTTAAAACCTTAATGTTTTTGTTTTGTTTTGTTAACATGATTAGAAATATTCTTTGTATCAAAGAATAAGACATGCTTAAAAATAATTAAATCAAGTGAAACAAAATGATTCAATTTAACTACAACATAATATTTAATGTAAAACATATTAAATAATAAATTTAATTATATAATTATAATTAAAAAATAAATTTGGGACTAAAAAATCATAACAAAATGATATTGTTTGGTTTAATTTGTTTTTAAAAACAATCCAAAACATTTCAAAAGTCTAAAGAGTAAAAATATGAGAATAAAATAATTACACATGACTAAGTAACATAAAAAGAGCATCTCAACTAATTTCTATAAATAATAGAGGTAATTTGACATTCAAAATCATGGAGTCTTTTGGTGAGTATTGAGTGAAATATTCTTTCATTTCAATTAAGCTCAAATTTTAGGTTTCGAGCTTTTAATTTTTTTTTTAGTTCAAGCTTTTTCGAGTTCAAATTTTAATATTATATTTCGAGTTCGAGTTGAACCTGATAATTTTTAACTCGTGAGTTTAAATTGAGTTGAGCTTACTTTTAAAGTTTTCAAGTTTGAGTCGATCTCAGCAATACTCGAGTTTGATTTGGCTCGTTTAACAAAAGACGTCATTTGGTTTAATTTTTTTTTTTAAAAATTAACGATTTTTTCGATTTTTTTCAGTTTTCATCCTGTCCGGTTCGAACGGTTCAGCGGTTTCAACCTGTTCACTAATAGCGATTCAACCAGTGTAGATTGAACTGGACTAGACAACGATTTCCGGTCCGATTTTCAAAACACTGTTTGTCATATTTAAGTACCTTACATTTCTGTACAAACTAAATAAAATAATACAACATTCCTAAAGTAATATTATATTTCAGTAATTTTATTTACAAATATAATTTTATATTCTGTGAACTAAACGCCCCCTTAAGAATATCATTAAAGATCCAACCCTATAAAATTTTTCCAATATCATTTAATAAAATTAACAATAACTATAAAATTAAAAGGGAAAACTACATAGTTGGTTACTAATGTTTAAGTAATTTTTTGTTTTCTTCACTAAAGTTTCAAAAGTTATAAATTGGTTACTAATGTTATCGATTGGTTACAAATTGATAACTCGACGTTAATAATCGTTAAAATGCGTGATGGAATACACAACTCACTCATTAACTACTTACATGGACTGGGTTGACTGTCACATTGGAGACCCAAAAGCCTTTAACGGTTACCTCTTCTTAATTTAGGGGTTTTCATTTCTATCTTTATTCTTCAAATATTTTTCCTAAAAATTGTAAGAGGAGAAATTATGTGAAGATGGAAGGCTCATGTTCTGTTTTGCAATTGTTGATGCCCAACTAAAGTGACCACTGTTTGGACGAATGAAAATTGTGGGAGGAGGTTATTTGGTTGCCGAAACTATAGGAAGAAGATGACAAAAAATGCCATTTTTTTGTTTGGAAGGGTACTCCCATAGTGCTTCAGACAAGATTTGTGTGCTTAGGGTTGTTGAGAAAAGTGAAAAGAGGAAAAGAAATGAGAAGATTTTTACCTTGCTTTTGGCTTAACAAATGAAGAATGCTTTGATTGAATGGTTTTTTGTCTATGTTAGTGGAATGATGCTTCGGATGAATATTAATCTAGAAACAATAATCCATAACATAAATCCAAAGAAAATCCAATATTTTTTGTCAAAAACCTATTTTTTATTTTTTTATTAACCTTACCATAAAGCATAGTGTTGTCTCCCCTTTGCCATAGCCTCCATGTAAATACCATAGTTTTTCATTGCTCGTTTTTCTCATTATTTTTTCTCTCAGAAGAATGAAAGAAGAAATAAGTTTATGGAAGAAGAGGAAAGTGATTTATGGAAGAAGAAGAAACGTGTTTATAGAAGAACAAGAGTGGTTCATAATGGTAAATGAAACCCTTGATTTCTGCCCCTTTATTGATTGATTAATTAATTAATTATTAATTACATATTAGTTCAAGCGTCGGTCAAAGGGATTCCAGTAGTCCTCTAACGTGGCGGTCAAAAGTCCATGTAAATAGTTAATGCGCCAGCTGTGTTTTCCGTCACACGTGTTAATGGCTGTTAACGTTGATTGACCAGTTTGTAACCAATTGATAACATTAGTGACCGATTTGTAACTTCAATGGGGAAAACGAAAACTTACTCAAACATTAGTGACCAACTATGAAGTTTACCCAAAATAAAATTAAGAATTTTTTAATTAATTAAAATTTCATTAAATTTAATCATTAAACAAATAAATTATTAAATTAAGTTTATAAATACAAACCCTCTTAATGTTTTTACTTCAAAAGAGGAAATGTTAACCTTGAAGATTCTCCAACCGGCTATACACATTGAAATCTGGATACGAGGTACTTAACTGTGACAAATGCATATGAACACAAAGTGAAAAAGATTATGTAAAAGCGTATACATAGAACAAATACCTTATATTATAACACATAGGACGATCCCTTCAATGCATATTCTCACTTGATTTTTCCACACTATTTTGTCCCACATTTATCTCCAAAATTATATATACAATTCCCCCAAAAAGAACACCAATATTCAATTGCACTAAATCAAGTACTTTTGAGGGATTAATTCGCAGCATTAGCATGGCAGATAATAAGGAAGGAGGCATTGTGAAGAAAGGTCACGACGACGGAATGAAAATGGCTGTCGGTCTTTTGCAAGAGTTGGAGCCAACGTGGTCGAAGTCGGGTTCGTGAGAGAGACTGGGTACATGTGGATTGTGCAGCAGAAGAAAGTGGGCACGAGTTCAAGATGATCAGTAAGCAGGTGACCTATGACACCGAGATCAACGGGTTTGTCGAGAAGAAACGGATCAAAAGCTTAAGGGGGATAAGGCGAAGGAGCTGATGCTATGGCCGCCGGTGAACGAGATCACCATCGATGATAAACAACTCGGGAAGATCCATTTCAAGAGTCTTGCAGGGATGACAAAGACTTTCCCTGTTGAGGGTTTTGCTGCATGCCAGTTTGGTCACATTTTGCTGGGTTCAGACTTGGGATGAATAAAAATGTTTCTCCTTGTATAAAAAATTAAAATCATTTCTAATACAAATCCGGTGGGTTTCTTCTTCTTGGGAAATATTTTAGGCTTTCATATAACACATTAAACAATGTGACGATAAAATCAAAAGATTTGAGCAATCGCATGGATTTATGGAGAAAATAATTGCATTGTGATACGTGCAGTTAAAATTTTGAATCTTCAATTATTTTTATAACGAAATCTTAAGCTTAATGCTTTACATGTTCTCGACATTTCATTGTATGAGAAAAACGATTTAACTCTTAATTGTTAATCGATTATCTATTCCAAGTTCTCATAAAGCCCGGTAGTTTTTTCTCTCTCCTTGTGTTGTTTATATTTTTTTAATCAATGTAATATTATTACAAGATATTATCTCTGTCCGCCTTCAAATTTAAATCTATTTACACACAAACATAGAAAACACAACATTCCCACCACTAAAACCATTCCTTGTATTCATAAAAAGGCTTAAATTAAATTTTATTTCAGAGAGGATAACTGTGATATTTTTACCATTTTTCTTTTGGCCACAGCCTTAGCTTTACCCAATACACAAAATAATCTAAACAAATGGTTAAATGATATGCTAAGTTGGCAAAAATATATATATATAAACATCGAATTCGTAAGGAGACAAATTTCATACTACGTTTTTTATTATAAAAAAAAATTACAAAATTCAGATCTAATTGATCACGTGTTCAAATCATAACTAGCTTAAACCGCTACCATATCAGATGACATCACATTTCGACTTTCCAAGTTCATATTATTTCGGATCCAGTCGATCTCGTGTTTGTATCATAACTAGTTTAACCATTGCCATATCGGATCACAACAAAATTTTGACTTTTCGAGTTCATATTTTCTTCAGATTTGAACTTTTACTGAATTCAATCTCAGAAAACCTTAAATACGTTGATCGTAGGGGGAAAATCCAATAATAAATTACAAAATATTAATAGATAGAAATGACGCTTTCTCATCAATAAAAATTGCATCAAACATAAGACATTAAGCAAAATATAAGAAAATTGGGAGATTACGATATGTTTTATAGGAGTTCATAATCACAATGAGACCGGTCTACCTCTAATTAACTCATTATGTTTACTCACATTGCATTGCAGGTAAATGGTAATCCTAGTGGCAATAGAGCTTGATTGTTGTATCAGCACCAGCAGTGAACAACCATGGCTGCCTTGGATGGAACGTACAGTCCAGTACTCCTGCAATCAACCAACGCCACATTTACTTTACAATTATATGCATGCACCATGTTTCATTTCGAAAATGGTCCAAACCCTGTGGTTAAACTCACCTCTTCCATCTGAACTAGTATGCCCTCTCAGAATTTCCAACGGTACAATCCGGGGATTCTCGTTGAGATCTGCGTAAACCATGCCATGGAAGACATAGGCAGTGCCATCATCCGAGCATGATGCAAATAGTGGGTATGAACGATGGAATGCCACATTAGTAATGTCTTTACGATGACAACTGAAATGTTCAGGAAAACAGTGTGAAGGTTACAACCAATATAAAACAAAGACAAAAAAAATGGCCCCAAAGTTCTAATATCTACACCTGCACACTCGTTAATTTAAATAGTATTGGTATGATGACTTTCCTTGGTATTTAACGATTTCACCGATTAAAGGAACTTGATGAAGGCCTATCTATAGTAGTATCACAAGATGCAAAAACATATGATTAAGTCGTTTTTTTATCAAGAGAACCGCTGTCACATACTCGAGGTTTTGGTAAGGTTTTGATGACAGATCCATATCAAACCAACGCAGTTTTCCCTCTTTGCTCCCCACAATTACATTATCACCTGCAGATGAAACAGCCATCAAATATTAAGACGAAAGCTAGTTTTTTTCCCTTTTTCTTTTTTTTTTTTTTTGGGGGGGGGGGGGCGACGTAGGGGGATGTGGGACAAGGCAAAGAGATTGTAGTAACACATGAAATCAGAGGGGAAAATGAGAAAATACCAGCAGGATGAACAGCAATTGAAGATACTTCACGCAGTTGAGTCTCAAGCTTTTTTATTAGCTTTTGCTTCAACATATCATACACACGAACATTCTTCTTTGTTGCTACAAAGAAGATAGATCGAGTAGGATGAAAAGCCAATGACACTGGGAGGCCATGGAGCTTAAAAGGGAGTCGTTGAGTAAGCCTTTTAGAGAGTTGATGTATGAGAACTGCTCTTGATTCGCGTGATAAAAAGTTAAGAAACAATGAAATGACCAAATGAATTAAATGGGAGCAAATATCTCTTATGTCCAGTTGCAATAAATAAGAAGAGTTGATCAAAACATCAATAAGAACATAAAAGCATAGGCAAAAGAAATGAGCAGACCCAGGGGTAAAACTCCTAAAATTGTAGACCCATGTGTAGACTTCAGGAAACACCATATTGCTCTTTTAACAATTACTGTTGTATATGACATCAGTCTTCTTCTTGTTTTCAAACTATATGACATCAATTGATGCTTAGAACAGAAAAGAAAATGTAATGATAAGATGACACTGGCAAAAGGATATCTGCCGGCATCAAAGTAGAAAGATAGTCTCCTTTGCGATGCCATACTACTGAAGATACAGTCTGCAAAACCACAGCCAAGAAAATGATTATCATATTCCTATAAAGTCTTTCAACCGGTCCTCAGTTTCAACATTAATAGACAATTCTGAGTACAAATAACTAAAGAGGGAAGAACAGAAACCACATACCCTATAATGCCTTAGCCTGATGCAGTCATACTTTTCATCTTGAAGCCAGCTTAAGTAAGATGACATATCATCTGAGCATTAAAGTGATGTTTTCCAGAGTCAGATCATATCCTTTACAGTTTATTCAATACATTGGAAATAATATATGTTTCAAACTGACCAGAATCAGTAGAGGTTGGTGTTCCAATATGCAGAAGTTTCTTAATTTCTTTCTTTTCTTCCTCATCCCCAAATCCAGTGTTCAAAATAAGAACATCAGCTCCCCTGTCAAACATTAGAGTCTTAGAGTAGAACACATCCAAAAACAATAGGTCGGCAAACTATGTCTTTTGAAGAAAACAGGCGGTGAAAAAAAAAGATACGAAAAGCAGAGTGAAATTAATTACTATCAAATCAGCCTTACGCTGAAACTGCCAGAATAGGACGTGCTGGCAAAGGATTCCATGCAACATGCTGAACTGCTTCACCAATCTCCCAAACTCTAAGACATCTGCCAGTCTCCACCTCCCAAACACGCACAGTTCCATCCTTGGAACCTTTGCAAGCATAAGCAAATATCAAACTCTCAAGTACTGATTTTATAGAACGGAATCATCCTATACTTCGACCACAAATTGTAGTTTATAGGAAAAATGTTCATACCAGAAGCAATCCATTGTCCTGAAGGTTCCACTGATATTGACAAAACTGCACCCTCATGACCTTTATACTCCAGATAACATGCAAATGGATAAGGCCTAAGATCCTTTTTATTAGGTAGCTTGGGCTTGAGGGTTTCAGGGTCAATATTAATCTGAAGCATGGAAAAGGGCAATTTAAATTAACTTGTCTGTGAGGAGAAATGGCATAAAGGACATTATGACAGAAACCATTAAGATTTCCTTCAAACAGAATCTCAGACTTACACGTTTCTTCCTCACTCTAGGGCACAAGTATAGATCCAAGCATCGTTCAAAAGAGTCCTTGATAGCATTCTCATATGCTGGGATGCTTCTAAAGGATGTGAACCTAAGCATATCAACAGGATTATTGAATAGTATGTTAGATCTTCAACCCTCAAACATGCAAGCAAGTAAAAGAGCAGATACTTTCAAGTGAAATTGTAATTAACAAATCATGTGCTAGTATATTACCTTTTAGGTATAAACTTAGGGCGATCTTCTTCATACATCATCTGGTAAGAGGTGATCTCTTCTTGTGTTGGTATGTATTCTAAAGAAGGATTATATGATTCCTCGTGACCTGAAAATCAATAAGAACAAAGCTTTTGTAATAGTTCAAATAGCATAGCAGAATGTAAATTTAAATAACATGGCCCAAAGACAAACCTGGCAGTTTAGGTTTTGGGGGAGGAATGTAAGCCAAATGCTTGGTCCTATCTGCTGAGCTTGAATCATCACCCCAGAGGGAATAAAAACGAGGTTCTTCTTTTGGTTGGTCAAACTTTATTAATCCTTTACGAATTGCCCTAACATACTCAACAACCTGTATATTAACGAGTTTAATATTATGAAAAACTTCAAAGAGGGAAAAAAGCAGGTGCAGAGGGAGTTAGAAAGGCAAGGATCTCATCCATCATCTGAAAACTTTACATGTAAAGGTTTACCTTTTTGCTTTCCCATTTTGAAGGAATAAACCTCCTCTTTGGTTCAGGAGCATTAGATAAAGGATGTTTTGCATCATCCCACTTAAACCAATCAACATAAGGCTGCAAGAAATGGCTATGAATTTTAACCTTGAGCATAAAGTCAAGACAATATCTAGGCCAAATATGATAAGTGTGAATGAACATGAGAACTAATGGGAGTTACAAACCGCATAAGGATCAAATTCAGCATGTGGTGCCTTCCCTTTGAGCAATCTGCCAATCTGTTTGATCTCTTTTTTAGTTAGCTCAACTTCCTCATCATTATACTCATCATAAATCTTGCGCCTGAAGATAACAATAAAAGAATTATCCAGTAACATTCATTGTGTGAAACAGAATTGTTCCAATTGTAGCAACTTAGCTTCCATGTACTTATTGGACAAGAAACCAAGAAAAAAAAGATACAAGAAAAGAATGCAGAGGCCCATTATTGAGCTAGATAGTCATGTGAAATACAAAATAAAAGTGTTCGAAATCCTTAAATTAAGGAGATTCTCTACCTTAATTCTAGGAATTTCCTTGTAAATATTAGCCATAATCTAATTACTAATTTTTAGGGATAGCTTAATTATTAGAGATTATTTTCTTTTTATTCTTTTTCTGCTATGTTAAAAAGGGTGTACTCCTATTAGAAGAAATAAGACTTTTTCTTCTTCCTAAATTTGTTCATGGTATCGACAGACATAGGATTCATTAGATCCTACTCATTTGTCTCTCATCTCTCTTCCAAAACAAATTTTTTTCCTTCTCTCATGGGTGATATCCATGAAACTCTCTCTGAGATTGAGATCTCACAAATTACTCAAAATCACAGCCAAGGAATCCCTCAAACTGGCCTTAACTCCTCTCTTACAATCACAAATCATCGATTAGATGGAAAAAATTTCCTGCAATGGTCACAATTTGTCCTTATGGTTCTTCGTGGCCGAGTAAAAATTGGGTACATCAATGGAGACATTCCCCGACCAACATCGACAAAATCTGGTTATGCAACTTGGGAGCTTAACAACTCAATGGTCATGGCTTGGCTTATAAATTCGATGGAAGGTAATATAAGCCGAACTTACATTTTTTTCAAAACTGCCAAAGAAATGTAAGATGCAATTAAGGAGAATTACTCGGATCTTGGAAATGCTTCCCAAGTATTCGAGATCAAATTAAAGTTGAAAGATATTCGGCAAGGAGCGCTTGAAGTCGCTCAATATTACAACAACCTAAAGATCTTATGGCAGGAGTTGGACATGCATTATGAAGCTGATTGGGGCGAGGGCGATGAACACACCAAGTTCATGGATCATATTAACAAAGAGCGTCTCTATGAGTTCCTAGCAGGACTAAATCGTGATCTTGATGAGGTCCGAGGACGAATACTAGTCAAAACCACACTACCAACCATTGGAGAAGCATTTGCTGAATTAAGGAGGGAAGAGAAACGACATCTTATTATGTTGGGAGACACAAGAGAACTAAAACCTTTGACCACTGTTGGTCATCGTCCTTCATAGAACACTGCCCTGATTTTGAAAGACCCACAGTCTCAAAGGTACAAGGTTGGAATTGATTCCGGTTCAAATAGGCCATGGTGTAGCCACTTTAACCGGGTTGGAAGGAGATGCTTTAAACTCCATGGTTATCCTGGAAAAAATCAGAAAGAAAACAAAGCAGCAATGATATCTAATACTGAAGAAGATGCCCAGGATGTTCGGCTAACCAAAACTTAACTTGAGGCTCTTCATAAACTCCTCGGGACTCCTACAACTAGTGGGTCACTAACTATTCAAGGTACTGCCTTAAATACTACACATGAACCCGTCTGGATACTAGATTCGGGTGCATCCAACCACATGAAAGATAGTCTAAGTTTGTTTCACACATATTTACCTAGTCATGATCACTCCCGGATTCGCATAGCTGATGGATCTTACTCGTCGGTGGCTGGAATTGGAATAATCAAACTTACTGAAAATTTTTCCATTGATAAAGTTTTCTATGTTCCAAATCTTTCTTGTAATTTACTCTCAATTAGCAAGCTTACCAAGGATGAGAAAGTACTTGCTAAATTTTCTGCTTTAGATTGTGTGGTTCAGGAACATGAATCGGGGAAGATGATTGGCACTGATAAAGTTGAAGATGGCTTATATATTTGGAATAAAAACAGTTCACAAGAAGGGATGGCCTTATCTACATCGAAAGAATAATCTATCATGATATGGCACTGTAGACTAGGACACCCTAATTTTATATACTTGAAGAACCTGTTTCCTCTACTATTTCTAAATAAGAAAATAAGTTCCTTGAATTGTGAAGTTTGCCAACTGTCTAAACATACCCGTGTCCCTTATCCTTTGAAACCTTATGTTCAATCTCAACCTTTCTCTTTAATCCACAGTGATCTATGCGGAGCCAGTCGAATAAAAAATGTCACAGGGGCTAGGTGGTTCATAACATTCATTGATTACCACACTAGAGTTTGTTGGGTCTATCTCCTCAAAGAAAAAACTGAAGTCTCTAGAGTCTTCCAAAGTTTTCACTCAATGATTCGAACTCAGTTCAATTCCAAAATTCACACCCTTAGAACTGATAATGGGAGAGAGTACTTTAATTCTATCCTAAACCCTTATCTTTCAAAGCAAGGAATCATACATCAGAGTTCTTGTCCCGACACCCCTCAACAAAACGGAGTTTCCGAGAGGAAAAACAGACACCTTGTAGCTGTGGCTCGTGCTCTTATGTTTACTATGGGTGTACCGAAGTATTTATGGGGAGAAGTTGTTCTCACTGCTTGTTATCTTATAAACCGACTCCCATCAAAGGTATTAAACTTTCAAACACCTTTAAATACTCTTCAAAAAAAAATTCCCTTGTTTCGTGTTCCTAATCTCCGAACCAAAACTTTCGGTTGCAAAGCATTTGTCCACAATCACCAACCTAACCGATCTAAACTTGATCCTAGAGCCCACACTTGTGTCTTTCTTGGATACTCACCTACACAAAAGGGGTACAAGTGTTATTCTCCAACCCTACACCAGATGTTTGTGTCCCTTGATGTTACTTTCTTCGAAAACAATCCATATTTTTCAGCCTCTCATCTTTAGGGGAAGATATTTAGTGAAGATGAGACCTTGAACGACCTTCTCATTATACCTCAAGACCCTATCAGTCCTACCACCACTACAAAACCTGCTGAAATTCCTATAGCCATTGTTGAAATTCCTACAACAACTGCTGAAAATCCTACAACCACTGTAATTCCTGATTTGGACCCTGTTTTACTCGACTCCACTGTGCAACAACAAGAAACAAGGGTGATTAACCATACTAATGAAGAAAAACAACCCTCTCCTCCTGAAAAACAAGAAGAAAAAACTCAGCAGCTTCGTGTGTACTCTTGGAAACATCAACTACCAGAAACTGAAACAGCAGTGCCAATGCCATCTTTACCCGAGGACTGTCCTGAGGAAGAAGTCTCTACTCCTTTGCCTTCCATCTATCTTCCAATTGCAGTGAGAAAGGGCACTAGAAGCTACACTCAACATCCCATTTCTCGGTTTGTATCCTATGGGAACTTGTCTTACAATGCCTTTATTTCTAATATTGACTCTGTAGAAACTCCAAAGAACATAGAAGAGGCTCGTCAACCAAACGGTAGCAAGCCGTGTTGGAAGAAATAAAGGCTCTTGAAGACAATGGAACGTGGGAAATATCTAAACTACCTATTGGGAAAAAGACAGTGGGTTGTAAGTGGATTTTCACTACGAAATTTAAACCAGATGGGAGCATCGATCGATACAAGGCTAGAATTGTGGCCAAGGGTTTCACTCAAACATATGGGTTGGACTACGAGGAAACATTTGCACCAGTGGCCAAACTAAATACTATTCGAGTTCTCTTCTTAATTGTTGTCAACTTAGATTGGCCTTTGATCCAATTGGATGTAAAAAATGCTTTTCCCAATGGAGAATTAAACGAAGAAGTCTACATGGATTTTCCGCCCGGATTCGAAGGAAGCAAGGGCCAAGTATGCAAGTTGAAGAAGTCTTTGTATGGACTAAAGCAATCCCATAAGGCTTGGTTTAATAGTTTTGCCAAAGCCATGACAAGTAGACATTATATTCAAGGTCAAGTTGATCACACCTTATTCTACAAACACTCGGCTAATGGGAAGTGTTGTATTCTCATTGTATACGTAGATGACATAATACTGACAGGAGATGATTATATTGAAATTGAAAGACAAAAAGAATTCTTAAGTCTTAAGTTTCAACTTAAATACTTGGGGAATCTCCGATATTTTCTTGGAATGGAGATAGCAAGATCAAAGGCAGGTATTTCAATCTCTCAAAGAAAGTATGTTCTTGATTTACTTTCTAAAGTCGGACTGTTGGGTTGCAAACCAGCCGAGACTCCCATGGAACCCTACCTTAAATTAGGAAATGATAAGGATGGAGAAGAGGTAGACAGGGGGAGATATCAACGGTTAGTGGGAAAACTTATCTATCTTTCTCACACTCGTCCTGACATAGCGTTCGGAGTAAGTGCTATTAGTCAATTTATGCATGCTCCTAGGGAGAAACATTTGGAAGCTGCCTACAGGATATTGAGATACTTAAAAGGGACTCCTGGTAAGGGGTTGCATTTCAAGAAAAATCCACTTCGAAGCATGGAAGTCAACATTGATGCAGATTGGGCAACAGATGTTAATGACAGGCGCTCCACAAGTGGTTACTGCAGCTATGTTTGCGGTAATCTCGTGACATGGAGTAAAAAGCAGTTGGTTGTGGCACGCAACAGTGCTGAAGCTGAGTATCGAGCTCTGTCCCAAGGTATATGTGAAGGAATGTGGCTACACCGACTAATGGGAGAATTAAAATTATCCTATACATCTATAATACTGAACTGTGACAACCAGGCAGCAGTTAGTATAGCTCACAACCCTGTACACCATGACTGCACCAAGCATGTGGAAATCGATCGCCACTTTATTACGGAGAAAATTAACAAAGGGGAAGTTTGTGTTTCATATCTACCTACTCGACAACAAGTAGAAGATGTGTTAACCAAGAGCTTGAGCAGAAAAAAGTTCGAAGAAATTATAGGCAAGCTAGGTTCGATTGATATCTACACTCCAGTTTGAGGGGGAGTGTTGGAAATCCTTAAATTAAGGAGATTCTCTACCTTAGTTCTAGGAATTTCCTTGTAAATATTAGCCTTAATCTTAATAATTTTTAGGGATAGGCTAATTATTAGAGATTATTTCCTTTTTATTCTTTTTCTGCTATGTTAAAAAGGGTGTACTCCTATTAGAAGAAATAAGTCTTTTCTTCTTCCTAAATCTGTTCAAAAAGCCTAAATACCAACACAACTATCATAGTCGAGCTTCCCAAACATAGCAGAAGAAGAAGAGAGAAATGAAATAACTAAACAGAAACTATTATTAACATAAAAACAAAATAATCAGTAGCAGAAAAACTAACCAACTCTTTGAATCATCAGCACTTGCAAGAAAGGAATCCAGTTTATCTTGTCTTTCTTTCTTTGTTATCTTTCTCCCAGCATTGTCATACCCAATATGTTTTTCATCCTTGTACCACTCCAATGGAACATCACCAATTGTATTTCGAGGAGCTACCTTTTAAGCCAAAAAAGATATGTAAGAACTTAAATGGAATATTTATTTCTAAAATACTAGAAGGGATGTCTGACCTCATCTTCAGATGAATCACTCTCATCAACGGCTTGATGGGATTGGGAACTTTCACTATGCTTGTCTTGATCATCATTCTCGTCCAAGACATTATTGTTTCCTCTCTCAACAAAATTCTGATATTGTTAACTCTTAATTAAATATTTGCAATAATACATTAAAATTCATTGTCAGAGCAGAAAAGATGATAATGTTTTTAAGCACGCTGAGAAGCATAGTAATGATGGCATACATTTTTGTATTCTTGAAATGGAGGGAATTCTTCTGTGTTCACTTGTATACTCATCTTTTTTAAAAAAAATCAAAAAAAAAATCGTGTTGTCAATTTATTATAGTTGGATAACTCAAGAACATCACATCCTAAAACGAAAAAGGAAAAATAAACAATTACCTCATTGCTTGTCTTCAAAGTGTTTATGTTATCCAGCTTCTGACCCTCCTGATGATCCATAGTCAGATTTGGAGTCATAAACCTTGGGGATTTCCTGGAACTACAGAAGAAAGTTTAAGCTTGATATAGATAGTGATTTGTCAAGAAAAAACCAAAAAAAAAACAATGTGCATTTGTTACAATGTGAACGATATATGGAAGTAACAACACTCTTGTTTCATGCTTGCACAATAACCCACCGCCTTACTAATCCAAATAAAGCACAAAGTTAGTACGTAAAATAGTTGAATGCCTTTCATAGTAGTTAAACGCTGAAAACATTCTTCTAGAAATCAGCTTCCCTACTTCTGATTCAAAAGCTAGGAAGCGAAACCAGAATTTCACTTCTCTTTTTTGGCTCAGCCAATAAAGAATACTTCATCATCAAAGAAACATAAAAATGAAACTAGGATGTGCCATGACTTAACAGAAGCATAGCAGACCTCAACAAGGAAACCAAAAGCAGACTCGAGAAGACTATGAACCTGATTACATTTACTCCATCAAAACCGGCCTTAAGAAAAAAAAGACCATACAAACTAGCAGCTGAAAACAATTGGAGACTTGGAACTCAATTAAATTAAAGTCTCTGTGTCAGGGTAATATCTTTTAGATGTATAGTTCAGACGGCATTATTGTCAGATTGAAATTATAGGTGAGTTGATTTCATGAAAGCAAACTTCAACATAATGCACAAGTATCTGCCACCAATCAACGTTGTGAAACAAATATAAGCAACCCTTTCCAGTTTCTACAAAGCTAACACGGGAAAAATATCTTCGGAAGCATAATAATAATAATGACAAGTACCTACATCAATCTTAGTTTTTTCATGCTCTAAGGCAACTTTCTCTACAGCAGTGAAAGGAACTGAAATTAACCATCTTTTTTACCATTAAGCTCCAAGATGTTGAAAATGATATAAATCGAAAATGAAATTATTAAAAATTGATAAATGAAGAAAAATTAGAGCTAGTATATCTTAAGGAGCGGTTGGTGCTTGACGGTGAACTAATAAAATTGTTAGCATAAAGAAAGGAAAAATGGAATTAGGCAATAGATTTGAAGCGAAGTCACCAATTGAGTAAAAAAAAAGGGACAATTAAAGCATATTGAACAACTAAATAAGGGAACCACAGATGCATAAGAGAAGAGAAAGAGAGAAACCTGAGAAAATTATGGCGACGACGGCGTCAGGGAAACTAAGTAGAGAAAGAGTCTGCAACGGCAAGGGAGGAAAGCGAAGTTGGCTAGCAGGAAGTTGGCGCGGGGCGAGAGAATACAGTACGTGCTTGGGCGAGAGAATAGGGACTTAAAACCCTACTTCTCTGCTTACTTTTACCGCTGCTTTTACGGGGGACAAGCTGATATATTTGATATAAAAAATTCTCTTATTTCATTTTATTTTATATTTTTTTTAAAATAGCGTAAACTACATTTTTAGTCTTCTAATTATCTTTATGATTCTGTTTTCGTCACTCAACTATATTTTTTTCAAAATCATCACTAAACTTACATTTTTGTTCCGTTTTAGTCACCCATCGTTAAAAAATTAACGGTTATTGATGTAAGGTATTTTAGAGTTTGGAAGCAGAAGACTTGGTGAATGATTTGGGCGTGATGAAGGTTATGAAAGAATTGAATGGATGGTTAAATGTATCTTGAACAAAAAAGGAAGAAACTAGGATATAAAGATCCTAACATCTTTCTTTATAAGTTTGAATAAGGAGTGGTAAACAAGGACCTGGCCCCTCTAGTTATATAACAACTAGGAAACACAAGTTTTTATTGAAGGAATGGGCCACAAGTGTCTGATCAGTCGATAAATTTCTGAAAGAACTAAGGAATAAGAAAACCTCACAATGTATTAATTTATCAAAGGATTAGATGCCTTACAATAGCCAAGGCATTGGCTTTAAATAGAAAATGAAAAGGAAGGCCAAAGAAGTTACATAATTATTCGACTACCAATGGTTTCTTTTTATAAATACATGATGTTTGAAATAATTAATATGAAAATATACGGTGATGTTTCAACTAGGATGAAAGGAATTGATGCTTGGCTGAATGGTTAAGTGTTGGTTCAAGTTTGGCGCCTAGATGGGGAGTTACAAGCATTGGTCGAATAGATGGCACCCTTTGGGAGTTGGCGCCTAGATGATGCACATGGGCTGATTGTGTGGTTGCAACTCCTCCCTTAAAAGCATAGGTCTCCACGCCAAGTGATGTGATGATTCGGTCAAGGTAGTGTGCTTGTCACATGATCGAGTGGAGTAGCTTGCTTAAAAGGTTCCTTGGTAGCTTGGTAGGTCATTTAGCTAGCTACGTAGTGTAGGTAGCTAGCTAGGTACCTAGTGTCACTCTAGCTGCCATAAGTCTTCAGCTCGACTTCCAGCTCCTCAGCTACACTCCAGTTAATGTCAGCTACTCTCCAGCTCCTTTAGCTATCTTTTAAGTCAATTGAATCCTTTAAGTGAGTTATCTTTTGATGTTCTTGAGCTCCCACGAGCTCTCAAAGTGAAAGTGAGTTGCCCATAAGCTGCCATAGTCATCCCTAGCTTGTTATTCACCTATATATGAAAAGAAAACAAGAAAATAAGTTAAGGAACTTATACAAATGAATGATATAGTTGTTGCCATGTATGAATGAGCTAGAAAACAATGCAATGAGCTAACATAAATCTATTATAAGCTTGATGTAGTTAAATAAACATAACATAAGTTAAATAAAGATGTGCAGTATTATAATATGCTATGCTAAGATCATGGATTCATATAATGAAATGCCATAACTAAGCCTAGCATAAGATGAACATATTAAGTTAAGAAAAGAATGAAATAAAGTATGAAATGTATTATAATGTATGCTATGATTATGGCAGAATTAAAGAGATAAAATGATGATAGGATAAATATATGATGAGTAAAAGAAAGAGTAAGAAATTATTCCCTTGACTTTCATTCTTGACAAGAAAGAAGAAAGTAGAAAGTAGATGAGGATGTGTAGAAATAGGATCACATCAATGATGCTGATGTGTCATCATATGGTGATGCCATGTTATCATTAGTAAACAATTTTATTTATTTTTAACGGCGACTGATCAAAAAAGGATAAAAATGCAAGTTTAATGATGATTTTGAAAAAAATTAAGTGGCCAAAACGGATCTAGATGAATAGTTGTGTGACCAAAACATAAATTTTAGTAATTTAAATGACTTCATTCGGGGTAAAAATAAAAGGAAGCAAAAAATGCAAAAAAAAGGGGAAAAAAAGATATAACCTGGGTAGGACATGCATGCCAGAAATTTGAATCCATTTGCCTTGAGGCGGAAGAAGTTATGTACCAGGTATGCCTCCTTTGATAATCTTTTCTTGAAACTTGGCTAAACTTTTTGAGTTCTATATTAGGTTCTGTGGACTCAATTCATGAGAACCCCGGTGCTATATTATTATTAGGCGCAGACTGTCGGTGCTGGTGTTGAAAAGTTATACTCAGACGTGGTGCAGGATTTGCTTCTTCCATCTTCATTGGAGCCCATGAAAAATTCATGGATCAAGTTGAGAAAATTTGAAAAGTTTGAGATTAATGTGGATAAAAGAAACTCAAGGATCAAATTGAAAAAATAAACAAGTTTAGGGACCAGATCGGAAAAAATGCCAAATTTAGAGTGCTCTATCGCAGCATAGAACATGCTTCTCTGAATTTTCAGTATCCCAAGACGAGAAGAAGCTTAAGCATTTTCAATTGGGAAAATGTAAAAGAACAATATCCAGGTTTCGAGTATTGGAAGTGCCCCAAGAGGCATCAAACGCCAAGGTTGCATACAGTAGGTGGTTCCATGTATCAGGCACACCAGGCAAACACCAGTGACTGCAATCAGGGCCAGCCTTGAATTGCTTCTTCTTCCAATAAATCGAAGAATGTGCATCTTTTCTCAACTCTGTCAGCCTCGTGATGTTCACGTACCTCACCGGTTTCCTCCTCATGCCTTGGATCGTTTCTCAACAATGCCTTTGATTAATGATTCACTCTTTTTCAATTTGAAGGCCTCATCATCCTTGACCGGTTGAGTTGCCCTTTAACACCTGTGTCTCCTCAAATGTGCCGGAGACATGCCCCAGAAGAACACAGTTGTTCTGCTCGTGTCCACGTTTTTCTCGATCCAACAACCCCATGTTCGCATCGCCAGCTTAAATGTTCTATCGAGCTTCATATCGGTATACAATTTTTGTTTGAATAGAAACCAGTCCCACCTGCAATGTCATAAATATTCACCCATTAGGCTGCAAAGGGCTGTTATGTTTATCAATTTTATCGAATTATTCATTGCCTTTGGCGGTTCATCCACCAGTGACCGGTGTTGAATACCATAATATCCGCACCTTTCGATTTTGACGCGGCGGGGGAAAGAGCGTCGAGGTTCAATATCTTTTTCCCGCTAGTCTTGTTCACTAGCACCTCCACCAGAAACTCTGCCCACAGGGACTCAACCATCAAGTTATATGACTAACATCGAAATGTGACCCTTTTTGGTAAGTAAAACTATGAATCGTTATCAACAATTAACAACTTCACCGCTACGTACCTTCGCAGTGAAGATCCGATTTCAAACATCGATTTTGTATTCATCAGGTATAGCAGAATATAGAAGACAAGCCAGAGATTCCCATTGGCCAAAGCCAATGGAGTCTCCCACTTTTACAACTCTTTTACCTCTAAGTGTCTCTAAAAAGTCCTTGGCGTCAAACCTTAGCAGCAAATTCAAAGGAATTGTTTAAAATCCAAGTGTGAAATGCAAAGAAAATAAAGCATTGTAGAGAACTTGCTTACTTACGTGGGAATCTTACATTCATTAGCTTCCCATCTCCATCTTTCATATTCCTTATCCGGTCGTCCATTCCCTTGGCAGCTTGCTCTATCACTTAAAAATGGACACATGGCTGAATTATACAGTGGACTCTCCACTGGATCATAAACCCATTTCCCTTCAAACACATTGCATCTTTCTTCTATTTTGATTGGTTTCACATTAACAAAATTCTTCCATGGTTCTGCATTTTTCAAGCCTGCAGACAAAGGATCCTGAGAAGAAGAAGAAGAAGAAGATGTAGCAGGTTTCTCAGTGTAAGTGAGGTTAAATAGCGTACAAGGTTTCAACTCTAAATTAAAAAACAGATGAGAAGATTCCGGTGGTTCCTTTTTATTTGGAGATTGCATGTCCCGCATGTTCTGAAGCACTGATATGTTATAGCCATCACGACTATTACCGAAGACGAAGAGAAGGACGACAACGAAGCCGGAAAAGGCGAGCAGCCACCATCTACGAATGATAGTCGGATAGGATGCCATGACTCACACTGAAGAATTCGACCGGACTTTTGTTACTGAGACAAGGCTAATCCAAGTATATTTCAGATAACATAATCCGGTTCTAGTGAGCTTAAACACTAATATTCTGTTTAAGTTAATAAATTAGATGGATTCGAGGATTAAAGCTAGATTAAGGACTAGAAACGCGAAAATAAAAGGGATAACTAAAGCGTGGTGCACAGAGATGAGCATGCATGCATGTTGCATGTATATATGTACAAGCAGGTGCGGTCCCAAGGGAGAATAGAGAGTTGGACGTATACTGGATATTTATTAAACAAAATGAAATTAATTTTAAGATGTGGATGGAATATGATATTTTAGTTGGTATCAATAATTTCATACTAAACTAGAATCAGTTAGAAAAATTTCTCCATGTTGCCAACTTAATTTTCCTATCAAATTATAAATGAAAACTCAAGAGTTTTCTATAATTTTGATAAATAAAAATTATAAATGGAAAAAAAGTAATATCAGAGTGTTTACTGTTTCTGCAATATACCATAAAACTCAACCCCTAAGAAATAGACAACTCTCAAGGCTGCCTTAATAAATTGGAATTAATACTGTGAAGCTAGAACTGAAAACCAACCCAATTTTAGCATCAGCTACTGGAATTCAAAGGGTTTATCTGCAGCTTCCAATAAATAATGATCGATTCTCTGACCAAAGCAAATCACCCCCTTGTGATGAATTTACCAAAATAATGAAAAGTTTATGTAGTTTAAGTGGCCTTGGAGGAGCTGTCTAAGACTAAAGATGCATAGAGTAAGTGGTTCCATGTGTCTGGAACACCGGGCAAACACCAATGGCTGCAATCTGCCACCATTGCTGGGGGTTTCTGCTTAGTTGCAATCAGTAGTTTCCCTTGCTTCGTCCCGTAAATGGATGAATGAGCATCGGGTCGGTACTCGCTCAGCCTTGTGATGTTCAAGTACTTCACCGGTTTCCTCATGCGTTCGAGCGTTTTCTCCATGATTTCTTTCAGCGATTTACCGAACGTCAGTAGGTACGGCTTGTCCATGGAGGGCCTGGTTGATTTGTAGCACCAGTTTTTCCCGAAATGTGGCGGGGACATGCCCCTGAAGTACACCGTTGTTTTGTTCGTGTCGACGTTTCTCTCTATCCAACGAGCCCATGTCTTCATAGCAACCTTGAATGCCGTTTCGATCCTCATATCTGCAAACACATTCCGTTTGTACCGAAACATGTCCCACCTGCAAAATTTTCACCACTTTTCATTATACATATATACATATATACATACATACGCATATCGTTTCATTCATTTACCTTAGGCGGTTTGCCCACCAGTGACCGGTGTTGAACACCATAATATCTGCATCTTTCCATTTCGTAGCGGTGGGGACGAGTGAGTCAAGTTTCAAAGTCTTTTTGCCATCCGTCTTGTTCACTAGTACTTCCACAAGAAATCAGCCCAGTGAAACTCAATATCCAACTGATAAGACTGCAACATATATTCTTGTTAGCACAGAACAAACTAAAGCAAGTTATTAGAAACAAATATAAGATTAGATGCCGGTGTCGCGCCTTACCTCTGACCTGAAGATCCGTTTCCGAGCATTGACATAAGATCGGTCAGGTATAGCAGAATACAAAAGGCAAGCAAGAGATTCGAATTGGCTATGGTTGATGGAGTCCCCAACAATTACAACTCTCTTCCCTCTAAGCCTCTCCAACATGTCCTTGGCATTAAACCTTTCAAGATGGAAACAATAAACAAAATGCTGCCAAAGGGGCTAAAATCCATAGTTGAAAGCAGAGTCGAATATCGTTTGCTTACCGAGGAATCTTGCACTCATTAGCCTCCCACCTCCATTTCTCATATTCCTTGTCGTGTCGTCCATTTCGTCGACAGCTCACCGTATCGCTAAAGAACGGACACATTGCCGAATCGTAGAGAGGACTCTCGATAGGATCGTAAACCCATTTCCCTTCAAAGATGTTGCATTTTCTTCCTTCTTCCATTGTCTCAGGCTCCTCATTACCATTGTCCTTGGATTGTTGCTCTTGACTTTGTCCCTCCAACACATGAACCGAAGAAGAATCTCCTGTGCTTTCTTCTATTTTATCACTCAAAACTAATGGTGTCGCATCCTGCAAACCCGAGAAAGACGGTCGGGACGTTGCAGTTGGGGTTGCTTGTTTCACACCATCAGAGAAGCCCGTTTCCTTGTCCTGCAAGCCGGACAAAGGAATCAGAGAAGAGGGCGTTTCTGTTTCGGTTAGAGGTATGCAAGGTTGAATACCAGAAGCTTTAACTTGTTTCTCATTCCCAACGACGCCGGGAAGCATCGGAGACTGCATCGGAAAGCCATTGGAAGCGGTAATCGGCATGGTTAGATTCTGAAGCACTGATATATTGTTGGTACCAGAGCTGTGGTTGAGGAACAAAATGAGAACCACTATAAAGCTTGCGAAAGTTACAAGCCACCATGTCTCAATGATGGTGGAATTGCCCATGGATAAATGAGGATGCTTGAAGACAGAGCTATGGCTTCACCCTGGATAACTATAAATATTATAGTTTCATAGCTAAATGTGTGTGTTTAATAATTAAATAGAGGCGTTTCAAGTGGGGAATTATGGTCCCGAAGAACGGGTTAATACTTGAAAAAGATTGCTAAAGAGGGATGAAGAATATTTGTGGTTTGTAGTGGCAAATATAGTTCGGATGCATATGCTGGTTTTTCATATATTTTCTGCAGCGATTCGGGAATATGGCCGCACACATACAAGTCGGCATCTATTAATTAATGAAAATTTAAATTTTTATCGATTTATTTAAATGTTATTTAAATAAAAAAATTAATTAGATAATGATCTATTTATCACTTAATAGAAAATATCTTTAACAACCTTTATTTGATTTATTTTAAAATGATTTGACATTTAAATTTGATATTTATTAAATAATTTAGTATTTTAATTAAATTTTATAATTTAAATTCAATGTTTAACTTTTTAAGATTTATTTTTTGAGTTTAACAATAAAACACCTAAATTAAAACTTATCTACGTATAACTTTTATTAAATCGAAATCGAGAGACACCTTAAAATGTAAGAAAAATTGTATTTAACTTTTATTAGTCTCGAGCAGTTATAAGATGATATATGTTCAAAATCATTCATAGTTATTGATAACGCACACACATTGTGCAACAACTACTTAAACCCAAGGTTTTTAGAAAGAACAACATTTTTTTACTAGTGAGGTAGTTCAATGAGTTTCATCAATTTCGTTTTTAATTTTATCTTATTGTATTAATTTCGTTCTTTGGTTGACGTTAATGGTTATAATGTTAATGTAAGAGTTAATTGTATTAATATGATGATCTATGATATTAACATTACAATTAATGTCTTAGTAGAGATGTGGTAAAGGGGTTAATTTATTTTTGGACCGAATTTAAAGATATAATTAATTTTAATGGAAATGTAATATTCTTTTAAATTAAAATTAAAAATATTATTAAATTTAAAAAAAGTAACTATAAATTAAAAAATATTAGAAATTATACAATAATAAATTATAAATCATAAAAAATAAAAAATAAAATTATAAACATTTATTAAGTATTAAAATTTTTAAACATTTCCCTCAACAATTAGTTGGTTTAGTGGGACAATGCACTAGATATCTTAAGCAAGGACAAGAGTTTGAATCATAGCATTTGCAAATGAAGTAAAATTGGATCTGGAGGGTCGCCCTCATAATAAACCTCTACAAAACATGATCTTTAATAGTTGATCAATATATTAAATATCAATAATTAAAAAAAAAAAACTTCCATCAGAAAAGTCAATTTGAGCTTCTCCAAGATAAAATCTAAAATAATATTAATGAGCACCATTTTATTATAAAAAAATTTAAAAGTAAATTTTATTATTATTCTAATAATAAATAATATTTCACTCAGGTACTTATTTAATTATCACGTGATTCAGTATGATCAATTTGCTATACAAGCTTATTTTCGCAAGTATTTATGCTAAACTTATTGCTTATATATAGAGCACAAGTTCTTAACCTTGAGGTCGTGGGATCGAGTCCCACGGAGGGCATTTCATAATTCGGAGGTCTCTTACGGAAGCTGCTCTCAACCTGGTGTTGGGGGTAGCCTACTATCTTACCTCCCCTTACCCCATATATATGGGAAAAAGGGACAACCATTTATTGCTTATATATATTTCTAATTTTTCTTACCTAAAATAAAATAAGGCGTTGTGTTCAAAAACTGGAATTTTTAGAAAATGGACTTTAAAATAATGCAATATTTGTTTTAAGTTAATATATCTTCTAAGGTTGCGCTTGTTATACCAATCAAATAGTTTCAATTACCTTAGAATTTATTACTTCTTTTGGGTACCAAATTGAATATTTATCCAAATTTGAGTTATTTTATAAGTAAAAGGCTAACAAATTGGAAAAACAAGGATAAAAGGAAGAGATAACACATTAATTTTGAACCTATAAATTCTTGTGAACTAGGCAATTTTATTATGGGCCGTGGAGTGGGAGATCACATTATCTCTTCGTGAAGAAATCATCCATCATTCTTCAATTTCGTCCCTCCAAACAAATTCCTTATCGTACGTATCTTGGTATGCACCATGTCATTGTCATCGCAAACATTCATTTGCATTAAGGTCGGGATAAAACCAACACAACCACTCATTCATTTTAATATTAAGTATCATTAAAATACAAGGATGATCACTTTAAAATTATTTTTAAAATTTATTAAAATTATAATTCAGAATGTAAAACTCTAATCCGTCGATAAAACATCTATTATTAGACTTTATTTAATAATTTAGGTTAGTCTCTAGCCTACCACCCTTAACCTTAGGATCCAAGTTACCATCTTATTATTTTGGTAACTTATTTTTTTTAGATTGTTTTCTAGAAGATGATGACACATATCACCATCTTATTAGAAAATTAAATTTACTGAATTATTTTTAATTAATATTAAGATTTAGTTGATAAAATATATAAGTAGTGATGATCAAATATATTATCATATTTGTTTAACTACCACATCAATAATTTTGTGAACAATTAATGGTCGATGACGATTGAATGATAGTTTAATGACCTAGTTGATAAAAAAATTAATTCAATAGTGAAAATAGACCAAGTTGATAATTTAGTGACTCCAGAAGTAATTTACCAAAAAAAATTATATTGTGTTCCTTTGTTCTAAATTTATGTTCGTATTATATTTTAATAATTTACATGTTTAAATATTCATGTTATTTTTCATTTCATATTATATCCTAAATTCCTAATTATTTCATCATATAGTCATTGCACAATAAACCGATTTCTCCAAGGTCGCAGGCTACTCAAATGAATTTGCCTCAACAAGTCAACATTATCCATTAGAGCTCACTCAAAACTCCCACCATTGTACCCTTTGATTTTGTTCTATGCTTCTCAGCATTCCCCTTAATTTAGTTTATAATAATAATCAAGACGGGCACGATAGTTTATGTTAGATAGGACGATTTATAAAGCTTTAAGAAAAATAAATTTATGAACTTTTAGAAGGGTGAAAACAAATTATCAATAAAAAATACAAAAAGAAAACCTAAAATATATAAGAATTTAAAAATTTCAAAGAATGACTACCCCACCCGACCCTTCCTTCCATCCCTACTCACCGTCTTGAGCATGGGTTTACTATAACATATAATTTCTGTTAACATTAGCTGTAAAACATCTGACCAATTCAATGTCTTGTTTGGTGTTCCAAAAGGCCAAATTAGAACTCCCGCGGTCGTACAACAAAATGCAAGAGCTACAGCGGCAAAGCAGAAACCAGCTTGCACGGAACACCGCATATTAATCCAAAATTCCAAATCATGTTCAAACTGTTCAGTGTTCCGGCAAAGGCAAATATTCAGTCAATCGTTCTATTTCCATGTGATGCCTTTGGTTCTCTATAAAAGGAAAAGCTTAGAATAATTCCTATGCATCTGAAACGAGCGAACAAACAATTGCCAATGGTTTTCCCAAGAGATAGCAGCATGCTATTCTTCCTTGTAATAGCTGTTTGCATCCCGCACATCATGTGCCGTAGCCTACCCGAGGCATCCTTGTCCGAGAGGCACGTGCAATGGATGGTGTATACGGGTGAGTCTATAAGAATGACGAAGAGAAGGAAAAACGATTCAAGATATTCGAAAGCAATGTGCAGTTTATAGAGTCGTTTAATGCCGCTGGTGATCACGCTTACAAGCTAAGCATCAACGAGTTTGCTGATCAGACCAACGATGAGTTTCGGGCTTACAGGAACGGATACATAAGGCCACAGGGACTAAAAACAAGAAAACAGACATCGTTTAGGTACGAGAATGTCACAAGTTTGCCTGCTAGCATAGACTGGAGGAAAAAAGGAGCCGTGACGCCCATCAAGGACCAAGCACAATGCGGTAAGCAATATGTAACTGTTCGAGCATAACCATAAACCTTGGTTTGATAAATTCATTTCAAAACACAGGTAACTGCTGGGCATTTTCGGCTATCGCCTCAACAGAAGGAATTCACAAACTAACAACAGGACAACTAATTTCCTTGTCCGAGCAAGAACTGGTTGATCGTGATAAAGTTGTGGATCAGGGATGTGAAGGTGGTGAAATGGAAGATGCATTTAAGTTCATAATCAGCAATCACGGCATTGCATCCGAAGTCACTTACCCTTACAAGGGCGATGACGGAACTTGCGACAAATCAGAGGAGGCCTCCCATGCAGCCACAATTACCGGCTACGAGGTTGTTCCTGCAAACAATGAACAAGCATTACAGAAGGTTGTTGCAAACCAACCAGTATCGGTGTCCATTGATGCCGGAGTTTACGCCTTTCAATTCTACTCGAGCAGAATTGATCTAGACCATGGTGTTACAGCCGTCGGATATGGTACCTCTGAAGTGTTGCGGAAGACGGCTATCGGATAGAGCAAAATCGCAACTGATAATTTGAGAAAATAAAAATAAAGATAAAAGAGAGACAAAATTTACGTGGAAAACCCCTAAAAATTTAGGGTAAAAACCACGGGAAACGGTAGAAGAATTTCACTATGAGAAAATAGGAATTACAACCTCTCTCGATCTACCAAGGAAAAAACAATGATAATTCTCTCTAGATAAAAAGGATAAAACAACTCTCAAGAAACTCTCTAAAATCTCTCTAGTATTGGAGGAAAGCTAGAATGCTTTGGGATGATTTTGAAGCTAAATGAGCTAGGGTATTTATAGTTGAAGCTTTAAGGACTAACTTGTAAATACCCTAAATTACAATGACTAAATTATGCTTATACCATTTAACAATTTCAACAATTGTGTGCTCCTTTTGACCATTGCACCGAATTGTGCATTAATGCATCGTTTTCGGTGCTGACTTTTAACAATATCCCACTTGAAGATTTGATTGGAACAATCATATCTTCACACCATTCTTTCTACCTTGTACTATCATGTTGCTTACGTTTCTGACAGGCCACAAGAGGATCGACACCAAGTAAATTTATCAGCATTGATCGCCTTCGTCATGAAATCTGCTATGTTGTCTTTGGTATGGATCTTCTGCATATCTACCGTCCTTTCTTCCACCTTTTCACGAATGAAATGGTATTGAACTCATATACCTTTTCACGAATGAAATGGTATTAAACTCATATGTGTTTTGTCCTTGAATGAAATGATGGATTCCTTGCTAGATGCAAGACGCTTTGACTATCACAAAACAGAGAGACAAACTCTTGATTGTGCCCAAGTTCCTCCAATAGCATCTTCAACCAAATTGATTCTTTACTGGCTTGTGTAGCTGCTACATATTCTGCCTCTGTTGTAGATGTAGCCACAACTGACTGCAATTTTGAAACCCAACTTACAGCTCCACCAGCAACTTTGAACACATATCCTGTAGTAGATTTACTTTTATCCAAATCCCCTGCATAGTCAGAATCGACATACCCATTTATAAGTAAGTTTGATCCTCCGTAACATAATGCAACATTTGAGGTCCATTTGATGTATCTTAGGATCCTCTTTACAATATTCCAATGCTCTTTTCCTGGATTCGCCATGTACCGACTAACCACTCCCACTGCTTGTGCAATGTCTGGTCTTGTGCATATCATAGCGAACATTAAACTTCCCACTGCTGATGCATACGGTACTCGAGACATCTCCATCATCTCTTCTTCACTGCTAGGACTCATACTGGAGGATAATTTGAAGTTAATAGGAAGATGGGTAGAAATTGGCTTACAATATTGCATGCTAAATCGTGACAAGATTTTCTTCAAGTAATTCTTTTGTGAAAGCCAAATCTTCCTATTACTTCTGTCTCGGTGAATTTGCATCCCTAGAATCTTGTTTGCTGATCCCAAGTCCTTCATTTCAAATTCCCTAGCCAGTTGTGCCTTCAATTCTTCAATATAATCTTTGTTGGGTCCTGCAACCAACATGTCATCCACATACAACAACAAAATAACAAAATCGTTATCACCAGACCTCTTGAAATAAGCACAAGGGTCTGCATTAAGTCTGTTGTATCCAAGGCACATAATGAAAGAATCAAATCTCTTATACCAACACCTCGGCGCCTGCTTTAGACCGTACAAAGATTTGTTCAACCTGCAAACCAAGTTCTTCTTTTCTTTTTCTTCAAAACCTTCAGGCTGGAGCATATAAATTTCTTCTTCAAGATTTCCATGAAGAAAAGTTGTTTTAACATCTAGCTGCTCTAGATGTAAGTCCAATGTAGCACACATTGCCAAAACTACTCGAACTGTTGTTAGTCGAACCACAAGAGAAAATATTTCATTGAAATCACCATTTCGCTTGATTTTAAAGACCCATTTGTTACCAATTGGCTTCCTTCCTTGTGGTAGTGGCACAAGGTCCCATGTATTATTTTTATGAAGGGCTTCAATTTCTTCTTGCATCGCCATCATCCACAGTGAAGCATCTGAGTTGTTTATTGCCTCCTGGTATTTTGATGGCTCACCATCCTCTGTTAAAAGACAGTATGCAATATTACCTTCTATAACATAATCTGAGTGCCAATTGGGACGTCTTCTCACATGATCTGATTGACGAGTTGTTGGTGCTTCAGAACTCTCTGGTTCTTGTTCATCATGTGCTGGTTCTGCTTCAGAAGAATCTCTTTGTTCAAACTCCTTTTCCACATTTATCTGTGTAGTCTCTGACTTTTCAGTGCTATCATCGTCTTCTTTTCTCTGTAGTTTATCTTCTACAAAGATAACATCCCTGCTGATGATCACTTTGCGGGCAGTGGGATCCCACAAGTGATACCCCTTGACTCCATCAGCATACCCCAAGAATTTGCATTTCCTGGATTTTGGATCCAGCTTTGAGATTTCTTGGGAGTTGTACATCACATACACAATACTTCCAAATATATGAAGGTTTGAATAATCAACTGGTTTACCATTCCACATCTCCATTGGTGTTTTCAGCTCTATTGCAGTTGTTGGAGCTCGATTCACCAAATAACAGGCGGTATTGACTGCTTCTGACCAGAATGATTTTTCTAGGCCTGCATCCCTCAACATTGCTCTTGTTCTTTCTAACAAGGTTCTGTTCATCCGCTCTGCCACTCCATTTTATTGAGGAGTGTTCGCCACTGTGAACTGTCTTTTGATGCATTCTTTCCTGCAAAAGTCATCAAATTCTTCGCTTGTGTATTCTCCTCCATTATCTGTTCTGAAACACTTGATCTTATTTCCATAATCGAGTTCCACCCACGTTTTGAAGTTTTTGAAAGTTGAAAACACGTCTGACTTCTTCTTAATAGGGTGCACCCAACATCTCTTGGAGTAGTCATCAATAAATGAGATAAAGTATTTTGCTCCACCTAGAGACGTTACTGGTGCTTGCCATACGTCAGAGTGAACCAATTCTAGAACACTTTTGCCTCTAGAATTTGATGTGTTGAATTTCAACCGATGATGCTTACTTGTTATGCAATGCTCACACAAAGGAAGTGATACCTTTGTTAAGCCTGGAAGTAGCTTTTGCTCCACAAGGACTTTCATTCCTTGTTCTGACATGTGTCCAAGTTTCTGATGCCATAACATTGCCGAATCTGAACTACATGAGGCAAAAGAGGCTTCTGCTTCTACCAAAGTCTCTCCCTTCAGCATGTACAAGTTTGTTGCTATCTTTTCGCCTTTCAGCACCACAAGCACTCCACGAAACACCTTCATGATTCTTTTTCGTGTCTCAATCTTGCTTGCATTATTATCCAACAATCCGTAGGATAATAAATTATTCTTCAGACCTTTCACGTGCCGCACATCTCGAACAACTTTAATTGTTCCATCATACATCTTCAATTTGATGGTTCCCACACCAACAATCTCTAAGGCATGATCATTGCAACTATACGCAGATCCTCCTGAGACAGGTTCATAATGATGGAACCATTCTCTTCTTGAGGTCATGTGATATGTTTCTCCCGAATCAATGAGCCATATATCTGCAAATCGTTTTCTTCCTTCCACGGTGGTTGACGCTTCACAGCATAGAGTATCTCCATCATCTGAAGTGTTTGCGGTATTGCCTTGTGGATTGGAGTTTTTATTTAGACTCCAACAATCCTTTTTCAAGTGACCCTTCTTTCCACAGTTGTAACACTTTAAATTCTTCTTGCTTTTCGACTTCGATCTACCATGTTTGTGACTGCTGCTTTGGCCACGTTCTGTTGATCTCCCTCTCATCGTTTTCATCGTTGTCAATGCTTCTGCTTGTTGCAGATTTACTTGTCTGTCTTCCTTGTTCTTGCGCCGATTTTCTTCTTGTAGAACAGTAGCTGCAACGTCATCGAAGACTAGACTGGTGACATTACTGTTTGTCAAGTTGATGATGAGTTGATCATATGAATCCGGTAGACTTTGAAGTAGAAGTTCAACACGTTCTTGTTCTCCTATTTTACAGCTTAAGGATGTAAGCTGAGAAAATAAAGTGTTCAGTGTATTTAAGTGCTCCGTCACTGAAGTAGATTCTGGCATACGGAGAGTGTACAATTTTCTCTTAAGGAAAATTTTATTGTGCAACGATGTGGCCTCGTACAGTTTGGTGAGATGATCCCATATCTCTTTAGCTATCTTCTTCTCCTCGATACTTGACAATACTTCATCTGCTAATGCTAGATGAAAGTTTGCCATAGCATTTCCGTCCATTTCGATCCATTTGTTGTCGTCTGTGAAATCTACTGGCCTTTCGCTGATAGCTGCTAGACAACCGTCTTTCCTCAGGATGTCCTTCATCTTCAATTTCCACAATGAGAAATTTCTCCCATTAAACTTTTCAATATCAAATTTCGTTGCCATTGCTTCGTTTACGGATAGCTCCCACTATTTCACTATCGTGAATAGTTCTCTGGAACCTTCAAATAATGTGTAATAACTTCTTACTTTCTTATGTTGGAGGATCCACCTTTTGGTGGCAACCACAAAGACAATAAGCATATATTACACACTATAATCTAGCTCGGATACCAATTGTTGCGCAAGACGGCTATCGGATAGAGCAAAATCGCAACTGATAATTTGAGAAAATAAAAATGAAGATAAAAGAGACACAAAATTTACGTGAAAAACCCCTAAAAATTTAGGGTAAAAACCACGGGCAACGGCAGAAGAATTTCACTATGAGAAAATAGGAATTACAACCTCTCTCGATCTACCAAGGAGAAAACAATGATAATTCTCTCTAGATAAAAAGGAGAAAACAACTCTCAAGAAACTCTTTAAAATCTCTTTAGTATTGGAAGAAAGCTAGAATGCTTTGGGATGATTTTGAAGCTAAATGAGCTAGGGTATTTATAGTTGAAGCTTTAAGGACTAACTTGTAAATACCCTAAATTACAATGACTAAATTATGCTTATATCATTTAGCAATTTCAACAATTGTGTGCTCCTTTTGACCATTGCACCGAATCGTGCATTAATGCATCGTTTTCGGTGCTGACTTTTAACATGAAGATGGTACTGATTATTGGCTCATCAAGAACTCGTGGGGCACAGCATGGGGTGAAGAAGGATATATCATGATGCAGCGAAACATTAAGGCTAAAGAAGGTCTTTGTGGCATAGCCATGGATTCCTCCTATCCAACTGTCTAAAAGCTCAACTTTCAGTATCATAATTACAATCATCTACGACTTGCCATATCCACCCCGTTGATACCCCATTCACATGTAAGGATGAAAATCGATTGTCTTCAAAGTTGCACAAAAAAATATAGCCAGTTCAACATAACCAGCAAAATTACTACTATTAATATACTGCTTTAATGCTGAGCTCCTTATAAATCATAGGTATAAAAAGCTAGTTACCAATAAATGAAGAAGACTACTGTTATTCCTTCGGAGTTTATCTTTTGTATTAATTACTTCAGAACTAATTAAACTATCTGATCTACGTACCACCACCTTTTAATAAAATATCTGGCATACCCAAAAAATTCAATGAGACCCAACTCCACTAATAGACAGTTATATTAAACTACATTGTCAGCCTACGGTCGATATTCATAATCTTAGGACTGACATCATCATCGAATACAAGGGTCAATATATGAAACCCGACACAAGAAGTGAGGGAGCTCTCGGATCTTCATCTTCTTCACGAATTACCTTTCTTTTTTACACTTAATAAAAAAACAGGCGACCTTAACCATCTGACAATCGGTCGATTATCGACCGATCACCAGCTACAATTCTCCATTTAAATTAGAAAGGATGAACTGCCATCGACTGATACAATCATTTTTTTCCATCAACAGATACCAACCTAAATATAAAACCACCAGACACAGAAGTTCCTAGACTAAAAAGGCCACAACTTCGGGAGTGAGCAACAACTAAGGAGTAAAGGTCTATGACTGAACAAGCTAAGCAACTAACCCCTTGGTTTGCAATGTTTGTTAAGCATTAAACCGATTCACAATGCGCGTTAAATTCTAATTTTACAAGAAGGAATCAATAGATCTTCTTAAAGAACTTATTCCAAAAAGAAACTTGTAACAAACAAAGCATTCGGTGGCGTAACTGCGAGTTTTATTCAGAATTACTTCAAATTTAATTACCAAGCTTTATTCAGGGACTGTATTCCAAGTTCTAAAAGTTGTGTGACCAAGATGCAAGTGACTTGAATGTTCAGGGTCTAAAATTTTAGTTTACCCTTGTTATTATTATCGGTGGTATTGGTAGTAGTAGACAATTGGATGGTTTTCATTTTTAAGCCTTTTCCCCAAAAATTCTGGAGCTGGTACTTGGTAAAAATGGAAGCACTGGGCGGCAATGGTGCGTTTTGGGCTTGGAAACTTCCTGATATAAGAAGTCCAAAAAGGCCGTCTCCGTCAAAGTCGAAGTCCTCGGACTCAAAGGTGGAGCCAACAAGTGGTGGGGGACACCGTTTCCCGTTGAAGCAAGCTGTGACGGCTGCTTCACTCGCTCTCACGGGCGACACTGTTGCTCAACTCAATGACCGCTGGAGAAAACGAAAGCAGTCCGTTTCTGATTCCAGTGACACAAGTAAGGTACTATTCTCATTTTTTTTCATTTTTCCTCAATGAATCAGATCAGAAAATTACGATAGACCCTAATCATTAGTTGCCCTGCATCCACCGTCGTGAAGAGAACATAGTGTATAAATACACTGCATGTGGCTTGAGGTATTAGCATGTCCTTTTCGATATGGTCTTTAGGTAGCTTTACTCCAACAACTAGAAATGTAAGTCTGCAGCCTTGGACTGCATATTCATGTATCACCCTACAGCCTTTCTTGTGGGTAGACACTGGTGGATGAAAGGATATGGGGAATATTGGTTTCATTTATCATGGATCATGTTCTCTTCGTCTTTTATGTGTATATAAAATAGTGGGTATATATTCTTTTAGTTTTGACAAGACTTGACTATCTGGTAGGATGATTTTTATTGTATTGACACGAGTATTTCAGCGCATTACTGTTGTAATTTTTATTTTAACCTAATCTCCATCTTAGAATATCATGTCAAGTGTCATTTCACACCATGATTGGCTCCGTTCCTTGAGGATGACTACATATGGATTTCTTTTATATGGTCCTGGTTCATACGCATGGTACAAGTACCTGGATCACTGTTTGCCACACCAGACAACGCAAAATATAATGTTGAAGGTAAAGTGGTTTCCGTAGTGCAATGAGTTTTAAGGTCGGAAAATAACTGAATAACTTCGTTAGAACAACACTTGAAACATTTGATTCTTGCAGGTTTTACTAAACCAGATAGTGCTTGGTCCTTGTGTGATTGCTGTTGTCTTTGCATGGAACAATTTATGGCTAGGAAAGCTCTCAGAGCTCCCTAATAAATATCAGAAGGATGCTCTTCCGTCACTTTTTTTATGGTAAAACCCTCATTTGAAGCAATTTGCAAATTGGTCAATAAAGATATCTAGATTTGGCGTATTTTGATGTTTATATTTAATTATGCAGGATTTAGGTTTTGGATCCCCGTCAGCTTGTTGAATTTTTGGTAAACATTTCTTTGTTTGTGTCATCTATTCATTTTGGTTTGTCATTGAATCATGGCAGTACTTCAACAACTCCAATGTTGAAGCTCTGAAAAAATATCCTGAATCCATCCATTTCTTATGCTATTTCAGTTTACAGTTACGTCTTTGATCATATCGTGACATTACATATCCGAAAATATTTCTTTACTTCAAACCGGATGATGCTCATCGTCGAAGAATAATAACTAGTTATTAAATGATGGGGATTACAATAACATGCTTGTGCAATCTGTTTGGTGGTTGACAGGGTGGTTCCTCTTCAAGCCCGTGTAGCTTTCATGTCCACAAGATCCATTTTCTGGAACTTTTACTTATCATCAACCTTGAGCAAGTAGATTCGATCTCACCATTCATGTCACATTAGCTAATGACATATTTTGAGTTCCTGCTCCAGGTTTAGTTCCCTTGAGCTTATTTGTTACTACTACTTATGGTCTACTTTTTTATATGTTAATTCATTGTTGACCTAAAATCTGTCGGAATTCAAGCCAAAGAAATGAAGGGATTGGGTTTTGGAAGTTGAATTTGTGCGATGATTTCTTCATAGGTTGAGTTGGTTGGCAGAGTGCATTGCTTGTATAGGATATTAAAGTAGTATGAATTTATCTGCATGCTGAATACAAATACAATATTGAATTTACTGTTTTTTTTAAATCACATTTAAAAATCTGAAATTTCTAATAAAATATAATAGAAATAGAAATATTAGAACAAGGCACAAGCTTGCATCGGGTCCAATACCCCATTTTCTTTTTCCATATTCATTATGTTTATATACTTGATTCAATGATGTTTGTATACGATGAGAACCTAGTGCATGGCAGGCAGTAAAAAAATTTGATTTTTGAGCTTTAGGAGTGGTAAAAATATATAAGTGGTGGGTTAAATTAATTATCAATGTTGGAGAGAGCCTCTGGAAGTTTAATATTGGGAGCCTTATTGAATACTACCTCCATCTTCTTGCCCTCTCGTTCACTAAACTTCCTCCTCTGCAAACAACTTTTCACCTTATATTCATTTCTGAGCCCAAGAAATATAGCTAAAAAAACTTAAAAAACATACCTGATTTCTTGTATTCTTTAGGCTTGCCCCAAAGGTTGGTCCAGTATGCATCAGTTTTACCACCATCTTTCTGCTGCATCATCATTACTTAAGCTTGTGAAAGAAAAGTTCAAGTCACTATTTCTTAGATTTACATTTGAAAGCAGCTTCATAAAAATCAAGCGGATGTATTTGAGAATACTATCAGATTTGATAGTTCAGCATAATAATCATCAGCAAGAGAGTCAGTTGAAGCAGTATTCACGAAAGTAGCCTTGACTCTGCCACAACCTCTCCTTGGACCACCGTGACCCAACGAGCTTCAAGAAGCTCCAGTCTTATCCATGAGCTTCTTCTACTCATGTTTAAGGATCGGTTATGGAGTTTCAGAGCATCTGTACTCACAGGAGAAAGTAGCTGAGCCATTGCTGCATGCGAATCTCTTAGTTTTTTCCACCTTTTTTTATGTTAAAAACAGAAACAGAGGAATATGGAAGCGACAGACAGAAGAAAAGAGACTTGTTATTACTATTTTTATTGTCATATTATTTATTGGATTAATAGAAAATTAGAGAAAGATTTTTTTTTTTACAATGAAAGTATGAATGGCAAATACTTTCATGAACAGTCGTTGTAGGCTTTACCGCCTGCAAATCCTTTTCTTTTTTATCATAATTCCCCAGCTATATCTTTCATGTCCATAAAGAGAACAAGAGTACATTTGGAAACCCATATTCCTAAGCTGGAATGCTACGGCCTTTTTTGTCCTCCTGAATCAAAGTGATTTGAGTACTAATTAGACGGGCAGGTAATAGAGAAAGTTCAACTAATTGGATTGTATTTGATTTAGCCCTAAAAATTTTGAGAAACAAAAAACTCTAAAAAGATAGGGAGTCTGTCAGACAGCTGCGTGACAATCCCAGCTAGTCAAAGCCAGCTGAGAACGATCCTCTGCGGTCCTGGTGAGCTCAACATCTAGAACCACAAAGACCAGTAATCACGCTCTGATCACACAGCCACCGTTCATCAACCAGACTTGGAATCCTGTCTCCTTAGAACTCAAGGATACAGAGGTACGAGCCTATAGAACAGATCCTGTTCAAGTAAGGTCGTGTCCTATAAGCTCCCGATTCTAAGTTAAATACCCTTTGCTGTAGTCTTTCCTCTTCGTTGTGGGATTTTGTTCAGCCTCCGACAAATAGTCAGTGTTTTAACCTACGCGTGTCTTCCATTATATACTTCAGCCTTAAAAGGGTCGAGTAGTTAATTTACCAAAAAGTAAATTAAAAGAACGACTGGTATAATATAATACACCATCCCGGCTATAACAGTATTTTTATCGCTCAAAAACTCATGGATTATTATTAGCCTGTTTAATGCTTTCTTTATAGTATTAAGCCAAAATTTTGAATTCTATTTATTATGATAAATTAAATGAATAATTATTAATTTATCTTTTCTTTTCTGTTTTAATGGTTAAATTTTTAATAAAAGCATCGATAATATTAGTTTTTCTAATTTAATAATTATATGTTAAATATTTAACGATAAAATTAAAGTGATTTTTTTTTCATTTAAAATTTTCATATTATTTTCTATTTCATTTAATCAATATACATATATAAATTTTTATATAAATCTATTTAAACTAATTAGACGAAAATACGTATCAACATCTGGTTTAAATGAAGGATCATGCATTTATCTATTAAGTTAAACGTAAAACAAAATTTCATCAAATTTAATACTTTAATAAATTTTATCACTATCTTAAAATCATATTTAAATTGTATTAGAGAGTATTGAATAGGAGATATTAGTAAAATACTTAATCATTGAATCAAGTTGTAGACACATGTTTTTGTCCATGTTCTAACTTGTTATTATTATTATTTTATTAATATTCTAATTACATTTTTGTAGGCCCAATATATTGCAAACCCGAAGCCCAACAAAGCTCATCTAATTGCCAGCCCAACAACAGATATTCAGTATCTAAGTAGGAGGCCCAAACTCGGATCCAGATTACAACAGACCCGGTTCAGGCCCAGAACGAAGCCCAACAGGAAACTCGACCCAATTACATCAAAACCCTAGACCCATTAGGGTTTCTAATGGTTTCCAGCATCGCCTTCAACAACAACACTTGGATATGAAGATATTCAACGGCCTATGTGTGTCCTTAAATTAGGGTTTACCCTAGCTGTATAACACCCCCAACCCGTATCCGACCTGGATCCGAGTCCGAGGTGTCACATTGACTTTCCAAAGCATTTACTTTTATAAAATGACTAAAATTTCTACTAATATTCATTATAAACAAAATAATTCACATCATATAAAACATATGATCTTACAAAACTCATCAGAGCTCACTTGATCCAAATTTTAATTTACATGCCAACTTCTTTCAATAACACAAAATACATAATTCAAAATGTTTATATGATCTGATCTTTGAGAAGGAGAGCCTGACCTGTCTTGCTCCTCTATCTCCTTGAAACCTATGTGTGAAACAATCACACGCTAAGTCTATGACTTAGTGAAGCATAAAAACACTTATACTGAAAATTCTAGATACTTAACAATGGATAACATTTCATGTTCCATGTAATACACACACATCATAAAACGATTAATATAAGCAACTATAAACATGCACACCTATCATCATTATCCTAATATTTCAATTACATTATCACTTTTAATCTTTTTATAATATCAATAATATTTTTATTAATCCCTCTTATCATTTAATCATGTATTTAACATTTATACCAATCATATAACTTATATCATACTCTTATATATATATATATATTCACATAACTGATATATTGTTCTTATCACTCGATATAAATCATATAATATATACCTACTTATCCCATAGTTATGTTACATATTCGTATATATGCACAATCGTGTATTTATTTTCATATATTTCATATATTAATGCCTTCTAGTTTATATCCTAATTTCCCATAATCATTATAGTATATTTCTTATATACTAATTTCCTATATTCCCTTATCTTATTATCACCCCGTTCCTATCACTTTATCATATAATTTCTTAATCTTTGTACTATACCTTATTTATATCAATATCTTCTAACTTATATTTCATTCTCATGTTATCACTTATATCTCTTATATCTAACTTTCATAACCAGAAAGTAAACACCATAACAGATAATAACATATAATATTACATATAAACAAATACATACACACCCATATATCATCATTAACACACTACTAGAAAAAAACCTCTTTAATGACGCGCATTGCGCGCCATCTATAGGTGCAAATGACACACAAATGCGCGTCATTGAAGCCACCGATATAAATCTCATATGACATGCAATTATGCGTCATAAATCTATGATGCGCATTTATGACATGCATTTATGACGCGCATTGTGCGTCATTGAAGCCCCCGTCATAAATGAAGACGACACACATTTGTGTGTCATAAATTTATGACACGCATTTATGACTTACATTTCGTGTCATTGAAGCACACGTCATTAGAAAAGATGACACACATTCGTGTGTCATGATTGTATGTCGTAAATTATATATATATATATATATATTGTAGATTGACAAATAATCAAACTAAATCACATTTAATGCCTCATAATACTAAATATGTATATCATATTATATATAAGCAATCCATTTGCATACAATATATTAACATTAAGTTATCAAAAATATTATAATCATATGTCGATACAAAATATCACGACATAATAAAGTTTTCCACATAATATACCCATTCTTTGCGAATATCAAACATGTTGACGTTGCGGGAGATGCAACTCCTCTAGCTTCTTCTGCAATTTTGAAGTTGCTTCTTTAGAGTCGAGAACTCTTGAAACAGGCTGCGAATGAGCATTGGTTTCAACTGAACTAGTAGGAACATTAAATGCACTAGCTGTTCCCGAACCCTGCCCAAAATTAGAGTTGATCGGCTTTGGTTTTCACTCCTTATTTGAACCAACTGCTGATGACTTAAAGGAATTAATACTTTGCATATATTAATCAAGCATCAACTATCTTCAGGTGAGAACATAAAGTAGTCCAAACATTTGTAAAGAGAAAACATATTCATTTATGGTTATCAAGTCATCACTCATCACTAAGTAATATGAAAAGAACGAAAAATCAAGTAAATTTGTGGTAAATGTATCTTAAGCTTTAAAAGCTTTACTTTTCATTTCTCATAGTTACACTGATATTTAAGGGGATACTTCTATTTTCATATGGGTAATTCACCCATCATTCTCGGTTATAATGATGATTTTCATTCAAACTTTGCAACAAACGTGTTACTGAATTCTATTTCGCTCAGAGGAAAAGGTGACTGATATCCATTTACCAAAATTAGTTATAGATTCCAATGATTATAAGGAGTAACATAGTGGGTCTGAACCCTGAACATCATTAATCAATCAAACAAAGGAGGGCATTCAACTAAACTTTCCTGGTCTAAGTGAATTTAGATAAATCCCATCTCTAACAAATAACACACATATCTTGATATCTAGGTTAGATCGAGACAACTTAAGCATCCATGTACAGTCCATCAAAAAGCCAAAAATCAATTTTTTTTGGGTGTATCAGAAGGATTATAGCACAAAATCCACAATGTTTCTACGAATTTACCCAATTAAGCCATAAACCAATAAAACACCATCTGAGTTTCATCAGTAATTACCAATATATAGAAAAGTTACAAAACAACATTGATCAAGACAATATTCATTCAAAAATACCTTTCTGAGGGCCAATTACTTGTGAGCGGCTACCATAATTGGATGAAGACTGACTCAAAGAGGAACCATAGGTTGCAGCAGATGAAGGTTGGGCAGACTCACTTGGCAGATTTTTCATTACTCCAGAAGACTTGCTTGACGTCTTTTCTTGCATGAAGGTGCTACTAAGTTCAATAGCTGCCATAAGTAATAGAAAGAACTAATCAGATTGACCGATATAAGGAATATAAATCTCTAAAACTATTTTTTTTAAATCCTGGCCATAAGCTAATTTTCTTTCAGTAGGGACAACTGCATATAGTTCTGCAGAAGCCCGACCACCTCCCACTTCATGTTTGATTATGCCCAAAGTGTCAGGGGGCTGAGAATCACTAAATGGAACTAGTACATGGTCTAAGGATGAAAAGCAGATTGTCAAGGAAGATGCTGGGGTAGGTTGTAACATCCCAAATTATAGGTTAGTGACTAAATTGTAAAATTTTAGAATTTGGTGATTAAAGTGGAAAAGTTGGAAAGTTCAATGATTTATGTGGAGATAATCCCTGGAAGTTTTTAGTAATTATCCAAAGTAGTAAAGAGCAAAATGGTCATTTGATAATAAAGATATTTTTTATCCCCTTTAATAGGAGATTGAAACGTGGAAGATGAAAACATTTCATCTCTTCTTCCTTTCTTCTTTCTCCTCCCGTAAGAGCTCAAGGGAAAAGGTAAGTTCTTCATTAGTTGATTATTTGTTCAACTAAAGGTTGGGTGTTGTTCATTGGATAGTAATTAAGCTTAAGGAAAGCTTAATTGGTTATAAAACAACAAGATAAAAGGTATAGGAGAGATTAAAGATTTTGAGTTTTTGAATGAAATCTTGAAATAAAGTTGATAAGTTGAATTTTAAGTTTAATTTGACTTGTCAATAGTTGAATTAAGAGATTTGGAGTGATAGAAAGGAATTTAGAACATGTTGAAAATTGAGTATAATTCTTGAATTTCATTAAGAGGAGAGGATTTTGAGAATTAAGATGGATTAAATGAGTACAAATGGGCTTAAGTATGTGTGTTTGAGTTTAGTATATAGGAGATGTTGAAATATGAAGTGTTTAAGATGAAATGAAGTAAATTTCGTGCTGAAAATATGATTTCTGGGCAAGGGGAATCGGTACCCATTCAAGGGAATCGATACCCATTCAATGGGGAATCGATACCCCTCAAGCGAACCAGAAATTCCAGAATCTCATAGGGGAACCGATTCCCCCACATGAGGGAATCGATTCCCCGTAAAGGAAAAATGTGAATATTGGTTTAATAAGTTCGTTTAAGTTGCTAGTATCCAATTTCAAGGTGTATGTATCTAATGATTGCCTCAAAATGTACATTTATGTAGATTCTACGCGTAAAGCAATTCCGGAACATTTGGCAAGTAAGATCGATCAAGGGAAAGATAAGAGATTGGAATTGCCTAGTGAGGCCAAGGTGAGTGCATACTAGTGATATGTAGTGTTTAATGGAAATAAGACTTGCGATGAGTCTATTTCCTAGAGTAATATGCATGAAGTCATGGACATGATTATGTGTTGTTATAATTATATGTGATTATCTGTATTACATTGATTGTATATATGCATGACTAAAGATAATGATATGCTTTGTATATGCTATATGATTTATGTAAAACTTTATTATGTAATAATGGAAAAACATGGAATAAGTTATATGATAGAGTCATAAGAAATGAAATGAACACGAGAGAATAAGATAATCAAGTATAAGTCATATGATATGGTATAAGTGATTATACGAGAAATGTTAGGAGACTCTAAGAGAATAGTATAAATTCGAGGGCATAAATAAGGATACATAAGTTATATAGGGAAGATTGATAAATTAAAGGAAACTATGGTTTATGTATTATAGTGAAGAGCTACAAAGTTTTATTAAAGAGTATTGTGGAAGTCATGAGAAATTGAACTAAATAAATAGATGGTTTATGTGAGTGGAAAAGGAAAATGATATTAAATAAGTGGAAATTATTTATAAGATAGAATGAGACTAATTGAACCTGTAATATAAAATTTATAAAGGAGTACTTTGGTAAAATCATTATATGATACAATTATAGAGTATTACTATACAAATTATATTAAAATATGATATATGAGAATATGAGTAAGTTTATAGGTTATTGATAGGACATATAAGAATATATAAATGTATGATGATATAAAAAAGGGAACTAAGTTTAATGATGTTGAACTCTATGAGTAGAAGTTATGTGATTATAAGTAACATGATTATATGATCACAAGATATGATACATGATATAAGATATATGAAAGAGAAAATATATGTTATATGAAATATTATATGACTATGCGATTATATGGAAATGTTCTATGCGTAAGTGAACCATGGGTTCATATGTATATGGGATATGTGATTTATATGACGAGGAGCTATGTGAAACAACTAAATGACTATGTGTATATATGAATGTATGTTAACATAAATATTAATGCCCATGTTATGTGTCATGAGAGCTAGGGGTATAGTTGGCATGCCAAGAGTAGAGGGTCTACGCGGTCCTTCGGGACATATATGTATTCTTTGGAACATGTGTGAAGTCTGGTGAGACACATACTTGATCCTTGGCATATGTATATGATTCTTAAGGAATGATATGTGGTCCTTCGAGACATATATGTATTCTTTGGAAAATATGTGAAGTCTGGTGAGACACATACTTGATCCCTAGTATATGTATATGATTCTTAAGGAATGATATGTGGTCCTTATGGACATTATTATATGGCACTACGGTATAATTCTACGCGGCACTCTGGTGCAATTCTACGTGGCACTCCGGTGCAATTCTATGTGGCATTTCGGTGCAATTATACGAGCTGTGGTGACAGGATAGTGCACAACCTCTATAGACTCACATATCTATAGTTCTCACATGTGTACATGGGTTTTGAAAAGAGAACATAATTTGATATAATGATATGTGTATTTCTCATGACATGGTAGAAGTGCATATATGCCATGGTGATATGAGATGCTATGCGTTTATGTATTATATGATTATAGAAATTCGTAATGTATTGTGGCATATTAAAATATATATAATATGTTTATATTCATTATATGCTCATATGACGGAATTGAAGTAATGACAAGGGAATTAGTAAGGATAAATAGGTTGGTGATATGAGAACAATGTATGTGATATATGTATATGATGTGTGATATGAATTGCATGATATGATATATGTGTGATAGGGGTTATGGTATCTGTTACATAATATACATGAATATATGTTGATGTATATGTAAATGAGTTGTATAATTTGATAGCATAAAACAATCATGCATGATTAGTGGGTATGAATTCCATTAGATGTGTTTTTCTTTATGCCTCACTAAGTCATCGACTTAGCGTGTGAATGTTTCACACGCAGGTTACAGAAAGTGAATATAGAAGCTGTGAGGAGCAATACAGGTCAGCATCTCCCTTACAAGATTTCAGATCAGAAAATAGATGAGTTAAATGATTTTTGTTATTTTGAATATAGTTGGCATGTACTAATTGATTTAGTTAAATATGCTCTGATCGATTTTGGTTATTGTGGTCAAATTATGTAACTAAACTGCTTTTACTTTAATGAAAGCTTTAAATTTTCTTTGAATTTTGTCAAGAGTCAAAGTTTAAAAAGTCAATGTGACACCTCGGACTCGTATCCGGGTCGGGTACGGGTTAGGGGTGTTACATAGGTGACATGGAGCAGCCACTAGGGCTTGCTAAATGTGGCCTACTTATGTCCCTACTTTCAAAGGCAATGGTAGGTTTGTTTATTGCACCAGCAGGGGATGGTGCACTCCCATCTAAGCTCACAACAGATGAATTTTCTGAAGTTTGATTGGCAGCATTTCTTGCCAGTGCAGAAGAAGTTTCAGCCACTACAACAGTAGAACCATTGGCGATGACAGATACAGGGCTATAAGATAAAATAATGAAAATGTAACAGACTACATTTAACTGAAGCCATATTTTAATCAATCGACAATAATAAGCATAAAAGGAAATTCATATAAGATAGCATATCTCCAAATTCTGGCCACATGGCTACCAAAGTTGATTTTTTAGTTTTTGTCTCCAGTAAAGTTAATGAAGATTGACCACTTCCTTTCTCTGCAACTAGATTTGTTCCATTATCTCTCCCATGACCAAAACTCCTGGAAACACCAGTTTCTGATAGGATAAACAGGCAAAAATTGTATGAAGACAATTGCTGACAATAATTCAAAATTTATAAAATCAAGCACAAGGGTCACAGAAATTTTGTTTATCAACTCATTCTTTCAGAAGCCTAACACCATTTTGCAAGAATTGATCATGTTAAATAGATTTTTGTTTCAAGTTGCTGTTTACCATGTTTTGCGTTTTTTTAGCTTTCTTACTTGTTTCCTGCATTAGAAACATTAAAATAGTTAAGAATGGTTTCTAAAACTAATATATATAATAAATACATACACAAAAAGTTTAACCAACCTCCCACTTCTTTGAAAGTCTGTGATACAAAAACCTTCCAGTCATCTTTCTTCAAATAAGGATACATATCTGGAGGGTTGAGCAGATTTTCATGTATCTCTCAAATGGATACATCCACCTAAAATGAACCGGGCCACATAACCTCACCTCTCTAACTAAATGCGCTATCAAGTGAATCATGATATCAAAAAACGAAGGAGGAAAATACTTCTCTAACAAACACAAAGTTAATACGATGTCACTTTGCAACTTGCCTAGCTTATTAACGTCAACGACTTTACTACACAACACGTTGAAAAAATGACACAAACCTATGATTGTTTTCTTCACTTTCACATGTAACACCCCCTTTATTGTTTTCCTCCCAGTTTCCAGTTGCATGTTGGCCAAAAGATTGTTTAAACCATAATAAACCCTACCACATGCTCTGATTAACCATCGAAAGACAAAAATGTCTTGGTTAGTTGGTTTATAAAGAAAAGGTAACCTATATAGCTTTGCAACTGGCAGCATTGTCTTTGAGGAAAAAGAATAAATGATAGCAAACTGATTGTGACATACTTAAATCAGGCAAAGATATGTAAGGTGTAAAATCATATTGGAAATAAGATTTTAAACTCTGCACTTAGTATTAACAAAATGACCCGGGCATCTTACTAAGGGAACTGTTAAATAAATAACTGAAATGAAGGAAATCGTTGTTATCCTAGCATGTTTTCCATTGCCCAAATTTGCCACTTCTAGAAAGAAAATATCAATACTCTACATCTCTGAAGATGGAAAGATATTGAGAGCGTAAAAGAGAGAGTGAGGTGCAAAGATGTTGCATAATCAGATCCTTACGAACTGAGAAATAGCCCATATGCATATGTCAACAACATAACCAACACATATATCAACTTGTCATCATGTCGAATACAATGCCAGCACACCTAAAGAAGACTGGTGAGACTAGAAACTTGAAACATATCAAATTGTTTAGCGATCCATATCTTTACTCTCAGAAGCCACAATCATGATTTTGTTATGCTTATCACAAGGTTATTATGGAAAACAACACAATTTTTTAAAGAAAAACCCAACCACATGGAAAAATGAGTCCAAAGTGTAATAGCATACAAATTAGAAGAAATCACTGGAGACTTATCCACACTGTTCAAGGACTGGATATAAGAATGTGAAGGTGAGTTCTAGTAAAACGACATTAGCAAGTTAGTAACCACAACCGTTTGTTTTCAAGAGAAAATGGTGAGCAGACTGGTATCATCACATTAAAAAGCCCAAATCTAAGATGATAATATGCCATGTATAGAATAAACAAGTCCAGAGGGCTCAATGGTGTGTAAGACCGCGAAGAAAATTGAAAATTTGTCTAGACAATTATAGATATTTTAAAAGGTTGAGACCAAGTATAACTTAGTCAAAGGTATTAGGTTAGAAGTCCATAGTTTTGCACCTACCTAAATAGAAGTCAAAAGTCAATTTAAGACCTTTGACAAAGCAGATTATGTCCCTTTTAACCCTTTTTATTTCAGCAATATCAGTCTAATTAACACGACCTCGTCAAGTTTTTCTTGTGAAGAAAAAAAGTACTTACATGGTGAAAGGTCAAGATAAAGGAAAAACGTAGAGTTTTTTTGTTCCGCTTTATAATACACTGATTTGGAATTTCCAGTGGACCAGGCTGAATAGAAAAAGAGAATAAAACCATCAACTCCAAAACTTATTGACTTATTCATCGATTTATAACTCTAAATCCAAGAAGCTTTTTATATTCGTAACCATCAACTGCAAAACAACTCAAATTCTGTAAAGATCCAAACTAGTAGCAATAAGCGAATACACTTAAAGATGACAAAAGAAAGAAATTTTACTTTATTTATTCTCAATTTGGGTAATTTGAAAATGTCATTTTGATTTGAACTTTGCACTCTATACCTAGTATATTTCCCCTATAATACAAAGAAGAAGCATAAACTAATTCCCTAAATTAGATACCAGGAACAAATGGCATCAATAAGATCTATCAGTAAAGAACATTACAATAAACTAGAATAAATGAACCCCAAAAAAGAATAACTTTACACCAATTCCCCACAAATCATCCCAACTCGCAAACATTCCAAATCCTAAAAAAATAAAATTAAACTACCCTAAACTGCAAATATTTACAACCTTAATGAAATTTATACATGTTACCTTAAAACTTTTGTACCAGATAATGAAATTATATCTCAATTTCAATTAAAAACAAACAAAAAAATTTGAATTACATGCTTAAGACAGGAAGGGAAAATGATTTTGCCGCTATTTTGAGGAGAAGTCTTAACGATCTCTCTAGTAACTTCTCTCCACTTCTTACACACGCAAGCGCAAATAGAAATCAAACATATATGAAGTAAAAGCATCAAACTTATTAAATCAAACAAAATAGAAATCAACAAAGAGAAAAAGGGGGAAGCATGCGCCGTGAATTGTTTATCAAGGGGGAAGAAGCGGGAAAAAATGAAAATAATGGGGGAAATTAAAAGACGACTTTTACATATAACACACAATTAAAAGTGTACTCCGTGTTTTTGTAATTTTTTTGGATTATGACTATTAAATATGACACACATTATTGTAAGTCATAAATCGTTCAGATTTTAAAAAACGTCACATTTTTATGACACATTTTTTGCAAGTCATAAATTAGCGTGTGTCATTAAAGGTATATTTTCTTGTAGTGACATTTTACCATTATTCATACTATTATCATTAATTCTTTTATCATATAATCTTGTAACACATTTCATAACACAATGCATATAAATCACATATATTGTATTTATTGTTATCTTTTTATTAGCCCATGTACATATGTGAGAACTAAAGATATGTGAGTACATTGAGGTTGTGCATATATATTGTCACCACGGCTCGTATAATTCTCACTAGGGGCACTGAATTTGTCCTGAATGGCCACTCCTTAAGAACCATATACATAATACAATGGACGAAATAAGTGTACCAAAGTACCACATATATGTTCCACAGAATTACATATATATCCCGAAGGACCACGTAGAACCCTCGACTATTGACATGCCAACTATACCCCTAGCTCTCATTTAACATAACATGAGCATTATCACTTATGTCATTGCACATATACATTTTTATATCACATAAACTCATATCTTCTTATCACATAGCTTCTTATCATATCATTCACATGTTCATATCACATATGCATATAATCTCATGTCACTTTCTCATATGATCACATATATCATATCACATAGCTTATTTCACTTTCTTATGAAATCATTTATATCATATAGTTTATACTTTATTCTCTTATTTTCACATATATCATGTATCATATATGATCGCATATCATATAAATTCAACACATTAACATGCATTCACACAATCATATAACATATATAATCACATATGTTTATATCAAACACATGCTCATGTTCATAAATTTATGCATACTACTATAAGAAATAGACTCATCGCAAGTCTTATTTCCATTCATCGTCATATAATAACTAATATGCACTTACCGTGCCTCACTAATCAATACCAAATCCTTATCTCTTCTTGATGACTAATACTTGACACATTGTCCGGACATTACTCTCGATTGATATCTACACAATCACACGTATAATATACATATCAGCATTCCACTTGGCATACTCTAATATTGCATTTCTTAAACTAAAAGAAAGATTTATTTCCATTTTCCTTTTGAAGTGTATCGGTACACACTATAGGGTATCAGTATCGATACACACTATAAGGTATCAGCACATCCCTTCACTGGTGTATCGGTAACCTGCCTATGTATCAGTACAAAAAATTACATTCGAAATTTTCATTTCAAGGGGGTATCGATACACTACTTATGTATCGATACACCATGAAGACGTTCTTCAAAATTGGTCTTAGTGTATCGGTACCCATTCATAGTGTACCGGTACACCCTGCACATAACAGACTTGTTCACCCGAAACTTAAACACTTTGCCCCCAAATTCTATTTGTTAACCCCTCCTTATGCCTTAAAACTTATCTATACATATATAAACCTTCTTATAACACTATAATACTTCATTATCATTCATAATTAACCATAATTCTTAAATCAAAGAATTTCATCAAACTTTCCATGTTTCCTAAATTCATTTCTAATGCTTCAATCTTCTTATTCCTTCTAATGACAAGTTAAATTCATCCATAGAACTTTAAAAACCTCTTTATATCAAAATTTCATTTCTAAACCCCTAATATAATTTCCTTTCTAATTCTCTTTTCTTGATGTTTTAAGCTTATATAAGTTTTCCTTAAGCTTATAATATACATGAATTTGAAAATGTCTATGGGATATGTATGAATAGCTTGTTGGTATACTGGTTGTAAACATAATTTCCTTTCTAATTCTTTTTTCTTGATGTTTTAAGCTTATATAACACCCAAATAATCAAAACCAACTTCTAAATCCAAGAATTAAACATCTGAAATCAACTTACCTTTGTAGCTAGCGCAACGGGAGAAAGAATGAACAAGGAAGAATGAAGAAAATGATCTCGATAATTCTCCCCCATTTTTCACGTGTGTATCTCTTATTAAAAGGGATAAAAATATATTTCTTATGAAATTACCATTATACCCTTCATACTTTCCACAATTACCATTTAATCCAATATTGAAAATTCCTATTTAAGTCCTTGAACTTTTAACTTATTTTGAAATCAAAAACATAGTTTTTCACAATTTGTAATTTAGTCATTGACCCTAATTTGGGATTTTACAAGCTGCTCCTCACTGTCGTCGCTCAAGCCGAGCCATGTTGAGCTCCCACCACTGACCGTCTCTGACACCGTCATTTCAACGAACAATGACAGAAAATACACCACATCCAATCAATCACCAAGCAAATCAGCCAGAGAATAAACAAATATAAAAAAATCAATTTGTACAAACAAAATCCCGAGAAAATCGGGACCCTGTCACAAGCTAAAATAGGGTACTTAAACCCTATTTTCTCAAAAAAAAAATAGCAAGTCATCACCAAAAATCAATGAGGGGAGCATATTAAAGGGGAGACAAGCAACATTAACAGGGGCAGAGAGGAAAAAGAAAATCAGGGAGAGAGAACAAAGAAGAAAAAAAAAGAAAAATCAGAGAAAAAACCATTCGGGCGAGAGATAAAAATCGAACAAAAAAATAACCATCAGTACACAAAATGAGAAAAAAAAGGGGGGAAACCGAGAGGGAGAGGAGAAGGCTCACCTACCTCGACGTTCGTCGGTCATCTCGAGGGTCATCAGAGTCAAAGAAACCGAAGGGATTTCCCTAGATCTACGATTCTAGGGACCATTTTTGGTTAAAAGAAGCATGGATTCGTAACCATGGCGAAGAGGTGCTTCGGACTGTGTTTTTTTCTCTCTTCCTCAACGTCGGCGGATGACGGTTGTTGCCGGTCAACGACGACCGGTGTGGCGGAGGCCCATCAGATTATGGAAATAAAGCTTCCAATTAAAGCTTTTGAGAGATATATATCTCTTGCTCTCTCTCTTTCAAATAAGGAAATGAAGTAAATGATAGGGTGAGCCGGTTTAGGCGTTAGTTCTTCCCTTATATATGCCATGCAAAACGACGTCGTTCTGGGGGGCTGGAGAGCACTTTAGCGTGTGGGTAAACTCCACCTTGGGTCCTCTGTGGTTTGTAACCTTTCCATTCCAATCACTAATGAAACTGTTTTTGCTTTCTATTGTTTCGAGCTCCTTATTTATTTTATGTTAAATTTTAGTCATGTATGTTTGTTATTATATTTGTTTAAGTATTTAGAATTTGGGCTGTTGATTTTATGTGCTATGCAATTTGATAACTTGTATTTATCAATGCTTAAAATGGCAATTTACGCTTCGAGGTCTTGGGCTTAGTTTTGTGTTCATCTTGGTCACTAACTTTGACTTCTTGTTAACTTGGATTTTATCTCCAGTTTAGTCCATGCTGTTTTGAATATATTGAGTTTTAATTTATGTATTTATTGGATTAATAGAAAATTAGAGAAAGAATTACCAATACCCCTGTCATTGCACCAGCAATCAACAAAGCCAAAGCCTCACTCATTTTCACTACCATTCAGCTTGCAACCCTCAATAACATACTTGACTTCGAAAACCTCTCTATTTATAGGCTTAAAATTAGAGTAAAAATATCTAAAAACAAATAATTAATTCAGTCATAAACGGACTGCCTCATACAATTAAAAAGAGAGGATTAAATGATCTGTTTGTAATCTCTTTAATGGACTGCCTCATTCAGTTTAAAGCTCGTAATTTTTTAATTAATAACTCATCTAATATTGAACTGTTCAAGTTATTCAATCTAGTAAAAAGATTACTGCTGCTTGCAGCTCGTCGTTTATAGTGCTAATACCAAAGACTGATAACGCCAGGAGGATAATCGATTTCCGTTCTATCAGCCTCTACGTACAAAATAATCTCAAGCTCACAAGTGATACTCGGTTTGTGATCACAAAAGGAAGACAAATTACTGGTATTGTGCTTCTTGCAGACAAAATCATACATTCTATGCTGAAATCTTTAGTCCAAGGCTTGCAGATTTGTCTTCGAAGAGAGGCCTTGGGACTCTGTTACATGGGATTTTCCTCCATTATAAATGGAGGCAATGGATCGACACATCAGATTTTTTTTTTACAATGAAAGTATGAATGGCAAATACTTTCATGAACAGTCGTTGTAGGCTTTACCACCTGCAAATCCTTTTCTTTTTTTATCATAATTCCCAGCTATATCTTTCATGTCCATAAAGAGTACATTTGGCAAACCATATTCCTAAGCTGGAATGCTACGGCCTTTTTTGTCCTCCTGAATCAAAGTGATTTGAGTACTAATTAGACGGGCAAATAATAGAGAAAGTTCAATCTAATTGGATTGACCTGAAGTATTTGATTTAGCCCTAAAAATTTTGAGAAACAAAAAACTGGAAAAAGATAGGGAGTCTGTCAGACAGCTGCGTGACCATCCCAGCTAGTCAAAGCCAGCTGAGAACGATCCTCTGCGGTCCTGGTGAGATCAACATCTAGAACCACAAAGACCAGTAATCACGCTCTGATCACACAGCCACTGTTCATCAACCAGACTTGGAATCCTGTCTCCTTAGAACTCAAGGATACAGAGGTACGAGCCTATAGAACAGATCCTGTTCAAGTAAGGTCGTACCCTATTAGTTCCCGATTCCAAGTTAAATACCCTTCACGTTAGTCTTTCCTCTTCGTTGTGGGATTTTGTTCATCTTCCGACAAAATAGTCGGTGTTTTAACCTACGCGTGTCTTTCATTATCTACTTCAGCCTTAAAGGAGCGAGTTAATTTACCAAAAAGTATAATATAATACATCATCCCGGCTATAACAATATTTGTATCACTCGAAAACTCATGGATTATTATTAGCCCGTTTAATGCTTTCTTTATAGTATTTAGCCCTAATTTTGAATTCTATTTATTATGATAAATTAAATGAATAATTATTAATTTCTTTTCTTTTTTGTTTTAATCGTCAAATTAAATTTTTAATAAAGCATCGTTAATATTAGTTTTTATAATTTAATAATTATATCTTAATATTTAACGACAAAATTAAAGTCATTTTTTATTTAAAATTTCCGTATTATTTTCTATTTCATTTAATCAATATACATATATAATTTTTAAATAAATTTATTTAAACTAATTAGACGAAAATACGTGTCAACATCCCATCAGTCTAAATAACACCATTTGACCTGAACAAATTAAGTGTTTCATCGGAGAGTAGGGAATTAAAACCTAGGACCCTTTAAATGAAGGATCATGCATTTATCTATTATCTATAAGTTAAATGTAAAACAAAATTTCATCAAATTAATACTTTAATAAATTTTATCACTATCTTAAAATTATATTTAAATTGTATTAGAGAGGATTGAATCGGAGATATTAGTAAATACTTAATCATTGTTATATAATTATTAGTTTTAACAGATGAATTTTCCTCTTTCAGTTGATTCTGCTTAAATATTAGAAGTGTAGTATTAGGATTCGTCCTTTTTTTCTCTTTTTCTTTAACTGTCATTAGTCTTTTTTTGTTTTTTATCTTTGTGATCAACGACGATATTAATTTTGGTGTTAGTCATCGACCGTCGATATTCATTGTTTTTTCTTTTATTTATTATAATATATCTTTATTTCTTCTTATTTTTTATTTTTAATAATTATGCCTTTATGACACGTCTTCTTATGTCTTTATGTCGTGTTTTCTTCTGTTTGATCGTTGTTTTCATTTTTTCTTTTTTTTAGGGTTGGATTTAACATCACCCGACTGATCAAGATGACACTTATTTGTTATCATGTTGATTTTCTCTGCTTTTGACCCTCGGATTGAATTTGGATACGTGATTTGCGTTTGTGAATAGTATTTTCACGTCGTTCGATTTTGATTTGTGATTATTGGTGTTCTTTCAATAGTTTTATCCCTTTTGAGGTTCGTTACCGATGTAATTAGATCTATTTGTATCTACCGTTTGTTCGAGTTTATTTGATTAGGTTTTTTAACTTTTTTTCTTGTATGGTCCTCATGTGATCTTAAGTGACTATTTTTATTGTGTTTAGAAAATGTCTTTATTATTTGTTTAGTTTACGATTTTGGTTGTAAATCTTTATTATAATTTAGATATTTTCTATTTTTAATAAAATTAACGACTTCTATCAAAAAAAATATAATTATTATATTTTAACAAATGATATTTAATTTGAATTACTACTAAAATTGAAGATCAAACAGTAATATTTTTATTACATTTTAACCAAATTGGAAAGAGTTTGGTTGTGACAACTTTTAGCAGTTCACCTCTTCTAATTAAAACGAATAGTCATAATCGGTTGTTTTGGGGCGGAGAAATAGAAAGTAGACGAGTTGAAGATGACAATGAAAAATCCTCGAGAGAAAGAAAGCCTGCAAGATAGAAAAAGTCTTTTGCATTGTCAGTCTTGCATGATGACTTACATATAGGCCTTAATGTAGGTGTCAAGCCTAGTGTGATGATTATAATTTACAGGTTAGCAAGCTAAATAGATCTAATCGTCAAATAACATATTTGACTCTAACTGATCATATGAATATATCAAGGATCACAACTAAGGGCCCAAATTTGCTCAAACATGGTGATGGAAAATTTAAATTTCTTTGTGAAGGGTGTTACAAATTTTATTTTCTCAAATAAAGTGGTATTTGCGGTGCTTTGGGAAGACATTAGGATCACTAGGTATCTTTGGCAGAAGGCATATGAAATATTTGACGTGTTCTCAAATAAGTAAGTTAGAAGACGACGTGTTTTCGTATGTCTTTCGTCGAAGATACACATTGATTTAAGAAAATATTATAGCATTCATCATATTTGAAAGAATAAAACAAATTCCACTCTATATGAAAAAATCATTTTTTAATCACCCTACTTCAATAGATTTACCCAATTAAGGTATATAATTATCAGGAGAAAATGAAATTCTTAAAACTTCAATGACCGATAAACGAAGAAATAACAATAAAATAATAGTTTTGGAAGGAAATCCAAAAAGAATTACAAGAAATATAAAAGTCAAATTAGCTGAAAAATAATAGAGAAATGAATTTTATTATAGTACAAGCGGGAAATTTTACTGTCCGAACCCTTAATATAAGATTAAGATAATACGTTACCGATTTTGTTATTATTTCTTTTAACAAAATCGGTAAAAAAATTACTTAAAATATTATTATTTCTATCTAAAACATTAATATTTTTTTAACATTTTCGATAAAGTGTCAAATAATAACAAAATCGATAGAAAAAATAATAAATTCGGTAACACTTTATCGGATATGTTAACAAAACCGATAAAACATCCAATAATAAAAAAACAATAGAAATAATAATGTTTATGATAATTTTTTATCAATTTTATTAAAAAATAATAACAAAACCGATAACGACTTAGCTTAATCTTATATTAAAGGTGTCGCACGACATACTTTCCCGGTACAAGTACAAGAAACAAAATGGGTATTAAAGTGGCCCAACAAAATCCGGCTTTTGTCACTTGCAATCAATGATTTATGGCATCATTGATTGCAAGTACTGAGGATTAGGGTTAATATTGCATGCACACATTTTAATGTTTGTGCTGCCAAATGATATCTCATTCCCCCTTACTCTTCCACCAAATAATACATCAACCCCTATCTTCTATTTATTGAACCGATATGACTCGAGCAAATGAAATATTTTTTTATGAATTACATTATCTTTAGTTAGAAATAATAAGAATATAAAGTAAAATTTACGTAAAAAAATAGTTCATATATTATTATTTTTTATTTATTAAGTATTGATGAACATATCTTTAACATATTCATTTTATTATTATTGATTGAAGGTCGGTTTATGGTTTAATATGTACAACGCACGTATAATATTTTTATGTATAAATAACGAATGACCGCATTAATATCAAGGGATAACACCTATTTTAAGAATTATACTAATTAAGACGATTTTATTTCTAAGAAAATAATTCTTACATGACACAATCAAATCTTATTTTATTTTAATTAATCTATTTCTCGGTCGGGTCTAACTTTATATTTCGCAATAATACCTTTATAACTCCGACCCCCTCGTTTCATTTCCACTTCTGCAACTACAATAAATCAAATACAGGTAAAATTTCAAACACAATGCTGTAGGATTTTTATATCCGACAAAAAATATCACATCCCTTATAAAAACTGTATATTGCTGAATGGAGAGACGACTGTAAAAACGGGTCCCAAAAATATTTAAATAGTGAATACATTAGGGTTGATGAAAGTGTGCAAATCAATTAATCAATATGTTGCGAAGAGGGTGCTTGTTAATTTCTCTTATTATCATGGGCAACCCCCTCATTCCCTGCTAGCATCAAGTACTTGTCTCTCCTAGTCAAGTTAGTACACTCAAATCCCAGAGCATCACCCAGTTTCCTCTGAATATAATTCCCCACTTCGAAGCTAGACCTTCCCCCTGCACATGTGAATTCTGGTGGCACCTTTCCCAGGATTTGAACATGGTAGCTCGGTCTGGGGTTCATCAGAAAGAAAATGGGATCCAACCATTTCAACCCACTCGCCGTCGTGCCGTAAAACGTGCTTACATCAGTGTTCATCGCTACCGGAACTATTTCATCGGCCAGCTCGGCGAACAACGAGCTGAACCTTAACAGATAAGGCTCCCTACATGTGGTTCCTTCGGGACAGACCACCAAATCACCTTCGCTTAACAGCTTCTGCATTGTTTTTCCGTCCTGTCTCCTGACCCTGGTCAGCCTGACTGTCCTGATGGGAGCTATTATCTCGGACATTTTGCTCAAGCTGTAGGTCACTGCCGTCAAGGGCTTGCACAATGCCGTGCTGAGGAAAACAGGGTCCAAAAGTGTTCGATGTGTACAGACGTGTAGGACACCTTTTTTATGTTGTGAATTTGGTGGAGGGAAACAGCCTTGGAAATTTAGCTGAACGCCGCTCAGAGAACCCAAGAATATAGCTAACCTGTAAGGCAGACAGATACCAACGACAATCCTGAAAATGGCGAGAACTATCCCAAATGGAAGCCACAGGAATATATAAAGTGTACCCAATGGAGTTGGCAAGAACGCTAGCCTTCCATCGTGAAATATAAGAGGCTTCGGGTACTTGTCCCTCGGCATCATGCAGCTTTGATTGTTTCGGCCATCCACCACATAGGCTTCCTGTCGCATTCACAAAGAAAATTGACACAAATTGAACTGTTCAACGATCATTAATTATTTTTATTATGTTTAAATGAAGTTGAAGTAATAAATGTACCTTGCAAAGGGAGATAAACATGTAACATCCCAAACTATGGGTTAGTGATCAAATTGTAAAGTTTCAGGATTTGGTGACTAAAGTAGAAGAATGGATTAGTTCAGTGATTTATTTGGAAGTATTTCCTAAAAGTTGTTAGTAAATATTAAAGGAACTAAAGGGTAAAATGGTCATTTGATCATTTAAGGAATTAAAAATGTGATAGTGGGGATATATATTTTACACGTGGGAAATGAGGGAAACAATGTTTCCAGAATTCTCTTCTCCTCCTTTCTTCTTTGTGCGTGAAGCTCTAGCTCAAAGGTGAGTTTCTTTATTAGTTGGTTATTTGTTGAATTAAAAGTTGGGTTATGATTCTTAGGTGATACTTAAGCTTAAGGAAAGCTTAAGTTATCTTAAAATCAAAAGATAAATGAGTTAGGGAAGATTAAAGATTTGGAGTTCTTGAGTGAATTTCCAGAATGAAGTTGATAAGTTGAATTTGAAGCTAAATTTGACTTGTCATCAGCTTAATTAAGAAGTATTAAGTGTTAGAATTGGATTTGAAACATGTGGAAAATAGGGTATGATTCTTGAAATTCCTAAAGAGGAGAGGATATTAAGGTTAAAGATGAGATAAATGAATATTAATGAGTTTAAGTATGTATATGAAAGTTAGGAATATGAAAGGGGTTGAAATATGAAGGATTTAATCCAAAAGAATGAATTTTCGGGTTCAAAAAGAGGTTCTGGGCAGAGTGCATCGATGCACATTCATAGTGCATCGATGCATCAAGGTTAAAACCCATAAATCGTTTGAAGGTGTATCGATGCACATGAAGTGCATCGATGCACTCTTTTAAAATAAATACATCGAATGCAATTCGTGCATCGATGCATAAGTAGTGCATCGATGCATCCCAGTAATAAACAAACATCGAATATATTTTATGCACCGATGCATCAGTAGTGCATTGATGCATACCTTCATTAAAAGATGAAATTGCCTTTTCTCTTAGTCTAAAGAGTGAACCATTAGAGTATATTAGTTATAATACTAATATAGATCTATGTATGATGATGTAGATATAGAACGTGATCCCGTTCCGGATCAATTGAAGGATTATAATCGAATCAAAGCAAAGCTAAGGTGAGTGCACATTTTCTAGTATATGAGGTTCAAGGGAAAATAAGACTTGTGATAAGTCTATTTCCAATAGTGAAAAACATGAATTCATAAGTATGTATTTGTTATGATTTATATGTGTGCATGAGTATATGTGTTATTGATATGAATATGGTAAGTAAAAGGGATTAATGGTGATAAGAATAATAATAAGGATAATGAAATGATAGGTATATGTGAATATAGGTATTGATGTGTTTTGTATGTATTGTAAGATGATATGTTTATGTGATAACATGATAAGATGACCATGATTTACATGTCATATGAGCACATGAGAAATGTTATGAGCCATATGAAAGAGAAAGTATATGTGATACATGAGGGTGAATCCTATGTTTATATGAATATAAACTCATATGAGAATTGACATGAACTACGTGATTACATGTATATGTGAATGAAACCATGAGCTTATGAATATGATATGGTTACATGAATATGTAAAAGGATATAAAAGATAATGCCCATGTTATGTGTCATGAGAGCTAGGGGTATAGTTGGCATGTCAAGAGTCGAGGGTCTATGTGGTTCTTCGGGATATATATGTATTCTTTGGAACATGTGTGAAGTCTGGTGAGACACATACTTGATCCTTGGCATATGTATATGATTCTTAAAAAATGATATGTGGTCCTTCGGGACATATATGTATTCTTTGGAACATGTGTGAAGTCTGGTGAAACACATACTTGATCCCTAGTACATGTATATGATTCTTAAGGAATGATATGTGGTCCTTATGGACATTATTATATGGCACTACGGTGCAATTCTACGCGGCACTCCGGTGCAATTCTACGTGGCACTTCGGTGCAATTATATGAGCTGTGGTGACAACATTAGTGCACAACCTCTATGTACTCGCATATCTTTAGTTCTCACATGTGTATCATGGGCTATTAAATAGATAATATTAATAAAGTGATATGATAATATGTTTGTTTCCTTGTGGAATTTCATGTGTGATATTGATTGTACAAATGGTAACTTATAAGACCATATGATGAAAGGAATCAATGATAGTGATAAAATAAGAAAGAAATGAAGATGATAATATAGTTGCTTGGGTGTACGTGTGTTATGATAGTATATATATATGGTTTACATGACATGATATGTATATGTGCAATTGGTTATGATATATGTTATATGTTATGAACATAAGAGATCATAGGAACATGAGATAAGAGATATGAATGATAATGACATATATGTATGCATATATTTGTTACATGTAAAAGTATGAGTGGTATGAAATGATAGTAGTAATTGTTTAGGTATGATTATTAGTTACCGTTTACCTTATATGGTTATATGCCTCACTAAGTCTTTGACTTAGCGTGTAAGTGATTTACACGTAGGTTTCGAGAAGAGTAAAGATCAATATGGAGCAAGACAGGTCAGTTCTCCTTACTAAAGGTCAGATCAGAAAAGATGTGACTAATATGTATTTTAGTATATAAAGTTCTAGTTAGCATGTTTTCAAAAGAATCTATTGTTTAAGCTACGAACAGTTTTATAAATGTTTCGAATAGTTATATGTAAATAAATAAGTGAAATATACACGCTCTGATTGGTTTTGTAATAATGAAAATGTTTTTTTATGTAAATTAGTCATTTATATGTTATAAAAGTTTAAAATTACTCACTATTTTATACAAGTGCATGTTTTAAAAGGTCAATGTGACACCTCGGATTCGTATCCGGGTCGGATACGGGTTGGGGTGTTACAAAACCGTACTAAGCAAAAATGTTCTACAGCGGCGTTTTAAGAGTAAACGCCACTAACTTTAAACATATAGCGGCGTTTACATTTCAAATGCCACAAAATGATAACTTTAGCGGCGTTTTTATACAAACGCCACTATAGACTCATATTTTATTGGCATTTTTATATAAAACGCAGCGATAGAGTACCACTTTAGTGGCGTTTTTATACAAACGCCGCTATTGACTAGTACTTTAGTGACGTTTCTATACAAATGCCGCAAAAGACTGGTACTTTAGTGGCGTTTCTATACAAATGCCGCTATAGACTCGTACTTTAGTGGCATTTTTGTTTACAAACACTGCTATAGGTTTGTACTTTAGTGGCGTTTTATACAAACGCCGCTATAGACTCGTATTTAGCGGCATTTTTTACAAACACCGCTAAAAAATCGTATTTTATTTGTGATTATGTTTACAAACGCCGTAATTTTAAAGTTTCTAAATCCCACGCCTCTTTAACCCTTTTTCATTTTTCCCTTCACCTATTTCTCCATTCACGTCCCCTCTTTCTATAAATAAAAATGTTTCATCTTCTCTCCTCCCTCTCGACTTTAGAAATTGGGCGTCTCTACAAGAAACGAAAACAAAGGAAACCCATAAATTGCAGGCAGCTCATTTTTCAAATCTCTCATTTCGTACAAAACTCAAGCAAAGAGGGGGGAGAAAGGGTACATCGTTCTAGTAGGGTTTTTTAATGGGGAAAACTAGATTCTGGAAGAATCATTTTCCAGATTTGTTTGTTTCAACCAAACAAAACCATAAATCATTTCTGTACGCCCCAGTTCTCGTTCTGAGTAAGCTTATTTTCTGCTCTCTTGATTCGATTTGATCCCAAATGGGACTAATGATTATATATTCGGTCGATGATTTATTTTTATTAGTTGATTTAGTCAAATTTAAGTGTATTTCCCAATGTGAATGTTGTTTTTCTTAATTAATTGCTAAATCAACATAATTTCAGAATGATTGATTTGCGTTGTTTCGTTTTAAGATATCATTTCTAGGTTTTAACTTTTGAGTTGCCTTTGTGTCGTCATATTACAGTTTCATAGTTTCATTCTCGAACAATGCTCCTGATCCTGAAAGGGATAGTGCGGTCGTACAGGCTTTCTTTGCCAACATGGAAGCTGCTTTTCGAGCTCATCCGCTTTGGGCAGGATGCTATGAGGAAGAGCTGGACAGTGCTGGTGAAGTAAGTCTCCCTATACCTATTTTACTTGCATATGTTCAATGCATTAAATTACTTACATTTCTTATATTTGGGTAATTTGTTTTTTATTAGTAAAAAAGGGAAAAACTTTATCTGGCATTGATGGATTCACCTTTTTTTTTCCAAATACAAGGATTGGAGAAGTATGTTATGACAAAGTTATTTACCCGTGTTTTTGCTTCACTCTCAGATTATGTAAAGCATGATGAACAACTTTATGAGAAGATGGCTCTAGTTCAGCAATTCGTTCGGCCTGAGAATTTGGATATTAAGCCAACCTTTCAGAACGAGACAGCATGACTGGTAAATGGTGGAATTTATGTCTCAAATACACACATTCACACACTTATTATTTGCAGTACGAGACAGAATTTATGTCTTAAATTTTACTTTATTTATTCTCAATTTGGGTAATTTGAAAATGTCATTTTGATTTGAACTTTGCACTCTATACCTAGTATATTTCCCCTATAATACAAAGAAGAAGCACAAACTAATTCCCTAAATTAGATACCAGGAACAAATGGCATCAATAAGATCTATCAGTAAAGAACATTACAATAAACTAGAATAAATGAACCCCAAAAAAGAATAACTTTACACCAATTCCCCACAAATCATCCCAACTCGCAAACATTCCAAATCCTAAAAAAATAAAATTAAACTACCCTAAACTGCAAATATTTACAACCTTAATGAAAATTATACATGTTACCTTAAAACTTTTGTACCAGATAATGAAATTATATCTCAATTTCAATTAAAAACAAACAAAAAATTTGAATTACATGCTTAAGACAGGAAGGGAAAATGATTTTGCCGCTATTTTGAGGAGAAGTCTTAACGATCTCTCTAGTAACTTCTCTCCACTTCTTACACACGCAAGCGCAAAAAGAAATCAAACATATATGAAGTAAAAGCATCAAACTTATTAAATCAAACAAAATACAAATCAACAAAGAGAAAAAGGGAAAAAGAGAAAAAGGGGGAAGCATGCGCCGTGAATTGTTTATCAAGGGGGAAGAAGCGGGAAAAAATAAAAATAATGGGGGAAATTAAAAGACGACTTTTACAGATAACACACAATTAAAAGTGTACTCCGTGTTTTTGTAAATTTTTTGGATTATGACTATTAAATATGACACACATTATTGTAAGTCATAAATCGTTCAGATTTTAAAAAACGTCACATTTTTTATGACACATTTTTTGCAAGTCATAAATTAGCGTGTGTCATTAAAGGTATATTTTCTTGTAGTGACATTTTACCATTATTCATACTATTATCATTAATTCTTTTATCATATAATCTTGTAACACATTTCATAACACAATGCATATAAATCACATATATTGTATTTATTGTTATCTTTTTATTAGCCCATGTACATATGTGAGAACTAAAGATATGTGAGTACATTGAGGTTGTGCACATATATTATCACCACGGCTCGTATAATTCCCACTAGGGGCACTGAATTTGTCCTGAATGGCCACTCCTTAAGAACCATATACATAATACAATGGACCAAATAAGTGTACCAAAGTACCACATATATGTTCCACAGAATTACATATATATCCCGAAGGACCACGTAGAACCCTCGACTATTGACATGCCAACTATACCCCTAGCTCTCATTTAACATAACATGAGCATTATCACTTATGTCATTGCACATATACATTTTCATATCACATAAACTCATATCTTCTTATCACATAGCTTCTTATCATATCATTCACATGTTCATATCACATATGCATATAATCTCATGTCACTTTCTCATATGATCACATATATCATATCACATAGCTTTTATCACATAGCTTATTTCACTTTCTTATGAAATCATTTATATCATATAGTTTATACTTTATTCTCTTATTTTCACATATATCATGTATCATATGATCACATATCACATAATTCAACACATTAACATGCATTCACACAATCATATAACATATATAATCACATATGTTTATCAAACACATGCTCATGTTCATAAATTTATGCATATACTATAAGAAATAGACTCATCTCAATTCTTATTTCCATTCATCGTCATATAATAACTAATATGCACTCACCTTGCCTCACTAATCAATACCAAATCCTTATCTCTTCTTGATGACTAATACTTGACACATTGTCCGGACATTACTCTCGATTGATATCTACACAATCACACGTATATATACATATCAGCATTCCACTTGGCATACTCTAATATTGCATTTCTTAAACTAAAAGAAAGATTTATTTCCATTTTCTTTTGAAGTGTATCGGTACACACTATAGAGTATCAGTATCGGTACACACTATAAGGTATCATACATCCCTTCACTGGTGTATCGGTAACCTGCCTATGTATCGGTACAAAAATTACATTCGAAATTTTCATTTCAAGGGGGTATCGATACACTACTTATGTATCGATACACCATGAAGACGTTCTTCAAAATTGGTCTTAGTGTATCGGTACCCATTCATAGTGTACCGGTACACCCTGCACATAACAGACTTGTTCACCCGAAACTTTAACACTTTGCCCCCAATTCTATTTGTTAACCCCTCCTTATGCCTTAAAACTTATCTATACATATATAAACCTTCTTATAACACTATAACACTTCATCATCTTTCATAATTAACCATAATTCTTAAATCAAAGAATTTCATCAAACTTTCCATGTTTCCTAAATTCATTTCTAATGCTTCAATCTTCTTATTCCTTCTAATGACAAGTTAAATTCATCCATAGAACTTTAAAAACCTCTTTATATCAAAATTTCATTTCTAAATCCCTAATATAATTTCCTTTCTAATTCTCTTTTCTTGATGTTTTAAGCTTATATAAGTTTTCCTTAAGCTTATAATATACATGAATTTGAAAATGTCTATGGGATATGTATGAATAGCTTGTTGGTATACTGGTTGTAAGCATAATTTCCTTTCTAATTCTTTTTTCTTGATGTTTTAAGCTTATATAACACCAAAATAATCAAAACCAACTTCTAAATCCAAGAATTAAACATCTGAAATCAACTTACCTTTGTAGCTAGCGCAACGGGAGAAAGAAGGAACAAGGAAGAATGAAGAAAATGATCTCGATAATTCTCCCCCATTTTTCACGTGTGTATCTCTTATTAAAAGGGATAAAAATATATTTCTTATGAAATTACCATTATACCCTTCATACTTTCCACAATTACCATTTAATCCAATATTGAAAATTCCTATTTAAGTCCTTGAACTTTTAACTTATTTTGAAATCGAAAACATAGTTTTCACAATTTGTAATTTAGTCATTGACCCTAATTTGGGATTTTACAAGCTGCTCCTCACTGTCGTCGCTCAAGCCGAGCCATGTTGAGCTCCCACCACTGACCGTCTCTGACACCGTCATTTCAACGAAAAATGACAGAAAATACACCACATCCAGTCAATCACCAAGCAAATCAGTCAGAGAATAAACAAATATAAAAAAAATCAATTTGTACAAACAAAATCCCGAGAAAATCGGGACCCTGTCACAAGCTAAAATAGGGCACTTAAACCCTATTTTCTCAAAAAAAAAAATAGCAAGTCATCACCAAAAATCAATGAGGGGAGCAGATTAAAGGGGAGACAAGCAACATTAACAGGGGCAGAGAGGAAAAAGAAAATCAGGGAGAGAGAACAAAGAAGAAAAAAAATAAAAATCAGAGAAAAAAACATTCGGGCGAGAGATAAAAATCGAACAAAAAAATAACCATCAGTACACAAAATGAGAAAAAAAGGGGGGGGAAACTGAGAGGGAGAGGAGAAGGCTCACCTACCTCGACGTTCGTCGGTCATCTCGAGGGTTATCGGAGTCAAAGAAACCGAAGGGATTTCCCTAGATCTACGATTCTAGGGACCATTTTTGGTTAAAAGAAGCATGGATTCGTAACCATGGCGAAGAGGTGCTTCGGACTGTGTTTTTTTCTCTCTTCCTCAACGTCGGCGGATGACGGTTGTTGCTGGTCAACGACGACCGGTGTGGCGGAGGCCCATCGGATTATGGAAATAAAGCTTCCAATTGAAGCTTTTGAGAGATATATATCTCTTGCTCTCTCTCTTTCAAATAAGGAAATGAAGTAAATGATAGGGTGAGCCGGTTTAGGCGTTAGTTCTTCCCTTATATATGCCATGCAAAACGACGTCGTTCTGGGGGGCTGGAGAGCAATTTAGCGTGTGGGTAAACTCCAACTTGGGTCCTCTGTGGTTTGTAACCTTTCCATTCCAATCACTAATGAAATTGTTTTTGCTTTCTATTGTTTCGAGCTCCTTATTTATTTTATGTTAAATTTTAGTCATGTATGTTTGTTATTATATTTGTTTAAGTATTTAGAATTTGGGCTGTTGATTTTATGTGCTATGCAATTTGATCACTTGTATTTATCAATGCTTAAAATGACAATTTACGCTTCGAGGTCTTGGGCTTAGTTCTGTGTTCATCTTGGTCACTAACTTTGACTTCTTGTTAACTTGGATTTTATCTCCAGTTTAGTCCATGCTGTTTTGAATATATTGAGTTTTAATTTATGTATTTATTGGATTAATAGAAAATTAGAGAAAGAATTACCAATACCCCTGTCATTGCACCAGCAATCAACAAAGCCAAAGCCTCACTCATTTTCACTACCATTCAGCTCGCAACCCTCAATAACATACTTGACTTCGAAAACCTCTCTATTTATAGGCTTAAAATTAGAGTAAAAATATCTAAAAACAAAGAATTAATTCAGTCATAAACGGACTGCCTCATACAATTAAAAAGAGAGGATTAAATGATCTGTTTGTAATCTCTTTAATGGACTGCCTCATACAGTTTAAAGCTAGTAATTTTATTAATTAATAACTCCTCTAATATTGAACTGTTCAAGTTATTCGATCTAGTAAAAAGATTACTGCTGCTTGCAGCTCGTCGTTTATAGTGCTAATACCAAAGACTGATAACGCCAGGAGGATAATCGATTTCCGTTCTATCAGCCTCTACGTACAAAATAATCTCAAGCTCACAAGTGATACTCGGTTTGTGATCACAAAAGGAAGACAAATTACTGGTATTGTGCTTCTTGCAGACAAAATCATACATTCTATGCTGAAATCTTTAGTCCAAGGCTTGCAGATTTGTCTTCGAAGAGAGGCCTTGGGACTCTGTTACATGGGATTTTCCTCCATTATAAATGGAGGCAATGGATCGACACATCAGATTTTTTTTTTACAATGAAAGTATGAATGGCAAATACTTTCATGAACAGTCGTTGTAGGCTTTACCACCTGCAAATCCTTTTCTTTTTTTATCATAATTCCCCAGCTATATCTTTCATGTCCATAAAGAGTACATTTGGCAAACCATATTCCTAAGCTGGAATGCTACGGCCTTTTTTGTCCTCCTGAATCAAAGTGATTTGAGTACTAATTAGACGGGCAAATAATAGAGAAAGTTCAATCTAATTGGATTGACCTGAAGTATTTGATTTAGCCCTAAAATTTTGAGAAACAAAAAACTGGAAAAAGATAGGGAGTCTGTCAGACAGCTGCGTGACCATCCCAGCTAGTCAAAGCCAGCTGAGAACGATCCTCTGCGGTCCTGGTGAGATCAACATCTAGAACCACAAAGACCAGTAATCACGCTCTGATCACACAGCCACTGTTCATCAACCAGACTTGGAATCCTGTCTCCTTAGAACTCAAGGATACAGAGGTACGAGCCTATAGAACAGATCCTGTTCAAGTAAGGTCGTACCCTATTAGTTCCCGATTCCAAGTTAAATACCCTTCACGTTAGTCTTTCCTCTTCGTTGTGGGATTTTGTTCATCTTCCGACAAAATAGTCGGTGTTTTAACCTACGCGTGTCTTTCATTATCTACTTCAGCCTTAAAAGGAGCGAGTTAATTTACCAAAAAGTATAATATAATACATCATCCCGGCTATAACAATATTTGTATCACTCGAAAACTCATGGATTATTATTAGCCCGTTTAATGCTTTCTTTATAGTATTTAGCCCTAATTTTGAATTCTATTTATTATGATAAATTAAATGAATAATTATTAATTTATCTTTTCTTTTTTGTTTTAATCGTCAAATTAAATTTTTAATAAAAGCATCGTTAATATTAGTTTTTATAATTTAATAATTATATCTTAAATATTTAACGACAAAATTAAAGTCATTTTTTATTTAAAATTTCCGTATTATTTTCTATTTCATTTAATCAATATACATATATAATTTTTAAATAAATTTATTTAAACTAATTAGACGAAAATACGTGTCAACATCCCATCAGTCTAAATAACACCATTTGACCTGAACAAATTAAGTGTTTCATCGGAGAGTAAGGGAATTAAAACCTAGGACCCTTTAAATGAAGGATCATGCATTTATCTATTATCTATTAAGTTAAATGTAAAACAAAATTTCATCAAAATTAATACTTTAATAAATTTTATCACTATCTTAAAATTATATTTAAATTGTATTAGAGAGGATTGAATCGGAGATATTAGTAAAATACTTAATCATTGTTATATAATTATTAGTTTTAACAGATGAATTTTCCTCTTTCAGTTGATTCTGCTTAAATATTAGAAGTGTAGTATTAGGATTCGTCCTTTTTTTCTCTTTTTCTTTAACTGTCATTAGTCTTTTTTGGTTTTTTATCTTTGTGATCAACGACGATATTAATTTTGGTGTTAGTCATCGACCGTCGATATTCATTGTTTTTTCTTTTATTTATTATAATATATCTTTATTTCTTCTTATTTTTTATTTTTAATAATTATGCCTTTATGACACGTCTTCTTATGTCTTTATGTCGTGTTTTCTTCTGTTTGATCGTTGTTTTCATTTTTTCTTTTTTTTAGGGTTGGATTTAACATCACCACGACTGATCAAGATGACACTTATTTGTTATCATGTTGATTTTCTCTGCTTTTGACCCTCGGATTGAATTTGGATACGTGATTTGCGTTTGTGAATAGTATTTTCACGTCGTTCGATTTTGATTTGTGATTTATTGGTGTTCTTTCAATAGTTTTATCCCTTTTGAGGTTCGTTTACCGATGTAATTAGATCTATTTGTATCTACCGTTTGTTCGAGTTTATTTGATTAGGTTTTTTTAACTTTTTTCTTGTATGGTCCTCATGTGATCTTAAGTGACTATTTTTATTGTGTTTAGAAAAATGTCTTTATTATTTGTTTAGTTTACGATTTTGGTTGTAAATCTTTATTATAATTTAGATATTTTCTATTTTTAATAAAATTAACGACTTCTATCAAAAAATATATATAATTATTATATTTTTAACAAATTGATATTTAATTTGAATTACTACTAAAATTGAAGATCAAACAGTAATATTTTTATTACATTTTAACCAAATTGGAAAGAGTTTGGTTGTGACAACTTTTAGCAGTTCACCTCTTCTAATTAAAACGAATAGTCATAATCGGTTGTTTTGGGGCGGAGAAATAGAAAGTAGACGAGTTGAAGATGACAATGAAAAATCCTCGAGAGAAAGAAAGCCTGCAAGATAGAAAAAGTCTTTTGCATTGTCAGTCTTGCATGATGACTTACATGTAGGCCTTAATGTAGGTATCAAACCTAGTGTTACCTTAACCTTATAACAAAACCGATAGAAATAATAATCATCACACTAGGATCCTTCATTTAAAGGGTCCTAGGTTTTAATTCCTTTACTCTCCGATGAAACACTTAATTTGTTTAGGTCAATGGTCTTATTTAGATAAACATACGTATTTTCGTCTAATTACTTTAAATAGATTTATTTAAAAATTTATATATGTATATTGATTAAATGAAATAGAAAATAATATGAAAATTTTAAATGAAAAAATCACTTTAATTTTGTCGTTAAATATTTAAGAAATAATTATTAAATTAGAAAAACTAATATTAACGATGCTTTTATTAAAAATTTAATTTGACGATTAAAACAAAAAAGAAAAGATAAATTAATAATTATTCATTTAATTTATCATAATAAATAGAATTCAAAATTAGGGCTAAATACTATAAAGAAAGCATTAAACGGGCTAATAATAATCCATGAGTTTTCGAGTGATACAAATATTGTTATAGCCGGGATGATGTATTATATTATACTTTTTGGTAAATTAACTCGCTCCTTTTAAGGCTAAAGTAGATAATGAAAGACACGCGTAGGTTAAAACACCGACTATTTTGTCGGAAGATGAACAAAATCCCACAACGAAGAGGAAAGACTAACGTGAAGGGTATTTAACTTGGAATCGGGAACTAATAGGGTACGACCTTACTTGAACAGGATCTGTTCTATTGGCTCGTACCTCTGTATCCTTGAGTTCTAAGGAGACAGGATTCCAAGTCTGGTTGATGAACAGTGGCTGTGTGATCAGAGCGTGATTACTGGTCTTTGTGGTTCTAGATGTTGATCTCACCAGGACCGCAGAGGATCGTTCTCAGCTGGCTTTGACTAGCTGGGATGGTCACGCAGCTGTCTGACAGACTCCCTATCTTTTTCCAGTTTTTTGTTTCTCAAAATTTTTAGGGCTAAATCAAATACTTCAGGTCAATCCAATTAGATTGAACTTTCTCTATTATTTGCCCGTCTAATTAGTACTCAAATCACTTTGATTCAGGAGGACAAAAAAGGCCGTAGCATTCCAGCTTAGGAATATGGTTTGCCAAATGTACTCTTTATGGACATGAAAGATATAGCTGGGGAATTATGATAAAAAAAGAAAAGGATTTGCAGGTGGTAAAGCCTACAACGACTGTTCATGAAAGTATTTGCCATTCATACTTTCATTGTAAAAAAAAAATCTGATGTGTCGATCCATTGCCTCCATTTATAATGGAGGAAAATCCCATGTAACCGAGTCCCAAGGCCTCTCTTCGAAGACAAATCTGCAAGCCTTGGACTAAAGATTTCAGCATAGAATGTATGATTTTGTCTGCAAGAAGCACAATACCAGTAATTTGTCTTCCTTTTGTGATCACAAACCGAGTATCACTTGTGAGCTTGAGATTATTTTGTACGTAGAGGCTGATAGAACGGAAATCGATTATCCTCCTGGCGTTATCAGTCTTTGGTATTAGCACTATAAACGACGAGCTGCAAGCAGCAGTAATCTTTTTACTAGATTGAATAACTTGAACAGTTCAATATTAGATGAGTTATTAATTAAAAAATTACGAGCTTTAAACTGAATGAGGCAGTCCATTAAAGAGATTACAAACAGATCATTTAATCCTCTCTTTTTAATTGTATGAGGCAGTCCGTTTATGACTGAATTAATTCTTTGTTTTTAGATATTTTTACTCTAATTTTAAGCCTATAAATAGAGAGGTTTTCGAAGTCAAGTATGTTATTGAGGGTTGCGAGCTGAATGGTAGTGAAAATGAGTGAGGCTTTGGCTTTGTTGATTGCTGGTGCAATGACAGGGGTATTGGTAATTCTTTCTCTAATTTTCTATTAATCCAATAAATACATAAATTAAAACTCAATATATTCAAAACAGCATGGACTAAACTGGAGATAAAATCCAAGTTAACAAGAAGTCAAAGTTAGTGACCAAGATGAACACAGAACTAAGCCCAAGACCTCGAAGCATAAATTGCCATTTTAAGCATTGATAAATACAAGTGATCAAATTGCATAGCACATAAAATCAACAGCCCAAATTCTAAATACTTAAACAAATATAATAACAAACATACATGACTAAAATTTAACATAAAATAAATAAGGAGCTCGAAACAATAGAAAGCAAAAACAATTTCATTAGTGATTGGAATGGAAAGGTTACAAACCACAGAGGACCCAAGTTGGAGTTTACCCACACGCTAAAGTGCTCTCCAGCCCCCCAGAACGACGTCGTTTTGCATGGCATATATAAGGGAAGAACTAACGCCTAAACCGGCTCACCCTATCATTTACTTCATTTCCTTATTTGAAAGAGAGAGAGCAAGAGATATATATCTCTCAAAAGCTTCAATTGGAAGCTTTATTTCCATAATCCGATGGGCCTCCGCCACACCGGTCGTCGTTGACCGGCAACAACCGTCATCCGCCGACGTTGAGGAAGAGAGAAAAAAACACAGTCCGAAGCACCTCTTCGCCATGGTTACGAATCCATGCTTCTTTTAACCAAAAATGGTCCCTAGAATCGTAGATCTAGGGAAATCCCTTCGGTTTCTTTGACTCCGATGACCCTCGAGATGACCGACGAACGTCGAGGTAGGTGAGCCTTCTCCTCTCCCTCTCGGTTTTCCCCCCCTTTTTTTTCTCATTTTGTGTACTGATGGTTATTTTTTTGTTTGATTTTTATCTCTCGTCCGAATGTTTTTTTCTCTGATTTTTATTTTTTTTCTTCTTTGTTCTCTCTCCCTGATTTTCTTTTTCCTCTCTACCCCTGTTAATGTTGCTTGTCTCCCCTTTAATATGCTCCCCTCATTGATTTTTGGTGATGACTTGCTATTTTTTTTTTTTGAGAAAATAAGGTTTAAGTGCCCTATTTTAGCTTGTGACAGGGTCCCGATTTTCTCGGGATTTTGTTTGTACAAATTGATTTTTTTTATATTTGTTTATTCTTTGACTGATTTGCTTGGTGATTGACTGGATGTGGTGTATTTTCTGTCATTGTTCGTTGAAATGACGGTGTCAGAGACGGTCAGTGGTGGGAGCTCAACATGGCTCAGCTTGAGCGACGACAGTGAGGAACAGCTTGTAAAATCCCAAATTAGGGTCAATGACTAAATAATAAATTGTGAAAACTATGTTTTCGATTTCAAAATAAGTTAAAAGTTCAAGGACTTAAATAGGAATTTTCAATATTGGATTAAATGGTAATTATGGAAAGTATGAAGGGTATAATGGTAATTTTATAAGAAATATATTTTTATCCCTTTTAATAAGAGATACACACGTGAAAAATGGGGGAGAATTATCGAGATCATTTTCTTCATTCTTCCTTGTTCCTTCTTTCTCCCGTTGCGCTAGCTACAAAGGTAAGTTGATTTCAGATGTTTAATTCTTGGATTTAGAAGTTGGTTTTGATTATTTGGGTGTTATATAAGCTTAAAACATCAAGAAAAAAGAATTAGAAAGGAAATTATGTTTACAACCAGTATACCAACAAGCTATTCATACATATCCCATAGACATTTTCAAATTCATGTATATTATAAGCTTAAGGAAAACTTATATAAGCTTAAAACATCAAGAAAAGAGAATTAGAAAGGAAATATTAGGGATTTAGAAATGAAATTTTGATATAAAGAGGTTTTTAAAGTTCTATGGATGAATTTAACTTGTCATTAGAAGGAATAAGAAGATTGAAGCATTAGAAATGAATTTAGGAAACATGGAAAGTTTGATGAAATTCTTTGATTTAAGAATTATGGTTAATTATGAAAGATGATGAAGTGTTATAGTGTTATAAGAAGGTTTATATATGTATAGATAAGTTTTAAGGCATAAGGAGGGGTTAACAAATAGAATTTGGGGGCAAAGTGTTAAAGTTTCGGGTGAACAAGTCTGTTATGTGCAGGGTGTACCGGTACACTATGAATGGGTACCGATACACTAAGACCAATTTTGAAGAACGTCTTCATGGTGTATCGATACATAAGTAGTGTATCGATACCCCCTTGAAATGAAAATTTCGAATGTAATTTTTGTACCGATACATAGGCAGGTTACCGATACACCAGTGAAGGGATGTACTGATACCTTATAGTGTGTACCGATACTGATACTCTATAGTGTGTACCGATACACTTCAAAAGGAAAATGGAAATAAATCTTTCTTTTAGTTTAAGAAATGCAATATTAGAGTATGCCAAGTGGAATGCTGATATGTATATTATACGTGTGATTGTGTAGATATCAATCGAGAGTAATGTCCGGACAATGTGTCAAGTATTAGTCATCAAGAAGAGATAAGGATTTGGTATTGATTAGTGAGGCAAGGTGAGTGCATATTAGTTATTATATGACGATGAATGGAAATAAGAATTGCGATGAGTCTATTTCTTATAGTAGTATGCATAAATTTATGAACATGAGCATGTGTTTGATATAAACATATGTGATTATATATGTTATATGATTGTGTGAATGCATGTTAATGTGTTGAATTTATGTGATATGTGATCATATATGATACATGATATATGTGAAAAATAAGAGAATAAAGTATAAACTATATGATATAAATGATTTCATAAGAAAGTGAAATAAGCTATGTGATAACAGCTATGTGATATGATATATGTGATCATATGAGAAAGTGACATGAGATTATATGCATATGTGATATGAACATGTGAATGATATGATAAGAAGCTATGTGATAAGAAGATATGAGTTTATGTGATATGAAAATGTATATGTGCAATGACATAAGTGATAATGCTCATGTTATGTTAAATGAGAGCTAGGGGTATAGTTGGCATGTCAATAGTCGAGGGTTCTACGTGGTCCTTCGGGATATATATGTAATTATGTGGAACATATATGTGGTACTTTGGTACACTTATTTGGTCCATTGTATTATGTATATGGTTCTTAAGGAGTGGCCATTCGGGACAAATTCAGTGCCCCTAGTGGGAATTATACGAGCCGTGGTGACAATATATGTGCACAACCTCAATGTACTCACATATCTTTAGTTCTCACATATGTACATGGGCTAATAAAAAGATAACAATAAATACAATATATGTGATTTATATGCATTGTGTTATGAAATGTGTTACAAGATTATATGATAAAAGAATTAATGATAATAGTATGAATAATGGTAAAATGTCACTACAAGAAAATATACCTTTAATGACACACGCTAATTTATGACTTGCAAAAAATGTGTCATAAAAAATGTGACGTTTTTTAAAATCTGAACGATTTATGACTTACAATAATGTGTGTCATATTTAATAGTCATAATCCAAAAAATTTACAAAAACACGGAGTACACTTTTAATTGTGTGTTATCTGTAAAAGTCGTCTTTTAATTTCCCCCATTATTTTCATTTTTTCCCGCTTCTTCCCCCTTTTCTTTTTTGTTTTAATCGTCAAATTAAATTTTTAATAAAAGCATCGTTAATATTAGTTTTTATAATTTAATAATTATATCTTAAATATTTAACGACAAAATTAAAGTCATTTTTTATTTAAAATTTCCGTATTATTTTCTATTTCATTTAATCAATATACATATATAATTTTTAAATAAATTTATTTAAACTAATTAGACGAAAATACGTGTCAACATCCCATCAGTCTAAATAACACCATTTGACCTGAACAAATTAAGTGTTTCATCGGAGAGTAAGGGAATTAAAACCTAGGACCCTTTAAATGAAGGATCATGCATTTATCTATTATCTATTAAGTTAAATGTAAAACAAAATTTCATCAAAATTAATACTTTAATAAATTTTATCACTATCTTAAAATTATATTTAAATTGTATTAGAGAGGATTGAATCGGAGATATTAGTAAAATACTTAATCATTGTTATATAATTATTAGTTTTAACAGATGAATTTTCCTCTTTCAGTTGATTCTGCTTAAATATTAGAAGTGTAGTATTAGGATTCGTCCTTTTTTTCTCTTTTTCTTTAACTGTCATTAGTCTTTTTTTGTTTTTTATCTTTGTGATCAACGACGATATTAATTTTGGTGTTAGTCATCGACCGTCGATATTCATTGTTTTTTCTTTTATTTATTATAATATATCTTTATTTCTTCTTATTTTTTATTTTTAATAATTATGCCTTTATGACACGTCTTCTTATGTCTTTATGTCGTGTTTTCTTCTGTTTGATCGTTGTTTTCATTTTTTCTTTTTTTTAGGGTTGGATTTAACATCACCACGACTGATCAAGATGACACTTATTTGTTATCATGTTGATTTTCTCTGCTTTTGACCCTCGGATTGAATTTGGATACGTGATTTGCGTTTGTGAATAGTATTTTCACGTCGTTCGATTTTGATTTGTGATTTATTGGTGTTCTTTCAATAGTTTTATCCCTTTTGAGGTTCGTTTACCGATGTAATTAGATCTATTTGTATCTACCGTTTGTTCGAGTTTATTTGATTAGGTTTTTTTAACTTTTTTCTTGTATGGTCCTCATGTGATCTTAAGTGACTATTTTTATTGTGTTTAGAAAAATGTCTTTATTATTTGTTTAGTTTACGATTTTGGTTGTAAATCTTTATTATAATTTAGATATTTTCTATTTTTAATAAAATTAACGACTTCTATCAAAAAATATATATAATTATTATATTTTTAACAAATTGATATTTAATTTGAATTACTACTAAAATTGAAGATCAAACAGTAATATTTTTATTACATTTTAACCAAATTGGAAAGAGTTTGGTTGTGACAACTTTTAGCAGTTCACCTCTTCTAATTAAAACGAATAGTCATAATCGGTTGTTTTGGGGCGGAGAAATAGAAAGTAGACGAGTTGAAGATGACAATGAAAAATCCTCGAGAGAAAGAAAGCCTGCAAGATAGAAAAAGTCTTTTGCATTGTCAGTCTTGCATGATGACTTACATGTAGGCCTTAATGTAGGTATCAAACCTAGTGTTACCTTAACCTTATAACAAACCGATAGAAATAATAATCATCACACTAGGATCCTTCATTTAAAGGGTCCTAGGTTTTAATTCCTTTACTCTCCGATGAAACACTTAATTTGTTTAGGTCAATGGTCTTATTTAGATAAACATACGTATTTTCGTCTAATTACTTTAAATAGATTTATTTAAAATTTATATATGTATATTGATTAAATGAAATAGAAAATAATATGAAAATTTTAAATGAAAAAATCACTTTAATTTTGTCGTTAAATATTTAAGAAATAATTATTAAATTAGAAAAACTAATATTAACGATGCTTTTATTAAAAATTTAATTTGACGATTAAAACAAAAAGAAAAGATAAATTAATAATTATTCATTTAATTTATCATAATAAATAGAATTCAAATTAGGGCTAAATACTATAAAGAAAGCATTAAACGGGCTAATAATAATCCATGAGTTTTCGAGTGATACAAATATTGTTATAGCCGGGATGATGTATTATATTATACTTTTTGGTAAATTAACTCGCTCCTTTTAAGGCTAAAGTAGATAATGAAAGACACGCGTAGGTTAAAACACCGACTATTTTGTCGGAAGATGAACAAAATCCCACAACGAAGAGGAAAGACTAACGTGAAGGGTATTTAACTTGGAATCGGGAACTAATAGGGTACGACCTTACTTGAACAGGATCTGTTCTATTGGCTCGTACCTCTGTATCCTTGAGTTCTAAGGAGACAGGATTCCAAGTCTGGTTGATGAACAGTGGCTGTGTGATCAGAGCGTGATTACTGGTCTTTGTGGTTCTAGATGTTGATCTCACCAGGACCGCAGAGGATCGTTCTCAGCTGGCTTTGACTAGCTGGGATGGTCACGCAGCTGTCTGACAGACTCCCTATCTTTTTCCAGTTTTTTGTTTCTCAAATTTTTAGGGCTAAATCAAATACTTCAGGTCAATCCAATTAGATTGAACTTTCTCTATTATTTGCCCGTCTAATTAGTACTCAAATCACTTTGATTCAGGAGGACAAAAAAGGCCGTAGCATTCCAGCTTAGGAATATGGTTTGCCAAATGTACTCTTTATGGACATGAAAGATATAGCTGGGGAATTATGATAAAAAAAGAAAAGGATTTGCAGGTGGTAAAGCCTACAACGACTGTTCATGAAAGTATTTGCCATTCATACTTTCATTGTAAAAAAAAAATCTGATGTGTCGATCCATTGCCTCCATTTATAATGGAGGAAAATCCCATGTAACCGAGTCCCAAGGCCTCTCTTCGAAGACAAATCTGCAAGCCTTGGACTAAAGATTTCAGCATAGAATGTATGATTTTGTCTGCAAGAAGCACAATACCAGTAATTTGTCTTCCTTTTGTGATCACAAACCGAGTATCACTTGTGAGCTTGAGATTATTTTGTACGTAGAGGCTGATAGAACGGAAATCGATTATCCTCCTGGCGTTATCAGTCTTTGGTATTAGCACTATAAACGACGAGCTGCAAGCAGCAGTAATCTTTTACTAGATTGAATAACTTGAACAGTTCAATATTAGATGAGTTATTAATTAAAAAATTACGAGCTTTAAACTGAATGAGGCAGTCCATTAAAGAGATTACAAACAGATCATTTAATCCTCTCTTTTTAATTGTATGAGGCAGTCCGTTTATGACTGAATTAATTCTTTGTTTTTAGATATTTTTACTCTAATTTTAAGCCTATAAATAGAGAGGTTTTCGAAGTCAAGTATGTTATTGAGGGTTGCGAGCTGAATGGTAGTGAAAATGAGTGAGGCTTTGGCTTTGTTGATTGCTGGTGCAATGACAGGGGTATTGGTAATTCTTTCTCTAATTTTCTATTAATCCAATAAATACATAAATTAAAACTCAATATTCAAAACAGCATGGACTAAACTGGAGATAAAATCCAAGTTAACAAGAAGTCAAAGTTAGTGACCAAGATGAACACAGAACTAAGCCCAAGACCTCGAAGCATAAATTGCCATTTTAAGCATTGATAAATACAAGTGATCAAATTGCATAGCACATAAAATCAACAGCCCAAATTCTAAATACTTAAACAAATATAATAACAAACATACATGACTAAAATTTAACATAAAATAAATAAGGAGCTCGAAACAATAGAAAGCAAAAACAATTTCATTAGTGATTGGAATGGAAAGGTTACAAACCACAGAGGACCCAAGTTGGAGTTTACCCACACGCTAAAGTGCTCTCCAGCCCCCCAGAACGACGTCGTTTTGCATGGCATATATAAGGGAAGAACTAACGCCTAAACCGGCTCACCCTATCATTTACTTCATTTCCTTATTTGAAAGAGAGAGAGCAAGAGATATATATCTCTCAAAAGCTTCAATTGGAAGCTTTATTTCCATAATCCGATGGGCCTCCGCCACACCGGTCGTCGTTGACCGGCAACAACCGTCATCCGCCGACGTTGAGGAAGAGAGAAAAAAACACAGTCCGAAGCACCTCTTCGCCATGGTTACGAATCCATGCTTCTTTTAACCAAAAATGGTCCCTAGAATCGTAGATCTAGGGAAATCCCTTCGGTTTCTTTGACTCCGATGACCCTCGAGATGACCGACGAACGTCGAGGTAGGTGAGCCTTCTCCTCTCCCTCTCGGTTTTCCCCCCTTTTTTTCTCATTTTGTGTACTGATGGTTATTTTTTTGTTTGATTTTTATCTCTCGTCCGAATGTTTTTTCTCTGATTTTTATTTTTTTCTTCTTTGTTCTCTCTCCCTGATTTCTTTTTCCTCTCTACCCCTGTTAATGTTGCTTGTCTCCCCTTTAATATGCTCCCCTCATTGATTTTTGGTGATGACTTGCTATTTTTTTTTTTGAGAAAATAAGGTTTAAGTGCCCTATTTTAGCTTGTGACAGGGTCCCGATTTTCTCGGGATTTTGTTTGTACAAATTGATTTTTTTTATATTTGTTTATTCTTTGACTGATTTGCTTGGTGATTGACTGGATGTGGTGTATTTTCTGTCATTGTTCGTTGAAATGACGGTGTCAGAGACGGTCAGTGGTGGGAGCTCAACATGGCTCAGCTTGAGCGACGACAGTGAGGAACAGCTTGTAAAATCCCAAATTAGGGTCAATGACTAATAATAAATTGTGAAAACTATGTTTTCGATTTCAAATAAGTTAAAAGTTCAAGGACTTAAATAGGAATTTTCAATATTGGATTAAATGGTAATTATGGAAAGTATGAAGGGTATAATGGTAATTTTATAAGAAATATATTTTTATCCCTTTTAATAAGAGATACACACGTGAAAAATGGGGGAGAATTATCGAGATCATTTTCTTCATTCTTCCTTGTTCCTTCTTTCTCCCGTTGCGCTAGCTACAAAGGTAAGTTGATTTCAGATGTTTAATTCTTGGATTTAGAAGTTGGTTTTGATTATTTGGGTGTTATATAAGCTTAAAACATCAAGAAAAAAGAATTAGAAAGGAAATTATGTTTACAACCAGTATACCAACAAGCTATTCATACATATCCCATAGACATTTTCAAATTCATGTATATTATAAGCTTAAGGAAAACTTATATAAGCTTAAAACATCAAGAAAAGAGAATTAGAAAGGAAATTATATTAGGGATTTAGAAATGAAATTTTGATATAAAGAGGTTTTTAAAGTTCTATGGATGAATTTAACTTGTCATTAGAAGGAATAAGAAGATTGAAGCATTAGAAATGAATTTAGGAAACATGGAAAGTTTGATGAAATTCTTTGATTTAAGAATTATGGTTAATTATGAAAGATGATGAAGTGTTATAGTGTTATAAGAAGGTTTATATATGTATAGATAAGTTTTAAGGCATAAGGAGGGGTTAACAAATAGAATTTGGGGGCAAAGTGTTAAAGTTTCGGGTGAACAAGTCTGTTATGTGCAGGGTGTACCGGTACACTATGAATGGGTACCGATACACTAAGACCAATTTTGAAGAACGTCTTCATGGTGTATCGATACATAAGTAGTGTATCGATACCCCCTTGAAATGAAAATTTCGAATGTAATTTTTGTACCGATACATAGGCAGGTTACCGATACACCAGTGAAGGGATGTACTGATACCTTATAGTGTGTACCGATACTGATACTCTATAGTGTGTACCGATACACTTCAAAAGGAAAATGGAAATAAATCTTTCTTTTAGTTTAAGAAATGCAATATTAGAGTATGCCAAGTGGAATGCTGATATGTATATTATACGTGTGATTGTGTAGATATCAATCGAGAGTAATGTCCGGACAATGTGTCAAGTATTAGTCATCAAGAAGAGATAAGGATTTGGTATTGATTAGTGAGGCAAGGTGAGTGCATATTAGTTATTATATGACGATGAATGGAAATAAGAATTGCGATGAGTCTATTTCTTATAGTAGTATGCATAAATTTATGAACATGAGCATGTGTTTGATATAAACATATGTGATTATATATGTTATATGATTGTGTGAATGCATGTTAATGTGTTGAATTTATGTGATATGTGATCATATATGATACATGATATATGTGAAAAATAAGAGAATAAAGTATAAACTATATGATATAAATGATTTCATAAGAAAGTGAAATAAGCTATGTGATAACAGCTATGTGATATGATATATGTGATCATATGAGAAAGTGACATGAGATATGCATATGTGATATGAACATGTGAATGATATGATAAGAAGCTATGTGATAAGAAGATATGAGTTTATGTGATATGAAAATGTATATGTGCAATGACATAAGTGATAATGCTCATGTTATGTTAAATGAGAGCTAGGGGTATAGTTGGCATGTCAATAGTCGAGGGTTCTACGTGGTCCTTCGGGATATATATGTAATTATGTGGAACATATATGTGGTACTTTGGTACACTTATTTGGTCCATTGTATTATGTATATGGTTCTTAAGGAGTGGCCATTCGGGACAAATTCAGTGCCCCTAGTGGGAATTATACGAGCCGTGGTGACAATATATGTGCACAACCTCAATGTACTCACATATCTTTAGTTCTCACATATGTACATGGGCTAATAAAAAGATAACAATAAATACAATATATGTGATTTATATGCATTGTGTTATGAAATGTGTTACAAGATTATATGATAAAAGAATTAATGATAATAGTATGAATAATGGTAAAATGTCACTACAAGAAAATATACCTTTAATGACACACGCTAATTTATGACTTGCAAAAAATGTGTCATAAAAAATGTGACGTTTTTTAAAATCTGAACGATTTATGACTTACAATAATGTGTGTCATATTTAATAGTCATAATCCAAAAAATTTACAAAAACACGGAGTACACTTTTAATTGTGTGTTATCTGTAAAAGTCGTCTTTTAATTTCCCCCATTATTTTCATTTTTTCCCGCTTCTTCCCCCTTGATAAACAATTCACGGCGCATGCTTCCCCCTTTTTCTCTTTTTCCCTTTTTCTCTTTGTTGAATTGTATTTTGTTTGATTTAATAAGTTTGATGCTTTTACTTCATATATGTTTGATTTCTTTTTGCGCTTGCGTGTGTAAGAAGTGTAGAGAAGTTACTAGAGAGATCGTTAAGACTTCTCCTTAAAATAGCGGCAAAATCATTTTCCCTTCCTGTCTTAAGCATGTAATTCAATTTTTTTTTTTTGTTTTTAATTGAAATTGAGATATAATTTCATTATCTGGTACAAAAGTTTTAAGGTAACATGTATAAATTTCATAAAGGTTGTAAATATTTGCAGTTTAGGGTAGTTTAATTTTATTTTTTTAGGATTTGGAATGTTTGCGAGTTGGGATGATTTGTGGGGAATTGGTGTAAAGTTATTCTTTTTTGGGGTTCATTTATTCTAGTTTATTGTAATGTTCTTTACTGATAGATCTTATTGATGCCATTTGTTCCTGGTATCTAATTTAGGGAATTAGTTTGTGCTTCTTCTTTGTATTATAGGGGAAATATACTAGGTATAGAGTGCAAAGTTCAAATCAAAATGACATTTTCAAATTACCCAAATTGAGAATAAATAAAGTAAAATTTCTTTCTTTTGTCATCTTTAAGTGTATTCGCTTATTGCTACTAGTTTGGATCTTTACAGAATTTGAGTTGTTTTGCAGTTGATGGTTACGAATATAAAAAGCTTCTTGGATTTAGAGTTATAAATCGATGAATAAGTCAATAAGTTTTGGAGTTGATGGTTTTATTCTCTTTTGCTATTCAGCCTGGTCCACTGGAGTTTCCAAATCAGTGTATTATAAAGCTGAACAAAAAAAACTCTACGTTTTTCCTTTATCTTGACCTTTCACCATGTAAGTACTTTTTTTCTTCACAAGAAAAACTTGACGAGGTCGTGTTAATTAGACTGATATTGCTGAAATAAAAAGGGTTAAAAGGGACATAATCTGCTTTGTCAAAGGTCTTAAATTGACTTTTGACTTCTATTTAGGTAGGTGCAAAACTATGGACTTCTAACCTAATACCTTTGACTAAGTTATACTTGGTCTCAACCTTTTAAAATATCCGTAATTGTCTAGACAGATTTTCAATTTTCTTCGCGGTCTTACACACCATTGAGCCCTCTGGACTTGTTTATTCTATACATGGCACATTATCATCTTAGATTTGGGCTTTTTTAATGTGATGATACCAGTCTGCTCACCATTTTCTCTTGAAAACAAACGGTTGTGGTTACTAACTTGCTAATGTCGTTTTACTAGAACTCGCCTTCACATTCTTATATCCAGTCTTTGAACAGTGTGGATAAGTCTCCAGTGATTTCTTCTAATCTGTATGCTATTACACTTTGGACTCATTTTTCCATGTGGTTGGGTTTTTCTTTAAAAAATTGTGTTGTTTTCCATAATAACCTTGTGATAAGCATAACAAAATCATGATTGTGGCTTCTGAGAGTGAAGATATGGATCGCTAAACAATTTGATATGTTTCAAGTTTCTAGTCTCACCAGTCTTCTTTAGGTGTGCTGGAATTGTATTCGACATGATGACAAGTTGATATATGTGTTGGTTATGTTGTTGACATATGCATATGGGCTATTTCTCAGTTCGTAAGGATCTGATTATGCAACATCTTTGCACCTCACTCTCTCTTTTACGCTCTCAATATCTTTCCATCTTCAGAGATGTAGAGTATTGATATTTTCTTTCTAGAAGTGGCAAATTTGGGCAATGGAAAACATGCTAGGATAACAACGATTTCCTTCATTTCAATTATTTATTTAACAGTTCCTTTAGTAAGATGCTCGGGTCATTTTGTTAATACTAAGTGCAGAGTTTAAAATCTTATTTCCAATATGATCTTACACCTTACATATCTTTGCCTGATTTAAGTATGTTACAATCAGTTTGCTATCATTTATTCTTTTTCCTCAAAGACAATTCTGCCAGTTGCAAAGCTATATAGGTTACCTTTTCTTTATAGACCAACTAACCAAGACATTTTTGTCTTTCGATGGTTAATCAGAGCATGTGGTAGGGTTTATTATGGTTTAAACAATCTTTAGCATTTATCTTTTTGGCCAACATGCAACTGGAAAGTGGGAGGAAAATAATAAAGGGGGTGTTACATGTGAAAGTGAAGAAAACAATCATAGGTTTGTGTCATTTTTTCAACGTGTTGTGTAGTAAAGTCGTTGACGTTAATAAGCTAGGCAAGTTGCAAAGTGACATCGTATTAACTTTGTGTTTGTTACAGAAGTATTTTCCTCCTTCGTTTTTCGATATCATGATTCACTTGATAGCGCATTTAGTTAGAGGGGTGAGGTTATGTGGCCCTGTTCATTTTAGGTGGATGTATCCATTTGAGAGATATATGAAAATCTGCTCAACCCTCCAGATATGTATCCTTATTTGAATAAAGATAACTGGAAGGTTTTTGTATCACAAAGACTTTCAAAGAAGTGGGAGGTTGGTTAAACTTTTCGTGTCTGTATTTATTATATATATTAGTTTTAGAAACCATTCTTAACTATTTTAATGTTTCTAATGCAGGAAACAAGTAAGAAAGCTAAAAAAATGCAAAACATGGTAAACAACAACTTGAAACAAAAATCTATTTAACATGATCAATTCTTGCAAAATGGTGTTAGGCTTCTGAAAGAATGAGTTGATAAACAAAATTTCTGTGACCCTTGTGCTTGATTTTATAAATTTTGAATTATTGTCAACAATTGTCTTCATACAATTTTTGCCTGTTTATCCTATCAGAAACTGGTGTTTCCAGGAGTTTTGGTCATGGGAGAGATAATGGAACAAATCTAGTTGCAGAGAAAGGAAGTGGTCAATCTTCATTAACTTTACTGGAGACAAAAACTAAAAAATCAACTTTGGTAGCCATGTGGCCAGAATTTGGAGATCTGCTATCTTATATGAATTTCCTTTTATGCTTATTATTGTCGATTGATTAAAATATGGCTTCAGTTAAATGCAGTCTGTTACATTTTCATTATTTTGTCTTATAGCCCTGTATCTGTCATCGCCAATGGTTCTATTGTTGTAGTGGCTGAAACTTCTTTTGCACCGGCAAGAAATGCTGCTAATCAACCTTCAGAAAATTCATCTGTTGTGAGCTTAGATAGGAGTGCACCATCCCCTGCTGGTGCAATAAACAAACCTACCATTGCCTTTGAAAGTAGGGACATAAGTAGGCCACTTTCAGCAAGCCCTAGTGGCTGCTCCATGTCACCTATATAACACCCCTAACCCGTACCCGACCCGGGTACGAGTCCGATATGTCACATTGACTTTTTAAACTTTGACTCTTGACAAAAGTCAAAGAAAATTTAAAGCTTTCATTAAAGTAAAAGCTGTTTAGTTACATAATTTGACCACAATAACCAAAATCGATCAGAGCATATTTAACTAAATCAATTAGTACATGCCAACTATATTCAAAATAACAAAAATCATTTAACTCATCTATTTTCTGATCTGAAATCTTGTAAGGGAGATGCTGACCTGTATTGCTCCTCACAGCTTCTATATTCACTTTCTGTAACCTGCGTGTGAAACATTCACACGCTAAGTTGATGACTTAGTGAGGCATAAAGAAAAACACATCTAATGGAATTCATACCCACTAATCATGCATGAATGTTTTATGCTATCAAATTATACAACTCATTTACATATACATCAACATATATTCATGTATATTATGTAACAGATACCATAACCCCTATCACACATATATCATATCATGCAATTCATATCACACATCATATACATATATCACATACATTGTTCTCATATCACCAACCTATTTATCCTTACTAATTCCCTTGTCATTACTTCAATTCCGTCATATGAGCATATAATGAATATAAACATATTATATATATTTTAATATGCCACAATACATTACGAATTTCTATAATCATATAATACATAAACGCATAGCATCTCATATCACCATGGCATATATGCACTTCTACCATGTCATGAGAAATACACATATCATTATATCAAATTATGTTATCTTTTCAAAACCCATGTACACATGTGAGAACTATAGATATGTGAGTCTATAGAGGTTGTGCACTATCCTGTCACCACAGCTCGTATAATTGCACCGAAGTGCCACATAGAATTGCACCGGAGTGCCACGTAGAATTGCACCGGAGTACCGCGTAGAATTGCACCGTAGTGCCATATAATAATGTCCATAAGGACCACATATCATTCCTTAAGAATCATATACATATACTAGGGATCAAGTATGTGTCTCACCAGACTTCACACATGTTCCAAAGAATACATATATGTCTCGAAGGACCACATATCATTCCTTAAGAATCATATGCATATGCCAAGGATCAAGTATGTGTCTCAACAGACTTCACACATGTTCCAAAGAATACATATATGTCCCGAAGGACCGCGTAGACCCTCTACTCTTGTTATGCCAACTATACCCCTAGCTCTCATGACACATAACATGGGCATTAATATTTATGTTAACATACATTCACATATACACATAGTCATGTAGTTCTTTCACATAGCTCCTCGTCATATAAATCACATATCCCATATACATATGAACCCATGGTTCACTTACGCGTAGAACATTTCCATATAATCGCATAGTCATATAATATTTCATATAACATATATTTTCTCTTTCATATATCTCATATCATGTATCATATCTTGTGATCATATAATCATGTTACTTATAATCACATAACTTCTACTCATAGAGTTCAACATCATTAAACTTAGTTCCCTTTTTCATATCATCATACATTTATATATTCTTATATGTCCTATCAATAACCTATAAACTTACTCATATTCTCATATATCATATTTTAATATAATTTGTATAGTAATACTCTATAATTGTATCATATAATGATTTTACCCAAGTACTCCTTTATAAATTTTATATTACAGGTTCAATTAGTCTCATTCTATCTTATAAATAATTTCCACTTATTTAATATCATTTTCCTTTTCCACTCACATAAACCATCTATTTATTTAGTTCAATTTCTCATGACTTCCACAATACTCTTTAATAAAACTTTGTAGCTCTTCACTATAATACATAAGCCATAGTTTCCTTTAATTTATCAATATTCCCTATATAACTTATGTATCCTTATTTATGCCCTCGAATTTATACTATTCTCTTAGAGTCTCCTAACATTTCTCGTATAATCACTTATACCATATCATATGACTTATACTTGATTATCTTATTCTCTCGTGTTCATTTCATTTCTTATGACTCTATCATATAACTTATTCCATGTTTTTCCATTATTACATAATAAAGTTTTACATAAATCATATAGCATATACAAAGCATATCATTATCTTTAGTCATGCATATATACAATCAATGTAATACAAATAATCACATATAATTATAACAACACATAATCATGTCCATGACTTCATGCATATTACTCTAGGAAATAGACTCATCGCAAGTCTTATTTCCATTAAACACTACATATCACTAGTATGCACTCACCTTGGTCTCACTAGTCAATTCCAATCTCTTATCTTTCCCTTGATCGATCTTACTTGCCAAATGTTCTGGAATTGCTTTACGCGCAGAATCTACATAAATGTACATTTTGAGGCAATCATTAGATACCTACACCTTGAAATTGGATACTAGCAACTTAAACGAACTTATTAAACCAATATTCACATTTTTCCTTTAGGGGGGAATCGATTCCCTCATGTGGGGGGAATCAGTTCCCCTATGAGATTCTGGAATTTCTGGTTCGCTTGAGGGGTATCGATTCCCCATTGAATGGGTATCGATTCCCTTGAATGGGTACCGACTCCCCTTGCCCAGAAATCATATTTTCAGCACAAAATTTACTTCATTTCATCTTAAACACTTCATATTTCAACCTCTCTTATATACTAAACTCAAACACACATACTTAAGCCCATTTGTACTCATTTAATCCATCTTAATTCTCAAAATCCTCTCCTCTTAATGAAATTCAAGAATTATACTCAATTTTCAACATGTTCTAAATTCCTTTCTATCACTCCAAATCTCTTAATTCAACTATTGACAAGTCAAATTAAACTTAAAATTCAACTTATCAACTTTATTTCAAGATTTCATTCAAAAACTCAAAATCTTTAATCTCTCCTATACCTTTTATCTTGTTGTTTTATAACCAATTAAGCTTTCCTTAAGCTTAATTACTATCCAATGAACAACACCCAACCTTTAGTTGAACAAATAATCAACTAATGAAGAACTTACCTTTTCCCTTGAGCTCTTACGGGAGTAGAAAGAAGAAAGGAAGAAGATATGAAATGTTTTCATCTTCCACGTTTCAATCTCCTATTAAAGGGGATAAAAAATATCTTTATTATCAAATGACCATTTTGCTCTTTACTACTTTGGATAATTACTAAAAACTTCCAGGGATTATCTCCACATAAATCATTGAACTTTCCAACTTTTCCACTTTAATCACCAAATTCTAAAATTTTACAATTTAGTCACTAACCTATAATTTGGGATGTTACAACCTACTCCAGCATCTTCCTTGACAATCTGCTTTTCATCCTTAGACCATGTACTAGTTCCATCTAGTGATTCTCAGCCCCCTGACACTTTGGGCATAATCAAACATGAAGTGGGAGGTGGTCGGGCTTCTGCAGAACTACATGCAGTTGTCCCTACTGAAAAAAAATTAGCTTATGGCCAGGATTTAAAAAAAAATAGTTTTGGAGATTTATATTCCTTATATCGGTCAATCTGATTAGTTCTTTCTATTACTTATGGCAGCTATTGAACTTAGTAGCACCTTCATGTAAGGAAAGACGTCAAGCAAATCTTCTGGAGTAATGAAAAATCTGCCAAGTGAGTCTGCCCAACCTTCATCTGCTGCAACCTATGGTTCCTCTTTGAGTCAGTCTTCATCCAATTATGGTAGCCGCTCACAAGTAATTGGCCCTCAAAAAGGTATTTTTGAATGAATATTGTCTTGATCAATGTTGTTTTGTAACTTTTCTATATATTGGTAATTACTGATGAAACTCAGATGGTGTTTTATTGGTTTATGGCTTAATTAGGTAAATTCGTAGAAACATTGTGGATTTTGTGCTATAATCCTTCTGATACACCCAAAAAAAATTGATTTTTGGCTTTTTGCTGGACTGTACATGGATGCTTAAGTTGTCTCGATCTAACCTAGATATCAAGATATGTGTGTTATTTGTTATAGATGGGATTTATCTAAATTCACTTAGACCAGGAAAGTTTAGTTGAATGCCCTCCTTTGTTTGATTGATTAATGATGTTCAGAGTTCAGAACCACTATGTTACTCCTTGTAATCATTGGAATCTATAACTAATTTTGGTAAATGGATATCAGTCACCTTTTCCTCTGAGCGAAATAGAATTCAGTAGCACGTTTGTTGCAAAGTTTGAATGAAAATCATCATTATAACCGAGAATAATGGGTGAATTACCCATATGAAAATAGAAGTATCCCCTTAAATAACAGTGTAACTATGAGAAATGAAAAGTAAAGCTTTTAAAGCTTAAGATACATTTACCACAAATTTACTTGATTTTTCGTTCTTTTCATATTACTTAGTGATGAGTGATGACTTGATAACCATAAATGAATATGTTTTCTCTTTACAAATGTTTGGACTACTTTATGTTCTCACCTGAAGATAGTTGATGCTTGATTAATATATGCAAAGTATTAATTCCTATATGTCATCAGCAGTTGGTTCAAATAAGGAGTGAAAACCAAAGCTGATCAACTCTAATTTTGGGCAGGGTTCGGGAACAACTAGTGCATCTAATGTTCCTACTAGTTCAGTTGAAACCAATGCTCATTCGCAGCCTGTTTCAAGAGTTCTCGACTCTAAAGAAGCAACTTCAAAATTGCAGAAGAAGCTAGAGGAGTTGCATCTCCCGCAACGTCAACATGTTTGATATTCGCAAAGAATGGATATATTATGTGGAAAACTTTATTATGTCGTGATATTTTGTATCGACATATGATTATAATATTTTTGATAACTTAATGTTAATATATTGTATGCAAATGGATTGCTTATATATAATATGATATACATATTTAGTATTATGAGGCATTAAATGTGATTTAGTTTGATTATTTGTCAATCTACATATATATATATATATATATATATATATAATTTACGACATACAATCATGACACACGAATGTGTGTCATCTTTTCTAATGACGTGTGCTTCAATGACACGAAATGTAAGTCATAAATGCGTGTCATAAATTTATGACACATAAATGTGTGTCGTCTTTATTTATGACGGGGGCTTCAATGACGCACAATGCGCGTCATAAATGCATGTCATAAATGCGCATCATAGATTTATGACGCACAATTGCATGTCATATGAGATTTATATCGGTGGCTTCAATGACGCGCATTTGTGTGTCATTTGCACCCATAGATGACGCGCAATGCGCGCCATTAAAGAGGTTTTTTCTAGTAGTGTGTTAATGATGATATATGGGTGTGTATGCATTTGTTTATATGTAATATTATATGTTATTATCTGTTATGGTGTTTACTTTCTGGTTATGAAGGCTAGATATAAGAGATATAAGTGATAACATGAGAATGGAACATAAGTTATGAGATATTGATATAAATAAGGTATAGTACAAAGATTAAGAAATTATATGATAAAGTGATAGGAACGGGGTGATAATAAGATAAGGGAATATAGGAAATTAGTATATAAGAAATATAATATAACGATTATGGAAAATTAGGATATAAACTAGAAGACATTAATATATGAAATATATGAAAATAAGTATACGATTGTGCATATATATGAACATGTAACATAACTATTGGATAAGTAGGTATATATTATATGATTTATATGAAGTGATAAGAACAATATATCAATTATGTGAATATATATATAAGAGTATGATATAAGTTATATAATTGGTATAAATGTTAAGTACATGATTAAATGATAAGAGGGATTAATAAAAATATTATTGATATTAGAAGAAGATTAAAAGTGATAATGTAAATGAGCAAAGAACTCCAATGACAAGGGTTCAATGCGGGGAGTGTCAGACTTCATTGAGCAAGAAGGGGATGACGCAAAAATTTGAGCAAATGCCAACTAAATCAGAGGGGAAGGTACATCTCAACACTATTCTTGTGTTCTTGTGAGCTTGATTCGCAACTTTAAGTGAGTTTAGGTCGGGCAAGACCTAACTCTTAACGCGGATGGAACAAAGTTTGGATGGGATCCAAGACTTTGCCGCAAAGGACAAGGAGGTCCAAGTCGAGGCAAATCAAAGACTTGTAGGAAGGAGTTCCTACGAAAGAGATGCACTTGTGGGCGTGTTAGCCCATTTCATCACTTGGCGGCAAGAGCCGAAGCAAGCACAGCCATTATGGGAGGTTGAGTCCTTATGGGGGGACATGATCAAGCGAATGCGTCGAAAGGCAACCAAGTTGATGTGAAGTATGGCGCGAGGGATCGTGAAGTTACATGCGGCAGAAGCCAAGGCAAGCAGTTCGTATGGGAGGACCGCAACAAGCCAAGGCAAGAAAAAGTATCCAAAGTGGTGTTGCCCAGGATCGTTGAGTGCAGCGACGAGGGCATCGCTAAGTTCAGTGGGGGAGAGTGTCACGGGCTAGGAACTTGGGTCCGAGACACTGGTGCAAGTGTCCGACAGAGAGGTTCAAGATAGAGGATCGGGCTTGCTAAGACATTGGTGCAAGAGTCCGAAAGGGAATCTCAAGATAGTTATCGGGCTTGCCAAAGCCACCAGACTTGGCCCATCGCTTGGAGAATGCTATGGAGCCCGTTCACATTGGCCGTACAGAAAAGGAAAGTGGCATCATATATGAAGATGATCACAGAAGCTCGGTAAATATGGCAAGAGGCAACAAAATCAGGAAGATATTGTGGGAAAATCTTACCATATCCAGTGTGAACACCTATCCAAGGAAAGAATCCTACTAATGGATGTAATTAGGAAGGATTTGGTTATAATTCCTTGATTTAGGGGATTTGTCATTAATTGGGCAAATCTTAGCCGTTGATGTAAAACGATCTAGGCCATTGATTGAGAGGGAGCTCAACTATAAATAGAGAGCTCTCCTCCTCATTTGTAATCACCCAATTCCATTCTTCTCTTTGTGAGAGAGTAATAAAGCTCTGAGGCATTTGCTCTATTCTTTCTGAGTTCTTAGTTTCTTTGTTCTTGTTGCCTATCTTGGTGGCCAGGAGTAGCCACCTTCGTGTTAGCACTTCCACACGATAGTCCGACCTTGTGGCTCCGAGTAGCCACGTTGGTGTTTTAAAGCTTCCGCAATCCGAAGCCTTGAGGGCTTGGTTCCAACCTTTGTGAGTTTGCACACTCACTTAGCTTGGGTAAGGCTTACTTAGTCGCCGAGAAGACCGAGGAGCGTCTAAAGCGTCTAAGGCCGCACGACCCGTCAGACCTTGACTCTGATATTCCGAAGGTGAGAGGCGTCGAAGTTCTGGGGGCGTGACAAGTGGTAAGGATCACAATTAAGGGCCCAAATTTGCTCAAACATGGTGATGGAAAATTTAAATTTCTTTGTGAAGGGTGTTACAAATTTTATTTTCTCAAATAAAGTGGTATTTGCAGTGCTTTGGGAAGACATTAGGATCACTAGGTATCTTTGGCAGAAGGCATATGAAATATTTGACGTGTTCTCAAATAAGTAAGTTAGAAGACGACGTGTTTTCGTATGTCTTTCGCCGAAGATACACATTGATTTAAGAAAATATTGTAGCATTCATCATATTTGAAAGAATAAAACAAACTCCACTCTATATGAAAAAAATCATTTTTTAATCACCCTACTTCAATAGATTTACCCAATTAAGGTATATAATTATCAGGAGAAAATGAAATTCTTAAAACTTCAATGACCGATAAACGAAGAAATAACAATAAAATAATAGTTTTGGAAGGAAATCCAAAAAGAATTACAAGAAATATAAAAGTCAAATTAGCTGAAAAATAATAGAGAAATGAATTTTATTATAGTACAAGCGGGAAATTTTACTGTCCGAACCCTTAATATAAGATTAAGATAATACGTTATCGATTTTGTTATTATTTCTTTTAATAAAATCGGTAAAAAAATTACTTAAAATATTATTATTTCTACCTAAAACATTAATATTTTTTTAACATTTTCGATAAAGTGTCAAATAATAACAAAATCGATAGAAAAAATAATAAAATCGGTAACACTTTATCGGATATATTAACAAAACCGATAAAACATCCAATAATAAAAAAAACGATAGAAATAATAATGTTTATGATAATTTTTTATCAATTTTATTAAAAAATAATAACAAAACCGATAACAACTTAGCTTAATCTTATATTAAAGGTGTCGCACGACAGACTTTCCCGGTACAAGTACAAGAAACAAAATGGGTATTAAACTGGCCCAACCAAATCCGGCTTTTGTCACTTGCAATCAATGATTTATGGCATCATTGATTGCAAGTACTGAGGATTAGGGTTAATATTGCATGCACACATTTTAATGTGGATTAGGGTTAATATTGCATGCACACATTTTAATGTTTGTGCTGCCAAATGATATGTCATTCCCCCTTACTCTTCCACCAAATAATACATCAACCCCTATCTTCTATTTATTGAACCGATATGACTCGAGCAAATGAAATATTTTTTTTATGAATTACATTATCTTTAGTTAGAAATAATAAGAATATAAAGTAAAATTTACGTAAAAAAATAGTTCATATATTATTATTTTTTATTTATTAAGTATTGATGAACATATCTTTAACATATTCATTTTATTATTATTGATTGAAGGTCGGTTTATGGTTTAATATGTACAATGCACGTATAATATTTTTATGTATAAATAACGAATGACCGCGTTAATATCAAGGGATAACACCTATTTTAAGAATTATACTAATTAAGACGATTTTATTTCTAAGAAAATAATTCTTACATGACACAATCAAATCTTATTTTATTTTAATTAATCTATTTCTCGGTCGGGTCTAACTTTATATTTCGCAATAATACCTTTATAACTCCGACCCCCTCGTTTCATTTCCACTTCTGCAACTACAATAAATCAAATACAGGTAAAATTTCAAACACAATGCTGTAGGATTTTTATATCCGACAAAAAATATCACATCCCTTATAAAAACTTTATATTGTTGAATGGAGAGACGACTGTAAAAACGGGTCCCAAAAATATTTAAATAGTGAATACATTAGGGTTGATGAAAGTGTGCAAATCAATTAATCAATATGTTGCGAAGAGGGTGCTTGTTAATTTCTCTTATTATCATGGGCAACCCCCTCATTCCCTGCTAGCATCAAGTACTTGTCTCTCCTAGTCAAGGTAGTACACTCAAATCCCAGAGCATCACCCAGTTTCCTCTGAATATAATTCGCCACTTCGAAGCTAGACCTTCCCCCTGCACATGTGAATTCTGGTGGCACCTTTCCCAGGATTTGAACATGGTAGCTCGGTCTGGGGTTCATCAGAAAGAAAATGGGATCCAACCATTTCAACCCACTCGCCGTCGTGCCGTAAAACATGCTTACATCAGTGTTCATCGCTACCGGAACTATTTCATCGGCCAGCTCGGCGAACAACGAGCTGAACCTTAACAGATAAGGCTCCCTACATGTGGTTCCTTCGGGACAGACCACCAAATCACCTTCGCTTAACAGCTTCTGCATTGTTTTTCCGTCCTGTCTCCTGTCCCTGGTCAGCCTGACTGTCCTGATGGGAGCTATTATCTCGGACATTTTGCTCAAGCTGTAGGTCACTGCCGTCAAGGGCTTGCACAATGCCGTGCTGAGGAAAACAGGGTCCAAAAGTGTTCGATGTGTACAGACGTGTAGGACACCTTTTTATGTTGTGAATTTGGTGGAGGGAAACAGCCTTGGAAATTTAGCTGAACGCCGCTCAGAGAACCCAAGAATATAGCTAACCTGTAAGGCAGACAGATACCAACGACAATCCTGAAAATGGCGAGAACTATCCCAAATGGAAGCCACAGGAATATATAAAGTGTAGCCAATGGAGTTGGCAAGAACGCTAGCCTTCCATCGTGAAATATAAGAGGCTTCGGGTACTTGTCCCTCGGCATCATGCAGCTTTATTTGTTTCGGCCATCCACCACATAGGCTTCCTGTCGCATTCACAAAGAAAATTAACACAAATTGAACTGTTCAACGATCATTAATTATTTTTATTATGTTTAAATGAAGTTGAAGTAATAAATGTACCTTGCAAAGGGAGATAAACCGCACTAAGCAAATGTTCTACAGCGGCGTTTTAAGAGTAAACGCCACTAACTTTAAACATATAGCGGCGTTTACATTTTAAATGCCACAAAATGATAACTTTAGCGGCGTTTTTATACAAACGCCACTATATACTCATACTTTAGTGTCATTTTTATATAAAACGCAACGATAGAGTACCACTTTAGTAGCATTTTTATACAAATGCTGCTATTAACTAGTACTTTAGTGGCGTTTCTATACAGATGCCGCAAAAGACTGGTACTTTAGTGGCGTTTTTATACAAATGTCGCTATAGACTCGTACTTTAGTGACGTTTTTGTTTACAAACACCGCTATAGGTTTGTACTTTAGTGGCGTTTTTATACAAATGCCGCTATAGACTCTTATTTAGTGGCGTGTTTTTACAAACACCGCTAAAAACTCGTATTTTATTTGCGATTATGTTTACAAACGCCGTAATTTTAAAGTTTCTAAATCCCACGCCTCTTTAACCCTTTTTCATTTTTCCCCTTCACCTATTTCTCCATTCCCGCCCCCTCTTTCTATAAATAAAAATGTTTCATCTTCTCCTTCTCTCCTCCCTCTCGACTTTAGAAATTGGGCGTCTCTACAAGAAACGAAAAACAAAGGAAACCCATAAATTGCAGGCAGCTCATTTTTCAAATCTCTCATTTCGTACAAAACTCAAGCAAAGAGGAGGGAGAAAGGGTACATCGTTCTAGTAGGGTTTTTCAATGGGGAAAACTAGATTCTGGAAGAAACATTTTCCAGATTAGTTTGTTTCAACCAAACAAAACCATACATCATTTCTGCACGCCCCAGTTCTCGTTCTGAGTAAGCTTATTTTCTGCTCTCTTGATGCGATTTGATCTCAAATGGGACTAATGATTATATATTCGGTCGATGATTTATTTTTATTAGTTGATTTAGTCAAATTTAAGTGTATTTCCCGATGTGAATGCTGTTTTTCTTAATTAATTGCTAAATCAACATAATTTCAGAATGATTGAGTTGCGTTGTTTCGTTTTAGGATATCATTTCTAGGTTTTAACTTTTGAGTTACCTTTGTGTCGTCATATTATAGTTTCATAGTTTCGTTCTCGAACAATGCTCCTGATCCCGAAAGGGATAGTGCGGTCGTACAGGCTTTCTTTGCCAACATGGAAGCTGCTTTTCGAGCTCATCCACTTTGGGCAGGATGCTCTGAGGAAGAGCTGGACAGTGCTGGTGAAGTAAGTCTCCCTATACCTATTTTACTTGCATATGTTCAATGCATTAAATTACTTACCTTTCTTATATTTGGGTAATTTGTTTTTTATTAGTAAAAAGGGAAAAACTTTATCTGGCATTAATGGATTCACCTTTTCTTTTTCCAAATACAAGGATTGGAGAAGTATGTTATGACAAAGTTATTTACCCGTGTTTTTGCTTCACTCCCAGATGATGTAAAGAAGGATGAACAACTTTATGAGAAGATGGCTCTAGTTCAGCAATTTGTTCGGCCTGAGAATTTGGATATTAAGCCAACCTTTCAGAACGAGACAGCATGGCTGGTAAATGGTGGAATTTATGTCTCAAATACACACATTCACACACTTATTATTTGCAGTATGAAGTAAACTTAACTTCGGCATACATTCTCTCTTTGAATTATTTCTATTTTTTTATGTTTGGTAATATGTTGTACTGAGGAGTGAGAACCCTTTTAACATGTGCCAGAGTATGCTTTAGATATCTTCTGTGCAAATATTGTAATGATATGACATTGGCTGGAAGTAACAAAACATTTACTAGGGTATGGTGTCACAGTTACAGATTAGTCATCCGCGTTGTCTTAATTACAAATTAATATACAGTCAACCAATGTCACTAAATTTAACATTTCCTTCATCTTGTCTAAGTTCTTTCCCTTAAAAGATATTAAAGTTGGTAGTATGTAAATTTTGTGATTGCTGCAGGCCTATTAGAAATCCCTATGATCCCAACAAAATTGTTGGTGGTTCTTCGAGTGGATCTGCTACAGTTGTATCTTCAGGGTTATGCCATGTTGCTCTTGGTGTGGATAGTGGAGGTAAAAAATTGTCCTTTACTAAAAAAATTGAAAACCATAAAATATTTTTGAATAATGTTACGTACAATGTTCTGAAAGAACATATTTAGCATTAAGATAGCTTCATAAGAACGACGACATAAACCAAATCAAACTAAGAAGCCTTAATCTTGATATAATGGTTGGTAAGAAAGCTTCATCATAAGTTTGAGTAGATACTATTACCTCCATCATGGAAGAAGCATGTAGAATTCATCAGGTTTTCAGGTGATATTATTATCACAATATTTGTTTACTTCATTAATACTATAAAAGTACATTAGAACTAAGAGTTCTATCATTCCTATATTTTGAGAAGCTATGCATGAGCATCTCTATTTATCACCCTCTAAGGATTAATGTAATTCATCTATGGATTTTGTGTAGGATCTGTGCGGATGCCTGCATCCCTTTGTGGTGTTGTTGGGTTCAAACCAACTTTTGGGTGCATACCTCATTCAGGGTGAGAACTTATTCAAGTAAAATAATTATATAATTTGTAAACTTTAGACAATATATGAAAGTTCATATGTTGTTTCCAGTGTTCTTCCTCTGAACTGGACAGTTGGAATACTAGCTGCCACCTTAGAGGATGCATTTATCGTGTAAGTACACTCTCTATCATTCTATAAATCCATTTCGTTTAACTTTTCTATATCACCTTTTAGTTGTTGGACTTTGAACTTTTATGTTTTTAGTTATGCTGCTATTAATGGAGAACTTCCATCACATAAGCCAACCATTTTACCTATAAGTACCAGTTCTGTTTGAACTTACATTTTTTCTGCTGAATCATAGAGTATTTATATGAGCCATTCTAATTTTGGGCTACTCTTGCCTTTTTTTTCTTTGCACATGGATACTTCCACCCCAAAGTGCATTTTCCACTACTGAGCACAACAAACCTAATATCAAACACCAGGCTTGCAAAATATGGAGAAGTGAGTGATGTAATTATGCTCAATTAACTTAAATTCAGTTTATCATCAATTATGGCTTTAAAAGATGAGGTTTCTAATTCATGGCATTCTATTTTTTAACCATTTATTGACTCAATTAGTGGTTCAACGATTGCAGTGATGAAATCAAAATGTGCAGCTCTGCTGCTCTGAACTTGCTTTGCAAGCGTTACAAGTGGAAGGTATTAGCTGTGGATGGGATGTGCGAGTAACACTTAGGGTATGTGGAGCTTTCCATGGAAAAGAGTACATAAAGGCCCAAAAAATGAGGTAAATTCTAGCCAACACTTAATTAATTGATTTTATGTAAATTGCAACTTCTAAAATAAATAATTGTTAATGATGTGATAATATGTTGTTTTCAATTTAATCATTTTTATGTTCTCTCAAGAGCTCAAAAGTTTTATCAGTTTTGAATAGAAACCGTTTCAAGAAGTAATAAGCAAGTGTCAACAAAGTATTTTCTAAAGTTGAGTTCTATTAGCAGTCAATGAACATATAGATGCTTGGAAAAAGAAATCTGGGAAAAAATTGAACATATCCACGTCATACACTTGAGTGCAGTTCGATTATGGTTCTAATTTATTTCTGAAAAAAGATTTTATTCAATGAAGCTTGTATGTTTAAATGCTTGGAAGTTTGGATTCTTTACAGGAATATAGATGATGTTGACAAAACAATGGATGAGATTATAACTGAAATTTTCTAATTCTCAATTTTCATACTATAGGTGGAAGGTCGTTATCTGTTTCAAGTGAAGCATTGAAGCGTGCAAGGAGTCTTCCTGGTGAACCAGCGCAATGAAGACTAAGTTCTAGTGAATAATATTTTTTTAATTGAAAGTGAAATAACCTAGACTAAATTCTAGAGAACAATGTCAAACTACATTACATTTAATTTTAATGATTATAAATTTTAATTTATTTTGTTAAAATTTATGGTTGTTGTTATTTATATAAAGTTACTTGATATTAAATTTAGGTGATGTAGAGCAGAAATGAAATATGCAAAATATCAATTACTCTTAGCTAAAGAATGGTAATTAGTGGCGTTTGTTCCAAAAACGCTGCTACAGATATGACCTTTTACGACGTTTGTATCCAAAAACGCCGCTACAGATCTAACCTTTTGTGACGTTTGTATCCAAAAATACCGCTATAAACCTGATATTTTGCAGTATTTGTTCCAAAAACGCAGCTACAGATCTGACTTTTTGCGGGTATACAAAAACACTGTTATAGATTTGACCTTTTGGCGGCGTTTGTTCAAAAAACGCCGCTATAGATCTAACCTTTTGTTACGTTTGTTTTAAAAATGCCGCTATAGATCTTGACTTTTTGCGGCGTTTTTATTTAACAAATGTCGCTAACATTCGCGACGCTGGTTTGGCCGGCGCTTCTTGCGGCGCTTCTTGCGGCGTTTTTACTATCGTCGCGAGTGCTTTTAGCGGCGCTTAAAAACGCCGCTATAGGACTAAAAAACGCCGCTAAAATTATATTTTACTGTAGTGCCGATGATCATGGTGACTTGAACTTCCAAGGCCAACGTCTGGTTTCTTATCTCCGAAACATTCCTTTAAAGCTTTATGCTTTACTAGCAAACCGGAGGTTGATACCAAGCCTGTGAATCGGTTCCCGACGGTTTGCAATTCGGTGCCGATGACATCATCGACGCTCATGTATTCCTTTAGGAATCCTTCGACCATTACTCTAGGTATACTTGTGAACACAACTCTTGAACTTGTTTTAGACCAAACTTGGTAAGCTTGGAGATTAAGATTCTCGAGATAAAACTTGGGCAACACAGACATGGCGGCGATCTCGATGTCCTTCTTCCTAATCCCACAGAAGGATATAAAGATCATAACCCTGAGTTTGAGCTCATAGTCCAAAACCCACAAAAAGGAGCACGACAGAAGCAAGAGAAAGGCTCTTAAAATGCTACCACCTTCGAAAGCAACCAGCATGAAGTAAGGGAAGAAGGTTTCTGTTCTCAATAAGACCCCATGAATATCACAAACCAGTGTACGAGGGGTTTTGACATCGTTACTTAAATCAAAGTGGGCGACGCTAGTAGGGAATAAAGAACCAACTTGTTGCTGTGGTGATGACGACCACCTAGGAGGAGTTTGGTTCCTTAAAAAGAACCCATAGTTCCTCACCTTCCCGGGGGCTCGGTAACAAGAGTTGGCCAGCAGCTGGTACAAGACCCAGTCAGCGAGCTTCAGAAACACTAAAGGAAAAACCATGGCCTTCTCCAGAAATAGGTCAGAGAAAGAGGTGTGGGAAAAAATAAGAAGGAAATATGGGAAATGTTTGTGTGCAGAGAAGTAAATGGAAAATAGATGATATTTATAGTAGAGAGAGGAGGTAAAGTTGACTAAAAGATGCATTTAGTTAGCCACACAGCTAGCATTGATTGCACAATCAATCTTCTCCTGCTATTTCTGCTTCTTTTTAGCCATTGATCTTTTATTAAATTTCCATGAACATGCTTCTACTTCTGCATGAGCAGCTGCATTATTTTAAGTTATTTTGTTGGCTGAAATAGTAGGTCAGATTCTGGTAACCGCCTTTCTAAACAAGTTTTAGGTTTTTTTTTTTTTTTTTGCTTTGAAGACTTTATATTGGATTGCGTGCATTATATAACTGGAGATTGCATATTGAAAGATGAACAACTTGAGTGTGGATTTTCTTTTCGGGTAAATTACATGGATGATCACTATGGTCAGATTTTATTTTGACCACTGATATTTTAATTTTTGTAATCATATCATTTAATTATTTAAATATTATCAATTAAGTCACCTTTCGTTAACATTTGACGAGAGAGCTGATATGTCAGTTAATAAAATAGGAATAATTTCTCACTTGATTCTCATTACTTATACATTTGATGGAGGAGCTAACGGGGGATCAAATATATAATTATATAAATTTTGTTAATTGTCACATTACGAACGCATGATTTTATGTTAAAGGGACGAATTTATAAAATTTTAGGGGAGGATGAAAACATATTTTCAACAGAAAATACAAAGAAAATATCTAAATTATATATCAAATTAAAACTTTGAGGGGGACGACCACCCCCACCTACTTCCCCTAGGTCCATCCCACCCACGTCAACTCTTCCGTTAAATGTTAACGATATGTGATTTGATTGATATCATTTAAATTGTTAAGTAGTTTTATTGATAAAATTAAAAGATCAATGATCAAAATAGAATATATCCATAATTAAGTAGTCATCCATGTAGTTTACCCAATTTTTTTCTTCCTCCAAATGAGCCAATCCTAGGTTAGATGACCCGTATCATCTGTTCAAATTGACTTTTTTCAAAACTAATGTCAACCCCACTTTTCCTCTGTATGATTTTAGCTGTTTTTATATTATCCATAACAGTATTTCAACAAGAAATTTATAGCATTTATATGTTTCTCCAAGTACCGAGACGCTATTTTCTTGTTCTTAATTTAAGCCGGCTGCTACGGCAGCCTGTTAGGGCGAGCGAGCGGTGACAGATATAATAGGCGCCAGCAACCTATCTAATATGACCGTATTCATTCATCCTTGAATTGGAAATTCTTTGACTGATTTTCTTTTTTTGAGCAGTTAAAATCATGCAGTTTCGGGTGAGTTAAGATCGTGCAGCTCATGATCTACCTTGCAACATTTATAATCCATTTAACAAAGGAAACTGTTAATCCCTTTGCATGATCGTTAAACTATGAATTAAATTACTTGCAAATGCCTTTTGTGTTCTGGTAGAATATAGGCCATGCAGTCCTCGTTAATCATGAAGTTGGTAACGTTCAATCATTTGGATTTGTTGTTTATGTAATTGTTGTATTTTGAGTGTTCGGTGATAAATGGAATCATTAGAATTATGGGAAATAAATTATAAATTTATTTATTTATTTATTTTATATTTTTTAAGTTTTTTTAATAGCATGGGGTGATTACAATATAATATCTATTCAGAATTTTTTTAACCAATTGACCACTTGATGAGCTAAAGTTTTTAGATGATTTAGTATTACAAATTAATAATAGAAATATAAATAAAGTTTGATAAAAAAAAAGATAAAAACTATAAAATTAAGATAATGTAATAATTATAAGAATAATTTTATTAAAAGGATAAACTATAAAATATGCTCAGTAAGCTGGTCATTTTACTTCCTGTCTTGGAGTATAACTACCGGTTTTAGGGTTAGATTTCCATTATCTTTAGCCAAGTTGTAAAATTTGTAATTTACTCATCCTTTAGAAATATAAAATTTTCAATATATGTAGTCATTGATAATTCACGTGGCATTGGGTATACAGAAATCCTCTACGAGAGATTCATCCACTAAAACTTAGACGAATCAATCCAGATTAATTAGAACAAAAACTTAAAGAACCGGGAAGATAAAAAATAATAATAATCATGTGCCATTCATTCCCATCTTTATGGCATGTAGCGTACTTTTCATTATGCATTTATCATTCAAACAATCGTAGAAGAAAAATTGTTGTACATAAAATAAGCATACTTTGATTGAAATAACTCATTGGACATAGATCTGTTGTCATATTGGATCACAAAGTCCCGTGATCTTTCATGAACAATTAAGCAAATTGATGTTCTCCATAAGCCGAAGATTTATGAAAAACAATTAAACTCCGAATGAAAGAAGATGCCGACTTTTCTGGGTCCAATTATTAAATTATGCCTATATAATAGTATGAACAATATCGTGGAGCCTCAGGTCGAAGGGTTGATGTAATTTTGCACTCAATTAAAATGATTACAATTTGAACCCGGGAATAGCACCTATCAGTAAATTCTATGTATAATTTCAGCAACAGCTCCATATGTAAGCAAACAGGACAGAATCACAATCACCACCACCACCACCATCATCATGCAATGCTTCTAAAAGATTGAAAGGTCACAGTACTCGAAGCAGGATATTCGAAAGGTAAGCACCCTCTGGGTACGCTGGGTCAATAGGATGGTCACAACCGGCTCAACTCTGCCTTAGGACTGTAATTTTTCTCTCCGCCATCGATGCGGCACCCTGATTTTAGCGAACAAATTTGAAATTTAGGGGCTTATCATCCATAACAAATTTATTACCAACTATGGACTACCTATTCTTGTAAACTGCTTTGAACTGGCTACTAAATTGGATTCAATTTATAGCCGATGATACCATGCAACAAAGAAATTTTTTATTTATAAAGATCCTCTGATATGGAAGGTATACAAAATCTTGCTATGGTCAAAAGAGAAAAAAATGGTAGAGAGGAAAAGATAAAGCAGAAGACTTGCATCGACTATCCTCAAGCGGATGAGAGTGCATTTCTAAGGTATCGGTAACATAGTAATAAGGCAATGCGAATAGTCACAGAAAGAACAGGATACAGAAAAATCACTTACCTGAAGAGTACGCAAGAACATCCCGCTTTGAGTCATTGCTCCTGAACAAGAGCAGGTCATGAGAAGGCCACCTCTTCTAGTTATTTTCATTGCTAATGAGTTTTAGTTTCTGTACATGCCTGAAGCACTTTGGAGAACCTGGGTATTATTAGCATCCAAGAGACAAATATTAAAGCAAGTATGTGGCAACAAGGGCAACAGTCACAGTCACAGCTTAATTTTCATATATGAGAGTTGCCAGAATCGAGATGCATGAGAAGTTTTACATTTTCATTTGTGTGACTGAAGTGAAAATAAAGCATATTCTTCATTTATTAGTTTGGGAAAAACGGCGAAGAAAAGATTGATTCAATTCCTTTCAAAATTAATAATTAAGAAACTCATTTCGATTGAGCTACTCATGCAGTAGATGATATCTGTACAATATCAGAAACACGAATAGCATAACTAGATAGTAAATTAATCAACTCAACAATAAGGCATACAGATTAGTCTGTCAGCATGAGTGTGCATGAACATGTAAACCAGAATTCAGGTCACCTTCCAATGTTATCTAAAGGAATATTAGATAGTGCTAAGGGTGCGTTTGGTTCACGGAATGTAAGATTACCAGTGGGAATAAAAGATTATCAGGGAATAGGATTACTGAGAATGTTGTATTTTGTGTTTGGTTGGTTTAGCAGGAATGTAAGATTACCGTGTTTGGTTAAATGAATAAAAGATTATTGGAATGTATATTTGACCAAATTGTTCTTATTATATATTTTTATAATATTACAAATTGTAAAATATTTATATATTTTCTTTAAAAAATTAAATTCATAATATTTATATAATTTTTTTTTACAAAATTAAAAATATAAAAAAGGTTTAATGAAAGGGTAAATTTTTTTTAATCTCTGAACTTCATATAAAATTTTAATTATAGAATTTTTTTTGTAAATCTAAAATAATTTAAGGATAAATTTGTAATTTAACATTCGTAAAATTTTTATTATTCAATGATAGAAGAATGATATTTTTAAAAAAAAAAATAAAAATTTAAGGACATTTTAGTCCAAAACGCCGGTAATGTTACAATACCTAAGGGAATGGAGGTAATGACATTCCCGGTAATATACCCCAAAAAATCTACTATTGGTAATAAAACATTACCGGGAATGAGATTCCCGGCCAACCAAACATGGGAATGTGGGATTCCTATCCCATGGGAATCCCACAAATGGGAATCCCACAATCCTTGAACCAAACACCCCCTAAATGACAAATATAGATAATACCTTTCTGCTTGGTGCAAGTTTTGGAGGATCAAGAACTATATCCCATTATTCTTTTCTAGAAAGAGCAGCCCTCATAAATACAGTTGCATCTTCTCTCAAAAAGGATGTCTTTCCAGGGTCCAGTTGTTAAGAACAATATTTTCTCTAGCTAGCTCTAGCGCCGGCAACGACGTATCAACACCTAAAAGAGCGTCAGACAGAATCAGATAAATAGTCCCTGGAAATGTCTATGATCATTGAGAACAAGTTTTTAAGTATCTACTTAGATGTGCTTTATAAGAAGGTATATTGAGATAATTAAAAGTCGAAGCAACTTAAGGTCAAAAGTCCTATAATATCCACTAACTCAATTCAACTTAGTAGCTAAACTTTGAAGATGGATTCTGCTATAAAGAACATTCTTCCGCAACTCCTAACTTTTGGTCATCTTCTTCCAATTTTAAGAAGTTCAGCTATTAGGCAAAGAAAAGAGGCAAAACCGAAGTCTATGACAGAATTTTGGTACTATAGGATTTAATACATGATTTCAAGCAAATAGTGATTCCAATAATACTATGTTATGATTATTCTACTGTACAAATTTCTAGTGCCCTTTCACCATTATTAGTTGGCTGCAATTTTTCTAGAAACTCCTTGAGAAAATTACTTCAAAATATATGCATAACTCAACATTGCAACATTAATAATGGTAATTTTAATCATGCCAGGCATCCATGACAACTCTTATTTAGCCAAAACTATTAACAGTACATGTAGGCATTAAAAGTTTTAGCTCTTATGTACCGGTAATACTCATTGCACCTCCTTTTGCAGCATTTAGGGCAAAAACCACCACTGTAGCAGCAAACATCAAGAACTCCCTGTCCATGTGAAATCGTTGATAAGAACATTTGATTTTCACGCTGATCAGCATAAAATCCTGTCTTTTGCCCCTCCAATGAGATTGCATAAGATATTCCATTTTCTATAACCTGACATATAAAATGTAACACGATGCCTTGTAAGACCCATGTTAAACGAGGCACTAAAGCAGAAGTTCACAGACAGAGAGCAGTAACTGTATGAAGCATTCAAAAACCCAAAGTAGAAGGGTGACCATAGTTACTTATCAAGAAAATGGCTTTTGAACAAATGAGAGAGAACGAAATCTAATATCTGTCTTCATTTTATAAATGAGATATGCGATCCTGGAAGGAGAATCCTCAAATGAGAACGTTCAGAAAATCTAAAAGTACATATTTATTCCAGTAAAAAGGAATATATAAAAGTTAAACTGGAGTTTGAAATAAGTAGAAAAACTATATTGAAATTTCACGATGTGCCATAGTACTAATAACAACAAACAAATAATTAACGATGTAGTAATCTAGCATGAACAAATAATTCTATAAATAATTTCCTCATATTGGCTCCAGCCTTCAGCTATTTTTTATGCATGGCATGGGAAATCCAAAAGTGGGAAGCTTCTTTCGGATAAAGTGTATAACAACATCAAAGGCATCAAAGAGCTAATTCAATGGATGACAAACCATTAGTTTGTGGTTGCAATCTTTGTATGGCAGTAGCAGTCGATTGGAATGTGTGCAAAGGGAACAATCCTTATGTGTCAATCAATCATGACATCAGTCATAATTAAGTGAAGAATATTATTTTATTAGCAAGGACACAAGTCATGGAGAGTTTTCTTGGTATGAAAGCATAACTTTAAGCTCAGACTTTATAGTCTTTTATAACAGTGGATGAAGAATGTGAATCAGAAACTTATTAGATTCAAGGGATTTCTACCTTTGTTCTCTGGGGACAAGTGGATGGATGCAATTCTTTAAGATCTGCTGATTCCATTCCTTCTTTTAAAATTTCAACAGAAGGTCTCCAATGTATGTGATTAATCTCATCAATGCTACTGATGCATGCTTCGACTTGTGATTTGTACTTTTCAACCCAAGCAGCAGATGATGATGCCACTGCTAAATCTCCAAAGACATCGACAATTAACCCTGACAATCTACAGTGAAGCAGAGACATCCAATTCGCAAATAAGTAGTTAAGCCTCCAGAAATAGTGTGGTAGGAATAAAAAATGAATTATGAGGAATAGTGGTTAGTATCCCTAATTCTCTATATTCCTTTGTATCTTCATTTTTTTGAAGTACTCATGTCCAACACTTACAATGGACATTGGTATTAATGCTTGATCATATGGAAAATTTAGAGAAGCAGGGAAAAGCAAAAGTTGAACAAAACTGATTAACTGAACAAACCGACATTATTCAGTTAAGTTGAACAAAAGAACTTTTTTCTGTGAATCTATTGTGCATGCATATGTCTGTCACCAAGAACATTTTATTAAATGTTATCCCCTATAATCTTGAACCAACATGTATAATTCAATGTTACCTGTCTCCTTCACTATTGATAAGACGATATGCATTTGTAGAGGTTGAAGGAAGCCCTACTCCACGGCATAACTCAATAGCTGCATTGATTCTTGTTTCAAGAAGCTTCTCCATGTCCAATGCACAAGAAGGATCTCTATATGAAATAATTAAAGTTAATCGCCCTATGGAGTAAGTAAAACCTAACTGCAAAACCCTGCCCTTCTTTGAATAACTACCTTGTTGCTTCCTCTTCTAGCTGCATGAGTCGAACACAGAACATGGAAACTGAATTATACAAGCCCCATCCAATAGGTTTCTCTGTCCCATCTGCTACCAGCACAATATCTCCAGTATTAGGTGGTGGTCTACCGATTATTCTATCAACTGCTCCACTATAAACCATTGGGCTTCCATCCTTAAAAAGTTGTGTCTTCCCCTTCTTTAGAATAACCTTTGGAATATCTATAAAAGCCAAACCAAATACAAATTTAAATCAATTAACTTGGTACAAGTTCGATATGTGTCAATTTTCAAGGATTAAGGAAGAGCATAAACAATGAGACGGCAATCCAGCTTTTCCAACATTAATCTCTTTTTAATACACATTAAATAAGCTTAAATATAAAGGCGGTTTTCTTTTGGGGGGGGGGGGCGCAAAAATAGGCTAAGCTTTGCCTTCTAATTTCTTCAAAGTTCAAACTAAATGAATGATTTTCTAATATTTGCATAATCTAACATTGCTTTTAGTAAGTTTTATGGAACTAGGAGGTAAAGAGAAAGGTCAGATGGGGATACCATGAAATTTTTTATTATTATTTAATTGGTCCATTTTGGTTTCCTTTTCGTGCCATTGTCCTACAATGGTTGATTCAGAATGAAAATGATATTATTGATGAAAAAATGACAGCTTAGTGTAAAATGTTGTTCCAATCTCCCATAAGTCAATTCAAACAGCTCAACCAATCAAAACCTAGAAAGAATAAGATTTTATTAAAGCAGAGGAAAACCTGATAGCTTCACAAATAGTTGAAGAACAAAGAAACACAGATAAAAGCGAAACCAGGAACGAAACAGAAACATCAGCAAACAAGAAATAACTGAAGAATGCAAAACCTGCTTCTCAAGAAGATGAAATGCCGAAAAGATGAATGCATTGGAGCATTCATTTAATTAGAAAAAAGGTCCGGAGAAGTCTATCCATTGCAGAAAGTTTGGTTGTGGAAGAATCCCACGTACCTTTGGGTTGAGAAGAAGCAATATGTTGAAGGGAAGAGAAGGAGGAGGCTGGTGGCAGAGGCGGTGGCAGGTCAGAGTGAGAACAGTAGAGCCACTTCATAAGTCGGGCTTGAATCTGCTGCTACTGCTTGCTTCTTTCCACACTCTATCGAGCTAAAATTGAATTAATTGACTGAATTTAAATTCTATTCGGTTGACGGTAAATGATAATTTTTTAAAAATTAATTATTGATTATTCGATTTGAAATCGATTAATTAATTAAATTAAATAAAATTATTAAATAATTAATATATTATATATATCATTTAGTTTTATGAGTATTTAAACTTCGGTTTGAATCGAATTAACCAACCAAATTAATCAAATTAAACGAAAATATTTAATATATAATATTTATATATTATTTATAAATTTCTGTTAATTCGATTAACCGATCAATTAACCGAATTTAGTTTAGTTTGGTTAATTTTTTTTAAAAATGATTCGATTAACGGTTAAAAGAGAAAAATTCAATTAATAAATTTTAGATATCGATTAACCGAATTAAACGATTAAACACTCTTCACCTTAATAATATTCATTTTAAATCTTTTTCTTATATATATATATATATTTCGTTTCCCTCTACCCTTCCACAAACTACGAAATGGTTGCTTTTGTGATAATTTAGGTTAACTAATCCGTTAGTGATTTAACTGGACTTAATGCAAAAATAATTGTTTAAAAAATATCTAAAATTAATTTTTAGTGTTTGATGTTTTTAACTTTACATTTTTAGTTGTCTGGATTTTAACATCATAAGATTCAACCGTTAAATGATACGTGTCACTATTATATTTTACTAATTTTTTATTTAAAAAAATAAAGATAATATTTTTATTAAAACATATATTTTTATATAAAAAAAATTCTCTCCCATTCACCCCCTTTGTTCCCAAGCTCCCTCTCAATTCCCTCCCCACCTCAAATATCCTCCCCTCCCCCTACCGTCCCCCTTCCTCCCAGTATTTGAGATTGTTAAGATTAAATTCTTACTAAATTATCTACCCATTAAATTTAGGGTTAAGGATTTAGAAGTTTAAAATTTGGGACAAAAGTAAAGAAAAATGACCACTTAATGAGTAAGCGGTGATGTGTAGGTAATATTTCAACAACGAAGATGGTGGTCGAAGATTTTCGGTGACAGATGTAAATGGATTTGAAATTAAGAATTTTAAAAGTTTAGATTTTTTTTAAAATTCTAAAGAAATTTGAGTTTTTTTAAATACATTAAAAATTCATTTTTATTTTAAAATAAAATTGATAAAATTTTATAAACTTAACACTTGCAAGATAACAATATTTTTTAATTACGGTGACAACCCAGACACCTAAATTATAATGTCAAAATGTTAGGCACCTAAAGTTGTTAGACAAAATTGTTAATTCGAGATAAAATAATAATAATAAATATTATATATGATCGAACAAAGCAAAATAAATAAAGAATTAAAATAGAGGAACGTGATTTGTTTACTAGTATGTAGACACGGAATCAGATGAGTAGAGTATGATAAACCGAAGAAGGATTTTTGTTGAGGCCTGTATGAATAGTTTCCTTAAGACAAATTCGTCATCTCCTCGGTACTTTGAGTAACGTTGGACGTCGGTCTCCCAGGATACAACAACAAACGATCACAACAGTAAGCATAACCGTAGTGATCAGTCGAACACAATTTTGCCTTTCTCTATCACCGAAAAGAACAAATTTGGAAGGAATTTCTAAGAGTTTTCCTATTCCAATGTTTTGGGAATTGTCTCTAAGATTGAGCCTTAACTAACCTATTTATAGAGGAGATGAAACTAATCAAAAGGTTATGACCTTTTGATGAAGAGATTTGTTGAAAAGCTAATAGGTATAATTGAATTGATACAATTTTATACCAAATAATAAGTCTGTTCACCAAGTGACATAACTTATTATTAAAAGACATCAATTTTATTCAATTATTTATTAATTTTTCCAACAATCCCCCACATGAATGAAATTGATGATTTCAAACATTGACTCGATATGGTGATAGATTCTACGTTCGATATTTGCATATGATAGGTAGGCATCCCCTTTGAACCTTCCATTGTGAAAATATGTTTACCTTACTGGTTGTCCAGTAGACGTGACGTCCTTGAACTGTTCTGCCGTTGGTGTAAGCGATGACATACCTCACACAAATATCTTACTGACAAGAATTTGGTTCTCATGGTTATGTCCATATAGCCGTGGACATCTCTTGGTTCTGCAAGAGTTTAGAGAACTATGCCCCAATAGTTTCTTTGAAGCGGCTCCACTTCACTCTCACATAGGTGACTTATGTTGTTCGGCTCACCAAAACACATAGTGGTCATTAAAAGCATTGCTTAACATTTTCCACATTTTAGTCACTGTTTTCATCATAGGAATGGACTTGGGGATAAGAACCCCCATAATGACCTCACAAGGTCTATGCAAGTAGGTTGTCCCATTGAACTTAGATCTTGGGATCTCCAGTCAACTAAGTTGGGTTTTCCTTCACATAGCGCTTTAAATATTAATGGGCTTTAGTCACATTCCTTTCGATGTTTATCAAATGGATCTCGATTCAACTCATTGTTTAGTGGATCCACAATATTATCTTTTGATCTTACAAAATCAATATAGATAACTCTAGTTGAGATCAATTGTTTAATGATATTATGTCGATGACGTATGTGTCTCGACTTACCATTATACTTACACAAGATACCCCCACACTTTGATGTAGTTGTAGGAAATTTTTCTACATTTCCATAACTCATATGTTGTATCGTCTATTTTCTTGTAAGTTACCTTATTTAAAGGCAATTTGGTAATAAAATAGCTTCCTCCACATGTTCTGTGACAACTTAGAACATGACCAAATGTCATTCATAATTCTTTAGCAATCTTTTGGATACTATACACTTCATATGGTGTATATGACAATCCATTCAAGACGTAATTTCGACATAGAAACTTAGAATGCATTCAAGCTTTAATGACAACAATGTCTATCTCATCCTCTCTATGAATAGGAGGATCATCCTATATTTGACCATATTCAACATGATTAAATATAAAATCTTACGTCGCTTATGTATTGAAATTCTATCCATGAATTTCACACGTTTCTCGTTGTGGCTCACAACCACTGACATCGTTGAATTTTATTCAAAGTGAATAGGAATCAACATTTCAAATCACAAGTTAGGTGAATCAGTGGGGTTACCATTGTTTCGTTTAAAACACGTAACCGAAATTTGTAAATATTCCAACAATAAATTGAAAGGTAATTCAATTTATTTTACCATTTGTTTATGTTAAACAACATAATTAAATTAGAAATTAAATTTCTAAAACAAAATTTGTAACAATGTTGTTACCTCCAAACGATTTCTGTTATCAATAGTAAATCAAATAATTTTTGTTGAACAACATGATTAAAATCCTGAAACATAATTATAGGCCCGATTTTTGTTCACATACATATCATAATTTTGTTCGGTACCTTATTTATCGCAACGAATTTTAGTCAAAACTAAAATCCAACAATTAAGTAATTTCTGTTAAACGGCGGGAATTTAGTAAAACTAAAACCCGAAACAGAAATGTACAATCAACACTATTTTGTTGAATCCGTTAAATTTTAGGATTTAAAATCCGAAACAAAACCAACTTCTGTTGGACAACATGATTAAAACCCAAAACAGAATCACTTTCTGTTGAACGAAGAGAATTTAATAAATTAATTCTCGAAACAGAACTAATTTCTGTTGAACGGTGGAAATTTAATAAAACCCGGAACAAAAACACAATTATGTGTATTAATTTTGATGCCTTGTTATGTAGCACCAAAGTTTCACTTTGCTCAACTTTTCATCAAAAGTTGGCTTGTGATCACTGTATTTTATGAAACAAAGGCAAAACAGAACATTTTGATAGGCAATAATTATAACAAATAAATATGCCTCAATGGATTATTTCCACCGGTTGCAAACAATTTGATAAATTCTTAAATGAATTTAATATGCGTATACCTTTGCATTACTTTCGCATTGGAGCCACCATTTTTGACTGGTTCGTAATGGTTGGAGTGTCTACAAGGTTGTTCATCTGTTGATACATCCACAGACGTCATTTCTCTGTTTAGTGTATCATCATCGATCCAGAGATAATTATCCTCCTTTAGAACCAACGTGAGTTTTTGGAGTCAACAAGAAGACTCGTTTGCATTCGAAACTGCAAATTGCTTGAGAAATTTCATTTTGGCTTGGTTCCTCCTAATGACATGCAATTTGACTCTTTCGTACAATTAAGAACAAACTTATAATCAAGTTCGTCTTGGATTTAAAATAAGAAAGAATCTGTCGTAAGATTGTTAGACGAAATTATTAATTTGAGATAAAATAATAATAATAAATAAATATTATATATGATCGAACAAAGCAAAATAAATAAATAATTAAAATAGAGGAACGTGATTTGTTTACTAGTATGTAGACACGGAATCAGATGAGTAGAGTATGATAAATCGAAGAATGATTTTTGTAGAGGCTTGTATGAACAGTTCCTTAAGACAAATTTGTCCTCTCCTCGGTACTTTGAGTAACGTTGGACGCCGGTCTCCCAGGATACAACAACAAACGATCACAACAGTAAGCACAACCGTAGTGATCAGTCGAACACAATCTTGCCTTTCTCTATCACTAGAAAGAACAAATTTGAAAGGAATTTCTAAGAGTTTTCCTATTCCAATGTTTTGGGAATTATCTCTAAGATTGAGCCTTAACTAACCTATTTATAGAGGAGATGAAACTAATCAAAAGGTTATGACCTTTTGATGAAGAGATTTGTTGAAAAACTAATAGGTATAATTGAATTGATGCAATTTTATACTAAATAATAAGTCTGTTCACCAAGTGACATAACTTATTATTAAAAGATATCAATTTTATTCAATTATTTATTAATTTTTCCAACAAAAGTGTAACGAAGAAAATGTTATGCACTTATTTTTAACGAAAAATTCTTTAGACATCAAAAGTTAATATCGAGTATAACTTGTGTACTTATTTTTACATTAAGCCACTTAACTATTAGATGTTTTTTTTTATGGTAAAGTACATTCATGACCATTTTGACCCAAATAATATTGTGACATAATATTAAAATTACACTCAAACATTTATTAAAATAATCATTTTGATCCTCCGACATATTATTCAAAATGATATTTTTTGAAGTATTTTGACAATAGCGTTTCATTTTAGAGTATAAAGACCTCTACTTTTGGAGAATTAATTGTTTTGTAATTATTGATTTTCATATTGGATGGGCTTTTTGGCCCAAAATAAATATTTAGAGTGAAGTACTAAAAAAAATCCAAAATAACAATTTTAATAAATATTGAAAATACCTTTTGTTTTCTGGACATCGGATAAGCAAACGGAAATCAAATTAGAAATTTACTTTTCCCTTAATACTAATGAAGAGCTAAAGGCCGTGATCAACCAAAGACTTGGAGTCCATGTCCCTATTGAAGTATTTGAGAGTTTATATTTTGCATAAAAGGGATCACCATTTGGACTACGATTTATCATAAAAATTGATTTCTCGTTGATTACTAAAATCAATTTAAATTTTTGACTAAATTAATAAAATATCTAATTAATAAGAATTAAAAATGTAATTATATAAATTTTATTAATTGTATTAGTACAAATTTGAGCAATATATGACTTAATTGATATCATTTAAATAGTTAAGAACTTAAAATTAAAAGATATAATAGTTAAGTGGTCATGGTTATAGTTTACCTATTTTTATTCACCTTTCAATCTCTCTCTGAGTAAATCACCGGTTTCTTTCTCTCTGGCTGCCGTGTTTGTGGGCTAATTCGGAGGAGTTGAGGTTCAAATGCTATAGGATTAGTGTAATGTTTTTTTTTAGAATGCGTTGCTGATTTTGATTTGTTTCAATCATTTATATACTTACGTTTCCCATTCATAGATCTTCTAATTTGATCTATATTTGATTTTCTTCTTCATTCATGTTTCTTTTTTGTTTAATAGATTTTAATCATTTGAGAGAACTCCTGATTACTTTCTGAAAATTGGAATGGATATATGTTCTTTTTGGTGGATAAGAATTTAGCAAGAAATGAATTTAAGTTTCATTATGATTTGATGCTGTTATTGGTTAATTATGAATTACGTTTCCCTTAAAAAAAAAGCAAGTTTCATTTTAGGGTTGTTTTGCTTTCCACTTTTCTATGTCACATAAGAATGATTATTGATCGATCGTCTAAAGGATTTTGATAATTTTACAAGTGGGGTTAGTTTCCTGCTGAATATATCATTTCCTTGGGGAAAATGGTTTCTCGGATAGGCTGGCTGATGTACTTGTGAAGTAATAAGTAAGCAGAAATTCTAGATGTAAGCATATTTTAGATTTTAATTGGCCTCTTATATGAAATTTGAGGAAGACTCCTATTGAATCAGAAAAGTTTATCCATTTGGTCTAATGGTCTTCGTTTGCAGATCTGATGGCTTCCAGCTCGAACAAGTTATTACAAAAGAAGCTTCTCATCTAACATTTTATTGCATGAGAATTATTCCTAGATTGATGCGAATATGGTTTTTCATGTCACATACTTGAGGAAATGGGGGATACACGAGATGATGTAGGGTCAGCACGGGATTTAAATAGCGGCTGCGGCCACGATTTCAGTCCCGTTACGTGGTTGCGGATGCCAGTGCGGCCATTGCGGATATTGCACTCCTGAATTTTTTTTCTAAAAGTGTTGATTTTTTTATAAAAAATTGTTGATTTAAAAAAAATTAAAATAGCGGAATAGCGGTTCACTATTGCCGTGATATGCCGCTATTCGTTAAATTGCGACCGCGATCCACCGCTATTGGTGTGATCCCACTTCACACCACTATTTTCAACGATAGTAGTTTCGGACACCACCGTGATCGCGATATAGCGGCTGCTATTTGAATCACTCAGCAGAGCAAGGGTCTTGTGATGCAACCTGGTGGCCGTCAGATTTTACTGACAAATTTGGTTCTGTTTCTCAGGGTTCTCATGGAGAGAGTTTGAGTAACAGGGAATCTCCTAGAAATGTTGAGCGATATGGATTGTCATCTCAGACAGCATCACAGATTTTGTGGAGCACTGGAATGCACTCTGAACCAATTCCCACTGGCTTCTATTCTGTCATTCTGGTGAGGATTGATTTATGTCCTTTGTAATTAATTGTACTGCCCTTGCTGCTTAACTATTCTTGTTCTTAGCTTGGAACTGAGGAGTTTCATAAGATAATGGGTTCTCATTTCTTCCCAAACTTACACTGTTATTATCTCTTACTAATAGTCTTACACTTGTTTTTAATTGTTATTCTAATTTTTTACTTTACCATTATGGCTAATTTCAAAATGTTTTCTTCTGCTTTCTCCTTTTTTTTTAAAGATAAATATTCATCTACACTTTGTATATTCTCTTCATTTTTGGAACTTAATTTTTCTTAGGCCATTCATGAGTTCCTGTTATGTCCTTAATTTATTTTAATAAATAATAACCGTCGTGATATTTGATTTTACCAGCAAGTTGCTACACCCCTAATTGCGTTGCTTTTTGGTTTAGAACTTAAAAAAAATTCCAGGACATTATGACAACAATATGGGTGAAGATATATAGGTCTAGTTGATAGTTGATATGGCAATAATGAATATGCTTCATCAAGTTATAAGTGTGATTGATGTTTAACTGAGAGATTTTTGTTTACTTTTTTTATGGTTATATGTAGATTGGAATAGTGTAAAGACTAGTAGTTTATTTATTGTTAATTGCTGTATGTTAGTAGTAGTCGGTAGTTAAATTGCATTCTAAGTCTTATCTCATCCAAAGTGTAAGTAGTCTTGCCTAACGCGAAGACAGAGGACTAAATAAGTTTTAGTCCTAATAGGTCTCTATGTACTCAGCCTATTAGTAGGCTATTTCCTGTACGATTTCAATGTGAACATTACGAAAATAGAAACATAATTCTCTTTACCAAAAATATATATTTTCTACATGGTATCAAATTAGTTTTTTATCCATAAACCTACTTCGATGAATCCTCTTTCTCATCAGAAATCAGTCCCGGACTTGACCAAGATCCCTCCCAAAACACAATCATTGATACGTCACCCATACCAATCACCTGCAACAAGCTTAATGGCCATAACATTTGATTATCTCTCTTTGCATAGGAATTTTCTGCATCTGCGGGAACACCTGAATGCATCGCTCCTGAACTCATATGCAACTAACCCCGGGAAGGTGTACCACAAGAAAAAGGTACATGCACTATGCTGTTGCTTGATCTCTCTTTCAAACCAATTTGTTTTAGTTTTTCATCTTTCAATCATTATAAAAAAATCCCATCATTATAAAAAACCTTGTTGAGAATTAATAATTTCTCATCATTATAAAAAGCAGTTTCTTTTTATAAAAAGAAAATGGAATGAAACAAAAATAAAGCCTTGTAAAATGTTGCCTGATGCAGCACGCGGCACTTCTCAGTACAAAATTAGGCCAAAGATGGCGGATGGGATTGCATGTCAAAAACACGCAGGGCATGTGTGAGCCTTTTTGACAATTTCTTTTCATAAAATTAAAAGGGAAAAAATTACTCTTGTTCTTACTAAGCATAAATATGATTTAATCTGGGTAGGATCCTTCATTTCAGTCGAGGATGATCCGCCTATTGAGTGCAGCTTCAAAGCGACTACACGACCCTGCTCTCATTTCTGTACTCATGTCATTCTCCGGTGCCGGATAGTAGTCTGCTCTCAATTGCACGTCTCTGAGGTTAGGGATTTTAAGGAAGAACATCATGAAGTGTTCATGAGCCGTCCCGTGGATAAACAACTTCCTAAGATCAAGACATCCCGCCAGCAATCCAACTGCAGGGAGTGAGAGGCTCCTGTGGTTGACATCCCTGTCTTGCGGAGGCCAGTAATCTAGTTCACTTAGCCTCAACTCGCCGATGCCATAAAGGTAAAACCTTTCCCACAAGCTTAGGTCCATTTGGCCGGACGGTGCTGTGAGTGCATACCCAATGGTTTCACCACAATCTAGTTGCATCTTTGAAAGCCGAGGGTAGATTGCAAGGGAGCTCAATCCGAATGCTCGTTCAGCCGGTTTGTGGCGTTCCCTGCAATCCCCTTCCACCTTTATTCGAATCTCCTCCAGGCTAGGGCAATCCACAAGACCTGCCGTTGGCAATGGAGTGAGAAGCTCACCAACACCGATCCAAAGCGAAAGGTATTGCAACTTCTCCCATTTCTTGCACCAAAATCCATTGTTTCCCATAATGTCAAAATCACTCTCGTCATAAGAGTATTTGCATCTCTTCCTGCTCATCATGTCTTCATCATACTCGCTGCTGCTTCCCATTTCCAATCGGTCATGCTGAAAACTGTGCTCGGAATTCCCTATCTCATCCAATCCATTCCAGACACAATCAATATGCAGCCATTGAATCCGATCACGGATTGGCTCCACAGCTCTCAATGAAGCTGCAGCATCAAGATTCTTGCAACAAGAAATCTTGACTTTAACCAAAGTATTTTCTTAGAAAGCAAGCCATTGTCCTGAGTCCCTTCTCACTAATCCTTTTACATCCTTGAACTTCAAAGCTAGACAGCTTACAACACCCTCTCCCGATCGCAATCAATCCCATATTCGTCAAATACCCACAAATTCTTAATAGACAGCTCTCGCAGCCCCGAACATAAGGCAATCCCGTCGAGCTGAGATTCAATCGCCAGACATATCCCATGAAACTGTCCCAGCTTCAGCACTCTCAAAACCTTGCATTTAGAGTTCAACATTTCCAATGCCAACGAAGCATCCCTCACGTTCCTGCCGACATCAAGCACAAGCTCTTGAAGCATCGGCAAGCTGGAGAAGAACTCCACCAGTGTCGGTAAGCGCCGCATCCTCGGAAGTAAATCCTTCGTTCTCCGGATCACCTCGGACATCAGCCAAGGATGAAGTATCAGCCAAATGCAAAAGCGTCAATTTAGGACAGTTAGTAGCCACGGCTAACAAGGTCCCATCTCCGACGAACCCAATGTACCTAGGATCAAAATTACAAGCCACCAAAAAGTTCTTCAAGTTAGGACAAGCGGCGGTGATATCTCTAATCTCCTGAGACTTAAAACCTTCAGCAAAGGACGTCGTTAGCAAATTCAAGTGGACTAACGAGGACGATACCTCGGGGCAATATTGAAGAACCGGGGGCAGATCTTCGGTCCAGTGATAAAAGCTGGACAGATCGAGCCAATTCAGATTCTGGCACTGGTCGAACAGACAAACGAAATCTTGTCCGATTGGCCAGGAGGCGAGCCGCTGGTGCCACCTCACCAGCTTCACACGCTTCAACCCAGGCCATTGTTGGACCAAAACCTCGATCGTGGACGGCGATCTAACATAAACCGTCAAGGAGGTGACGGCGGGGAACGCGACGCGGAGGCGATGAGCCAAGAGCGGAGAAGAGGAAAGAAGGGAGTGACCCCAAGGAGAGATAAAGGAGAGGTCCAAATGAGTGACAGATCTGAAACAGGTGGGGATCATGTAAAGGTCGGTGGCGTTGCCGCGGAGCGTGAGGGAGAGGCGCGTGGCCCTGTCCAAAAGCATGAACTTACGGCAGACGAGGGAGATGGAGTTGCGGGTTCGGGTGTCGGAGATAGAAGCGAAGATGTTCAATAGAATAACATCAGGGATATCGTTAATGGTGGTGGCTGCCATCGGTTGTTATATTAAAAGTTAATGAATTGGATGAGATTATAGGAGGAGATAAGACAAGACATTTGTACCCTTTTTTTGTAGGTTTAAAGGAGAGAAATTGGGTGGTGAGAGTGAAGGGAAAGAGGAGGGTTGGTTTTCTGGTTAAAATGGCCCTTTAAAGTTTGGATAAATACTAAAATGGCAATTGGAGATGGAGATGGAGATGGAGATGGAGATAACAGTACAGTGAATAAGAGTTGTGTTTTGTCGTTCATCGGGAAGGCCACGTGGTGTAAGCATGACTAGTAGTAATAATCCCCACCCACCCCCTTTACATTTAGCTGCTTCCTGCTTTACTTTTTTTTCCCAAGATATTTTACATTCGATTAGCTATATTTATAGGGTTTATCCTCTCTGTTTTTTTTAATATTTTTATATTAATTTTTATAACTTTTTTTTATGTCTCTGTCATTTAAATTTATGAAGGTTTAGAATTACGGTAATAAAATAGTATTGTCTTAGTTTAGGTTTTAACTCATTTGAGTTTATTCCTTCTTGTTGCTTGTTATCGTCGACTTTCTGTGTATCATTCTTGTCATATTTCCTCTTTTTAAATTTTACCAAGTCTTACGTTTCTGTCTATATGCAGAGATTTTTACGCAGAGATTCATTTACAGGGATTACTTCCCATTACAGACGCGCATATGAAGACTGTTTCAACTATGCATTTATATATACATGCATTGCATTTTATCTTTATTTTTAATTTTCTGATTGCCAGAGGTCTTCCACGAAAGTTACTCTCAATCTGGCGTTAGGGACAGTCTACTATCTTACCTCCCCTTATCCAATTATATATAAGAATAGTGTTTTGTTGTTGTTGTATAATATATATATATATATATATATATATATATATATATACGTTTTAATGATTAAAAGTATTATAATAATAATAATAAATGATTAAAATAAAAATTAAATAATAAATTAATGATAAAATAACCCCTTTACATTTAGCTGCTTCCTGCTTTACTTTTTTTCCCCAAGAGATTTTACATTCGATTACATTTATAGGGTTTATCATCTCTGTTTTTTTTAATATTTTTGTAGTAATTTTTATAACTTTTTTTTATGTCTCTGTCATTGAAATTTATGAAGGCTTAGAATTACGGTAACGGAATAGTGTTGTCTTAGTTTAGGTTTTAACTCATTTGAGTTTATTCCTTCTTGTTGCTTGTTATCGTCGACTTTCTGTGTATCATTATCGTCATGTTTTCTCTTTTTAAATTTTACCAAGTCTTACGTTTTTGTCTATATGCAGAGATTTTTACGCAGAGATTCATTTACAATGATTACTTCCCATTACAGACGCGTATATGAAGACTGCATATGAAGAATGTTTCAACTATGCATTTATATATACATGCATTGCATTTTATCTTTATTTTTAATTTTCTGATTGCCAGAGGTCTTCCACGAAAGTTGCTCTCAATCTGGCATTAGGGACAGCCTACTATCTTACCTCCCCTTACCCAATTATATATAAGAATAGGGTTTTGTTGTTGTTGTATAATATATATATATATATACGTTTTAATGATTAAAAGTATTATAATAATAATAATAAATGATTAAAATAAAAATTAAATAATAAATTAATGATAAAATAACCCCTTTACATTTAGCTGCTTCCTGCTTTACTTTTTTTCCCCAAGAGATTTTACATTCGATTACATTTATAGGGTATCATCTCTGTTTTTTTTAATGTTTTTGTAGTAATTTTTATAACTTTTTTTATGTCTCTGTCATTGAAATTTATGAAGGCTTAGAATTACGGTAACGGAATAGTGTTGTCTTAGTTTAGGTTTTAACTCATTTGAGTTTATTCTTTCTTGTTGCTTGTTATCGTCGACTTTCTGTGTATCATTATCGTCATGTTTCCTCTTTTTAAATTTTACCAAGTCTTACGTTTCTGTTTATATGCAGAGATTTTTACGCAGAGATTCATTTACAAGGATTACTTCCCATTACAGACGCGCATATGAAGACTGCATATGAAGACTGTTTCAACTATGCATTTATATATACATGCATTGCATTTTATCTTTATTTTTAATTTTCTGATTGCCAGAGGTCTTCCACGAAAGTTGCTCTCAATCTGGCGTTAGGGACAGTCTAGTATCTTACCTCCCCTTACCCAATTATATATAAGAATAGGATTTTGTTGTTGTTGTATATATATATATATATATATATATATATACGTTTTAATGATTAAAAGTATTATAATAATAATAATAAATGATTAAAATAAAAATTAAAAAATAAATTAATGATAAAATAAGTAGTTTACTCTAATAATTGTTTTTATTTTATTTAGAAAGTGTTAATTTTTTTACCGTGCATGTGAATATGGTACTTGCTACTTTGACCTTACTCATTCAATTTCTCATGATGCTGGTAAAAATATTCAGACCTACTTTTTTTTTTGTCAACAACAATGTCACGTGCTTGGCGAGCCCATATTAGGCATTACTTTCCTTTCTCTTTTCATTTTCACTTATTTGTTTCCTTATCCGTTGTTTTGGTTGGAATTTTTAGTGTGTGGATATTTACATACAAATTTTTATATACGATGGGAATATCACATTTTTATAAAACACATCATTATTTAAAAATAGTTTTTATTTAATACTTTATTTTATTAATTCTTGAATTAATATTTTTTTTATTCGGTGAAGAAAAAACACTCTTCCTCAAAATCGTTTTTATAATGTATTTTTTATATAAAAGATGCCTGTCTTATGTAATTGTTTAGCCAATGATTTAAACGAAGGTTTTGTTGGTTATATCTATCGATTTAAATTTAAATTTTGTAAAGGCATTGTTGACTTAGTTAGATTTTAGGCGATTTTTTCCAAAAATCACTTTACACCTATATATTTTTTTGTTAATTACTGTTCAGGTTATATTTTTCGATCTAACACCTTTTGCAGAAAGCCGTTCACTCTGCATCGCGCTTTATGCCGATCTGGCACCACGTGGGGTAAGACGCACCCCCTGCAACGCGTCTTGTTAAATGTATAAAAAATATGGGTGTTAATTTTATAAATTCTTTTAAACTGGTGCCTAAAATGTAATTAATTTCTGTTATAGTGATATTCGTATAAAATACCAATTTTATCTATTTATTTTTTGTGATATTATTTTTAACAACAGTTAATAATGATTATTGACATTTTAAATTAATTGTTTAAAAATATTAAAATAAACTTTTAATTACAATTGAAATATCAAATTAATTATTATTCATATTTTTTAAAAAAATAAATAAAAATGCAATAAAAATAAATAAAATTCAATAAAAATATAATGTAAAGTTAAAAAATATCATCTCTTTATTTAAAATATTATTTCTAATATTAATTTTAAAAATATAAAATAAATATTAAATTTTAATTTTATTAAAAATGAATAAACATTATTAATTGTTGTTAAAAAATAATAATTCATTTAATCCCTCAATTGTAATTAAAATTTTATTTTAGTTAAGTTTATGATTGTTAAACAGTCGTAGGTGTGGAAAGCTACAGGAATCGAATGAAAATTCGATCGTACAAAGTCAATAACTTAAAATTGTCTAACTGATGTCTAAATATCAACCCAATTGTACCACGAATAAACATCCGATCAAAGAGTTGATCTTTTCTGCTCAATCTTCACAAAAATTGTTTTGTCTTATCATTAAATATTATTTTTAACAACAGTTAATAATGTTTATTCATTTTTAATAAAATTAAAATTTAATATTTTTTAAAATTAATATTAAAAAGAATATTTTAATTAAAAGGGTAATATTTTTTAGCTTTATATTATATTTTTATTGAATTTTATTCATTCTTTTAAAAAATGAATAATAATTCATTTGATTTCTCAATTGTAATTAAAAGTTTATTTTAATATTTTTAAACAATTAATTTTAAAAGTCAATAAACATTATTAACGGTTGTTAAAAATAATATCACAAAAAAATAAATAGATAAAGTTAGCGTTTTTACACAAATATCACCATAACAAAAATTAATTACATATTAGGCACCACTTTAAAAATATTTACAAAATTAACACATGTGTTTTTTACACGTTTAACTAGGCGCATTGCAGGGGCGCGCCTTTCTGCAAAGGATGTTAGATCGGAAAATATAATTTGAACGGTGCCTCAAAGAGAAATATATAGGTGTAGGGTGATTTTTGGGGGAAATCGCCTAGATTTTATTGATTAATCTCATTTTGTTTACACTTATGTCCTTAACCTTTTACAAATTTACAGTCTAATCCTTATTCATTATATTTGAATGAACTTTGTTGTTAAAACTAACAATGGTTTAATATGATACGCAGGGGTGTATTCGGTTCTGTTCGGTTTAACTTTTTACTAAAACTTAAACCGAACCGAAATAAACGAGTTTTTAGAATTTAAACCGAAATCGAATGGTTAAAAAATTGAATTATGTGAAACCGATTTTTTCGGTTCGTTTATTCGGTTTTTCAATAAAAAATTCACTTGAAACTATAAATTAAAAAAAAATTGTCTATTCGGTTCAATATGGAACAAATGGGTTCCATATAGAAAACCCGAACCGAACCGAATCAATAGAATTAAGACTTTAAACCAACCCGAAAACCGAACCGTATAAGGTCAAACCGAACCGAAACGTTTTACTCGGTTCGTGTCGATTTTTCGGTTTTCTCAGTTTCGTTGCTCAGCCCTACAACTCGGTAGCCATCGTCTCCGTCTCCGACAATGACTACTCTGCTTATCTTGCTAGGAACGCCGATGATGATCTCCAGGTGAGTTAGGTGGTGTTTGTTTTCACTGTGCAAGCTCTTCAAACCACTTATATCTGCGTCGCGCAGACCACGCGCAGACATCAGGCTTCGCAGACTGTTTGTTTTTTAGAAGACAGAAGCTCTTCAAACGTATGCGCGAGCTCTTCTTGGTGCAGACTTGATTTTATGTCTTTAAAGGTCTTCAAACATCTTCAAGAACAATTATAAAATATAGTTATTTATTAAAATAATTTTAAATAATTTAATAAGGTTATTTATTTTAAAATAATTTATTATAAAATAATTTATTTTAAAATAAATTATTATAAAATATGGATTGATTTATTTTAAAATAATTTATTTTAAATAATTTATTAGTATGAATTGATTTATTTTAAAATATGGATTGATTTATTATTGTAGTTGTATGAATTGATTTATTTTAAATAATTTATTAGTATGTATTGATTTGTTTTAAAATATGGATTGATTTATTTTAAATAATTTATTAGTATGAATTGATTTATTTTAAATAATTTATTGGTATGGATTGATTTATTTTAAAATATGGATTGATTTATTATTGTAGTTGTATGAATTGTTTTATTTTAAATAATTTATTAGTATGAATTGATTTATTTTAAAATATGGATTGATTTATTATTGTAGTTGTATGGATTGATTTATTTTAAATAATTTATTAGTATGGATTGATTTATTTTAAAATATGGATTGATTTATTTTAAATAATTTATTAGTATGGATTGATTTATTTTAAAATATGGATTGATTTATTTTAATAATTTATTAGTATTGATTGATTTATTTTAAAATATGGATTGATTTATTATTGTAGTTGTATGGATTGATTTATTTTAAATAATTTATTAGTATGAATTGATTTATTTTAAATAATTTATTAGTATGGATTGATTTATTTTAAATAATTTATTTGTATGGATTCATTTATTTTAAAATATGGATTGATTTATTATTGTAGTTGTATGAATTGATTTATTTTAAATAATTTATTAGTATGAATTGATTTATTTTAAATATGGATTGATTTATTTAAATAATTTATTATTGTAGTTGTATGGATTATTTAAATTTCAGTATTGTAAAACTAAAATTATTTAAATCTCAGTATTGCAAAACTCTTTTAAGTTTAAAAAATTAGTTTATTTATATTTCAGTTCATTTTAGCAGTCTGCAGACGTTAAAAAACAAACAGTCTTCTTCTTACAGACTGTAGACTTTTAGTCCACCTCTTCTGCTGCAGATGCCTACAGATGTGGTCCGCAGACTGCAGACCTTTTACCTCTGCAAAAACAAACACCACCTTAGTTTGGTATCTTTTTGTCGCTTAATCAAGTGTGAATATTAGAGTAAAATATCACTATTTTTTTAAAATTTCTTTTATATATTTAGAGAATTTTTATAATTATATATTTATATTCCTATATCAAACATAAACAATATCAGATATACATAAGACTGCAACTCCAAGTAATGAACCATTTTAACTGTGGGCGTTTATGGTAGGTTATCTGTGGTTCACATTTTTATATCGGCTAATTATGCCAATGCTAGCTTGGTAGGTAACTTTAACACTCAACTTTTTAATTTTAATCAAAATAAACTTTTAATAAGATCGTTAATTAAATGTTAACATGACATAATATCACATTATTAAAAAATTATTACTATATCATATTAGTTATTAATTTAATATATTAAGATGATAACATATTATCATCTTATTGATCAATAAAAATTGGATGATGTTGTCATACTCGACGAGCATGGGTGAACACCGTTAACGACGAGTACCATTTAATTAATTTATAAAACGTTAAATTATAAAGTACTAAACGTATAATTATAAATTAGTTAAAAATCTATATGTAATTTAATTAAAATATAATATTTATAAAAACATTAGTTTTTAGAGTAAATTATACCATTAACCACCTAACTATTTACCCATTTTACTTTAACCATTAATTTTTCAATTTTTTCAATTTTGTCAATCTGATCCTAACTATTTAAATCTTTTCAATCAAGCCACCTGCCTTTAAATATTAACGGAGGAGATGAAGTAGTAGTTAATAAAATTTGTATAATTACACATTTAGTACTAATTACTTATATATTCTATTAATTTGGTCCTAATTTTTATTTAATTCTATAAATTTAATCCTCAATCTGATGGTGACATTTGTCACTGTGTGATTGAATGTTTTCTTAATATTTTTTATTTGATTTAATAAATTTTTCGTCCAATCAAATGATGTCACATGTCTAATATACAAAACGTTAGGCACCCTAACCATTAAGTTGAAACACTAAATTTGTCTAATATACAAAACATAATCTATATAGTTAATGATAATAAATGATCTTATAAGAACTCAAACATAAAATAATTAAATAGTATATATATATATATACATAAATAAACATTTTAATTGATTAATAAATGAATATGTTTTATTTATATTTAAAATCACATTTAATGCAAAAAATAAAATAAAAGTGAATTTAATATGTTATAATTGAAATGCATCATTTGACATATTTTAAATTAATAAATTGTCTTCATTATTCTAATTTTATTGAACTGAAATGTATCATATCTTATGTTTTAAAATATTACAATGTCGATCGGATTCTAATCTTATTTAACAACGCTATATTAAAATAGACTAATTCAATAAAATCAAGTTTTCCCTAAATTTTTCTTCAAATATATAATGAACAAATAATAAAATATAAAATTCTTACTCTAATAGGATATAAACAAGTCAATGTATAAGTTAAAATGATAACTACGATAAGCCCTCAATTATCAGAAAAATTATAAGTCAACGAAGCTCTTCATTATATTTCAATTATAATATACTAAAATTATTAGTCAACGAAGCTCTTCATTATATTAATCAATTATAATATTTGTGTGTCTGTATATATATATATATATATATATATATATATATATATATATATATATATATATATATATATATCATATTATTGTATTATTCAATTATTTCATGTTGGAGTTCTTATTAGGTCATTTTTCCTTTTTTATTGCCATTAACTATATATATTATGTCGTGTTAGGTTTAAACCCCATTAGCAACAGTTATTGATTCAATTTATTTTCTATTCATTCAATTGGTGACACGCAACACCATTTGATTGGATGGAAAATTTATTAAATTAAATAAAAAATATTAAGAAAAAACATCCAATCAGATTGTGACATTAAAAATTTATTTACTGCCATGTCATCTCCTCTGTTAATATTTAACGACAGGTTGCTTGATTGATAATATTTAAATAGTTAGGTGACCCGATTGATAAAATTGAAAAATCAGTGGTTAAAGTAAAATAGGTAAATAGTTAGGTGGTAAATGGTATAATTTACCCTAAAATTAATGTTTTATAAATATTGTATTTTAATTAAATTACATTTAGTTTTTTTTACTAATTTATAGTTATACATTTAGTACTTTATATTTTTAACTTTTTATAAATTAATTTAATAATATTCATCGTTAACCGTATTCACCCACGCTCGACGAACATTATAGAATTTTTCATAAAAAAATATGTCAAATACTTTATTAAGGAGAGGATTTAAACTTGGGGTCTATTATAAAGTTGTACAAGACTTAAACACTATATCAAATGAATAAATTATTAAATAATTTTTAAAAATAATATTTAAGTTAAACAGCAATTAAAATTAATTCTTGCATTAGATATTACTGAACGTTGTCCGCTAACTCATTTATACCACTAATTTTTTAATTTTACCCATTATAATAGTAAATTTTTGTTTTACGTTCAATTATGTCACTCTGCTTAAGTCAATAATGAGACGATCACATGATTAACGATTGTTGTCGTGACATGTCACACCAGAGCGATGTCATTCTTGTGAAGTTGTTTTGATGCCTAAACTAACGTTATTTTAGATACTAAACTTTAGAGGTATATCGGTTTTGTCGCTGAACTTTTAAATATTTTATCTTTTTGGCATTGTATTTTTTGGTCGTCGCCGACAGTCAATCATTGCCCATTACTGATTATCTTTCGCAATAAAATCGGTATCAGACGTTTATATTTCACTCATCTTTTGTCTCCTAAGATTAGTTTTTCACGAAATTCACTCAAAATCGACGAAATTAAACTAAAAGTCTACTATTTTTCAGATGTTTAGAGGCTTTCTTAGATTTACAAGATGTAAGGTGTTTGTTTGAAAATCCGAACTGTGAGAAGTATTATTTCAAGAAGACAAACAACATACTTCAAAACTAGCCTGATCATATAGTCATTGAAACAAATCAGAGTATTAATACATCGAACTTTTAAAGAGATTTCCATTGGTTTCAATTGAGTTTTATGAAAAATCAATCAATCGGAGAAGAAAGTAAATGAAATATGAACGTTTGGGTATCAATCTTGCCGCGAAAGACAACCAATAATGGGTGGTAATTGGTTGTCGATGACGGTTGAAAAGTGCAATACAAAATAAGTAATTTTTTTTTAAAAAAAAGACCAGTGACAAAATCAATACACATCCCTAAAATTTAGTGCATAAAACAATGTCGTTTTAGACATCAATAATCGTCGACAAAATGACATCATTTTGGTATGGTAGATCATGTCAATAATCGTTAACTATGTTATTATTCCGTTATTGAATTAACGGCATATGACAATCAATAATTGAATTTTTAGCTTCCACTTTTTATATAAATACACACACAAATCCAACTCTTAAAACTACTTATGTGCCTCTCTACAAGCGTTTTATAATAACTTGAATTCCTTTCCCATTTGTCAGAAATTGCCAGCATTCGCTAAAACGATTATGCAGCAGTTGGGCGAAAACTTGGAAAGAATCCAAGGTTTAGGAGTGAAAAGAATAGCAGTTATATTGATTGAGCCAATGGGATGCGTACCTCTACAAGCTGCCTCTTCGTCGTATACAAATTGCAGTGAAGTTTTGAACTTAGGATCGAAGTTCCACAACCAAATGCTGAAGCAAGCTCTCAAAAACTTGAATGATAAGAGCAACTCAACAGTTTTCGTCACCCTTGATCTCTACAATGTTTTTATTTCAGCTCTAAACAAGCTCAGGAAGCGTGCATCAGGTACTCTATATTCATTCCATTTACATGCACAGAAATGACATATTGAGCCAAGGGATCAGATTTTGGGTTTGTGTGATTTTTGCAGGAAGTTTGGGAATGAAGAATCCATTGAAGCCATGTTGTGAGGGAAAAGAGAAGGGGAAATATTACTGTGGAAGTATGGATGAGAGTGGGGCAAAACAGTATGGTATTTGTGAGAATCCAAACTTGTCATTGTTTTGGGACACTGTCCATCCTTCGCAGAATGGTTGGCATACAATTTTCTCCTCTCTACGATCTTCACTCCACACATTCATCACCTAGTTACTTTTCTAAAGTATATGTACATATATATGTTCCATGACCAGAAGCATTGAAGACAGGTAAAAGTGTTGAAGCTGCATATAATATTGAATTTTCGGTCTTCGAATACCAAAAATTTCTTAATCGATGTTCAGAGTGTTATAAACAGTGTGTCAAAGAAATTAGAAGTCTATATCACGATGGAGACGAAAGTTAGTTCTATTTACCCTTATTTTCTCTTGAAGATGGATTTGATTTACCATCTCATGAATTTGTATGTGTGGTATTATAGTTTTATGGAATGACATTTTGGAAAATTATTGGGATGGTTACTTATCCATTTTGGACAATTTAAGTATCTATTTTAATAAAAAATTAGAAAATAATATAGTTTGGACTAATTTCGGAATAATTTCTGAAGAACCTACCATTGGCATTTGTTAAAATACTGAAATTTGCAAAGAGCAGCATTACCTCTAATTCTAAACTAGGCTCGAGAGTGAAATCCAACTTGACCAGTTCCTTACTTTCTCTCATGATCAAACCCCGATCGCTGTCAGTGTTATTGAATCTTCGATAGCTGGTGAGAATAAGAAATAAAAATCATTGAGAGAGAAAACAAGTTTTGGACAAATGCATTACTGGGTTCGAGCTACTGCTTCTGATTTCTCCGGAGCTATTCCCCAGCCTCGAAGGTAAAGCTAAATCTACGTGTTTGCAAATTGTTTTTGTAATAGAAGATTTACCTGATTGATTCTTGCATGGTTTCTCAGTGGTCACACCGCTGTTCCCATCGGAAAATCCAAGATCGTTGTGTTTGGTGGCCTTCTCGACAAGAAATTCATTCCTTAATGACATCGCTGTTTATGACATCGGTACTTTGATTTTTTCCCCCTTCTATTTCCTTCTTAGATTTTATTGGGATTGTTCTTTGGTATTTGGTGAAAGTTCTTTTTTTAAATAAATAAAAAAAAGACTTCATTGTCGCTCTGGGTTTTACTGTTTCGTTCAGCTGGATTGTAACCTTAATTTTGATTTAGGCATGCGAAAATGCACCGGTTAAGCTCATTTTAAGAACCTATGGTCAAATTTGTATGATTTCATAGTTCGTTTTTAACTGTATGAAAACCAGTACCTAATTGCATTCAATAGTGTGCTGAAACGATTGATTTAGGTTTTGTTTTTGAATTGAGTAAAGTGGTTTAATTCCTTATATGTTGATGCAACTATTCTGTGAATGGCATCAATGGGAAATTTCACTTCTTTTCATAAAACATGAATTAATTCTCAAAAGAATGATCGTGGAACTTGGGAAGAAACTAATGCTTATCTTTGTAAAAGTAATAGTGATGAAACAACTTAAGCTAGCTTGTGCAGTTTTTTATCCAGGAAATGGGTGCTCGGGATTTTATAAGGATTGAGTTCTTGTTTTTTTTTCCTAGGAAAAGTGTGCATGGGGTTTAGAAGCACGGTGGGATTTTGTTCACTCAGGCTGGGTTTGTGTGGTGGCTCCGGCCTAGCCAATTAGAGCTAATTAAATCTATTATATTGAGGTCTTAATCTGTTGGGTTGGAGGAGAGAATGATGCGGGTTAGATTCCTTCAAAATTGGTATTTTCACTGTTGCTTCTATTGGGGGAAGTTTTGAGGGTAAAGTTACACTGTTTATTGGTATAACTCCCTTTGTCATATTATTCTATTCCTAACAGTTCTTTGCATTTTATCCTTACATTCATTCTTTGTGGCCATTAGAGGTATGCAAACCAGTTAGCTAGTGGGAGAGATTGTTATATGGAGTTGCAGTGTTAAATACCTTTGTATTTTCTACCGTGTAGTTTGTAAGAATGTGTCACCTCTTTTGGGAATGCGGTTTCTCTATACATTTATGGAAAAGGTTTCTTGATCCTTGTAACAATGATCGGGCAATTGGTGATTTGGAGTTTGATCTTCGATGAATGCTTACACATGCAAAAGGAAATTATTTTGGAGATTTATAGTTCAGATTTGGAATGTACGATTTAACATGTCTTGATTGTTTGGAAGAAGAGACACTATGCTTGTGTATATAGGACTAAGGATGGTTAAATGATATTCATCATACCATTAGATGTAAAGTAAGTTGTTTTTCAAACACAACTCATTCTAGAAAAAAATGTGAGATTTATTATGATTGGTGTTTTTTCTGTAACATGCCTAGCACTCTTTAAGAATCATTATTGTATATTTTTAATAGTTTTCATTGTTGCCGTACTATGTTGTTTGAATGGTAAAATAAGTAAACCTTGTACATCTGGCAATCACTTCCATAAACCTTAAGGGGCTATCTGCTAGTATTGATCTGTACTTTTTTTCTTAATTGGTGCAGAGAACAGACTATGGTTTCAGCCAGAATGTACTGGAAATGGATCAGATGGACAAGTTGGTCCCAGCCCACGAGCATTTCATGTTGCTGTTGCAATTGATTGTCATATGTTCATCTTTGGCGGCCGTTCTGGTAACAGAAGGTATGAAGCTTCAAGAGTCCGTACAAATCTATTTGTTTTATGACTCAAACATTTCTAGACACATGCTATTGATGATGGTTTTAATATCCAGGTTAAGTGACTTTTGGGTCCTTGACGCTGGTAAGATTCTCTTTCCATTATCTTGGTGTAAGCTTCTCGAACCTTATTTTTAACCTGTTTAATCAATTGAATATATTTATTCTAGATATATGGCAATGGTCAGAGTTAACAAGTTTTGGTGACCTACCTTCATCACGGGATTTCTCTGCAGCTGCAGCTATTGGAAATAAAAAAACTGTTATGTATGGTATTCTTGGATTCCACTCTGATTGTTTGTCTACGTATAGTATATTTTTTAACTAGTGATGATTTGAGTGCAGGTATGGCGGTTGGGATGGTAAAAAGTGGTTGTCAGATTTGTATATCTTGGACACAAGTAACTTCTTTGCTCTGGGATTTTATTTGTTCTCCTTCTTCCTTCATTAAGTTACTTATCCCTGGATAGTAAGACAACATATTAAGTAACAAGAGGATGTCCTTGAACAGTATCACTCGAGTGGACCGAACTTTCAGTTACTGGATCACCACCACCACCTAGATGCGGCCACACAGCTACTATGGTTGAGAAACGGTTGCTTGTCTTTGGTGGCAGAGGTGAAGTGCTTTTATAGCAGCCCTATTGTTACATTGTTCATAAAGTAATAATAGTAACATATTGTTTACGGTAGAAGCAAGATGGCATTTTATGTCTTCTTGAAGATATATATCTTTGATACTTGTTTGCTAGAAGCGTGCTTGGTTTTGAAAAACATTCTTTTTTTCATATAATTGAGCTGCATGGACTCTTTTTAAACTTTGACAGGTGGTGGTGGGCCGATCATGAGTGATTTATGGGCTTTGAAAGGTCTTATTGAAGAAGGTTTGTATTTGAATTTTCTTTTCCATTTTAGTAGTGCAGATAAACAATATTTCTTTAATGAAATTATTGAATAGTAATTTCCTTAGTGATGTTTGTATTATTCTTGAAAACTGGTTTTTAAATTGTAAAAGAGTTTCCTACTTAATTCTATCTATATAATTGCTTTCACTATCCTTTGATGAGTTACTTAGTCCAATTTGAAAGATGTTTGCTTCTCTCTATGAAATGATTTCTTAGTAGTGCTCTTATATAAGATTAAGCTAGCTTCCCTAGTGGCTGTACAAATATTTAAGGGAGCAATAACATGAATCCTAAAATTATTTCTAGGGCTATTTGCAGTTTTCGCTTCCATGATGATAATAAATTTTTCATGTTATTGTTTTTCCCTATGGATAATTTTATACAGACAATCTTACTGCATGTTTGCTTCAATTGGATAGACAAAGCCAGACTATGTATGAATTAAATTATTACCTCCAACCCAACCCATTGTTAATTATTAATTAATTTTTTTATGAGAGACATCCTTCCCTTCTTATATTTTATCTCAACAGTTATTTATCTTTAATATATGCAAGCAATGTTGCTTTATTGCATTTAGAATAAATGTTTCTAATTTTAGATTGCTGTAATGAATTTTTATTTAGTTGACTTATGTTTTCTTTCTTGCGGAAGGAAGAGAATGAAACACCTCGATGGACCCAATTGAAACTTCCAGGTCAAGTTCCTTCTCCCCGTTGTGGACATACAATCACATCCGGAGGGCACTATGTAATGTCATCTCTAAACCCAACTGATTTAGCGATGTATCTTAATACCGCAGAACTAAAAACTGCTGAAGATGCAAACATGCTTCCTTATTCATACCCTTCCATCACTCATGTGGTGATATACCATATGAGAAAATGAATTTTTGCATTTACTCTTAATTTATGACTGAATTATTGAAAATATAGGAACCCTTCTATGCTATTTTCGTGATGAGCATTTTTCCTTTTTATCTAGGGTTTAAATTAGGGCAAGGATTATAAGTTCTTTTAGTATAAATAAGCTGTAAAAATATATTTCCATCCAACCTTTTTTTTCTCTTTTAATCAGTAGACTTCAGAAACTGGAGGTTTTTATAATTCTACATTTTCGAGAGTTCTAACTTCTGTCTTACTCGTTTTTGAACCTTAATTCTATTGATTTTTTGATGTTTTCTTCCTAAACAAGATCATTATAAACTACAACTAACTACCTAAAGAAAAAGGTGTGGATTGCACAATTGAGTACAAAAGCTAAATTCTTATAAAAAAAAAGTTCAAAAGCTAAATAACACATTCAAGGTGCTCTCGGTTTGAAGAAGATTTGCAGATTCTCCTAAGAGAAGAAGTAATTTTGATGGATAATTTGTATTTCTAGGGGGACTTGGAAGACCAAAGAGGACATGAATGGAAACCTTTTACTGAGGGGCATTATAATTGATCCTTACAGTGCCCCCCCCCTTCCCCCCTTCCTTCCTTCCTTCCAGGTGTAGTGGGAAAATATTTAGTTCGTAGATTTCCTTTTTAAAAAGATTTTATGTTTAATATCGATAGTATCTGCATGTTTCTTTAAAGTTGTAAGAATTATCATTGTCACTGTTATTCTTAGTATCATTATTTGTTATTCTAATGCTAATGCTCAAGTTCTTTTCTTTTACATTCTGACTTATTTTCTCCCCTTCATTGCAGCTCTTGTTATTTGGAGGACATGGAACTGGTGGTTGGTTGAGTCGTTACTATATTTATTGCAATGATTGTATTGTGTTGGACAGATGTAAGTATTTCATTTTTGGTTTTCTCCAACTCATTGCATGTTGCACCATGATGGCTTCAGGTGGTGCCGTTCTTGCACCTTTTCATTCCTGACCAATAAAAAAAGGGTAAAACAAAATGGAAGAGGGAGAGAAAGGTGGAACTCTATAGTTATATGTTTAGATACAAAATTGTTGAAGCACATTGGCCTCAGGTTTTGACTTTGACCAAAGAAATAATGGACTTGAATAGTGGTTGGTTAAACTTATAAAGATTTTGGGTGTAATATAATTCATTTTGGATGCAAGAATGTTTATGCTTAATGTCGCAGCTTTCCATAACTTCAGTCTACAAACAAGAGTTTAGAAGGATGTGTATATTTATACTGATACTCTCGACAATTATCTCTACTGTGCAACTCCATATTGTTTTTACAAGATTTTGATCCCTGTCCTTCCCCATGCGTAGTGATTTATGTACTTTATCTTGTTCTGACTAGTGGTTTAATTGCCTCAATCTAGTGTCTGCTCAGTGGAAGCGCCTAGCTATTGGGAATGAACCCCCTGCTGCTCGAGCATACCATTCTCTAACTAAAATAGGTCCGCTCTATCTGTTATTTGGTGGGTTTGATGGCAAATTAACATATGGGGATATATGGTGGCCGGTTCCTGAAGGTACTAAATTTACTTTCAGCTATTATATTTTTGTATCATATGACTTTTCTCAAGTGACAGGAAGTGCTTACAACCTGATTCCTGTGAATGGATAACTTACTGTGAGGAAAGAAATGAGATAGATAGAACATGAACTTCTATGTTACCGTGAGAAATTCCCCTTAATTTTTGCAGAATGTGCATTTGCTTGTTTCTCTAAATTGCATCTCCAATTTCATTCATAATGTTACCATTTTTAAATGCTTTTGGCTTTGTCTCCTTATAGGGGACCCAGTTGCAAACCGGTTTATTGAGTCCCCGCCAAAAAATGTTCCTGATAGTAAGGATATGGCTGCGGAAAATATGCAATCTGCTTTCAAGGTATCTATCATCCGACACCGCACCATTTTTTATGCCTTTCAAAAATGAAATTACCAGTTGGGCTTCTAGCTCATGCCCCTTTCTTAACTTGAAGATTCATTTGGAAAAATCTTTTCTTCCAGGGTTATGTTAAACTCTCATCTTGTTTAACGTATATAATAGCTCAAGTTCGGATGAATAGTCAAGCCATCTTTTTTTTGATAAGAAATAGTCAAGCCATCTTGTTTAGAAAGTAAATATTCAAGGTTGAATAAGATGATTGTGTAGAATGATGTAGCTGATTCTAGGAGAAATCATTATATTAATCACCGTGGAAGTATTGCAAGTACATTTCTACTAAGTTTGAAACTTTTGAATTAATTTATTGGCAATTCAATTTCTGAAGTCCATGGACTTGTTCAGTGTCCTTTTATAAACATGGTTTAATTCTAAGCTGATGTTTTCTGTCACCTTTGGGTAATTTACCTTTGCTGTCTGTCCATTCAATGCTGTTTCAGCCCAATCTGATGGTATCCGTTTCTTCCACGGGAAAGCTGAAGAGAAAATGATGTGATTACCGAGTTGCAAAGCAAGCTGGGAATTTCAGTTTCAATCTCAGGTCCTGTGCTTCAGATACTAGATGAGTCTGAAGACAAAGAGTTCTTTGAACTGGGATCAAGGTTAACTGGAGAAAGCGTTTCTAGTGGCGAACAGGGTTTGACCAATCAGGTATGTTTTAATGTTTGATTGTTTTCTTTTTGGGTGTTTTCTGGTAATAATATTTTCAATGGTGGAACAAACAGACAATTGAGATTCTTCGTGATCATTGGCGGACAACTACACCAAGTTCAATATCTTTTTCTTATTTCTCCAAGTCCTAGTATAATTTTCAACTCAGCTTGTTTGAAGCTTTGGGATTTTCTTTTTTGGTGTGTGTGCATGTGTGACCTTGAATTTCTTTTACAAAATTATCAGCAGCCAATTGTGCGGATAATATTCTGCAACTTATCTTGGGGATATCATCAGGTTGCAGGTCAGAATATAAGTGCAAATCATAGTCTAGAACATGAGTGGATACTGATAATATTCTGTCACTTATCTTGGAGATATCATCAAGTAATATGTCAGAATTTAAGTTAATGTGTGCAAATCAATTTTTCTTTTTGGAGCCACTCAATGATGGGATGAAACTTTGATTTGGTTATCCATTTTACCACTTCTTACACCTTATAAGTTTGTTTCTTGGTTATTTTCTGATTGTCAAATGGCAGAGCCAATAACGGATCTGATATTCAGTCTATTGATTCATGGTTATCGAGAAAAGAAGATTACAAGTTTTATCACTTGAAAAATGTTTCTCGGGTATGATTTACATAGATGTTGATCCAGTATATTATTTATTGTTTGTCTGCTTTTCTTCTATTTTTTCGGTTTTGTGCACAATAAAGGAAAAGGAATTGTTTGTTGACAATTGCTAGCAAGTAAAATAAACATTATTCGTCCGCTTAGAGTTTACCATTTTACATGCAGTGATTACAGCTTGAAATAATCAGATGTGTGGTTTAAATTATGTGAATGGTTGATTGGTAAAAAGCATTATATCACTTTTTATTGTTGAAGCACTAACCTAACCTTGAACATGGGTCCTATTGGTCGAGTTGTTTATATATGTGCAGTATTCTTTATACGATAAACTATAGAGTGGTTTAATGGTGTTCGGTTGCTTACTCGTGTAATAAATCCTTTGTTATTGGAATTACTTTAAACTTAACTGGACTAGTGGACTTATATAATGTGTTTTTCTTCTTGCTCTATTCCCCTATTTGTTTACTGCTTCACCTTGGGTTTCTTTGTTCTCTTATTTTCAGCTACGGATAGATGATATTCCGAAACTGCTAGCCGAATACAAAAGGATTCTACCTGAGCAGAACACATCTGGACCGACAGCAGGGTTGGAGTAACACACTGTGAAAAATATATGACAAACAATAAAACGGAAATGGATTAACATTAGAGTATATCAATTTACGTAATGTTGTCCGACACTACATGTCTAGCTTGTTACAAATATAATTAGTTCGAGCTACATTACCATGCAGAATTGTATTCTTGATATCTAGGCAGTTATCAGGAATGAACACAGATTTTATGTTGGGGACGATTTTTTTTCCGAAGGGAGCAACAGCCAGCCCCATCCCTGGTCATTTCATGGAAATTGAAACGAATAATTGGACACAAGGTAATTTGGTCACTGAATTGAGAGTATTTGAATAGTCAACACCATAGACTTGGACATATTTTACTAAATCCCCAGTATCATTACCATTTATGACCACTATCTCTTCTACCATTGCATCACACTGACTAGGGTGGGATTAGGCTTCGTTAACAATTTTGAGAATTGCAACACAATCTAATGATGCAATAAAAAAACAGAATCTATTGAATGATGTATGTCCTTGTATGTTTAACGACTCCATAGTGTAGATCCATTTCGTCTCATGTAAGTGTGATCAGTGACAGGGTTCTTGGGGATCATGGATTAGGTTTCGTCTCATGTAACAATATAAAAACATTATTGATTTATAATAAATCAATTAATTACTCACAGGGATAACAAAATGTTGATATGACTCATTAAATTGAGTGATATGACCAGATGGAATTTTGATATGACTCATTAAATTGAGTGATTTGACTCTCGTCATGTGAGACAACTATGTTGACCGACTATTTGACTCTCCTTTTTAAAAACGCCTAATCCCTTTGCTTGACCGTCTGAGGCGAGACAACCACGTTAACCGGCTGCTATTGCTGAACGTGGTGATCTAACTAGTACATTCTTTTCGCTCTAGAGTTGTTGCAGGGCTTTATCAGAAACCATTTTTGCATGGGCTGGTGACCGGTAATGTGTTGCACTGTGTGATCTAATTTGTTTTGAGGCAGAGCACAAATGCCTAACAAACAGCATTCGCTTTATAACCCATTCTCCCAGTGAAAAAAACAGCAGGTCCCATCCATGATGAAACAAAAACTCCGACAAAGAGAAGATATTTGATAAATCCCAATCCTGCAGAAAGTAATCATTGCTCGGAGCAAAAAGATCACTGATGAGATCTGCATAAAATGAAGAATGAAGAGGAAGAAGAGTTCTCTTGGATGACGCGGTGTACCATAAGTCCAATTTGTTCACAAAACTCACGAGTTAAAAAATTATGCAGGTAATAAATGCTTTCATGATCAGAGATTTAAATAACGGTCGTTATATAGCGGTAACAATATCGTCTGAAACTATTATTGTATTATTGTATTATTGTATGACGAGACATGAAGCTTTTGATTTTCACCAAAAGGGTAGATGAGGCACGATCTTAGTCCCTTAAGGCACTAGAAAGTAACAGGAACATCGAAACAAGTTTTTTGACATCTAAATCTAGCTGATTGGAGCATATGGAACAATAACATACGACTGACGAAGTTTCACAAGAAATCGTAAGAAAAATAAAAGAGAACATACCAAACGATAGAAAAGTATACAAATGGAAAGGCATAATGTCAAAAAAAATACTCTTAGCGTATGACTAAATAGTCACTTTGGTACCTATTCTTTTTTTGGAATATTTTGACCTCAAACGTTTCATTTTGAGGCAAAAAAGTCAATTCGTTGATAGAAATCGTTAGTTAACAAATGATTAATACTTTAGAATATGGTCATTTTTAACCTAAAATAAAACGTTGAGAGCCAAAATGCTCTAAAAAAAATAAGAGACAAACTGACTATTCAGTCAAATGTTAAGAATATTTTTGTGCTAAAATGAAACGTTGGGACCAAAATGATATTTTAATAAATGTTGAGGGCTAAGCAATATGCCAAATGGAAAAAGGCCAAATTTAAGCTAGAATTAGGTTTATACACTCAGGTTTTTTTCCCTAACCTCAACCACACCTTAAAACCAATATGGAGCCTTTTCATTCACCAATTGAGGCACCAGCCCAACGGCAGACCTCACGAGTTTGAGCCTTGCAGGAGGCAACTTCAACATTACATCTTTTTTTACCCAGAAGGGGGATTTATGTAACACACGTTTGCAAAATCTTAAAGTTCTAAAAAAGACACTAATATTTCAATTAAGATCAATATAGTCCTTAATTCCAGAAAATATTTCAATTAAGCCTCTATATTTAATTTTCATTCAATTTTCAATTAAGCCTCTATATTTAATTTTCATTGAATTTAGTCCTCCAAACATTAGATTTAATTCAACTAAATCCTTTAAAATTGCATTTATTACAATTTAATCCAGCATAATTTGAATTTCACTAAAACGATTGTAATTTGTTTCTCTAAACTTCTAATCCTAGAATTAGGGTGTGACAATTTCAGTCAACCGGATACTTTAGATCAACAAATTAAATAACAATCGGTATAATTATCATATAATACAATTGAAAAACTTAATTGGGCATTATTTTTTAAATAAGAGTCTAATTAATCTATGATTTTTTATCAAACTAATTAATCTATGACTGTAATTGAAAACCTTCATGCTCTAATACAAAATTAGGGGGACGAAAAGAGATTTTAGCATATGATTTAGGATTATACAAAATAATATCAAGCCCTAGGGAACATTCTGGTTTATATATAAACGGTACACCCTCCTCTTACACTCATGCTCCAGTAAGTCTAACTTGCTCGTGTTGATAAGCAAACCCTACCATTTGTTTAATTTGTACCAGCATTGGATTGCAGTGCAGCAGAAATCTCCTGAAATGCATCTGTAATTGTTTCTTCGTTGTATTAATATTGTAATCATTCATTCTTCTTTACCGTCTCGGCTTCCTTCACCAGCCCAAGGCGGAATCAAAACCCACATAGGATGTTAAGTTGTTCAGTCCGCACATTGCGGAGGCTGAAGTTTTGTTGTAATAACTTGCCGTTTTTGTTGCCGTCGTCATCGTTTTTGTTGGCAAAAGGTTACTGTTTCAGTAAACCCAGAGTTGTTAGTTCATTTTGCAACATTGACAGCAAATATCTTAGCTTTTATGTAGGAGAGCGACAGAGTAGTCTTCGGCAATGGCGAACACGCTCTCTGCATACGGAAACCGACGCGTTTTCGGCGATAGAGTTGGCTCTTGATTCGGTAGTCAAGATCTTCACTGTTAGCAGCAGCCCTAACTATCTTCTTCCATGGCAGAATAAGTCACAACGCGAATCCATGGGCTCAGGTCCTTTTTTTTAGATATGTTTTGTGCTCCTAAATGATAATAGCAATGGCAATCATTGTCCATTTTCTGATTTGAGCTTTTCTTTACCTGTTTAATTGTTTCTTTTAACTGTAGGATTTGTTATTCCGGGAAAAAAGATTCTCACAAATGCTCATGTTGTGGCTGATCATACATTTGTTCTTGTTAGAAAACATGGCTCCCCTACTAAATATAGAGCTCAGGTCCAAGCTGTGGGTCATGAATGTGACTTAGCCATTCTTGTTGTTGAAAGCCCAGAGTTTTGGGAGGGTATGAATTTCTTGGAGCTTGGAGAGATCCCATTTCTGCAAGAAGCTGTTGTTGTTGTTGGATATCCTCAAGGTGATCAAATCCACCCTATTTGATTTCATTTCTCTGCTTTTCATTTTCCTTGTTTGAGTTTTGTGAAACTACAATGGCTCTTTCCATTTCTCTTAAAGAACTATCTAAATGTTAGACTTTCATTGCAAGTCCTGATATCACAGGAAAGACCTTTTTTAAAAGTAATTGTCAATATGGTGTTAGGCTTTGAAGGTTTCCTTGTGGGAAAATAATGGGATGTCGAACTTTAATTTAAGAAGGGAGTTCTTGTTTTAGTGTTTACATGTGATACTACCTTTGCCTGGATGCAGGAGGCGACAACATCTCCATTACTAAAGGGGTTGTTTCTAGAGTTGAACCTACACAGTATGTACATGGTGCTACCCAGCTGATGGCTATACAGATAGATGCAGCTATAAACCCTGGGAATAGTGGGGGGCCTGCAATTATGGGAAACAAAGTTGCTGGTGTAGCTTTTCAAAACCTTTCAGGTGCTGAGAATATTGGGTGAGTTTTGAGTTTGTTTTCTTCATAAGAAAAATTTTGGTTTCAGTTTACCTATTCTTGATCATTAGTTTTTACGGTGATAAAATATTTTATCATTTAGGGTTTCTACAATTTGTCAATGGCTTTGGTAGGGGTTTTTGGTACTTGTATTCTCTTTATTTTGGCCTCATTTCCCCTCAAATAGCATTGATAACTATTGTGAATATTATCCCTTATTGATCCGGATGTAATACAAAACAATGTACAATGCTTAGTGTGTAGTTTATAATTCAAATTGGTGCCTGCTTGATTGTTTACTCCTGTGTTATACGAGTCTTACTATTAAAAATTCAGTACCCTTGCATGCACATTGCATACTAGATCTTAATTGTAGATGACCACAAGCACCAGCAGAAAAGTAAATAAAAGAATATCAGAAGAAGCATGCATCTTTCACCTTTTTCTTAAAAAAACGTTTAAGGGTTATTGAATGCTAGACATTTTGGCCATATTAATTGGAAGGAAGCTTTTAACGGATATTCTGTTCAGGACAGTACCTTGAGAATCAAAGACTATGTTATTATGTTTCGGTTGGAGATGTGATATACTCTAGAATTGTGTTATTTAGCTTATATTATCTGAAACTGAAATAATTTGCATACATATATATTCAAAGCTAAGTCAGACATTTCTGGACTAAACATTATTGAAACTTAAACAACTTTTTGTGAGTTCAAAAGTGTTTAATGTATTATTCGATCTGCCCAAGTATTGTTTCAATCAATTTTTTTCTCTTAATGCAGCTATATAATTCCTGTTCCTGTAATAAAACATTTTATAGCTGGCGTAGAGGAAAGTGGAAAATATGTGGGATTCTGCTCTATGGGTCTCTCATGTCAACCTACAGAAAATGTCCAACTCCGTAACCACTTCAAAATGCAACCTCATATGACAGGTGTACTTGTGAGCAAAATTAATCCTTTGTCTAATGCGTGCGGAGTCCTAAAGAAGGATGATATCATCCTTGAATTTGATGGTGTGCCAATAGCAAATGATGGAACTGGTACTTGATTTATACTCTTTACTCAATTATTTTTCTCAACTTCAAATAAGACTCAACATTTTGCCGATGATAATTTTGCAAGCATGTCAATTGCATTTTCTTAATAAAATAATCTGACCCCCCATCTAAGATAACATTCAGACCTTTTTTCTCACCAGTGCTTATTTTCGTTCTGGCAACATAGCTGCATTTATCCTCTGTTTCTTTAAATAAGGGACCTACCATTGTCACGATCAGGGGCAAATTGTTTTGATTTCTTGAAAGTGAGATGCTTGAGGATAGAATTTCTCTTTATGTTTATCTCTTGGATAATATACTGGTATGTTGGTATTCATAATTTTGTTATATGAACTTAATTTGGAGCGGAATAAATATGCATTGCAGTTCCTTTCCGGAACAGGGAGCGGATAACATTTGATCATTTGGTGTCTATGAAGAAACCCAATGAAACTGCGCTAGTTAAAGCATTGAGAAATGGTGAAGAGCAGGCATTCACTGTCACCCTTCGACCTGTGAGTATTATTTAAAGGTCTATTAAATTTAACAATATCTACTATATGCATAAACCTAGTGAAATTGGGTTAATGAAAATTTTCAAGGAATCATGAAAAGCACGAGTTCATTATTTATGCCACTTGTAATGATTTATTAAAAGTGATTATATTTTGTGGTTCTTTTAGATACCATCTGTGCCTGATTACCATTTTTCTCTTTATTCACGTTTTGAATAAAAGAATGAGATCCCCTTACATTCCTTTAATGCTGCTGTTAAAAGAAAGGAAATAGATTAATTGGTGGAGCAGACTTCGATAGTGCAGAAGAGAAAATGTATACTTGTAATCTATTTTTTATGATTTAAACAGATAATTTAATTTTTGGAATAAACATGTGTTGTGTTCACCAGCATGGAGAATATCTGTGGGGGTTTGCAAGTAAAGATGGCAGCTGAAGTTTTTAGAAATAACTACGATGAAAAAAGAGGTCCATGTATCAACCAAGACATGTTTATGTAGGAATTCAAATAATTCTGTGAGTTAATTTTAGGGGGGATAGTATTATTATACTCCTATAATTCAAGAATTAGATTTGCTTTGGGGGTGATATTCAAAACTTGGCTTTTAAAATGAGGCATTGTTTTTAATAATAGAATCCAGTAAAGAAGAATAGATAAAGATGAGGATATATTAGAAGAAACCATCGATGAATAAAAAATCATATTGAAATTAGTTTTAAAGAGACCTTAATTTTCAAATTCCCAATAATCAACCATACCTATTGAAGTTATTGGATCAATATTTGGCCGGGAGCATATATTATAGCTGTTAATTGAGTCCTAGTTAGCCCTAGTTAGAAGCTAACTGAAGTGAAACACTCTAGTATATTCTCTTCTTCAATGAAATGAGGAATACTCATCTAATTCCCACCATAACCATGGAAGGAAGTTTTTGCTATCAGTCAAGGTAACATAGATAATGGTCTTTGTCATCTCTGATCAACGTTTTAGTTGGAACGGGCTAGAGTCACTGGACATATTATAGATTACGATAAATCCCATGGTAGAAGACCAGATAGCAGCTTTTACAACCAAGAAGATTGGAGAGCCCTCATGTTCCTCTATATGACTTCGTTATGCTGTCGTATTCTGCCTGTGACTCCTCCCTACAGAACCACAGTTCAAAAGTAGTGGGGAAAAAGACGGATATTTGTGTGGCATAATTTGTATTCTCCTTAGTACACCTAAAACTGAAACTTTTAATACATATCCAAATGAACAAAGGATTAAACAGCTGCTAATGAACCATGTATAGGAATAAGGTGTTGGTATCCATCACCTGAGGTGAATTCTTAAATGGATTCTGATTCTTGTGCCAATGAAAGTTTCTTGTCAGCACAGGCTTTTGATCATTCAACTTTATGATGCTTGTATATTCTTGCTGCCTTTTGACTACTTTTGGTTTATTTTCCCTGCACAAAATCTTTGAAGTACTTCTATTGCTTCAAGTGGTCGTATTACAGATATTTACTGGCCGCTTTAATTGATAATGATGATTAATAACAATAACTGTTTATATTAGTGCATTTTTTGGTTGGTGGTGATATGAACCTTGATTTTGAATCATTGATCATTAGTTATTTTATCTTACAGTTGCAGCCGCTGGTTCCAGTTCATCAATTTGATAAACTTCCTAGTTATTACATTTTTGCTGGTCTGGTTTTTGTTCCACTAACCCAGCCGTACCTGCATGAGTATGGAGAAGACTGGTATAATACTTCACCCCGTCGGCTCTGCGAACGTGCTCTAAGGGAGCTGCCTAAAAAGGCTGGAGAACAACTTGTAATCTTGTCTCAGGTTCGAACTACAAGTCTTTTTTGTGATGAAAGCTTTTTAGTTTGTCAATTTCAGTTACAAGAAAGACTGCAAAATTTGTGCCCTAGATGGATCAATACAGAAAGAAGCTTCCTTTCTTTTGGAAAATGATTTTAACTATATAAGCTTGGATGCTACTGTTTTTGTTTTGTATGATTTTTGGGAATACATTTTTCAAGTTCGTTCTCTATGCACGGGCAGTTTCTTTGTTAAACTCCATTTGTGGTATTAAAGAACAAACATGTGTCCTATGCAACAACCGTTTTAAGTGCATTGTTCTGGGAGGTGTCCATACCTCCTTTAGATGGATAGGCCCCTTTGCTCCTAATTTAGACTTTAGAGATAGAACTGCTCCTGCCTGGAATCCTGTCACCTCATTGATGGAGTTAAAAAACTCCACCGGTGGTGTACGATATATTGTCCCAGTTTTTTTCGATAAACGTTAGCTGAGTTTTGAAATTTGGTATACTTTTCTTATAGGTTCTCTCTCCCACACCCCAAAAAGGTGGGGAATTTAACTGATTCATTAGGGTTAAATTAAAGGGATATTTTATAAAGACTGGTACAGCTTTAAATTCCACTAGTGGGGTAGATTGTTGTATGCCCTTTCATTAATTGATGAATTTTTAAAACTTAACCTCATGGGCTTGTATCAACCTTGTAGCCTCTCGTAATTGACAATGATCCAGGGTTTAAATACTAAAAAATTTCTTATGCACATTCACATTCATGACAAGCTGTTATGTGGTTCAGGTTTTGATGGATGATATCAATGCAGGCTATGAGCGTCTTGCTGAATTACAGGTATATATATTATTTAATTTTGTTTGGATCATCTTTGTTTCATTGGGATGTTTTCTGCATCCAACAAATCAAACAACTAGTTGGCCTGCTCTTGAATTCTTTTGTGGGGTTGGGTTTTTACGGGGAGGGGGCTAAGAAAGCAATTTATGTAGTGGCCATATGGCCTTTAGCAGTCCTCAATTCTTTCAACTGGAGGAGCTATTAACCATATGAATGTTGACATGCATAAAATGTTATGGATTTCATGTAGAGGATTAACTAGGTTGCAGATTTTCAAAACTCAGCATATGAGTCGATTATGTGATTTGGACTTGGATGTGAGGATTGTCCCAGTTTTTTCAATAAACATTAGCTGATTTGTAGTGTCCGATTGTCAATATAATTAAACATTCATTGTACATGGTGTATTCATGGTTATTTGTTTACTGAGGGAAAAGTAAACTGTGGTGGACAGGTCAAGAAAGTGAATGGAATCGAAATAGAAAACTTGAAGCACTTGTTCCAACTTGTGGAAAATTGTAGCACAGAGAGCTTGAGGATTGATTTGGATGATGATAGGGTAGTTGCATTAAACTATGAATCGGCCAGAATTGCTACCTCCCGGATTCTAGAACGTCATCGAATACCATCTCGGATGTCTGTCGACCTTGTAAGTGAACAGAACAATTCATTAATCGATTCAGCCAGTTAGAGACTTAGTCTTAACTTGATGATCGGATGATCATCAAACTGAGTTACTTGCATTCAGCTTTGATTCTATAATCATTTGTTGTCGATTCAATTACGTTTAAGAATTTAGCTGTAAAACGGTGCTGGTGTATTTAATTTTAATGCTATTTTCTTAGGAAGAAGTGCTGATATTCTCACTGAATTTTCCGGTTATTTATTGCTTCAATGAACGGATTGTTTTTTTATCCTTGGTGTTTGTTTATTAAGCTACATAAGATTATGAATAAGATTTTAAAGCTGCAACTATTTATATTCATGAAAATTTGTTTATGAATGGATTTAAACTTATTTAGTAAATTGTTTAAACTTTGCTTATTGTCTGATTTTATAATAATTAACAACAATATAATTATTAATATTATAAATTTATTATCAGTGGTGTTTGTTACCAAAAATCTTATAATTTAATGATCTAAATGTTCATTAATTTTAAATCTTCTTTTTTTATTATTAGAATCACTCAAGTTTTGAATTGTAATACTTTTTTTAATAGTCTAAGGTGATTAGAAGGTAGTATTCGTTTAGAACTTTTTTATTCTATTGATAACTCATAAACATCCCATAGACACTATTGTTCAAACTCGAGATCTTTAAGAAGAACAATATTTTCTTTTACTATTGAAGTCACTTGATGGGTTCGAATCATAACATTTCCTTCTACGTGGACAATATTTACATTATCAAGTAAGATTAAACAATTCAATATAAAATGATTAAACTAAACTTGAAATCCCATCCATGAAAACTAAATATGATGTTTAAGCAACAACTAAAAACACAGTTGATGTAAACTCAATGGTATATCTTTGTGCAGAAACACTATTGATCTAACTACCGATCAGGATAGTTTACGGTTCAACTTTCAACTAGACAGCATGAATCAAATCATTAGCTCTCCAAATACCACCCACCGGAAGTTCAATCCAAGCCATTTCGCAGATCGATTTCCGAACACATTTCCGATACGACCCCCCTAAGACGACGACCATGAGATGCGAGGCCATAAAATCTTACCAAGGGACGCAAGTGCAACTCACAACAAGTGAATATGGTATTTGTTAAGCGACTTGTTTCTGCCATTGCTGGAGCACAGAAAGATGTGCACCCAATAAACAACACTTGGTTATTTAAATTGCTTTCATAAACCCAACGCATTATTGAAAAATCAAGCTTAAGGAGCTTGAAAGTGTCACTTGAACTAGCTAGGAGAAGATCTGCATTAGATGCTATGAGTTTAGCATTCCAAAAAGAAAATCCTGGCAATGCTTGATTAACTACAATAGTCCACTCTTCAAGTTCGACATTAAAGACACCCAATTGACCTTGTGAGAAAACAGAATAGAAAACACCGTCGGCATAGGTAGCATCAACTGCATAATTACCCTCATCAAAACCATTATGAAACTCGAAACTCTTCCATGAATAATCACCGATAGAACATAGGTTGACAAAGATTCTACTCCAACCTGTACGCAAAAGAAAAACGACACATTTCGGGGAGGCTGCATTCAAGGAGAATGTCACCAACTCAAAGATGTGAGATTTCCCGAATTCCGGCATTTTAATTACCTCGGTTGTAAACGGAGAATACAGAAACAGCGACGTTGCTTCTTCGAAAAGTACCCACCCATATGATGAAGCACAAGGTCTTGCTTTAATGAAAAACTTGAACTCTTTTCCCCTCATCGATTCTTCCGTAATGTACTCTGGAGAAAGAGCGTCATGTAATCGACACTCACCCTTTACCTGATCCCTGCTGGTTCGAGTCCAGTGGAACTTTGTCAATGCCCAGGGGATTTGTTTATGAATGAAGGGTCTATGACAATTAGGAAATGACCAGGCCTTGCAAACTGCTCGAATCCATCTACCCAATGCAAACGGCTGATTATATGTTCGATGATGTCGTGAGGGAGATCCGACCAATTGGGGCCATGTGCTTCTAGTTTCCACCTCTTTGAATCCGGTCTTTCCATAGTCATCACTCCATTGGAGATGGAGGCCTTGGATGTTGTGATAGTAGTGGTTTTATAAGGATTTTCAAGCAAATACAACTGGATTACAAGGAAGAGGAGAATATATGTACCACTTGGGGATAATTGCTGCTCTCTGATTCATGGTGCAATCAGCTAGAGCTTGTAAATGGTAATATACAAGAGAAGAACCTATTACATTAATTATAGTGCTTCCTATTATGGTATGATCACTCATTTTTAAGATTTTATCATTAAATGCTTACTCATCCATTAATTAAATGACTTTTCACCTATTAATAATGACGTTACGCGGGTTTACTCTCTAATTTCATTCTTAAATAATAATTAAAATTATAACCCTTTAAATTCGATCAAATACGAGAAAAACTTAATGTGTCGTATAGACCGTCTAAGAGACCACTACTTTAAAACTTTCCTTTCCATAATCCCAGTGTGAAAGCATTTGTAAAACCAAACCATTAAAATCCATAGTGATAATAACATTTGTTTACAAAATCGGAGTTCCATTTTAAAGTATCATTCGCTCAAAATATAAATACAGTTATGGACCAACACATATAAGGGTCCTTTGGATATACATATGTTCACTGTAGTACTTAGGTATTGTACCTTGAAATGCATATGATGAAAATCTTATGTTCACGAATTAGTCAAATTCATTATCTCGCGAACGAAAACATTCAAATCGCCAAGTTTCACAAATGTATATAGTTTATTATTAATATAATATACATCATAAAATTCATAAACATAAGCATGCTAGTAAATGTAAGCAATGAGTGACGAGTATATACGTGATCATATATATAATCACATATATCCAGATAAATCTCTCTATTAAGATCGTATAAATATACACATGTACATTTATTATCTGGCTACTACGACCATTTAGATAAATATTCATTTGTCATTAAGATTGCATAGATATTCATATATTTTAATCGTCACTACGATCATATAGATAGATACATTGTATATGTATATAAGCAATTGTCACTAAAACTGCGTAGACAAATACATTGCGTATGTATATAAGCAATTGCCACTAAAGTCACACTAGTAATTACACTTGCGACCAAACACAAATACCCTTATACCACTAAGATCAATCATAAAATACCATTTTGCCACTAAGATAAATCATTAGAACTCTATGTCAATTATTCATTTTATATATTTAATACATCATTTTTAGTCGACTGGTCGTATAAGGATATTTTTGTAATTTTACACTTATAGGAGTATTTTAATCATTTGATCCTCTTAAGGACACTTCAATCATTTCTAAGTAGGGATGTAAAATCGGGTAATCGTTCAGGTTTCAGTCGGATCCTGTCAGGTCGGGTAAAATTGGATACAGGTCAAGTAAGGTAAATTTGATGCTTTGACTTGGATCAGGTCGGGTCATGACACCAGGTACAGTTTAGGTTCAAGTCGGGTTACTTTCAGTTCGGATCGATGCCAATTCAGGTCAAAACAGTTCAGGTCCGGAGCAGTTAAAAAGCATGTTAATTAAGGTTCGGATGGACTTCAGGCGGATCTCGTTCATATTGGGTCACATCATTGGCATATAAAATTCAGGTCGGATCTCTCTCAGATACGGATTGAGTTCAAATCAGGTTAATTTTTATTTTTGGATTAATTATTTTCTCTTTCGCGAACGTTAAATTGCAATTTGTAATTGTATACGATTTAGAGTAAATTACTAAGAATGTAAATAATCATGGTTCAATTTTATGAAAAATAGAAATTTAAGAATTAAATTGAACAAATATGAAATTACAAATCAAAATTTAAATAAATTAAACAACACACATTAATGAGGGATCAAATTGAAATAATTTTAAATTGTGAGGTTGAAATTAATACAAAAAAGTACTAAATTATACCCATTTAAAAAGTTATGGGCCAATTAAAAAATATAAATAAGTAATAAGTATGCCTCAATTTCAGATGCAAATATAATTTGGAGGACTAAATTGAATAAATATGAAATTACAAATAAAAATTTAAATAAATTAAACAACACAAAGGGATCAAATCGAAATAATTTTAAATTGTGAGGTTGAAATTAATACAAAAAAGTAATAAATTATACCCATTTAAAAAGTTATGGGCCAATTAAAAAATAGAATAAGTAATAAGTATGGGTCAATTTCATATGCAAATAAAATTTGGAGGACTAAATTGCACAAATATGAAATTACAAATAAAAATTTAAATAAATTAAACAACACAAAGGGGTCAAATCGAAATAATTTTAAATTGTGAGGTTGAAATTAATACAAAAAAGTACTAAATTATACCAATTAAAAAAGTTATGGGCCAATTAAAAAATAGAAATAAATAATAAGTATGGGTCAATTTTATATGCAAATAAAATTTGGAGGACTAAATTGAACAAATATAAAATTACAAATAAAAATTTAAATAAATTAAACAACACAAAGAGATCAAATATGAAAAATACTGTAAAATGGACTAAATTGCATTCATTTCAAAAGTTGAAAAAAAATTAAAACAACTATAATATATATATATATATATATATATATATATATATAATATAAACTATATAGTTTATATATAAAGTATATGTATTACATATAAAAACTATATAATTTATATTTATATTATTATATATTATATATAAACTATACATTATATATATTATGTATAAACTATATATACAATGTATAAACTATAATACTATATAGTTTATATATGAACTATTGAACTATATAGAAACTACATAGTTTATATATAAATTATATATAAACTATACAATTTATATTTATATATTATGTATAATTATAAATAATATATATTGTATAAATTATATAGTTTATTAATATAAACTATATAGTTTATATATATATATATATATGGTGTAAGGTTAATTGGGAATTTAGAGGGAAATTGGGTATTTTAGTTGCATGCTAGGTTAATTCACATTAATAGTCCATTTATTTTGTTGTTATGAATAAGTAATAATAAAATCCAAAAATAAGTTCATTTGTATTAGTGCTAGTCCATTTACATTAGGGTTTATGATTTACTGTTTAGTGTTTATGGTTTAAAGTTTAGGGTTTTTATAAATTATATATTTTATTACTTTATATAGTTTATGCATAGTGTTTCTATAAACTATATATGTAATTTACTTATATATATATATATATATATATATATATAGTTTATATATACTATACATGGTTTATACATACATATTATATAAAATTATTTAAATGTAAATTATATAAAACATGATTAATTAGGTGTTAAATAATTAGTATGCCACATTGTATATTATATGGTTCATAAATAGTAGTGCATGTGTTAACTTCCTAAAAAGGCTACTTTTAAAGCCTTTTTCACTTAAGTTATTGTTTGTTTAAAAGCTCATTTTAGTCATTTTAGGATCATGTAGTTGCATATAGTTGCATTTGTGGTGGTTGTACTATTTTATTTCTCAATGGTGCTGTTTGAGGGAAAGGTGCAGTTTGTCTATGGTGTGCAGAGAATAGCAAGGAAAATGATTCTTTGGGAAGTAATGCCACGGCATCACACGTTGCTAGAGCAGATTGAAATGCCTTGGCATTTCTGGCGCAGAAAAAGACAAAAAGATATTTCTGCATAAGGACAGCTGGCACTGGACAACTGTCCCTGCACGTGAATGACTGCTGTAACCGCCTGCCAGAGCTGCCAATGTACCGCTGCCACTTGGAGGATAAGGTTCATGCACAAAATGTGATTCTAGGGGTATGAGGGGTATTTCGCACCCAACAAACTCATCATTACCCCTAGATATTTTATTTATTATATATGACACCTCATGGGAGAGAGAGAAGAAAAGGAGAAGGGTGAGCACACGCATAGAGCAGAAAAATCAGATTTTTATTTTTTTTCCTTTCTTCTTCCTTGGAATATTCCTCCATTGATAAAGCTCCAAGGAGTGGCAAGCTAGGCGCCGAAAGGAGCTAGCGAGCTAGGTGGTTCGTGGTGGCCGAGAAGAGACCTCCGATGGTGCGTCGAAGGCTTCTTCTCACTTCCCTTTTTGTTGCTATTTCTTTATATTATTTTGTGGGTTGTTGGAACGAATTTTCATGACTTTGTGTTTGGATATTTCGAACCCCACCATGAACTAACTTATTTGGTGGTGGTTGGTTTAATGGATGTTTAAACTTTATTTTTAATGGTATATTTAAGTTTATTTTTGTTCTTTATTTGCTTTGCTTATGAATGCTTCACCATCTAGGCTTGTAAGAGGCATGGAAATGTCCATCTCTTAGATGAATGTTAGATATTTAGAAGAATCCTAAACTAAAAATACTTGTAAGTATTCGGAAGAAACGCAAGATAAGATCCTCATAAGCAATGGGTTATGGTATTTTCAAGGGGCTTTGAACCGACCTAGGAATATTATAACTTAATCCCTTAGATCTCGGAAGAGACTAGGATAGGATTTCAACGACTAAAAAGGGTGTCTTCATCAATAGGGTAGGCTGTCCAACATCGTTGAGTGAGAGCAGATGCCTTGGCATCCTATTCTGTTAGGTTCTTTTGAACACCTTAGGAAAGCCCTGTCGAGTAAGTAAAGACAAGATAGCTTAGATATACTTGAGAAATAAGTTTAGCAACCTTAGACCAATCCTTACCATTCATTTCATTGGAAGCTTGTCACGTGAGGATTATTTTCTTCTTATTTTATTTATCTTTTTATTTACTGTTTTTACCATTTCTCATTGCCTTGACATTTCACCATACTCAATATTAAACATCCATCATTGCCACTGCATTTCCATTTGCTACACCATCACACCATCAATCCGCATCCACCAGCATACACATATCCATTGCCGTGACATTTGTATATATCAAAACTAACTATACTTAGATAGAATATTACATTGCTTTGGTTAGACTTTTGTGATTTCACCCAATCCCTGTGGAGACGATACTCACTCATCATTATATTACTTGAGCAATTGTGTATACTTGCACATTATTTGCGTATATTTTATAGTACTCACAAAACGCGAACAAGTTTTTGGCGCCGTTACCGGGGATTGACAGCCTGAAGTTATTTAGTTTTGCCAGAGCATTTTATTTTGTTTTGTATTTTTATTTTTGTATAGTTTACTTGATATTTTTGTTTTATTTTTCAGGTTTATTTAGTGTATGCCTAGAAGAAATTTTGAAGAGCCTTTGGAACCAATAGAACCTGAGATTGAAAGACTCTTTAGAAGAAGAAGACGTGCTCAAAGAAATATGTATCAGATTGGAAACCAAGGCATTGGTCAAGATGACGGAAATCAGAATGCCGAGGCATTAAACAATGCTGAACCTGCTATCAGGCCTCGTGTTATTCGAGATCATTTAAATCCGATGCTGGATGATCTGAATCCTGGGATTGTGGCACCCAAAATTCAAGCTGCACATTTCGAGCTGAAACCAGTCATATTCAACATGTTGAATTCCATTGGGCAGTTTGGGGGTATGCCAACTGAAGATGCCAGGCAGCACATTCGCAATTTTCTGGAAGTTTGTGATTCTTTCCGCCAAGAAGGAGTGCATGAGGATTTTCTGAAATTAAAGCTTTTTTCGTATTCATTGCGTGACCGAGCAAGGGCTTGGTTGAGTGGTGTACCAGTCGGTTCGATGGAATCATGGGCCGATCTTTGCAAGAGCTTCTTATTGAGGTACAACCCACCGAATATGAATACGCAGCTAAGGAATGAAATATCATCTTTTCGCCAGGGCGACGACGAATCCATGTATGAGTGTTGGGATCGTTACAAGAGTTTGCTTCGAAAGTGTTCAAATCATGGTTTTCATGATTGGACTCAAGTAGTCATGTTCTACAATGGAGTCAATGCACCCACGAGGATGTTACTGGATGCCTCAGCAAATGGGACATTGCTGGATAAATCACCTACGGAGGCGTTTGCTATCTTGGACAGAATTGCTAACAATGATTATCAATTTCCTTCCTCAAGACTTGGGAGTGGGAGGAGATCACCTGGAGCATTCGAGTTAGAAGCCAAAGATTCGGTGTCCGCTCAACTCTCCGCTATTACTAATATGTTAAAGAACTTACAATGTTCCACTGATGTGAAGGAAGTGAAAACAACTAGTCTGTCATGTCTGTTATGCCAAGGCAATCATCACGAGAGCGAATGCCCAACCAACCATGAGTCCATCAACTTTGTAGGCAATTACAATCGAGGCAGCAACAATCCTTACTCAAACACTTATAATGCTGGATGGCGTCAGCATCCTAATTTTTCATGGGGAAATCAAGGAGCCCACAATGCTAATCAACCTACTAGGCAGCAGAATCACAATGAGCCTCAAAGTTACCAAAATGCTATGCCATGGCATAATGCTAACAAAGGAGCTTCATCTTCAGCGAGCATAAGTTCCTTAGAAGCTACAATTCAAGAATTCATATCTACTACGAAGACAATGCTGCAAGACCATTCTACTTCAATTAAGAATCAAGGAGCTTTACTTCATAGTCAAGGCGCCTTACCTCAAAGCCATAGCTCATCTCTGAGAGCTTTGGAAGGTCAAGTTGGTCAGATTGCTACGGCATTGCAAGAGCGTCAGCAAAGACGTTTGCCAAGTGATATTGAAGTCACTAAAGGGCCTGGAAAAGAGCACTGCAATGTGTTAACTCTTAGGATTGGAACACAAATCAATTGACAAGTCAAGGATAGTGGGCCACAACATGATGATTCTAATCCCACTACTGAAGCTGAATTACAAGATGATAGAGTTTCTGAGAAGGACAAGGAGGAGGATTCTGCCAAAGTACCAGATTCTGATGCCAAGGTAAAAGAAAATTCTATTCCTACAGCTAAGGAAGCTAGACCTCCCCCACCCTTCCCGAAAAGATTGAAGAAGCACAATGATGAAGTTCAGTTCAAGAAGTTCGTAGACATTCTTGATCAGCTCCATATCAATATACATTTCTTGGAAGCTGTTGAACAGATGCCGATGTATGCCAAATTTCTGAAGGACATCTGTACCAAGAAGAGGAAAGTAGAGACTGTTGCCACGGCAACAGAATTTTGTTCTTCATTGAGTAAGTTGCCGCCAAAGAGAAATGATCCGGGCAGCTTCATTATTCCTTGTTCAATTGGAGCTAATTTTGTTGGAAAGGCTTTATGTGATCTTGGTTCAAGTGTCAACTTAATGCCAAAATCGATATTCTTGAAGCTTGGCATAGGAGATGCAAGACCCACCTCAGTTATTTTACAACTTGCCGACAAATCCCATGTTAAACCTGAAGGGAGAGTCGAGGATGTCATAGTAAGGGTGGACAAGTTTGTGTTTCCAGTTGACTTCTTAATTCTGGACTGCGAAGTTGATGCCAAGGCACCAATCATTCTGGGAAGACCTTTCCTAGCCACTGGACGTATCTTGATAGACTGTGAAAAAGGTGAACTCACCATGAGAGTGGCTGATCAGTGTGTGACTGTCAATGTTTTTAGAACGCTCAAATATGTTGATGACACTGAAGAATGCCAAGGCATTTCTGAATTGAACTCAGTGATTGAAGAAGAGACTGAACATCTTTGCCAGAACAACTTCATTCAGCTAGCAGAAAATGAATATTGGGTGGATGATGAAAGCTTAGTGGAGTCCGACGACTTTCCAATTTTGGAGGAGCAATCTAGCTTAGTACAAGTTAGATCAGGTATGAATTTTGAACCTCTGAATTCTGATGAATTCATTTCTCCTAAGCCTTCATTATTGCATGCACCCAATCTAGAGCTTAAGACTTTGCCAGGGCATCTTAAATATGTTTACTTAGGTAGCGATGAGACTTTACCGGTGATTATTTCCGCTAACCTTACTGCTAACCAAGAGCAAAGTTTGTTAAGTGTTTTGATGCAGCATAAGAAAACAATTGGTTGGACTATGGCCGATTTGAAATGCATTAGTCCCACGATCTGCATGCATAAGATTCTGCTAGAAGATTGCCACGACAATTCAATTGAACCACAAAGAAGACTCAACCCTGTTATAAAGCAAGTGGTGATGAAAGAAATTCTGAAATGGCTTGATGCTGGAGTGATCTACCCTATCTCCAATAGCTCATGGGTGAGCCCTGTCCAATGTGTTCTGAAGAAAGGAGGAACGACGGTGGTTACGAATGAGGATAATGAGATATTACCCACTCGCACTATGACCGGCTGGAGGATATGCATGGACTATAGAAAACTCAACAAAGCTACGAAGAAGGACCACTTTCCTCTACCTTTCATCGACCAAATGTTGGATCGATTGGCCGGCAAAGCATTCTATTGCTTTTGGATGGGTACTCGGGGTACAATCAAATTGCCATCGCACCAGAAGACCAGGAGAAGACTACATTTACTTGTCCCTATGGCACTTTTGCCTTTAGGAGGATGCCTTTTGGACTCTGTAATGCCCCGGCAACGTTTCAGCGCTGTATGCAAGCTATATTTTCATATATGGTTGAGGATTTTCTGGAGATCTTCATGGACGATTTTTCTGTTTGTGGGGATGATTTTGAACGATGCCTCGGCAATTTAGCAAAAGTTCTCAAGAGATGCGAGGAGGCTGAGTTGGTCTTAAACTGGGAAAAATGTCACTTCATGGTGACTGAAGGCATTGTATTAGGCCACAAAATTTCACACAAGGGTATTGAGGTAGACAAGGCGAAAATTGAAGTGATTGAAAAATTGCCACAACCAAATTCGGTCAAGGGAATAAGAAGTTTTCTTGGACATGCTGGATTTTATAGAATATTTATCAAAGACTTCTCCAAGATTTCTAAGCCCTTGTGCACATTGCTTCAACAAAACCAACCCTTTGTGTTTGACGAATTATGCCTCGGCGCATTTACTGAGCTGAAACGACAACTGATCTCGGCACCCATTGTAGTCCCTCCCGACTGGATATCACCATTTGAGCTGATGTGTGATGCAAGCGACTATGCCGTAGGAGCTGTTTTGGGGCAACGCCGAGGTAAAATTTTTCATGTTATTTATTACTCTAGCCGCACTTTAAATGAAGCACAATTGAACTACACCACCACTGAGAAAGAATTACTTGCCATGGTATTTGCTTTTGATAAATTTAGACCTTACCTAATAGGCACTAAAGTTATTGTTCACACTGATCATTCGGCTATAAAATACTTAGTGAACAAAAAGGATGCCAAGCCTAGACTTATTAGGTGGATCTTACTTTTGCAAGAATTTGACTTAGAGGTGGTAGATAGAAAAGGAACTGAAAATCAAGTTGCTGATCACTTATCTAGGCTAGAGAACAATTCTGAATGCCATGACACTGTAGATATCCAATAGGAATTTCCTGATGAGAAAATTTTATATGCCGTGGCAATCCCGTGGTACGCTGACCTTGTTAATTTTCTTGTTAGTGGAATTGTGCCTTTTGATTTGAATAGTCAGG